>NC_045787.1:11439583-12734573 GCF_009873245.2 Balaenoptera musculus | reverse complement strand
TTAGGACTGGACCCACTTCAGAAGTCTATCCTTGTGATGTTTGAGTGTTTTTCATCATCTCAGTATGGATTAGTCCTATTATTATTAGCTTCGACTTCATTCTTTCTAGAAGAAGGAGAATGAAAAACAATCGCATAACAAGAGCTAACACATATAAGCACACATGTGCCAGAGAAGGTCTAAATCCTTTATATGTTAAATCATTTAATCCATGTAACAATACTATGAGGTAGATACCACTACTATTTATATTATACATATAAGAAAAAAACCTGAGAAATTAAGCAGTTTGCTCAAGAGCACATAGCTGGGAAGTGACAAAACTAGGATTTGAATCCAAGTAGTGGAGTCTGTGCAATTAAACACTATCCTGTACCATCTCTAAGATTCATTCATTCACTCCATATGCACTTATCACTTAAGCCTGTATACACAGGTATGTAAATTCTACTTATACAACTTTATGGGTTTGATTTATAATGCTTGCCATGGCAGTTTATTATAAGAAGGTACAGCAGCATATTTCACACTGATCATATTTTAATATTATGAAAATTCTGTCCCTTGTCTTTTTGATTTCTATTACCTACACTAAGCCTTAGTAGAGAGTTTCATTCTTCATCTATTTCCAGAACTACTAAACTGATGCTTCTTTTACTTCTGTGCTGTAAATTTACCTAAATTACTAAATGTAAAGAATGACTTATGGTTTTCTTTCAATGAAAGCTGAGAAAGCTGTTACCCAATATGTTAAAAGATCCACTTCAAATATCCTCAAAAAATATCCAAATGTCACACCCTTTGACCTTCTCAAAGAGAAGAGCTATTGATATGTTTGTCATCTCATTTAGAAGTAATAAATATAAGTACATTAACAGTAGGTAGAGAGGAGAGAAAAAAGCAAATTATTCTTTTTTTTTATTTAAAAAAAGGTGGGTCAAGATGGTAGGGTGATATAATTGTTCACAGATGTCCTTAGAGCAGAAGCTCCAGACATTGAAATAAACAAAGTATGTTTATGCCGTTGATGACAGAATCAAATAATGAAAATAGGTTGTTTATTCAAAATTACTCCATATTTAAGATAAGCTATCAAATGTGCTGGTTGCAATGGTTGTACATCATATTTTCAAAAATAAAACATGGAGAACATTTTTTTCATGAGCTGCTAGTAGAGTATACATCAATCCAAATTAGCAGTAAATTCGGAGCATCCATTTCTATAACCACCGTGAGAAAAGTATGGCTTACTGATTTTATGCTTGATTGCTTTCTTAAAATATAACTTTATCAATTTCTCTATTATATGTACATACCCAGAAGTCACTTGTAGAAAGTACTCTTGTCTCAGTTTAACATTGATTTGTCTGAAATCCTTAACATTTAAACTGATGGTTAGTAATTTTTAAAAGTCACTTTCATGTGCACCATTATATTCCAGCAACTTTGGGGATGTATAATATTATAAATTAACAAGCTACTAATGATTCTCTAACAGCAAGACAGTCACCAAAATAACTTTCCAGAAACTAAAAATTCAACCTACTTGTTGTTTGAAGGTTCAGTTCTTCAGTGGAGTTCAAAAGCAAGTCCACAAACATGTGACTTTGGGAAGGTTACCTAATCTTCCCGAGTGTCTCTGTGGCCCCCTCAATATAATAGGGACAAAAACAGAACCTACCCCGTAGTATTAAGATGAGGATGAAATAAGATAATTCACGCAAAGCACTTAACACAGTGCCTGGCACATGGACCGCATTCAGTGTGGGTGGCCTTGATCATCATCACATCATCGTCACCATCGTCACACAAAAATAAAATATGTTATTTTACTGCTGTATCCTAAATATGACTCATCTGCATCACTCTTGAGACACACAAATAAAAAAGGCAAACGCAAACAAGAAATTATGAGAAATTTCACAGGGAAAGCCTGTTGCTTTGCTAAGCCTCCACCATGCTGGGCACTTGGCAATCTCTTTCAGGCCTGACAGTCACCCTGTGAGGCAGGGTTATCACCTCCTACATGGGGCCAGAGTCAGGTACAGTCCAGAGAAATGTCCAAACCCCTCCTGAGAGAAACCTGCCCTCAATACAGGAGGCACAAGTGACTTTGTGCTTTGCCACGTGACCCCACCGCTCTGATCCTATCTAGGTTAGACCAGGCATGGAGGTCTCATCCAATGCCAACAGGCACGTGTGCAGAGGCCAGGTAGTGACTGGCTAACAGGATCAGGTCTTCCTTGGGGAATGTGAACTTGAGACTTTGAGAGAGAGAGAGAGAGAGAGAGAGAGAGAGAGAGAGTCGGTCAGCAGGTGGCAGTAGTGTACAGAGTCCAAGTTTGTACTGCTCACCGCAGACAGGCCAATAAATTGAGAGGAAAGGTGTCGGGGCAAGGAATAATGACTTTTTGGGAAAGCCAGAAGACTGAGAAGACGGTGGGCTAGTGTCCCAGAGAACCATCTTATTCGAGTTAGAATTCAGGCTTCTTTTATACTAAAAGGGGAAGGGGTGTGGCTCATTGTTGCAAACTTTTTGGTGCAGGAATCTTTTGTTCTTGCAGCTGTCCCAGCAGGTCTGGTCACAATGTTCCTATAAACCTCCAAGACGATTGTTATTTTCTGTTCTGCAACTTTCTGTCTCTATATGAACAGGAAAAGTGTTATACCTTAAAGGTCAGAGTCTTGAGAATGGGCTATCATGTATATTTCAGGCTAGAGGCAACATTCTTTTACAAAAGGTGCAGAGCCAGCATGACTAAGCACAGGCAACAGAGCACAAGGGTTAGAGCTAAAGGAAAAGATCCAATATGGAGTCAGGTTTGTCTTGTTACAGTAGGAGCAGAAGAAACTAAAAAACAGTGGCCAAGTTACCAGAATGGTGGAACACTAGAAAAATGATCAAATCTTTCCACTGCTGAGGAGGAAACTGAGAGCCCATCTTTTCCCAGATGGCCCTAGGGACACGTCTTATCCTGGGAGGGAGAACAGAGTGGTCACTGAGCATGAAGGGGGCCCTTTTGAGGCTGTACAACATGAGACTGTTTTGATGACCAAGATGTAACATGAGAATGAAGAAGTAAACGCCATGGTTAAAAATCAGCAGTAAATATAGGTCTCAGGAGCCTTCACTTCCTCCAAAGAGGAAGTTTTTGTTTAAATAGTAGAAGGAAAAAGAAATACCAGGTGTAATTCTGTTATCCTTTTAGGCTACTTTCTTAGCACTGAAAGCAGTTACAAGACATTATCTTCATAAAAAAGGCCAAGTTGACACTCTTCTGTGTCTGGTATTTACCCACATATTCCTCAAGGCCAACAAGAGTCCAATTTGCGGAGAGAAGACTGAAATTTCAGCAAATTGATGCAGCTACCGCAGCAGTCCAATGTTTCTGTTTCTTTTTCAGTTGCCTTTACAAATGAACAATGTTTCTTTCCAATGGAAAGATTGTTTTCTCCCTAAAGAAAAGAATATATATAAGAAGGAAAAAAATATATATGTATACATACATACGTCTACAGAGAGAGAGAGAGAGAAAGGATATAGATATAAAATGGCATATATGGATCATTTTTATATATTCTTTTTATATCTATATCCTTTTATGTATATATGTGTATATACATCATATATGTAAGTATATATGGATAGATACACATACATACGTAGTTTATTATATATCAGGTCACTGGAACTTAGAACTAAACTTTCAAATGAAACTAAATACAATTTTTGAAACAGACACCAAGATAATAGCATATGTATAGCCCAGATTCTAATCTAGAAGTTTTGACTTTCAAGTATCACCAGCCCATACGTTTCTGTCCTAAGTCTCTTCACCATGTCAAATTATCATCTATATAAGCAGTTGATAGGCACTCATTAACTCTGACTCTCAAAAAAAAAAAAAATGGTGGCTATTTCTGCTCATTCCACTTGAATTTCTGATCGGGATAGTGCAGGAAATTGCAGATTTGCACGACTGCGAGTCAAATAGGTTTCTTTTCAAAGACTGCCAGCTGGGGTTTAGAAGAACAAGCCCCACAACTGTGTGTTACAAGAGGGTAAGGCCAGGCTGGTAGATTTCCTTCAACTTCTGAAGGCAAGCCAGTATGTTGCGCAGTTCTTGACTTAGCAAAGAAGGACGCCAAGTCTAATAAACTCGTCTCTTTGTAGGCTCTCACAGCCTACAGCAGTGGGCATTTTAAATACACCCCGAAGCTGTTTCATTTGAGCTAACACCTGGGAGAGGCAGTCTTCAATGGAGAACATTTCCTCTTCCCTAATTACTGCCCTAGAAATTCAAATCAGCCACCGCAGAGAATCATATTAAAATTCCTACATTATTCCTGACCACAGGGA
The DNA here is from genome assembly GCF_009873245.2 of Balaenoptera musculus. NCBI lineage: Eukaryota > Metazoa > Chordata > Mammalia > Artiodactyla > Balaenopteridae > Balaenoptera > Balaenoptera musculus. Next base: position 12,730,213 of record NC_045787.1, on the reverse strand, counting down.
GACAGAGGTTGAATGTGCTCAGGGCCGACAATTGTCAAGTTTAATGCAACTTAATAAAATCAGGACCTGCTTTGACATAGCACGTGGCACATCCTCTTATTAAGTCTAACAATCAGGGTTCTTCATGCTTCCAAGGGGTGTAAAATTTTTAGGATAGAAGGTAAAGGCAGCAACAAGAGTCAGAACAGAAATATGATGAGAGAGGACGCATTGGAATACAAAGTAGTCAATATAACAATTGTATTCTATCCATGTTGTGTAGAATTAAATATGCCACATATGCTGTACACAAAGCCACCCACCTCCCAATCAAACTGCCTCTTTCAAGAGCTGAGAACCAAGTAAATACCACTCCTACTCACAACGCCCAAATTCCGTAATTCCAGAGTCATTGCAGCTTTCACAGCAGTCCAGTGTCATATCGATTTTGCAACCAGTGCAACCTGATAATATATGCCTCAGAGATTATTATTTGGTTCCTAGTTGCTATGCAGATTATTCATTGCATTATTTCTTATCATCTAGGCTAACATCACCATTTGTACTAATGACAGTTCTTTCTTAATGGATAAATAAATTGGATTTATAATTCTTGGCAAAAGATTTATGACATACTTATATGTTTGTCTCTTCCTCTTTAATTTTTCTTTACACTGTAATGTATTGTTTCGTGAGTTAGTCCAACTCACTCTTCCTCAGTAGCTTGGCTAACTCTTGACAAGCTAAAATTCACCAAAAGAGGAGAAAATATTATGCTTTCCCCTATAACTTAAAAGTAATTTTCTGAAGACCAGTCAATTGACAGTAGTAAATGTCTGGATCAGTATTGGCAGTGGCGGTATCCTTCAAGAGGGTCTAAAACACAAAACTGAGGTTAAACTACATCATTAGTGCCATTCTCTTCTTTTATGCAGTCACCATGGTCCTTCAGAGGACACACTATCATAAAGAGGCAACAGGGATCAACGTGGCTCACAGAATCTCAGGAGATTTTATTGGCTTTGTAATGTCTAGGACATCTTGAAAGAGGAGTGGGGCTCACCTTAGGCCTGGATGAAAAAAGGGGCACAAAAATTCTATAGATAAGGTTGCTCACCCTAGCCCAAGATTACATTTTCTCCTGGTTGTTCCCATTCCATTCCCTCCTGTAGACACAACAGTCCATACCCATGAGGAAAAGGGTATGAAAACCTTTGGATAGTCTGGGGCATCACAGGAAGGCCCAGGGCTTTGCTCCCAGGCCTGGAGCTGGCAGAAGGTGGCCTGTGGCTGGGGAGTAACTCTATTTTCACTCCGGCTACAGGAGCCCAGGCAGCCAAGTGAGGGCATTGTGAAACGGTGAGCTCCACATGGTATAGCAAAAAGGACCAGTTCCCAAGCACTTCTCAAAACCTTCATGGGCTTCATGGAAGAAATGGGTAAAATTGTAGGAGACTGGGGATATTGTAATATTAGGAGCAAAAACCAGAAAAATACATTAAGGTCCCTTCACCTTGCTTCCCCAGGTTGATGTCTGAGAAGCAGAGATTATATCAGGAGCTGATATGTTTTGTAGACAGTCTCTTCCCATCCTGATCAAGTGTCAGAAGAAAAGAAGAACCTTTATTTTCCTCCCAGTGTAATAGGGAAGAACAAATCTGACTCCATATTAGATCTGTTTCTTTTACTTTAACCTTTGTTTTTCTACTGCTTTTGCTTTGAGTTAAAAATATTGCCTAGAGCCTGAAGTATATAGGATAGCCCATTCTCAAGGCTCTGACCTTTAAAGGTATGACACTTTTCCATTCATATAGAGATAAAAAGTTGCAGAACACAGAATAACATTTGTCTTGTTGCAGGTTTACAAGAGCATCATGACCTGACCTACCTGGACAGCTGCAAGAACAAAGGATTCTGACACTAAGAAGTTTTCAACAACCAACCATGCCCCTCCCTCACCTGGCCTTTAAAAATGCTTTGCTGAAACCCTTCAGGGAGGTCAGGGATCTGGGAGCACGAGCCACCCGTTCTTCTTGCATGGCCCTGCAATAAGCCTTTCTCTGCTCCAAACTCTGACATTTCAATTTGTTTGGCCTCACTGTGCATCAGGCACATGAACTTGGTGTTCAGTAACAGCAGTTATCCAGTTATTTTTTTATTATTTCCGTCAACCATCCTCTTTCCTCCTCCTTCAAATGCCTTTTCCTATGGGTCTTATCTTTTCCCAAGGTTTTACCTATTGTGATGACTCACAGAAGTATACATTTGGCCTAAAACTCTCCTCTGAGCCTCAGAGTCATGTATCCTCCTGTTTACTTGGCATATTTGCTTGAAAGTTCCACAGTCATCTCTACCTCAGTCAATTTGGGAGCTGGGAGCACAGTTGTAGGACGTAGGAACTGAGGATTATGGGCCCCCCCCCAGACCCCCACCCATTCACTGAGTTGTGGAACTGGAGACTTGTGGTTTCAAGCTGCTGGTAGGGGCATTTTTGGTGTGGGGACAGATCTTAGGTAGGGTGGAGTCACAGGTGGAGATGAGAGAGAAGAGGGCATGGCTGCTGAGAATGAGACCTGGGATCTGGATCTCTAGGATGAGGGGAAAGATGGGAACCTGAGTGATAAAAGGCTGGGCAACTAGTCCAAGAGGTATAACAGGAGATGTGTGGGGACTAGGTCTCCCTGGTATAATGCTGAGGTGATACGATTCAAAACAGGTCTTCTGTTTCTAGTTCTCCACTCTTTCTCACTGTGGAAGTGCATACTTTCTCACAATCTCTCCCCTAAACCAAGTACATGGTTGTCTTGAGATTTCCCAAGCCTTTGGTATTTGTTAATTTATTCAACAGAATAGTTAATTGAGCACCTCATATGTGCCAGGCATTATGCTGAGTACCAAGGACAAAATGGTGTATAGAAAACAGACATGGGCCATGAGGGTGTGGTGCTTAAAGGATACTATAAAGAGCTAGACAATAGATTTTAAATGTAAAAACACAAAATAGTTACTGTGGGAAGAGGGAAAGGGGGAAGGACACTACAAAGGTTAGGGATTAAGAGGTACAAAATATTATGTATAAAATAAACTACAAGGATATATTGTACAACACAGGGAATATAGCCAATGTTTTATGATAACTATAAATGGAGTATAACCTTTAAAAATTGTGAATCACTATATTGTACACCTGTAACTTATATAATACATCAACTATACTTCAATAAAAATAAATAATTAAAAAATAATAATTACAGTGGGTACAAACATTATGGTAAATAAATAGGATGCCATGATCGAAGATACTGGGGGAACCCACTTTAGATGGGGCCATCATGAGAGCCCTGACATTTAAGCTGAGAATGTGACAAGCTATGGCATGGTCCAGGCAAAGGACAATCATTACCAAGGTCCTTAGGTCAGAAAGGGCTTATGTGCTGGAATAACTGAGCGAGGGGAGAGGGACACAAGACTAAGTAGAAGACCATGTAGGGCCACACATGTCACATTCTGTGACTGGGATTGTACTCAAATGCCTTAGCAAAGCATTCAAGTGTTGATGCAGGGGCCCAGGAAGATCCACCTAACATTTTTAAATGTGACTGTAGTTGGTGAGGGTAGAATGGATAGAAGGGTAGCAGGAAAGGAGGCAGGAGTCAGCTAAGGAGTTACTGAAAGACATGATGATGTAGACAGTGGGGATGCAGAAAACCTGAAAACAATTCAAGGTACGCTGGTGGATGCAGAATCACTAGTACTTGTGGATAGATTAGTTGTGAGGTTTGAAAGAAGGTGAAATGAAGGCTGACTCAGATTTTGGCTAGAGCACTGGGTAGATGTTGGAACCAATTTCCAAGGTGAGAAATGGGAGAAGGGAGAGATTTGGGGGGACTAGAAATCAAGTATGCAGTCTCCAAAATTAACACTGTGATGCTTGTGGAATGGGACGCAGAGATGGGCAGTAGACCTGTGGGCACATGACTCTGAGACTCAGAGAGAGGGGGCATATGTATATACTTGGAAGTTGTCACAGTAAGTGAAGCAATGGGAAAGGATGGGACCGCTTGGTCTTCCTCCCAACATGGCAGGCTCAGGGTAGTCTCCTTCCATGACAGCTGGTTTCCTCCAGAAAATGGGTTCCAGAAGATTCAGACAGAAGTGAAAATGTTCTCATGGCCGCATGTCAGGAGTTACAAACCTTCCCTTCCACCATAAACTGTAAAACTTTACACTTTGATGAGGGTTTTCCCCCAGTTTCTCTCTGCAGACTACTTAACCATGTCTGATTCTTCCAGACCCCAGGTTGAAGCTGGGATTGTTTCCTTACTGGGTCCATTATTTAAACCACATTCTAAAATGTAAAATTTGGGGTTAGAAACATACTAATAGAGTAAAAACTGAAAGATAGGGCATAATTGCAGAGACCTCCTTCTTGGAAGAACAGCAGAAAAGACAACACAGAAATCATGAGACAATGAACAGGAAAGGGAAAAGCCATTTTTCAAACATTGATGTTATTTACCACCAAATACATGAAATCTATGATGGACCAGTTCCAGTGAATTACAGAATAATCCCTAATAGTGGTTTCACAAATATAACAGCTTCTAACCCTTCTAACCCTTTTCTTTCTCTCACTCTTTTTTACCCAATATCTCATTTCTAAAACCAACATTCTCTCTTTCCCTCTTTATATGTTTATTCATCTCCAAACCACATCTTCAAAAAAAAAAAGACACCAAAGTCATACAGCATTTTTCCTCTTAAAGTTTTTTAATCTCTATTTAATTAAATTCCAGATCAAGATACTCTACCAGTCTGTCTAGACAGCCACTAAATATTGATTAAAATAGTTGTGCACATAATTATATAAGGAACGTGTTAAGGTTATTGAAACTGCAGTATTTAATTATGTAAATTTTTTACAATTAACACTTGTTCATAGTAAACCCTAAATGATGCCTTGGGAAATGTGTCTCACCATTTCTATACTAATTCTTAATCCAAGGAATCTTTTTAATGCTACCTTGACTGAAGTTTTTTTTTTTTCTTTTCAAATAGTGTCAAAGTACCAAATGACATGAAGTGAAGTACTGGATGGAAAGGTTGCATTTCAAGGACCAGTATGGAACACAGAGCATGGACATCAAGGACTTATTTGAGGAGACTCCCTCCATATATCTTCTGGTCCTTCTCCAAGGGCAGCAACTTTGGGTTATAAAGAAATAACAGGGGCTTCCCTGGTGGCGCAGTGGATAAGAATCCGCCTGCCAATGCAGAGAACATGGGTTTGAGCCTTGGTCCAGGAAGATCCCACATGCCACGGAGCAACTAAGCCTGTGCACCACAACTACTGAGCCTGTATTTGAGCCTGCAAGCTACCACGACTGAGCCCGTGTGCCACAACTACTGAAGCCCGCACACCTAGAGCCCATGTTCCACAACATCAGAAGCCACCGCAATCAGAAGCCTGTGCACTGCAAAGAAGAGTAACCCCCACTCGCCGCAACTAGAGAAAGCCCACACACAGCAACGAAGACCAAGTGCAGCAAAAAATAAATAAATAAAATAAATAAATTTTAAAAAAGAGATATTGGTTCAAGATGGCCGAGTAGAAGGACGTGCTCTCACTCCCTCTTGCGAGAGCACCAGAATCACAACTTACTGCTGAACAATCATCAATAGGAAGACAATGGAACTCACCAAAAAAGATACCCCACATCCAAAGACAAAGGAGAAGCCACAGTGACGGTAGGAGGGGCGCACTCACAATAAAATCAAATCCCATAACTGCTGGGTGGGTGACTCACAAACTGGAGAACACTTATACCACAGAAGTCCACCCACTGGAGTGAAGGTTCTGAACCCCACGTCTGGCTTCCCAACCTGGGGGTCTTGCAAAAGGAGTTGGAATTCCTAGAGAATCAGACTTTGAAGGCTAGTGGGATTTGATTACAGAATTTTGACAGGACTGGCGGAAACAGAGACTCCACTCTTGGGGGGCACACACAAAGTAGTGTGCACATCAGGAGCCAGGGGAAGGAGTAGTGACCCCATAGGAGACTGCACCAGACCTACCTGCTAGTGTTGGAGGGTCTCCTGCAGAGGCGGGGGGTGGCTGTGTCTCACCGTAAGGACAAGGACACTGGCAGCAGAAGTTCTGGGAAGTATTCCTTGGTGTGAGCCCTCCCAGAGTCTCTCATTTGTCCCAACAAAGAGCCTGGGTAGGCTCCAGTGTTGGGTCACCTCAGGACAAACAACCAACAGGGAGGGAACCCAGCACCACCCATCAGCAGACAAGCAGATTAAAGTTTTACTGAGCTCTGCCCACCAGAGCAACACCCACCACCAGTCCCTCCCATCAGGAAACTTGCACAATCCTCTTAGATAGCCTAATCTACCAGAGGGCAGACAGCAGAAGCAAGAATAGCAACAATCCTACAGCCTGTGGAACAAAAGCCACATTCACAGAAAGATAGACAAGATGGAAAGGCAGAGGGCTATATACCAGATGAAGGAACAAGATAAAACCCCAGAAAAACAACTAAGTGAAGTGGAGATAGGCAACTTTCCAGAAAAAGAACTCAGAATAATGATAGTGAAGATGATCCAGGACCTCGGAAAAAGAAAGGAGGCAGAGATCGAGAAGATGCAAGAAATGTTTAACAAAGACCTAGAAGAATTAAAGAACAAACAAACAGAGATGAACAATACAATAACTGAAATGAAAACTACACTAGAAGGAATCAATAGCAGAATAACTGAGGCAGAAGAACTGATAAGTGACCTGGAAGACAGAATGGTGGAATTCACTTCTGTGGAACAGAATAAAGAAAAAAGAATGAAAAGAAATGAAGACAGCCTAAGAGACCTCTGGGACAACATTAAACGCAACAACATTCGCATTATAGGGGTCCAAGGAGAAGAGAGAGAGAAAGGACCCGAGAAAACATTTGAAGAGATTATAGTCAAAACTTCCCTAACATGGAAAGGAAATAGCCACCCAAGTCCAGGAAGCCCAGCGAGTCCCATACAGGATATACTCAAGGAGAAACCTGCTGAGACACATAGTAATCAAATTGGCAAACATTAAGGCAAAGAAAAATTATTGAAAGCAGCAAGGGAAAAATGACAAATAACATACAAGGGAACTCTTATAAGGTTAACAGCTGATTTCTCAGCAGAAACTCTACAACCAGAAGGGAGTGGCATGACATATTTAAAGTGATGAAAGGGAAAAACCTACAACCAAAATAACTCTACCCAGCAAGGATCTCATTCAGATTCGATGGAGAAATCAATAGGTTTACAGACAAGCAAAAACTGAGAGAATTCAAGACCACCAAACCACCTCTACAACAAATGCTAAAGCAACTTCTCTAAGTGGGAAACACAAGAGAAGACAAGGACCTACAAAACAAACCCCAAACAATTAAGAAAATGGTAATAAGAACATACATATAGATAATTACCTTAAATGTGAATGGATTAAATGCTCCAACCAAAAGACACAGGCTCACTGAATGGATACAAAAACAAGACCCATCTATATGCTGTCTAAAAGAGACCCACTTCAGACCTAGGGACACATACAGACTGAAAGTGAGGGGATGGAAAAAGATATTCCATGCAAATGGAAATCAAAAGAAAGCTGGAGTAGCAATATTCATATCAGATAAAATAGGCTATAAAATAAAGAATGTTACAAGAGACAAGGAAGGACACTACATAAAGATCAAGGGATCAATCCAAGAAGAAGATATAACAATTATAAATATATATGCACCCAACATAGGAGCACCTCAATACATAAGGCAACTGCTAACAGCTATAAAAGAGGAAATTGACAGTAACACAATAACAGTGGGGGACTTTAACACCTCACTTACACCATTGGACAGATCATCCAAACAGAAAATTAATAAGGAAACACAAGCTTTAAATGACACAATAGACCAGATAGATTTAACTGATATTTATAGGACATTCCATCCAAAAGCAGCAGATTACACTTTCTTCTCAAGTGCTCATGAAACATTCTCCAGGAGAGATCACATCTTGGGTCACAAATCAAGCCTCAGTAAATTTAAGAAAATTGAAATCATATCCATCATCTTTTCTGACCACAACGCTATGAGATTAGAAATGAACTACAGGGAAAAAAACATAAAAAACACAAACACATGTAGGCTAAACAATACGTTACTAAATAACCAAGAGATCACTGAAGAAATCAAAGAGGAAATCAAAAACTACCTAGAGACAAATGACAATGAAAACACGACAATCCAAAACCTATGGGATGCAGCAAAAGCAGTTCTAAGAGGGAAGTTTATACCAATACAATCCTACCTCAAGAAACAACAAACATCTCAAATAAACAATCTAACCTTACACCTAAAAGAGCTGGAGAAAGAAGAACAAACAAAACCCAAAGTTAGTAGAAGGAAGGAAATCATAAAGATCAGAGCAGAAATAAATGAAATAGAAACAAAGAAAACAATAGCAAAGATCAATAAAACTAAAAGCTGTTACTTTGAGAAGATAAACAAAATTGATAAACCATTAGCCAAACTCATCAAGAAAAAGAGGGAGAGGACTCAAATCATTACAATTAGAAATGAAAAAGGAGAAGTTACAACAGACACTGCAGAAATACAAAGCATCCTAAGAGACTACTACAAGCAATTCTATGCCAATAAAATGGACAACCTGGAAGAAATGGACAAATTCTTAGAAAGGTATAATCTTCCAAGACTGAACCAGGAAGAAACAGAAAATATGAACAGACCAATCACAAGTAATGAAATTGAAACTGTGATTAAAAATCTTCCAACAAACAAAAGTCCAGGACCAGATGGCTTCACAGGTGAATTCTATCAAACATTTAGAGAAGAGCTAACACCCAGCCTTCTCAAACTCTTCCAAAAAATTGCAGAGGAACACTCCCAAACTCATTCTATGAGGCCACCATCACCCTGATACCAAAACCAGACAAAGATACTACAAAAAAAGAAAATTACAGACCAATATCACTGATGAATATAGATGCAAAAATACTCAACAAAATACTAGCAAATAGAATCCAACAACACATTAAAAGGATCACACACCATGATCAAGTGGGATTTATCCCAGGGATGCAAGGATTTTTCAATATACGCAAATGAATCAATATGATACACCATATTAACAAACTGAAGAATAAAAACCATATGACCATCTCAATAGATGCAAAAAAAGCTTTTGACAAAATTCAACACCCATTTATGATAAAAACTCTCCAGAAAGTGGGCATAGAGGGAACCTATCTCAACATAATAAAGGCCATATATGACAAACCTTACAGCAAACATCATTCTCAATGGTGAAAAACTGAAAGCATTTCCTCTAAGATCAGGAACAAGACAAGGATGTCCACTCTCACCACTATTATTCAACAGAGCTTTGGATGTAATAGCCATGGCAAGCAGAGAAGAAAAAAAAATAAAAGGATAACAAATTGGGAAAGAAGAAGTAAAACTGTCACTGTTTGCAGATGACATGATACTATACATAGAGAATCCTAAAGATACCACCAGAAAATTACTAGAGCTAATCAATGAATTTGGTAAAGTTGCAGGATACAAAATTAATGCACAGTAATCTCTTGTATTCTTATACACTAATGATGAAAAATCTGAAAGAGAAATTAAGGAAACACTCCCATTTACCATTGCAGCAAAAAGAATAAATTACCTAGGAATACACCTACCCAGGGAGACAAAAGACCTGTATGCAGAAAACTATGACACTGATGAAAGAAATTAAAGATGATACAAACAGATGAGGAAATATACCGTGTTCTTGGATTGGAAGAATCAATATTGTGAAAATGACTATACTACCCAAAGCAATCTACAGATTCAATGTAATCCCTATCAAATTACCAATGGTATTTTTTACAGAACTAGAACAAAAAAATCTTAAAATTTGTATGGAGACACAAAAGACCCTGAATAGCCAAAGCAGTCTTGAGGGAAAAAAACGGAGCTGGAGGAATCCACCTCCCTGACTTCAGACTATACTATAAAGCTACAGTAATCAAGACCATATGGTACTGGCACAAAAACAGAAATATAGATGAATGGAACAGGATAGAAAGCTCAGAGATAAACCCAAGCACCTATGGTCAACTAATCTATGACGAAGGAGGCAAGGATATACAATGGAGAAAAGACAGTCTCTTCAATAATTGGTGCTGGGAGAACTGGACAGGTACATGTAAAAGAATGAAATTAGATAACTCCCTAACACCATACACAAAAATAAACTCAAAATGGATTAAAGACCTAAATGTAAGATCAGATACTATAAAACTCTTAGGGGAAAACATAGGAAGAACCCTCGCTGACATAAATCACAGCAAGATCTTTTTTGATCCACTCCTAGAGTAATGGAAATAAAAACAAAAATAAACAAATGGGACCTATTGAAATTTAAAAGTTTTTGCACAGCAAAGGAAACTACAAACAGACAAAAAGACAACCCTCAGAATTGGAGAAAATATTTGCAAACGAATCAACGGACAAAGGATTAATCTCCAAAATATATAAACAGCTCATACAGCTCAATATTAAAAAAACAAACAACCCAATCCAAAAATGGGCAGAAGACCTAAATAGACATTTCTCCAAAGAAGACATACAGATGGCCAAGAAGCACATGAAAAGCTACTCAACATCACTAATTAGTAGAGAAATGCAAATCAAAACTACAATGAGGTATCACCTCACACAAGTTAGAATGGGCATCATCAGAAAATCTACAAACAACAAATGCTGGAGAGGGTGTGGAGAAAAGGGAACCCTCCTGCAGTGTTGGTGGGAATGTAAATTGATGCAGCCACTATGGAGAACAGTATGGAGGTTCCTTAAAAAACTAAAAGTAGAATTACCATATGACCCAGCCATCCCACTACTGGGCATATACCCAGAGAAAATCATAATTCAAAAAGACACATGCACCCCAATGTTCTTTGCAGCACTATTTACAATAGCCAGGACATGGAAGCAACCTAAATGCCCGTCATCAGATGAATGGATAAAGAAGATGTGGTGCATATGTACAATGGACTATTACTCAGCCATATAAAGGAACGAAATTGGGTCATTTGTAGAGACGTGGATGGACCTAGAGACTGTCATACGGAGTGAAGTAAGTCAGAAAGAGAAAAACAAATATCATATATTAACGCATATATGTGGAACCTCGAAAAATGGTACAGATGAACCAGTTTGCAGAGCAGAAATTGAGACACAGATGCAGAGAACAAACATATGGACACCAAGGGGGGAAAGTGGAGGGGGGTGGTGGTGGGATGAATTGGGAGATTGAGATTGACACGTATACACTAATATGTATAAAATGGACAACTAATAAGAACCTGCTGTATAAAAAAATAAATAAAATAAAATTCAAGAAAACAGAAATAACAGATGAACCACATCCCTAAGAAAGAGCAAAGTGCTATAAGCCATAACAATGGAGCGATCAAGACACATGCCATTTTTTAAAACAGGGAGAATTATTTTTAATTTAAAGGGAGACGGAATAAAAACTTTGTCATTCTTTCACTTTGGGAGAGAAACATTTGAAATCACCTGAGCTAATGAAATATCACGGTTTCAACAGCATCTTTATTGTTCAAAATTAGACAAACTGTGGATGTTTGTTGAGTGTTCTAGAGTTATATAGAAGATTGATAACACATGTCTGAAAAACGTCTATGCTAAATTATCATGGCCATACTCTTTGCAGAAATCACAAATTGGATGTCCATAGGCCAAATGTAGCCCTCATATGTGTTTTATTTGATCCATACCATGTTAAAAATAATTGAGAGATTTTGTCCAAAATTATTCATTCATATATTCAGCAAATATTTACTGACTACCCTCATATATGCCAAGCTCAGTACCAGATGCTAGAATTACTACAATGAGAAAAGATGTGACTTCTGCTTTTATGAGGCTTATGGTCAAGAAAGAAAGATGTAACTAAAGAAGCAGTTAGAAAAGGTACTGTAAACGTTATGATAAAGTAAAGGGCACGTCTGTGTGTATAATAACCAGTACTGCTTGAGCACTTACTGTGCACTAGGAATTGTATCATGTGCTTTACCATATTCACTCATCACAACAGCCCTATAAAGTGAGTAGTGTTATTATCAGCTCCATTTTTCAGATGAGCGTTCTGAAGCACAGAAAGTTTCAGTAATTTGTCCAACAGTTACCCTTTTGAACTCAATATTTTGGTTTATTTATTTCAGATTATATTTTGGTTAGTTTCATAGCATCAAAAATTATTCATATTCCATTGAGGATGCAGAACTATTTTCTAATATGTTTTTCTTATTTTAACCTATGAATAGATAGGTAGGTAGGTGGATAGATAGATAGATAGATAGATGATAGATAGATAGATAGATAGATAGATAGATAGATAGATAGATAGATAGATAGTTAGATAGAAATCCATTTATATATTTTTACCCATGAATAAACCTGCTACTGGCTTATTGGGTGCCTAACATATGTCACACAGTGTCCTAGGCATTTAGTAAATAGTAAATTTTGATGTCAATTAAATCTTAATGAGAAAGACACTTTTATAATATAAAATTATTTGCAAACATTACTATCAACATCTGAGTTTCATAGCCATGTTTCCCCACTCAGTGGCCAGCATCTAGATGGACCAGCCAAAGTCTAACTCTCCACTCTCTATGTGATCACTGGGCATCAATATTCATCACCCCACCCCAACTCCATCTTATTTCTTTGGCTATAGAAAACTTTCCTTTTTGCTTCTGCATCTTTAATCTGATGCATTGTAACTTGGTCTGTGGTGCTGGGGAACAAATGCCAAATAATGTAGCAAAAGGCAGCACTGGTTTCTTTTTAGTCTATGTTGCTTTTTATAATTTAATATAAAATACTTCACTTTAAAAAATTTAGCCACATGGAAACAAACACCTCGTGTTTGTGAGACATGTAGACTGATGTTTTGCACTATGATTTAGCAGTAAACAATCCTTCTGGGGAAAGGCAGAATATAAATCAGTCATCAATTAACTTTCCACTCCCAGTCAAAAGGAAACTGATTTATGCATGTGGAAATAGACAAAATACAAGAGATATGTTCAAACGGGACAGCTACCAAGCTAGAAAGTAGTCTGCTGTCAGTTTTTTGAGTAAACCAATATGTTATTGTTTACTGTAAAACTCATCAATAGATTAACTACTAAAAAGTTTACTGTAAAATGAATTTTTAAAATGAAGTTTATTCTTAAGGCAATTTTTATTTAAAGTAAAATACCTGTTTTAAATTTACCTGTTTTGTAAGTTCAAGATATACATAAGATTTTGTTTTCTTATTTCAATGCACATCTAACAAGGTAACTTTCGTAGGAAAATTCATCCATCCATCCATCCATCCTTCCACCCTCACTCCCACTGATCAATAGCATTAGTATATATTGAGCTATGCTCAAGGAGAGGCACTATTCCCATTTTTCTGCCTCTAAGAGTTTCCAATCTATTAGGGAGATAAGAGAGACCCGAGTAATCAGGGCACAAGGAATACAAGATGGATGTTGTATAGGTTGCCTCCCAAGGCTGAGTAAAGAATCATCCTACCCTCAAGTTAAGAGTTGGAAGCAAATTCTAAATACCGCAGTGGAAAGAGGTCCTATCATTCATTCTCCAAGTGACTTAGGGCAGGCAACTTCCCCTCTCTAGCTCTGGTTCTTTAGAAAGCAGAGGGAACTCTCCATGTAAAACAGGAGTAGTCATTTGTGGTCCCCAAAGCTCACAGCCAGTCCACACAGCCCTCACCCAACTGAGGGGTCAGAAGCAATAAAGTAAGGAGAATTGAGGAACTTGGGAGGAACCCGGCTCCAGGCCTGTTTCTCTCTCCATCTGAGAAGTAGGACACAGAGATTTGCAAACGATAAGGAGAAATACAATGTGGGAACTTCACCAGGATCACTCAGCAGCAATACAAGAATTAAACCCTAGGCTTTCTTGACTTTCAGATCGATGGTCACATGAATTCAGAACAAAGTAACTTCATCAAGTCTTGTCTTGATGTCTAAAGAAACCACCCAACACCTGACATAGCTAGAATTATGCTTACCAGAATTTATAAAATTAAATACTTCTAATGTGTGATTATCTCATCACTGTACTTTTAATGAGTAAAATCTGATTTTACATAGAATTTAAATTCAAATCTCTCCCTTTATGTGGAAATTCAGCAAATTCCTTACCCCTTTCCAAAAGCTATGAGCTGCCTCTGACATCTGTATTCTGTGATATAAGGTTCTAAAACATATAAATGCTAGATGGCTTTTAAGGCATAACATTATTTTTAACTACAAATAAAATAATTTTTAAGAAGGCTTTACACTCTCTTTTAATCACTCATCTCAACCCCCTTGAAATTATCCACTAACATTGAAAGTTGGGGCAATTTAAAAGGAAAAATCAAGGATTTCAGAATAAACAAGACAGGGCACAGATATGTACAACAGAGGCTAAGGATGTGAACTCAGAAATCAGACTGTGTGGATCTGCATCCTGCCTCTGCAACTTCCTGGCTGTGTGACTTGGGACAAGTTACATTACCTTCCTGTGCTTCAATTTGTTCATCTGTAACGGGATAATCGTAGTACTTGCCTATTGCTATGTAACAAATTACCCAGAATTTAGTAGCTGAAAACAACAAATATTTACTCTCTCACACAGGTTCTGAGAATCAGGAATCTTGAAGTGGCTTAGCTGGTGGTTTGGCTCAGGGTCCCTTGTAAGGTTGCAGTCAAGCTGCCCATGGGCTGCAGTTATCTGGGGCCTCCACTGGGGAACCTGCCTCCAGGATCACTCATGTAGTTGTGGGCAGGCCTCATGGTTATGGGCTGAGGATTTCAGCTCCTCAGCACATGGGCCTCTTCACAGGCCTGTCTGGGTGTCCCCAAGATGTGAGAGAGAGAGAGACCCAGACAGACAGAGAGAGAGAGCAACCGAGACGGAAGCCACAGCCCTTTTATAACCTAGTCTCCAGAGTCACACGTCGTCCCTTTAGCTTTATCCTACTCATCAGAACAAGTCATTCAGTTCAACCCACATTCAAGAGGAGGGAAATTAGACCTCACCTCTTGAGGGCAGCATCTCAAAGAATGTGAGGACATTTGTTTTAAGTACCACGATGCCTGACAGGATTGTGGTCAAGAGTAAATGAATCAATACACGCAAAACACTTAGATCATGTGATGAGAGCTCGATAAACACGAGCACTTATCGCAATTTTTATTATTCATGGCGTGTTCACTGTGTTCCAGGCACCGTGATCTGTCAGAGAGAGACAGAGACAGAGTAGAAATTATGACAGCCGGACTCTGGAGCCAGCATCCAAACTGAGGATGGACCAACATGTCAGGGAGACGAGAGACTATCAGGAAGCAAAGACAGAGGTCTGTGTCACATCCACCCCAAATCCGGCCCTCCTTCTTGCCTCATTGTTTAAGTCAGTTCAAGGTTTTTGTTGTTGTCAATGTTTACATCCAAAAGCATCCTCATTGGTAAATCCTCAAACATCCACTGTCATAGTATAACATACTTTTTGTGTGTGTGGAAAATCTTATGACATCTATATTTTTTTCCCCACTGGGAAAAAATACCATTTATCTTTTCAACAATTTTTCACTTCATTCCTATTGTTTTTTTTTATTGGAGTATAGTTGCTTTACAATGTTGTGTTAGCTTCTACTGTACAGCAAAGTGAATCAGCTATAGGTATACATATATCCCCTCTTTTTTTTGGATTTCCTTCCCATTTAGGTCACCACAGAGTACTGAGTAGAGTTCCCTGTGCTATACAGTAGGTTCTCATTAGTTACCTATCTTATACATAGTATCAATAGTGTATATATGTCAATCCCCATCTCCCAATTCATCCCTTGGTATCTGTATGTTTGTTCTCTATGTCTGTGTCTCTTTCTCCTTTGCAAATAAGATCATCTATACCATTTTTTTAGATTCCACATATATGCATTAGTATACGATATTTGTTTTTCTCTTTCTGACTTACTTCACTCTGTATGACAGTATAGTATACATATTTAATCATTGATCAAAACAACTATGACTAAGTGGTCACTTTTGGTTGTGAAAATGGTCTTAGGAAAATCTATTTAGTTCATCCAAATTTCATAGCACCCAATTTTCAGGTCTATATTCTAAGTGTCTGATGGTTCTTTTTCTTCTTGGAGATTAAACAGAAATTACAAATGGTGGATTAGCACTTTGTAATATTAGTTTCATCATTTAAAGAGTTAGACACTATTCATAAGAAAATACAATATAGCTGCTCCCAGCTAAGTATGTTCCTTAGGCATATTTTCATTACTTTGAGAATATTTAGTTTGGAAAAGAAAAGGAACCACAGAATTTTTTCATAAATTAAGAAGGATTACTATGTGGACTTTTAATTAATTATGGGAACTCACACACTGCTAGTTCCTAGCCATCTATCTTTGGACAGACTCTTTAAATTTCTTATTGGAGTCAGGATATTTTCTTTGGTTTGGCATTAGTGATAGCTAAAAATTAATTTTTCACCCACAGGAAATATTAGTCTCTCATTGGCAAGTCAATAATATTATTTTTCTCAGATAAATCATCAGGGAGTCAGCCAGCTCTGAAACCCAAGATTCATAAATCATAAAATCATGAAGTTGAAGGCATCTTAGAATTTTTAAGCCCTATCCTTATATGGATAGAGAAACTGAATCTTAGAGAGGAGAAAAGAATAGGCTACAGTCACAGAAGTTGAAAGCAGGCAGGTCCAAACCCAGGTCTTCTTAGTCCCAATGCCCTTATTTTTCAAATACATTATTACTGGAATTAGAAATTAATTCCAATTGTTATTTTAAATAAATAAAAATATGAATTGACTTTAATTATTAATCACTAATCAGAATGGAAAGAAGCATACGCTGTTATGTTCTTTCCCTGTGTTTCTAATTTTTGACCCCTCCATCTGACCTGGGTCCATCTTGACTTACCCTATGTTTGTAGCCTTAAGGAGGATTTCTCACCTTTTATATTCCTGAGGGTTGCAAGTTACAAGTTAGGAAAGTTCCATAGTCTCAAGTAAAGATCTTTAGCTTACAAGTTAGCCATTTAATTAACCATCAGGTTTGGCTAAAAATGACTTGTGTGGCTTTTTTTGTTTTTTTTGTTTTTTTGGGTTTTTTTTGGCTGTGTTGGGTCTTCGTTTCTGTGCGAGGGCTTTCTCTAGTTGTGGCAAGCGGGGGCCACTCTTCATCACGGTGCGCGGGCCTCTCACTATCGCGGCCTCTCTTGTTGCGGAGCACAGGCTCCAGACGCGCAGGCTCAGTAGTTGTGGCTCACGGGCCTAGTTGCTCCGTGGCATGTGGGATTCTCCCAGACGAGGGCTCGAACCCGTGTCCCCTGCATTGGCAGGCGGATTCTCAACCACTGCGCCACCAGGGAAGCCCATGACTTGTGTTTTGTAACTTGGCCCTCCAGAGTGTGCCCCCCCCCCCACCAAAAGATGATCAGAGTTCCTCTGATGGTGGGCTGCAGCTCAAATACATCTGAAGATGGCAGAGGATTTTGTAGCCCTCTACCCATGCTCTTCACACTGTTGATCTGCCCAGGAAACAAACGTCGTGAATAGAACTTATTAATCTTGTTGAAAGAATTTTGGCTTTGAATGTCCAATGTGCACTTCAGGGAAAATCAATTTTCACCTCTGTGTGTCCTTCTCAGCATTTCATTGCCGTATCTCAAAAGCAAGGTGTGGGGAGTCTCTTACAAAGGAGACCAATTTTCTTATTTTACATCAGCTGATTGAGTTTCTCTCTGGAAATTGTTTCACATTAGTTGATTCCCATTTCTGAGTCAACAAAGCCTCAGTGACCATTTCTCCATTTTTCATATTTTAGAGTGTCTTAGACTTTCTAGAACAGAGGCTGCTTTATATACCTTGGAGATAATTCTTGTAATTAAAGAATATTGAATTTCAACAAAGCCAGAATCAAACAGTATTCACGCGGACATGAGGCTCTGTCTCTGCCCTCTGGATAGTTAAATGTCAAACTGATCAAGACCTATTTCAGAAAGTCACTGGAGTTCATAGAAAGCACACAGTAGATAAGATCTTCAAGAAGGGGATGAAAGGAAGTCACAGAAATCAAATATTGGCTTGGAGAATGTAATAAATCAGGTTATGGGTAAACATTTTTGAAACGCCAACTAGTTGCAAAATCCATAGGTATGGAAGCATCATTCAGAACTGAAGCTGAAAAAACAAACAAACTGAAGCTGAAAATTTCAATCATACGATAGTGTTATCAACTATAGTCACCATGTTATAATTAGATCCTAAGACCTTATTCATCTTATAACTGCATTTCCCTCATGGCTAATGCCAAGCAATTTTTCATGTGCCTGCCATTTTTAAAAAGCCTCAAAAACTTCCACTGCTTTCTTTCTAAGGGAAGCTCTTCCCAGCATCAGTTTCCCAACCCCAGAGCCCAGCCCCTTTTTCAGGTATCAACACCTGTTAACTCTGGTGTGAGAATATTTGAAATCTTAAGTCTCTCAAGAAGCACAGGCTGTTGAAGAAAGGGGCAATGGAAAAGACTACCTCCAGGTTGAGGATCCCCAAGAGTGGTTGCCTGTGTGAAATGGTCCTTCAGAGCAGACACTGAGGGGTTGATCTTAACTGGTCAGCGGGAAATAGCATTACTCATTCTCAGGAGGGATGCAGTGGGAGGGCTCCCAGGAGTAGGACCCTCAGGATTCTGATTTCCCATGGTCTGGCCTCTTGCTAAAAACATCACAAGAGTAACTGCTGCTCAGCGTCTTACTTCACTCTGTGTTTAAGCTTGCACGCGTGTAAAAAAATATCCCAGTAGTGAGACAAATAGTATCAGAAAATACTTGTGCAAACCAACAATAAAAATATACTCAAAAAGAGGATTAAAATGTGCTTGGTGACACAATAATTTGTAAGACCTATTCAGAAAATCTTGAGAGTCTGAGTGAGTGAAGAAGGGATATTCAAATATCCAAATTCTGGATATTTGTTTTCTTGGCTGCTTTGTATTTGTAAAGAGAACTCTTTTCTAGAATGTGCTCATAAGGAGGGAAAAGACTTTACCCATAATATTTCTATAATATTCATTTTGTTCAAAAGCCTTTTGTCTTTAGCCAGCTGTTCTCTGGGGCAAACTAATTAAGAGGGTTATATTAGTTTGCTCTGAATGTCATAACAAGTACCACAGACTAGATAGCTTAAACAACAGAAATTTATTTTCTCATAGTTCTTAAGGCTTCAGGTTGGAGATCAAGTATCTGCAGGGTCAGTTTCTTCTTAAGCCTCTCCCCTTGTGTTGTAAGTAACCATCTTCCTCCAGTGACATCGCATGGTCTTCCTCCTTTGAGTGTCTGTGTCCTAATCTCCTCTTTTTATTAAGACTTCATTTGCTATGGTCTGAATATGTTCTTCAAAATTCATATGTTGAATCCTAACCCCAAGTGTGATGACATTTGAAGGTGGAGCCTTTGGGTGATAAGGTCATGAAGGTGGAGCTCTCATGAATGGGATTAGTGCCTTTGAAAGAGGATCCAGAGTGATCCCTAGTCCCTTTCATCATGTGAGAACACAATGAAAAGACCATCTATGGACCAGGAAGAGGGCTCTCACCAGACCTTGAATCCACCAGTGTCTTGCCCTCGGACTTTCCAACCTCCAGAACTGTGAAAAATAAATTCCTGCTGTTTTTAAGTCCTCCAGTCTGTGGTATTTTGTTAAAGCAGCCTGAACAGACTAAGACATCAGTCATATTCTATTAGGACCCACCCGTATAAACTTTTTTTGCCTTAATCATCTCTTTAAAGGCCCTATCTCCAAATACAATCAAGTTCTGAGGTTCTGAGGGATAGGATTTCAACATATGAATTTCAGAAAGACACAATTCATCTCATAAGGAGAGTCATGCTATGAATTAATAAATTTGCATAATACCTTGGTATTACACAAAGTGTGTTGACATTTATTATCTTATTCAGTTCTCACCAAAAAGCTATGATTTTTGACATTATTATGTACAGTTTTTAGTGGAAAAAACAACAACAATAGATGCTCAGAGAGGCTGAGAAAGTTTTCCAATTTTATTTAGCAAGCCAGATACTTGTTTTTTTAACATATCTAAATAGCTCAGTACTTAGAAAGCCCATTGTTGATTCTAAAATCATAAATTTTAAAACAAATTTATGTTTTTATTACACAGAAAAAACTGGAAATAAGCTGAATATTCATAAATAATAAAATAATTGGATATAAAATCAGATATATAAAATAGTTGGGTAAATAAAGATATTGCATACTACAAAATATTATACAGCCATAAAAAAGATGTGGGTTGGCCTCTCTCAGTGTCTAAGTATCACTTTCCTCACATATATATATATATATATATATATATATATATATATATAAAGTGGCCACCTCACAAGCTAAGAATAAGTTTTAAAAATAAAACCAACTACAAATATATATCTGCTCTACAAATAGTCACTTAATTTGATCACATGCTAAGTGATTTTTTGGTAAGAAAGATGGGACTTCCATTTTCTCTCTTCTTTTAGTATATCAACATACTTCTTTTTAAAAAAAGTTTAGCTGTCTCCCTTGAGTTTGCAGTGAACATTTACAGCTAATCTACATTTACATTCAAGTAACATTGTACCACTTCATGGACAGTGCAGACGTCTTATAACAGAGTATTCCCAAATCCTCCCTCTCATCCCTTGTAACTGCTGTCATTCATTTCATTTATTCACAAGATCATCAACCAATATATTGTTGCTATTATTATCTTGAACAAATAGTTATCCATTAGATCAATTAAGAATGAGGAAAAGGAAAGATTATATTTTACCTTCACCTATTCCCTCTCTAATGCTTGTCTTTTCTTTATGCCCAAGTTTCTAACCTTTATCATTTCCCTTCTCTCTGAAGAACACCCAAAGCCGGCAAAGATGTGGAGCAATAGGAACTCTCACTCATTACAGGTGGGAATGCAAAATGGTACAGGCAGGTATAGTTTTGGAAATTTCTTACAAAACTCAACATAGGTTCACTGTGCAATGTAGCAGTCACGCTCTTTGGTATTTATCCAAATGAGTTGAAAACTTATGTCCATACAGGAACTTAAATAAAATGTCTAGAGCAGCCTTATTCATAACTGCCAAAAATGGGAAGCAATCAAGATGTCCTTCAATTGGTAAATAAATAACAAATGAACTTAATTTTAATGTCTCATATAAGAAACATGTTAACAATAAATACATGAAAGATCACTTTTGCAGCAATACTTCAATCTATATGAAAAGTCATTAGAGTGTAATCACAAATGAAAAGCACAGTTAAACAAACAAAAAATATTGTTTTACACTACCTTTCAGCTGCTGTCAGCAATGCATTAAAAGGTGAAACTCACAGTCGGAATGGCTATCATCAAAAAGTCTACAAAAAATAAATGCTGGAGAGGATGTGGAGAAAAGGGAATCCTCATATGCTGTTGGTGGGAATGTAAGTTGGTGCAACCACTATGGAGAACAGTATGGAGGTTCCTTAAAAAGCTAAAAATTAAACTGCTATATGGCCCAGCAATCCCACTCCTGGGTATATACCCATAAAAAACTAAAAAAAACTATAACTGGAAAAGTTATATGTACCCCAAGTTATATGTTGTCATAGCAGCACTATTTACAACAGCCGAGACAGGGAAGCAACCCAAGTGCCTATCAACTGACAACTGGCTTCAAAAGATGTGGTATATATATATATATATATATATATATATATGGAATATATATTATATATACACACATATATATAATCATATAATATATATGATATTCCATTATATATATATATATAATGGAATATCACTCATCCATAAATAAGAATGAAATCTTGCCATTTGCAGCAACATGTATGGACTTAGAGAATATTATGCTTAGTGAAATAAGTCAGACAGAGAAAGACAAATACTATATGTTATCATATGTGGAATCTAAAAAGTAATACAAATGAATCTATGTACAGAACAAACAGACTCATAGACATAGAGAGCAAACTTATGGTTACCAAAGGGGAGAGGGAGGGGAGGAGGAACAAATTAGGAGTATGGGATACAAACTACTATACATAAAATAGATAAGCAACAAGGAATTACTGTATAACACAAGGGATTATACCTAATATCTTGTAATAACCTATAATGGAATATAATCTGAAAAAAGAAGCACTATGCTGTACACCTAAAAGAACACAATTTGTAAATCAATTATACTTCAATAAAAATTAACAATAATAATAATCAAGGTGAAACTCAATAATAGGAGAGATTTGATAAAGCCCCTTGATATAGATCTCTTTTAGGTCAAAAAGAAAGAACAAATGTAAACTGTGTCCTTATCAAAGTAAATCTCCATAAGGCATAATTTAATATGCTCATAAGATATATTGAAAAGCTCATTGAGAAACGGAGGTTCTCTCTATACAGCTGCCTGAAAGAATAAATGTTCAATACTTAGTCATTTTAATGGCAGTCTTCTGTGAAAACATGTCAGTTTGCAAATACTTGATGGAAAAAGCCAGTGAGGGAAAAAGGAAAAAAAAAAAGATCTGTGAATGTTTTATTGGATATTGGGTCAACTGGAAAAATTGAATAGAAAAGCAAATGTGGAGCCAAATCAATGCAGACAAAATGAAATTGCTGGGGTGGCTGGTGCCAGACCCCAGGCCACTAAGAACAGCAAATGCATCAGCGTTCACTTCATCATTCACTAAGAATAAAGTGCTTGCCTCTTGATTTTCTCATTGTGTTCAATGGGGTGGTAAAAACAGGCAATTGGGTAGAACAAACAAGACTAAAAAGTGAGTGCGTAGAGACATCTTCAATGAAACGGGAAGATATTTTGAAAACTTACTCTGCAAGACAGAAAATGGATTGAGAAATGTCAACTGATTCGTAGGGGCTGAGGAAGTTGAAGCCAAGAAAACATATAAAGCAGGTTGTAGGAAAGAGAGAAAGGAGGTGATTTAAGACTCCAGTCTTGGAGGGGGAAGAATGATGGAGGGCAGGAGTAAAAAGAGGGCCTGAAATCAAGGAGGTTCATTGACATCATTACACGGGACAAGCATCCCCTCTCTTCCCTTCCTACATCCAGCCTAGAAGGGAGCCAGAGGATGGAGAGCTCCAGAAGATAGTATCCAGGGAAAGGGGATATTCCAGACATTTGAAATACTTGATACTATCAGTATCAGCTATTCTTTACAGTTTCCAGATGTGATTCATTTTACCAACTGGGAGCCCTTATATTAAGAGGTTTGAGAAATCTTTGAGAGACCTTTAAGGAATACCCTCCTCTTAGCGCACCACTAAGAGATCAGGATGACTGTCCTGTGAATATCAGCCACCTTCCTTCCTCGTTTAGCCTCTTCCTGTCCAAGGGACTCATGAACAAAGCAGCTATGATGGCCCAGTGGACTTTGCATGGTCTTGATAGTGAGTATCTCCTCTTTAAGGCCAACATCACTATGACCACGGCAAGTTCCTGATATTCCAGCAACAGTGACCTACCCAGACCTGAAGTATGAGACTACACTTCAAAGCGGCAAGTCCTCAGGGCAGGGCAAACAAATAGCAGTGTTTCCGTCGAGGAGAGGAAGAGCATTTGACTGACTGTACAGCTCCAGCACTCTGAAATTCACCCACACATTCACATCAAGTCACTTTTCCCATGGGCTGCTCCCAGCCAATGATTGAACATGGCATGGATGTTTTAACCATGTGCATGTATTGTCCCAATAAATGTTATAAAATTTAATATAAAATTTTTAAATGTAAAAATAATTAAATGTGAGAGATAAGAAAGTAGATCATGGGAATAAGAGTTAAAACGGTTGGTTCATTTTAATCTGATTAAAATGAACAGTGGTAAAAAAAAATCAAAACATCGGATTTCTTCTGAAAAAATCTCCTCTGAGGAGTGTTTTCTTGAGGCAATAGAAGAGATCCGACCCATGAATTAGAAATGCTTCCAGTGTGCATGTTATTCAACTCTCTTGCCTCTTGAAGAGGGACTCATCAAAATGTCCACCAATTTCAGCAGCCTGAAATTGTCACTCTTCACCTTTCTGGCAAATTTTGGACCTCTCTCTCCAGAGATTACAGACAAAATTCCTATAAGAATGAAGGGAAAAAAATACTATATATATTTACATATTTCTTTTAGTCTGAGTTATTGGAATATTGTGACACCAAGAAGAAATTCAAATCTAAGGTATTAGTTCATTGCTCTTTGAGTTTCTACAACTGATAAATTCAATACAATAATATTTTATTCATAAATCAACCACCCAGTGAAATAGGGTTTCAGGAAGTTCACCTTTTTGTCCATATTTTTTTTCCTGAGAGTATTTTAAAATATTATTTTTATAACCAGAGAAATACAGACCTGTTTGGATGTGACAAACACACATGAATTTTTAAGGTTAAACATGAAACATCTAAAGAGTGTTCCATTTGCAGTGGCTTCAAGCCACTCCCCAGATTTCCCAGGGTTCAAGTTCTGGTCATTCCCATTAGATATACGTCAGTGAAAAATTGAGAGAAGCAGATATTTATAGAATGTGTCCTGATTCTGCAAGCAATGAGAAGCCATTTAGAGTTCAAAGCAGATGAATTTTATCAACCTAAGAGGAGAATCAACTGGAGAAGAAAAATACTGGATCTGCAATGATTGGGCTTTAAGATTAATATTCCTTGCATAACTGCATGTTCAGCGGAGATAAAGGAAGAACTTATTCATTTATTAAAATTTCTTTTTTATCATTTTTATTGATTTATAGTTGATTTACAATGTTGTGTTAGTTTCAGGTGTACAACAAACTGCTTCAGTTATACATATACATATAGCCTTTTTTAGATTCTTTTCCATTGTAGGTTATTAAAATTTCTAATCATCTTATTTCTACTCTATGCCCGCTAAGCTAATACTCTCGTACAAGCTATTATCAAACTCCACTCCACCCTTTCCTACTACCCTCTCTTTAAAAGTTCTCATTCTTCAAAGTCATTACAAAAAAGCATCAAAGTTATGAAAAGTAAACACAGGACTCAGTGGTTCCTAACACTTTTTTTCCTGACCTTTATGTATATGCTGTAAAGCACAAAGTGTTACAAAGATCAAATGACCTAGAAATTATTCTTTTGAAATCTTGAATTGCTTCCAGGAAGTATATGATTTCAATCCTCCAAATGAATTTCCAGGCACCATTGAAACTGACTTGCCCTAATGAAGTGTTAAAAACTAAACAGATAGGTTGCTTACACTTCTCTACGCCCATTTTGTTTGTTTGTTTGTTTGTTTGTTTTTCTATTCTCCTTTTAAAAAATGATAATTTTATCTTTGGAATGCATGCAAAGAAACTTCATCATCTTCTTTCTATTCTCCAGTCCCTCATATTTCCCTCCACATGTTGAAAAGTGTGCTATTGAAGACATTAGATAGAGAGAGAGACAGAGAAATAGATAGATACATAGATAGATGATTGATAGATAGATAGATAGATAGATAGATAGATAGATAGATAGATAGATAGATAGATAGATAGATAGATAGATAGATAGATGATAGATAGATGATTGAGACAGAGAAAGAGCGAGATGAGAGAGACAGAGAGAGAGTAATATATATGTACATGCAAACATATATACCAGGACTGGAGATAAAATGTGGGTAAATAACCATGCTTACTTGACTTAGGGAAAAATAGAAATGTTTGAATATTCAATCTTCCATGTTATTTAGTATTGAATAATTCATCAGGTTATCTTGGAATTCTACTGGCCAGTAGGTTGGCCACCAACTACATGTGCCTATGTACATTCAAATGAATTAAATTATATAAAATTAAAGTTCAGTTTCTCAGTTGCACAAGCCACATTTCAAATGCTCAGTATCCCTAGGAGTCTAGTGGCAACTGAATGCGACAGCACACATATAGAACATTTGTCGCTGCAGTTCTTTTGGACAGCGGCTGTCTTGCAATTTTTTCACACACATATTTTTCTATCATTAAAAAAAAAGGTTTAAATGGACGTTCAAGGGCTGAGTATTCTTTTCTCAGAAGGAAAATTTTTTTCTCAAACTCATGCAGAAACTCAAAAGATGTTCTACAGATCAATTTTGAAGCACAGGAGATTAGATTATAGAAAACAGAGCTCAAGACCTCTGGACTTCAAAGATTCTATCCTATAATCATTGAATCTCAGGGTTGAAATCGACCTCAGAAGTCATCTGATCCAATCATCCTTCCCATGTTTGCCATTGTCCCTTCAAGAACTCTACCAAAACGCAGGCTAGCCCATGCTAGAAAACGTCAATAGAATTTAGCCATGCCTCCAGGATACTACCAAACCCAAAGAAAGTACCCAACCTAAGGAGCTGTTAAATCAACAACAATTATAGAATCATAGGTCTTAGTTGTTCATGGTTTTGCTGCTTGTGATTTCATTAAATTGCCACTCTGCTGAGGGCAGTAAGAGTCTTCCTTTAGTGACTTATTAAAAAGAAGTTTAGGCTTCTGCCCAAGACATCATTTGGCAGCCCTTTCAAAAAACATAGCTGCTTTTCATAAGGCACTTTTGTTTTGACAAAATACTTGCTCAGTGAACAAAATGCTCTTTTCATTTTGCTAATTCTTCACCTAGCACATGGTCAAGACCCACTCTAGACTCTTGACCCTTTACCCCAGCCACTTTTCACATTGCACTAGAGCATAAGCTCTTTGGGCAGAGGCAGTAGAAGTTTTCCTTTCTGTGGGTCCATTGTCTCATTTTTTCATGACCTGCTGGATGGAATATGGCTATGACAAATAATGAGGACTGAACTTGACTTGCTTTGATACCCTCATAAGCAAGGGAACCAATAAATTGTTCACAGATGGGAGCCAAACAGAGTATGAGATATTATAAAAAGGAGGGTAATAGCATATTGTTCTTTTATGTTTAGAAAGTCCCAACCATTATAAAAATACTATCAGGTCTTCCTAATGGAATTGTCATGGTTTCGTTATTTCACACTAATAAATCTGCCTTCACCTCGGCATAGCAATTCAGAAAATTTCTGGTTAAGAGAAAAGTGGAACTAAGCCTACTCTGCACTTCACAGATCATAATTAGTATTTGCAAGCCAACAAGAACATTCATAAAGTTTCTTCAAGCAAACAGCCGTAAGTTCGCTCAAGAATATAATCTGTTGTCCTCAAGGTAGCTGTGATTATCTTTTTAAACAGACCTCAGATCATGTCACTCCCCACTCCCTAGCTCAAAGCCACCTCACTAGAATCACATCCTTTCCACGCTTAGGAAGCCCTGCAGGATCTGGTCCCAGACGATGTTTCCAGGTGTACACCTTGCCTCTGATTCTCCTCCTGTCTGCACCTGACTCCTTGCTGTTCTTTGAATGTGCTGAGTACACTCCTGACTCAGGATTTTGTACTTGCTGGTCCCTCTGTCTGGAATACTTCCCCCCAGATATTCACAGGGTTTCCTTCCTCACTTCAACCAGGGCTCAGGTCAATTGTCCCCTCTTCAGAGAAGACTGCTGTAAGCACATGTGAAAAGTAACACCTCCCTTCCATCACTTTCCTGCCCTTCACCTTGCTTTCCTAGTGGGACTTATGCAAACCTTAAAATGTTATTGTTTTTCATGTTTCAATATAAATCCACTGAGATAAAGATTTTATCTTGTTCATTGCTATAGGCCAGTAGCCAGATCAGTGCCCAGCACAGAGTAGGTGTTCAGGGAATATGTTTTCATAAATGCACAAATGAGTGAATGAATGAGCACCAGCATTCAAATGCTTCTCCCTCTCATAAGAGTACCCAGTATTCTCCCTTTACAACACTCAGAGCCCTTTCAATTACTTAGCATTTTTATTCTCTGATAGATTATGGTGGCTTTCATTCACTGCTGTAAACCCTCAATGCCTTTCAAAGTGTTCTTTAAATATGCACTGAGTGAAAGTGAATGAATGAACTGTCTACTTTGATTACTCATAGGATCCACCCTGATGACAGGTTTGACTCTCAGCCTCGGGCAATAAAGGTAGATAAGAAAAAGTCTCAGATTGCTAAGTGTTGTCAGGATCGCTAGCTAAGAGGATTAAGCGTGCTAGAATCAATGGTCAGATCAAGTCCGAAAAAGCAGGGCAATATCAGAGGTGATGGCCTTGAAGTGCCCAGGAAAAGCGGTCAGAGTGCCCTACTGACCACTAGGCCAGTGAAGGATGGAGCCAACTGCCCCAGTAGACATGCTCAGAGGAAACCGTTCAGGCCGTGCACACATGTGGAAAGTATTCTTCATTCGTATTCTTCATTTGGGGAATATAAGTGGCCCTGGGAACATGTTGGGACATAGAGGTCCTGGTCATGTCCCTGTGATGCCCACCAAGCTTCCCCACTCCTGCTTTCCTATTCCAGGTTACATTGGCCGCTGCTTGGGAGACACTGCTTGGAGCAGGTATGAGCATCTGACACAAGGCAGGCCAGAGACCAAGGCTCCGTGTGAGGGAACCATTACAACGGTAATTAACCAAGTCAACTGTACTTTCATTAGAGATTAAGGAGAAGATTGGTTCGTTGGTGGCAGATGGAAAACATAGCAAACTCACAGAGTAAAATAGAGATGCCACAAGAAAAAGAGATCATGTGGACCACAAAAGAGGTTAAGAAGACCAGCAGGGGCCCAAGAGGGTTACAATTCCCCATGAATTTCCTATTCCAACTTGATGCTGCTTATATTCTTAAAGTAAACAGCCTTTTCTGAAAGTAGCTTATGTATGTCATTTTCAGTTCCTTGAGACACAGAAGAAACTGATAAGATGCAGACTCTAAACAACTTTTCAAAGAGGATATAGAATGAACATTAGCACCTGAAATGGGAGAGGGCTGGGAGGTTCTCCCACAGCTACTTGGAAAGCAGGCAGCCCACGCCTTACTGCACAAAGCAATTCACAGCTGTTGCTTCCGATCCCTTGTGTGAAGGGGCAACTCAAAAGGAATAAGAAACACAAGCCAAAAGAGCTAGGACACAGCTTCAGACCATTTGCAAAGAAGAAAGCTGGTCCCAGGTTGCCCAGCAGAGGCATATAAGGACACAGAGCTGGCCACTGTGGAACTCTGCTGCAGGAAAAGTTTTCTGCTCAGTTGGGAAGCAAACCAAGGCCAAAGACTGATGACAATCATCAAGCGCTACTAAAGATCACAGTCTTTTGGATTCACATATGGCCAGGGTTTCACTTAAAACGAAACTGGCAAAAACTATAGTCTCAGAATGGGAGAACCCCAAACCATGGGATTCCCCAGACAGTTCCAATGAATCAGCAAGTGGATCAGTCTGCCTTATTGTGGCTCATACATGCTCAAGCGGATAGGAACACAGCGTAAGGCTTAGCAATTTTTAAAAACTGAACAGAGAAGAATGATACTCAAAAGAAATCACAGGCAGTGCATAGGGAAGATTGTTGAAGACTAGAGAGAGAACGTGTTGCTAAGCAATTTACAGGAGCTCATCCAAGAAGAACCAAGTACAATTTTAGACCAAGCCGAATTCATTGCAGGGGGGCGAGCTTACCTATTTAGCAACTGGGGGCTGAATCAAACCCTGGTTGATGACGGCTGACGCTGATGCCATGTGGAAGACAGAAAGCAAAGCCCGTGGAAGACAGGATGCCACCCAACCCTGCCACCCATTCATCTTCCCAGTTGTTAAGCGACTGTGGGTCATGGGCACCCGCTCTGGACATGACTGGGACATGACAACAACAGAAAGTAATCAAAATGAGATTACTGATAGCAATGGAGATGGTGCTAGAGCTGACTAATCCCAAGCAGCAATGATTAAAAGCAAAAGAGAGTTGAAAATAAGACTTCGGTCAAAAGGAAACACATACATACATACGTACATACGTCCGCTCACTTGTGAAGGCGGTCAGGTGAGACGGGAATCCCCATGATGCCTAAAGGGAGCCCCGCCCAAGCATGTGAGGTTCGTGAGAACGAAATACAGGCAGCCCAGCCCACTAAGAGTCTGCTTAAGTTTTGTATTAGTTTGCTATTTCTGCAAAAGTCAGCAACTTAAAACAGTCATGTAGTATCACTCATCCATCGCCCTGCCAGTCGGGGGTCTATTGACAGAAGCTGGGCTCGGTTGGGTGGCTTCGTGTCAGGATTCCACAGCTACAAGGGCTCTGCTCCCCGCACACCATCTGTGCCTCTCGTGCTCCTCACACCAGCAGGCTAGCCAGAACATGCTCTCCCCAAAACGCGGCGGAGGTGCAGGAGGGAAAGTGGAAGGGCATGAGGCCTCTTGAAACCTAGGCTCAGACTGGCACACTTTCGTTTCCACCCATATACCACTGGCCAGAGAAAATCATGTGGGCAGGCTGAAAGCCAAGAGGGAAGGAAATACACTCCACCATGATGAATGAGGGATGCAGGGAAGGATGAACCACAGGGACCCGTAATGAAACCTGCCATAATTTATATCACCAGGACCCCAGGCCTGAAGGACAGAAGCTGGACTAAAGCCAAAGAGAGATATTCATCACAGTTTCCAAAACTGAAGAGTTGATATTTTTCACAGTGGGTCATATTACTAACTGGAACCTCTTAAATAGGAAGGTTTAAGAAATCTTTGAGCAAGGCTGTGATAACCCTTTACTCCATTAGTCTACTGCAAAGAGACCTGCCATCATTTGCCAGGGTGAGCAACTCCATAAATGCTGGTCATTTTCCTACCTCAATGGACTTATGAACAGAGCAACTATGATGGCAGAGTGGACTTTGCATGGCCTTGATAATAACAAAGGCTCCTCTCAAATGCCAACCTGGCTACAATGACTGTAAGTTCCTGATTTTGCAGCACCAGTGACCTACTCAGTCCTGGAATAAGGTACTACACCTCAAAGTGTCAAGTCCTCGTGGCAGGTCAAATAATGGAAGGCCATGGAGGGGAGAACCACTTGGGTTTGCCTTTCTTATCTCCTATGTCTTGGTATCATCCTCTGAGGGCTTACTGAGGCTCTGTCCATCATATGGTATTCCACACAATGTTGTCTCTGGCCAAGGAATTCATCTCAAAGCTAAGGAAACAAAGCTGCAGGCTGGGGACTTCCCTAGTGGCACAGTGGTTAAGAATCCACCTGCCAATGCAGAGGACACGGGCTCGATCCCTGGTCCGGGAAGATCCCACATGCCACGGAGCAACTAAGCCCGCGTGCCGCAACTACTGAGCCCACGTGCTGCAACTACTGAAGCTCACACACCTAGAGCCCGTGCTCCACAACAAGAGAAGACACCACAATGAGAAGCCCGCACACTGCAACGAAGAGTAGCCCCTGCTCGCCACAACTAGAGAAAGCCCGCGAACAGCAACGAAGACCCAATGCAGTCAAAAAAAAAAAAAAAAAAGCTGCAGGCTGATACACGTGGGCCTCACTGGCTTTACTCTCCATCTTCAGAAAAAGGTAGTATCATTAAAAGCAACAACAAAGCAACTACCACAACTAAGACACAGTTCAGCTAATTGCAGGCTAAGTTATTTGGACTAATTACCTTAATGAAAACAAAACAAAATCTGGCCAAAGCATAAAAAAATCACCAGTCTGCTATTGTTCTAGGTGTTTACAAACCTCTTGGGAACATGTGGGCAAGGAAGGATCCCAACCAGGACAGAATTCAACATCCTAGGTCCAAGGCCACAATACCATTAAACTACACCAAAAACTCTCTTTGTGTATACTAACAATCCTATAAGTACTGGTATTATCCTCATCTTACAGATGGAGAAACTGAGGATTAAGTAAAGTATTTAAGAGTCATAGTTTGTTCATAGTACAGCTGAGCTTCAAGTTCAGTTGTCTTACTCCAAAGTCTATGCCGTTCACCACTAGAAAATTTAATCATTAGAAAATTTAATCATTAAGTCCCTAGTTTCTGAGCCCTCGAGGGAGTGAAACATTACCCTTTTGCAAATCCAAGGAAATAACCTGCTTCAATGACTTATTCTATACCGATGTGTAAGAAATTGCAAATCACTTCTGTGATCCACGCTAAAAATTTTAACATAATTCATAAAATATAGTCAGACAAATTCTCCATTGTTCTCAACTCAATACATCTTCATTTTACAACTGTTTATTTACCACATGCTTATTGTAGACCCACTTGATGAAC
This sequence comes from Balaenoptera musculus, assembly GCF_009873245.2. Taxonomy (NCBI): domain Eukaryota; kingdom Metazoa; phylum Chordata; class Mammalia; order Artiodactyla; family Balaenopteridae; genus Balaenoptera; species Balaenoptera musculus. The sequence continues at coordinate 12,697,848 of NC_045787.1, read as the reverse complement.
TCTTATTTTGATTTAAGCAAAAAATAAAGAGTAAAATGTGTCTTCGATGCATTGCCAACTTTAAATATTGACGGGTGAAGAAAGGAGAAGAAAATTCCCCCAACCTTTTGCAAACATTTACTATAAACTCAATTCAAACACAGAAATAGTACTCACGGAGTTCAGGCTCAACATAAAATAAATAAGCGTCGTAAGAGAGGGCAGATCAGCAGGCTTGTGTCAGAACTTGAGGCCCTGCTCTACCTGTTTGCATTGTACTGGACAGGTCTTAACCTCTCTGAAGTTCAGATTTTCCATCTGGAAAATGCCATAGAAATCCTCAGTCTTACCAACTGCAAGGTAAAGCTGTCATAAGACTCAAAGAAAATAATGCAAATGAAAAAGTTTTAAACAGTAAACATAGTGAAAATACTAATGGCTTATCTGGTGGGAAACCTCTGAGAGAATTAGATGCTGGGGGCAGCAGAGTCTAAGAATCTCTCCCAGCAGATAAAGCTCCTCCTGCCTGCACGGCTCACACTCCGGTTTCTTCTGTTCTTGCCAAAGCAAGGGGAAAAAAATGGGAGCCAACTGCTTTTGATGATGTGTACTTTTCTGAAGACCCTTGGAATCAGAGTTTAGAGTTGTTTTCAAAGGGGGATTTTTTTTGAAGTAGAGTTGATATTGATAACATTGATTGTTATTGATAACAATCAATGTTATCAATATCAATATTGATAACAATATTGTGTTAGTGTCAGGTGTACAGCAAAGTGATTCGTTTATATATTTTTTTCTCCTTCAGATTCTTTTCCATTATAGGTTATTACAAGATGTTGAATATAGTTCCCTGTGCTATATAGCAAATCCTGTTGTTTACCTATTGTACGTATAGTAGTTTGTATCTATAAATCCCAAACTCCTAATTTCTCCCTCCCCTGACCCCCTTTCCCCTTTGGTAACCGTAAGTTTGTTTCCATGTCTGTAAATCTGTTTCCGTTTTGTATATGGACTCATCTGTATTCTTTTTTAGATTCCACATGTGAGTGATAACATATAATATTTGCTTTTCTCTGTCTGACTTACTTCACTGAGATATTCTCTAGGTCCATCTGTGTTGCTGCAAATGGCAATATTCATTCTTTGTGGCTAATATTCCATTCTATACACACACCACATCTTCTTAAACCAATCATCTGTTGATGGGCACTTAGGTTGCTTCCATGTCTCAGCTATTGTATATAGTGCTCCTGTGAACATTGTGGTGCATGTATCTTTTTGAATTAGAGTTTTGATCTTTTCTGGATATATACCAAGGAGTGGGATTGCTGGATCATATGGTAGCTCTCTTTATAGTTTTTTAAGGAACCTCCAAACTGTTTTCCATAATGGCTGCATCAATTTACATTTCCACCAACAGTGGGAGGGTTCCTCAGAAGAGGATTTTATTTCTTCCTGATCATTAGCTAAAAGTATTTTCCTCTAGAGAGTTGTTATCTCCAGTTCTGCTGGATTTTGGACTTCTAGCCTCCAGAACTGAGAGAGAATAATGGTTTTAAGTTTGTGATAATTGGCTACAAATAACATAGTATCTTTTAAAACATGGATACTGTATGCAACCACCAAGGGAGTAAATATTGATAGAGAAGAGGATGTAGGACTGAGCTTGAAGGCTCTTTTCCTGCAAAAGGCTGAGGAGAAGGAGGATCTAGAAAAGGACAGTGATGCAGGAGGAAACTATGGAGGGTGGTTCTGGAAGTATGTGAAGAAGGAGTGTTGGCTAATGTGTCAATTGCTGCTGTTTGGTCTAGTAGGATGAGGAAGGAGAGCTGATTGGTGGACTTGGCAACCTGGAGGTTGTGGGAGACCTCGACAAGAAAAATTCAGTGAAGCAAAACCTGATTAGCGTGGATTTAAGACTGAATTGGAGAAATCAGAGACTGAGAGTATCTAGACAACTCTCTCAAGGCAAAAGGAAGCAGAGAAATGAGGTGACAGCTAGGTAGGAAGTAAGGTCAGGACAAGGCTTTTCAGACAGGAGGAACTCCAGCAGCATCCTTAGATGTTGATGGGAATGATCAAGACAGCACCAAGAAATATATTACTTAAGAGAGAGGGAAAATTGCTGGAATGGTGTACAAAAATATTTTGTTAATTTTTTATACCTCTTTCTGCCAAGATAACCTGTTCAGTGAATTTCCTTAAAGTGCTTTCTATGCCTTTTTTACATGGTTGAGATTATAGCTCAAGGAATATATAGAGAGATATTTAAAGATAGTTAACTCAGTAATACACACAGATGCAGGATTGAGTATCATTTGAACAAGAGCTTAGGGACTAAAAATATCTGCTATTTGAATAGTTTAAAAAATGACTCAGTCCATTTACTATAATATGTTCAAAATGGTTAAATTCCTTGGAAACCAAATGGCCATTGTGGAATTCTCTGCAATTCTGCTTTTGTGAGAGCAAAAAAAAAGGCTTTTTGTTTAACAATTCTCCTTACACTATGTCCTGCTGTGTTATTAGTTGGGGTATTCTTAGCAAGTGCTGGAAATTGAAAAGCACAGTAATTTTTTTTACATAGTTATCAAATATGTCAAGAAGTCAATCTGAACAGTGCGTTGAAAGAGAGGTACATAAAACACGTTTCCTGACGTAGAAAAAGAAGGCAAAGAAGAGCTAAGAGGAAAGCAAGGAAGTATCAAGTTTCACAGTGAGCTCCTGAATTTAAAGGGACAGCAAGTAATACAAAGGGTTCTTGATTTAACATTCCAACTTTCAACACAAGAATATACGAAATAGGTGAAGGGGATTAAGAGGTACAAACCTCCACTTATAAAATAAATAAGCCACAGGGATGTGACATACAGCATGAGGAATATAGTCAGTAATACTGTAATGACTTTGTATGGGGACAGATGGTTACTAGACTTACCGTGGTGATCATTTCATAATGTATGCAAATGTTCAATCACTGTGTAGTACACCTGAAACTAACATAATATTATACATCGATTATATTTCAGTTGAAAAAAAAGAATATACAACATCCACATTCTTGAGTTCTTCATTTATATTTTGAAAACTTGCATACCTGATAGTTTATTTCTGATACTTTTCCTATGAGAGACAACTTCTCCATACATAAAATCATTTGATCACACAGTTTTCCCTATAACCTCTTTAGATTTCTCTCCACGGTTCATGGTCTTTAGATTCTGCAGAAGAGTATTACTTTTCTGTTGGAATTTTGGGTAATTTTCTTCTCTGTCATCCCAGTTCAAAATTTTAACTAGGATTTTTCTGGGTATGTATTTCTCTTTGGTTATTTAATCTGAAATAGTGTGAAAACATTTAAGGAAAATAATCAATTCTGTATTCTCTCTCTTATACGGAAGCTATGTTCCAGTTATTCTGATTTACATCTACAGTTTTTATGTTGGATGTCTCTATTTGTAATTTTCTATGTCATTATTTTTTCAGCTTGATCTTTTTCCTTAAGGGTTTCTGAAGTTTATCTTCTGTAGTGCCTATTTTATGTCAATTTGAATTTTAACTCTGGTATTATAAATTTAATTTTTCATTAAAATTTCCATATCTTTTATATCTGCTATCATATTATCCTGTTTGTGTCTTAAACTTAACCTGTTTTTTTCCCTTACAATTACTGTCTCTGTTACATAACAATGAATTCCTCTATTGTTAAAGGATTTTCTAACATTTTTTTTCTGATTCTTAAAATAAGTGATTTTCAGGTATTTCTTCTTCCTTGAGGATCAATTATTTTAAATATATGATTTTTTCCTCTATTTCTCTATTTTTTAAATGGTAAAACATCAAACTTTAAATCTTCTGCTCTTCATTCTTCCAACTACAATGTATCCATTTATAATGGTATATTATGTCTTTAGTAATTATGAGGAACAGAGATATATTTAACTTGGAAAAAATTATTCAGTCATTGTTAAACGAAAAAAAGAAGTTCCTGAAGAGACAGGATAGTGTGACCCCATATTTGCTTTAAGTATAAATATACACTTCAATCATTTATTGAAAAAAATTTTATTTAGCACCTACTAGCTGCCAAAGGCAGCTGTGAACAAGACAAACCTCCCACTCTCACGATGAGTACATTCTACTCGGGGAGAATGATAAAAGCAAATTTAACATTTGATTTTTTTCTGATTTTACAATTGTCTGACAGATTTTCCTAAGTACTTAAGCAATTAAGTAATTAGTATAGGTACATTGAAATACAATGATTCTTAAGCTCTCTTAAATGTCCCTATAATATGTATAAGCTTAGTATGATTTCAAATTAATCACAAACTTAAAATAACTATTCATTTTTATATCTTTAAACTGAAATCACAAGGTTAAACTATTGACCCTCTAATATGTCAACTATTCTTAAATATTACAGATACTTAGTCTAACAAATGTACTAACTACTATGAACTTTTATTTTCTTCATATCTATACTTCATTCTAAACCTCCCTGGAGTTAAAGGGGCTTATCCACTAAAGGAAAACTATGTCACCTCAAACAATTTTTTGCCAGCTTGACTGAGATATTATTGGCAAATAAAACTGTATATATTTAAAGTGTATGTAATGGTTTGGTATATGTTGTGGAATGATCACCATAATCAAGTTAGTATACATATCCATCATCTTATATAGTTAGCTTTTTGTATGTGTGGTGAGAATGCTTGAGATCTACTCTCTTAGCAAAGTTGAAATATATTACACAGTTGTTAACTACAGTCACCAGTCTGAACATTTGATCCCCAGAACTCATTCATCTTACAACTGGAAGTTTGGGTACATCTTCCTATTTCCCCCATCCCCAAGCCCCTGGTAACCACCATTCTACTCTCTGATTCCATGAGTTTGAATTTTTTTTTTTAGACTCCACATCTGAGTGAGATCATACAGTATTTACTTTTCTCTTCTGGCTTATTTCACTTAGCACAATGTCCTCCAGCTTCATCCATGTTGTCACAAATGTATTCAGCCATAAAAAAGAAGGAAATCCTGCCACTACAAATAATTTTGAGCTTGCTTTCCCCAGGGAATATTTAGGATTTCTTGGCATACTGAGACTGCTTAATAACCAGACCAAATCTTGGGCATTAGAATATCCAGAGCTGCAGACATCCAGGGCAATTCTACTTCCCACTCTGACTACCAAGCCAAGTCCTGTTTAGTAGTCCTTTTTATAGCTAGGAATTGTCATTGAATTTGCATGTCAGTTTAATCTATAATCCTCATCCAAGTGGCTTCTCCACTTGATTGCATTTAACAAATCTATATACTGCTTCAGTCTGTCCTCAATTCTTGCCCTATTCTTCCTGTTTTTTAGAACCACAATTTTTAACTGATATTAAAATAACATCAGATTGAATTTTGGAATGTCCTTGTGTCTTTGTCTGACAAGAGCAGCAAGAAGTCATTAAACAATTTTGAGCAAAGCTGTGATATGAACAGTTTTATATTTTCAAAGTATTACTCTGGCAACTCTGGGCAAAATGAGTTAGAAGAATGCAGAGGGGATTCAGAGTTCAAGGTCCTTGCAGTCTTGCAGGCAAGAGATTGCTTTGTGATTCAAGCTGGGGGTTGGTTGCATCAACTGCTATACCCTTGACCCAAGAATAACCCTCCTCCTTGGGAATCTCTGCCTTTCTCCACTCAGGGCCAATCTGTGGAGGGAGACACATGGAATTAGAGGGGAAGCAGAACGCAGCCAGCCAACCACACCAGTCCAGCGATCCTGTCTCAATCATATCACCCTCCTGGCATGAGGCATCGAACCTAAGAGTGATAAGAATTCAGCAAAGAAAGAGGCCAAGAAGGTGAGAAACCTTCATGGCGGGGACAGACCTGAACTGGACCCCATCATAGGGTGATGAATGTCATCCACTGAAATCTAAGGAGAATTGACCACCCTGGAAATATTTATGTGTATACACTCTTTCCAAGCTCTACAGCTGGTGATGGGAGGGAGGGAAATAACAGTACCTGCAAATTCTTTTGCACATCTATATTTATTTTATCATTTTATTCAAATCTTTGAGGGAAAAGAGATCTATTATTAATCACATTTTTATATGAAGACATCGAGGTTTAGAGATGCTAAATAGCCCAAGGCAACATCCAAGTGTGTGTTTACACACACACACACACACACACACACACACACACACACACACGCAACAGAGTTAGGAATAGATTCTGAAAGTATTCCTTCCCTGGGGCATCTACTCATATAGTTTAGGATTGTCAGTCAGAAAACTTCTCCTCAAAGCCACACTAATGCACATTCCTATCGATTTGGCTTTTTACATTATAAAAATAGTATTAAATGCTTACTAGTGCTGAGTGCTGTATGTGGAGAAAATAAAGCCTGTGAGATTTCTCTTTTGTTCGTTATTTTGTCCCCTGTACCTAGCACTGAGCCTGGCATGTATTCAGTGTTCAATAAGTATTTAATCAGATGTTAGTTGCTAGGTATGTCCACTTTTTCCCAGATGGAAGCCTTTTGGGGGTCAACAGTAGATTTAAAATAAGAGTAGATTCTTGGGCTCAGTTCCTATACCAAAATTGCTAGACTGACAGCCCCTAAGCCCTCTGCTCTGGTTCAAAGGTGCTTCCCACATGGTTCCCAAGGACCCTTCCTCCGAGCCCTGACTCCTACAGGTAGATGCTGGTCCCACTGCTTCTCAGACCTCCCCTCATCCTCTGACACTCTGTTAGCACATTGGCAGAGACTCAAAGGCAGGTAGAGGAGTGGGAAAGCTTCATAGTGGAAAACAGACTTCAGGTGTGTCCTGATTGGAGGCTGTTGTCCTGGAGAAGCTGGAGGAGGGCTAGGGAAAAGCAGGACACCCTATGTGACTGCTTAGGGGTACACATTTGACTTTCTCTGGTTAGTCCTAAGTTTGAAGCAGGGACCAAAATTAGGAAAGCTATCACTTATTAATCAAGTCCTGGCCATTTGGGGTTGATTGTTACAGGAGTTATTGTCTGGCTTCCTGAACTGGTGCTAAAGATAGTGGTTTGACTTGCTACAAGTCTGACATAGATAGCACGCTGGCTTCCTGGGCTGGGTACCCATCGATAATGGGTTGGTTTCCTGGGTTGATTGGGTCAGAGTTCTATTTTTACGTGTCTGTATAATATGGCCATAGTCCATTTGTATATTCAGTCTCTTACCCCTCTTCTGAATTCTGCTCTTAGGCCAAAATCAGAGCTGCCTCTTATCTGTTTTTTTAATGAGGCTTAAAACAATACAATTCTTTCCTGTGACTTGCTTCCTAGTATAACTTTTTTCTTCCTTGTAACCTTAATAGAAAAGAGGACTGAGAAATGAATATCAAGAACTCACAGTTGTCCCACCCCTGTGACCCCCTTCCACTGCCCCCAGAAGAAGTTTGGAGACCTATACTTTCTCTCTTTCCAAGGTAAATGTTCTTCCCTTTAGCTATTCTACTTGAGGAGGACACAGAGATGTGCTGGCCAGATGGCCCTTCAAGGAAGTACAGTCAGCAGACAGCCTCCACTGTCAGCTCTTTCGGGTTCTGACTCAGCTGCTCAGAGCCTCCATACCCCAGGTCCCACCCTTTTGGGGCCAGTCCTTGCCCAGCAACTGAGCAAGGCAGGGGTATGAAGATGCCGCCATTTTGGTCCATGAGGACAACATTGGTGGGGGTGCTCCCCTTAGAGGTCCCCACAAGGTTGGCCAAGATTTCTCAGGCTGACAGTACTATTTCACTCTTTCCTCTGCACAGTTTTCCCCCTTACTTTTGCAGCTGCTGATTCCTAATAAAATCTTGCACCCCAAGCTGCATGTCAGCTACCGCTTCTGGAGAACCCAGTCTGTGACTCAATCTCAGAGTCTGTCTGCTATTGGCCCCAGGGTGTTTTCCCTACAGATGACAGACGGGTCAACATAAGTATGAAGACAGTCTCAGTTCAGAGCTTCACCTCTCACGTCCTTAACTTAAGTCTGGGAGTAAACACACACACACACACACACACACACACACACACACACACACCAATCTAACCATTGTGATCAACCTGCTCTCTAATAGTGTATGTAGGTCAGACCTAAGACAGAGATGAGCCCATAGTCTGCCACTTGGTTACTGATATGCAAGGATCAAATTTATACCCAGAGAAGTGTCCATCCATCTCTTCTCCATGGAAATGGTGGTGCAGCTGGGTACTCTCACAGTTCTCCTGTGTCTCTTAATCTGAGGTATGAGGGTTAAGTGGAACCCAAGATGGTCGGCACAGTAATAGAAGAATAGAAAAGTGAAAGAATAGAAAACTCCATAGAAAGAAGAGTAAGATTGGATTTAGCAAAGTTGTTACTTAGAGTCATTCCTAATTATACAGTTTAACCCCCGGGCTTAGTGTCTCAGACCATAACAGGAACTTAGCATGAATCCCTTGAGCCCCGGGCTGGTCTGGGAGCTAGCTGTCTGGGCTTCAGATGGTGCATGCACAGAACCATTGGCAATCACAGGCACTGGCTCCAGACAGCTACTGGATTAAGGAGAAAACTTTTTCATTGGTGCTAAATTAAACATGATCCAAATCCTCATGTGTATAATATTTTGTACTTTTTTCTCATCAAAGGGTGATTTATTGAGTAGAGGAAATGGACATTGGGAACCGATAGCAAAGTGAATGAGCCTGAGTGTGTAGAAGGAGGGAAATACACTGCTTTAGCCTCCGTTTGCTAGTGAATCACCCCCTATAGAATTATCACCAGCAATGAAAAAATACATCCATTAAGCAGACAGTGTGCTAGAGAGGCTGTGAACAAAAGCCAAGGAAATAGGCATTGCCTCCTGTTTCCCAATGCAAAAGCATTCCAAAATTCAGACAGCAAAGACCAGAGTCCCCAGTTGTTCATATTACCCTCAAATGAAACCTCATTACTATGAGTCATTATGTTCCAGTAGCTTTATCTCTAGTGCTTTTAAGCTGCAAGACTGTGAATATTTCACCTGACATGAACGGGCCTGGGATAACTTGGGGTTTGAGGCATTATAGAATCACAAAAGGCAACAACCTAGATCACATGAAGAACATGAGATCAAATTAGGTCAAGATAGACTACCTCCTCTCGATCCCAAATCCCCATAAATATGGGAAATTGGGAAAAAGTGTGTGTGCATGTGTGTGTACAAGGGAATAATTGCTTACCACCATTAGAAAGAAAGATCTATCAGTACGCCAGAAATGTGGCTAATTCCCAAAAGATAGAAGGCAAATCAGGTTGGTTTGATGGAGTAAACAGGAGCCCAAAACTCAGCCCACAAGAGGGAAGCCATGAAAAATCAAAGCAGAGAGGGGTGTGCTCTACGTGTGGACTGGCTTACAGGGAGCTGGCGAGTCTTCGGGGTTACGGGCTCACGTGTGGAGCTAGCAGAGCAGCCTGGCAGGTCCTTCCTGCCTGCACTGACCCTTCTCTCTACAGCTCCACTTCACTCAGAAGAGAGCATCTTCTCCTAGACTGTGCCAGTTAGTCTGAATGCTCATGGTGGTACTGTTGGCACCAACAGTAACTTCTGACAGACAGGAGAAAAAGGAAGCCCCCAAGCCCAAAAGACAGAGTAATCAAATGCTCCACCAGGGAGCACTTCCAATCTCCTCCAAAATCACTCGAGGCAGGCTGTTGCAAACAGAAACACAGTCAACGTGAGTCAACAGGGAATCTCAGATTTTTTAAATGAGTATGTGAGCAAGAAACAGAAAACATTTGAGGAAAACTAATACTTTGACAGAGAGGCACAAAGGCAACAAGTAGAAAAACATGCACAATAGAACAAAAAAGAGGGGACTTTAAACGATGTATAATTAATAACCTCAGAGTTACAAGAGAGGCTACCTCACTTATGAAATAAAAATGAGTTATTTTGACAAAGAGCCAACTAGATATCTTGGAAATGAAAGAACATGATTATTAAAATAAAAGTCTCAAATATACCAATATCAAAATAGGCACCCCTGAGGAATAAATTACTAAGTGGGAGGATGGATCTGAAAAATTCTTTCAAAATTCTGTACAGGAGGACGAAAAGAAGGCATGAAATAAAGTCTAAAATATGAAGCCTACTTGTGAGAGTTCAAAAGTCCAGTTAGAAAAAATTTTAAATCCCGTTAGAAAAATTCAGTGAGATGTAAATGAAAATTCCAACAGACCTTTTATCGAACTTGACAAGTTAATTATAAAATGAAAGAGAAAATGTTGAATAAAAAAGAACAATGATCGGAACTTGACCTACCAAATGTTGAAAAAAGCTATAAAGTTCTATCAGCTAATACAACATGGTGATGTTGTATTGGTCTTAGTACACAAACAAACATGGATAAATATTAAAAAAATAGAAAGCCTACATTGAGATAGATTTCATTAGAAGTGTTCATGTGATAAATCAGAGATTTAAACTCTTCTTTGGAGAAACAGCTTCTGGCTTGATAGTGCGCCTTGGAAAAGACTGAAAACCTAATCTTGGGTCATCACGTGACCATGGATCCTGAGTTTCCCATCATGAACTAAGTGTGGTCTGACCCACCCGGCCATTAGATTGGGTGTGCAGTGATCTATCATCAAATATAAATGGTATTATGATAGCTTTATAATGTGTCAACCGGACTAGGCTGAACTACACTTCCCAGAATTCCTTTTCTCATATGTTTCCGGTTATGATGGGTCACAAGGGAGATTCTTGAGACATTTAGAAGGCTGAAAAGAAGAAGCAGCTGTGTGTCATGCACATACAGTTGTTGCTCATCTGTTGACCCACCTCGTTAACATGAAGCAGCATCTAGGCCTGCAAATGCTCTCTTATACTATATCTTCCTTTAGATTTCCTGAGTTCTGGGCCAGGTATGTGTGTGTTTTACTTCCATGATAAAGGGTCATCAAAGTCAGAGGTTTCGGTTTGTCCTCATGGGGCCCCAGCACATGCTCACCAGGTTTCAGTCTACTTCTGATCTGCCCTTCCTGACTACACACTCTGTGGATCTGCAGGGACGACAGCCTTACACAGATTGCTTAGCCAGCTCCGCATTGCATAAGCATCAAAAGAGCTCAAGCAAATCCAGAAGGTGCAAATAAGTTACTTGCCGACGATGAGCAGGTGACTCTCGGAATTGTCTCCTGTCCCTCAACCTATGCCAGTGGCCTCCTGGGATGTTCCTATGGCCAACTGACTAAGGAAGAAGAACTTCAGGATGATGTGCTGGCACCAGGAGGAAGTGGAGAGCTGCAGCGCTACAGCCCCACCCAGGGACAACACTGAAGTTCAAGGTGAACGAAAATCCTCCAGTGGGCAGCCGACTGAGCAGCACATGTCCACTATGCTGAGTGAAAGATGGCCGGAGGTGTGGCTCTACACTGATTCATGGGGTGTCACAAATGGTTTGGCTGGACTTGGAAGTTGAAAGTTCTGGGAACTTCCAAGTTTGGAAGATGGGTGGCAAGGAAATCTGGGGGAAAGGTATGTGTGTGAACCTCTCGGAGTGTGAGATATTTTTGTCTCAGATCAATATCCACCAAAGGGCATCCACTGCAGAGGAGACTCAATAATCAGGTGGACAAAATGACTTGCTCTGCGGAAGTCAGTCAGTCCCCTTCCTCAGACGCACAGTCATTCATATTTCTGTTCACATGTCACCTTCTCACCCTTATCCCTTCATCCTCTGATTCCTTATCCTGATTGATTTCCTTTCTTCTTCACATTTATCACACTCAGTTGCACACGATGTTTACTTCTCTCTATTCGCACTGCCCTATGCAGGTCCCCATCAAATCCCACATGAACACAGCAACCACTACTAACTGATCTCAGGTTTATTCTCCCATTTACTCTCTGCATTGCAACAGAAATGACGTTCCTTGAATAAAACCTGAATGTGTCACCCTTCTTTATAAAGGCTCCACTAACTCCCCTTTAGCCTTCATGTGAAAAGCTTCATATGCACTTTGTGATACATCCCACCCCCACTGACTCCCTCCCCTCCTCAGTTTAGAGCACCTCCAGAATCCAGGCACACTAAACTTCCTTCAGTTCCTCAGACCACACTGCACTCCACCCTAGAGGCCTCGCCCCACATTTCCCCCCAGACTGGAACCCTCTCTCCACCTAACCCCTTTAGCTCGCTTCTCTTTGTCCTCCAGACACAGAACAAATTTCACGTTTCCCAGAAGACCTTTCCTAAACCTTCCCTCATTGTAATGGCCCCATAGCACCTTCTGTTTTTCATATTATAACTATCACCATCCTTTCCTGCAATTTCTCACTTAATTATTGATTGAGAAGTAGTGAAGTATAGAGTTTTAAGAGTATGGGCTCTGCGTCTGCCAGCCTGGATTTGAATCTCAGCTCTGCCTTTTACCAGCTTTGTGACCTCTGGTAAATTGTACCAACAATGGTAAAAAGTTGGTGTAAAAATTAAGTGAACTAATACATAAAGCCCTTATAACAATCAAATCACAGCAAATGCTCAATCATTGGTGTTTCCACTGTTGTTACTGTTTTGTCCTCCCTGGGAGATCACCACAAAATGTGGGGGCCCTGTTCACCTCTGATTTACAGTACCTGGTGCCTCATAGACAAGCAACGAGTATTTGTTGAATGAATAGATAAATGAATGGATGAAATCTTCCTTACAGTCCTAGAGTGAGTAAATGTGGAAGCTGGGACTGGAATCCAAGTCTTCTGTCTTTTCTTGCATCGTTCCCCCCACCCCTTATAATTGTGCTTCTCCAACTGAGATGAGTTTACCCTCAGGAGTACATGCTAATATGCTCAGGTGCCCTAAGCCCCAACACAAACAGTGTTCACCTTCCTTGAGCATCATTTTTTTCCAACGATAAGCAATTTAAAGTGTTATCTTTACATTGGGAAATAAAATGCAACAGTCACCTGAATATTTTAAGTAACATGAGACCAGAAATAAAATTTCCTACTATGGCTATGCCTCATCGCACCCCCACGCTCCAGCCCTGCCCTTCACCCACAAACAAGGCAACCATACACAACCAGGGATGCCGCTGGCCACCAAATTTCTCTCCGTGCCATTATTTGCAATAACGATCAACACGACATAATTATCTCCAATGTTCTCTAGAATACTGGATGGCATCTTAGATCTTATTTTAATTAGACTTTGGTACATATGTTTGTGAGGATCATTTGGATTTTAAACAAAATTTGAAATTATGTTTTATTATTTCTGATTATGTTTTTTAAAGACTATTCAAAAAGAAAGGATAAGCTGGTAAAACATATGTTATTGTCTAACATTAATTTTAGGCAAACTGATAATAAATAGTAAGCCCATTAGCAGTGACAAAACACAATTGGCCTCATCCATTTCCATACATGGTTACGGAGTTGGCTGCTGGAGGAGAATGTAGGGGATGGAAGAAGAAGTGTCCAAGAGACCAGGGTTTCTCAGCAGCAGCACTACTGACATTTGGGGTGGATTCTTTGTGATGGGGACTGTCCTGTGCATCATAGGATGTTTAACAGCCTCCCTGGCCTCTACCCACTAGATGCCAGCAGTACCTCCTACCCCGACACAACCAAAAGTGTCTCCAGACATGGCCAAATGTCCCCTGGGGGATAAAACCATCATGGTAGAAACAATAGAACACAGAAGACAGGAGACACAGAAGCTAATGTCTTTTAAAAGTAGAAAAATATTCTATTTTTACCCTTCTGTCATTTCAAAAAGAGAATAAATTCTGCAGTAGAGCGATTGCCAGCAATAAAAGGGAACCCATCCTCAATGTTGCAAGAGTTGTTTTTAACTGAAACGAAGCAAAGGTGTGGGAAACTCTGCTTTTTCTGGAGCCTCTTAATATTCTTGGATTTGAATCTAAATTCCATTCCTTAAGGCACTTGGAAGAGCAGCTTAACATTTTTTTTTTCCCACATGCCAGAAATTATAGTAGATAAGGCCTTTTTCACACTATTACTTTCAAAATGCCTCTAACAGCAGCCGGATCTGCAGTCATCTCTGAGTCGAGAATCATTTTCTTGGCTTTTACAACACTGGCTGGAAGTGCTGACATGCTTGGCATCTTAGGTGGCAACTGAAACTCCTCTTTAGCGAGACCAGAGCTGACCTAAGGGAATGCAAATTGTTCACCTGAACTTCAAGGGCTGACCTCTTTGCATATCAAGAGTTTATTAATTCAATTCCAACTGGATCTATTGTTGAAAATATCTGTGACCCAAAAGTCCAAAAGTAAAACTAAAATCCATTTGTGAGGACAGCTGCCAAAGAACCTCTGCCTGCTCCATGGAAATTACTTCCACCTAGAAAATCTGCATTTTTTTTTAACATCTTTATTGGAGTATAATTGCTTTACAATGGTATGTTAGTTTCTGCCTTATAACAAAGTGAATCAGTTATACATATACACATATCCCCATATCTCTTCCCTCTTGCGTCTCCCTCCCTCCCACTCTCCCTATCCCACCCCTCTAGGTGGTCACAAAGCACCGAGCTGATCTCCCTGTGCTATGCGGCTGCTTCCCACTAGCTATCTATTTTACATTAGGTAGTGTATATATGTCCATGCCACTCTCTCACCCTGTCACATCTCACCCCACCCCCTCCCCATATCCCCAAGTCCATTCTCTAGTAAGTCTGTGTCTTTATTCCTGTCTTGCCACTAGGTTCTTCATGACCTATTTTTTTTTTTTTCCTTAGATTCCATATTTTTTTTTTCATTGCCAAGAAGAGCTGTGTGCAGCTGTGGCATGGTGCACTTGGTCCCTGGGTTCCTTTACATTCTGCTTCTGTTTTTAGGTTTTGCTTCTGCTTCAAACTTGAGGAAGCCCACCTTTCCTTGGGGAAACGAAGGAATCTGCCTAATGAATATGAAAGGAGAAACAGAGGGAGAGCACATGGCAGAAGAAGTGTCAGAGCCTCACTCCACTAAAGGGACCTTCCTGTGCATCTTCACATTCATCAGGCTTTTTCCCACGAAAATGGTTTGTACCTAGTAATCTAGAAAATAAAGCAACAATATATGTATTAGATATATTTGTCAAGGTCTTTTGCTAAAAAAGCTACTGAGCTCATTCCATTAAACTCATCTGAAGATTACTCTGGTGCTATGCCTTTTTAGAAATAAAACTCATGTTTACCTTTCTTTTCTCATGTTTGTCCTTTCTATAGCATGGTCCAATGTTGTGAAGTTGACATTGCTGTTAATTTTTCTGTTTTACAAGAAAGGAAACTTTTAAAAGATCTCGATCGAGGGTGTAATTCTAACTATATCTCAGTTCTCCAAACTTTTTCTCCCAGGGTTCTCCTCATGTGATTCATACAATCTGTCACTCTCAGTGTTGTGATAACACTATTATTAACCATCACATGTGTTTTCTGAATGGTTGTATTTTCAAAATGAAGAGCATACATTGGAAACAAGACTTCAAGGATTATTCTTTGACAAAGATAAAAAAAGTTCATCATTGTAAAGCTTTATCTAAAAGAAATATAAAAGGTTTAATAGATAAAAACTAAAAATACAAATGACCTTGTCTGCTATCCAATAAGTTAAATAAATAGATGACCGTTAAGTTAAAATATGTGATTACAAGAGGGAAAAGTGGTGAAATATAAATGTAATATTTCCGTGAAGGCCTTGTAAAATCTATTTAAGGAAAATTGGTCTTCAGTGGAAGATTATTTGGGAGCTTAGGACAAAAGTGGATTAAAACTGTCCCACTTTATAGCCCATCAGATAGGTCTGGCTTTTGTGAGAGCATTTATTGGTACATGAGGAACCTACAGAGATATAAATGTGTGCATGCAATAAGCAGTGAACTGAATAGTAGGAATCTACACAAAGGCTCAAGAGGGAGTGGAATTCTTTCTGGGCAAGAATATGGGCTATTTGAGTCATTCTGACACCAGGCGCATAGCAGATAGAGATCTAACTTGCCTGATCCCTTCAGCTCCACCGTATAGGTCTGGGAATGATTCCACCCATAAAGAAAAATGCTCAAATTATCACATTGTCTTTCAAGTGAGTGGAAGAAAAGATGCTTTGAGTTTTTACTATATTTATTGCTCTCTTCAGAGGTTGGGAACTCAGAGCAGAGCCACAAATACTCACTCTTGACATCTCAAAAGTTAGATATAGTAAGACATTAAACACAAGACACTGGGCTCAAAAATGGGCAAGTCACCACATCATTTGTCTTGAACTCAGTGTTGCCAAGAGATGGCAATATTGGCACAAAACACAGAAATAATTTCCCTCTCATGCCCTTCATTCCGAAAGTCCTGACTCAAGAATGATGAGTAAGAAGTTGTTGAACTAAACAGTAATAAAAATGCCTTTCAACAGGCCAGGTCAAATAAGGTCAAAGGAGAAACTAGGGAGACAAGACATGACATTTTCGAAAACTTACCGGTATGACTTAGAAAATACAAATCAAATGACTCATCAACATGGTTTAGAAAACATGCACGAAACCCCTGTTAAAAAACAAAATGGAATGCCAATAAAAAGGGAATGTCAAAATTGTTGATAAATGTATTTCATTTCCCACTTGCCTTACAGAATGCACTAGGGGTGTCAGTGTCTTTCAATGTCCAGCCTCCCCTGGCCAGTATCCCCATGCCCAATGGATCATGACGTTAAACAGAAAATAAAAAACACTGTGAACAGTGGAGAGAGACCACAGAAGAAATGAAGAGGTTTATATTTTAGTATTTTAATGGCACTTTTTCCTGCTTTTTGAAAAGGGGATTCTGCATTTTCATTTAGCACTGAGCCCAGCCGATTACGTAGCCAGCCTTGCCTACAATATTCGAAAGCTGAAGGTCCCCCATAGACAGTGATCAGTGTTCAAGGGATTTCTGGGAGATGAACTGTCCATGCACCAAGCTGGAAGGGACCCAATAGTAGATCCACGGCTCTCCCGGAGACTGAATCTTGAAACATCGTAATGAAGACACAATTCTGACTGTGTCCTCCATACAACACTCATAAAACAAACTGCCAAGCCCAGATAAAATCCTGATAGTATTTCTGAGGTCTCCCCAAGAGGATATCTACTCTAGATGCTTAAGTCTCTCAAACCAATAAATTCTCTTTGTTGCTTAAACAAATTTGAGTCGGGCTCCTGTAACTTTCAATTGAAAGAGTCCTGAGCTGTACAGAGTTCTGAGGTTGGTGGTTGCTGGGAAGAGTGATTTCCAGTCTCATTCCTCACATGCTGGAATGGGGCTTGGTACGGGATATGCCCATCACATCAGATCACGCTGATACCCTGGAATCCTGTCCCACATTGACTGAAGACCATTCTCAAAGACAAATTTAAGTTAACGGAAAGTTTGTTCCAAAGTCCGTTAAGAATAATAAAAATAGACAAGACAGGGGGCCAATTTTGAAAGGATGATAATCTTAAACAATTGATTAACCGGAAATTAAAGGCAAAAGGAGTTTCTAAATCGTCCTTTTAGTGATAATATTTACGGGAAGAGGAGATCTACTCTTATGAAAGGGTTCTCTCTTTCTCTGAATTTATAAATGATTCACAAATTTTGGCAATAGTGTCAAGGCAATTTTGGAAGGAACAGAAAAGAGTAAGTTGCTCAGTCCAGAGAACAAAAATTATGACTGTTTTGCCTGCAAGAGTTTGAGAGAGGGCTTTACAGTTTGGGTTATAACATTTGCTTTGGGATTTAGACTGTATATTGATACATCATCGCTGAAAATAATTCCAAAGGCAAAAATCTATTCTTATTTGGTTCCAGAGTACCTTTTTTATTTGATAGCAAAACTCACTATTGCAAAGAATCTGTGATGTGTTTTTTATGTCATGGTCTCCTTTGTTAATGCTAATGTATACTGCCTTGGCGCTGTGCTAAATGCCTTCACACACTTTATCCAATTTAATTTTATGTCTCTAAGAGACAAATTAGATTACTTTTCCCATCTTACAGAAATTGCAATTCAAAGGTCATTTACATCTCAGGGAAAACTAGCAAGTCTGGACTCACTCAGGTGTGTCTGCCTGCCCATGGTGTCAATTTTGTGTTACAGTCTCTCACAAGTTAGAGAGGCCCTTTATGTTCACAGCTTCTAGAGAAAAATTTTAAAAGAGGGGACGGGAGCTACACAGTGCAGACCAAACTTACCTGCATGTTGTCATTTTTTAATTCACATGCTTTTTTTTCTCCATTTATAAATGGAAAATGACATTACTCTCCTGATCGTTCTCTTGACTTTGATTTTCCAAAAGACAGCAACCGTGTGAGTTCAAGATAAAAATTTATTTGATTATACTCAGAGCAAGATGGGGGGGGGAAGGTTAAAAATTATTTTATTTCAAGATATTTCTTTTGAAAAAATGGTTTTAATAAAAATCCAAACAATACATACTGAGTATAAAATTTTGCCTTGTGTATGTGTACGTACGTGCACACATGTGTACGTACGTGCACACACGTGTATGTATCGTATACCTACCATGTCACGCCAAGGGGAACCCTGAACATTTCACAAACACCTGAAAACAATGTAAACTGTTTGGCTGTCACTGAATCTTAGATGGATTAAGGCTCCATAGCAGGGTCTGCTGCGTCCTACGCAAGATTTACACCGTGATTCAAACTGGTCTTTTTTAATGGACTATTTCTAGTAAGCAAAAGAAAGCATGAGTGACATTTTCAGCTTTGTTCAAATTGAAAACCTGAACCAAAAATGCCACAGAGATCTGAAATAACAAGATGGATTTGTCTTTGCAGTCACGCTTGAACCGTCCGCCACCCCACCCAGCATGAAATAAAAAGAAACGAGCTTGAACACTAGAGGGCAACATTGTTCCTCAAATATATACACAAAGGAAGAACTAGGGATGTATAAAATTCCTTAATATTTTTGTCTTCCCTTTAAGAAGACTCCCTTTCAATATATTCAATTTGATGACTTTGGAGGTATGCATATACCAATGAGACCATCACCTCCAAAAGCTCCCTCCTGCCCTCCCCCTCACAGCCCCCCCTTTTTCTGTGTCAAGAACACTTAACACGAGGTCTACCCTCTAAACGAGTTTCCAAGTGTACGATACAGTTTTGTTAGCTGTACAGTCTATGTTGTACAGCAGATCTCTAGGACCTGCTCACCTTGTGTAACTGAAACTTTATATCTGTTGAACAAAACTCGCCGTTCCCCACCCCCCCACCAGCCCCTCAACCTCAATCACCATTTTCCTTTCTGTTTCTATGAGTTGATGGTTTTCCATACCTCCTGTAAGTGGAATCAGGCAGCATTTGTCCGTCTGTGATGGGCTTCTTTCACTAGTATAATGTCCTCCAGGTGCATCCATGTTGTCTCAAATGGCAGGATTTCTCTTTTTTTAAGCCTGAGTAATATTTCCCGGTATGTATACACCACATTTTCTTTATCCATTCATCCATCATTGGACATTTAGGCTGTTTCCACGCCTTGTCTATGGTGAATAATGCTGCAGTGAACATGGGAGTACAGATATCTCTTTGAGATTCTGATTTTAATTCTTTTGGGAAGGTACCCAGAAGGGGGATCACTGGATCATATGATTCAATGTTTAATTTTTTGAGGAAACGCCATACTGTTTTCTACAGTCACTTTTTCCAGCCTCTGTTCCTAGCAATGGCCACACCCTCTAGTCATCTCTCACTTCCCACATCCTCTCGAGTGTTCAAAGACATTCCTTCAGCTCTTTATGAAAATCACCTTTTTCTTTTTAAAGACTTTCCCTCGTCACTCTGGTAAAAATTACATCCACAATCCACATTTCTCCTCCATACGTTATATTGTTTTTGCCTATCTTCTTGCTTTTCTTATAAACTGTTTTTTTCTAGTAGGAAGTATGCTCCACACATGCCAGTAACTTAGTCTGCTTCATTCACTTCATACTAAACTAGGAAAATTCATTCTTTTACTAAACCAGGATTAGAATAGTGACTACCATATAATATATATGCGTATATATGTGTATATATATATAATATTCATGTGTATATATGTATGTGTGTACATATATATATAATATTCATGTGTATATATGTATGTGTGTACATATATATAATATTCATGTGTATATATGTATGTGTGTACATATATATATAATATTCATGTGTATATATGTATGTGTGTATATATAAAGAAGACTTCCTTTTAGAAAAAATATTCCTATTTTTCGATGGCACTAGGAAATAATGTCTTATTTTCTGCATATTCCACCTTAAACTCAACATGTGCAAAACCAGATTCATTATCTTTTCTGTCTTCTGGACTTTCTGACTTGGTCGGTAGAAAGTACTAGCAAACACCAAGATAGCAATCTGAAAGACATTCCACCATGCTCATGCTTATCTCACTTCACTTTAAATATGTGTTTAGTTGTTTTCCATCTTCACCTGACTTGAGTTTAGTAGGAACAGGAACCTGATTTATTGTCCCCACCATCAGGTACTCAACAGTCTGGCACCGTATCTGTCATGCAGTGGGAGTTTAATAAATCTTGATTAGATACATGTCACTGAATACATTCTAGTCTCCTCCCTTTCCCTCATTCCTCACTTTCCAAGAGTCATCAAGCCCCTAATTCTATCCTAAATGTCTCTCTAATCAACCCTTCTTCCTATCTCCAACTTTGTCCAGGCCTTTCTCATTCTTCACATTAATTCATGCAATAACCTACTAAAGAGACTCTGCACCCACACGCACCCGGCTCCAGCCCATCCTTCTGCACAACATCATGACTTTCTACGTATCTGCTTTCAACCCTTTAAAGGATCCCCCTTGCCTAAAGCGTGAGGTCCAACCTCCTGCGCAAGTTCTGAGGCTCACCTCTTCCCCCTCAACCCCATTTCCCCAACCAGGACAAAAGCATCTGTGTTCCCCATGCCCCAGCCCTCCTCCACACCCCTTCCCTCTGCTGCGGCCTCCACCTGGAGCCCTGCCGCCACCTGTCCGGGTCTGCTTAATTCATTCCTGCTCACGTTCCCACTGCACCAGGACATACCTCTCTGACAGCCCTCATCACTGCTCTGGAACTCTCTGTTTCTCCTCCTTCCCCACCTGTGCCTCGAGGGCAGGAATTCTCTGTGTTTCCACTTTGTATCTCAAGAGCCTCTCCTGATCCCCATGTGATGACAAGCCCTTGAAGAATATTTGCTGAATGATAGCTTGTGAACACATCTTCGTTTACGAGTTGACATGTTTACCCCACCCAGCTTTTAGTTTCCTTTGTTACTCTGCTTTTAATGCTTACGAAGGGTTGAATTTTTACCTTCATAATGACTTTTAAAAAGTCTTTCTTTTCAAAAGTATACATCAAAATTTTTTGGCGATAACTGGGTTGGGAAAATTGAGATCCAAGACTTGACTGAATTTTCAGTCAGTTTATCAAGACCTGAGGTTTCCTTGACTGGAAAAGTCAAGGGCTGAGGGGGGAGATTCACTCAATTCTCCTTTCCCAGAATTGCCCTGTCCCCCAGACACTGCTACCCATCATCCTGGCAAAGTGAGAACTGGTACCCATGTCTCCCACCCAGGATGCCTTGCTATGGGCTGAATTTTGTCTCCCCCAAAATTCATAGGTCGAAGTTCTAACCCCGCAGTCCTTCCAAATGTGACTGTATTTGGAGAAAGGATCTTTACAGGGATGATAAGTTAAAATGAAATCATGAGGTGGACCCCAATTCAATATGACTAATGTCATTGTAAGAATAGGGAATTTTTGGACACAGAGAGAAGACAACGTGGAGAAAAGGAAGGAGACAACCATCAACAAGCCAAGGACAGAAGCCTCAGGAAAAACCAGCCCTGTTGACACCTTGAGCTCAGACTTCCAGCATCCAAAATTGTTTAAGCCACTCAGTGCGTGGTCCTTTGCTAGCCCTAGCAAACGAATACACTAATATTCATCTGTCGGTCCTTCCATATGCATGCCTTTTGCAACAGTGGAATCTTAACGTGCATACTGTTTCACAGCTGGTTTTCTCATGTAATAGTAAGTGAACATCTTTCGACGAGAAGCATTTTTAATGGCCCAATAGCCCTTTTGGATATAACAAAACACTATACAGCCTTTTCTTAAAGAAGCCATGCTTTGTCTTTCCAGTACTTTTTAAAACACATTTGAATTCAGTAATAGCATTTTGAAATGTGCTGCATGGGGACCTCATGCCCCTCAACCCATTTCCACTTTTTTGGAACCCAATTTCACTTTTCAAGTTAGGAAGGAAAAAAAGGAGATCAGACCCTAACACCTCAAACTCCTTCTACATCCTCCTCCTCCACCCTTATTTTCCTCCCACCTGCCTTTATCCATGTCAGTCATGGAGAATTGATGATTCCCCATCTTCATGAGAAGCACAAACATGTAAATTCTTCATAGGCCTTAAGTGATTCTATTTGTAAATATTCTGGAAAGAAAAGACATAGTCCCAAAAGTGGCTTGGAATTCACTTGGAGTTTGTTTGCAAATTAAAAGTGTGTAAGCCAAGATACAGCCTGGCTTGTTATATTAATGTTGCTTTCATGCACATTTGTTGTTTTATATTTGGGTTTGTTTTCTATTAGAGTGAAAACATCTTATAAACACGTCTTGTGCCCCATGTTGGGCTTCATTTATGAAAGACATAATATTGAAGTGGGTAAGAACTGGAGCTTTGATGCTAGCAGACCTCTGTTCAAATCTCAGCTCCTCTACTGACAAACCATGACACGTGACACGAGCATCTTTATCTCTCTGACTTCATTTCCATATCTGGACATCTGTAACACGTCCAGACTTGCAACACCTCTTGAGGACTGTGGGAAAGAATAAATGAAACACAAAATATTTAATGTGGTGCTTGACACGTAGTAGATATTTTATTGCCATTGCCCCTACAACTTTTCTGTAAGGAAATCCCACATTCTGAATGAAAGATTCATATCTTAGATGTATAAAGCATGCTGCCTTAGGTAATATTTTGTCCTACTCTTCACTGATTGATTGGTGAAAAGAACACAACCTAAAAAATAAAGATTGTAAAAAGTTAACTATAGTATGAACACAGATATTAACTTATCCTTTACTGATATCACAAGAACATGTCAATGGATGTTTTTTAAATCTTCTACACAAAAGATATCTTTTTATGAACAAATAATCTAGTTGCTGTTATTAGGTTTTATTTACCCCCTCAGTAAATATTGCAGAGTTTTGGAAAGTAAATGTAGACAGAGGCAGAGAGTTACAAATGGTGATAATTCCTTGGGTTTGAGACCATGGGAACTAAGTCACTACAGATAAAGTTAAGCTGACTTGAGCCATTCAGGGATATTAAGAGGTTGATTCTTTGGTGTAGAGTGGGCATGCTTTTTTTTTTTTTTAATTTTTTTTTTTTTTTTTTACCAAAGCAAGTACATTGATAAAGCAAATACAATCTGCAATAATAAATACATCTGCAATAGATGCTAAATATCATTAAATTATTATATAATTTAGACAGTAAACGTGATCTATTTTTGCTTCTTTCCAATAGAATACATTTGATCACTTTTTTTTTTTATACAGCAGTTTCTCATTTGTCATAAATTTTATACACATCAGTGTATACATGTCAATCCCAATCTCCCATTTCATCCCACCACCACCCCACCCCCCGGCCACTTTCCCCCCTTGGTGTCCATACATCTGTTCTCTACATCTGTGTCTCAATTTCTGCCCTGCAAACCGGTTCATCTGTACCATTTTTCTAGGTTCCGCATATATGCGTTAATAGACGATATTTGTTTTTTGCTTTCTGACTTACGTCACTCTGTATGACAGTCTCTAGATCCATCCACGTCTGAACAAATGACCCAGTTTCGTTCCTTTTTATGACTGAATAATATTCCATCGTATATATTGTACCACAACTTCTTTATCCATTCCTGTGTCGATGGGCATTTAGGTTGCTTCCATGACCTGGCTATTGCAAATAGTGCTGCAATGAACATTGGGGTGCATGTGTCTTTTTGAATTGTGTTTTTTTCGGTATATGCCCAGTAGTGGGATTGCTGGATCATATGGTAATTCTATTTTTAGTTTTTTAAGGAACCTCCATACTGTTCTCCATAGTGGCTGTATCAGTTTACATTCCTACCAACAGTGCAAGACGGTTCCCTTTTCTCCACACCCTCTCCAGCATTTGTTGTTTGTAGATTTTCTGATGATGCCCATTCTAACTGGTGTGAGGTGATACCTCATTGTAGCTTTGATTTGCATTTCTCTACTAATTAGTGATGTTGAGCAGCTTTTCATGTGCTTCTTGGCCATCTGTATATCTTCTTTGGAGAAATGTATATTTAGGTCTTCTCCCCATTTTTGGATTGGGTTGTTTTTTTTTTAATATCAAGCTGCATGAGCTGTTTATATATTTTGGATATTAATCCTTTGTCTGCTGATTCGTTTGCAAATATTTTCTCCCATTCTGAGGGTTGTCTTTTCGTCTTGTTTATGGTTTTCTTTGCTGTGCAACAGCTTTGAAGTTTCATTAGGTCCCATTTGTTTATTTTTGTTTTTATTTCCATTACTCTAGGAGGTGGTTCAAAAAAGAACTTGCTGTGATTTATGTCAAAGAGTGTTCTTCCTAAGTTTTCCTCTAAGAGTTTTATAGTGTCCAGTCTTACATTTAGGTCTCTAATCCATTTTGAGTTTATTTTTGTGTATGGTGTTAAGGAGTGTTCTAATTTCATTCTTTTACATGTAGCTGTCCAGTTTTCCCAGCACCACTTATTGAAGAGACTGTCTTTTCTGCATTGTATATCGTTGCCTCCTTTGTCAGGGATTAGTTGACCA
Organism: Balaenoptera musculus; assembly: GCF_009873245.2. Taxonomy (NCBI): domain Eukaryota; kingdom Metazoa; phylum Chordata; class Mammalia; order Artiodactyla; family Balaenopteridae; genus Balaenoptera; species Balaenoptera musculus. Next base: position 12,672,991 of record NC_045787.1, on the reverse strand, counting down.
TAGGTGTGTGGGTTTATCTCTGGGCTTTCTATCTTGTTCCATTGATCTATGTTTCTGTTTTTGTGCCAGTACCATATTGTCTTGATTGCTGTAGCTTTTTAATATAGTCTGAAGTCAGGGAGTCTGATTCCTCTAGCTCCGTTTTTTTCCCTCAAGACTGCTTTGGCTATTCGGGGTCTTTTGTGTTTCCATACAAATTTTAAGATTTTTTGTTCTAGTTCCATAAAAAATGCCATTGGTAGTTTGATAGGGATTGCATTGAATCTGTAGATTGCTTTGGGTAGTAGAGTCATTTTCACAATATTGATTCTTCCAATCCAAGAATATGGTATATCTCTCCATCTGTTGGTATCATCTTTAATTTCTTTCATCAGTGTCTTATAGTTTTCTGCATACAGGTCTTTTGTCTCCCTAGGTAGGTTTATTCCTAGGTATTTTATTCTTTTTGTTGCAATGGTAAATGGGAGTGTTTCCATAATTTCTCTTTCAGATTTTTCATCATTAGTGTATAGGAATGCAAGAGATTTCTGTGCATTAATTTTGTATCCTGCAACTTTACCATATTCATTGATTAGCTCTAGTAGTTTTCTGGTGGCATTTTTTGGATTCTCTATGTATAGTATCATGTCATCTGCAAACAGTGACAGTTTTACTTCTTCTTTTCCAATTTGGATTCCTTTTATTTCTTTTTCTTCTCTGATTGCCGTAGCTAGAACTTCCAAAACTATGTTGAATAATAGTGGTGAGAGTGGACATCCTTGTCTTGTTCCTGATCTTAGAGGAAATGCTTTCAGTTTTTCAACATTGAGAATGATGTTTGCTGTGGGTTTGTCATATATGGCCATTATTATGTTGAGGTAGGTTCCCTCTATGGCCACTTTCTGGAGAGTTTTTATCATAAATTGTTGTTGAATCTTGTCCACAGCTTTTTCTGCATCTATTGAGATGATCATATGGTTTTTCTCCTTTAATTTGTTAATATGGTGTATCACATTGATTGACTTGCATATATTGAAGAATCCTTGCATTCCTGGGATAAACCCCACTTGATTATGGTGTATGATCCTTTTAATGTGTTGTTGGATTCTGTTTGCTAGTATTTTGTTAAGGATTTTTGCATCTATGTTCATCAGTGATATTGGCCTGTAGTCTTCTTTCTTTGTGACATCTTCATCTGGTTTTGTTATCAGGATGATGGTGGCCTCGTAGAATGAGTTTGGGAGTGTTCCTCCCTCTCTATGTTTTGGAAGAGTTTGAGAAGGATAGGTGTTAGCTCTTCTCTAAATATTTGATAGAATTTGCCTGTGATGCCATCTGGTCCTGGGCTTTTGTTTGTTGGAAGATTTTTAATCAGAGTTTCAATTTCAGTGCTTGTGATTGGTCTGTTCATATTTTCTATTTCTTCCTGGTTCAGTCTCAGAAGGTTGTGCATTTCTAAGAATTTGTCAGTTTCTTCCAGGTTGTCTATTTTATTGGCATAGAGTTGCTTGTAATAATCTCTCATGATCCTTTGTATTTCTGCAGTGTCAGTTGTTACTTCTCCTTTTTCATTTCTAATTCTATTGATTTGAGTCTTCTCCCTTTTTTTCTTCCCTCTTTTTCTTGATGAGTCTGGCTAATGGTTTATCAATTTTGTTTATCTTCTCAAAGAACCAGCTTTTAGTTTTATTGATCTTTACTCTTGTTTTGTTAGTTTCTATTTCATTTATTTCTGCCCTGATCTTTATGATTTCTTTCCTTCTGCTAACTTTGGGTTTTGTTTGTTCTTCTTTCTCTAGTACCTTTAGGTGTAAGGTTAGATTATTTATTTGAGATTTTTCTTGTTTCTTGAGGTAGGCTTCTATAGCTATAAACTTCCCTCTTAGAACTGCTTTTGCTGTATTCCATAGGTTTTGGATTGTCGTGTTTTCATTGTTATTTGTCTCTCGGTAGTTTTTGATTTCCTCTTTGATTTCTTCAGTGATATCTTGGTTATTTAGTAACATATTGTTTACCCTCCATGTGTTTGTGTTTTTTACGTTTTTTTCCCTGTAATTCATTTCTAATCTCATAGCATTGTGGTCAGAAAAGATGCTTGATATGACATGCTTGATATGATTTCAATTTTCTTAAATTTACTGAGGCTTGATTTGTGACCCAAGATGTGATCTATCCTGGAGAATGTTCCGTGCACACTTGAGAAGAAAGTATAATCTGCTGTTTTTGGATGGAATATCCTAAAAATATCAATTAAATCTATCTGGTTTATTGTGTCATTTAAAGCTTCTGTTTCCTTATTTATTTTCATTTTGGATGATATGTCCATTGGTGTAAGTGAGGTGTTAAAGTCCCCCACTATTATTTTGTTACTGTCAATTTCCTCTTTTACAGCTGTTAGCAGTTGCCTTATGTATTGAGATGCTTCTATGTTGGGTGCATATATATTTATAATTGTTATATCTTCTTCTTGGATTGATCCCTTGATCATTATGTAGTGTCCTTCCTTGTCTCTTGTAACATTCTTTATTTTAAAGTCTGTTTTATCTGATATGAGTATTGCTACTCCAGCTTTCTTTTGATTTCCATTTGCATGGAATATCTTTTTCCATCCCCTCACTTTCAGTCTGTATGTGTCCCTAGGTCTGAAGTGGGTCTCTTGTAGACAGCATATATATATGGGTCTTGTTTTTGTATCCATTCAGCAGGCCTGTGCCTTTTGGTTGGAGCATTTAATCCATTCACGTTTAAGGTAATTATCGATATGCTTGTTCCTATGACCATTTTCTTAATTGTTTTGGGTTTGTTTTTGTAGGTCCTTTTCTTCCTTCTGTTTCCCACTTAGAGAAGTTCCTTTAGCATTTGTTGTAGAGCTGGTTTGGTGGTGCTGAATTCTCTTAGCTTTTGCTTGTCTGTAAAGCTTTTGATTTCTGCATCAAATCTGAATAAGATCCTTGCTGGGTAGAGTAATCTTGGTTGTAGGTTCTTCCCTTTCATCACTTTAAGTATATCATGCCACTCCCTTCTGGCTTGCAGAGTTTCTCCTGAGAAATCAGCTGTTAACTCTATGGGAGTTCCCTTCTATGTTATTTGTCATTTTTCCCTTGCTGCTTTCAATAATTTTTCTTCATCTTTAATTTTTGCCAATTTGATTACTATGTGTCTTGGCGTGTTTCTCCTTGGGTTTATCCTGTATGGGACTCGCTGCACTTCCTGGACTTGGGTGGCTATTTCCTTTCCCATATTAGTAAAGTTTTCGACTATAATCTCTTCAAATATTTTCTCCGGTCCTTTCTCTCTCTCTTCTCCTTCTGGGACCCCTATAATGCAAATGTTGTTGCGTTTAATGTTGTTCCAGAGGTCTCTTAGGCTGTCTTCATTTCTTTTCATTCTTTTTTCTTTAGTCTGTTCTGCAGCAGTGAATTCTACCATTCTGTCTTCCAGGTCACCTATCCGTTCTTCTGCCTCAGTTATTCTGTTATTGATTCCTTCTAGTGTAGTTTTCATTTCAGTTATTGTATTGTTCATCTCTGTTTGTTTGTCTTTAATTCTTCTAGGTCTTTGTTAAACATTTCTTGCATCTTCTCGATCTTTGCCTCCATTCTTTTTCCGAGGTCCTGGGTCATCTTCACTGTCATTATTCTGAATTCTTTTTCTGGAAGGTTGCCTATCTCCACTTCATTTAGTTGTTTTTTGGGGGTTTTATCTTGTTCCTTCATTTGGTATATAGCCCTCTGCCTTTTAATCTTGTCTCTCTTTCTGTGAATGTGGTTTTTGTTCCACAGGCTGCAGGATTGTAGTTCTTCTTGCTTCTGCTGTCTGCTCTCTGGTGGATGAGGCTATCTGAGTGGTTTGTGCAGGTTTCCTGATGGGAGGGACTGTTGGTGGGTAGAGCTGACTGTTACTCTGGTGGGCAGAGATCAGTAAAACTTTAATCCACTTGACTGCTGATGGGTGGGCCTGGGTTCCCTCCCTGTTGGTTGTTTGGCCTGAGACGACCCAACACTGGAGCTTTCCTGGGCTCTTTGGTGGGGCTAATGGCAGACTCCAGGCGGGCTCACGCCAAGGTGTACTTCCCAGAACTTCTGCTGCCAGTGTCCTTGTCCCCACGGTGAGACACAGCCTCCCCCTGCCTCTGCAGGAGACCCTCCAACACTAGCAGGTAGGTCTGGTTCAGTCTCCCCTCGGTTCACTGCTCCTTCCCCTGGGTTCCGATGGGCACACTACTTTGTGTGTGCCCTCCAAGAGTGGAGTCTCTGTTTCCCCCAGTCCTGTCAAAGTCCTGCGATCAAATCCCACTAGACTTCAAAGTCTGATTCTCTAGGAATTCCTCCTCCTGTTGCCAGACCCCCAGGTTGGGAAGCCAGATGTGGGGCTCAGAATGTTCACTCCAGTGGGTGGACTTCTGTGGTATAAGTGTTCTCCAGTCTGTGAGTCACCCATCCAGCAGTTACGGGGTTTGATTTTGCTGTGATTGCGCCCCTCCTACCGTCTCATTGTGGCTTCTCCTTTGTCTTTGGATGTGGGGTATCTTTTTGGGTGAGTTCCAGTGTCTTCCTGTCAATGATTGCCCAGCAGCTAGTTGTGATTCTAGTGTTCTCACAAGTGGGAGTGAGAGCACGTTCTTCTACTCCGCCATCTTGGTTCAGGCCCCCAGAGTGGGCATTCTTAGCACAAGTATGTAAAGTCACCTATTTCTGTATAATTGGGGGGGTGGGGGGCGACAGTTTTAAATACAGGCACTTTTCTCTCACAAAATTTTACCTTAGTATTTTAAGAATTGGAAGAATTTTATGCACCACTGCAGTGTAAATCAGCCGTATTTCTTAGTTAATTTGAGCTTTCCTTGAGGAAAAAAACTACACATCACACGTCCTTTGCTCAAAAAACTAAGTCATCTTTGTTGCTTTTTTATTTTAACTTGGATACTTTTTCTCAAGTTCACACCATGGTTGTGCAGGATTCCGCCCCTTTCCTCTGCCCCTCAGCAAACCACCTTTAATTATCACGTCAAGTGCCTAGCTCTGACCCAGAATACCCTGACCCACCTGCCGATATGCCTGGTTGGTCCAAACATTCTACCCATAATTCTGAGACTTCCTAAAAGCATCTTCCACAGAAAACCAAAGGCCACCCAGGCCTTGAGCCAAAGCAGCTTTTCCTCTGGAATCACAATGAAGCAGAATAATTCTTTTTTTTTTTTTTAACATCTTTATTGGAGTATAATTGCCTTCCAATGGTGTGTTAGTTTCTGCTGTATAACAAAGTGCATCAGCTATATGTATACATGTATCCCCATATCCCTTCCCTCTTGCATCTCCCTCCCACCCTCCCTTTCCCATCCCTCTAGGTGGTCACCAAGTACCATGAAGCAGAATAATACTTGACCCTCTTTGTTAAATGATTTTCTATGTCTCTCTCCTCTTTGAAGGTGATTTAAGGAATGATGTGTTAAGGTAGTACTTTCTCTTAGAGTTAAGGAAAGAGAGGTCCTTGAAGAAGACAGGTTTTTACTGTTGAGAGATTACTTTTGGCTTCCCACCGCCTTCCTCCCTGCTCCCTACATCACTGTGGCAGGGAACTCCAAGAACCCAGTACTGCCAAAACACACTGGCTGAATGGAACCACAGTGCTTCCTGACATGCTGGGCCCTCAGCCTTTGGATGAAGCAAGATACTGGTACCGTTCGTCATGTGCAAACAAGAGTAGCCCTTGACTAGCTTTACTTGCTTGGATTCCAAGTATCACCACCTACACTGTACCAAGCCTATAACAGTAATGATAGTACTAATTCCTTTGTCCATTGATACAGCAATCATCTCTTGAACAAGATTGATTCTTTTTTTTTTTTTTGGTTTATCTCTTAGTAAATATCTTTTTAAAATTTTTGTCAGAGTATAGTTGCTTTACAGTGCTGTGTTAGTTTCTACCATACAGCAAAGTGAATCAGCTATACGTATACATATATCCCCTCTTTTTTTGGATTTCCTTCCCATTTAGGTCACCGCAGAGCACTGAGTAGAGTTCCTTGTGCTATACAGTAGGTTCTCATTAGTTATCTATTTTATACATAGTGTCAATAGTGTATATATGTCAATCTCAATCTCCCAAGATTGATTCTTGTTCAAACCATGCTAGTTACAGCAGGAACAAAGTTGAACGAAGGGTCAACCATGGTCATCCATCAATAACTCACAATCTAATGGAGAAGAGGACAATTCCAAAACAATATGGATACCCAGTGAGAGACATGCAGCATAAAAAATACATAAATAAATAAATAAAAGGAGCTTCTAACCCAGAGAACAGGGGGAGGAAGCAAAGACCTCCTGGAAAAGGCAATGTCTGCACTGAATGCTATACTTGAAATGTCAAAGATCTACAGAGATCAAAATATTTTTTCACCCTCAAGAAAGTCCCTGTGTTTCAAGGAGATTAACTCTCAAGCCAACTTGTTCCACAAACACCCTCAATTCCCCTTGGAAAATGGGCTCCAGAGCTGTGATTTCCTTATGGAATTAAATTTTGTCCATTTGCTTTTACTTCTTCTTCTCGGAGGAATGAAACCATAAATCCTGTTCATAAAATAGGTATTTCTCGACTTTCAAAACTTTGGTTCAGAAAACATCCATTTCCTGCTCAGTTAAATAAGGCTCTCGCAGATGCTGGTTCTCACCCTCCTGCCAAAGCCATTATACATGTGGGCTGTGGTGTTTGGACAGACTTTAAATAGGAGCATTGAATCCCGACGGGTGTGTCCTGATGTGATCATTCCTTTTGGGACAGGTTATTGTGCGCGGTTCTCAGTACAAGACATTCAGCTTAAAATACATTTTGCATATTGTGCAAATCACTTGGAAAAAAAAAGTCCTTGGTAAACTGCCTATAAAATTTCTAGCACAGGCTAAGTCATATCCTTGAGTATTTCATTTTTCCATTGGCCCCAACTTCCCAAGAGTTTTTTTAAAAATAGAGACTTTAATTAAAGGCAAATTTTATTACACTCATTTTAAGGGTGGAGAAACAGAGACACTAAAATGAATCATCCTCAGTTGCAGAAAGAGTTAGATGCAAAATCTATTGGTAGATGCTAGTTCAGATATCTATTCATTAGCTGTAACTACTTCTTACATTTCCCTTCCATAAGATATTTTTCCATGTTTGTGGTATAATACAACAAATCTGTAGAAGTGAACGCAGGAAAAAAAAAAAAGGCAAACTATTGAGACTGATGCCAGGATTGTCCTGTTATTGAGCTTTGATTATACAGTGCATTATACATGAACAGCATGCCTTTAATTTTTTTATCCTTCTGATATCATATTTATGCTACCCCTCAAGATAGCATATTGGGGGCCATAAACAAGCCTATTTCTGGTCTCCATAAAGTACATCCTAAAGCTATCTTGATAGTGTTAGGCTGCTTTCATGCAAATCTATTGCTCTATTAACTTATTTTTAATTAATAGTCCATACCAGTGAATATTTACTGAGAAATACACTGTCAATAAAGCAGTTTGCACCCTGATGTTCATAGCAGCATTATTTACAATAGCCAAGTAAGTTGCAACCTAAGCGACATACACACACACACACACACACACACACACACACACATATAATGAAATACTGCTCAGCCATAGAAAAGAATGAAATGTTGCCATCTGCAACAACATGAATTGACCTGGAGGGCATCATGCTTAGTGAAATAAGTCAGACAGAGAAAGACAAATACTATATGTTATCACTTATATGTGGAATCTAAAAAATAAAACAAACTGGTGAATATAACAAAAAAGAAACAGACTCACAGATATAGATAACAAACTAGTGGTCGCCAGTGGGGAGATGGAAGGGAGAGGGGCAAGATAGGGGTAAGGGATTAAGAGGTACAAACTACTATGTATAAAATAAATATGCTAAATAAGAATATATTATACAGCACAGGGAATATAGTCAATATTTTATAACAACTATAAATGGAGCATAATCTATGAAAATTTTGTATCACTATGTGGTACACCTGAAACTAATATAATATTGTAAATCAACTACACCTCAATTAAAAAAAAAATTGAGTAACAGTCAAGTGGAAACGTCCTCTGCCTATTGAGTATTGAGAATGTTTTTCTTGGTAAATGTTCACTCCTGAAGACAATTAATTAAAAATAAGTTAATAGGCCAGTGCTTTGTGGGAGGGCTGCCCAGTGATCAAACGTAATCCTTGGTAAGTCTGGTTCGTGCCAAGGCCCAGCAATCGATGCATTCCCAGAGGCAGGGAAACACTCTCCCCAGGTGATGGAATTGTGGCTGTATCCCAGCAGGCAGTCCTCCTCTTCTTAGCAGTTGTTACATTGACTCACCATGTGGGTGCAGGTATCTGAGCCACATCAAGCTGCAGCAGCCCATCCTTTGGAGAGTGCCAGCTACAGGTGGTGGGAAAACTAATAAATCCACATTCCAGCTTTCATTCTTCCCTCCTAAGTGTCAGGCTCTGTGCTACACCCTAGGAGTAGAGAGGTGAACATAACAGACACAGTCTAGTGGGAGAGGTGATCAACCAATGCTGAAATGTACAGAGAACTATAAGAACATGTAATGAAGGAATCCAAAGTAGACTGGGAAATCAGGAAATCAGGCATCTTTGTGGAGAAAATATTGAATCTAAGCAATTTTTCTCAAACTTGGCTGCAGATTGTAATCACCTGGGGAGCTTTAAAAAATACTTTATTGTGGGTCTCACCTCCAGAGATTCTGGTTAAACTGGTATGGGGTGAAGTCTGGGCATCAGAATTTTTAAAACTCCCTAAGTAATTCTCATGTGCAGCAAAGTTTGGGACCACAAGTCTAAGGATAATTAAGAGTGAGTCCAGTTAAGATGGTCCTAGTGGGGGGGCTTCCCTGGTGGTGCAGTGGTTGAGAATCTGCCTGCCAATGCAGGGGACACGGGTTCGAGCCCTGGTCTGGGAAAATCCCACATGCCGCGGAGCAACTAGGCCCATGAGCCACAATTACTGAGCCTGCGCGTCTGGAGCCTGTGCTCCGCAACGAGAGGCCGCGATAGTGAGAGGCCCGTGCACCGCGATGAAGAGTGGCCCCACTTGCCGCAACTAGAGAAAGCCCTCGCACAGAAACGAAGACCCAACACAGCCAGAAATAAATAAATAAATAAATGAAATATACATATGTGCGTTTGTTAAAAAAAAAAGACGGTCCTAGTGGAGGGAACAGCACGTACAAAGGCCCTGCAGTCTGAAGGAGCTCAGCACATCTGGAAACAAAGCATCTGGAGTGTTAGGAGGAGACCTGGAGGGTCAGGAGATTATGCTGAGGATGAGTATGCAGAAGCAGGCAGGAGCTAGATCACATACGGCCTTGGTAAGTTAAGCTACAGATTTCACACTTTTTAGTAAGAACAGTAGAAGCCACTGTGCGGCTGTAGACAAGGAAGTGAAATCATCAGGCTTGTGTTTATAAAAGGCATCTCCGGCTGCTGGGCAGAGAGTGTATTAGAGGTGATATGACATCATGATATTAACCAAGACTCTCTCTGTGTTCAAGTAGCTCAGAGCTGTAGAAAGAGCAGGAAAGGGGTCATGGTCGTGTCAAAGCAAAGGAGAAAAGAGTCGTGCTCTCTGAGCTGATCCTGAGCAATGGGAAGCTTCTGCTTTTCTTTTATATAAGCCACATCGGGTCCAACTCCCTCCCATACACTGTCCTCTGTCTTCCGTCCTCTAGACTTAAATTCTTCACTCATTCCATACTCTCAACCCCTCCGGCAGCAACCCCAGACCGTGCTGCATGAGCGGCGACAAGTCACAGAGAAGAAAGAGCCCTGAGGCAGGAGATTTCTCTGCTCACGCATGGTGATCCCCAAGGTGCCCTGAGATTCGAGAAAGAAAGCCAGGTGCTTTCTGCCAGGGCTGGAGGGTGTGCTCTTGAGAGGGCAGAGGGCTGTTCCCAAATCTCCACCACCCACAGCGCTATCCAGGCAGGAAGAGCCATGGGCCACCGTGTGAACCTTCTTTGGACGCCTCGTGTGAGCAAACTTGCCAACAGCAGCAACGCTGCGATGTGAACGAGCCACTCCTTCCTTCCACGACAGGTGACAAATTAGAAACGGGGTTACACTACTTTCTGTTCTACTCCAGATTTGCTGTTGAACCCTAAAACAAAGGCTTCTTGTCTCATTATTTTCCATCTACAAAATGAGTCTTTTGATAGCTTGGGCAGAGGTAGAATTCCAATCATTGTATGATTTCAGCATTCAAAGAAATTAAAATAGAAATCCACAGAATCTTTAAAAAAATTTTAAAATAGTAAGCTAGTAATAGCCCTTCAGTATTCCCTATGAGCCAGAATCTAAGTACACGTATCTCACCCAACACTGCCCACTCTTCCATGAGTAGGGTAGTATTATCTCCATTTTACAGAAGAAGAAACAGAGGTTCTAAGTAGATACCATGATTTGTCCAAGGATACAGGGGGAATACCTGACAGGGTTGTGACTTGAATCCAGGTCTAGTCTGACCCTGGAGCTTCCATTCTCCATCAGTACTCCCCACTGCTTCCCTAGCAGCTGGTCCTTTATCAGTTTGGGAAAAATCCTTAGCTCTACCTATTCATAGTATCCTAGCAGAGGTGCTCCTGATGGTACCAACATGAGTAGGCCTGAAAATTTAATGTCAGTAAGACAAGGAAGGTTTCTGTCCTCTAAATACCAGGTGTGTAACCTAGGCCAGTTATCTGAGCACTCTGTGCCTCAGGTTCCTCACCTGCAAAGTAGGAAAAATAAGAATAATATCAACCTCAGATTAGAAAAAGCAGTTAGTACAAAGTCTATCATGTTAGTGCTCAAGAAATATTAGCGATTTTTATTATCGCTCTTATTACAATGGTTTGCACGCTTCTCCATCTTTTTACCCCAATTGCGCAGCACCTTTAACTTTCAAAGTGGAAAGTGGCACCAAATTTAGGTAAAAGACTATAAATCGAGTTCAATCAGCTGTGCTTTGGCGGTAATTTGTTTGATTAGGGTCGTGGGAGTGAAGAAAGGCAGCTTTGCCCAACACCACTAGCTGGTGCTAATATGTTACCACCACCCACAATGCTTTTCATATAAATTTCACAATCAAAAATATGTTTGAGGGCTGGTAGATGCCAGAGTATTATTTTCTAAATGTTGCCTATTATTCTATGTCCGGCACAAAGACTCCACAGTGTTACTTACATTAGGTCATGCACTACCCCGAGAAAAAGACAGGGATTGTATTCCAATTGCTTTACTTTAGATAGAGGACAACTTTAAATAGTTTCCTTTTGATATCACAATTAGGGTCACCCAGTCAATGCAAGAATCTACATTTTTTTGCTAAATGTAAAACGTAATGAATTATTGCAGTGAAAGAGTGACTTGATACAGAGATGAATGAAAGCATCTTAGACAAAAGTGTTCCAGTTAGTTGTTTCCTTGATTAAGAAAAACCACATGACCTCCTGGAATTAAAATGTCCCTCACAGACTCTAACTGAACAATAATTATGGTAAATTTTCCCTGCCTAATTTTAAAAGTAAATTCCTGCCTTTTCTCAAGTTTCCCATATCAACAGTACCCAGTTTCACCCACAGATGGAAACCCTGAACACAGTTTCAGGCTTGTTTCCATGAAAGGGTCATTCAAGGATTCCCGTTGGTTGCCACATCGCCTGGGTGATGAAATGCTCCTGCTGTTGCTTCCTGGGAACCACAGGTGGGCAGGGCTTTGGGTGTTCTGTGTCCCAGTCAACAGAGGACCCGGCTTCCCTGAGTTGCATGCCTTGCTCCTCCCAATGGAAAAGTCCTCCCTTCACAACCCTTATCAGCAGATTTCACACAAGGTGTTCGGCTCTCTCTCGCTCACCCTTATTCCAAAGGATGAGGCAAGGAGCTATTTGCCAAATGGAAAATATCCTGTTATTTTCTGTTCTCATGACCAAAAATAATTTCAAAGGGAGCCTGCTTTTAATTTCTTGTTTCAGTTTCCATTTGGGCATGCTGAATAACTCTTGAAAGCTGGATCATGGGGGATTCTAGATACAAAGGAGAAAGGCTTGCCTGTGCAATCCTGGCCTGATTCTGATACCTCCCAGGATTTGAATTCCTCCCACATTTTATCTTCCAGCTCACAGCCCATTTTGCATGCATTTTCTCACTTTGGTCTCTGCACCAAGGCTGTTGGAAGATAAGTAGGCAATTGCTATTGCCTCCTGTTGATGCATAGAATCTGATTTGTCCAAGATTGAAAGTTAGCTAGTGGTACAGTTGGGACTCAAGCCCAAGTCTTTGTACATCAGACACTGTTTCTTAATCACTCCTGCTCATTTGATATTCATCATCAATTGCCTTCAGTTCTTCATGGGTATATGTAGTCTCTGCCCAACTAAATGTTAAGTTTAAGGACAGAGACTATGTCTAATAAACCTATTGTTCCCACAAAGCCTTAAACGCACAATAAATAATTATTAGTTGGTCTTTATTGTGTGAAGGATGAGAGTAACACAATACCCTTAAATCTAAATAAAACTGAATGGTTAGGTTCTCCTTTTGTATAAGGGAAAAACATATTAAGACTGAAAAATGGACAATTTTTTCCAGTTCATTTTAAATGGAAAAAGTATGTCAATTCAGGGCAGACTCATTTCCTATTCTATATCCCTTATGGGTTTAGGTTATAATTTTGATGACAGCAAAGAGACTGGGGTGTTTTTCTGTTTTCCTTTGCTAAATGACGTGATTTGGGTACAAGGAAAATTGTGTTTCTGTGGGTTCGCCTCCATATTTACTCTCTGCCTGACTCCCATTTTCCAGTGTTTCATAGTCTGGGGAGGAAGTGTGGTCTAGTGGTCAGAAAAACAGTTTAGGAGACTAGAGTCGCGGTTTCTATTCTTGTCTTATTCCCTGACTCATCATAAGATCTTAGGAGAGTCATTTAAACATTATGAGCTTCAGTTTATCCACTCTTTTCCCACCTAGAGATGGTGCTCAGAAATAATCAGATCATCTGACAATGTGAAATAAGAAACAAGTTTGGCTCTAAAAAGAAATAATACCATCTGAATACAAGGCTTCATGAAGTGGGTAATACTGGCTATAGAAGAAAACCAGGATCCTCTAATTAACTCTGCCAGCTGAAAGGAGTTATCAAAAACTCTTCCGGGAAGCGCTGGTACAGCTGGGTATGAGTATCAACTGAGATAGTATCTGGAAAGCAATTTATGAAGGACAAAAAAAACCAAAGAACCAAGAACCTATAGGAGAGGGTGTCAGGAATTTACCCCTGGCCTCCAGAAGGAAAAAGTAACTCAACAGAAGCACTCAAATTTCACTTGAGGGTCACACTCTTAGACACACCAAGAAATCTTCTTCGGAATTCCCATCTGGTCACGCTATAAATTCAAGATCTACTTGAGATCTTGGTTTCTCTCCACGCTTCATTCACACCATGTTATCCTTCTGCAAGAAGAAAAGCTACAGCGGGTATTATCCCTTATTGAGTTAAAAAGGGAGGAATCTGCAAAACAAAAAAACAAAGTCACCCAATTACTCACACAGAGAGAATCATTTTTATTCTATCACATGATCTACGGGCTGGTTAATTGGCTCTGGCATTCTTAGCCATCAATAGCCACCCAAGAGAACAGGACAGGGCAGCCTTCAGAACCTCACTGTTGGCTCAATGATTGTTGTCATTGTGTTAGGGGTTGCTGTCACCTTCGTAAGAGAGAATCTGATGAATTGATCGTTCAGTATAATTCTGACACTAAAACTACTACTAATAGTTGTGATTATAAGAATAACAACTCTTTACTAAGTATATACTAATTGCCAGGCACAATCCTCAGCATGCTCTGTACATGACCTCATTTAACTCTCTCCTAAATCCAACAAGGTAAGAATTGATATTCTCATTTTACAAATGAGGAAACTTAGACTTAGAAATAAAGTAACTTGCCTGAGGCCACAGAGTGAAGAACAAAACCCAAAGCTGTCTGACTCCAAGGCCATGATCTTGACCCCTGAGACAGGCTGCTTCCCTCCAACTGGAACAGGTCAAAGAGGAGCTCTCTCCAGGAGGTGTTAGGGGAGAAGCAAAGGGCTTGACACTCAATAAACCTTATTTTCCAAGAAGTAGAGAAACAGAGCAGATTTCTTCTATGGCCTGTGGGAACTTGCTAGGGTTTTTATTCTGCTGGAGACCACCTTTGTCCAAGCTGGTCTCCCTGCTTGAAGAACAGGTAGAAAAGGTGGAGCCAACTCCTGTCTGCATGCCTGCATGCCTACACACAGCAAAGTGGTGCCAGAAGAAAATAACAATTCCAGATATCAAAGAGTCTCAGGATATGGGTTGGTGCAAAAGAAGAGGAAGAGGAAAAGAAGAGGCTCAGAACCTGTTCACCTGAACAAAAGGGGTAGCCCATCTTCCCACAGACTCTGAACGATGACCTGATGAGGACTGGTCAAAACAACACATCCTGCAGGAAAGAATCTGAGGAAACAGCACATTGAAACTAAAGGGTCAAAGACCCAAGAGGAAAAAAACCCATCGGGGTGGGTGGCACAGTCCAGCCAGATGTGGACTTGACATAGCCAGGAGCATGTGACTGGAAAAATGCCCAAAGGCTAGAAGCTCTGGTCAGGAAATTAAAGGTCCAGGAAGCACAGATGTTGTTTTTTATCTTTATTTCCAGCTTAGGATTCAGCCTTTGAGAGAGGATACAGAATGTGAGAGAAAAAAAAAAACAAAAACAAACCTTGACAGAGTAATCGTCTAATTTAGAGTGCAAACTAGCACACTTTTGAAAACAAAAGGGGAGGTACTAATTATTAGTTCCCCCAGGAAGAACAGATAAACTAGTACTGTCTCAGGCAGACTGGGACATATGGTCACTCTAACCTTTGGGGAAATCTATAAATACAAGAATAAAATTTTAGTAGAGAAATCTAGGTAATGGTAGAATATATACATGTGTAGATACACATATAGTTGTGTATAATAGAGAGAGAGAAGAACCAAGGAGGTACTGTAATGGAAGTATGCTGAAGAAATTGGTTAATCTTGACACTGATCAAAAAATTGGCACATTGGCAAGTTATGGAAGTAAGGAGAGACTTCAGTGACCTAGAAATTTTGGAACTTTCCATCTGAAAATCAGGTCATCTGATAAATGTCTGGATTTAATCTGCTTTACTTACAATTTCACTTCTCAGAAAGTAAAGGAAGTGACAAAGGAACTGCTACTTTGCATGTGATTCTCCTTAATTATGAGGAACTTCCAGGAGATGTGATATCCAACGCATGCTTAGGAGTCCTGCTGCCGATCCTAACACTTTCCAGGGAAATAGAGGTAGGATCCCGCAGACTGAGATGGTTCAAGAAGGAAGGGAAGCCCATGAATAAGAAAATCACACAACACAGTCACCAACGATCTCTGCACAATAAAGGGCACGATACTAAAAAGACCTGTAAACATAGAGCCAGAGCTGCCAAAGCCAAGACAAGGTGAGGCCAAAGAAAACATCTAAAGCTACGAAGGAAACTCTCTTTGGAGCAAGAAGAAGACATTCATGGGACGTGTCCACCCCTTAGAGAATTCCCATTACGTTGAAGGAACACAGGAAGTAGAAGAGTTGAGCATTAATCTACATTATTCCTTTAATGTCCAAATTCTTCAAGCTATCTCAGGTCATTCATTTATTTCCACTGAAGAATTCCCACTCTGTGGTTAGTCCTCTCTATCAATCGAAGAAAAAAAAATATAACAATTATAAATATATATGCACCCTATGTAGTTAGTCCTCTCTCTTTCTCTCTCAAAATATTCCCAAGAAGAATTACATTTGCAGTCAGTAGGGACAAATTAGAGAAGAGATATAAGACAGCTAAAAACAGCGATAGGATTTATGAAATTTGAAGTAAGCAGGAATGTGGTTTGATGTATGAAAGTTCTTCCCATAAACATAAAAGGGGAGGAATAGAAGCAAAAGGAAAGAAAATAGTGTACAAGAGACAAATTGAATATGGCATGTTTAATTAGAAAACTTCCAGGAATTGTGTTCTGGCTGATTTAGAAGCCATCGTGCATTACCACATTCTCAGGCAATTGGGGTCTTGTGTCTTCCTGTTGCTTCACAGTGTTCTGCACATAGTAACACTCAGTCAATATTTGCTCAATAAATGAAGTTAGAAATGATACTCTAGGATCAACATGCATCAATATAGTACAATAATATCTGTAGTGCATTCCTCAAAGAAGTTACCACTTAGTTAGCAACCCAAGAAAGCTGAGAATAAGAATACATAGCTCTCACCAAGTAAACAATATTTATTAAAGACTGAACTTACCCTCTTATTAAATGGGGATCCAAATGTATCATGTAAACATAAAATAATAAAGTAAAATATAAAATGGGCAAAGCAGGCAGAATTTCTGAGAATAAATTGGTTAACTCACTTGGAATGAAACCCAGGTCCTAATAATGGCGCCACGGGATGGGGTCTGGGTCTCCCTCATCTCTCTGTCTGCATCTCCTTTCACTCCTCCTCTCTCGCTCCACTCCAACCACACTGATAAAGGGTCTCTGTCTCTGCTATCATCTCCTGTATCTGGAACACTCTCACCCCAATTATCTACTTGATTACTACCTCTCTTCTTCAGGTCTTTTCTCAAATACACTGTCTCCTTCCTTGGAAACCCCATTTATATTTGCAACACCATCCCAATCGCTGTGTTCTCCATCTCAACCTGGGATCCCCCAAAACAGAGCCTGGACAAAGGCTTATATGCAGGAACTTATTTGAGAATTCAATCCCCAGGGAGCAGAAGGGCAGGGCCAGGTGAGTGAAAGAGGCCAGGAGGGAAGGGCTGCCAAGGACGTGCAATCCAGCTGGCTGTTTCCCTGCGGTGACTCATCCTTCTGGTGCCTTGGGAGGAAGCTTAGGAAATGCACATCAGAACTACACCTCTAGGGGACAAAACCAAGAAGCGTTTATTGACCCCCTCCTGCCCGCACTTTGGGGTCACGCACATTTGAATATAAAGCCGGTTTCCGTGGAGTGTCCCGGGCTCAGTATCAGGGAAGTCCCAGAGCTCTGTGCAGCTCTGGCACAGCTGGCCAAAGTCTGCCAAGACTGGTCTTGGTGGCAGAAGTTGGGGTCAAAGGGAGGACCGTGAAGCAGCCCACAAGAGGAGCCCCATTCCCTTCCCTGCTCTGTGTTCCTCCACTGCTCTCACCAGCATCTGAAGTTCTGTTTCACGTATATATTTATCCAGTGACTGTCTCTCCCAGCTACTGAGGAAGCACCATGAGGGAAGGAATTAAGTTTAGTTCACTACTGTATCCACAATACCCGGAAGGGTGTCTGGCAGAGTGAACACTCAGTGTATGACCTACAAGTGAGTGAATGAATGAATGAAGGCAAGCATTCATTTTGAAATACTGTGAAAGACTGCATCTTAGTGGGATTTAATGAACAGAAACTCACAGACGATGTTCATTATCACACATTATCATGTTATCCTCAAAATTTATCCAGAAATAATTCTTCAAATTTTTTCCATGCCATAACAAAGCACTGGCCATAATTAAACCCAGAGAGACAGCAGACAAAAGCAACGCAAAAATCCTTCAGAAGAAAACGGAAACATATTTAGCACTTTCATTTCTCTAATTTTCTAACCAACTTTACTCAACTATATGCCATTTAGAAATGGCCAAGATCAGCCACAAAATCTAATTCCTTTTGCCCAGTGCTTTCCATTGCTTCCAGAAAATAGAGCATCAGCCCTAATTGGTTTGTCTTTCATTTAAAATATATATTTTCTAACATATATTTTATATAAAAATTGTATTTTTATATATAATATATGCACACACACGCAAATGTTATCTCATTTCCTCTCTTACTTATACAAATTAATATCTCTTGCTTCCCTTTCTTATTCCCAAACCAGTTCATATTTCTAAGCCCCTTGCTTCATGTACAATACACTTAAAAGGTGACCTGAAACGTACTCATGTAATAATTCTATGGATATTCATCTAATTTAGGTACTGACCTCTCTGTATCACTACAAATAAAGATACTGGTGTCTCCAAGAAAATCCAAATTTGCCAGAGACATATTGTTCTGATTCAAAGAGATTTCTTTATTAAGGAGCATAACCTCCTGGTGTTTTTAAATGACTGTTTAAGGGCGGATAGCTATTTAACAGACTTTGACCGGTTGCACAGGCCTGCCCTAGTCACTTAATAACTCCCAATAACACAAGGATGGAGTTGGATAGACCCCCACTAAGCCTTTTTTAAAAAAATATCTTATTGGAGTATAATTGCTCTACAATGGTGTGTCAGTTTCTGCTGTATAACAAAGTGAATCAGCTATACATATACATATATCCTCATATCTTATGGTAGGCTTTTACCGTATTTATCTTAAGGTAGAAGACAGTCAATCCTAGGGCTTCCCTGGTGGCGCAGTGGTTGAGAATCCGCCTGCCAATGCAGGGGACACGGGTTCGAGCCCTGGCCTGGGAGGATCCCACATGCCACGGAGCGACTAGGCCCGTGAGCCACAACTACTGAGCCTGCGCGTCTGGAGCCTGTGCTCCGCAACAAGAGAGGCCGCAACAGTGAGAGGCCCGCGCACCGCGATGAAGAGTGGCCCCCGCTTGCCGCAACTAGAGAAAGCCCTCGCACAGAAACGAAGACCCAATACAGCCATAAATAAATTAAAAATAAATAAATAAATAAAGTGAATGTTTAGAAGACAGTCAATCCTCGTTATTCACGGATTCCGTATTTGCGAATTCACCTCTCAATAAAATTAATTTGTAACCCCCAAATCATTGAAACTCCAGGCACTTTCATGATCTTTCACGGACACAGGCAGAACAGCAAAAAATTCGAGTTGCCCAATGCACACATTCCCAGCGAAGTCTAACAAGGCAACACGCTGCCTTCTTGTTTTAGCTCTCACACTGTAAACAAGCATCCTTTTTGTGGTCTATTTAGTGCCACAGTTTTCACATTTTTTGTGCTTATTTTTGGTGATTTTGTTGTTTAAAGTTGCCCCCAAGCATAGTGCTGTCTAGTGTCTAGTGCCACAGAGCAAAAAGGCTGTGATGGGCCTTATGTGAGAAAACGTGTGTTAGACACGCTTCATCAGGTGTGAATTAAAGTGCAGTTGGTCTTGAGTCCAATGTTAGTGAACAGTGTATATTAAATAAGGTGTCTTTAAACAGAAACATATAAAACGAGGTTATGTGTTGGCCTGTTGACTAATGGCTCGCAGGTATGTAACCCTATGTTTTCGTCCTGGAGCATTAGTTGTGTTCTATCCTTTGGTATCCACAGTGACTTTATCAAACATTACTGCAAATAATGAGAATCAACAGTACAAGGGGCTCTACAAGCAGAAACAGGGGTTTCCCTGCAACAGCGAATCCATCAGTCAATCCGCCGTATCCCCACAGCCCTTGCCCCTCTGTCTAGAGCAAGGCTGGCAACCCCGACCCCGTCTCACTGACCACAGGACGTGCAGGTAAGCAAGACGTTCAATCACATCCAGGACCCTGGAACCGCTGTCATCTCAACGATGATGTCTGGGGACACAGGTCAGATGACACCCAGCCTCCTGGAGCCTCAGCTGAGATAAGTCCAAGGCCTGCTCTGCACTGCTTCCCAGCTTTCCCCGGAGGAGTTGGGCTCCAGTTGCCTACAGGTCACTGATCTAATTATGCCATATTTAGTGGCTTCGTCCCCTTCTTGTCTCACGTGCCTGGGACCATCTCTCAGATAAACTACTTGCACTCAAATCCCCGTCTCAAGGTCAGCTACATGGGAACCCAAACCAAGACACACTCTGATCGCAAAGGTGTCACAGGCATCTCAATTAAGGTGATGCCACAGCAGAATCATCACCAATTCAATGATACCCCACATCACGGACTTAGAGATACACACATTGCCCACAACGCAAGGTCTCCAGAACCCCACACTAGGGACCAATCTGCAGGCTAATCCTTTCACAACCTTCTGGAGCTGCTGGGAAACCTATGACAAGAGAGCCCATGACAGTGTCTGGCATGAGATGTGTGCTCATAACTAGTTATTCAGTGAATGAACGTGCACTAGACTTTCAGCATCATCTTGTAAGTAACGCAAAACCACTGTGGGGTTTTGAGCAATGAAACAGCAATACCAGAGAAAGTAATCTGATATTGATATAGAGGATGGGGAGGAAAGGAGATAAACTCCAGTTTTCCAGTTAAATGAAAGAATGAAGCATTTATTTAGATATTTTAATGTAAATATATGCAAAAGCAAGAGATCAAAATCTAAATGGAGAGAGAGAAGAGAGGAGAGAGAAAGAGATGGAGAGAGAGAAATTGACAGAGAGAGAGAGACAGAGAACAAGAGCCCACGTCCTGTAATGAGCAGAGCGAAGCCAGCCACCCCACTGACAACAAGCGCCCTTAGACCCGGGCTTTGTAAGTAAAGCTAGGGAACAAAGGCCCGGTGAGAGTAGGGCTAGTGGGAGCAGGGAGTTCAGGCTTCCCCGGGCTGTCGAGAGCAGACAGTAGCAGACAGCATCCTGTGTGAGGGGCAAACCGCAGGCAGGAAGCAGCCTCTGTCTTTACGTCTTTCTAAGATATTTATACGCTTCACTGTGGCCAGCAAACATAACTGGTGGAACTTGGATGAAATTTTAATTATACAGGACTTTAATGATTTAAGTTGTTGTGGGTAGAGAGGGGAAGCCAGTAAGGAAGGAGCAAAGGTTCACGCAATTCCAGCTGCCCGTTTCCCCTCAGCCCTGCAGAAAAGCCGACATTCCAGAGGAAGGTCTCCAGGTTCATTGCGTAAGGTGGGAGAGAGCCACATAATTCTAGCTCCTGGCTCTGGGTACTGGTTTTGTCAATCCTCAGTCTCGCCACAACATGTCAACAAGTGTACAGATCTGGAGTCAGTCATCTTGCTAGGAAAAGGATTACGGGACCGTTGTCATCTCCATACTCCATAGTACTCTTTACCTGCCCTTTTCCCCTGGACTTTTCTTCCTTCCCTTTATCTCTTCTTTATTCTTCTGGACTAGCCTTTCCACCTTCCTCTCCATTGTCAAGAGCTGTATCAGAAGGAGACCACTCTTTTCTGCCCAGAACAGGCTTATCCTTATCTTGCAAAGAGTAAGGAGAAGGTTGGCTAAACTGGTCTCAACGTGGAGCTATAGAAGGATTCTGGATGAGACTTTCATCCAACACTCAGCAGTGCTGACACCTGCCTAGCCCGCGTTGGAATGAGGTCAGCGCTTGCTCCAGTGACACTCACCAAGAAATTCAAAGGCCCTTTTTTCATTATTCCACAATCCGACTAAGCAGACCTATAACATCAGACAGTTCCTGGGGGCTTTGCAAGGTGACTGAGTTGGCCACACAGGAATAAAGGATGCGTTTTCATTCACTCGACCATTTACTGAGAATTAATTGCTGCGCTGGATGCCTTGACAGCTAAAATGTTGAATACCGCCAAGGTTCTATCCTCAAGTTGTTAATAATTCGGCAGGAAGCGTGATGTGTGCTCAGACAACAATAGGACATAGCAAAGCATCCTGACAGACAAGATGCGGTGAGCTGGCTCTCTGCTGGGAGTTCAGGAAAGCTTCACAGATAGCACTTGAACTTGGCCTGGGAGGGTGGATAGGATTTCCATATGGACAGACAAATGTTTGCAGGTGAAATGAACAAGGGCAGGAATGTACAAGGTCTTGGCGTGGAAGCCAGTAAGGGACAAAAAGTATTTCATTGTGGCAAAGGTACACGTATGTTAAAGGAGTTACAGCTGAAAGAGTTAGATTAGGACTAGGATTTTTTTACAGACAATGCGGAGGCAATGGATGTCAGAGCACCTGGTCCCACCCCTCTCCTCAAAGATTAGAGCCCCATTACCTAGAGAGGTTCCAAGTCTTTCCCAAGGTCCCATAGCAAGTCAGAGCTGGCTCTGGGTTCCCGATCCAAGGCCCCCTCACCATGTGTGGCCGTTTCATAATCACAACCGAGCCTTAGGACTAGTAATCTGACAGGGGTGAAGACTGTGGGCATGGGAGCTGCACAGAGGCCTTTACAGGTTCCGGGAAAGGACTACTGGACACCTGGACCCAGCTGCTGGCAGTGGGGAGGCAAAGGAAGGTATGAGTCCAAGAGGAATTGCAGAGGGAGAGTTAACAGGACAAGATGACTGTTTGGAAGTGTGGGCTGTAGCAGGAGAGGTGACAAAGCTGATGCCGAGGCTTCAAGCCCAAGTGACAGGGAGCCCTTTTATGGACAAAGGAGACTGCCCACTCTTTCCCCAGCACCTGGCAGCGCCCCTTCCTCTCTGCCCCTCTGCTGTCGAGAACGCTTCCTCGGGGTTTTTCCTGACCCAGCCCCTGCTCCCTGACATGTGGCCACATGACATGTTACGCCCCCCTCCTCTTTGTTAGTCTCCCCCCTTCTTGGATTTGTCTCTGTAGGCTTTTATTACCTACTCTTTAACTTTCCTTCAGCCCTCTAAGTGTAATTCTTTTAAGCTTATATTCTTTTCTTTTTTCAGAAAAAAATACCAATTCAACCTAGTTTAGGTTAAAAAAGGAAGGTATTCGTTCCTGAAATTGAAAACCTTGGAGGTATATATGGCTTTAGGTACAGCTGGATCCAGGGGTCCACACTGCCTCTCCCCCCACCTCTCTCTTTCTCTCTCTCTCCCTCTCTCACACACACACACACACACACAATGGGAATTGCCCGTGCATCTCTGAGGACCAAATAAATCTCTATTGATTAAAAAACCCACTCAAATAAAATATTATAGTACTATAAGAAAGGTTGCATTACTGTATCCTCATGCAATGTTTATCAAAGCCACTGTGTTTAACAAATTTAATCAAGAAAATTATCTATTAAGTATTTAAGGACAGCAATACTCAATAATAAAGATTGCCCCAGCTTCCTGTCAATTAATCTGCCATCGTCCCAGAAATAACCCATATCTAAAATGAATACTGTGACAATTCTACCACGGCAAGCTCTACGTTGTAAAAGAATTTCTGGAGTAGTGATAGAGGGGGAGAGGAAGAGGGAGACGTGTTTTAGGGTAACACGGCATTTTTAAATTAAATGAAAGACTATATCTGAGGACTATTAGAGAATCTTACACCATTTAAGACTAACTCAATACCATTTTTTCAGTTAGTCCAATATTTCTAGTAGCTATTCTGTTTGTTGTTTTTATTCCATTTGTTCCAAGTATAGAGGAGAAGGAAGGGCTGTTTTCTTCTGTTAACAGGTGGGGTTGAAAGTAAAAATTTTACAGTCACTCATGAAAATGAGCCCAATTAAGAATTTTATTTTTTTGGAAAAAATATTACCAGATAGGTAGAGGCCAACCTTAACAAGATCATAAAATGGGGAGAAGTAGCAGAATAAGCCTGGCCCTGATTCCCAGCACCAAAAGCCCATTGTGGTTGCAGAGCTATTGTCACACTAGGTGTATGTTCTGCCCCCTGGGAAACATCGTTTCAACTTTGCTCTTGGAGCCTGAACTATTTGAATCTTTGTCACTGCTAAAATGCCCACAAATGTTCCATAAACATATATGAGCATGGAGCAATGAGGAAATAGAAATGGGGCAAAGATGACCTGATTTTGAAGGTATGAGATGAAACCTGAAATGCTCTCATGTCACAAAATAGATGCCATGCAACCTGCCATCTATTTAATCACTTAGTTTCCTGTTATTATAAGGCTTGTAAACAAATTGTCTTTTCATTTCCTATTATTAGTTATTGCACGGTGCAAGAGCTGGGAACACTTTTATAATTTAAGATAAAGCATTAAAAATAACAAAAAGAAAAATCTCCTAGATCAGGTGAGAAAAAATGATGGTGGCGATGTTATCTTTTATTGACTACCCAGAAAAATTGGAAAACGCTGTAGAGAGACAAGTTCCATTCTGTTTTATTACAGAATACCTTCAAAGAACAGACCAGGAAAAAAAATGTAACCCTGCTTGCCAGTTGTTATCTATATCATATTGGTGGGTATTCTGATTGTCTCAAAATGCAACCCTAGGGTGATTTTTTTTAACCTTTGCTCAGTCTCTCTTCAAGACAAACCTCAAATAGATTTAGCTTTAAAGGGGTCATAGAAACTTCTTTAATCTCACAGCACAGTGAATGTACACACTGTGTACAGAGGAATCTGATAGGGCAGAGCAAAGACTTGCCCCCAGTAACACTGTTGTGATTTCCTCTTCAGAACAGTGCCTCTCTATAATCATTTCTTAGTGGTTAAAATGTATTGTTCCAATCTGCAAAAAGAATAGCTGATGAACAGGCTAGTTTTGTGCAGCCACTGAGAAGGTAGTCATAATTTCAAAATCCTAATGCTCCCTACACCCTCAATTTTGTTTATGGGTCAGGAAGTTCTAAGGACACTGAGTTTCCATCTGTATCTCTGTAAAAACGTCATGCTATCTCTTTGCTCATGGAATGGTTAGAGTTAGACTTTGACATGGTCCCAGAGACCATCAATCTTCATCCCATCTCATAAGCAAGGAAATGGAAACCTGAAGAAAAGAAAGGATTTTCCCAAGGATCACACACCCAGCCAATTGCAGAGCAAGGATGAAAAATCAGGTCCCTAGATTTTCAGCTGAAAGCTCTTTCCATTTATGAGAAATAAGTGACCTTGAAGCTCTTGAAATTAACATGTATCTCCTTGTACCAAAGTTGCTAATGATAGCATGTGGAAAATGGATATAGAAAGTGAGAATTGTGCTTCCTAAGTACATCAGAACGTTTTGTGACACCATTTTGTGATCTAGTTGAAGAGAGCATCATTGAAAGTCACAGTGAACTTGTAACATTTTTAATATTTCTTTCTACAAATGATATTCTGGTAAGAGTAATCAAGGGTTTCATAATGTTTAAATCACCTGACAGCACATGTTAAAATTGCTATATAGAGTACCAGAAAAGATGGCAAGTATTGCTTAATACCTACTGGACATCCTCTCATGTCATTCTGGTGGTTTTTCCCATCTGCTCTCGTTACCAAATCCAGGATAGTCATCACCATCCTTGAACTTCATGCAACTTGCTTGATGCATTTGACCCCAGAAGTTAATATAGAGTGGAAATTCCTATATGGGGCATAATAGCTCTGACAAAGCAAGGCAACATAAACTCAACCGTCATTTAATAAACACTTGCTCTGTACCTGCACTATACTACGTACTGTATTAGATGCTACAAGGAGTACAAAAAAAAAAAAAAGGATAGGCTTTGATCCTTGCCCTCAAAGATTTTATAAATTTTAGCCAACTGTTAAGTGTTAGTAAAATAAATAAAATACTAAGGGAACACAGAAAAAAGCAATTAGTTCCGGGCAAGAGAGAAAACCAAGAGGTTGTAAGGGGGGCTTCATAGAGGAGGTGCTTCTGCTATTTATTGTTGTTGAACAAACTACCCCAGAATTTAGAAGCTTAAAACAATGATGACATTTATTTTCCTTTTGAATCTGCGATTTGCTCAGGACTCAGTGGGGCAGCTCATCTCTGCTCCCTTCAGGGTCAGCTGAGGTACCTCGAAAGCTCATTCATTCACATTTCTGGAGACTGAGGCTGACGAGTCCCTGGGCCTATTCGCTAGAACACCTATATGCAGCATCTCCATGTTACCTGGGCTCCCTTACGACATGGTGGCTGGTTGTAAGGGTGAATTTCCTGAACAAGGGAGAGAGCTAGTCAGTGGGAGCCACATGACCTATGACCTAGCCTCAGAAGTCACACAACATCAGCTTTGCCACATTATGTTCATTGACACAACCACACAATCCTGTCCACCACTTGATGGGGAAACAGTGAAGTTCTGAAAAGTTAAAATATCTGCAGAGCTAATAAGGGCATTCCATCCTAGGTCTACATGATTCCAAATCTCACGGTCTTAACAACAGTGTTATTCTAAAAACTGAAGAATGAGAGCTAGATTTGAGCCAAAAACCTAGGCTTATCATATCGGTTAAGGAATTGCCAGCTGATAAACAGATAAACAACTCCTAGGTATATATCTGAAAAAAACAATAACACTAATATGAAAAGATACATGCACCCCAATGTTCATAGCAGCATTATTCACAAGAGCCAAGACGTTGATACAACCTGTGTCCACCAACATATGAATGGATAAAGAAGCTGTGGTAGAGGGTGGGAGGGAGGGAGATGCAAGAAAGAAGAGATATGGGGATATATGTATATGTATAACTGATTCACTTTGTTATAAAGCAGAAAGTAACACACCACTGTAAAACAATTATACTCCAATAAAGATGTTAAAAAAAAAAAAAGCTATGGTATACATATGCATTGGAATACTACTCAGCCATAAAAAAGAATGAAATTTTGCCATTTGCAGCAATGTGGATGGACTTGGAGGGCATTATGCTAAGTGAAATAAGACAGAGAAAGACAAATAATGTATGAAATCACTTATATGTGGAATCTAAAAAATACAACAAGCTAGTGAATATAACATAAAAGAAGCAGACTCACAGATATAGAGCACAAAGCAGTGGTTACCAGTAGGGAGAGTGAGGGGGAATATAGGGGTAGGGGAGTGGGAGATATAAACTATTGGGTACTATGTAAGCTCAAGGATGTATTGTAAAGCATGGGGAACATAGCCAATATTTTGTAGTAACTGTAAGTGGAAAGTAACCTCCAAAATTTGTAGAAAAATTAAAAAGTTTTAAAAATAAAATGGATAAACACCCAAACCTCAGCAGAATAATATAGCTGAGCTTTATTTTTGCTCATGAAAATTCTAAATGGATGTTTCTAATCAAGATTCTCCTTCAAGCAATTATTCAGGGATCCATGTTCCTTCCCTCTTGTGGTTCCACTATATTCCACATTTTCTCTCCAAGGGAAACAGCTCGGAGATTTTATGGCTCAGGCTTGGAAATGGCACCCTTCACCTCCACTCATGTTCTATTAATTAGAACTCAGTCACATGACCATATTTAACTGCAAAGGAGTCTGGGAAATGTGCCTTGGCCATAGCCGCTTAGCAAGGAAAGTCACTCTGTCATAGAGCTGTGAAATCTGCTTGAAGTGTTGAGAGGTTTTATCGAAACAAATTAGCACTTCACTCAGGTTGTTTAAATCAATGGATTTTTATCCATTTCTCTTCATACTAAGGTATGGAATTCTGAAAAGCATTAGCATATGATCTAAACATGAAGTCATCCAGAATCATTTCCCATGTTTGTTTTTAAGTGAGGCAATAAATGTTATATAATGAAGACCACACTCAAGGGGAGAATTATAGGCTGTGTTAACCATTGCCAAAAACAAAAGTGAATAAAGATTTTGGATTTTCGATAGATGAGCTAAAGTGTAATTAAGAATAAACAAGGAGTAAAAATACAGTCCACATGTAAATGATATTAAATATACCCCACATTTTGGAGTTTGGTGACTTACACTTATATACTAACCATCTTGACTGCTTTTATCAAGGTGATCCATGTCTGCCCCAGGTGTACTACCTCCCCGCTCACTGTTCCTGAACCCCAGATGAATGCTCTTATCTCGGGGTCTTTGCTCTGGGAAACAGCTAGAACTTTTCCCAGTGTAATTCATGGACAAAGAAAGATAACCCACCCAGGATGGTACATACAGTTGGAAAGTGCCTATTCATGCTGATTTTGAGGCTTTGGGGCTGATTTGCAAAAAGAGGGAAAAAATGGAAGCAACTCAAGTATTCAACAATGAGGAGGATGGTTCAGTAAATTACAGTAAAAATAATCATAATAAATAACAACTTTGAGAGCTTATTTTGTTCCTGGCACTATGCTGTTCAATTTAGGTTATCTTGGCCAATCTTCACTAATAATCCTTACTTCACGTTCGACAAATTTTTACATATGACAAACCTCTTATCAAAGATGTAAAGAAACTTACCTGAGATCACAGAACTAATTCACAGAAGTCTGGATTTAAACTCAGGATTCCAGGGTCCTTGTTTTTAAGCTCTCTCTTATGCTGCCATATGGTCAGATAAGATCCTATCCCAGAAAGGTATTTATAGTCTCTAGGAGAGGCAGAGGTATAAACTAGAATAACTGCAATACCTTGTACTAAGTACAATTATAGAATTAAGTATCTAGGACAGCTTCACAAAGAAAGTGATTCATTTGCTAAATTTTGAGGATCTGATTGATAGACAAGGGAGGAAAGAGTGGGGGAACCATTCCCAAGAGAAGGAAAAGGGTGTGCAATGACCCAGGGGAAAGTACAGAGACATGAGATAGCTTGGCAGGTAAGAGGAGGGTCAAGTGGTACAGTGATGGAACATCCCACAAGGGCATGACTAAGGGTGAGACTGGAGATTGAGACCCAATCACAAGAGCCCGACCCACTGGCTAACAGGCTTGGGTAACCCCCAGAAGGACTTGAAGGGGAAGTAAGAACCAAATGCTCATTTTGGAAAGTTGCATTTCAGGAGAGTGGGGGAATGGGTCAGAGGGAGCAAAGTGGAGGCAAAGAGATAGATAGATTAGAAATTTATAGCAACAACAGTCCAGGCAAGAGATGATGAAGTCTTGTATAAAGACAAGGGAATGGACAGCAGTCATTAAGTTCAGAAGATATTTAAGAAGTAGAATCAGTCAGACATGCCGAATGATTGCCTGTGTAAAGAAGAGGTCTAAACTGACTTCCAAATTTTGGCCTCAGGTGACTGAGCTGATGGTAGTATCACCATTTGAAATAGTGAAAACAGAAGAAGGAATTTGAGGGCAACCTGTTGAGATTAAGTGCCTGTAGGACATTCAGGAATAGATGCTTAGGAAGGTCGGAAGCCTGGAGAAGAGGTCATCTATTTTAGCACGCACTGATCATTAGTACGTGTTTGGGAAACATTCCTTAGAAAGCACAACCACATCTTATTTAAAGAAATGAAGATTAAGTACAGCTAAAAACCCTGGACATTGTGTACAAAACAAACACAAGAAGAGTCTGGAAGGTGGAGAGGAAAGGCCAACCTACTAGGGGCCTTGAGAGCCCAGGACAGCACTCTGCTAAGTTCCCTGGCTTTTCCTTTTGCCTCATGAGTCCCGTACAGGGGGCCGGAGAGGCCAGCAATGCAAAAACCACAACAGGAACAGACCAAAAAGCCCCAAGAAAAGGCGGCTCCCTCTATCTGAAGGACCAGGAAAGAGATAACCTAGCAAGACTGAAACGCTTTCAACAATAACCACCCTACCCCAGCCAAACACCATGGAAAACACATGGCTCCACCCTCCCTTCCATCAGCAAAGGCCAAGCAGCAGTCAGGATTTCCACTCTTGCTCATTCCCAATATGACAAATTTATAAAGATGGAGAACACATTGGTGGTTGCCAGGGGTTAGCAATGGTGTGGGGAAGGCGAGGTGATTATAAAGGGAGCACGAGGGCCATCTCCTTGGTGATGGGCTAGTTCAGTATCTTTACTGCAGTGGTGCTAATGTGAATCTACACATGAGACAGAATGGCAAAAATATATATATACACACACACATTGTACCAATGTCAATTTGCTGGCTTTTTGATATCACATTATTGTTATGTAAGATGTATAGTTATGTAAGATGCTGGGGGAAACCGGATGAAAGGTGCCCAGAATCTCTGTACAATCTTTGCAAGTTCCTGAGGATCTATAAGTATTTCCAAATAAAAAGTTTTAAATTGTCATAGAACTACACACACACACACACACACACACACACACACACAAAGAACAAAATTATATACAGAAAACGGTCACCAGATTATATTTGGCTTTAGTACTTTTCTCACTTGTGCTTTTTTAAAAGGATGCCTGAGTTTATTAACATTTACAGCACTTCAACAAAAGGATGAATCTATATGTTACAGATTCTACCCAGAAAGAGCTAGACGTTTCTCATTTTCTACAGTGTGCTTGGTTGTAGACCCGGTTTATGTCCCTAGCTCCACTGTTTTCTACTCTGTTACCTTCTCAGGGCCTCTGTGTCATCTGTGAAATGGAGCTGAGAATATATACCACCTGCATTGTTGTATTTAAAGTTCTTTCCTAGCACTGAATCCAAATCGAGGGAGGCCTCTTCCCTCTCAGCAGTGGTCTTTCATGAAGAAAAAGCAAAAAGATAGCAACAGCCAAATCAAGATGACAGGGACTTCCCTGGCAGTCCAGTGGTTAAGACTCTGCACTTCCAATGCAGGGGGTATGGGTTTGATCTCTGGTCGGGGAACTAAGATTCCACATGCCATGCAGCATGGCCAAAAAAATAAATAAATAAATACACATTAAAAATAAATAAATGAATACAATCACACACACAAAAAAAAGAATGACAGTGCAGAAAATGGCATACATTTTACTAGAGAAAAATCTTAGGTTTCCACAAATGAATGGCACTGCTATATTTGCTCCAGATGTGTGATTCCCGTAAAAAATGGTGGCACATCAAGCGGCAAGACCAGAATTTACAGTATAGCAAAATGTCACATGATTTGAGTGACCCATATATTTCCAGTATTTAAAAAGCTCCCAGAGGGACTTCCTTGGTGGCCCAGTGGTTAAGACTTCACCTTCCAATGCAGGGGGTGCAAGTTCGATCCCTGGTCAGGGAAATAAGATCCCACATGCCTCGCAGCCCAAAACCCAAAAAAACCATTTAAAAAAGCAAAAGCAGTATTGTAACAAATTCAATAAAGACTTAAAAAAAAAAATTCTCCCAGAGACACCATAAAGCTAATATCCTTGCCTTTGCTCCTTTGATCCCATGAGCTACCCCTATATTCCTCCCAGCCTGGAAACAGAGGCAACAGTTAAGAGTCTGCTTCAGTAATATCGGCAAACAGTAGTAAACTAAAGCATTAGCGATGGGAAATGAAAGAAGGGCGGACTTAAGAGAGACCTTGATGATGAATTGAACTTCAGAATTAAGAATGAGGGAGAAAAAAAAAGAATGGCACGCACACTTCTGGCTCAGGAAAAATGGGTGTCAGTTAAGGAGAAAAGAAAAACAAGAGGAGAAGACTTGGGGTAAATACCATAAGCCTGTTTGGGAATACGTTAAACATCAAGAATCTGGATATACAGATGTGGTGCTGGAAGACGGGCCTGTGATAGATGAGTCTATTGGGATTATGGGCATGACACTCGAAGCTCCAGGCATGGGTGAGGCATCTCAGGAAGAAAATAAAGTGAGAAGAGCAGCGGCCAAGGACAGTGTTCTGAGCAGAGTGAAACACACTGTGAGTGGAAGAGCTTCCTGAAAAGGCATCTCAGAAAAAGCATCTCACACAGAGCAAGCGGAAAGGAAGGAGGTGACTGGGGAGAGAGTGAGGTCATGGAAGCCAAATGAGGAAAGAGAGAGACATGGTTGGGTGACTGATGTCACAGAGGGCTCAATAAGACACAAAGTGTCCATGGAATGCAACATGTGGATGTCAGTGGTGTTGGAGCAGAGGTCAGGTTGCAGCATGTCGGGGAGCAAATGAAAAAAGATCACATGCAGCTGGCAAATGTAGAGTGTTCTTTGGAGGGGTGGGTCTCACACTGGGTCCCCAGGTGTCAGCATCACCTGGGAACTTGTTAGAAATGCATATTTTGGATCCTACCTCAAACCTACTGAATCAGAAACTCTGGGGATGAAGCCCAGTCGCTGATGCTTTAATAAGCTCTCTAGACAATCCTGGTGCATGCCAACGTTTGAGATGCCAGACCTGGAGAATTTTACACCTGGAGAGAAGGAGAAGAAACCACTGGTGGAAGGAAGAGGAGGACGGTCAAGGGAAGACTTTGTTTTCCAAAATGGGAGAGATGTTTAACGTATTTGCCTGCCATGAGAAAAAGAACCAGCATTTTAAAAGAAGGGACTGGCTAGATAGGGAAATAAAAGATATGGGCTGGGGCTGACTCTTAGGAGAACAAGAAAGTAGATGGTGACTATTTTGAGATACAGAGACAGAGACTCAGCCTGAGAAATTATATCCCAGTGTCGGGACCCATCTGTCCATTAGGCAAAGTGATGACAAGATATTTTTGCTATGATAATCCTGCTTCTAACGCTTCAACCAATGCCTCCTCTAAGAATCTCAGTATTTTCACTCCCTGTGTGACTAGCACGTTGAGGGGTGGAAGCATTTCACTTCATCTGAGCGGCAGGCCCACTGCAGGTTAATGATCCCCCTAGGCTAGGGCTCAGGGCCACGTGTAACGTGGGAGCTGAACTCCATGGTGCTCGGGTACCCTGGCTCTGGTATTCGTCTCCACGCTGGATCGCCTCCAGGCTTGAAGCCACATGAGCCACAGTCTGAGAGTCAGACCCAGCGAGGCCGGGAGGAGCAGTATTTTCCTAGGCCAGAGGCAAATGAAGAGGGATGTCTGGGGCTTTTTCCAGACAAAGTAGGTAGGAGCTGCTCACTCAGTGGTTTCAAAAAAAAAAACACAAAAAACAAGAAAACACGATATTCCACCTTCTGAGGTGATTCAAAATGTCAAATACAGACAAAATTTTAAAGGGAAAAAAAAAAAAGAGGTTTGTCTGGGAGGGAAATAAAAAGGAGGCTGACAGCCGCTATTGGTAATGTTTGCTTTGTTATTCCTCTGGTCCTGCTGGTCTGCAATGACCTGGTGTACCCAGACAAGAGACGGTGGCAAAACAAGTGTCGGTAAAGAAGACCTAACAAGAGATTCAAAGATTTTTAACTTTCATTAACCCCTTTTTCTTAAAAACATGGTGCTAAATCTTGGTGGTTAAAACCCTAGGTTGACAGCCTTTAATAAAGAAGTCCAGACACTGGAAAAACCAAAACATAAACACAACTATGGACCAAGTCACATTCTCCTTTGATAGTTGCTTTTGAAAACCCAAGGCAGCACCATTAACATCACAGAAAAAGTAGGCAATTAATTTCCCTTTTAGGGGCTCTTAGAATGTCTGCCAGAATTGACCACAGAGAGCAAACCAATGCCACATCAAGACATTAATCCAGATTACCAGCCGGTCTACTTGAAGTCCTGTCTGGTAGTAACTTCTGTTTGCAACTAGCTTGGATGAGCTGTGAGAATTGAAAAGAGAGTTCCCGTTCCCAGCACTAATCCATGCCCAGTCCTGTTTCACCTGACACTGATTTTCTTCTTTCCCATGCCACTTCAGGGAAAGGAAAGTCAAGTTTGGGGACTATGAAAGTTAAAGAATAAAGAGTAACACATCCCTGTGTGAATCTGTATCACACTGAAAGAGCACACCTTTACCTTTTCTCCTCTGTATGCTTCTCACCTTGAGGAGGAGGAGGGCTGGGCAGAAATCAGTGTATCTGTGGGACCCAGACTGTTCAGTCCAGAAGAGCTTCTTTCATGGTCATTGCTCACAAAGCTGCACCACCACTGATTTTATTTTCCAGGAGTAGATCCAGTATTTTCTACCTGGCATTAAAGTGTCATAAAATCAATTTAATGAGTCATGACTAGCATTTTGGATATAGACAGGATAGGATGGGATGGAATGGAATGGATGGGATGGGATGGGATAAGATAGGATGGATGGGATAGGAGAGAATCGGATGGAATGGAATGGATAAGATAGGATAGATAGGATAGGATAGAAAATATCAGAACCAATCATAGGTAACAAGGTTGGGAACTGGTGTGTGAAACTTCTATTTAAGTTTTGTATGTAAGTGTGTGTGCACATACACAAATGCAGTTGTGTTCTAAGTCACAATGTAAGATGTATCTTTCATAATCAAAAAGTTTGCACACTACTATAATAGAAATGGGACTTCTCTACCTAAATCCCAGTGATTGCTGGGTTTTCACCTATAAATAAAGAACTGCTCTTATTGGCTTAGCACATCAGCAAAACATTTTACAAAGCAGTGTTCAGGGCAAGAGTAGGCCCCTCCATACTGAACGGGGTCCTTCCAGCTCTGTGAATCTCTGAAGCACGGCCTCGCTGGGATACCGTGGGACCAGTGTTCTGGCGCTGCAGGATGGTGAAAGCAGAAAAATCATGTGGCTTATTCTCAAGATTTCTCAGAAATAGTGTGCCCAGGCCTACCCACACCTCACTCACCCCACATGGGCAAACACCCAAACACCGAGTCTTGGTCCAGACGTTAAAGACCATCCATGGACAAACCAGTGAATCCCACAGTCTGCATTTTCAATTTCAAAGATTTAAGAAAACACTTAAGAAGAAACACTTTCCAAGAAATCTGTTGCAAGAGCCTCTAACACGAACACTCCCGTTTATATTTTTGCTTCAACCTAGATGGAAAGGGTTGGGATAAAAATTTTCCTTTACACGCAGCAGGTTCCATCCCCTGAGTTTCACCACCACAAGTTGAAAGGACGTTCTGGGCCACCAACTTGACCACCCTCACTGCTCCCAGATGGTTTCTCTGTAGGTCCTGCTCTTGTTGGCTGGCTGGCTGTCCGCTGGGGACACCTGGAGTCACCTCCCATTTGCACAAAACGAGGACAATGTTGCCTTTTATTCAGGCAATAAATAATATTGCAGTGTTGTTTGGGGGTTTTTTCCCCTTAGAATTCTTGAGATAATTGTGAAAATCTTGAGATAATTGTGAAAATCAAAATCAGAATATTTAAACTTCCCTTTTCCTCTTCATGTATAGTAATAGAATTTGGAGGTCTTAAACAATAAAAAGCCAAGTTTTTAGAAGGAATATCTGTCATGCTCCAGAAACATCAAAGCATCTTAGTATGTGTTTAATATGTTCTTATCAACAGAACTTGAATTTTAAAGTTACATTTGATGAAATGCAGGATCAAAAGAGCTTTCGGTGGAAGGAGAATTTCTACAATCCCATGACAAACTACACTTAACAAATAAGTTGAGGAATTATTCCCCTTTGTACACCACTTTTGCTGGGTCAGTAGTTAGTGACCAACGAATAGAATCTAGACCTAAGTTCAAAGTCATTTTCTTTCTCATTGGATGCGTGTTACATGCATTCTCAGAGCATTCATTTTGTACGATCCAGTGTAACACGTACTGAAAAGTACAAAAGACTGAACAAACTAAAGAAATTATATGAGCCACAATAAACATTACTCCAGCTACTAAAAATATGAAGCCACAATGAAAGTTACTATGAATGAATACTGATTGGCCAAGTGCATGTTTTGTCCTAAAAGGAAGCATTACCCATATATACAGAATCCATACCTACAGAAATGTATTCATTTTGATATCTTTCCAGTGAAGCATCCTTCAGAACTAAACACTGATTACAAATTCTCAAAGGCCTTTCCCTTTACGCCATTCTCCAGAAGCAAAGGGGAAGAGGCAAAGAGATGGTGACTGAGTGTGGCTATTCATTCTGTGCCTATTTCATGAAAAATAAGAAAGTTTTGCCTTCAAGTCTAGTGTCCTGAGCACATGTCCCCTGTCAAAATATTAGGAACCCTGAGAACAGGACAGCATGATCTGGGCTTTCTCTCACACCACAAGAAGGACTCCATTTAGGAGTTGGAAAGCAGACCACGCAGAGCAGGCCTCTCACGGTTGATGCTGCTTCTAATGACTACACCGCATGGCACTTCCAGATAATTCCTTTCAAAACAGAGGTGAGTTTTTCATGACCAGTTGTGATGGTTAGTCTCACATGTCAACATGGCAAGGCTACAG
Organism: Balaenoptera musculus; assembly: GCF_009873245.2. Classification (NCBI taxonomy): domain Eukaryota; kingdom Metazoa; phylum Chordata; class Mammalia; order Artiodactyla; family Balaenopteridae; genus Balaenoptera; species Balaenoptera musculus. The sequence continues at coordinate 12,637,257 of NC_045787.1, read as the reverse complement.
TACCCAGTTGCTCAAACACTAGTCTAAGTGAAAGTATTTTGTAGATGTAATTAACATCTATAATCAATTAACTTTAAAGAAAGGAGATTACCCTTGATCATGTGATTGGACCTCATTCAATCCATTGAAGGCCTTAAGTGCAAAACTGAGGTTTCTTGGTGGAAGAAGAAATTTCACCTGCAGGTTAAAACATTAGTTCCTGCCTGAGAGTTTCCAGACAGTTCTTCCTAATGCCTGCCCTAGTGATGCCAGACTTGCCAGCTCCCTTAGTTACTGGTTCTGCTTGTCTGGTAGAACCCTGACTGATAGACCAGTCAACTGGTCTGGGATGGCATCAATCTAAGTTCATCGGGAAATAAAGGCCCCCGTTACATCCTAAATTTTAGTCAGTTGACAAATCCCAAAACATTGGTTTTGTAATCTTTAGAGCACAGAATAGCAGACCTTTAAAATGATTTGCTACTGTGTCCTTAAATGTTGTGTAGATGGGAGTTAGTAAGAATATACTCTATTGTACAATCCCAATTTCCATCATGCTGAAAAGACACTTGAAACTGATGTTTGTTCTTAGAGGAAAACATAGGCAGAACACTCTGTGACATAAATCACAGCAAGATCCTTTTTGACCCACCTCCTAGAGAAGTGTAAATAAAAACAAAAATAAACAAATGGGACCTAATGAAACTTAAAAGCTTTTGCACAGCAAAGGAAACCATAAATAAGACCAAAAGACAACCCTCAGAATGGGAGAAGATATTTGCAAATGAATCAACGGACAAAGCATTAATCTCCAAAATATACAAGCAGCTCATGCAGCTCAATATCAAAACAACAAACAACCCAATCCAAAAATGGGCAGAAGACCTAAATAGACGTATCTCCAAAGAAGATATACAGATTGCCAACAAACAGATGAAAGGATGCTCAACGTCGCTAATCATTAGAGAAATGCAAATCAAAACCACAATGAGGTGTCACCTCACACCAGTCATAATGGCCATCATCAAAAAAATCTACAAACAGTAAATGCTGGAGAGGGTGTAGAGAGAAGGGAACCCTCCTCCACTGTTGGTGGGAATGTAAATTGATACAGCCACTATGGAGAACACTATGGAGGTTTCTTAAAAAACTAAAAATAGAGCTACCATACGACCCTGCAATCCCACTACTGGGCATATACCCTGAGAAAACCATAAATCAAAAAGAGTCATGTACCACAATGTTCATTGCAGCACTATTTACAATAGCCAGGACATGGAAGCAACCTAAGTGTCCATCGACAGATGAATAGATAAAGAAGATGTGGCACATATATACAATGGAATATTACTCAGCCATAAAAAGAAATGAAATTGAGTTATTTGTAATGAGGTGGATGGACCTAGAGACTGTCATACGGAGTGAAGTAAGTCAGAAAGAGAAAAACAAATACTGTATGCCAACACATATATGTGGAATCTAAAAAAAAATAAAATGGTTCTGAAGAACCTAGGGGCAGGACAGGAATAAAGACACAGACGTAGAGAATGGACTTGAGGACGTGGGGAGGGGGAAGGGTAAGCTGGGACAAGGTGAGAGAGTGGCGTGGACATATATACACTACCAAATGTAAAATAGATAGCTAGTGGGAAGCAGCCGCACAGCACACGGAGATCAGCTCGGTGCTTTGTGTCCACCTAGAAGGGTGGGATAGGGAGGATGGGAGGGAGACGCAAGAGGGAGGGGATATGGGGATATATGTATACGTATACCTGATTCACTTTGTTATACAGCAGAAACTAACACATCATTGTAAAGCAATTATACTCCAATAAAGATGTTAAAAAAATTTTGATGTTTGTGGAATTCCCTGGTGGTGCATTGGTTAGGACTCTATGCCTCCACTGCAGGGGACACGGGTTCGATCCCTGGTTGGGGAACTAAGATCTCGCATGCTGCATGGTGTGCCCAAAAATAATAATAATAATAATAAAATTAAAAACACATATTGAAAAAAAGAAATTGACATTTATGCTAGTTGGGTTTTCATTGTTAAATGGCTACAGCCTTTCAAGGCAGAAAGGAACACATATGGAATATGGTTTCTGAAACACTACCAAAACCAAAGTCATCTAAAATAAGTATGACTTGATGAATGTCAAAATGAAGTTGAAATTGGTTTCAGCCCATTTTCTAATTTGCAGCTCTTCCTCTGATAATTCCACTTTACCTGCCTTATTTCAGTAGTTTCCTGCAGGTTTGTTTTTTTTTGTTTGGGTTTTTTTTTTTGCTTTAATCCACATCTAAGAAAGAATTGTATTCTGAATTTTTCATGCAAACTATCACTGATGAGTTTAACAGTCCTTTCCCCACCACAAAAGACTACAAATTTTCTTCCCGTTACATTCCTCTTCTGCCAAAATAGACCCCTACGGCTGGGTGGTTTTATTTTGTTCCATCATAAGAGAGTTTAATATAAGCTTGTCAAAGAAAGAGACAGCAGTGACAGTTAAATGAAAAGTGGCACCAATTAATGTATTTATAGAACCCCATGTGTAAACAGACAACAGATGAGGAGAGAATATTTATACATGAGAAGCACACCACGCTTCCGCAATAATCAATTTCTCAGAAGGGCTGTGCCCCCAACAGATTATGAGCAAAATAAAATCCCAGAGAGCGGAAGAACATACAATGGGGTCATTTTTCCTGCCACCTGAGTTCCCCTGGGCCACAACTGCAACCTGGGAGGCAGTGGCACAGGGGTAAATGTGGTCAGAAAGCAGATCGGTAACACCCTCTCAGTTACCCATCTACCGGAGGGCTATGCATCCGAGTAGGAGACTAAGACAATCAAGCCTCCGGGCCCCTCTGGTTATTATGACAATGGAAGGACCACTTGCCTCTGTCCAGACACTGCCAGACACATGATCAAAATGTTGGCAGACTGTTTTCCTCTCTTCCGCCTCTTTCTCTCTATCATAACGTGTCACTCCTATGCCTGAGTCCTGCTCTGAAGGGAGAATCTGCTGTCTGTCATTCACCAGAGTCAGCATGTTACCCCATGCCCTCAGAGTTCTGAAAAGTTTAAACGGCCTCTACCTACAGAATCTGTTCCTTATTGAGGGAATTCTGGCATCCACAGCAGGCTGGGCTTGGTGAGGCAGACAAGTGAACAGAGCTTTAAGCAGTTTTACAGAGAGCCAGGAAGACAAAGTGGGCTTTGAGGTTGCAAAAGAGGCCTTGAGAGCCCAAGGTAGCAAAAAGAAGGAGGACACCAAGAATGAATTCAACACTCAGCAGTGGTTTTCCCCAGTATGGCAGGCAGAAGACTACAACACAACAATATGTAGAAATAATGAGCAATGTATATTTATGTAAATCTAAATAAGTATTCATTATACAAAACAGTAATAAAATATTAATGTCTTGTGGAGATTTAAACATGATACTATCAGCAGAAACAAACATCTAACAAGACTGATTAAAAGAAAAAGAAATTCTGCAAAATATAAAGATAAGGAGCAGAAAAGGGGATATCATTGCCAATCCTACAGGTATGTAAAAGATCTTAAGGAGATCTTACAAAATGTATTCCAAAACTATATTTTGAAAATGCAGATGAAAGGACAGATTCCTTTTTTAAAATCCCTGAAAGTGACACTAAAATAAATAGAAAATATGAATAGTGAGATATCTAATAAAGAAGTTGAAAGTGTAATCACGATATTAACTCTAGGAAGGTATCTCCAGGCTGTTGGAGAAAATAAGAGCCACACAGCAGTTTAGACACCTCAGTTTAGAACTGGGCTCAATTCCTAATACAGTAAAGACAGCTGGGGATTTTAGCCAACAAACAGCATGTAGGATTCAGTGGATGGAAAGTGGGGGGAAGGCGGAGATTCCTGCTAAACCAGCTTAGCAAGATTCTTGCTGACATCACGCCAGAGTGAGCAGACATCAATGGGGGAAGAGTCCCTCTAACTTGACTTAGCAGGATTTTTGCTATAACTAGGCCATGCAGGCCGAGCAAAGCTGGTCGCCAAGGTGAAGGCCTGGTTGAGAAAGGGCTCACTGGAGCCCGACTACAGTCTGCTCAAGGAGAGGGTATTTGTCAAGACTCAGGCAACTTCACCAGTGGAGTTTCTCCAGATGTTTACAGAATAATTAATACCAATATGAAACATACTTTTCTACAGAATAGCAAAAGAGATCACATTTCCTGACTCATATTATGAAGCTAGCATACACTTGACATCAAAATCTGAAAAGAATATTACAAACAAGAAAAACCTCACACCAATCTCTCTTACAAGCGTAGATGTGAGAAAGAGAAAAGCAGACCCTGACATCTGGCCGGGAGCTGGCTGCTACTATCAGCCAGGCCTTGTGTCATCCTCTAGCACATAAACCATTCCACAAAACACCAGCATCAGCTAAGCTCCCTCTCTAATCATGAATGCATCAAGACGAACTGAGATTATCGTGTCTGAACACAACTAAACCAAGTTCATTGTTCAAACCATAAAAATGACTAAATACTACCCCACCTCTGTCCTGGTTTATAGCCTACACACACTCCTCCTGCCTAATAGATAAGATTTATAAAGACCCCCCCCCAATTATAGAATAGCCCCCACTTCTTGACAGCATGATTGGAGCAAAGTTCTACTTCCTAAAACCCTCCCTAAAAACACCAAATCTTATAAAAAATTCTTCTTAACTCCCTCTTAATGAGATACCATGATCCCCACCATGTGCAGTTTCCCTCGTTCCAATGAGCAATAAACCCAAATTGTTCAACTTCATGTGTGTTCCTGGTGGTCTTTGGCTGGAGGGCATTGACAGATGGAAATTACTCATCAAACATTCACATATTAAAAATAACAATACACACAACCAATTGGCTTGATTCCAGGAATGGAATTCAATATTAGTTTAACATTTAAAAAAATCAATTGATGTAATTCATCCCATAACAGGAAAAAAGAAAGAAATGTCATATGATCACATCAATAAATGCACAAAATGCATTTGGTAAAATTCAACACTTATTCATGTTAACAAAAATGAAAACTTTTAGCAAACATAGAAAAAAATTTTCTTTATCCTGATGTGGTGTATCTACAAAAACTATACAGCAAACATCATATTTAATGGTGAAATATGAAAAGATCTTCCTCTGAGGTAGAGAATAAAATAACTATGCCACTCTGATCACTTCTATTCAAATGGGAGGTTTCAACTAGAATACTAAAGAAAAAAAAAGGAATAAATCTGAAAAAGATTTATAAGACTTCTACTCCAAAAATTACAAAAATTGAGAGAAATCTTTTAAAATCTAATTTAGTGGAAAATTATACCATGACCATGGATTGAAAAACTCAGCTCAATGTTGTAAAGGTGTCAGTGACTCCCAAACAAATCTATATTCCAGCGGGAATTTTTATGAAAATTATAATCTGACTTAAAATTTATGTGGAAATGCAAAGGTCCAAGAAGAGCCAAGACAATCTAGAAGGTTCAAGGATAAACCAATAGACCTATGTCACAGAACAGAGAGTGAAAATACTGTCACTTGATTTTTAATAAAGGCGACACTTCACTCCAGGAGGAAAGAATGGACTTTTTAATCAATTGCATTGAAGCAACTGGAAACTCATATAAAAAGAAAAAATCTTAAACTCCTACCTCACACCATACATAATAATAAATTCCAGGTGGATTGTAGCTGTAAAAGGAGGTGGAAATAAAATAAAGATTCTAGGGGGGGAATAAAAGGAATATCTTTATGACTGTAGGGTAGGTAAAAAAAATATATTTTTTAAGAAGACACAACAGCAATAACCATAAATAAAATGACAGATAAATTTGACTAAATTTAAAAGTATTTCAGTTCATCAAAAGATACCATTAAGGGGCTTCCCTGGTGGCGCAGTGGTTGAGAATCTGCCTGCCAATGCAGGGGACACGGGTTCGAGCCCTGGTCTGGGAAGATCCCACATGCCGAGGAGCAACTGGGCCCGTGAGCCACAATTACTGAGCCTGCGCGTCTGGAGCCTGTGCTCCGCAACAGGAGAGGCCGCGATAGTGAGAGGCCCGCGCACCGCGATGAAGAGTGACCCCCGCTCGCCACAACTAGAGAAAGCCCTCGCACAGAAACGAAGACCCAACACAGCTAAAATAAATAAATAAATAAATTTATTTAAAAAAAAAAAAAAGATACCATTAAGAAAGTGAAAAGGCAAACAACAAACTGGGAGAAACTATTTGCAATACAAATATCCAATGAAGGACTCATATCCAGAATACATAAAAGTTCCTGCAAGTCAATGAAAAAAAAACAAAAGGCCATCCAGTAGGAAAACAAGCAATAGACTTGGACAGGTACTTTGCAGAAAGGACATCCAAATGGCCATGAAACAAAGAAAAGGTGCTCATTTTTAGGCATCAGGAAAATGCAAATCAAAACCACAATGAAATGCCAGTATGTATCCACCAGAACACCAACTTCAGGTGAGGATATTAAGCAAAGGATTCACCAATAGATGGCTATTGATAATGTAAATTAGCACAACCAACTGAAAGCAGTTTGGCCATACCCACTAAAGCTGAACATAGGCTTCCCCTATGACCAGCGATTCTACTCCTAAGTATATCCCCCCAAAGAAAATGAGGACATTTGTGTACTGAAAGACGCACACATGCTCATAGAAGCACTCGGCTTAGTAACCGGAAACCGGAAACAACTCAAAAGTCCATCAACAGTAAATGGATGGCGGTATATTCAGTAATGGAGTACTCTTGGCAATGAGCATGAACAACAAACTGGCTACAGGGAACAAAAAATGAATCTCACAGGCAAATGTTGAGTGAAAGAAATGACACTAAAGGTAAATTGTACCTACCATACGATTTCATTTACAGAAAGTTCAAAAACTTGCAAAACCAACAACAAATCAGTGATTAAAATAAGGATATTGGTTACCTTTTGGGGTGGCAGGGTCTTGTGGAGGGTTTCTGAGCTGTCAGTAATGTTCTGTATCTTGGCTTGGATGGCATTTATAACTTCTGTTCACTTTATGAAAATTAATGTCTTTTTCTATTTTTGTAATTCTTTACTTAAAAGTTTATTTTTTGGAAAGGTGGGAGGGATAAATTGGAAAGTTGGATACAAACAGATACACACTACTATATACAAAGTAGATAAACAAGAAGAACCTACTGTATAGCACAGGGAACTATATTCAATATCTTGTAATAACCTATAATGGGAAAGGATCTGAAAAAGAATATATATACATAACTGAATATATATGTGTGTATATATATATATATATATATATATATATAACTGAATCACTTTGCTGTACAGCTGAAACATTGTAAATCAGCTACACTTCAATAAAAAAAGAGTTTATTTTATAAGGTACAAAAAAATATACATTTACTATTGTATATCAACAACACGACAGTTGTTTTTGGATGGGGGACATTTATTTCTTAAAAAATATATAGGTGTAGCATTGTGTAAGGGATTGATTTTGCCTGGAATTTGAATTGGAAGCTTTACAAGGCTAGAGGACCACACAGAAGCTCAAAAAAATTACTTCCAAAAGCGTTATACAATTTCCTTGCACATTGAGATGACCTTTTGTTGCTTTATGTCTCATTCCATTTTTTTCCAATCCATTTTCTGAATGCCCTAAAGAAATCTTCCTAATACAGTCAACAAATTGTGCCTGTTTGTTCCTGGCCTATTGATACCACGTCAAGGCTTGAGAAAAAAAATTAAACTCTTAAACCCAAATCTCCCCCTCACTATATCAGTGCCGCCCAAAGCACCACAACAGCCCAGAAATGGAAACGAGCATCTTGACCATTTCCCTGAGGAATGCCACAAAGGCTCATTGTGGCATTGTAAAGGGCAAGGCTTCCAGGGCAAAATCCCTCAACAGGAAGAATTTTGCCTCACCCTGGTTGTGCCAACAGAGCTTATGTAGATTGCACTGCAGAAGTAAGTTCTTCCTGTCAGAGTCTGGATGAATAATGTTCACAGAGGAGAGAGTAAAGAAAGAAACAGGTAATAGTAAGGTGGGAAAACGCTGCTGAATTTAATCTCTGGCTCTGTTTCTAATGAGCTGTTTGGTGCTAGCCAGCTCATGGAACTTAGCATTTAATGTCTTTGCAAAATGGATACTGTATATGAATGGATGGTTACTAAGCCCCTTCAAAGTGTGAACACTTTGATACTCTGATGAATCTTTTAAAGTGGTTAAAAAACAAAACAAAGCCTGTCTTGACCGTGGCTCTACTGCTGAACTCTGTCCTGGTGCCCTCCACTGGTTGGCATATGCCAGCGCTTTTTTTTTTTAAACATCTTTATTGGAGTATAAATGCTTTACAATGTTGTGTTGGTTTCTGCTGTACAACAAAGTGAATCAGCTATACGTATACATATATTCCCATATCCCCTCCCTCTTGAGCCTCCCTCCCACCCTCCCTATCCCACCCCTCTAGGTGGTCACAAAGCACCGAGCTGATCTCCCTGTGCTATGCGGCTGCTTCCCACTAGCTATCTATTTTACATTTGGTAGTGTATATATGTCAGTGCTACTCTCTCACTTCGTCCCAGCTTCCCCTTCCTCTCCCCGTGCCCTCAAGTCCGTTCTCTATGTCTGCATCTTTATTCCTGCCCTGCCACTAGGTTCATCAGTACAGCTTTTTAAAATACCGTATATATGTGTTAGCATACGGTATTTGTTTTTCTCTGTCTGACTTACTTCACTCTGTATGACAGATTCTAGGTCCATCCACCTCACTACGAATAACTCAATTTCGTTCCTTTTTATGGCTGAGTAATATTAAAAAATCTAGAAACAATAAATGCTGGAGAGGGTGTGGAGAAAAGGGAACCCTCTTGCACTGCTGGTGGGAATGTAAATTGATACAGCCACTATGGAGAACAGTATGCAGGTTCCTTAAAAAACTAAAAACAGAAATACCATATGACCCAGCAATCCCACTACTGGGCATATACCCTGAGAAAACCGTAATTCAAAAAGATACATGTACCACAATGTTCATTGCAGCAGTATTTACAATAGCCAGGACATGGAAGCAACCTAAATGCCCATCAACAGATGAATGGATAAAGAAGATGTGGCACATATGCCAGTGCTTTATTACACATACTGGAATATTCACTGGGCATTTTGTAAAGCAGCCATTCTTCATCCATTCCCAGCCAGGAACTTGCATCCTGAGAACCTAAGTTTACACTCCCTGCGCTGAGCCTCAACCTGGCGATTTTGCTGTTTAAGCCCATGACTTCTGGTTCCTTGCTTTTCACATATCAGGGGCTACAACAGTGCACTGTAACAAAAATCATTCTTAAACTGGAGCCAAAAACCAGCATCATTCTTTTACTCTAACCAGCTAGATGGTCATAAACAGGAAGAAAAATTTTACTTCTATTTTCCCAAAAGTTTGGCCAGGATGTGATTGCCAATCAGAGGCATTTAAAGTTGTTCTGGGCAAAATTTTAAACCTGCATCCAGTTAACATGTTCTAGAAATCAAAATCTCCCTATTTACTTCTCACTGTATGAACGTGTTAGACAGCTTCCAATCTTCATCATTTGGAGCATGGTGCAGCTGACATAATTCTGAGTTCCCAGTTACTCAGGACCACGTATGGAACGCCTACTGTCCCATGCTTGGATTCACAAACCAGCACTGCCAACAATATCTTCAAACTTCTCAAAGTAGCTAAAGGGCAGACTGCATAGTCATTGAGAACTCACTGTGTGCCAAACACTGTTCTAAGCATGGGAAATGCAATGGTGTACAAAAGTAGACACAGCTGTCAACTTCAATGAAATGACACTCTAGGACAATCTTTAAACGTGCAAGCTAAGCAGAAGTTCCCCCTGAAGTTTAACTATGTCAAAGCCCTTCAAATACTTTTAGTTTTAAAAAAACTCATTAACTCTGTATATAAGGGATTTGGGATGGGGAAGGATCATTCCAAGAATTGCAATTATTATTATTATTTAACGTTACTATACATTAATGGTAACTACTATATAATATTTAAGGATGCCAATGAAAAAGCTCAACATACAGCAGAAGAGCAGTCCAGTATAAAGTGTAAGTACTCTTAGTTTGGCTGTTAATCAAGTAATGATAATTGAGATTTAGAAACTCTCCTATTTTCCTGAAGAAGACAGGAAGAGGTGTAAATAGAAGCATGACTCTATAATCACCTCTCTGGGTGGGTGAACCATGGGAAATGAAGCTGCTGGAAAGAAACCTGTGATATTTAGGAAACCGGAGACATTTAGACAAACTGAGTTCAGAAGATAATTTGACTGATGGAGAAGAATCATTCTGTTGGATCTTTGATTTGGGCTGAGTTGTAAGGAAAGATTGCTTTAGTTCTCAGGCAGTTTTTGTTTGTAGATTCTAGCGGGGTCCAGAGAGAGGGTAGGTTTGCTCACAGACTCATGAACAGTCAACTAATGTGGCTGAGAAAGCAGGGTAAGGCTGGGTGAAGGTCAGGTGAGTGAAACGGGAAAGAGGGTGAGACAACCAGAGACTGAACCTTCAATGTGAAGTAATGACTCATTCCCTTTTGTGGGCGATAAACCCTCTCAAGGGAATTCCAAAAATGTTCCATTTTTTGAGCAAATACAATGCCCACTTTGAGGATAGATGCATTTATTGTTATGACTGTTTAAAACCAATCCCACGACTTAAGTCATATATCTCTAATCATAAACAACAATAGAAAAAAACAGCTCTAATGACAGCTGTGCGTTTACAAAGGTACAGTCCTGGCCTTTGAGTTGGACAGAAAGCCTTGCTTTGGAGATGTAGAATCATGTTCAAGCCTGTGCACCTTAAAGTCAGCCAGCATTTAAGTAAAAGGGAAGTTTTGACTTTTGGAAGAAAAAACTACCTAAGGAGAGATGAAAAGTTAAACAACTCTGGAAATAGCAGATATGCTTTGTATGACATCAGATGAAAGCTAACAGTAGTGGCAGCATGAATAATCAAAGACACCTGAGAAATTTTCCTGAAGAAGTCCCTTCTTGGCTCCAGGACCCTGATATATCTTTTTGTTCATTTGATGCATGATGCAGTAAAATAAGACAGGACTGGTGAAAATGAGAATTCTGAACAATGCGTTATACTATATAACTGTAGGTTCTAATGCATGTGTTTTTAAGGCTATAATGTTTCTCTTCAGGTGTATCATTTACAGTTCATTAAACAGGATATCTTGTCGTCTCTACAAAAAAGTTGAGCATCTACACAATTCCCTCTCATACCAATATTTCAAAGTACAAATCACTTCAGATAATTAACCCCTTTCCTGAAATGTAAGCCCAGCCCAAGTGGCTTATATGCATATCGGCCAACCCTCATTTGAACCCTAAACAAAAAAAAGAATGATATCTAAAGTGAAACTTCATTATTTTTAGTTGACTTTAGGAGTCTATTAAATAGTATGATCTTGTCATTCTCCACCACCTACACCTTTGTGTGAGGCTTTGATAAATGTCACAGAGGTGAGTAAGGTAAAGAAACCAAACTCTATTTAACTTGACATATGTAAGTAGCTGTCAGGTTTGGGATTGGAAGTCAGGTAATCCTTTAACTCCTGTCTCTGTGAATATCTGGAGATCATGCAGTTCTCCTGAGACAATGAATTTTGGAGGAAAGCATTCTATGAATACAAGGATGTTGATGTGTACTATCAAATAGACTTCAGGGTTTTTTGTCTTAACTTCCATTTATTTTTATTTTTGTTTGGTGCTTAATAGACTTAAAACATAGAATAAAAATACATCAAGTGATGTTTTTCTCAAATCCTACTTGTTAAATAAGAGCAGGATAATGAATTCAGAGAGTTACATTTGAACCAAGCTAACGTCACAGTTTCGAACCTGCTGAGCCATCCTATATGCCGAGAAGTGAAAAGACAACCCAGAAATATGTCTAAGATGAAAAGTACACTTGATCTGATTTGATTTGGTTTGATAGGTTAGTTTTCCACAAAAAATGAAGGAAACACACTCCATGGCTCTAGGCCCCCTAGGTCGTAACCATAGGAGGTAGGATTTTCAGCTAGACGAAGTCCCTTCAACTATCCACTGAGATGCTGGGAAAAACTGAGAATTAGGGTCCCTGTGTCAGGTTATTACACCAGGTGCTTCACTTCTTTGTACCTTCAAGCCAAAATGAGCTCTCTGAGGAATTAATTTTCCCCTGATGCCAAATATTAAGCTCAAGAGATCACTGCAGTCAAGGAAAGAAATATCTACCACTTTTATCTTTTTTAATTCCAAAGCATAATGGAAGGACATCCTCTATCAGAGGTCTCTGCCTTCTCTAGCTATATTAAAAACTAAAATCAAAGGCAAGAAATGCCCTGAGGTTGAACATTCAGAAAATATCTTTTCTGAATATAAAAGCATATAATACAGGTGCCATTCCCAAAAGGGGGGGGGGGCGGAAGTTGATGACATCACTGACTTGAGTTAAGAGCATTTAAAAATGGCTCTTTTGACGAATTTGGTCAACCTCAAGCTTATTCTTGTCACTTCTCTATAATATAATGTTCCTGAGGACAGTATTGTAAGGCTTTTCAAAAGGAGTTATTCCAACTATATATAAAATAGATAAGCAACAAGGACCTACTGTATAGCACAGGGAACTATACTCAACGCCTTGTAAAAATCTATAAGGGAAAAGAATCTGTAAAAGAGTAGATAGATAGATAGATAGATATAGAGAGAGATGTATGTATAACGGAATCATTTTGCTATACACCTGAAACTAACATTGTAAATCAACTATACTTCAATAAAAATAAGTAAATAATAAATAACTTTTTTTTTTTGGCTGCATTGGGTCTTTGTTGCTGCACGCGGGCTTTCTCTAGCTGCGGCGAGCGGGGGCTACTCTTCGTTGCAGTGCGTGGGCTTCTCATTGCAGTGGCTTCTCTTGTTGCGGAGCACGGGCTCTAGGCACATGGGCTTCAGTAGTTGCAGCACGTGGGCTCAGTAGTTGTGGCACACAGGCTCAATAGTTGTGGCTCGCAGGCTCTAGAGAGCAGGCTCAGTAGCTGTGGTGCACGGGTTTAGTGGCTCTGTGGCATGGGGGATCTTCCCGGACCAGGGATTGAACCTGTGTCCCCTGCATTGGCAGGTGGTTTGCCAACCACTGTGCCACCAGGGAAGTCTGATAAATAACTTTTTAAAAAAAGAGTTATTCCAGGGTATATAAAAGTTTTTGCTAAGCGTTTTGAGATTAAAGGGTCAAAGTTTCTGTAAAAGAAAGGGGAAATTACCCTTCAATTGTTACTGCTATGAAACACTGAACACTTTTTTCCTATGAACTTCTTGGAGTCATTACCTTTAATTCCATTAGTCATGGTTCATGGGTAAATGATCAGGAGATATTTTTCTAGACGGTTTTTGTGCTTCGTCATAAGCATAATGGGTTGTTCCTGCCGCAACATCAAATGTTCATTCGAATGTAAGAAAAGCAACAGAAGACAGAAAAGCAAAAATGCAGAGGCTAAGCTGCACATGATATTTTAAACAGATGTCAGTCATCCAGGGAAACAAGTGACAGAACAGTTTAGGTAAATTGTCCAGGCCAGGAATTTACCAGCAGATTATCTCAATTGATATCAGAAGCTTGGGGTTCTCAAGTATTTCCTTCAGGGAATGGAAAAATAGAAATGGTTCTTCATACTGGCATGACTCTAATTATAAACACGATAAACAGCTGCCATTGTGGATTGGTAGATGAAGACACAAAATAAATAAGGATGCAGTGCCTTATTCCAACAAGCTTTCCTCAAGAAGAGCACTTTTCATTCCATCGAAACATACATAGCTTCTTGCTAATTATTTCTTGTCCATCAGACAAGAACTGTTTCTTTTATCAAGGAACAGATAGGAATGTCTCCAAACAGCTAGTCGTCCTTTTGGCACTGGGTCATAGTATTCCAGCCAGACTGACTACAGGCTAATCCAAACATCATGACTAAAACTGAGGCAACAAATTGCCCAGGAGAGAGATGTCAGGATTCAGAGGTACCATTTCTCTCCTGCCAAGACCCTAAGGCTCATTTTTTTATGCAAAAGTCATCTTAATATATAACCAACTTCCTCTTGGAATACTTCAGCTGTGGCTTTCCCCTGCCATTCCAAAAACAGTAGAAATTTTCTTTCATCACAGTGTCTTCAGTTGGAATTGCACACTCAGTCTAATTGAAAAACAAAATGGGTGCGTGGTTTAAAATTTATCACTACAGTACTTTGTCCAATCCCCAGAGGAAAATAAGGCTCACATCCCCTGACTCTGCCTCACTTTCTTGTTCTTCTTTCCTCAAAGAAATAAGAAATTTGATAGTGATGCAGAGCTAATTAGCACTTTTCTCTCTCCAACCTCTGCCCCATCAAATTACAGTATGAGAATACACTGATCTCACGCTGTGCTTTTTTGTTGTTCAGAACAACACACCCGTGGGTGCCTAGTAATAGTTGTGGCAGTAGCAGTAGTAAGTGCAGTGGTTGTAGTAGGAGGAATGAACATAAATTGGAAAGATTCATCAGAAAGAGCAATTCACTTCTGGTTTCTAGACACCAGGCTAGGCACCTTACATATATTATCTAACTGAATCCTCACAACAGCCCTATGAGGTAGGCATTATTGTTATACTTATTTTTCCAAAGAGGAAACTGAGGTATGGAGAAGCTAATTAACTTGCTCAAGGTCACACAGCTGGTAAGTGATGGAACACCAAGCTTTGAATCCAAGTACACTAAGTCCAGAGCACCCCACTTTTAACAGTTTCAATGCACTACTTTGAGCAAATCAATAAATGCAGAAAAAGAGGAACCTATAAAAGGCCATTCCAGTGGCCTCGCTTGTTATTATCAATGTTCTTTGAGTTTCCAGGATGCCAACATTAACAAAATGTCATGAATACTAACATTTGGAAACATATTATAGTCTCACATACAGTTCTGGAAGCTAAGAAATAATTTCCCAAAAGGCCTTCCTTGAAATTTGTGTGCAAAATCGTTGTAATGAATATATTTGCATTGGGGTGGGTACACTGAATGGAAAAAGGAGAGAGGTACACTCCATCCTTCATGTACCTCCCCAGAAAAGCTACATAGAAATCTCAGAATAAACCAATTAGTGTGGCAACAGAATAGGGATGGGACCATCAGTTTCTTCACACTGGTCATGATCTGTGTGGGTAACAATGTGTGCAAAATGGCAGAAACTTTGCCACCTCCATCAACAAAACAGCCTTGTAAAAAGTCTACACTGAAGAGTTTGCCTGAAAGTTACAAAGTGTCAAATGGCCCAACCCTTCCAATCTGTCTTATTACAGTAGTACTGGTGGTTGATTCCCTAAAACCCATCCCACTCCAAATGGTTAGCCGTGGTGATCCCATTCCTCTTGCTGGTAATTAGCTTGGAGGAGGCATTCAGTACAATCCTGGCCAAATAACTTTGAGATAAAGTTTCCTTTTTTTCCTTTGGATGATGCCCTGTATGCTTTAATACCTGGAATCACAGCCATGACGTCAACGCATGATGAAGGTCAAAGTAAACAGAATTTCCAGAAAACAAAGCTAAGGCTCTGAGATACCACAGCAGGAGCTGCCTTACCTATGCAATTCTTGTTAAGAGAGATTTAAAAATCCCTATGCTTCCTTACGTTTAAATCAATTTGAGTTGGCGATTTCTGTTTGGTATAACTTAAGTTGACCTAACAGCTTCTTTTAACATTTAAAATCTCAGGAATTCTTGGGCTTCCCTGGCGGCGCAGTGGCTGAGAATCTGCCTGCCAATGCAGAGGACGTGGGTTCGAGCCCTGGTCTGGGAAGATCCCACATGCCGCGGAGCAACTGGGCCCGTGAGCCACAACTACTGAGCCTGCGCGTCTGGAGCCTGTGCTCCGCAACAAGAGAGGCCACGATGGTGACAGGCCCGCGCACCGCGATGAAGAGTGGCCCCTGCTCGCCGCAGCTGGAGAGAGCCCTTGCACAGAAACGAAGACCCAACACAGCCATAAATAAATTAATTAATTAAATTAAAAAAAAAATCTCAGGAATTCTTAATAATCACTAAGGGTATAGGAGGCACTCAGAATTGTCCTTATCTATGTAGAAATTGTTACCTGCAAACAACTCATAAAGTAGCCAGCAAAGGCACTTCCATAGAAATCATTTTGAAAAGTATTTACAAGGAATGCCTGGGATGAAGCAGAGGTGGGGTGGGGGGAATTCTTTCTCTCCCTATCTTTTGCATCTCTACGTACAGAGAAGAAAATCAAAAAAGCTAAAAAACGTTTCATACAGGTCACTCTATAACTGTGATTAAGACAGAACCTTAATAACTCCTTCCACAGTGCTTTATACTATGAAAAGTATTTTCAAAGTACTTTCTGTGCATCACATTTGATGTGCACCATCACCCTGGGATTCAGATAGGTCCTCTATTAACTTCCTTTAAAGAATAAGGAAACTATGACTCAGAGAAATCATATGACTTGCCCTTATTAAAGACACATGTATGACTAGGACCCAGGCCCCCTGATCTGTACTTCAATGCTTTTTCCATTGTCTACAATTAGGGATTAGGACAGCAGAGTGAAAAGGGTATGAGATTTTAATGCCAGCTCTGTTCCTCACTACTACTAACTAACCATGTTACTTTAGGCAAACTACTTGTGCCTAGTACATAATAGATGCTCACAGATGATCCTGTTAACTTTTATCATTGTTCCAACAGCCTTTTTCCTCTAAGTCTTCAACATAGGGATACAGAAACACAATCACATATCACAGAGTGATTATTAAATGTAAAATCAGACAAGTAACTTTTACCATGTTTACCTAAACTAACTCATTTCTGGTTTTTAACCATCTCTACCTTTAGCCCTTGGAATCGTAAATGACATCTACATGATTAAGTATGTCCATGTAATAGTTTTTATTACATGGTGATTGCTTTGTTGTGAAATTTACTTATCGAGGGAATGGCAGGGAGTAAAATTATTCCTAATGAGAAGAGTTTTCTGGCTCATTTCCTGCTAATCCCTGGAAATGAATCCAGTTAAGCCACATTTTATGGCTTCTCCTCATTGTATGGGCCCTGGTGAAATGGAGGTGGTCCCAGGCTGCTTTGTTTTGATATGAAGTCT
The DNA here is from genome assembly GCF_009873245.2 of Balaenoptera musculus. NCBI lineage: Eukaryota > Metazoa > Chordata > Mammalia > Artiodactyla > Balaenopteridae > Balaenoptera > Balaenoptera musculus. The sequence goes on along the minus strand of NC_045787.1, from coordinate 12,620,034 downwards.
AAAAGGGGCATGAGAATGGCCCAAAAGATCTTGGCTGAAGCAAGCTCCCCTTCACTGTGGTCTTTGCCTGGCCCCAAACCCACCAGGCAGCTCTGTCTTGGCCACACTCAGTATCAAACTGATTTGGGCTGACTTCGGTCTAGGCTCACATCACCAGAATAGGCCACTCTAGAAAAGCACATAGGAAAACTAGAAGGGCAACCACCGTAACAATAGACTCAACTCATTTTCCTCTCCACTGAAAATCTGCTTATAGCTCTGAAGAATAAAAATTTCTCTTGTTACTAATTTTTTCCATGATAAATCAACAATAACATTGAGAATAAAAATTCAAGTGGTTTTCATTAGAATGACCAATCATCTCCGTTTTCCCAAGACACTACTGATTTACACCTTTTATCCTGGTATAATTAATAGTGCATCCTTTTCTCAAAAGGGTCCTGGTTTGGATAATAAATTATGTGGTCCCCAAAGATTTAGTTGCTTAGGAAAATGACCATCTGTTCATTGGTCTAAATACTTACTGGTAGAGCTATACTCAAATTACCCCCGTGAAGGCTCTTGTAGAAGAAAATTATCAATATGTTTTCACAAGGAGGAGTTACTGTGACGTTTCACATCCTTTCCCTATCCCCTTCGTCAGAAATATGTCAGAGAACTCTGGTTTTTTTTTTGTTTTTTGCTTTAAATTAATTAATTTATTTATTTATTTTTATGGCTGTGTTGGGTCTTCGTTTCTGTGCAAGGGCTTTCTCTAGTTGTGGCAAGCGGGGGCCACTCTTCATCGCGGTGTGCGGGCCTCTCACTATCGTGGCCTCTCTTGTTGCGGGGCACAGGCTCCAGACGCGCAGGCTCAGTAATTGTGGCTCACAGGCCCAGCTGTTCCACGGCATGTGGGATCTTCCCAGACCGGGGCTCGAACCCGTGTCCCCTGCATTGGCAGGCAGATTCTCAACCACTGCGCCACCAGGGAAGCCTGAGAACTCTGTTTTAAAAGACTGTTTTAAGAATAACATGTTGCCATTTGCAGCACCATGGATGGACCTGGGGGGTATTATGCTTAGTGAAATGTCAGACGGAGAAAGACAAATACTGTATGATATCACTTGCATGTGGAAGCTAAAAAATGGCACAAGTGAATGTGTAGAACAAAACAGAAACAGGTTCCTCACAGATACAGAGAACAAAGTAGTGGGTACCAGTGGGGAGTGACTTACCAGTGGGGAGTGGCTTACCAGTGGGGAGAGGGGAGGAGAGAGGGGCAAGACAGGAGTATGGGATTAAGAGGTACAAACTACTGTGTATAAAATAAATAAGCTACAAGGATATACTGTACAGCACAAGGAATATAGCCAATATTTTATAATAACTTTAAATGGAGTATAATCTATAAAATATTGAACCATGATATTATACACCTGAAACTAATATAATATTATAAATCAGCTATACTTCAATTAAAATATATATATAAGACTTTTAAAAAATGCTGTTATTATTTTTTAAACATCTTTATTGGAATATAATTGCTTTACAATGGTGTGTCAGTTTCATTTCAAATAATGACTCTTTCCCCTGGCATTGACTAGGAATGCGACATGCAATGTAAATATAAAATCCACGAAATTGAACCTTTCCCTTCTGAAGACATGTAAATTTCATGTTTATAAAACTTCTTGTTAAACATACTGAATGGGTTATACTAAACATAATATGGTCTCTCATTGCTAAATCAAGGTATATACGTTATTGATTGCATAGTGGGGTGATATGGTCACTGAAGTAGTTAGCATTTAGTTTGCCCTTTCACCAAATTCTTTCTATCTCTGCTTTTCTTCCATTCTCCTTTATTAACTGTCATTTCTCCAAGTGTCAGCTATTGGCAGTTCCCTACTCTCTCCACTGCTTTTAAATCATTATGTGTTATAATAAACGAGAAAGAACCACAAGTTACTAAGGAAAACAACAACCTTGCTAAATCAGTAGTCCTAATTTTAGAAATGATCCTCAGTTGGTGGGCTTTCATCACAAAATAGGTAGTCAAGTAAGACACATATCTTTGTGATAGTCATTGTCTTCCTCCTAAGAGGACTATTCCAATATTTCTATGTTCTTAGATATGTTCTAGATAGCAAATTTGCCAAAACACCTAACCTCAGAAAAATTGGGCCATTACTAAACCACTGGCTTTAGTTCGTGTATTGGAATAAATGAAAAACGTTCTGCAAAATCCATTACTCTCAGTAGAATGTTGAATAGCACTGGTGAAAATGGGCATCTTTGTTTTATTCCCATTTTCTGTTATTCAGTATTGTACTGGAAGTCCTAGCCAGAGTAATTTGGCAAGAAAAATTAACAATAAAAGACAACCAAATTGGAAAGTAAGAATTAAAACTATATTTATTTGCAGATGGCATGATTCTATATATAGAAAATCCCAATGAATCCAAAAAAAAAAAAAAAACCTGCAAGAGCTAATAAACAAATTCAGCAAAGTTCAGGATAGAAAACCAACACACAAAAATCAGCTGTGTCTCTATACATCAGCAATGAACAATCCAAAGAAGAAATTAAGAAAACAATTCTATTTACAATAGTATCTAATAGGATAAAAACCTACCAATGAAATTAACCACAAAGCTGAAAAATTTGTACATTTGAAAACTATAAAATATTATTGAAAGAAATTAAAGACCTAAATAAATAAAAAGCCATCCAGTGTTCATGGATAGGAAGACATAATATTGCTAAAGTGGCAGTATACCCCCAAAGCATTCTACAGATTAAATGCAATCCCTATAAAATTCCGCTGTTCTTTCTTTGAGAAATGGAAACATTATTCTCAAATTTATATAGAATTGCTAGTGGCTCTGAGTAGCCAAAACAATATTGAAAAAGGAAAAAAGAGTTGAAAGACTCACACTTCCTGATTTCAAACCTAACTACAAAGCTACAGTAATCAAAACAGTGTACTGCTAGCATAACAAGAGACTTATAGACCAATGGAACAGAACTGAATCCAAAAATCTATAGCCAATTGCTTTTGACAAGGGTGCCAAGATCAATAAATGGGAAAAGAATAGTCTCTTCAACAAATGGTTATGGGAAAAGTGTATAAACACATGCAAAAGAATAAAGTCGGACCCCTATCACTCCAAAATAAAAAATTAACTCAAAATTGATCAATGACCTAAATAAACATAAGATATAAAAATAAAAACTATTGGAAGAACCACAGGGGTAAATCTTTATGACCTTGGATTTGGTGATGTTTCCTTAGATATGACACTGAAAGCATGAGCAATGAAAGAAAAAAATAGATAAATTGAATTTTGTAAACATTAGAATATTTTGTGCATCAGAGAATGTTATCAAGAGAACAAAAAGACAACCTACAGAATGGGACAAAATATTTGCAAATTATATATCTGACAAAAATTTAGTATCTAGATTATATACAACTATTATAAATCAACAACAAAAAGACAAACAACCCAATTAAAAACTGGGCAAAGGGGCTTCCCTGGTGGCGCAATTGTTGAGAATCTGCCTGCCAATGCAGGGGACACGGGTTCGAGCCCTGGTCTGGGAAGATCCCACATGCCGCGGAGCAACTGAGCCCGTGAGCCACAACTACTGAGCCTGTGCGTCTGGAGCCTGTGCTCCGCAACAAGGGAGGCCACGATAGTGAGAGGCCCGCACACCGCAATGAAGAGTGGCCCCCGCTTGCCACAACTAGAGAAAGCCCTCGCACAGAAACGAAGACCCAACACAGCCAAAATAAATAAATAAATAAAATAAATAAATTTTAAATTCTTAAAAAAAAAAAAAATGCTCCAGAACTAACACAGATGTCAGTTATAAGTTCCATGCCCTCTTCTGGAAGGTTGAGTCATGGTTAATACATTAAAAAAAACAAAAAAACAAAAAAACAAGACTGGGCAAAGCATTTGAATAGACATTTCTCCAGACAAGATATACAAATGGCCAACAAGCACATGAAAAGATTTTCAATATCATTGGTCATTAAGGAAATAAAAATTAAACAGCAACAAGCTACCACTTGACATCTACTAGGATGGCTATAACAACAACAAAAAAATCAGTGCTGGCAAGGACGTAGAGAAATAAGAATACTTGTACATATTTTATGGGAATTTAAAATGCTGCAGCCACTGTGGAAAACAATTTGGTGATTCCTCAAAAAGTTAAAACACAAAATTTCCATATGATCCAGCAATTCTCCCCCTAGGTATATACCCAAAAGAATTGAAAACAAATGTTCAAACAAAAATGTGGTCTCCAATGTTCATAGCAGCACTATTCACAATAGTCAAAAAGCAGACACAACCCAAATGTTCATAAAGAGATCAATGGATAAACAAATTGTGGTGTATCTATATAATGAAATATTATTCAACCATAAAAAGAGAATGACGCATTTTTGCTACGAAATTGATGCTCCTTGAAAACATTATGCTCCATAAAAAAAAGTCAGGCACAAAAGGTTACATATTACATGATTCTTTTATATGAAATATCTTAAAAAGGCAAATCCATAGAGACAGATAAGTGGTTCCCAGGGGGCTGGGGGAGAGAGGAATGGGGAGTGAATACTTAACGTACAGGCTGTTCTTCTGGAGTGATGAAAAGTTTTGAAACTAGAAAGAAGCGGTAATTGCATGACATTGTGAATGTACTAAATGCCACTGAATTGTGTACTTTAAAGTGGTTAATTGTATGGTTTGTGGGTTTCACTTCAATTGAAAAAAAAAGCCATTACTTTCTTGGTAAATAATACTGTATTTCTTAAATTCCAGTCCAATGTTCTTGGTTCTCATACTTTTTTACATTAAATATCAATCACGTTGGCTTTAAAAAATATCACTCTTAGGGACCAAAAGTTTAAAAAGTGATAAACCTGTCTCTTTTAAAGCTATTTGACAGTAAATTGTAAAATGAATTAACCAAAAATAGATGACGAATAGAAGCAATTCCCTGCTGTTGTTTTGAAAAGAAAGTTATGTTACAGTATACAAATTGACATGAATCCAAGCATGGGAGATGCTTTAGCAGAGTCCAATAAGTCTAGTGAATGTTTTTAAGGACATGATTGTCTCAATCTAACAAAAAACAAGACCACCCACCTCCACCTCTGAGTATCACCAGGAGAGTGTTCTTCTGTATTCCTGGAAAGCCTGAAATATAAGCAACAGTTAAGGGGAAGATGCAAAGAGGGATGGGAAGAAGAAAAAAATGAAAAGAGGGGATGAGAAGAAGAATATGAACAAGAGGTGATTCTAACCCTTGACAGTCCCTCATCTAAACAAATTTCCTATGTTGATCAAAATATCGTTCAATCAAGTCCAGTCCAGGAGGACAGGGCAAAAACACCTAACACCATTCACTGAAAAGGGACTTCTTGTAGTTTAGAAGGAAATAATTAGGCCAGAAGCAATTTGGGTGAGATGAGCACTGGATCAAGAGGACAAATTATTTGAAAGCACATCTCCAGTTACAGGTTTTTCACATACCGGTATTTTGGGGAGCACCATGGAGCAACCTTCCGTTTTTAATTGAGGTTAACACACATAACATAAAAATTTACCAATTAAACCATTTTAAAGTATACAGTTCAGTGTCATTTAGGACATTAGCAATGTTGTGCAACCATCACCACTATCAAGTTCCTGAATATTTTCATCATTTCAACCCCCTACTCATTAAGCAGTGACATCCCTTCTGTTCCCCCTCAGCCCCAAGAAACCACTAATCTGCTTTCTGTCTCTGTAGATTTATCTATTTTGGATATTTCTTATAAATGTCACCATACAAATATGAACGTTTGTGTCTGGCTTCTTTTATGTGGCATCAAGTTTTCAAGGTGCATCATTGTTGTAGCATGTCTCAGTACTTCATTCCTTTTTAAGGCTAGTTAATACTCCACTGTATGGATACACCACAATTTGTTTATCCATTGATCCCTTTCTGAACATTTGGGTTGTTTATACCTTTTGGCTATTGTGAATAGTGCTGTGATGAACAAGTACAAGTTTCATATACAAGTTTTTGTTTCAACATCTGTTTCCAGTCTGGGGGAGTATATACCTTGCAGTGCAATTGCTGGGTCATGTAATAATTCTATGTTTAACTTATTGAGGAACTGCCACACTGCTTTCCACAGTGGCTGAACCATTTTACATTCCCACTGGTTATGTATAAGTCACACTTTCTATGTCTCTAAGTTTTGGGGTCTATTTTATAGTCATTTAGAAAACGTTTTCAACCAGTATGATTTTTAAAATTTTGTTTTCTACCAATTATGCATGTTCTTCACTATTTACAGTAGCAAAATATGAGAAACAACTTGAATGTCCAACTGTATGAGACTGTTTAAATCAAATATGATATATAGTAGCTTAGAAAAGCCATTTTCCAATCTTCTGACTGCATTTAGGAATTTTTAAATCTTAATATAGATAAATGATAGCTTATGTCACCACTTCTCAAGGTCATTTGACCAAGAAACACTCTTAAATCCTAACAGGAGTTAAGATAAAATACTAGCTTGAGTTGCTACAAGAAATGATTCCAAATTTACTTGAGATTTGTAAACTTTGTAATAGAACAAACAATAAATTGAGAAATAAAATTTTTAAATTTTTTTAATATGCTGCTGGAAGGAAGAATGATGTTGCTAAATCTAATCTTGATGTAAGAGGCAGCGTGAATAATAACTAATAAAAGTAGCCGATCTGCTCTGGCCATTACTACATAATGCTTGAAACATTTTACATTCACCCTCAAAATAACCCTTTTGTCTATCTGCTACTGATTTTTTCATTCTGTAAATGAGAAAACAAAAGTTTAGTGAGATTAAATAATACTCAAAGTAAGAGTAAATAGCTGGAGTCTGGATTTGAACTCATTTTGTTACACTAAATCCCAGGATCTCAGCAACTATGCAGTACTCCAAGTTTGCATATTTTGTTCTCACTGCGGTGTTGTAATATGAAGAATCCTATTTCTTATGAGTACACCATAGCAAAGGCAGAGATGTGAAGTGCTGGTGTTATAATATTTGGGTAATCATGTATTGGGCTGTTTTTAAATGTGTAGCTTATCTTGAGTAATTTTTATAGAAACCAAGGACTGTGATTATTAATATTCTCTTTAAAGTATTCATGTGTCAGCTCGTTTACAGTAGACACAGTCTGAGTACCACAATATCTCACTTTTCTGTTTAAAGTTCCTCTGTCAGTGGCAGATCTTGGGAAGTGAATTTGAGTAATGAAACTGGTTGGTACCCTGGATGCATGGAATAACACGACTAATATGTATTGAAATTGAGAGACAGGACACATAGCACAGACAAGTGATCTTCAAAGAGCACTCGTCAGTTTGACAGTAAGTCAGTAAAAGGCTGTCTCCATGTCAGTGATGGATGGAATGTCACATGCATTAAAGTCTTCTCACATCTAATTTTTAAATACAATTTAGAGGGTAAAAATTCTGCAGCTAGTGTTTCCTTTTGGAAAATAACCTATGGCATCTCGTGGAATCCAACAGGGAAATTTTGAAAGTAATTTGAATTCAGATTCTCTTTGAGAAAAGGGAACCCTCTTGCACTGTTGGTGGGAATGTAAATTGATACAGCCACTGTGGAGAACAGTATGGAAGTTCCTTAAAAAACTAAAAATAGAACTACCATACGACCCAGCAATCCCACTACTGGGCATATACCCTGAGAAAACCATAATTCAAAAAGAGTCATGTACCACAATGTTCACTGCAGCTCTATTTACAATAGCCAGGACTTGGAAGCAACCTAAGTGTCCATCGACAGATGAATGGATAAAGAAGATATGGCACATATGTGCAATGGAATATTACTCAGCCATAAAAAGAAATGAAATTGAGTTATCTGTAGTGAGGTGGATGGACCTAGAGTCTGTCATACAGAGTGAAGTAAGTCAGAAAGAGAAAAACAAATACCATATGCTAACACATATATATATATATATATATATATATATATATATATATATATATGCAATCTAAAAAAAAAAAGGTTATGAAGAACCTAGGGGCAGGACAGGAATAATGACGCAGATGTAGAGAATGGACTTGAGGACACGGGGAGGGGGAAGGGTAAGCTGGGACGAAGGGAGAGGGTGGCATGGGCATATATACACTACCAAATGTAAAACAGATAGCTAGTGGGAAGCAACCGCATAGCACAGGGAGATCAGCTCGGTGCTTTGTGACCACCTAGAGGGGTGGGATAAGGGAGGGTGGGAGGGAGACGCAACAGGGAGGAGATATGGGGATATATGTATATGTATAGCTGATTCACTTTGTTATAAAGCAGAAACTAACACACCATTGTAAAGCAATTATACTCCAATAAAGATGTTTAAAAAAAAAAGATTCTCTTTGATGAGAAGCCTTCAGTGAATAACACTGATGAAAAGGGAGTTCAGATGCTGCCTCTAGCTAAGGTTTGCTTACATCTTTCATTTAAAACATAGTGATTAATTCTCACAATAATGGCTCTATATTTCCAGAAGAGCCTTTTATGTCATTCACTACTGGTACCTGGTGGTCCCCTCTAGTAGTTTTCTTTGGGAAGCTCCAGGAAAAGAAGGTAAAAATGTAGCTCAATTTCTGATTTTTTTGAAGTAAAGACAAAGCGTGGGGAAGTCATGTAGGCCCATTCAGTATTTAAATTATAAAAATATAAACAATATTTATAAAGAATTTAATTCTACCTACATCCTGATGGACTTGTCACAATTTGACATGATCCAGAATTAGAAGTCAATTTTCCTTCATTCGGGTAGTGAAAATATTGCAGGACAGGGCTTCCCTGGTGGCGCAGTGGTTAAGAATCTGCCTGCCAATGCAGGGGACACGGGTTCGAGCCCTGGTCTGGGAAGATCCCACATGCCGCGGAGCGGCTAGGCCCGTAAGCCACGACTACTGAGCCTGCGCGTCTGGAGCCTGTGCTCCGCAACAAGAGAGGCCACGATAGTGAGAGGCCTGCGCACCGCGATGAAGAGTGGCCCCCGCTCGCCGCAACTGGAGAAAGCCCTCGCACAGAAACGAAGACCCAACACAGCCATAAATAAATAAATAAATAAATTTATAAAAAAAAAAAAAATATATTGCAGGACAAGAGAGGCTAATACAGCTGGAAGTCTTAATGATCCAAAAGTATCAATAATAATATTTTCTCTCTATGGAACTGCTCTCAGGCAAGAAGCTCAAAGCTGAATGAAGTCAGAGATACCAGCACGCCCTAAAGGTTCTTGAGATGCGCAGACTAGCATTCCAGGTGGAGAAAGCTGACGGTGAGTGCTGGTGTTAGGACAGATCTGGAGCGAGGGATGCCATAGAAGAAACAGTGATGTAAGCAAAAGGACTGCTTTCAGCTGACCCCCTGTGCTCTCAGCAGCATCCCAGGCCAGTGCTTCATGCCTCAGAGGACATCTCGTCATCTCATTCAAAGCAGCCCCATACCCTCAGCACCCTGACCTACAACCATCTTCCCTACCAAGATAGGTGTCTGGCAATTCTGCACTCAGGTTGGTCAAGACCGTACTTCTTCCGAGGGTACCTGGCTCGATGAGGACTCCAGTCATTCCAAAGGGGCGGTTTCCAGTAGGGAGAATAGTAGCCAAGTAGGGGAGAGAGTGCCACAGATCCAGAGGACAGGAACGTGGACCCACTTAGGGCTTGACCACAAGACACTCAACTTCCTTGGGCCTCAGTCCCATCAGCAGCAAAGCAAGGGGGATGAGGAGACGGCACCCAGGTCTCTTCTGTCTAGCACCTGAAGACCCTGAGAGGACTGTGGTGCCTGGTCCAATACTGCTGAGCTGGAGCCAACCCAGCCTGTGGGACAAAATGCAGAGATAGGGGATATGACGAGGTTACCAGCACTGGGTGAGTCAGCCTGGAGGTTAGGAAAGGCTGGCTGGCCGGAACTCAGCCCACACTGGGGAGGGAAGTGTGGGTGGTAGAGAGAGCTCTCTCACACCAAATCTCTCACCACAGCTGCCTGCATCCCACCTACTCTGGGCAGCCTTGGAGATGAGATGCAATAGTAGAAAAACACCCAGAAGGCAAAGGTGGTGATTAAGCGCTGTTATTACAAAGGGGACCCTGCCACTCTCTACAAGCCATTAACTTTATGTGACCTTCAATTTCCCTTTTCTCTGGACTGTGTATGAAGGATGCCCTGACTTCCATCCAGAGTCAGACGACTGACACAGTTAAAAGAACATGGGGCAGATTCTCAGGTAATTCTGGTTCTATTTCCTACAAAAAAGAATGTAATTTTTTAAAAAATCAGCTTTATCTATCATACACTACAAATTGTCCATGTGACTGAAGACCCATGTTCAGTGTTAGCAAACCTCTTTGCCTTCACACCTGCTTTTAAACTTAAGCCTAACAGCAAAACGTTGTATGACATGTTTGTTTTTAATAGTCAAACGTTTATGGCAGTGGGTGACCATGTTTCACAAGCTCTGTTTGTAATAGAAGCCAGGGCTGGACATTTAAAATGAGTATAACAGGCTGAAAACCTCTCCTTCCTGCAGTTAAAATAATAGAAAGTGATTTATAAACTGTTATCAGAGAGTTAACTTAGCTAAGTGATGTTGGCTTTTCTCTCATTTAGTTGGCATGATTTAAAACTCTTGGCAAACGAAATAAAAAGTATCATCTTCACCCACTGTCAAACAATGAGATTCACAACCCAAAAGAGGCAAAAAAAAAAAAAAATTAAGTGAGCGTTTATATGTATATAACCTTTCCAAAAGTTGGACTTAGATGTATATAGAAGAGTTATCTTGGTTAAGTATTGGTGATCTGTAACTCAGATCTTTTGGGCATAAGCTAATTGCTAGAAAGATCAAGGAGAATTTGACAATAAGAAGCTAATGGTATCTTACTAACCTCTAAAAATCAGATATGACCTATATCTGAATGCAAAATACTATACGCAATAATTGCAAGGAAAGTTCCAATAAAACTGTAAAAACCTTATTGCCTTCTGAAGATCAAGCCGACTTTTCAACAATTGAATAATTCCAATTGAAGTCACCACCTTCTTGATTTTGGCCCAGCTTTAATCTCTCCACAGAAATCCCTCACACACGTCCTATTAAAGAGTTTGGTGGGAAACCACTAATGAAAGTGAATTGGTAACTTACATAATATACACAAATATTTATTCATTAATTGTCCTATAATTTTACTCCATAGCACTCACATTAACCAAGGACTATTCTCTTGGTCCTAAAATAGAGTAAAACATTTGAATGTCATTAGAAGTAAGTTGATAAACATCTAGGTGTATTACATCATCAGATTAATAAAACTTAATTGCCAAACTTACTTGAAATACAGAACATATAATAAGCTTTCAAATGACAGTAGCCAAATAGCCACCATCTCCAGGAAACAAGAAAAAAGAAACGTTCAAAACTCTCACAGATGGATGAAAGAATTATCATATGACAACACCATAGAAGATTATAGAGCCATTTAAAAAATGAATTGGAGTTATGCCAGTTGACGGGCAAGGCTTTCCGGCAGGTGGAGTAAGGACAAAAGACAAAATGCAGAGATGAAGCGCCTATAAGTGTATTTACATATGTATGTGTCTAAATGTTTGTATGCATGAATATGATGTATACATATCTATACATATTCTTATATATTTGTATATATCTACATAGAAAAAGTACAAAAGCACACTTATTAGGTCGCCAACACTACCTGGGGGAGTAGGTGGTGGCAATGGTACAGGGGGAGGGGAAAGGTTAGAAGGAACAGGAAAAAGGAGACTGAACCAAAAACAATATGATTCTGTTATATGCGTGTGTTCAAGAAATTATTTTGAAAAGAGAGATTTAGGTCTATAGACTTAAAGGGATGGCTTTGGAATATTAAAAGTTGCAGAGTAATGCATCCAGCAAGATTCTCTTTTGCTTTTTATTTTTAAAGATAGCTTTTTTTCTTTTTATAAAATTAGAGAGGTGGAAGGGGAGAAGATTATAATGCTAACAATGATGCAGGCACCACCAAGCCTTGAAGCACAACCTTCCAGGTTATGTTATTAAGGACAATGTGACCGTGTGTACTATAGGCTCATCTTCCTTTATCAGGTCAAAATGAATCATTAATAACACCTGGGCAGGTGTTCCCTCCTCACTGACCTGCCTCCCTGTCACTGGAGCGCCCGAGTTGCCAGCACATCTTCCTTTAGTTCTTAGCCTAAGTGGTCCATGCCGGCCTCTGCTAAAGGTCCACCTTCCCCCCTCACCACAGGGAGACCTGGGCTGATCTGCTGGCCTAAAACCCAGCTACCTTCTGTGTCTCCTGCCCCACTCTCAACATCAGAAGCATGAAGGAAAGTCTAGGCCCCATTCATGCCCCTCCAGAAGCAAGAGCACCTCAGGCCAGTGAAATCCCAGCCCACTCTGTGTTTCCTAGTTTACTTTGTTGGGGATGTCCCCAGGTTCACGAGCGAGAAGCCTACAAGACAGTCTGCTCCCAGAGCTCCAAACGTAAAGTTGGAGTCAAGGTTCCACACTTTCAGCATCTCACCAATTAATACGACACCCCTCCTTTCTCTGGATTCTCTCCCAGAAAGATGTGATCAAGACAAAGTAGAGAAAAGGGAACCCTTGTGCCCTGTTGGTGGGAATGTAAATTGATGCAGCCACTATGGAGACAGTATGGAGGTTCCCCTCAAAATTAACAATAGAACTACCATACGACCCAGCAATCCCACTTCTGGGCACATACCCAAAGCAATTGAAATCAGGATCTTGAAGACATAGCTGCACCCTCGTGTTCATTGCCAGCATTGTTCATGACATTCATGATAAGGAAACAACCTAAGTGTCCATTGGCAGATGAGTGGATAAAGAAAATGTGGTAGGTATGTACAGTGGAATACTATTCAGCCTTCAAAAAGAGAAGGAAATCCTGCCATTTGTGAGAACATAAGTAAACCTAGAAAACATTTTTTTTAAATAAATTTATTTATTTATTTGTTTGTTTATGGCTGTGTTGGGTCTTCGCCCCTGTGCGAGGGCTTTCTCTAGTTGCGGCGAGCGGGGGCCACTCTTCATCGCGGTGTGCAGGCCTCTCACCATCGCGGCCTCTCTTGTTGCGGAGCACAGGCTCCAGATGCGCAGGCTCAGTAATTGTGGCTCACGGGCCCAGTTGCTCCGCGGCATGTGGGATCCTCCCAGACCAGGGCTCGAACCCGTGTCCCCTGCATTGGCAGGCAGACTCTCAACCACTGCGCCACCAGGGAAGCCCTAGAAAACATTTTGCTAAGTGAAATAAGCCAGATGTGGAAAGACAAATATTGCATAAACTCATGTATACATGGAATCTAAAATAGAGAGTAGAATGGTAGTTACCAGGAGCTGGGGGGAGGGAGAAACGGGAGGTGTTGGTCAAGGGATACGAAGTTTTAGTTATGCAAGATGAGTAAATCCTGGAGATCTGATGTACAGCAACGTGACTGTAGTTAACAATACTGTATTGTAACTTGGGATTTGTTAGGAGGGTAGGTCTTAAATGCCCACATCACACACAGAAAAAAGTAATTATGTGAGGTAATGGATATGTTAATTACCTTGATTATGGTGATCATTTCACAATGTCTACATATATCAAATCATCAATTATATACCTTAAATATATACAATTTTTAATTTCAATTATTTCTCAATAAAGCAGGGGTGGGAAAAAGACTACATGTCTTATTCCTTCAGAAACAGAAGGGCTGGGTTTCAGAAATTGATATGCCAATGTGGGAATCCTCTCGCAGCAAAAACCTCAAGCCTACTGTTTGGCAGCAAAAGCTTATTTTGAATGTCACAAGTTGAGTATTAATTTTTTAATTTCCCTTGACATTTCTGTTGTAATGTCGACAAATCCCTATCAGTTACCCCATCACCACACCTGTGAGGCAGATGGAGTCCTCGGGGTGATCAGGGATAAGGTTAACTTACGCGAAAGTGCAGAAGATAAAGCACGTTGATACTTCCCATAATATTACTTCCGTATCATGAAGAAATCATCTTTTAGTAATCACTAATAGCATTAATGCTCTCTAAACTGATTCTTGGCTGCATTATAACATAAGTGGTGGCTTTGGTTACATTACCAAGTAATTTAAGCAGAAAGGTAACGCCTGTCCTCCAAGAGAGAAAACAGAAGGTACCCAAGTAAGCAGATGCACTCCTTATACACAGACCAATGAGCACAACTTAAATCTAAAAGGTGTAATCAAAGCAGTTGAGTTCATTGAATGAAATTTCTGTATAAGAAGTTAGAGTTTCAAGTTTGGGTGAATGATGGGAGAGGTAGAACTTAGAAATCTCAAGTCCAAATATGGAATGACTGAAAGGTGCCCAGAAGGGGTGTCACACGTAACAATGCCAGGAACTAGGGCACAAATTCTTTTAGCAAAACAGACTCAAGTGGGAGCAGCCTGGCCAACAGCTTCATGCCCCCCGGGGGACGTGAAGCACCACACGACAGGACCAACAGGGAAAGGGCAATGGCAAGATGAACGCCCGGGTTCCCAGACCAAACCAGAGAGCACAGAGAAGGTTCCACATCAGAGCATGGCATCCAGAGGTCCAAGCTGGGCAGTGAGCGGTAGGTCGGAACTCAGGTAAAGTTGAGTCCAGGAAGCCAGCACCCAGGCATCCAGGTAAGCAGGGAAGTGCAGATCAGAAGAGCCACAAGGTTGGAACCAAGCACAGAAAACTGGTAAGAGCAGTGGGGCAGGTCTGCAGAGGACGGCACAAAACAGATCCTCGAAGTGGACTGAGCATGGTCTGCCCTCCGCCTTGTTCTAAGCAGCCTTCCTGGGATGGGCAGATGATGGCTGGCAGTCAGGTGTCACTCACCAGAACAAGGGTGGGCCCTGAAGCTGTTAGCGATTGCAGCACAAATCTGGAGAGTCTTCCCCGGTTGAGTAAAGAACTGGAGAATTCATGGGAGGGCGTAGGAACGAGTGAGAACCAGCCTTTAGAAGGACAAGGGCCCTGACACCAGATGTGCCCTTTCCCTGCTGGTGCCTCCTCTTTCGACCCTGCAGATCGGGGCCAGGGGAATCATGAATGCATTTTCAGGGTGCCTCTGAGCTACATAAATTATCCTTTCCTGGGATTAGGATCAAAGTTATAGGTCAGGATGCTCCGGCAATGTGTGGAGCCAGTCATGGCTAAGGCAGAAAGATGGGAGAGGGAGAGGGAAGGGGAGGGGAGGGGGGAAGAGACAGACAGAGACAGAGAGGGGCTGCGATGCTAGGGTAGTGGGGAAAGCCCCAGTGACTTCATAGGCGCAAAAATTCTGAATTAAATGCTGTTTCAACGGGTCTTTATTAAGTATGGAAAGAAACACTGCAGAACCAAACAGATGGTACTCAGAACTTCAAAAACAAGGAATATAGTGGTCATTCTAAAAAAGCCAGTTCCTAGCAATCACTTCTAGCTGGCCAACATTCTCAGCTGGAAGCTATAAACTCACACTATTGGGGACATCTAAGGCCTCAGGGCAGGATATGATGAGTCCAATAAATACTGATGACCCTCCCTACAAATATTTCCAGAACACATCACCTCCAGGCCAGCCTCACCACCTGTGTTTGAATGCGAGCCCTCATGGTTCTCACCTGAATTACTGAAACAGCCTCCCAACCTCCTGGCGCCAAGTTCACTCCTCCACCCCCACCTCCTGGTGGATGCACAGCGTGCTTTTCATTAACGCTCCCGGAGTCATTCTGAGCTAGGAAGTGAAAAATGGACACGCCTGCGGTTCACTCTCCTTGTGTGTCCTGAAAGCTCCCACTGTCTCCTGTGGGTGGACCCGTGTCCAAGCACTTCTGCCCACGCTCGGGGAGAAGGCAAAGGGGAAGTGTGCAGAGGCATGTAGAGACCCCGCCCTTTCACACACCCTGCTTTGATCTCCCAGCCAACTGCCCTGGGACTCACATTTGGCCCCAGCCTGGAGGACACCAAGTAAGGTTCACTAAAGCTCCTCTCTGCCCTCCTTCAGCATGCAAAAAGTTTATTCAATAATTTGTCTCTCCCTTCTTCCTTCTCTCCATCTATTCATCCATTCATTTAATAAATATTCAGGGAGCACCAAGTATGCTCCAGGCACTGTTCTAGGAACTAGAGATAGAACACTAAGCAAATGTCATATCAAAGAGATATGGGGGCTTCCCTGGTGGCGCAGTGGTTGAGAATCTGCCTGCCAATGCAGGGGACGCGGGTTCAAGCCCTGGTCTGGGAAGATCCCACATGCCGCGGAGCAACTAGGCCCGTGAGCCACAATTACTGAGCCTGCGCGTCTGGAGCCTGTGCTCCGCAACAAGAGAGGCCGCGATAGTGAGAGGCCCACGCACCGCGATGAAGAGTGGACCCCACTTGCCACAACTAGAGAAAGCCCTCGCACAGAAATGAAGACCCAACACAGCCATAAATAAAAATAAATAAATACATTTAAAAACAAAAAAAAGAGATATGAATGTCTTTATCCTTCATAGCCCACTGCCAGGACCCACATGTTTCTCCACAGAGCACTGAAGCTGCGTCTGCAGAACTCTCTTGAGTGGGATCTCAGTAGGGTCTGGTTTTCAGTGTTGACTCGTGCCTTTGGCACCACAAACTCATCCCTGGTTTCCCCTGGTCTAACCTCAGGGTCTCCTGGGCAGTTCCAAGACGGGGAGCTCCACACCCTCCACCTACCCTGCGCAGCCCCTGGGGTTGCCTAGTCAGAACATCCCTGCTTTAGACACAAAGTGTCAGCCCAAGGACAGCATCTGAACATCATTAGTTTTAACAGCAACTCTCCTGGGTCACTCTTCTTGGCCCAGAAGAGAGGAACGAGCTTTGCATTTGGGGAGACCTGGGTTCTGGTTCCAATTCATTGACTTGCTAGCTGTGTGGCCTTAGACAAATTGATTCACTTCTCTGAGCCTCTGCAAACTGAGAACTGTAATCATTGTCACTAACACATATAAGTTTTACCCCGTGCAAAGCACTGATCTGGGTTCCTCACATGCGTGACTCAAGGCTCAAAGCAACCCCTTGAGGTGCACGTGCTTGTTATTGACATTTTGCAGGCAGAGAAACTGAGACACCGAGGGGTAAGTGGCAGGGTCAGGATAGGAACCCAGGCAGCCTCTCTTCAGAACCCTGGCTCTTAAAAACTCTACTGCTTCATTGGCTTGTCAAGCACGATCGGGTTCCAAGCAAAGGGCATGTAGCTACCCACCAACGCAGCTCCTAATGCTGTGCCATCCTCCTCTGCCACCACTGCCGGCCATGGCCACCGGACTAGCCCGAATTAACTCTCCAGGTCTGGGTCCCCCATCAGGATTTAACACATACTCAGATATAAGTCTGAGGAACATAAAATATTGAAAAATAAGGCTTTATTTTACCTTCTCACTCAGAGTTTGTTGCCTTGTTCATGGGACATGGAAAATAAAGATTGCTTTTTTTGCCTGCCAAGTGTAGTCTACTATTTTCAGACAGGTTTTCAAGCGTAAGTAAAAATTATTGCTTTCATTATAAGTACTCCCTTCCAGCTCTGAAACGCTATGATTTAATGCACGGCATTGTAAGTGATCGCCTGAAAGAATGGCTTCCTACCATTTCCTCAGGTGTAGAGTTCAATCCTAGGGTCTCCCAGCACAATGACTGCTGCCATTACCATGAGGGATTGTCTTACTGGCTAATGTTGGTGCATTATGCCGTTGCAGTGGGTAATGACGCACAGCGATGCCCGAGTCATAAGAATCAGCTCCACCTAGAAGGAAAAAACGAGAAAGTAAAGCACTAGTTGCCATCACCAGCTGGAATTAACCTCCTCCTCCATGCAAGCTCAGGAAAACCAAGTTGTGAATTCTTAAATTCCCATTCCTTGAAACAGCAGTTGGTCTAGTGTAAGAGTTTGGACTTTGGAATCAGACAGACCTGGCCTCTTGGCCAGGCTTTGCCCCTTCCCAGGTGTGTGATCTTGGGCTGGTAACTTAATTCTTCTGAGCCTGTTTCCTCATCTATAAAACAGAGATAATAAAACCCAATAGGTTGGGCTGCCCTGAAGATGAACGGAAATTTGATAAACACACCATAATGGTGTCTGGACTGTAGGAGAGAATCAACAAATATTTCTGACATTATTCAAAAAGAGTAAAGCTTATCATGGGGTCCTTTTTCTGGGTCTCTGTTTTATTAGTAACTTAGCAGTGTTCATAGGGAATTTTTATAGCAGACACAGGATTATTATACCCAAAGTGTAGAAAACTCTAGTCTCTGGCTTTCTATTAACCAGACTTTCCATACATCTTTAGTACTATTGTAATTGTTACATGACCATGGCTCTTGAGACACTGCTGTCTACTGAAATACCTTCTGAATCATTAAAAGACAGACGGAATTATGTGCTAAATGGCACTTTTCCAAACATATTTTATAGTGTCATTTTTTTTCAGATACACACTTGCCAAGGAGGAGATACTCTTCACTCTTATTTAAAGACATAGTAAAATATCTACCCCCATTTCTCGTGAATTTCTTATTAGTCACGGTTGAATATAACAAAGTGTTAATAAGTTGCTTTACTCATTCACCTACTGAAGGTTGGAAAATACACAAACCTTCAAAGAAAGTTGTTTAGCCATCAGGATCACAGCAGGAACTAGGGGGCACCCATATTAACAAAGGTGTGGGTCCCCCAACTCACTTTTCTCCCATCCACCTTTCCCCTCCTTTGCATCCCACTGGCTGGATCCAATAGGAGGCCAGATGGCAGGAGAGTCACAATTTGTGTGGCCCAATAAGTCCAGCCTCCCAAGCACAGAACATAAGGAGAACGCGGGAGAGTGGATTCAGAGGGCCAAAGATATTCAGCCCCCTCATCCGGAGATACACTGTTGCCTTGAGGAAACTTTTTTTGAGTCAGCTACAATGTGAGAGCTTTACATATTCCCTGATATAGACAGAAAGGGGGAAAAAATTATTCTATTATATGGATAAGTTACTTTCCATAACCCTAGAAATATTTTTAATGCATTTTATTCATGCAACAAGTCTTTAGTTCCTGTCTACTTGAAAAGAGACACTGACACTTCTGCTGGATTGCAACATGAGCATACCTGAACACACCTAACATTCTCAAAAATCAGGCACTAAAATGACAGTTTACAAGAAAAATAGGGTTGGGCAGACCTCGCCAAACCTATGCAACTTTGTAACCTGAGTCCTTACAAAAAAACAGTAACTGGTTCCAGGGGAGATAACTTGAACACAGCAGCAGACAGGCAGCTCGGCCTGTTAAAAATGCCCAGAAACAACAGGGTGAAAATGTCAGCAGTGTGCTAGTTAGAGCTGAGCTGGAGATGTGAACAATGCAGATGGGAGGAGAGCACTGAGCTGGAGGAGACCTGTGAAGACGGGCCCAGAGGCGTGGCAACCTGACCCGGTCCAGGGCCACACGCAGCCAGCCTGTGTCTCTCGAAGGAAGGAGCCCCAGACACAGGCGTTCATCTTAATTCTCTTAAAATGCAAGCGAAGGGCTCCTCAGCAGCTGGGCTGAAGGCTCTCGTGATGAAGGCTATAATTCCACTCCCGTTATCTATGCTGGCCCCCCTCGTGAAGGAAAACCCACATCTGAACCAAAATGACTTCTGTGTTAGTACGCTGGCATTGCCTTGGCTGACTTCCCTGGAAAATAGAGCCCTGAGGCAAACCTCACCCAGGCTAGAGATTGCGGGAGTGAAAGGAAAAGGATAATGAGGCAGGGAAGGAGGGAACAGATTTAAAGCTGTTGCCAAGATGGCCACAGGGTCACAAGGACACCCCTGACTCTGGGTCATTGGGAACCATGGCAACACAGGAAAGATGCCGGCGCAGGGGGTGGGGGGTGGGGAGGGAATTTCTCTGCCAGCTTCTTTTTGTCTCCTATCCTTCTTTGGTAAAGTTGACCCCAAGGTGCATGAATTCTGCTGCCTTCCATGTTGTGTCACACCTCCCACCCCAGCCCAGGTAGCAGCAGGGTCCGGTTGGGTAGAAGGAGCACTGCAGCTGCCCCAAACCTGGCCATCACATTTAGGGGAGACAGACAACTCGCTGGAAACGAGCTAGCAGCCCAAGCCATCAGGAGGCTTCTCTGGCTGGGTAGAAGGGAATGCAGGGGGTAGGGCCGAGCAATTTGGAAAGATGTCAAACCTGCGTTCAATACTGACCTTATTCTTTTATTAACAAATTGCATGTGAGTATGTTTCATGTCCCAGAAGCCCACAATACAGCAAAACAGACTGGACTCTAAACAAGGACATGTACCTGTGCTCCGGAAGCTATATTCTTACTAAATACCAAAGATTGGTACCCACAAGGCATACCAAGACTGACTCTCACCAGAATCCCCGTAAGCACCTCACACCCACTGATCTATGCTTCAGTGGACAGTGGGATAATTTTAATGCATATTTTATTCATATCACTCCCTGTCTAAAATTCTTCAGTGCTTCTCCACATCTTCCATGCTTTGTAATTTAGCACACAAGTCACCTTTTCAGAGACTGTCCTTTGCAAGAGCATCTTTTCCGAGCCCTCGGTCTTCTGCTCCCCACCTCTCCGCTCTACCTGCCTCTTTTCAATGCCTCCTTCTGCCACTGAGGACCAGGGATGGTGGCTGAGTTTCGGTCGATAGAGAAAGGGGATAACACGTGTGGTGAAGACATTACTATCTCAACATGATAATCATCTATGGATTAACTGGACAGACTTCATATTTGGTTTCATGTAAAGTTATGCAGCATGACAGTTTCCTGTGAGCCACGTAGGATTGTCACATTCCTGAATGCAGACTTCAGGAAGTTTTCATCAAATATTACTGTTTCCATGCCTTTTGGCACTCAGACACTTACTCATCAAGTTTTCCAGGGTGATAGGATTAAAGATGTTTCATTCTTTCCTTGAGTTGAAAAAGAAATCATAAGCCTATGAATACACAAGTGGAAAAAAATAATGGCTATGTTTTCTTTCGCTTATGATTCCTTTTCTTTTTGTGTCTTTCTCAGATGGTGATTCTGGGTTAGTGCTGACGATAATGATAAGTGTACCTGGCGTTTCACATCTCGCCAGCTGTGTGTGGAATCCTGTGCTGGGGACCCTCTCTACGCACTGAGTTGGTGGCAGCCATCATGCCCTCTCTGCCACTGTTCCTTGCTTCAGCTGGGCTTTTCATCAGGAATGAGACACAACTGGCAGTATTGCCCCCCTCCCTGATTAGACATTACCATTTATGCCCATGATCTTGACAGTACGCACTCCCACCCCCATTTCTTTTTCTTTTATATTTATTTTATTTATTTATTTTTTTGGCTGCGTTAGGTCTTAGTTGCCGTGAGTGGGCTCTTCGTTGTGGTGTGCAGGCTTCTCTCTAGTTGTGGCGTGTGGGTTTTCTCTCTCTAGTTGTGGTGCGCGGGATCCAGGGCGTGTGGGCTCTGCAGTTGCAGCGTGTGGGCTTAGTTGCCCCGCGGCATGTGGGATCTTAGTTTCCCGACCAGGGATCAAACCCATGTCCCCTGCATTGGAAGGTGGATTCTTTACCACTAGAACACCAGGGAAGTCCCATCCCATCCCCATTTCTATACCTCACTTCCCATCAATTGGTACAAGAGCTGATAATAAACGTCCAACAAATCAAATGCATAAATACCCATTTAGGCTACTAGATTCAGTTAATGAAGCCAGTTAATGAAGTTGATATCGTCAATTTAACCCCATCATCATGAACTTACAGAATGCCTTATACATCATCACGATATCCACACAGCATTGCTTCTGATTAAGGAACTCACTTCACGGCAAATGAAGCATGGCAATGGGCCCATGCTCATGGAATTCACTGGTCTTACCACGTTCCCCATCATCCTGAAGAGCCTGGATTAATAGAATGGTGGAATGGCCTTTTGAAGACTCAGTTACAAGAGAACAAACTAGTGATTACTAGTGCGGAGAGGGAAGGGGGGAGGGGCAAGATAGGGGTAGGGGATTAAGAAGCACAAACTACTATATATAAAGTAAATAAGCCACAAGGATATATTGTAAAGTACAGGGAATATAGCTAGTATTTTATAACTTTAAATGAAGTATAATCATTAAAAATTTTGAAACACTATGTTGGATATCTGAAATTAATAATATAAATCAACTATACCTCAATTTAAAAAAAAAAAGACTCAGTTACAGTGCCAACTAGTTGACAATATCTTCCAGGGCTGGGGCAGGGTTCTCCAGGAGGCTATATACGGTCTGAATCAGTGTCCAACAAATGGTGCTATTTCTCTGATAGGATTCATGGGTCCAGGAATCAAGGGGTAGGAATGAGAGTGGCACCACTCACCATTACCCCCAGTAACCCACTTGCAAAATTTTTGCTTCCTGCCCTCATGACCTTATACTCTAGGCTAGCAGGTCTGGAGGTCTTAGTCCCAAAGAGAAAAAAGCTTCTACCAGGAGACACAGCAATGATTCCATTGCACTGGAAGTTAAGACTGCCACCATCCACTTCGGGCTTTTCATGCCTCTGAATCAACAGGCAAACAAGGTAGTTACTCTGCTGGCTGGAATGATTGATCGTGACTACCGGGACAAATCGGGGTGCCAAGCAAGAGTATGCCTGGAATACAGGAGATTTCTTAGGGTGTCTCTAAGTATTACCACACCCTATGATTAAGGTCACTGAAAACCTATAACAACCCAATCAAGGTAGAACTACTAATGACCTAGATGCTTCAGGAATGGAGTTCTGGTTCACCCCACCAGGTAAAGAACCATGACCAGACGTGCTTGCTGGAGGCAAAGGGAATACAGAATGGGGAGTGGAAGAAGGTAGTTATGAATACCAACAACTACCATGACCAGTTACAGAAGTGAGGACTGAGAATGTCATGATTGTTTCATGTTACTTTGTTATGAATATGTGTGTGTGTGTGCCTGTGTGTGTATTAAGCAAATGTCTGCTTTCTCCCCTCTTAGTTCCTTATCTATGTTTTAAAGAGATGCATATGGGTGCCATGTTGACAAGGGATGGACTTGTGATGGTTAATAGTATTTGTCAACTTAGAGGGTGTTTTTGGAAGAGGTTAATATTTAAAATGGTAAATCTTGAACAAAGCAAATTCACCTCCACAATGTGGGTGGGCCTCATCCAATCAGTTGAAGGCCTGAATAGAACAAAAAAGACCAGCTTTCCTCAAGCAAGAGGGAATTTTCCAGCAAAATGCCTTCAGGCTTCATTGCACCATTGGCTCTCCTGGGTCTCGAGCCTGCAGGCCCACACTGCAGATTTTGGACTTGTCAGCCTCCATAATCACATGAGCCAATTCCTTACAATAAATCCCTTTCTAATTATATACACATGCATCACTTCTGTTTCTCTGCAAAACCCTGACTAATACAGCCAGGAAAATCCTTTTTCCATGAAACAACTATTAAATTTTGTAAAACACTAGAGTTCCAAGAAGACTAGTCGGTTAGGGAAATGCCACCATAGACCATAGCCTTCTAGAAGATCTGCTGTCTCACAAATGCAGAATATTGGTAAGAAAGAGATCTGAAAAAAGTGAAGAAACCTAAAGCAATCATCACCAGGGGTTAGCAAGCTTTCATATTCATGACATCATTCACAGGATAATTTTTCTATCACTCAATAGCTGTTCATTCACATATCTCAAAAAAATAAGTTAACACAAATAGAAATATGATCTCAGGAATCTTTAGAAGGTGTTTTGCCACCTGACACACCTATATTCCATTCTATGTTGTGTCACAGTTTTTCTTTGCACATTAATTTTCAGGTGCGGCAACAGCACCATCTATGACGCAATTGATGCTGACAGACATTCCATCTCGGTTGCAGAGGACTGGCGTGCTTCCTGAGATGAGTGCCTTCTGCACTCCTATCCCCCCACACACTGAAAGACAACTGGCAAAGGAATTTTAAGATGTTCTCCTGACCCACTAGCAACCAAACATCGGTAGGGCAAAACAAGTACCAGGTGGGCAATAATACTAAGACAAATGTGAATCCTTTGCTAAAATATATGATAAAAGCACAAAGGACTCTAAGCATTTCTGTGGCACAATTACCATGCACTTTATTACAATCTTAAGCACATAACTTAACCCTTTCTTGCTATAGTTGGGGGAATTTTTCCTTATGTATTAAAATGAATGATTTCAGGCACTGACAACTTAGGAATAAAATAACTGTGTGTGCCTAAAATATTACTAATACTCAGGAAGTCCTTCCTGTGAAGGGGGGGGGGGGAAATTAAATATTGGCTTATCAACTATTTTTAAGTAAAAATATGTCAGCTCTAGAAAATCCCATTTTGCTAGAGCAGGCTTCTAAGGAGATTCCTTTTCTAACCTTACAGCTGATACTCTCATCGAGAGTTTTCTCACTTTACAAGTAAGACTGAAAAATCACCTTCTTACAAAACAATTTTAAACATTTTAAGTAAAAGGTGCTGAAATTCTACAATATTGCTTTGAATAATGGTAGCATTTTAGCCCGACTAGAGTGGTATGCAAAGCACAAGGCTATATAAGCTTTCGGGTCACTGCCAAGGTTGGCAGTTCCAATGGATTAAACAGACCTGTGAGTAGATAAGGTTGCAACCCTTCAAAGATGGGCTTTGCAATCTAGGGGAAAAGGGTTGAGGTGCAACACGCCATCAATGATAATGTGAGATCCACCCTAAAGCTAGTGTCTTTCATGGAATTGAAAGAAAAACGCATATGAGAAAATGTGGCCTTGAGAAGAATTATCCCCACAAAGACGATCTGAAGGAGGGGTACCTTTCGGATAAGATAGAAAGTACGATCATAGTTTCTCTAAGTCATTAGGCACCATATAATGCTCTTCAAATAATGGGATGCCCTTGCCTCCCCAAGTCCAGCCAGAGTGATTATTCAGCATTTCTGAAAGAGCACTATGATATTATTAAGATATAGGATCCTTTCCTTTCTGATTACAGCTGGATTTTATTAATATGGCAGCAAGGTATTAAACCTGTATATCACCCTATGTGAATTTTGCAATGGTGAAAATGGTCCTTGAATAGGAGTTTAAAATATTTTTCAAGTATTTAGAGTCTCCAGCAATGAAAGTAACTTCATAATGAGAAATGTATTATTTCAACTGAAAGCCTTTTATAGGAAAGTAATAGGTTTAGAAAAATCCTTAAGGCAAATAACTCTATTCTGATAAAAATCACAAGACTCTGAAATTGCTAGAGGATGACATTTCTCATTGGACAGCTTCTACCTAAGAAATTTCCCGAAGTTTAATGAGAGGTCACTCTCCTGTAGATTTCTATTAGCATCTGGTTAAAATAATGCAAGAAAAATTAGATTCAGGAGTACCTTGCCCTAAAACCTCATGTCCTGGAACAGTTCTATGGTTGATCATTACCCGAGAGGCCAGCACTGTGGAGGGAAGTTCGTCCCCATCACTGGGAATTGACACATAGCTCAAAAGGGATAGGGTGACATGGAGCACACAGACAGAATGACCACTCAGATTACGTCTGTCATTGAAAACAAGGCCATTTTTGCCGTGCTGAAAAAGAAGATGCTAATGCAGAGAAAGAGGGAAAGATAAATGATTTCTATGGACTAGTTTATGACAGATGAGCAACTTGTCACCTGTCACTGAGATGGAAATTTTTTATAAGGGCTCTACCTAGAAATAACAGCACCTAAAAACACCATAGACGCTCTACTTAATTCAAACGTATGTGTGACCTTTTAGTCTGAGGATATATTTCCACATACTTCACATCTTTGGGAGGAGGGGGGACTGTCACCACTGTCTCTGCTCTACAGCTGGAGAGGCCAGTAGTGAGAGGAAAAAATGTGCTCAACATCACCAAGTTCAATCATCTCCAGATTGAGGTTGGAATTCATGTCCCCTAACCCCTGAGCCTGTTCTAACATTTACCAGGGCTTTTCAGCTTTTTTGGGTTAATTCAGAATTGCTATTTTGACTTTGCAATAATTAAAAGAAATCTGAAAATCATCTGTCAATCAGGAAAATCAAATTGTTGACTTAATTGTTCAGAGCCTGTTGATACTTGGAAACACGTCTGCCACAAGATAAAGACATGAATGTAATTTGGTCACTGCAAAAGAAAAGAGATTGGATTGAGAAATTATATCCCATGCACAATTTTAAAATATGTGTAAACAGAAAGAACAAAGAGTGTCACCCATCATGTCTTTATACAAAATGTTAAGTCACAACCCACTGCATCGCCCAGGACAGTGCACCCTGAGGGGAATTCAGAATGGAAAAAAACAGGATGGAGCATTCTGTGCTTTGGATAAATGGGTCCCTAGATAGTCAAGTTGCATGTCTAAGGAAGAATTTTAATGACCCCAGACTCTAGCATCTTCCCACACATAGAAAAGCACTAAAATCATTAATTGAGATGTCTGCTCTTTGTGACTAGCAGTGATCTTTTTAGGCTTAACTACATGTATTTCCCAGCCAAAAAAAAATCATGTATATCCTAGCTCTTCCCTACTTCTTTGGAGCAGTTTCTCAGAGCTATCTGAGAGGCTGTCTCCTAGGCTATAGTCCTCAGTAAGGTCCCCGAGTAAAACTGAAACTCACTGCTCTTACGTTGCGCAGTTTTTTTTTCAGTAGACAAATGTAATAAGTCATTACTTTCAAAAGAACACCTAAAGCTCGAGGGAGCCATAAAACACAATATGGAAAACCCAGTAGGCTATGTTGCTTACAGAATTATTTTTTTCACGTGCCCTAAAACACCAAGAACTTCCACTTGCAGATATCCCAGTGTCATTG
The DNA here is from genome assembly GCF_009873245.2 of Balaenoptera musculus. Classification (NCBI taxonomy): domain Eukaryota; kingdom Metazoa; phylum Chordata; class Mammalia; order Artiodactyla; family Balaenopteridae; genus Balaenoptera; species Balaenoptera musculus. The sequence continues at coordinate 12,593,094 of NC_045787.1, read as the reverse complement.
GCTTAGAATAATTGTCTATGACACCTGTTTCTTTGAAAGTTGGTAGAGTCAGCTTAGCTCTTAAGGATAAAAATGTTCAGTGGCTACTCTTTCCCCTAGGAACTGCAGCTGAGAAGGGGGCAGCTGGGGGAGCCAGGACCTTGCCCAGCTGTGCCCTAAATCCAGGTGGCTGATCCCATCTTCAGCTCCTGGTCCTCATGTAACCAAGCAGGACCCTATGGGGCCTTCCCAGGACAGACCCCTCCCCCCATGTCCTCTGCTTTAACTCCTCTCTGAATTACCTAGATAACAGTATCTGATGCACATGGCCTGAGCCATTTTACACATGCCAAACCCCCCACCAAATGGAAGACGTTAACCACTTGAGGATCATGAGCACGTAGCCCCCAGACCTCCTGGAGCCTGAGGAGTGATAACGTTAACCCCTGTGACACTGCCCTGTTGCCTCACTATCAATCAATCAGAGTATTGTGCAAGGGCTGATCCCATACCCTGTGACTCCCCTTCCTCACCTGGCCTTTAAAAATGCTTTCCTGGCACCTATTGGAGACTTCAAGTTTTTGAGCATTGGTGCTGCCCAGACTCCTTGTCTGGAGGCTTATAATAAATGCTGCCCTCTCCCTCATCACAACCCAGTGGTCAGTAGAGTGGCTTTACTGCGCTACAGGAGAGCGAGCAGACTCAAGTTTGGTTCGGTAACACTCACATCTGGATTCAACCCACCCTTCATACAGTGAAGCACTGGTATTGATCTAACAATGTATACTGGCTGCATTCCGAGCATGGGATCCACGCATGAATGGACGCGTGGCTAAAATAGCGTCATCTGTCAGCATGTACCTCCCTCCTCTGTCCATCAGAGACAAGGAAAGCCCCTTTGCACCATTAAGTTAGTTCAAAGGGAGAACACACAAAAGAAGAAATGACTTGCAAAAGAAAGATCCCTTCACTGGGCACCTTTATTCTCTTGCAGATTTAATTTCTGTGACACATAAAGGATACCTAATTACTGTTCCTTTTGATGTTTCAGTAACCAAAAAGTAACTTACTCATTCTGCATGTACTATAGGTAAAAACTACAATATAAGGAGAAGGAAGGTGGAGTTTCTGCTTTCAAGGAGTTTACAGTCTAGAAGGTACACCAGCTGTGCACATGTCTGACTGCACTGCAAGCTAGAAACGTGGAATCAAGTGCTGCAGGATAAGCCCAGACAGTGTTAAGGGAGGTCAGAGTGAGGGAGATTATTCCAGAAAGCAGAGGAGACTGAGAGATGGGATTGGCAGGGAGTCAGGAACAAAACAGGGTTGAACAGAAGAGAGGCAGGGAGGTTAGAAGGGGCTCTGACTTGGGAAAGCTTCAGATACCAGACTAACCAAGGGGAGGGACTTTATTCCCTACATGTGAAGAAGAATAATGCTTTCCATGACTGTGAGTTTTTCTGCTTAACCAGACACTGAAGGGGAGTGAGAAGAGCCCGTCTATAACTTAGATGGATGACTCCAGGGACAGCAAGTCGCTTGTTTGTACTGAATTGAATTAAACTGGGCGGGTTAAAGGCAGGAAAGTGTGGAGGTGGGAAGTGACTGCACGGGGGTGAGCAATGAAGGTCTGCGCCAGGGGGTGGCAGTGGGACCGGAAATGCCCAACAGTGATCTCTTGGAATATATAAGCTCCCATGTTATTTTGTGAAAACACAGAAAAGACAACAATAACATCCTGACCACAACAGAGAGACAGCAAATGCAGGCCCACTAAAAGGGGGCTTTTCTTTAGAAAAGGAGCTGGATACTGAGTGCCTACAGTCTGAGGAAGACCAGAGACCCACCCTCTTGGCTTCTCTTCCTTCATTCAAGATCATGCAGGAGGCAGGGTCCAAAACAGCTTGGTCTTCATGGTTTGTATTCCTCACTATCTACACTGTGATGCCTATCTCCTGTGTGGTCACTGCCTCTTACTAAATGCTAGGGGAGACTGCATTCATCAAGACATAGAAGGTGGAGGGGAGCAGAATTTGCCACACTTAAATATGTCTCTTTGGCATAGGAATTATTTTAAGCTGGTTATTTTCTAAGAAACAGCAGACAAGGGGGAAAGCTCTGAAAATCAAGTAGAAGTTACCCTTTTATAAGAAATATTTACATTTATAAGGGAAATCTCCACTTGTAAGTGTGTCTCCCTCACTGTACTGGGAAAAGAAGGATGATCAGATCTCTAGGCTTAAAGCTGCTAACGGCCTTACCCTGGCCTTACCCTTGTATACTATGCTTTTCCTCATCACCTCCTATGACTGGCTTTCCCCACCCTTGACATCCTCTTTCGTCTTTAGCTGAGAATGGTATTTAAGATGAGGGATTTGGCCATTTTGGTGAGTTACTCATTTTTCCTAGGTCTCTCCCATGTATACATGTTATTACACATTTGTTTGATCTTCTGTTAATCTGTCTCCTGTCAATTTAATTCTTAGACCTGTCAGAAGCCAGAAGGGTGGAGGAAAATTTCTTCCGCCCAGACAAAGATATGGGCCCTTTAATATCACTGGGAATATACAACCCACAGGCTAAAATCAGGTTAATCCTCTCAAAGTAAAATGACGGTAATAATAGTAATAAGCTTAATAATAAGTATCATTTTATTGAGCACTGTGTGCCAGTGGTCAATACACTTAACATGCTGTTTTAATATTCATAACCAGTCTTTGTGGCAGGACAGCCAAATTTTGTCTAAGTTCTAAGATGTTCTTTTTTTTTTTTTAATTAATTTTATTTATTTATTTATGGCTGTGTTGGGTCTTCGTTTCTGTGCGAGGGCTTTCTCTAGTTGCGGCAAGTGGGGGCCACTCTTCATCGCGGTGCGCGGGCCTCTCACTATCGCGGCCTCTCTTGTTGCGGAGCACAGGCTCCAGACGCGCAGGCTCAGTAGTTGTGGCTCACGGGCCTAGTCGCTCCGCGGCATGTGGGATCTTCCCAGACCAGGGCTCGAACCCGTGTCCCCTGCATTAGCAGGCAGATTCTCAACCACTGTGCCACCAGGGAAGCCCTAAGATGTTCATTTTTTTCACACGTTAACATGTCCAGGAGTGGGTGTTTTACAATCAATATATATATTTAATGCGAGAGCAATGTTGCTCTTTTTGGTATATTTGGTTTTTTCCACTGAAAAGTTATTATTAAATGATGTCACTTAATAATGATGTCTTAGGATGAAGGAAAAGTGAAGATATTGTCTTCATTTTTTAAATGAGACTGAGGCAAAGGTAGTGACAAGTTCCCAGCACTAGTAGGCGAGAAAGCAGATGAGAAAACCTGCCCAGCTGTCTTAAAGACTCTACTATGAATGACACTCTTCTATGGCATAAGAAATAGCTCATCCCCTTGCAAGGAAACTGCATACAAGGACACTCAGCCATTGCACTAACCCAACCAAGCCATGAGCCATACTATGTCGGTATCCATTTATTCATTTGACGAGCAGTGATTCAGCACCTGTCTGCCCCACACTGTGCTGGCCATTATGCTTCTGGTAGCAAGAAAAGCTGCCTCTTTGCCCATGGAGCACAAAAAACCAATGAGAGAGACAGACATCAAACAATAATGACATACATAAACATTGAATGGAAAACTATAAAGCATCACAAGCAAAAACACAACATGTTATGATACCATTCTTCAGAGGGTCCAGATGTAGTCTGGGGTATCACGGACTGCCTTTCCTGAAGATGGTTTTTTTTTGAGCTCTTCTAAGGGATTCCACTAAGACTGGGCAAAGGAGCCCCCTGGGCTGGGATCTGCTAGGTCTGGAATAATACAGGAGGAAGCAGACTATTCCATACCATGGAAATTGCATGTGCAAAGGCCCTGAGGCGAGAGTTTGCTCAGGCTGAGTTTGAGATCTAGAGAGAAAGTCAAGGAGGTTTGAAGGGGAGAGTCTGCACGTAATGAGATCAGACAGGCTTGCGGATCATGGTGAGGATGTGGCTATTTATCCTAAGAACAGTAGGAGGAAGCTACTTTTTTTACTTTAAAATGTCTGAAGCTGTATGGTGACAGTTGAGTGTGGAAATAATTTCTGTTTTATATCAATGTAAGTTTAAATGCGACACAGTATCACCAGGTGGGAGGCTCTTTCAAAATAGTCGGGGCTTATCTCTACAGATATCCTAGAAGTAAATACGTGGTCTGTAACAAATATATGTTACATGTCAATTCATAGGCCAGGACTAAACCATTAATTCTTCTACTGAACCATTTGATACTCATCAGTAGCCCCGTGACCAGACTCAATTTCAGGTACAGAGAGGTGTTCCCATATGTAAGAGAACAGTCATAGTGAACATCAGGTCTGGATTATCCCATTTAGAAAGGGACAGCCACTTAGGGTGAATCTGTGTTTTTGCTGAGAATAGTGTCACTGGCTTCCTATTGATATAAGACAGCAACAACTACAACATAACAGGCTGTCTTTCCTCTATGAAGGCAGACTGCAGTGTAGGTGTCAGCCACAGAGCAGGAGGTGCTGAGCAGTAATAAGACTGGCCCTCAGCCTAATGACTGGAAGTGACAGAATTCATCAGAGGGAGAAGGCTGGCTCTGAGGCTCCCACCTGAGCAAATATTAGGGGAATCGCCCACCACGCCTGTCTTCCAGCCAGAAGCCACTCTCTTCCTGAGGTCTAAACCATGACTGGAGGACCAGGATAAACAAATTTGCAGTAGAGGTGGAGTGAGTTAGGAGTTTCATCCAATTAATGGACCTTAAAATCAGCAGTTATCTTGTACAGAACTGGTGGGAATATCAACTGTTTCTATCCTTTGGAAAACAATGTGTCAATGTATATCAATAGCCTTAAAAATGCCCATGCATTTTGAACCCATAATTCTATTCCTAGAAATGTATCTTAATGGAATAATCAGCAATATACAATGTTCACAGTCTCATTATTTACAGTGCCAGGAAGTCAGAAATAGTTTATAGATCCAGTCATGGAAAAATGATAGAACAACTATAGCATGTGCAGAGGGTGAACTATTTTGCAGCCACTGAAAAGCATATCTTTAAAGAACATTTGATGACATAGGAAAACATAATCCATCAAGTTTAAAAAGCATTTTACAAAACTGTATATACAGTATAATTTTAAAAACACTTCTACACACACATTGTAATAGGACAAAATGATAATAGTGATTATATCTAAATGCTAGTTACTTGCTTTTTCTATACTTTATTTTCTACAATGGCCAGGAAAAGTTTTTAAAAACAGAAGAAAGTACAGGAAAATAATGGACCCAAAATTAACTGTTGTTTTTGCTTCAAATATTTAATGAAGGAATAGAATGTTCTAGATGAAGTTTGAGTCCACTTTGTTACTAGGTCCAGACCCCTCTCTTCCTGAGAATGCATCCATCTAATCTGTGTTTGTATGCTTTTCTACACATTATGCTTTCATAAACATCATGTAATATGTTTATTTATATAAATTTTATCACATTGCCACTTACTTTTTTCACTAACTTTAGATTTTTGATAGCCATTCAGGTTGCTGTGTATTGAACTAATTCATTTATTTTAACTGCTGTATTCATCAAATATACCACAATTAATTATTCCATTCCCTTATTCACAGACATTTGTTTCCAATTTTTAGCTATTACAAATAATGCTGCAATGCAGAGCCTTCATAATCAGATAAAGGTCATTAAGTATAAAAGAAGGAGAAAAGTGATGGCGGATACTGCTAAGTCTAGAGAAAGGAGCACTTCTGCTTCCCAGACTCGGGTTTTTTACACATTGCCCAGGCCTTCCGGAGGCCACCAGCTTCGGAGCTCTCTCGTGCTATGAAGACGATCTGAAGGCCCAGAGGTTCTTAACCAGGCACCCTCTGTCCTGCCCTGGACCTTGGTATTAATACCTTCTAATGCTTGGACACCTACAACTACATGCCTGACATGCCTCTTCCCAGAAGTAGCAAACAACATGAAGCTTATCAACTTGCTTAAGCCTCAGGATTTCTCAGTTGGAGAATGAGGCACAGAGAGGCTAAGTAACTTGCCTGAGGTCACACAGGCAAATGGATTCAAACTTAGACAGTGTGACTCCAAAGTCCGCACTCTTAACCTCTGTGCCCAAGGCCTCCCATAATTTTCCACTAGCCTACTCCTTATCTCATTTCCCTTTTTACGGCCTGCCTCTCACCTGCTACGAGGGAGAAACACAAGGCTGCTCTGCTTCTCAGAGTCTGGACTCTGACTCCTGTCCATGCTCATCAACCACACCGGCTCCTCTGCTCACACTGCTATGGCTTCTTAACCACCACCCCACAAATCAATCTTTGTATTTATGATTCTGATCTTGTCATCATTCATATATTCCATGAGCCACTCAAATCCTAAGTGTCCTGATCCCTTTCTTCCTCTTGTCTGGCACTAATATCCTGCTGCCAAAGCATTGAGGGGCAGGAAATAAAGTAGTAAAGCTGCAAGCTATTCCCCCACTGTCTTTATACAATGTCTGTGTAACTGGTACAAGGAGGAAACTTGCTAACAATAAATAAATCAAAACCCTGTCAACACTTGGGAATGACCCCACACCATGGACATCTATCTGTCAGTGGCGTGGAGTGAATTTTCTGCCCTTGTTGGGCTCATGGCTCAAGTCCAGTTGGTAAACTGTATTGCTCAAATATTTTCTTTTTTTTTTTTTTAATTAATTAATTTATTTATTTTTGTCTGTGTTGGGTCTTCATTTCTGTGTGAGGGCTTTCTCTAGTTGTGGCAAGCGGGGGCCACTCTTCATCGCGGTGCGCGGGCCTCTCACTGTCGCGGCCTCTCTTGTTGCGGAGCACAGGCTCCAGACGCGCAGGCTCAGTAATTGTGGCTCACGGGCCTAGTTGCTCCGCGGCATGCGGGATCTTCCCAGACCAGGGCTCGAACCCGTGTCCCCTGCATTAGCAGGCAGATTCTCAACCACTGTGCCACCAGGGAAGCCCCTCAAATATTTTCTTATGTGTACTGATTTTTTTTTCCTGCTTATTCTATCAGTTACTGAGAGATGTGTGCTGTCAACATTCATAATTATGATATGGATTGGTATTTCTCCTTTTAGTTCTGCTAGTATTTGCTTCATATGGTTTAAAGCCATGTTATTAGGTGTATACAATTTAAGATTGTTATGTGTTTCTGTTGAAAAGCTTATTTTATCAGTAAGAGCACTCCGTCTTTTCATGTAATAGACCTTAGGTCTGAGTCTACCTGGTTTGACACTAATAAAGCCACAGCAGCCTCTGTTGGCTAGAGTTTGCCAAGTATATTTTTCTCCATTTTTTTTTTTTACATTCAGCCTGTGTCTTTTTATTTAAAGTGTGTCTCTTATAAACAGCATATAGGTTGCTTCTCGTTCAGCATGACAATCTTTACCTTTGCATTGCAATGATTGGTCTAGGTGTTAGCTTCCTAAGATCACCATCACAAATCACCACAAACGAAATGACTTAAAACAACAGAAATTTATTCTCTCAAAGGCATGGATACTAGAAGTCCAAAATCAAGGTGTCAGCAGGGCCACACTTCCTTGGAAGGCTCTAGGGAAGAACTCTTCTTCGCCTGTTCTATCTTCTGAGGGTTGCGATAATTCTTGCTGTTCCTTGGCTTGTGGCAGAATAATGCCAATCTTTGCCTCTGTTGGCCTTTTTTGTACAGAAAGAAAAACAAACAAACAAACAAAAAAGCCTCTGTCTCTGGGTTTTCAGGTGTGTCCTACTGCTACTATGCTCCATGACCCTCATTTTAATCTTTTTGGCTGGTCAAATTTTTCTCCCTCCCCGCAACTCTCCAGCCCCCTCACCAGTGTCATCCATATAAAGGACCAATCAGCTCAAGCACTATTCCTCTGATCAAACACCTACAAAACCATTTTACAGACGCTGACTGTCTATCAAGTGGGAAGTTTATGATCATTGTGGCTCTGTTAGCAAAGGAAAAAGGTGAGTAAGTAATATCTGCTGTGTAGGTGAACAACAGTATCTGTCTGCAATAATCACATACAGAATAAAAGTCAAACTCTTTGGTCTGGTTTTCAAAGCCCCCCCCCCCCACTAACTTGTCTTCAACCTAACTCTCCAAGGCTCATCACTAGGACCCCTACATCCCATCTGCCCACGTGACCCCCGTGGAAAAAGCCTGGGCTTTCAGGCACATGCTGTTTCATTGGGCAGGAATGCACTCCTCTATATCTTTTTTAAAAAACATCTTTATTGGAGTATAATTGCTTTACAATGGTGTGTTAGTTTCTGCTTTGTAACAAAGTGAATCAGTTATACATATATATATGTCCCCATATCTCTTCCCTCTTGCGTCTCCCTCCCTCCCACCCTCCCTATCCCACCCCTCTAGGTGGTCACAAAGCACCGAGCTGATCTCCCTGTGCTATGCACTCCTCTATATCTTGACGTGCCCTAATTACTTAGGTAGTAAATGTTTGCCCGTCCTCTTCCTAGACCCCATCCCTGAAGGCTCAGTGCAAATAGCACACATTCCATGAAGCTACCCTTCAAGCCTCTGCTCAGAGAAACTTCCCCTTCTCACTTCCTCTGTATCTCCCTCCAGCACATCACCATTTTCTATCTTTATGCACACACACATCTTACATTCCCATCTAGATTGTAAGCACCTTAAGAATAGAGACTCCATCTTACTTGTCATCATGTTGCCAAATCTCAAACACTTTCCTGGGAGACAGACGCTGAGGGTATTGGCTTGGTTTACTCAACGGAGAGATCCACCCACATGCAAAATCTATGGACACTTCAATCCCACCCTCACCAACAAATCAATAAAGACATCAGATACATTTTGGCTCAATTTTGGGGTCAGGTCTCTCATGGGGAAGGAATATTCCAGGGCCATTCTCTCCTTTGCTAGCCAGAAGTCTCTGTCTCCTTATAATTATTGAAAATTTCACAGATGAGAAATGCCACCAGATTTGATTCTTAATCATTGCTAATGTCAACAATAGCTGGATCAGAAAAAAATCAAGTATACGACAGACATAATATAATATCAATACATAATACAACATTATATAATATATAATACAACAGACATAATAAACCCATTCTATAGCAAGATAGCTCCAGGTGTTCTAATCATATACAGTCTGTCGGATGTTGCTCTGATGCTTGTTACCTCATAACGGTGGCTTTTTAACTTTTAAGCTACTTAGCGATGAGGGGTAGTTTTACTATCAGGATAGTGAATTCTGCTCACCTGGAAAGTGTGTCAAGAGTTTATTGGGTCATGACTCACTGAGGTCCACCACACACCAAGCCCTTTCTGGAGTTGTGGTGCATGCCTAACTGTACCTTGTATTCTGTGATCTACTGCTTTACACATGGATATTCTTTTTGTAGTCGTGGGTACCAGATCAATTCTGTTAGGTAGGGCTGAATATTGTGAAGTGTGGGTAAGGAGAGGATTGTAATTACCTGTATTTATCCTGTCAGTCATTCTAATCACCAGACGATGATATGAACACAGTGAGATTGTAATAAAATTTGAACACATGATCCTGCATGAATTAGAGAAACTATAAGAATTCCAGCAGCTCATCTGACACTTCCATGTGGAAACTGGACCATTTCTGATGATATCATGGGAGTTTTGTTGGCTGTGTTTATTTCGATTTGGGATTTTGCTTTAAGGTAGATTAATAAGTAAAATCTGAACTCCCCATTCTTTTATCTTCTCTCTGTGTATTTGTTCAACATTATTCTGGGTGTGCCCATTATTTGAGACCTGCTCTCTCTAGCCCTGATCCCTCAACCAAACACCCCTGGCCTTCCTGGGCAGTCCCTGTTCCCCTCCCTCTCCTCACCCACCTAGCTAGAAATTCTAGTTGCCTGACTCTCAGTCTATAGAAATGTGTGCTCTCCAAGCACCTCAAAGAGTGCCCACTTAGGGAATTCCCTGGCAGTCCAGTGGTTAAGACTCTGCACTTCCCCTGCAGTGGGCACGGGTTCGATCCCTGGTTTGGGAACTAAGATCCCTCATGCCTTGCTGCGCAGTCAAAAAAAAAAAGAGACTGCCCATTTAAAAAGAACTCTTGGGGCTTCTCTGGTGGCGCAGCGGTTGAGAGTCTGCCTGCCAATGCAGGGGACGCGGGTTCAAGCCCTGGTCTGGGAAGATCCCACATGCCGCGGAGCAGCTGGGCCCATGAGCCACAATTACTGAGCCTGCGCGTCTGGAGCCTGTGCTCCGCAACAGGGGGTGCCGCAATAGTGAGAGGCCCGAGCACCGCGATGAAGAGTGGCCCCCGCTTCCCGCAACTGGAGCAGGCCCTTGCACAGAAGCGAAGACCCAACACAGCCATAAATAAATAAATAAATTATAAATTTTTTAAAAAAAAACTCTTTTTTTTTTTTTTTTTAAGGCTGCGTTGGGTATTCATTGCTGAGCGTGGCCTTTCTCTAGTTGTGGCGAGTCTGGGCTACTCTTCATTGCAGTGTGCAGGCTTCTCATTGCAGTGGCTTACCTCGTTGCGGAGCACGGGCTCTAGGCATGCAGGCGTCAGTAGCTGCAGCACGCGGGCTCAGTAGTTGTGGCTCGCGGGCTCTAGAGGGCAGGCTCAGTAGTTGTGGTGCACAGGCTTAGTTGCTCTGAGGCATGTGGGATCTTCCTGGATCAGGGCTCGAACCCGTGTCTCCTGCATTGGCAGGCGGATTCTTAACCACTGTGCCACCAGCGAAGTCCCTGAATGGAACTCTAAAAGATAAAGTCTGCAATCGTTTTGTTCAAATTAAAGGGGTGTTCCTTTCGTGGATTTGTGGTCTTATTATTATCAACAGCTGCTCAGAGTCAGTGAGGCATGGTGGGAAAAAGGATATTCATGAGCAGGAAATTTTATTACAGTCTCAAAATCATCCATTAAAGATACATGACTATTTGCCCTCAAGTAGAAGCTCTGTTGTTGATTGTTTCTTAACTTTCTCTAGAGCAGTCATGCCCAGATTTGGGGATTTCACAGAAATAACTTTTTTTTAAAAATAGGATTTCAACTCAGTATGATCGGTCTATTTTTCCAAGTAAGAATGTTAAAAAATAATAATAACTACCGATTCTTCTTGCCATTATCATGTGAAAAGAAGATCACTTGAATATCAGAAAAGAATGGACATGGTCCCATCATGAAGGCAGTTCTTCAATTAAATAAATTTAATTTTATGTTCATATTTTCCTACTATCAAAAACTGGTGAATCTTTGGTCCTGAGCTGGAACTGGCCCATGGACCAGCACTCGGAAGCCATCACTCTGGATGTTGACATGTCTGGTCAAAGCTATGATTAGCCACCTGAACTTTGCAGGTCATGGTAAACATAAAGTTCACTGTGGGTGCATTTATTCATTCGGTCATTCCAAAGCAGTTAGAAAGAACTTGGACCGTGGAGCCAGACATACCTTCAACCAAAGCCCAACTCCACCACTTGCCAACTGGGTGACCTTAGGTATGTCACTTAACCTTTCTAAGCTTCCATTGCCACATCTACAAAAGGGAGAGATAGCAAAGTTCACCGAGTTGTTAAGAGGATTAAGTGAGGATTAGCAAAGGGTCTTTGTTTCAACAAACCAGTCATTTGCTAGAACTGGAGTTGTCTAACATGCCAGACATTGTTCAAGACCTCTAAGACACAGAGTCAAAAGTCACCATCTTTTCCTTCAAGGAGTTTATAGTTTAAAGGAGGGGGACCCACGAAAGGAGGGCCAGATTCAATGAAACCAGTGCTAAAATAGAGACCAAAGCTTGGAAGCCACGGGGGCTTGTAGAGGTTTGAGAGAACAAAGAAAAGAGAAGGGGAGGTGGAGTCAGAGCAAAATCTTAAGGAATATACAATTAAAACAAAGCAAAAGAATTATTAGGCTCTTGGATGAGAACTAGACTGACCTGTAGTGCTAGACCTGAAATGTGCAAATTAAAGCCTAGGGGACGAAAAAGCATGTTTATTATTCAGCATGCTTATTGGTTGAAGAATTGGCTCATCAAAACAGTAATTTCCCTCTGTCTGTCTCCATCCTGTTTAGATTGCCCTAAGAAGATTGTTCTCTGTCAATTCGGACCTGAAGAAGATGAATTTTCAGTGAAAAAGGAAAGAGAAGTTACAGCTGCTAGTTTTGGGGAAATCCTGAGCGTAGATCTTTTGAGAAGACCAGAGTATTTGAGAGACTGAATCCCAGGGTATTGCCTCACCCCTTGCTACTCTAAGTGTGGTCCTCCACCCAGCAGTATCTGCATCACCTGGGAACTTGCTGGAAATGCAGAATTTCAGGCCCCAGCCAAGAGCGGCTGAATGGAAGACTGCATTTCATTGTATATACGTACCACATCTTCTGTATCCATTCCTCTGTTGAATTGGAAGATTGGGACTGACGTATACACACTACTATATATAAAATAGATAACTAATAAGGACCTACTGCATAGCATAGGGAACTCTACTCAATACTCTGTAATGGCTTATATGGGAAAAGAATATAAAAAGAGTGGATATATGTATATGTATAACTGATTCACTTTGCTGTACAGCAGAATTTAACACAGCATTGTAAATCAACTATACTCCAATAAAAATTAAAAAAAAAAAAAAGACTGCATTTCCACAGGCTCCCCAGGGGATGGGTAACTATTGTACATGAAGGTTTGAGATGCGCTACCCTAGCCTAATTCTTGGTGAAAAAAAGATGACCACTGGACCGGAAGTGACCAGCATTAAAACCCTTCTGCTGACTTGGATTGACTTTGCTTTCATTTCTTGGCATTCATTTCTCACCTCTATGCATGAAAGCATGCATTAAAGAAAGAACTTGTGGATCAAAGAGCAGAGCTACCCCAGAGGCATGTGACTTATAACTGTCCAATTATCTTAAATGTAAGATAATTGAAGATACATTGAAGTTTAATAACATTTACTTGAATGTATGCCCATGGTCTTATTTATATTCCCAAACAACTTACAACTGTTTTTTTGTTTTGTTTTAGTTTTTACACAGGAGAAAACTAGAGCTCAGACACATTAGACAGCTTGCTGGGTCCACACACACGTCCTCAGGTTTCAAGACCAGGGCTCCTCCCTGAAGCCCGGCAGCCCATCCTCTGCTACAGCTGAGAAGATGGTCCCACCTGGACCAATCGCAATGCCTTTCATTTCCAGTCCCGTGACCAGCATCCCCATTCAGTCCACAGCTCTGAGCTGCCAACCAAGTCCACTGTTTGCTGCTTTCAGTTCATGGACAGCCACCGGAAGCCTAGCTCTGGGTCCCCTAACTAGCTAGCTTGGAAACATCTGAAGTAGTCTCCCAGTCCTGTGGGCCGGGACTAGTGCCTTCATCTTTGTATTCCTCCCAAGCCAAGCTGATGCTTCAAAGAGTTGAACTGGGTAGATAAGAGTGACTACCAAAGGTTTCCTAAGGAACAGATGAGAAAAGCTCCCATGACCTCTGGGCAAGGACTGAGTCAGTGAATCGGAAACATCTTGTGGGAACAGAGACCCTGAACAGACCAGCTGGCCGAGGCAGGATACGAGGAACCAGACCAGGGCTCTCACCTCGCCCCGTAGCTGGGGGCTCCAAGGGTACAAGCTGAATGCTGAATGCATCAGGAAGGGCAAACAGGCAGCATGGCTTGGCCTGGAGAGAAGGGGGGTGTGGCCACTCGTAGAATCATCTAGGCTTGTGCTGGGGACTTGACACTTGACAGCTCTTTTGATCTTCTCAGTGATACGCTGAGGTCAGTATTACAACTCACATTTCACAAATGAAGAGACAGAAACCAAGCTAAATAAACTGCCGAGGTCACACAGCCAGCAAGTGGCAGAATGAGCTTCAGCCCAGCTGGGTCTGATCCAGAGCACATTCTCTCTCTGCGGGATTTGGATCCCTGCAAGGAAGGACTGCAAAGTCAGCGTCCTCTCCTCTCTCTCTCGTGCTCCTGGAAACTTCTTGCACATATTTGTTATATTCTCTTGAGTGTGGTATTGTGCACAAATTTACAAAAGTGGACATCACAGGGAAGATTACATCCTAGGCCTCTGATTCCTTCCCACCACTTTAGGGTCTAACACTGTGTAGTTTTGGAGAGCCTCCAAAAATATACGTCCAAATCCTAAGCCCCAGAATCTGGGACTGTGACCTTGTTTGGAGAAATGGGTCTTTGCTGGGCCCTAAATCCAAGGACAGTGTCCTTATGAGAAAAAGTCAGAGGGAGATTTGAGACACAGGACTGTCGAAGGAGAAGCCACGTGAAGACAAAGGCAGAGATGAGATTCATGCTGCCACGTGCCAGGGAGTGCCTCAGCCTCCAACAGCGGGAAGAGGTAAGGGAGGAATCTCCCCTAGAGCAGGGCCCGGCCAACACCTGGATTTCCAACTTCAGGCCTCTAGAACTGCGAAAGAGTAAATTCCTGTCGTTTTAAGCCCCCCAGTTTGTGGTGATTTGTTATGGCAGCCCCAGGAAACTAATTCACACTGAAACGATGGATCTTTCATTTTGTGACTGTCGTCCACAAACTGTACTGCTGCGTAGAGCCTTTTAAAACTTACCTACTCTAAACCTATGCGATTTTGGATAGGAAGACCCAGATTTGAAAATCTAGGTTCAGAGCATTCCTGATTTTAAGAATATACAGTCAGAAAATAATATATATAAAGTAGGGGAGTGTATCAGCCACTTTTTTCTCAAAAGACGAAAATGCCCTTTCATGCAAAATATTTTGTAGTCGATAGATAACATTGTGTAGGGATGAGGGTTACCTATGTTATTTCTATAGTATCCTAATTAACTTTTCTTAAATGGGCATTAAGCATAAAATACAGGAAAATGAAAAAAGAACAAACACAAAGAGCCTAGACTTCACCCACAAATCTGTTATGTAGTCTGCAATCTGTCAGAAAAGACTGCAAATCCCCCACGGGTTTTTTGGTATAAACACTTTCTATTTTGAGCCTTTTTTCCCCTTCGCTTTCACGCTAATAAATTTTTAAAGCAATCATGAGCCCCAAACCTAGACAGGCTTCTCTCAAATGCTCTACATTACCCTCCTTCTGTCCTCATTTTGAGTCATTCTCTCTAAAGATCCTGCAATAATCTGTCATCCTCCAAATGGAGTTGAGAAAGGTTTCCTCCCTGGAGCACTGTTTACCTGGGAGGTGAGGTTAAAAAGCCCAGGACTCATAAACTGGAAGTAGAGAAGGGAATGTGTGTCTCCAGGGTAGCCCTAGGGAGCCTCTGGGTTCAGTGGGTTTAATGTACCCTGGCTCCATCTCTGACTGTGTGGCCCCCGGCAAGTTACTAGGTCTCTCTGAGCCTTGGCTTCCTCACTGGTAAAGTGTGAATAAAAACAGTGCCCACCGCCTAAGGTTTCGTGATGAATGAAATACAAGTTGCTAATCTGTGATCAATTCTGTTTCCATCTCATTCAACTGATTCGTGCACTTGACATAGGGGGTCACTTTCTTGATTTACTGTCACAGTAAGCACTCCTGGTTTTTCCTCCTTCCCGTCTGGACTCCCCCCAGTATGTACCCCTTTTCTTTTTCTTTTTTAATTTATTTATTTATTTTTGGCTGCGTTGAGTCTTCATTGCTGCACGCGGGCTTTCTCTAGTTGCAGAGAGCGGGGGCTACTCTTTGCTGTGGTGCGCAGGCTTCTCATTGCGGCAGCTTCTCTTGTTGCGGAGCATGGGCTCTAGGCGTGTGGGTTTTAGTAGTTGTGACACGTGGGCTCAATAGTTGTGGCTCGTGGGCTCTAGAGTGCAGGCTCAGTAGTTGTGGCACACGGGCTTAGTTGCTCTGCGGCATGTGGGATCTTCCTGGACCAGGGCTCGAACCCATGTCCCCTGCATTGGCAGGCAGATTCCTAACCACTGAGCCACCAGGGAAGCCATTTTCTATGCATGAATGCTGGAGTACCTTGGACCTCTTATCTTCTCACTCCCTTGTTGGCCTCATCCAGGACCGTGACTTCACAAAGCTCTTTTTTGCTGATGACACCCGAATCTAAAGGTCCAGTCTCCCCTCTGAGCTCCTGACTAACTTCGTCACTCAGGTCTCTCTCTGATGTCACCTGATGTGCAAGAAGCATCACAAAGTTTGGTGCTTTGTGTCTGCACCAAACTCTTAATCTGCATCTCCGGAGCACCTCCTCCTCCCAAGCTGCCCATGTTGGTAAATGGTACTGCTAGTTTGGCTCAAGTCAAAACATGCCTCTTCTCTTGTTCTCACCACACATCTCGATCCATCAGCAAATATGTCCATCATAACTTCAGAGTATTTCCTGAATCCACCACTTCTCACCTCCTCCAATTTTAGGTCATGGCTGCAAGCCATCACCATCTCCCTCCTAGATAATTGTAGTAGCTTCCTAACTGGGCTCCCTGCTCCCATCCCTACCCCCAGCGCAGCCTTTTCTCCACTAAACAAGCAGTGTAATTCCTTTCAAACCTATGTCAAAACATGCCCCTGCTCAATAATCTCCAAGGGTTTCCCCATTCCACTCAAATCCCAAGCTGCCCCATGGACCTCATCCCCAACCTCTCTTCCCCTTCCTTCCCTCCTGGGAAGCCATGCCCTTCCCAGGATCAGGGTACTGCTCTTCCCTCTGCCTGGGATGCAGACAGATACCTACTTGACAGAGCAACCTCCCCGGTCACCCTCTGTCACACTTTATCCCGTGCTCAGGTTTATTTTTCTTCTTAGGACTCATCTACTTTGCATTATATATGTATTTGTTGGTCAGCTATCTCCCTACCTGAATGTAAGTTATAGGAGAGTAAGGACTTTGTTGCATTCATTGCTGTATCCTTGGTACCTAGAATGCTACTGGGCACATTAATAACTACTGAACAACTGAATAAAGAAGTGAATAAGTGAATGCATGAATGAATCAATGAATGAGGTTCTACATCTAAAGCCCTAAGCATAGCACGGTGTGTCGTATGAAATTCATAAATACTACCTGCTGCTGTGCTTGTTCTTTTTATTTTTAATTATTATTTGTTTAGGTGCTTTACACACCCTGCCTTTCCTCCTGGCCCTTCTACTTTTTAGACTTCCCCCTGCCATGCCCAAAACTCTCCATTGGAACCTAAGAACAGTCAGAGGACAGTGATGGAGATTGAGATTTTCTCACCATGGCGAGAAAAAAATGTCAATGGCCAACCCTCCTCTGTGGTCACAGAGTTTGGTTCTGCCAGATACACAGATAAGGAGGATGGTTGGACTAAATTGTCTTTAGGTATAGCCATCAAGTGCCCTGGATGCATTTTTGGACAGCCTCAATTCCAATAATGTGTTCTGTCCTTTTCTCATACCAGCTAAAACGTAAATATTTCTGCCTCCAAATTACACCTCCCAGACTGACTTTGAAAAGCAGCCCAAAATAGTATTCGGAAAACACAGCCAATCTTACCTTTAATGACTCTTGTGTTGTTTTGGAGATTGTACAAATTTAAATATGGGGAATTTTGTGGGGAAAAGTTAGGTAAACCCTGGGAAATGCAAACCATATAAACTCGTCCTCGAGTTTGTATGGTTTGCATATAAACTGTGTATAACAGTTTCTATGGCAACTGTTATATAAATAGATCTACATCCAATCTGACTTGTTATTCATCTACACATATTTCTGAGCTTCAGGCCACATATCTGTGTGGGCATGTCAGGGAGAGGTGAGCACACATGCAACAAACACATCATTGTAAACACACCTGAAAAAAGGCTTAGCAGGGTCCTTGGGAACGCTTGGGGCAAAGACAAGATGCTTTTCTTTACTGCTGGGATGAGGCCTCGGGTAAGCAGCTCCCCTGGCCTCGTAGGCAGCCGACTCACCTGAGATAAGGCCTGTCGGGGACGCCTGTTCCGTGCAGACCCCCCGGCGCCTGCAGCTGATGGGGCTAGTTATAGCGTCAAGCTCACGTCAAACACCCACCTGTGGCCCCAGCTCTGGATGGAATTGGAAAATTACCAACCCAAAGGCCAAGAGGACTCTGTCTAGGTCCAGGGCCACCAGAGTCCCCATCCTCCCTGAGGGCAAAACACTCTTTTGGAGACAAACTGGGAGGATTCTTAGATAGAAGGAGACAAAACCACTGACTTGGGAAAACAAGACCGTCTCTGGAGGAGCTACATCCTTGAAGATACGACTGGAACATTTTTGGGTGGGGCAGTTCACCCCCCAAATAAACAACTTAGCAGTTCTCCTCCACCCAAAACAAGTCTCTCCGTGAAGTGCCCCGGTCACTGCCTCTACCTCGGGCCGGGCCCCTCGAGCTGCTCCTGAAGCTGCAGTCTTTCCTTCAGCCGCAGGGATCACACGCTGGCATGTCCTGCTTCCTGACCTGCCACAGACCTGGCCCTGCCTGCATGGCGCCCTACCTCAGGCCAACAGGGGCCTGCTTCATAAGCAATCCCTAACTCCGTCCCCCACAGGCGGCAACCCTGGCTCAAACCCTCCATGGATGTGGTCAAACTAGAAGCAAAAGAGAACAGTAGCTGGGAGAAAATCGGAGACCTTAAGTCCGACGTCCACCATTTTCAGCTGTGCAGACAAAGCAGGACCACTCCGTGAATAGCTATGGGTGTTTTTCAGTGTTTTAATTTCCTGGCTACAAGGTAATGGGTCCAAGGACTCAGTCCTACCAGGCCAGCTCCCTGGTAGAGAGGGGCCACACCTGAATTCTACCTCCCATGCCCAAGGAGCTCTCAGGGTCTCCAGGGGCCAGACAGCTGGTCTTTCCCAGCCCTCTCCTAGTCAGCGGGCACTGTAGCTTCATGGATGTTTATCCCCTGGGCAAAGCCCATCCTATAAAAAGAGAGACTTGTGATAGGCTACATAATGGTGTCCAAGGATACCTACTCCCTGGAACCTGAGAACAACACTTACTATGGCAAAAGGGTGGCTATTGCTTTCTATGGCAAAGGTGAGATTGTCTACGAATCGTAGACCGCAATTCTGCAGAGAGCAGCTGGACAGGACCTTGAGCTGTCTTCTGTTGGGGAAGGAGAGTAAACATTTGCAGTTGCAACTAGAAGAGTGGGCCTTGTTAGGCAGAGGCATCTTCGAAAAATCTTAAGTATGGGATGATGCGTATAGGTGTTACGTAGCCAGGGGGCAGGGGGCCACGTGCTGGATACCTGCTGAGTTGCCTGCCAGCTCCTCCTCTCTGGGGCTCCCCCTAGTCACTGGGGACAACAGGATCCCATCCCCTGACTCCCCTGATTAAGCCAGGGTAAGCCCCTGACCCAAGCTGGCCCACTCAGGGTCGCTTCTGTTGAAATACAGCAGCAAAAGGGGCCCTGAATCCCTTTTGGGACTGGGAGCAAAAAGAAACTGATGACTGAGCTCAGGAGCTGTGGTTGTGCCCTTTCTAATCGTTACATGGACCAGAAAGGCAGAGGATGAGAGGGGAGAGAGGGTAAGGAGGGAAGCAGGAAGGCAGGGAGAGAAGAGAGATAAATCGTGATTAGAGATGCAGAGAGAATCCTAATGATGTTCAGTCCCTGGTTCCAGGTCCTTCCTGCGGCTGGGTTCTGCCGGGATATACCTATATCTTCATAATAAATCCTTCTTTTCAGCTTTGGCTAGTTTAAGCTGATTTTTATTACATTCAGCCAAAAGAATTCAACCAATATACCTTCTCATAGATCAGCTATGAACAAGTAATGTAATTCATACGATAAGTACAATACTTTGCAAAGGACGCAGCAAACAGAGAGGCTACTTGTGCAATTATTATCAAGTCAGCTCCTGTCACTGCTCTAGCTGATGACCTTGCCTCCAGCTTTGGGAAACCCTGACTTCCTACTGTCTCTTCTCACAAGCCCAAGACACAGGACTTGCTCCCAAGCCATCCCTCATCTCTCCGTTTCTGAGAAACCACCAGCACTGCTGCTCTACCTCCAGGGGTCCATTCATTGCCTTTTCTCTTTTTAACCTAAAGCACGGGGGTAGTACACAATTGGACTAAATAATCTGTAAATCCCTTGCAGTTTTGCTATCGTGTCATTCTGAGTTGCTTTAACAATCCACACAACTCTACTGACCATTCAGACTACAAACTAGTGTAAACAGTCTGAACCAGGAGATCTGTTCAGAATCTCATGGTTTGCTTGTAAAAAAGGCAGGACTGGGCTTCCCTGGTGGCGCAGTGGTTGAGAATCCGCCTGCCAATGCAGGGGACACGGGTTCGAGCCCTGGTCTGGGAGGATCCCACATGCCGCGGAGCAACTAAGCCCGTGAGCCACAACTACTGAGCCTGCGCGTCTGGAGCCTGTGCTCCGCAACAAGAGAGGCCGCGACAGCGAGAGGCTCGCGCACCGCGACGAAGAGTGGCCCCCGCTCGCCGCAACTGGAGAAAGCCCTTGCACAGAAACGAAGACCCAACACAGCCAAAAATAAAATAAATAAATAAATTAATTAATTAAAAAAAAAAAAAAGAAAAAAAAAGGCAGGACTACCCCTGTTCTTCAATCTGAATGCCAAGCTCTAGGTGAGGGCTGAGATTCTGCATTGTAAGCATACAACATTTAAAAGGCCAGGGCATGGGGATCAATATCTTTTAAGTCGTGCATGTCTGGGTTGAGTACCAACCTTGCTGCTTATTAGTTGTGAGAGCTTAGACAATTTGCTGAACTTTTGTGTTCATGCTTCCATTGCATAAAAAGGAGGGGGTAATAGTAGCAAATGTATAGAATTACTTTGAGGATTAAATAAGGTGATGTAGGTTCCTTAAAAAACTAAAAATAGAACTACCTTATGACCCAGCAATCCCACTACTGGACATATACCCTGAGAAAACCATAATTCAAAAAGAGTCATGTACCACAGTGTTCATTGCAGCCCTATTTACAATAGCCAGGACATGGAAGCAACCTAAGTGTCCATCGACAGATGAGTGGATAAAGAAGATGTAGCACACAAATACAATGGCATATTACTCAGCCATAAAAAGAAACGAAATTGAGTTATTTGTAGTGAGGTGGACGGACCTAGAGTCTGTCATACAGAGTTAAGTAAGTCAGAAAGAGAAAAACAAATACCATATGCTAACACATATATATGCAATCTAAATAAAAAAAAAAGGTTCTGAAAAACCTAGGGGCAGGACAGAAATAAAGACGCAGATGTAGAGAATGGACTTGAGGACACGGGGAGGGGGAAGGGAAGCCAGGACAAAGTGAGAGAGTGGCATTGACATATATACACTACCAAATGTAAAATAGATAGCTAGCGGGAAGCAGCCGCATAGCACAGGGAGATCATTTCGGTGCTTTGTGACCACCTAGAGGGGTGGGATAGGGAGGGTGGGAGGGAGACGCAAGAGGGAGGAGATATGGGGATATATGTATATGTATAGCTGATTCACTTTGTTATACTGCAGAAACTAACACACCATTGTAAAGCAATTATACTCCAATAAAGATGTTAAAAAATAATAATAATAAGATGATGTATGTAAAGAATCTAGTATAGTGGCTGGCCTACAGAAAGATTATAATTTAGCTATGACTTGTAATATAGCAAATAGAAGACTCTACCAAATTCTAAAGCAAATTAATTGGATTGATTTAATATTCAAGCATAAATTGCAAACTTCCTTATCCAGCCCTTCTTTATGAGATGGCCAGCTGTATTGTTGAGTGCAGTATGTAACTGTATATTTATTTGCATGCTTATTTGTTTAATAGCTGCTCAAGGAAAGAAGGGATTATGTTTTATTTTGTTTTAATGTACACATATACTTTACTTAAAGTAGGTTTATCAAGACGTAATTTATATAAATAAAATTCACCCTTTTTAGGTGGACAGTTCTCTGAGTTATGGAACCACAACCACAGTTAAAATATAGAATATTTACATCACCCCAAAAAGTTCCCTTATAGTACGACCTTGTAGACAATCCCTTCAGCTCCCCAGCTACTGGCAACAGCTGGTCCGATTTTTGTCCCTACAATTTTGTGTTTTCCATAATGTCATTTAAATTGTATTATACAGACTCTGGCTTCTTTTGCTTCTAATAATGCATTTGAGATTCATCCATATTGTAAAATGCATCAGTGCTTTGTTCTTTTAATTTCTGAGTAGTATTCCACATATGGATATATCACAATTTATCCATTCCCCAGCTGATGGTCATTTGGGTTTTGTGCAGTTGTTGGTAATTATGAATAAAGACTGTTATAAACATTCACATGCAGGTCTTTTTCTGGACATATACTTTCATTTCTCTTGGGTAAATACCTAGAAGTGGGATCGTTGGGGTGTTTTCCAAGTGTATATTTAAGTTCATAAGGAACTCTCAAACTGTTTTCCAAAGTGGTTGTACCATTTTGGATTCCCACAAGCAATGCAGTGTATGAGTCCCATTTGCTCTGTATCCTCACCAGCACTTGGTGATATTAGGTGTTTGTTTGTTCTTAATTTTAGCCATTCTTATAGGTATTTAGTGGTTTTAATGTGCATTTCTCTAGTGATAAATGAAGAGTCTTTTCATGTGTTTATTTGCCTTCCTTACATCTTCTTTAATGAGGCAGTTTTTCAAATCTTTGCCCATTCTTGAATTGTTTAATTGGATTATATGAATTTTTATTATTGTGTTTTGAAAGTATATATATAATATTATATTCATATATATATGTGTATATATGTATATATATTCATTCTGGATACAAGCCCTTTATCAGATATATGTTTTGTAAATATTTTTTCCCAATCTGTGGCTAGTATTAATCTAAACCATAGCTTTTGAAGAGAAGTTTAAATTGTGAAGTCCAATTTAGGACATATTTTGCATATGGTTTGTGCTTTTGATATGTATCTAAGAAATCCTGGCCTAACCTAAGGTCACAGAGATTTTCTCTTATGTTTTTGTCTAGAACTATTGTAGTTATTACTTTAATCAATAATCTATTTTTAGTTAATTTGTATATATGACATGAAGTATATACAAAAGAATGAAGGGTTATTGTTTTGCCTATGGATGTACGATTGTCCCAATATTTGTTGAAAATACTACTCTTTCTCCATTTAATTGCCTTGGCAATTTTTTGTGAAAAATCAATTGACTGTATATGTGAGGTCCTATTTCTGACTCTCTATTCTATTCCGTTGACTTGCATATCTATTTCACCAGAGCCCCACTGTGATGATATGGTAGCTTTATAGTAAGTCTTGAAATCAAGTAAAATGAGTCTCCCAGTTTTTTGTTGTTGTTGTTGCTGTTTTAATTTTTAAATTTAATTTTATTTTGTTTTTATACAGCAGGTTCTTATTAGTCATCAATTTTATACACAACAGTGTATACATGTCAATCCCAATCGCCCAATTCACCACCCCCTGCCACTTTCCCCGCTTGGTGTCCATACGTTTTTTCTCTACTTCTGTGTCTCAACTTCTGCCCTGCAAACCAGTTCATCTGTACCATTTTCTAGGTTCCACATATATGCGTTAATATATGATATTTGTTTTTCTCCTTCTGACTTACTTCACTCTGTATGACAGTCTCTACATCCATCCCCATCTCAACAAATAACCCAATTTCGTTCCTTTTTATGGCTGAGTAATATTCCGTTGTATATATGTACCACATCTTCTTTATCCATTCATCTGTTGATGGGCATTTAGGTTGCTTCCATGACCTAGCTATTGTAAATAGTGCAGCAGTGAACATTGGGGTGCATGTGTCTTTTTGAATTATGGTTTTCTTTGGGTATATGCCCAGTAGTGGGATTGCTGGATCATATGGTAATTCTATTTTTAGTTTTTTAAGGAACCTCCATACTGTTCTCCATAGTGGCTGTATCAATTTACATTCCCACCAACAGTGCAAGAGGGTTCCCTTCTCTCCACATCCGCTCCAGCATTTGTTGCTTGTAGATTTTCTGATGATGCCCATTCTAACTGGTGTGAGGTGATACCTCATTGTAGTTTTGATTTGCATTTCTCTACTAATTAGTGATGTTGAGCAGCTTCTCATGTGCTTCTTGGCCATCTGTATGTCTTCTTTGGAGAAATGTCTATTTAGGTCTTCTGCCCATGTTTGGATTGGGTTGTTTGTTTTTTTAATATTGAGCTGCATGAGTGGTTTATATATTTTGGACATTAATCCTTTGTCTGTTGATTCATTTGCAAATATTTTCTCCCATTCTGAGGGTTGTGTTTTCGTCTTATTTATGGTTTCCTTTGCTGTGCAAAAGCTTTTAAGTTTCATTACGTCCCATTTGTTTATTTTTGTTTTTATTTCCATTACTCTAGGAGGTGGATCAAAAAAGATCTTGCTGTGATTTATGTCAAAGAGTGTTCTTCCTATGTTTTCCTCTAAGAGTTTTATAGTGACTTGTCTTACATTTAGGTCTCTAATCCATCTTGAGTTTATTTTTGTGTATGGTGTTTGGGAGTGTTCTAATTTCATTCTTTTACATGTAGCTGTCCAGTTTTCCCAGCACCACTTATTGAAGAGACTGTCTTCTCTCCATTGTATATCCTTGCCTCCTTTGTCATAGATTAGTTGACCATAGGTGTGTGGGTTTATCTCTGGGCTTTCTATCTTGTTCCATTGATCTATGTTTCTGTTTTTGTGCCAGTACCATATTGTCTTGATTACTGTAGCTTTTTAGTATAGTCTGAAGTCAGGGAGGCGGATTCCTCCAGCTCCGTTTTTTTCCCTCAAGACTGCTTTGGCTATTTGGGGTCTTTTGTGTCTCCATACAAATTTTAAGATTTTTTTTCTAGTTCTGTAAAAAACGCCATTGGTAATTTGACAGGGATTGCATTGAATCTGTAGATTGCTTTGGGTAGTATAGTCATTTTCACAATACTGATTCTTCCAATCCAAGAACATGGTATATCTCTCCATCTATTGGTATCATCTTTAATTTCTTTCATCAGTGTCTTATAGTTTTCTGCATACAGGTCTTTTGTCTCCCTAGGTAGGTTTATTCCTAGGTATTTTATTCTTTTTGTTGCAATGGTAAATGGGAGTGTTTCCTTAATTTCTCTTTCAGATTTTCCATCATTAGTGTATAGGAATGCAAGAGATTTCTGTGCATTAATTTTGTATTCTGCAACTTTACCAAATTCATTGACTAGCTCTAGTAGTTTTCTGGTGGCATCTTTAGGATTCTCTATGTATAGTATCATGTCATCTGCAAACAGTGACAGTTTTACTTCTGCTTTTCCAACTTGGATTCCTTTTATTTCTTTTTCTTCTCTGATTGCCATGGCTAGGACTTCCAAAACTATGTTGAATAATAGTGGTGAGAGTGGACATCCTTGTCTTGTACCTGATCTTAGAGGAAGTGCTTTCAGTTTTTCACCATTGAGAATGATGTCTGCTGTGGGTTTGTCCTATATGGCCTTTATTATGTTGAGGTAGTTTCCCTCTATGCCCACTTTCTGGAGAGTTTTTATCATAAATGGGTGTTGAATCTTGTCCACAGCTTTTTCTGCATCTATTGAGATGATCATATGGTTTTTCTCCTTCAATTTGTTAATATGGTGTATCACATTGACTGATTTGCATATATTGAAGAATCCTTGCATCCCTGGGATAAATCCCACTTGATCATGGTGTATGATCCTTTTAATGTGTTGTTGGATTCTGTTTGCTAGTATTTTGTTGAGGATTTTTGCATCTATATTCATCAGTGATATTGGTCTGTAATTTCCTTTTATTGCAGTATCTTTGTCTGGTTTTGGTATCAGGGTGATGGTGGCCTCATAGAATGAATTTGGGAGAGCTCGTTCCTCTGCAAATTTTTGGGAGAGTTTGAGAAGGGTGGGTGTTAGCTCTTCTCTAAATTTTGATAGAATTCACCTGTGAAGCCATCTGGTCCTGGACTTTTGTTTGTTGGAAGATTTTTAATCACAGTTTCAATTTCATTACTTGAGATTGGTCTGTTCATATTTTCTATTTCTTCCTGGCTCAGTCTTGGAAGGTTATACCTTTCTAAGAATTTGTCCATTTCTTCCAGGTTGTCTATTTTATTAGCATAGAGTTGCTTGTAGTAGTCTCTTAGGATGCTTTGTATTTCTGCAGCATCTGTTGTAACTTCTCCTTTTTCATTTCTAATTTTATTTATTTGAGTCCTCTCCCTCTTTTGCTTGATGAGTCTGGCTAATGGTTTATCAATTTTGTTTGTCTTCTCAAAGAACCAGCTTTTAGTTTTATTGATCTTTGTTATTGTTTTCTTTGTTTCTATTTCATTTATTTCTGCTCTGATCTTTATGATTTCTTTCCTTCTGCTAACTTTGGGTTTTGTTTGTTCTTCTTTCTCTAGTTCCTTTAGGTGTAAGGTTAGATTGTTTATTTGAGATTTTTCTTGTTTCTTGAGGTAGGCTTGTATAGCTATAAACTTCCCTCTTAGAACTGCTTTTGCTATATCCCATAGGTTTTGGATCATCGTGTTTTCATTGTCATTTGTCTCTAGGTATTTTTTGATTTCCTCTTTGATTTCTTCAGTGATCTCTTGGTTATTTAGTAACGTATTGTTTAGGCTCCATGTGTTTGTGTGTTTAACGTTTTTTTCCCTGTAATTCATTTCTAATCTCATAGCGTTGTGGTCAGAAAAGATGCTGGATATGATTTCAATTTTCTTAAATTTACTGAGGCTTGATTTGTGACCCAAGATGTGATCTATCCTGGAGAATGTTTCCTGTGCACTTGAGAAGAAAACATAATCTGCTGTTTTTGGATGGAATGCCCTATAAATATCAATTAAATCTATCTGGTCTATTGTGTCATTTAAAGCTTCTGTTTCCTTATTTATTTTCATTTTGGATGATCTGTCCACTGGTGTAAGTGAGGTGTTAAAGTCCCCCACTATTATTGTGTTACTGTTGATTTCCTGTTTTATAGCTGTTCGCAGTTGCCGTATGTATTGAGGTGCTCCTATGTTGGGTGCATATATATTTATAATTGTTATATCTTCTTCTTGGATTGATCCCTTGATCATTATATAGTATCCTTCCTTGTCTCTTGTAACATTCTTTATCTTAAAGTCTGTTTTATCTGATATGAGTATTGCTACTCCAGCTTTCTTTTGATTTCCATTTGCATGGAATATCTTTTTCCATCCCCTCACTTTCAGTCTGTATGTGTCCCTAGGTCTGAAGTGGGTATCTTGTAGACAGCATATATATGGGTCTTGTTTTTGTATCCATTCAGCAAGCCTGTGTCTTTTGGTTGGAGCATTTAATCCATTCATGTTTAAGGTAATTATAGATAGGTATGTTCCTGTGACCGTTTTCTTAATTGTTTTGGGTTTCTTTTTGTAGGTCCTTTTCTTCTCTTGTGTTTCTCACTTAGAGAAGTTCCTTTAGCATTTGTTGTAGAGCTGGTTTGGTGGTGCTGAATTCTCTTAGCTTTTGCTTGTCTGTAAAGCTTTTGATTTCTCCATCGAATGTGAATGAGATCCTTGCCGGGTAGAGTAATTTTGATTGTAGGTCCTTCCCTTGCATCACTTTAAGTACATCATGCCACTCCCTTCTGGCTTGTAGAGTTTCTGCTGAGAAATCAGCTGTTAACCTTATGAGAGTTCCCTTGTATGTTATTTGTCATTTTTCCCTTGCTGTTTTCAATAATTTTTCTTTGTCTTTAATTTTTGCCAATTTGATTACTATGTGTCTTGGCGTGTGTCTCCTTGGGTTTATCCTGTATGGGACTCTCTGGGCTTCCCGCACTTGGGTGGCTATTTCCTTTCCCACGTTAGGGAAATTTTCGACTATAATTTCTTCAAATATTTTCTCAAGTCCTCTCTCTCTCTCTTCTCCTTCTGGGACCCCTATAATGCGAATGTTGTTACATTTAATGTTGTCCCAGAGGTCTCTTAGGCTGTCTTCATTTCTTTTCATTCTTTTTTCTTTAGTCTGTTCCGCAGCAGTGAATTCCACCATTCTGTCTTCCAGGTCACTTATTCGTTTTTCTGCCTCAGTTATTCTGCTATTGATTCCTTCTAGTGTAGTTTTCATTTCAGTTATTGTATTGTTCATCTCTGTTTTTTTGTTCTTTAATTCTTCTAGGTCTTTGTTAAATATTTCTTGCATCTTCTCGATCTTTGCCTCCATTGTTTTTCTGAGGTCCTGGATCATCTTCACTATCATTATTCTGAATTATTTTTCTGGAAGGTTGCTTATCTCCACTTCATTTAGTTGTTTGTTGGGGGTTTTATCTTGTTCCTTCATCTGGTATATAGCCTTCTGCCTTTTCATCTTGTCCATCTTTCTGTGAATGTGGTTTGTGTTCCACAGGCTGCAGGATTGTAGTTCTTCTTGCTTCTGCTGTCTGCCCTCTGGTGGATGAGGCTATCTAAGAGGCTTGTGCAAGTTTCCTGATGGGAGGGACTGGTGGTGGGTAGAGCTGACTGTTACTCTGGTGGGCAGAGCTCAGTAAAACTTTAATCCACTTGACTGCTGACGGGTGAGGCTGGGTTCCCTCCCTGTTGGTTGTTTGGCCTGAGGCAACCCAACACTGGAGCCTACCTGGGCTCTTTGGTGGGGCTAATGGCAGACTCTGGGAGGGCTCATGCCAAGGAGTACTTCCCAGAACTTCTGCTGCCAGTGTCCTTGTCCCCACGGTGAGCCACAGCCTCCCCCTGCCTCTGCAGGAGACCCTCCAACACTAGCAGGTAGGTCTGGTTCAGTGTCCCCTGGGGTCACTGCTCCTTCCCCTGGGTCCCAATGTGCACACTACTTTGTGTGTGCCCTCCAAGAGTGGAGTCTCTGTTTCCCCCAGTCCTGTCAAAGTCCTGCAATCAAATCCCACTATGATTCAAAGTCTCATTCTCCAGTAATTTCTCCTCCCGTTTCCGGACACCCAGGTTGGGAAGTCTGCCGTGGGGCTCAGAACGTTCACTCCAGTGGGTGGACTTCTGTGGTATAAGTGTTCTCCAGTCTGTGAGTCACCCACCCAGCAGTTATTGGATTTGATTTCACTGTGATTGTGCCCCTCCTACCATCT
This sequence comes from Balaenoptera musculus, assembly GCF_009873245.2. Taxonomy (NCBI): domain Eukaryota; kingdom Metazoa; phylum Chordata; class Mammalia; order Artiodactyla; family Balaenopteridae; genus Balaenoptera; species Balaenoptera musculus. The sequence continues at coordinate 12,564,100 of NC_045787.1, read as the reverse complement.
CATTGTGGCTTCTCCTTTGTCTTTGGATGTGGGGTATCTTTTTTGGTGAATTCCAGTGTCTTCCTGTCGATGATTTTCCAGCAGCTAGTTGTGATTCTGGTGTTCTCGCAAGAGGGGGTGAGAGCACGTCCTTCTACTCTGCCATCTTGGTTCAGGGCCAGGTGAGTCTTCCAGTTTTGTTCTTCTTTTTCAAAATTATTTTGGCTACTCTCAGTTCTGTGCTTTTTCTTTTTCCAAAGGATTTTGATTGGGATTCTGTTTAGTCTATAGACCAATTTAGGGAGAACTGATATCTTAATAATACTGAGGCTTCTGATCCATTCACACATCACAGCTCTCCATTTATTTAGGTCATCTTTGAATTCCTAATGTTCTATAGTTTTCAGCAGAACATGCACATTTTGGGACTTCCCTGGTGGCGCAGTGGTTGGGAATCTGCCTGCCAATGTAGGGGACATGTGTTCCATCCCTGGTCCGGGAAGATCCCACATGCCACAGACCAACTAAGCCCATGTGCCACAACTACTGAGCCTGCACTCTAGAGCTTGAGAGCCACAACTACTTAGCCTGCGTGCCACAACTACTGAAGCCTGCGTGCCTAGAACCCATGCTCCACAACAAGAGAAGCCATGGGAATGAGAAGCCCATGTACTGCAATGAAGAGTAGCCCCTGCTTGACACAACTAGAGAAAGTCCGCGCAGAGAAACGAAGATCCAATGAAGCCAAATAAATAAATAAATAAAAACGTGCATGTGTTTTGTTAGCTCTATCCCTAAGTACTTCGTGGATTTTAAATGACAGTTTTTTAAATTTCTATTTCCAATTTTTCACTGCTAGTATACATAAATACAATTCATTATTGTATATTGACTTTGTGTTCTGGGACCTTGCTAAGCAAGCTCACATATTCTTTCTGGCAGCTTTCTTACAGAATCTCTGGTATTTTCTACATAAACTATCTCATCTTTTGTGAATAAAAAATTATTTTTTCTTTCCAATGTGTATGCCTTTTATTTCTTTTACTTGCCTGATTGCATTGGCTAGGTCCTCCAGTGTGGAGGTGAATAGGAGTGAGACAGCACATCTTGCACTGTTCCCAGCCTTAGGGGGATCATGTTTGTTTTGTTCAATACTGTATACCCAGCACCCTGCACCATGTCTAGCACACAGTAGACACTCCAAAGAAGTTGCTGAATGAATTAAAACAAAGTTAATTGATCTATATAGAGATTAAAATGACATCAGTTATGTTAACCCCTTGTCCAACCAGTCTATCTACTGAGTCACAAGCAAAATCATGTAAATAAGTAGTAGGATACCATTTTGAAATCAGGAACATTTTCAAGGATAAAAATGCTCTGGTGGAGGTAGAGGAACTTAGGGATAACCTATATACTTAATGTGAAGACAACTGTGCACTACTTGTTTGCCTGATTAATTAATCAAGTAATACCTACTCTAACATAATTAGTAACACTGCAAAGGAAAAATAGATTTGATTAAAATGCAATAACAATTAAAAGAGTGTTGTTTGCCTACCTCTTCTCTTGGATGGTAAAGTCTGAGAAGCTGGAAAATTTGATTTCTGTTTATATCACCCAAATGCTAAGGATGTCCAGTCAGTATTAACTGTATAACAGAAAGGATAATACACTTGTCAACTTGGAGGTTAAACATAAAAAAAGCTTATGGAAAACTCAATTCAAAATGTATTATTTAATGTCTATTATTGTCCTGGGGTGGAGGTGAGAAGTAAGAGGGTGAAACCAGATGGAATAATATCTTAAATAGTTCCCAGCCTCAGGAAATTTAATATTTTGTGGCCGATGTCAGACTTACAAACTAGAAGTAAAGACTAATGCAGTTCTCATTCTGATTGTCAAAATATAAAACAGAAGAGAAATTATCAAAGTGAGCTAGAATTACACAGGATATCTTTGTGAGATATTTTAATGATATTTTAAAAGTGCTTTTAAAAGTAAATCGACCTTGGATCGGTAGCGAGAAAAAAAAGTTAAGCTTTATTAAATGTATTTATAGGCATACCTTGGAGATATTTTGGGTTTGGTTTCAGGCCACCACCATAAAGCGAATATTGCAAGAAAGTGAGTCACACAAATTTTTTGGTTTCCAAGGACATATAAAAGTTATGTTTACAGGCTTCCCTGGTGGCACAGTGGTTGAGAATCTGCCTGCCAATGCAGGGGACAAGGGTTCGAGCCCTGGTCTGGGAAGATCCCACATGCCGCGGAACAGCTGGGCCCGTGAGCCACAATTACTGAGCCTGCGCGTCTGAAGCCTGTGCTCCACAACAAGAGAGGCCGCGATAGTGAGAGGCCCGCGCACCGCAATGAAGAGTGGCCCCCACTTGCCGCAACTAGAGAAAGCCCTCGCACAGAAACGAAGACCCAACACAGCCATAAATAAATAAATAATTTTTTAAAAATTTTATGTTTACACTACACTGTAGTCTATTAAGTGTGCAATAGCATTATGTCTAAAAGAACAATGTACATAACTTAACTGAAAAATACTTCATTGCTAAAATATGCTATCATCTGAGTCTTCAGCTAGTTGTAACATCAAAGATCACTGATCACAGATCACCATAACAAATATAATAATAATGAAAAAGTCTGAAATATTTGGAGAATTACCAAAATGTGACACAGAGGCAGGAAGTGAGCAAATGCTATTGAAAAAATGGGAAAAAATGGCACTGATAGACTTGCTCGACACAGGGTTGCCAGAAATCTTCAGTTTGTAAAAAAAAAAAAAGCAATATCTGTGAAGCACAATAAAGCAAAGGGCAATAAAATGAGGAATGCTTATAATTACAGACATTTTATGTTATCCTGGTCATTAAAAAAAAAAAAAAAAAGCAAGAGCAGAAGTTGGAGAAAGAGAAAAAAGGGAAATGAAAAGTAGCTATGTTTTCATCTGTTCCAACCTCCATTCCATTTTATTCATTAAGATTTGCCAGACCTATGGTTTGAGGGGTCAGGGTGAATTACATACACACATACCTTGTGTGTTTCACCATAAGGAGTCAAATATAAGTCAGCAAATCATCAAATGCTCACCTATATGAAGAACCCCTATAGAATCCTGAAAGTCAGGTGGTGGTGGTGGTGATGGTGTTTTGAGTGGCAGGAGCAGAATCCATCCCAAAACTTACTTTTGTTTTTTAGGTCACTTTTCAGATATAGGAGTAAGTTACCAGTTACCAATACACAATGCCGTCAGGTTACATAACTGACCTGGCAAGGGGCTCCCCAAATGTTTTATTCCCTAGCAATTATAGAAAAATCAAAATTTATAAAATGCATAAGACATACACCTGTACTCTGATTAAATCTGCCTCAAATCCTCTTCTCAGAATAAAAGAGGAATAAACAAACAAAAAATGCATGAGATTTATCTATCTGCTGTCCACAATTGTTTTCTTTTGATTTAATTTTATGTTTCAACATGTAAAACATAAATGTTTCCAAAGCCAAAATTAGATAATAAGGTACATTCAGGGAAATTCTTCTTCTGTCCCTATTCCACACTGGTCTCTTTCTTCTTCCCCCATAGATAAACATTTGAATAATTTTTATTTATATTTCCAGTGTGTCTTTTCACAAATATAAGTAAATACACACAGGCACACAGAGCCATAGTCATATTTCTCTCCCTTTTTACCCCCCAAATAGCATTACCATTTCACGGTTTGCCACCTTGCTTTTTCAAAATATTCTGCAGATCACTCCATACTAGTATGTAGAAATCTTCTCCATTCCTCTTTACAGCACAACATTTTGAAGTATCTGTGTGGTCCCTTTAAAAATATTATTAAAGAATTTATTAAAATTGAGAACTATGACTCTTTTTTAAAAACTTTATTGAAGTATAGTTGATTTACAATGTTGTGTTTAATTTCTGCTGTACAGCAAAGTGACTCAGTTATATACATATATATTCTTTTCCATATTCTTTTCCATTGTGGTTTATCACAGGATAATGATTATAGTTCCCTGTGCTCTACACTAGGACCTTGTTGTTTATCCATTCTGCATATAATAGTTTTTATCTGCTAATCCCAAACTCCCAATCCATCCCTCCCCCACCCCACCCCCCTCTTGGAAACCACAAGTCTGGAGAATTAGAACTCTTGACAGGATTGAACTAGCAAATTCTAGCTTATCTACAGCAAATGTTCGATTTCAGGATAATTTACCCATGCCACTCACCTCCTACCTCCAACTGTTGAGATATGCTGAGAGTATAAAATTGGGTTTGATAATTAGGCCAAGCAAATTATAACTAGGCTTTGGGCTGGAATGACACAGAGATGGCAAAAGTAAAACTTGCAGTTTTGGGGAAGGAAACAACTTCTCTTTTTGTTCTCTGGAAGCTTGGATATGGTCAGAAGTCATGACTTCATGAAATAGGACACTATTTATATGAACACAATTAAGTAATCTAGAATCATAAGCTCTCCCTCACTGCATTCACAGTGAGCCATGTAGTAACACTTCGCTAGGCCCAGATGTAGGACCACAAGGCTTGAATTTATATCTAGTCTACTCTATTTTGGAGTAGAGTCTACTCTACTCTATCTTACGGATCATTTCAAAACTGGACACCAACATCTGGGACTAAATCTTCCATAAAAACTATCTGCTAAATAAGTTGGTCATACTAAATACATGATATGGGATAATTCTGTGTGACCAGTGTAGATAATTCTATAAAGTCAATCTTCCACAAATCTTTATGGCAACTGCTTCCAGACCAAGTCCACTGCTATGTTTCCAATTTGATCCCATTGGGCTCCTCAAATCAAGAACACTGAGTTGTAGAGTTCTAGAACTGGATGATCTTAAACATGACCTTTTATTCTGTCCTTTGAAGCAGAAGCTCCTTGAGGGTAACTTGAACATATTCATTTATGATCAATTACAGAAAAAAGTAAATCAGACACATATGTAACTTTTAGTTTCCCTTTTCACATTAGCATCTTCAAAACTTAGCATTAATAATTTTAGGCATCAAAATCATAGTATATTGCTAGTCATCTATGAAATTGTTTTGGGAAGAGTAATTTTTTCCATGCTCTGAAATCAATGCTAACTTGTACTTCTAAGGAAGTTTTGTAAATATTTTTTAAAACTCTTTTTCTTTTTCTTTTTATAAACTTATATAGGCCCATTGTGTTAAATACTGAAAAGTATAAATGAAAATAACACTATGCAGCTGTAACTAACCACTGTTAATAGTTGACCATATTATTTTCCAGCATTTTTTCCTATAGGTACATAATTTTTTCTTACACTGTTGAATATAAAGTCTGTAGATCTTGTAATGGTCTTTGGCTGAAAGCAATCAAACCTAAACTAAAAACTTTGTACATTGAAAGTAAAGCTGTACCCTCTGAAATATAACACTCTCTGAATCTAATTTAAATGACTTTGTGATCTCTTGTTGGCTTCTGGGTAATTTAGAAAACTTCCTATTCATTACCATCACCTGTATTCTGGAGTTATCTTTTCAAACAACTGCTAAGTTAAAAAGAGGAAGAGAGAGAGAGAAAGGTCAAAAGCTCCCTTTGAAATCTATCAGATTTTAAAACTTTGACAGAAAAAAAAGTAATTAATTGTTGCATTCAGTTGCACATTGCCATAGTGTGATTGAAATGCAAAGCCCTTTCAAACCTAAAAAGTGCTCTTTGCCATAATCAAAGATGACACTATTAAATCATTTATTTTAAAAAAGCACACTTAGAATACTCAAACAAGGATGATGACCTCTCATTGATTCACTGGAACTTTCTCACCGTTCCTTCTTAAGACCAAGGTGTGCGTTTGTTTCAGTTAGCACCAGCAATGCGGCTGGTGCTTGTCCGGGGACCAACCGAAGCAAACTGGGCTTGCTGAAGGTCTACTGAGAACCTTATCAACCCCACATTCTAGACAAAGGTCAGTGTAATGAGATTGCTTTAAGTAAAATTGCTAGTCGACAGAATGGATAAACCATAAGGTGATATTTGCTCTAGAAAAGAACTCCTTCCCTGAGAATTCCTTTAAATAATAGGCTGTCTCGGTATATTTAAAACAAGATCGAACTATATTAAAACACACCTTTCAGGAACTTGCTATTGAGGAGAGTCCTGTACCCAAGAACTTCCTGTTTTGCTGGGACATCTCTTAAATAATACTATTTGACATATCTAACACAATAAATAATTACCAGAATTTCATTTTAATTATAGGGCATGTAATTTGAGGTTACATCAGAGTTACGAGGTAAATTAGCTTCCTATTTCTCAAGGCCTTGCTCTGTTTGGAATTTTAAAAGGTCTTTTAAAGGCATAAAATATGGAAAACATTTAATATTTTCTAATAATTGTGAAATACCTGAACCCAGGAGGTGGAGATCTCATGCTTACTATGAACACAACTTTTACACTGCGAAATGTGAGGTAATAGGCTCGTTCCTGGGTGCACATTTTATTATTTTAATAATAAATTAATTTATTATGCTCAGTAAACTTTAAAAGATGCGTTGTGAGGGGGCAGTGCAAAATAACATAAGCAGGACAGGCTACATAACTTGCCGACCCCTCCTTCAAAAATCATTCATTTCCAGAGGCAGAACATTAAACCGGGCACAGCTCCTTCTAAGTCCTGGGACCTTTGCGAGCCTCCAGGTCACACACCAGTGAATCCAGACCTGTACACGAGGCCTTCTTTTACCCTCCTTTAAGGTGCAATGATGTTCACGCACTCCCTTCTTGAAGCGCTTTTCACTCGCGGCCTCCACCCTCTGGTCACAGCGCGCTGGGAGAGATGCTCCTTTTCTCGGTCTCTCGCGCCCGCCCAGAGCGACGCCTCCATCTCTCCCGGGCCCCCAGCTGTCCAGGTGGGCCCCAAGCAGGTCCCCTCCGGGAGCGGCCTCCTCCTCACGTCCCCGCCAGCCTCGAGGCGGCCACCCGGGGATGGGGGCCGGCGCGGTGCCCGCCAGGCGGGCAGTGGGCGCTTCCCAAACCCGCTCCCTCCCGGCCCCTGCGCGCCCCGATCCCTCCTCGCGCATCCGCGCTCACGTCGCCGGCCCTGGCGGCCGGTCTCCCACACGCCCCGGCCGGTTCCCGGACAGCGCGGGGACCCCAGGCCCGGGCCCCGCGGGGCTCAGGCGACAGGGCCCGGCCAGGGAACCCGGGTTGCCCCGGGGCCTTCGGATCGCTGGGTGCGCCCGCCCCTCAGGCTCCCCCCGCGGTGCCCTCGGGCTTCGGGCCACGCGCCGCCCCCGACCCGCTTCCCCAGCAACGTCGCGCCGCCGCCCCTCGGCCAACAGGGGCACCGCGGCGAGTCCCACCCCGCGCCGCCGGGACGCGGCGGAGGCGGCGGCTCCGCGGCCTGTGCGTGCGCAGCGCCCCCCGCGGCCGCGCCGAGCGCAGGCGGCGGCGGAGGGAAAGAGGGAAGGAGGGCGCCACCCGCCCGGCCCGGCCCCTTCCCCAGCCCGCCGCCCGCCCCCTGGCCGCCGGCGGTGTCCGCGCCTCCGCGCCCGCCCCTGATTTCCTCTGCACCGCGGCGGTGGCGGCGGCGGCGGCGGCGGCGGCGGCGGCGGCGGCGGCGGCGGCGGCGCCTCCTCGTGCGCGCGGTTATTTATTTCCGGGCCCCAGAGCGCTTATAATGGAGCCGCTGTCAGCGGAACCTTCTGCCGCCGCCGCCGCCGTCCCTCCTCTTTTTTTTCCCGACAGATCTTTGTTGTGTGGGAGGGCAGCAGGGATGGACTTGAGCTTGCGGATCTCCTGCTAGAGCAGCCGCGCTTGGAGAGGGCGCCGCAGCCGCGACGAGGAGCCGCCGCCGCCGCCCCGAGACCCCGCCGGTCCCGGCCTCCGTCCGCCCGCGCCCCCGCCCGGCCTTCTCGGCCCGCGCCTCCCGGCAGAGTCTCCTCCCGGCGGCAGATGTGTGTGGGGTCCGCCCACGGCGGGGACTATGGTGAAATTCCCGGCGCTCACGCACTACTGGCCCCTGATCCGGTTCCTGGTGCCCCTGGGCATCACCAACATAGCCATCGACTTCGGGGAGCAGGTAAGCCCCGGCCGCGCCCCGCACCCTGCGCCCTGCTCCCTCTGCCTTGGCCTTAGACGCCCGTGCGGCAGGGGATGGGAACAGAGGAGAGTCACCTGCTCCGAGTCTCTTTTTATCCTGGAACATTTGGTTGGGTTGACAGCTTGTCAAAGATGATTTTCCAGCATTCCATTCCCCCCTCCCCTCAGTTCTTGCGCAGACTTCTCCAGCTCTCCCTGGAAAACGTTAAAAGACCGGAGGGTTTGGAGCTTCACCTACAGAAGGATTTTTAGTGCACAGAAGTAGTATTATGTAATTTGTGATTATATAAACCTCTGGTTTGTAAGTAAAATGTAGTTTCTAATAGCTTGAGTGCTGGGGGTTTTATCTATCCCGAGTTTGTGGTGATGGTGATCACGGGGAGAATTTTGTATTAGAATGTGTCCAAGTTGATTTCCCAGGTACTTCTATTTTTTTTTTTTTTTTTTAAGCTCATGTATGGATTAGAGGCGTCCCATATGTGTCCTGATAAGCCGACCATTGGCCATCTCTAGTTTGGGTTTTTTTTTTCTTTCTTTCTTTCCGTCTTGCACCACTAAAGAAGGGGAGCACATTTTGTTTGTTGCCTTCTCATCCTTGTTTCTTCTTCATGTTTTCCCCCATTTCTCTCCATGTGGCGTCATTGCAAATCAAGCGCTGCAGCCTCTCCAGCAGCGGGGCACTGGTACTCCGCACTTTGCCTGTGCGGCCCGTTTCCGCAGGCCTGCGGCGGGATGCAGTTGCATTTTTAAGGCCAGGAAGAGGATTGGGGGGAAGAGGATTGGGGGGAAGAGGGCAGCAGCCTGTCACCTTGATGGGCAGGTGTCGGAACTGGCCCCGGCATGTGATTGAGCAGCTCCTGACGTTGTAGCACTCTATTTCCTTTCCTTTAAGTCAAGAGACCTCAAAGGATGTTTCTATAGAAAAGGCACCTATCTTGATGCACTTTTAGTTTTAAAAAACCAAACAGTTTTTCGGAAGGGGGTTCATTTGACTCCTCCTTTTGATGAATATCTGCTTGCATTTGTCTCTCTGTGCTCAGAACTTTTGATTGATTTCAACTGTTTAGCTCCCGAATACTTAGCCCACCTTGTAAGCTACTTTTTAGTTCGAATTTTATTGCTGACAAGTGTTCACAATGTATTGCAGCATAGCCTCTGGAGACCTTTGTCTAGCTAGTAAGCCAATTTACTTCTTTTGATGAAATATTATATCTTTTCTGTTGCCACTTTGCTCTGCCAGCACCTCCCCAGGGTCCCCCAAGGGCTCCTCTGATGCTCTACCTTCCCACCCCCCCCAAAAAAAAATCTCCCCTTCTTGCATAACTAACTGGTGACTTTGGGCATTTCCTCTAATCTTTGGAAAGGTTTTTAGGCCTGAATTTATTACACTGCACATTTTAGATGAGTCAAGTGCTGTGTATTCGCCTCAACCTTTTACTGTTTTAAAGCTTATCTAATTGGAGCTGCCCCAAAGGTTGTCAGAAAGCCCAGGCTGCTCACCTGATCGCTTGTCCCTGAACTGTAGCAGCTGTGTGTATGTGTGTGTGTGTGTGTGTGTGTGTGTGTGTGTGTGTGTATTATGTAGGGATAACTGGAAGAAATGAGTATTCTTTGCCATAATTAAATGGCCTGAAACATACCACAGTATTGCCTCACATTTGCCTTGATTTAATGCAAGGTGATATAACTAAGGGTTTGATTTGAGTGTAAAGAAAGGGGTCTCCCTGAGGTCACAAAAGGGAAGCTAGACATAAAAGACTACACAGGTGGTCTATCCTAGTGGGTCTAATAATTCACACTCATCCTTGAGACATTGCTAACTTCCTTGTCATAGGTGACATAAGCAAAGTGCTGGAAGAGTTGTCTTGTTGCACCGAAGCAAGTTTTATCAGTAAGTGTCTTTTGAGGTCCTTATCCCTTAAGCACCAGTGTATTTATGAGGTTACAGGCTGCCTGGTGGTAGAGGTATTTTATCAGAGTTAAGGGTGGGGGAATGGAGGGAAGAAATTGATATGTTTCCAAAACCTTGCTTTGCCTTCCAGTATCAGATGATAATTTTGCAAAATGGGGCAGGGTGCAAAGAACAGAACTTACTTTTTCTTACTGTTAAACTGGAGGGAAAGAATTGCAATGTGAGCTAAAGAGTGACCTGGTCATAGGTGGGTCATGAATGAAAGAACATTTTACCCCAACTGCTTTGAGGCATAATAAAGAGGAGGAACAGTGAACCTATTTTATGCAAATACGAGTCTACGGTAGACTTCGGAAAGTATGCAGCTCTTGACGTGGAGTCTTGTCACGTTCTATGGACAGATGGACACATGTAGGTTTCTACTGTGCTTCTTTCAGAGTGGGCAGGTGTATATTATACCTTGCTATGAGTGAACAATGATTCTCATTTCAGTAATTTACTAATTCTAAAGTAGGTTAGGTGACATGGGAGGCCAAAGGTCAAAACAGTCCCTGGTTCACGGGTGTTCGAGATGATGAAGAAACCCAAAATTAAAAAATAAAATAGCTCATTAGCTTTTAAGTCTCTAACTTGTCAAGAACAGAAGGATACTGAAATCATTGTAAATGTTCCCTAGATGAGGTTTTTTTTTTTTTAATGATAATAAACATCTCAGTTTGTGGTTTCTGTCGGAAATGTGGACAAAACCTTTAAAATGAAAACCCAGCTATAGGCAAGATCCCACTAAAATTTGAATAAGCAGCACATGTGACTGTGTGAAGGAATTACACATTATCTCAGAGCTATTAATGCCACGTGTGGGGCTGCTGTGAAGAAGCCTGTAACAGCCCGTCCAGGGCCTGCTGATGTTTTCCATGAATGTTATCCATTATGTAGAGCTTTCCCTGTAATGTTATAGGCCAGTCGGGGAAGAAACCCAAATATTATGGAATATTTACTCTAATGAAATCTATCATCCCATTTTTCAATTTTGATGGTGGCAGTAATTTGGGGGTGGAGGCAAGTGTTGAATTCTACACTGAAAAAAAAAAAAAGCTGTATGGAATAAAATGACCTGCTTTTTAATATTAAGCATAGGCACCATGGAAGAAATGAGAGTACACCCTTATTGCAGAAACTAAAACAATGTTTGTAGAACCCTTTAGGTGTGTAGAACACTTGATGATAATTGCAGTAGATATGGAATTAGCATTTTATTTCTATTTTTACAGATTGAGAAAAGTATTCATTGCTTCCATTCATCGAGCACTTAGTAGGTGCTTATAACATCTCAGCACATGTTTATATATGAGGAAAGAATAAGAGGCCTAGGCACGTTAAGGCCCTTGTCCAAGTTTACACAGGCAGTGCAGGCCAGAGCCCGGGCTCCAGCCATATCCTCCTGGCCCTTAGCCACTCTGCTCTCTGCTTGCACACTGAGAGCCACTCCCAGGAGTTCTTAGACATTTAGAAGTAAGTTCTGGCTTTTCGGAGTTCCAGCCTTGGCTTAAATGTAATCTTAGCTGTCATAGTTTGAATTTTGAAGACTCAACAGATGTAAGCCAATCATAACGAGACTTCTCAGAAAAGGGAGATTGTGACCAAGAGGGTCATGTTAGAAGGGCCAAATTATCCAGATAATTAATTAAATCAATGCTGTATCTTATTTTGACAAGGTTGGCATAGCCTTTGGTTAAAAGAGAGGAAAAAAGATAAGAAACAACTGATACTTCACAAAATTATTTAGAAATCACTTAGTCTTCATCATTAGAGCAATATAGACTGCTAAAGAAAGATGGAAGATACGAAGATACATTGAAGAAATACAATGTATTTCTTCAGAGGGGTCTGCAAATGTCCATTTGATTTTGCCATATTAAGAAGACTGATTTCTGTTTAAAATTAAACTTGGTACAAAGTCCCTGAATTCCTTAAAAGCCAAGTTCACCAAATTATGTAGAATAAATCAGTGATTTTTTTTTTTTTGTAAGGTACCTAATGACACTTAAAAATGTTAAGGACAGCTCTTGTGAAGACTTGAAAGAGAAAAAGTTGAAGTTGTTCTCACTTTAGAAGAAATGTGTTCTGCTCAGTGCCAGGCAGGCTACTCTTTGACACTCACGAGATTACCCGCGTTCTTTCAGGTAACCTTGAGTGAATCACTGAATTTGGTTGGGTCCAATATAATAGATCAAAGACTCAAGGGTTTTATCTGTGAACGAAGAGTTTTGCATATGGATTGTTGATTACTAGAGTAAGTTGTATAATAGGAATGTTTCATGTTTCCCCAGCCCTCCTTTCTAACTTAAGAAACCTAGAGTTAGGCTTCCACAGTATAAGAGGGTTTCAAATTACTAACATCACAAAATGGGGGAAAAAAAAAAAAAAAAAGAGAGAGAAGCCCAGGAAAAGTAGCTTAATAAATGTTCTCATCTACTAAGTAAAGAAATGCCCCCCACCTCACCCCCCTTTAAAAAAAGGTCTCCAGGAGGTACAGGAATTTTTTTTTTAAGTGAATGTTGTGCATGGCACTGGCCACTACTGGGCAGGGACTCGTCATCCAACGTCACTAAGTGACGGAAGAGACCTCCCCAGGCAGAGCTTGCCCTAAGTAATAACAAAAGTGTCCATTGTATGTTCCACTTTCCAAAGTACTTACAGACAGAAAAGTAAATCCCAGGTTAAGTTGCTAAGTAACTGTCGGTGAGAGACTTTTTTCTCCTCCAATCTATTCTATATTAATGGACTAAATCTCAAAACAACATTTATTTTTTCCAATTATTAAAGTAACATATAACATTTAAAGTTTGGTTACATATTAAAAAATGGAGGAAAAAAGTAAAAATACCTCTAATTCGACTCTGAAGAAAAAAACCCCTTTAACGTTTTGGGTATCTCCTGCCAATTTTTTTTTTTTTACATAATTGAGGATATACATATGTGTGTGTACATATATATATACACATATTTTTTAATATATATATATTTCACAGAACACAGAGGCATTTTTCCCATATCACTTAAAAGTATTTAACTGTGATTTTTAAATAGCAGTATGATATGTGATTACATGAACATCCAGTAATTTCCTTTGCTGTATATTCCCCTATTGTTTAAATGCTGAGGTTTTTTGTTTGTTTTTTCCAACATAAAGTTTCAGTGAGCATCTCTGTGTAATAAGTAGATAATGTGTTTTCTCTGACTGCCTTGGGCTTTATGCCTAGCATAATTTGATGCCTGTTTCAGCTTCTCATTCATACATAGAAAATGAGGTCACTGGCAGTCCGTATTTAGTCAAGGACACCGTGACCTCCTTAGTCTAATTGATACTCACTTCTCCACTGTGTTTCCCAGTTTTCTTTAGATGTACATCTGTGTTTAAAGTACCTCTCTTTCACTGCACTTAGGTAAGTAGATTATTTCTAGAGCCACAAAGGTATAATTCTGTGGTTTGTTTCTTAACTCATTTATTTATTGAGGTGGTTTGATGACCAGCCTAACTACTACTTTGTCAGAATACGTCTTCCCAGCATCTCCTTCAAAAGATAATCAAATACTTCTTACGTCAAGACAATATCTAAATCTCTTTCTAGTTATACATCTGATTCTTTAAAAGCAGTTTTAAAAGCGTACCAAGTAATATCGTTTATAGCATCATCTCACTTTTTTGATGTGACAAGCCCAGTTTTATATTAGTGGCCAGTAATTGGTTTCCATGTCTTTTTGCTCTGAAATAAATAAATCTCTTTAAACTTACACCAGAGTGAATTGGGTCATATGTACATTTTAAAAATTAAATCCAGTGTTTTTTTAACACCTATGACTTTATTAGTTGATGTGGCAATGTCATAGAAATATAGAAAACCCTGTTTTATTGCAGAATTATCTAGATATGAGCTACCTCTGTGAGTGCATTTTCTTGATAACTGAAGCTTATCCTTTTTATTTTTTAAAGTTTTATTTTTTTGATGCAGACCAATTTTAAAGTCTTTATTGAATTTGTTACAATATTGCTCCTGTTTTATGTTTGGGTTTTTTGTCTGCGAGGCATATGGTATCTTAGCTCCCCGACCAGGGATTGAACCCACAGCCCCTGCACTGGAAGACGAAGTCTTTTTTTTTTTTTTTTTTAACATCTTTATTGGAGTATAATTGCTTTACAGTGGTGTGTTAGTTTCTGCTGTATAACAAAGTGAATCAGTTATACATATACATATGTTCCCATATCTCTTCCCTCTTGCGTCTCCCTCCCTCCCACCCTCCCTATCCCACCCCTCTAGCTGGTCACAAAGCACCGAGCTGATCTCCCTGTGCTATGCGACTACTTCCCACTAGCTATCTATTTTACATTTGGTAGTGTATATATGTCCATGCCACTCTCTCACTTTGTCACATCTTACCCTTCCCCCTCCCCATATCCTCAAGTCCATTCTCTAGTAGGTCTGTGTCTTTATTCCCGTCTTGCCACTAGGTTCTTCATGACCCTTTTTTCCCTTATATTCCATATATACGTGTTAGCATACTGTATTTGTTTTTCTCTTTCTGACTTACTTCACTCTGTATGACAGACTCTAACTCCATCCACCTCACTACAAATAACTCCATTTCGTTTCTTTTTATGGCTGCGTAATATTCCATTGTACATATGTGCCACATCTTCTTTATCCATTCATCCGATGATGGACACTTACATTGCTTCCATGTCCTGACTATTGTAAATAGAGCTGCAATGAACATTTTGGTACATGACTCTTTTTGAATTATGGTTTTCTCAGGGTATATGCCTAGTAGTGGGATTGCTGGGTCGTATGGTAGTGCTATTTTTAGTTTTTTAAGGAACCTCCATACTGTTCTCCATAGTGGCTGTATCAATTTACATTCCCACCAACAGTGCAGGAGGGTTCCCTTTTCTCCACACCCTCTCCAGCATTTATTGTTTCTAGATTTTTTGATGATGGCCATTCTGACCTGGAAGGCGAAGTCTTAACCACTGGACCGCCAGGGAAGTCCCTGAAGCTCATCCTTTAAAATGCAAATCACTGGTTTTCTTTTTCTTTTTGTAGTACAAGAAATCTATATTGCACCTTTCTCTACCATATTAAATAAATACTATATGCAAAACTCAATGAACATTTTTTTGGTGGCTTGTGAATGTTGTGCTGGCAATCAGCTGACAGGATATCCACTGACAGGTGATACTCAAAATACTTAACAAAGAGTTTGGCACTGACCGACAAAATAAAAATAATAATTAATAAAAATAGCTAATACAGCTTGAATACTTGCTTTTTAATTTTCTGCTTTGGATCTGCTCTGTGCCCCAGAAACTAAAATCCATTAGAAATCCATGAAAAAATGAAGAATAAATAATTTTGGAGGTCTCCCTTGCGAAAAAAGTGTATACACTTTGTTACACTAGCTCTCCTACCCTGCCCTATTTTCGTTTCTGTTCTAGAGAGATTCTAGAGTCAATGTCAGGTAAGTGACCTTTGCATAAGGGAAGTGTTGCCAGATTTGACACAGGCCCTGCTCTCAAATCAGGTCCTATTTGAGAAAACATACATGAAGCACTTTTGCAGTCAGAGCATCACAGAGCGAGATGCCTGATTGCACACTGCAGTTTGTGATAACGTACGGCAGGGTACTCAGTACTTGCAGTAGCGCGGTGAGTCTGTGGTCATGGCGATGAACAGTAAACCACACAGAGGCAGTTCTTATCTGGAGGTTGTCACCCCTGCCTCATTCTCTGTAAATTCTCCTGTCCCCAAAGTGGATACCACCCATCTGCAAAGATGAGAATAGAGTCACAGGATAGGGAAATTAGCAGACTTCATATCAAGCCATACAAACCCCGGGTTTGTTTCTGTTTTGTTTTAATTTTGCTGTTTCTGTGGTTTGGGGATCATTCAGCGGCTATACCAGAAACCAAGTACCGCTCACGATGCTGAGAACCAATGAGCTTAAAATGACCAAGACTACAGTTATCTCAGTCAAGTGAAGACTCATGCGTCACAGCTTTCTGGTTCTATACGGCTGCTTCTCCGTGCCAAAAATGTTTTCCAAGTCCGCCTTGGGAAGGGAAAGAGCTTAGTTATTTGTCAGGGCAAAGGTGGTATTTATTCTCCTTGATAATGAGTTATCAGAAAACAGCCTGGACAGCTGGTCCAGGAATGCCACGTGGTCCCAAGGGACAGATGGACCAGCTTCATTTCTTGTGGGAAGAGTACATTTTGGTCCAAGTTAGCTCACAGGCCCTAGCTGGCTTTTACATTTCTTATGGGGTTTTGATATCACAAGATCAGCGAGGCTTTCCATGCGTGTGACACCCAGCGCTGTTACAGGGTTGCCTCTCTGTAGATGGGTTTGTCAGTGTGAATGGGCCGTCCTCTTACTAACGTGGGTCCACATCTCTGTCCCCAGCCTCAGGGCGGGGCGAGGGGCTGTGTGTAATGGCTCCTTCTTCTCCAGCACAAGGAGGCGAGAGGCACCTCCAAGCCCACGTTCCCAGTGCACTTCCTGTGCCTCGTCTGGGCTCATCCCACCCGGATGGGGACTGCGGCTGGCCGTGGGGACCTGTGACTTCGGGCTGGGAGGAAGTTAAAAGCAAAAGCGGGACTCCCTGGATAAGAACTTCCAAGGGTGACTAGAAAGGTGAGGTCGAGGCTCCTCAGGACATTCAGTTGGAATGAAATGGCTGAAAAGCTGAATGTTTTTAAAAGCAGATTAACGAGACTTTCTAGGGAGAAAGCTGAGGCAAGAATGAGAGAGGGCAGAAGTTGGCTTTGTGGCTGTAATCTTCCCAGGATGTGAGAACTAAAAGTAGCTTATTTTGTGAGAGACACAGAAAGGATTAGTTTGGGTCAGGAAGCTTTCCGGGTTGTGGTCCAGCAAGAGCATTTACATGGGGAAAGCTGGTCACCTCCTGGTTGTTTCTTAACGAAATAATAATGAGTCCACATCAATAAGCTTGTCAGAATCCCTGCTCAGTTTTTTTAGAAATATAACATTAAGTCTAGGGAAATTTTTGAGTCCCGGGCTGTCGTTTTTTCACGTGCCAATTGGCTTAGGTGTGGCTGCGTTGTGTTTTCAGAGCTGTCTTTAAGGTGGTAAGAAGTAGATACGCTCTTGCTCTTACGGCTGCTCCATAAACAGCCCCGAGATCTGTTGGCCACTGGGTCATGCATTTCAATACAGGGGAATGGTAGTGTGGAGAATCTAAAATAGCAGATTACAAAAAAGAAAAACAAATTGTCTGAGTGCTCTAAATGGTTTGGCAGGAAAGTTACCGCGCTGGGACACAGCGGTCTCCCACGACGTGTGGCCTAAACTTGACATTTTATAAAGACAGACAGCGCAGAGCAGAGTAACAAGTAACCACGCTTCATAAGAAAGAGGTAACTTTCACCTCTTCATGATCCTAGCCAAGACCAGCGCAGAAGCGACTGGAAAGACCCTTGCCACCAGCCCGACCCAAAATAGGAAGTCAAGGGTCTCTTCTCTGCTCCAGACTCACATTCAACTGTGGCTTTTTCTTGGGATGGGTTATGGTTCTCACCCCCTCCCTTTTCCGATGCAGCGTTGCATCACCTGGAGCCCCACCTGAGGTCAGAGCGTACCTCCCCTACTCCCACGCTAAGGCTCACACCTTTATGTGCCAACACCACCTGGGCCTCACACCTATTGGGCTGCTTACCAAACCTGGGCAGTTCCCTGACACTGTTGGTAGTTAGTCCAAGTGTTTACCAGTCTTCCCCGGATGAACCAGGGTTTCAGCAGCGAGGAGAAAGGAGCTTGGACTGAGTTCCGAAGGTCCACTAAGGGCCTTAAGCAGTCGGTGGCAGCGGGCATCAGTAACTGAGCTGCAGAGCCGCTTTTGTTTTCCTAAAATTCTTATTTACTCTAATTTCTTTCAGGCTTAATATGTCTTCTGTCAGGGGAGGAGGCTGGCGAACCTGTGTTTCTTTCCTTTTTAAAAATCACAGTATCGTTCACCTACAGTGAGGTACACAGATCTTACACGAACAGGTCCATGAGTTCTGACAAATGACAGATGCACACCGTACATAAGTACAAAACCCACACCCCAGGCAAGATATGGAGGGTTTCCATCAGCCCAGAAGGTTTCTGGTGCCCCTCCCTCAGAGGCCACCGCTGTTCTGAGTGCCGTGGGAGCCTTTTTAATTGCTAAGACAAAGCGACACACATGCCTTTTGGTCCCAGGTAACTGAGTTCGCGGCCACTCAACTGTTATTACAGTGTGTAGCGCTGCTACTCTTTCCTGTTGCAAAATATGCCTCAATGTTGTGGATTTTAGTGGATTTAAGGCAGGTAGAAAATTTGACTTTCTGTGTAAAATAACTTTTCCCCTTATTTTATACGATTTGGTGTTTTTAATTCTTCAGTTGATATACATCCTTCAGTTATATGGACTGCTGATCATTTTGATTTTCAGACATGCTTAAAAATGAAAGTCTGCTTCATATCGTAAAACGTAAAGCTAGTATCATAAAATGTAATGTGGTACGTACATACCATGGACTATTTATTCAGCCTTAAAAAGGGAATGAAATTTTGATGTATGCTACAACATAGATGAACCTTGAGGACATTATGCTAAGTGAAATAAGCCACACACAGAAGGTCATGCTTTTGTGTATGTGGAAGTATGCTTCCACTTATATGAGGTACCTTAAGTAGTCTAAGTCATAGAGACAAAAAGTGCAGTAGCAGTTACCAGGGTTTAGGGGAGAGAGGAATGGGGGTTATTGTTTAATGGGTAGTTTCAGTTTGGGATGACTCAGTTCTGAAGATGGATGGTGGTGATGGTTGCACAATATTGTGAATGTACTTAATGCCATGGAACTGTATACTTTAAAGGGTTAAAATGATAAATTTTATGTTATGTATAGTTTATCCACATTTTAAAAATTTTCGTTAACTTCATAAGCTACTCAGAAAGCTGGTGGCTTTTGAAGAGGATCTCTCTTTAAAAAAAATTTTGTTAATTTTATTCTGGTTATAGTCATCGTATAAAGAAGAAAAATAAATAAGAGGATCAAGAAGAAAATAAGTATATATAGCATTATCTCTAGGCCCATGACCTAGAGATATTGCTATTTATTATTTTAGTGCATGTCCTTCTCATCTCTTTTCTATCTGTGTATTTTCAAACAAAATTGTAACCTCTTTCCACTTTATATCACAGGCAGTTTCCCTTGATTTTAAGTATTCATCTCAAATATGATTAATGGCATTCTTTCACAGGGATACACCGTAATTTACTTAACAATACTCTGTAGCTAGACGTTCAGTCTTTCCTGTTTCATTCTATTACAAATAGTGCTCTGAAGCATTTTTGTTCAGAGATCTTTGCTTCTGATTATTTCTTTGGATTAACACTAGAAATACTTGTGCACATGCGCACCTTTTCACGCCTCCCACTGTGTGCGACACCACATGGCTGTAGAAAGTTGTCCCAGGTTCCCCTGCAGGCGCCTGTTGCATGTGGCCCCGGCCCCCAGTGGACATTCCCAGCCAGGATGCCATTTTCCCGTCCAGTGAGTTCTGCCCCCGGAAACTGTGTTCTAGTTCTTTCAAAGCCACATGGTACTGAACTCCTTCAAAGGATTTCTTTTATTAAAAGCATTTTTTTAAATGCTGAGAGATCAGTTCAGTTTTTCATCATGTAATACTTTTAAAGTCTTTCAGGACTTTCATTCTTTACAGTAAGCACATTTTGGACCAAATACGTACTGCACTTGGGATTAGGCAGAAGCACAGGGAGGAAAAGGAGTGAGTGGGTTTTACTCATACATCTGGGAAGATATCTGTCCCTGCAGGTTTCATGGCAGAGAAAAGTGTTTTTTTGGATGAGTTCAGTGATGCTTAAGAAGTTTGCATCCCCAGACTTCCTGGGTGAACTCGTGGGAGAGGAGGAAAAACTTAACCAACCTTCCAAGGTGCCAGGTCCTGCCTGAGGCTCCTGGCATGTACGGTGGGGTGGTCACCTTCCCCACTTTAAAGATGAACAGATTGAATAGCTGTGCCGGGTCGTTCAGTCTCTCTGCAGAGCAGCCAGTCTTGTCTGACCAATAGTTCACGCTTAGGGTCTCAGAGGAGAGTATTTGGAGTTGACTGTGCTAGGGAAATGCGGAGCTAGTGATATTTAGGGGAAATAGAACAGAAAGTGTTCTTCTCTCTTTTCTACCACCCTGCCCCTGGGTTCTTCAGTTTAAACTGGTCTTCTTGCTATTTAGAGCCTGCCTTGGAGAAAAGCAGCAGAGCAAACAGAGAGGGGAAATAGTTCATGCTTATTGAGAGAGGCCCTGAGTCCCTGTGGCTTCTCTGTCGTTTTTAGCAGTGCTGCAAGCTGACTACAGCATGGTTGAGAGAAAGAATGTCCACTCCTGATAGGCCCCTCTGGACTTGACCTCCTCCATCCCTGCACCCACTGGCTCTATGACCTTGAGCTTGACTTCTGGGGGCTTCAGCTTTCCCAGCTGTTAAACAGGTATAAAGGGTTTCTGTACCTTCTTTTGGAAGTGCAGACCACCCAGAGACTAGACACAGAAGAGCTTTGAAAAGTCTGAAGCGCTGCCCCTATGTAAAGCGGTATTACTAAGACTTTGAACCAGGCATGCTGCCGCTACACCTGTTTATTGTCACCCGTCCTTGACTAGAGCCGACTGTTCTTGCTCTGTATTGAATCCGTGACTCGCATTAAGGGGACTTGCTAAACTAGAGCCAGCTGGCTTAGGGGCAAGCAGGGGCGGAAGCATGCTGGAGGACAGATGCTGGAAACACTTGGATTTTACATGTGTGTCAGCAATACTTTCGCTGGGTTTTGTTTTTTTTTTTTCCTACTTTGGGGAAAAGATGTTTAAGGCTGGATTTGCTCAGTAGTGGGGTTTTTGTTTTTGTTTTTGTTTTTTTTGATTGGTTGGTTTTAGTTGAATTACTAGGATTTAGGTAACATGCACTTTTTGAAATGATAGGTTAAATTTCATTTGCTCTTAATCATAGGCTGCTGTTTGACATAGATTTTGGGGAGGGTAGCTACATGTACCACTGGCCCCTTCTCTAATCTAGACATACAAATGGGACCAAGCCTTTTTCAAAATTGTTGACAATTATGGCAGTAACACACCAAGGTGTTTGAAACAAATTATGGGGTCTGCTTAATGAGCTGAAAGTTGTAACCCTCTTTCTCAGGTGCTTACTATACTGTTTTGGAGTGTTTTCCCTATTAAATGGAGAATAGTTTCACTATTAATGGAGAATATGGAATGCAGGGGGCAAGAGTGTCTTCATGAATGTGTTCATTCAACAGATGCTTCTTGAACACCTACGGTGTGGCAGGTCCAGTGCTAGTCACTAAAGACGGAATAGGGAAAAGGACTGACTTTTAGCTGTGCAGCGATTAATCTAGAAGGGCAAACAGTCAGGCAGGCACCTACCAAAGAATGTGATCAGGTCTGAGATAGGGGAAGAATAGGGTGTTTATCCCAGGATCCTATAGCCCATCCTAAGGGTCAGGGAAGCTTTGGTTCCAGCTGAGACCTGAGATCTAAAGAGAGTGGCGTATCTGCTATTCTGGAAAGCAAGAGAGTCCCAGGTGGAAAATGGCAGATGCTTACTGTGAGTGGGACAGTACCCCGTCAGTCAGGGTAAGGGGTTTGGCCTTGATCATTAGGCCACTGGGGAATGTTGAAGGGTTCTCAGTGGGGGTGTGATGTGCTTGGATTTGCATATTCGAAAGATAACTTTGGTTTCAGTGTGGCTAATGAATTAGAGGGAGGTGAGAGCAGAGGTGGGGAAACTGATTAAGAGGCTCTTGTGGCCACCACCAGCGAGCTGCAGGAGGCCTGGAGTAGGGCTGGGGGCAGGGAGGGAGCCCTAAAAGAGAAAAGCTATCTAGAATCAAATGCACTTGGCCACCGGGAGGGGATGAAGCTGACCATGATGCTACCCAACTTTAAAAGAGCTGGTGCAGGGAATGAGTTCCATTTCAGTCATGGTAATTCGTTAATAGATCTAGTGAGATGCCTTACATTGCCTGCCTGAGCGAGAATACAAATTATGCATAACCGTGGGAACAACAAGGAATATTTAGTATCTGGATAGCACTGCTGCTCTGTTTCTGTCTCTCTTCTTCCCCTCCTCCCCAAGGGGCCACTGCGTTACATTATCCGTAATGGGAGCTCTTTGCATTTTCACCTAAATGCAAATACTATGAATATTCATTTTTTCCTTCACGCTTTAAAAATGCTTTATTATAATACAGTCAGTTCTCAGCCATTTGCTTTAATGAAACAGTGATTGGAAAATTCAAAATACTTCGGAATATTTGGCATTGGAATACATTAGGACTCTGGGGGGAGCAAGTTTATCCTCATCATCTTTGTGCTGTGCTTAGGATAATATTACAGTTAGACCAGGGCTTGGTGACAGCAGAGATGTCATCTGGAATTAAATTTGATGAGGCTCCTTGGTTTTGCTCCCTCTCTCTGTATATTAAATGTTTACTGTGTAAACAGCAGGGAGTGGACCAGCCTTAGAGGGGTTCTTTTTATGGCTTTATGTTTGTTTGTATTTTGGTGTTGTCTATAGCTTACAGCCTGGTTGTAATTCATAAAAGTCATTTAGAATACATTTTGCTGTAGAAATAATATTATAAATTGTGGTTAGGTTTCCAGGCCACTTGACCAAAGTTACATTACCCCTAATGTTATTAAAATATTATCTGTTTGCAACGAGGAGTAGTAGAAAACAATGCTGTTAGAATAGTAGTCATTGGAAAAAGCAGTAATGTTGAAAAATATCATTTGTCCTAATTACCTGTATGACCAGTTGGCTTAATAACAATTTAGGGGAGGAGCTGGCACGTGGGAGGGGAGGAGGTCGGTGCCACAGGCTTTCGAAACTGGGTGAATTTAAAATCAAAATGTCTTCTCTATCCACGTGCCTCATTGGCTGTGATTGTGGTCATTTGAGAACTCAAAAATGGGAGTGTCCAACAGTCCTAGGAGGATGACTTGACAAGACTTGGAGGAGAGATGGGTGGATGTGAAACAGAACCCCCGGGGTGGAATTAACAGGTGGGACTGGGCAGATTCTCCTGGGTGGAGACGGAAGAACAGGGGAGCCTGAGGCTGGACGCCCTGCAGGCTGCTGTGGGACCCACACTTCCCGCTGGCTTCCGGGACCCAGGACAGCGGGGGAGGCGGGGGTGGTGATGGCGATAAGAGGAAGGTCACGTGCCTTCAGCCGTTTCCATGGGAAACCATTGCCTGTAAGCTGATGTCATCTAAGGTCTGTAGTAGTGAGCTGTCCCCTGCTAGTGTGACATGGCAGGCAGTTTTGAATGTTTTCACATGCAAAATAACTCTGATTTCTTTATGGCTAGAGAAATACTTGTTCTGCTGTTCACAATCAGTAGCTACGTGGACTTTAAAATTCATGCTCCCCGCCCTGTAATTTATTGTGACCTAATCATGTCTTACATGCCTAGCTAATTTCCAAGGGGCCTGCCACTTCTGTATCATGTTTCCTTTTCCCTGATTAGTCCATAAGTGGCATTCAAATTCTAATTTTAAATGTATTATCGCTAAGTTTTCTAGTGTTATTGCCCAGTTATCTAGTGAGAACAAAATTTTAAAACATCTACCTGTATCTATTGATGTAGGCTTACCTGTGCCCTCATTCCATTGATATCTTGATACCATCTTGAAAAATAGTCAAAATGCAGCATTTAATACTAAGAAACCAATAAGCTACTAGGAAGCTCAGAACTGAGGTGGAAATTTGTGGAAATGAAAATATTTTCTGTAATTGGACCATATCCATATTGTAAAAGGAACACCTTTAAATAAATAAATATATATATTTGTACATTTCTTTCTTTTTTTAAGAATTGGCCAGTATTAATACAAATACCTTAAATTAAGCGGGTGGAAAACAAACATTTAACCCAGTTTTTTCTTTTAAGTTCAGCAGAAGTGGACAGTCTTTTTTCAGGAGGCTGTAACTGAGAAAGGGCTGGTGTGCCCCGAGGCTCAGAAAGCCAAAGTCTGAGAGCAGGTGTCTGCAACAAAGTAAGGGTTTATTGCAGGGCCTTAGGCAAGGGAGTGGGAGATAAGCCTCAGATCCACTCCTATTTGGTCTTTGAGTTGGGGGGGGGGCAGTGTTTAAAGGGGAAGAACAAAGAAGCTGGGGTTAATCATCTTCTTGTGACCTTTCTTGACATTTCTTCATCATAGTTTCAGGCGGTCAGGATGTCCCCAGTGTGCATTCTCTGGCGAGGTGGTCCATGGCTTGCGGGTCTGTTAGCTCATCTTGCCCTGGAGGAACAACCTGAGTCTGTACATTAATGATTATTTGTATAATAGCAATTATAGTACATTAACGATGTTAACAACAGCAATTTTAGTCCTCTGACTCTGGCTGATTAGTGTTCAGTTAGCAGAGAATTGAGGTCGGAGGGGACAAGAAAGGGATTGAGGTCAGAGGGGACAAGAAAGGAAATAGGGCTTCCGTGGTGGTGCAGTGGTTGAGAATCCACCTGCCAATGCAGGGCACACGGGTTCGAGCCCTGCTCTGGGAAGATCCCACATGCCGCGGAGCAGCTAGGCCCGTGAGCCACAACTACTGAGCCTGCGTGTCTGGAGCCTGTGCTCCACAACGAGAGGCCACGATAGTGAGAGGCCCGCGCACCGTGATGAAGAGTGGCCCCCGCTTGCCACAACTAGAGAAAGCCCTCGCGCAGAAACGAAGACCCAACACAGCCAGAAATAAATAAATAAATAATTTAAAAAAAAAAAAAGGAAATAAAGTTTTGGATAGAGAGATTAATCATAAACTCAGCAAGGGAACTCAGTCGTAGGGGGACTCAGTTTTAACGCAACAAAATAAACATCGCCCTTTGCTTTGACTGGTGCACAGCTCACATTTGTAGAGTACTTCACAGTTTGTAAAATATATTCTCACCGAATATATTGAGAGGCCGTGATCTGTGCTCCGATCAGAGGACCACAGTCGGAGGACGGCCTTCCTTCCCTGTGTGTCTCCCCGACCTAAGCCTCCTCCCCATTCTATGTGAGGGTCTGCTCTGTCCTCAGGAAGAGGATGGGGGTACTTCCCTTTCAGCACTGAAGGGGGGTGGTCACAGCACAGGCCTAGCAGTTCAGAGTCACGTGCAGGCTCCACCTGGGTCCTCCTGGAATTCCACCCTCATATTTATTCATGGCTGTCTTCCTTCAATATCATAGCCTGTGGCTCTGCTTTCCCCAAACCACCGGATGTTTTTCCCCACCCCGCCACCTTCCCTCCTGTGAATCTGAGGGCCTTGCGTTCCTTCTCCTTATTTATGCTACAGAGTATTACTTTCTTCAAATCTAATCATCAGGTGAAAAAAAAAAACATTCCACGTGGGCTCTCATTGGCTGTGCCTTCTGGCCGACTTTTTCAGTTTCCTTGCTTTTCAGCACCTTTTCATAAATCAGGTGTCTTTTTTTTTTTTTTGATTTTTTTTTTTTCCCTTCCAGGCATTCATTAATTTCAGATTGGTTTCCACGGGTTTCTGCCTTGCTGAGTTTCTTGCTTTTTCACGGAAGCCGGCTCCAGAGAGGCAGAGAGAGTGGCCTTCGTTCCACCCTTCCTGGAGACGCCAGGCTACTGCCCCGCGTGCCTCATCCCCCTGTCTTCACAGCCCACAGCGTCTCCATAGTTACCCATCTGTCTCCCCATCTCCCTACGAAACGCCCCCCTTCCCAGGGCAGGGCTGGTGTGTGACGTCACCTACTGTGCCTGCCTTCCGGCTCCCCTTCTTACAGCACTGGGCACAGATGGAACCTCAGAAGGGCTTGAGTGAAATCACTGGGTGAAGTGACCCCGTGCCTGAAAATATAAGCCACATGACAAATGTGATTTGTTCAGGGTTAGCGTGTACGTCCCCCATCTTCTATCAGCTGAAGCACATCTGTCCCTCTAAATGGAGGGACAGCTATCTGAGTCCACCCGATGTCTTCCTAAGCACAGTACCCCGAGCTTGCTTCGCTGTGGGTGTGCGGCTGGAAAGGGACAGCGCATCAAGGTGGCCTCCCTCCCCCCCAGCCAGGAAGCAGCTCGCCTCCAATGCTGAATCTGGAGAGATTACTAGCGGCACAGACTTGATATTCGGGTTTGTCAGCCGGTCATAATGTAGACACTAGTGAGACTGCCTACCTTGAAAACCAGTTATTCTTGTGTTTGGGTGAGAAATCATTTTCTGTTGAAAAAAAACCATGCAAAACGATGCCTTTGTGGGAGGTGATTTCACTCAAGGGGAAAGAGGGTGATTTGCGACCACTGAGGTGCTCCCTGATATGGAGATGGTCTTAACCCTGCAGGGCACATCCCAGGGAGGTGGAGGAGGGTGCTGGGGAGACCCCTGTCCACTCCCAGCCCTCAGTCCTGAGAGCCCACAAAGACCAGCTTCTCTTTAGGGGTGCAGAGCAGGTGACATTAGAGCAGTATATTAGTGCATGGCGATCTTGTTTGATTGCCAGGTACCTTCATCCAGGACAGAGGAATCATCCTGCACAACCATGGCTGGAATTAGACTGAGTAGACCCGGATGTGAAGAACAGCACTATAATATTAGCTGTTGTCTCCTAGTAAAGAGTATTCTGCACTTTGCACTTTTGGTCATCAGTGTGGGCTGTGGCCAAACCAAAATGCTTTGAATGTGACATATTATATGTCATAGCAATGCAATAGTATATTACACGTTATAGCATGGGATCCAAACAGAATAACACTGAAGTAATAGTAATCTGATAGCTAGCAAACACTATTGCTACTAAGCCTGCCTTCCCTCCCTCTGTCTATCCAATATATAGCCTAATGACCTGCAAGGATTTCTATACAAATAAAGTTTAGCAATCATAGTTTATAAGCTATCTCTCTCTGTGTATTTAACATTGCAAGAGGGGAAAGTCCTTTGCCGTAGGGATTCTGATTTTATTGCATCATTTACCATTACACAAAGGGAGAAAATAAGGACAAGAATAGAGCTAGACTGCTTTCCCTCTCCAAAATCCAGATGAGAGAGAGAATGCATTTGGGACTTACCTGCTGTAATAAGTTTATAAAGAAGAAGTCTGATCTCCAGTGTATGCCAGTTCCTTAGCAACTGAGGCTGATGTGCAACAGTGGAAATAAGAGTGATATGTTTTTAAAACACAACACTGTTTGGTAAACTAACCCTGTCCTCCTTAACCCAGAACTGTGATATGTACTTGTTTACATGTATTTCCCTTTTGAGTTTATTAAATCATTGAGTACATAACCTTGGCAACATTTTGATAGTTTTCTGTTGTTTGAGGTTTCCCTTAGAATGATGTAAAATATTTATAGGTTGTTTGAAATAAACTAGATTTTCTTTTTAATGGGATGGAGTCAGTTTTGAAAAAGGAAAACCTTAGAAAGCAAAGCATGGATTTCCTGTAAAGCTGATGGTGGGGCTTCAAAAAATAAAGCCAGCAACCCAGACTGGATGAGAACACAGTACAGTTAACCTCTTGGTGACTGTCGGCTCCTCTAGTCTGCATGTTGGTGTGGTTTCCAAAAATGTACAATAGAAATAACCATTTTATACACGTGCTATTGTCCTTTTTAAGGGTGGACAGCTCCTAGGCATGAAAGCATTTTTCTTCTTTTATCTCTTCTGAGGTGTGTTTTTGTTTGTTTTTTTGCTTTTCTCTGTTTCTGTTTTGTTTTGTTTTGGTGGGGAGGGGAGTGAGGTGAGGGGGAGGATGGAGGGAGATAAATCACTCTTTTTCTTTCAACAGAGCATTAAAAACAATGTATACCTTACTTTTCCTCATAATAAGATGTCATCTTCTTCCTAATAATTACTACTGCTTTATCATAGAAAGGTGCAATTGTGACATTTGAAGTTTCTCATCATCATAAAACAGTGTAAAACTTAAAAAAAGCAAACTAAAAATCCTTCTTGAATTTTCACTTGTAGTTTTTCATGGGAGTCTCCTAATGAGCCGCGGTTACTTGGAAGCACGTGGTCCTCCCTTTCTCTCTATCCTAAGCTTGTCGGAAAGGCTGGGTCCATGGTCCATGTGTGCAGGCACAGGACAAATGGCCTGTCCCTCTGCCCACCCATATGTTTGGGCAGCCTGAGCAGTAGATTGTCCTCGGCTGATGTGGCCCTGGCAGTCCCAGAGGACAGCTAAAATGAAAGCATCAGTCCTGTGCAGAGCTGCTTCACAGGAGCACAGATGAAGTCCCTGATACACACCATCCTTCTTGATTATGACCCTTTTGTTCACTTAGTGCTGTGAGCTTGCTGCTTCTGTTGGCTGAAGCCCGCCGGCCCCGCAGGAAGAAAGGTACCTTCCGTCCTTCCGCAGTCAGGGCATCCTCGTACACAGCTGTTACCCAGAGCACTACAGTTCAGCCTCCATAGCAAAGACTTCATTTCAAAACCAGTAACATCTCGTCTTTCCCTCAGTGATCTCTGTTTTCTTTACTGGCCGCATAATCGCTCACTTTGAGATGCCTACTTTTACTTCTTTTTCTCCCCCCACCAGTATGGATAAAAATAATACAGGTTTTGCTCTTGTCAACTAACCCTGTGCCTTCAGTGGTTTATCGGCTCCCTTCTTCTCCCTAAGAGCAATGCACTGCTTTTGAGGAAGAGCCCTTCATCTTGTAAGACAACCCGCAAGACCCCAGTTTGAAAAGCACCGAACCTGAGGTTCATTCTTAGTCCATTTCCCAGTGTGTGAGGTGGGTGTGCTCTCTCCCATAGGAGTTGTGCTGGATGATGCAGACTAGATCTCTCACAGAAACAGCCCAAGAAACGAGAACCAGTTGCTTAGCTGTGGCTTCACCATCTACGCTTGAGCTACCGTTCCATCGCCCACATAGGAAATAGCTGCAAAAGAAATCCTCTGAAAAGCTGAATGAGTAAGAAGCACTTAAAAGCGGTTATTAAATAAATCTTGCCCACTTCTTATCATAGGCCAGACTCCACTGACTGTTACACTAAATACACGTGAACGATAGCAGTGCCTTCTTCAGCCCTTGACTCATGGAAATAGTCATTGTAGACACTTTGGTAGCAGCCTCTAAGCGTTAAGCATCACAGCCGTCTCCTAGCAGTCTGACCTGGTGCTTTGAGCATGATTTACCAAAAGATACTCAGGAGGTTAGAATTTGGCTGTGTCAAAATAAGAGTTTTACTGGGATCTCTTAGATGGTGAAAAGCCCACAAGGAGAGTTTTCTGTGGCCAGTTTGCAGTCCTGGGGTGATTAACCTGTTACCTTTGGCACGTCGCTGGTCAGACATACCCTGGGTCCCCTTGTACCTTTGGTCATTGACCAGCGTCGTAGGACATTAAAGGTACCCCACAGAGCCCAGTGTGGGGAGAGTCAGATTAGGCTCTGCCTTCTCCCTTGGTGGATTGGAATCCAAGGGGAACTCCAGCAACCCTGTGTGCCTTCTCCTAGGGCTGGACCCAGAGTAACTTCCTCTCAAGTCATTGTCAACCCAAGTCTTTGGGTAGCGTCTTACAGAAGACCCTGTAAGTTTATGGCCCTACATGGTAAAAGCGGCAAGTACTAAAGTCTTATGAGGAACTCCTGAGATAGCTCTTCCTGGACAGTAGCCCCTAAACACACATACACACCCGTTTTGTTTGATTACTTTATACTGTCTTCTTTCCTTGTCCTTTCTTAATGAAACCAGGAGGGTTAAAACAAAACGAACAAAAACCACCCTATTTTCTTCTGCCAGCAGCGAAGCCTTTAAACCTCAAGGTGGTGGCTTCATGTGCAGGATAGAGGGAAGAAAGACAGCTGTGGACTCATTTATTCACCCAGACTAAACTTTCACCAGACTCACTATCAGACAAACAGGTAAAACGATACTCATTTTTGTTCTTTGCCAAAATAACAAAATGGAGGATTTATTGGAAAGCACGTTTCTGTCAACACCATTAATCTGGATGTTAAACGATCAGATATCTTATTAAAGTCTACTCTGAAAGTTCAGTGGTAAAGAAAGAGCTGTTTTCCCCTTGCATGCTTAGCTAAACAGGAATAGAAGAACAGGAAAAAGTTGATAATATGATAGGCTGGTAAGTAATTTCTCCCCTGAAGGAAACATTTTTAAGTAGAAAATGGATACCAACCTGATGACTCCAATCCTCCCTAAAAGACGGTCCTAGAAGCACCAGAATTCTCAGACCCAGACAAAGAGCTTGT
Organism: Balaenoptera musculus; assembly: GCF_009873245.2. Classification (NCBI taxonomy): domain Eukaryota; kingdom Metazoa; phylum Chordata; class Mammalia; order Artiodactyla; family Balaenopteridae; genus Balaenoptera; species Balaenoptera musculus. The sequence goes on along the minus strand of NC_045787.1, from coordinate 12,533,788 downwards.
TATACACAAAGGAAAGGCGGGGGGGGGGGGGCAGGGGGCCAAGAAAGACAGAAATAAGTCTCAAACTCAAAGCAAATGTAAAAAATCCCTGAAGTGTGCTAATAAACAAATCCCAAATCTGCAGGCTCTTCCTGTGCCGCCATGAAGCGGGGTGCTACACACAGTGGGCGGGGCTCATCTGAGTCCAGATGGCCTGGCTCCCGCGTGCGGTTGGAAATACGGAAAATATAAAGTTATCTTTGACTTCCTCTGTGTCCCCACATCTCTGTTACAGCTACACACCTTAACAAAATCTAAATAGTCACCGTGAAAGCTCACCAAAGTGAGGGCAAGCCTAAAGAGTTAGAAGGCTACAGTGGAGATCAAAACGGCATGTTAATGTCTTTCTTTAGGTTAAGGACCTCTTCTAAATTAAAGTTTGACTGCTGCTTTTGAGCTGACAGTCAGGAAGTTTGGAGAAAACGCTGAAATAGTGCATGTAGCTAGAAACACGTTAGGCCAAAAGTAAGGTCAGGGAAACTTGGCAAGTGAAACATAATTGTGTGTTTAGGAAGTAAGTGAACCTGTTCGCTTATGGTTCAGAGAAAGAATGGACTGCAGGGAGAAACCTAAGACATCAGAGTTGTCCCAAGACTGCCAACCCTGGGGATATTAAAAAATTTTAAAAGGCTTTAGGTTATACTTGAACTCAGGGGAAGTGTAAGGCATGAGGCAGAGGAAGACAAATCCCGCAGCCTAGCTAATGAAGTCGTCCTGCTCTGCGGCCAAGGGGCTCATTTGCTGTACTGTGAATGTGACCTTGACTGCAGGTCAGAATCTCGGCGATGATGCGAGAACACCCTATTCTTCCCCTTTACCCCCGCTTCGTGGATTCACAGGAGGAAGAGAAAAGCATCATGTCCGTTACGAAAAGGTCACATTCAGGTGTCTAAAATAGATCCCAGGTATCTTTACTTAGCCGAGTGTGCAAAATGCGTGCGCGCTGTGTGTGAGTGGTGCTGCCTGCCTGTTGGTTTGGAAGTCGGGATTTCATGAAGCCTGGAAGGTTCTCCTTACTGCTTCTCTCGTGTAGTTTTCCTTTGGTGAAGGCCCAGAATCTCCCCCGCTCAGAGCTTATGGCGAGAGCCAGGGCACATAGGGGAGGCTGAGTTTCCTCCCGCCCGTCCACTGCCTCCTCAGGCTCGGGCTTCTGACTGGGGCCTGGCCGCCCGCACTTGCTTCAGGGTTGCCTGTTTCACCTCTTCTGCTACCAGGACATGGGCTCTTTTCGTTCCTTTTTGGCCAGCCCCCGTACTCATCGGCACAAGTTCCTATATGCTGGGGGTCCAGTGTGTTATAGAGGAATGAGAACCAGGGCACTCATTGGCTGGGGAGCTGAATGGCCCAGGAGATGGGCTCCCACTGCCGCAGGGCAGGCAGTTACATCCTTGGGATGTTCTAATCACCCCAGCGCTCTGACCACAGCTCAGCACCCGCCTTACCGGGAAGCTCTCAAGACTCTGCCGTCCTGCTGCGGAACCACAGTGGGAGCAGAGGAGAGGGTGGGGAGGACAGATTTTCTCTCTAGGCATCTTCATGTGTTCTGCCTTGTGTCCAGAGTATCCAGAACATTCTGCTCTAGGCTCTGTTACTGAGAGGAAAAGGGATGGAAAACCACCATTCAGGGGTGACATGACAGCTTGGTCATGGCTCCTTAGCACTTAGTGATGGAGGGGACTTGGGAGAGACAGAAGGAAGCTCCCACTCCCCACACCCACCAGCAGCATCTGATTCAAGTCCAGCCCAAGAAGCTTAGCTGAGTGTTTTCTCAGGATGCTGCAAACTAAAGACTCGACAGGCCGCATGGATGGTCAACTCACTTCTGTCTCCCCACGTCTATGCAGAGTGAGACAGAGCTGGTTCCCGAGGAAGACCTAGGTGGGGCTCACCCACCTGTGTGTCCTCTAGGCTGAACCACGCTGGCCAAACCTGAATGACTGGCCGGCCCCAAGGCTCCAGAAGATGTTGCTGGACTGGCGTGGACCCTGCAGGCCAGGCGCTTTGGGGGTGTTGCTGGATCAGAGCTGGTCTCTGTCCTTGGCCTTCACATCTGCCAGTGAGCTGAGCTTTCCACGTGGTTCACTCCTGCCTGAAACATACCAGCAGTCTCAGACCTGGCAGGTGGGAGATGATAGGCAAGGCCATCCTCCGGGTAAGAAACCACCCCCCAACCCCCAGCCTCAAATGGCTCTTAGGTGAGATCAGTATTATAGAGGACACCAGCTAATATTTTTACCAACTCTACCTTAAACAGAGCAGGCTGAAATGATATTCTAAATTTCCTTACAATACATAGCCGTCTATGCATCTGTTACCTAGGAATCCATCTAATTTTAGTGAAAACATTTATCTAGTTAGCCTTTTACTATCTTCTGGGGGTAGAAATAACTCAACGTTTACTATCCCTTTGTAAAACACTGGTCCATTTAATTTTTCTTAAAAAAAGCCAAAAAAACAAAAAAACCCAGCTAACTCCTTAGAGCTTCAGAATTGACACCTAATTCTGGAACTGTAGGATTTGGGGAAAACTCGATTATCACATATTGACACGTGCTACAACATGGATGAACCTTGAAGACATCACTCAAAGTGAAAGAAGCCAGTCACAAGAGGACACATACTGTGTGATTCCACTAGAGAGATACCTAGAGTAGTCAAAGTCACAGAGACAGAAGGAGAATGGTGGTGGCCAGGGTCTGAGGGCAGGGCAGTTAGTGTCTGATGAGTACAGAGTTTCAGTTTTGCAAGGTGAACAAAGTTCTGGAGGTGGATGGTGGTTATGCTTGTACAACAGTGTGAATGTACTTCATGCCACTGAACTTCACACCTTAAAAATGGTTAAAATGGTAAATTTTATATTATGTGTTTTTACCACAATTAAAAAATAAATTTTAGGAAAGAAACAAATTATCACTTATTTTATGCTTTAATTGTTTTCCCATGGATCCCTCGTTTGTCCAGATTGAAGAGGTCCTGTTTTTTCTTTTGTTTTTTAACAAAAATTTGTGTGTTAGCTCTTTGTTCCTCTAAACATCTTGTTTGCCCATTTCTACCTAACGAATGTAAAAGCAGTAGTGACAATTAGTACCTTTATGCATGTTAGTCATATACATTCCCCCTCAAAACTTTTAGGACAGTTCCAGACATGTGCTGCAGGGTGAAGAAAAAAATCATGATTAAGATATTAGCCCGTCAAGTTATGTGAAACCAACAGGCATACTGATTTGGAGCAGCTGTGGGTTCTCTTACTGAGGCTTCACTCAGTGGGAACTTCCCTGTTTTCCATTCGTTTTCTATTTCACAGATGCTCTTGGAATCACCTTCTGGGATGCACCTTGGCTGTCTTTAGGTGCAAACCTTCTCCTTTTGGACAGACTCTGAGTGAGGCTGCCTGGGCATCATTAGAGAGCCAGAGGGAGCGCTGACAGATCAGTAGAATTAGGAAGCAAATCTGAAAATGCAGTACTTACTACATCATATCATTTGCCATTTCCAGAAGCCATGCTTATACAGCAAATTCGAAGGCATATACCTTTGCTTACAGCTGGCAACTAAACCAATCATTAGAATAACCGTCACACTGTAGTTAATAATGCTATATTGTATGTTGGAGTGTTGCTAAGAGAGCAGATCTTAAAAGTTCTCATCACAAGAAAAAAGGTTGTAACTATGTGTGATGATGGATGTCAACTAAACTTATTTGGGTGGTCATTTAGCAATATATAAATATATCAAACCATTAGGTTGTACACCTAAAACTAATACAATGTTAGATGTCAATTACATCTCAATTTTTAAAAAAAGGTGGAAGCAAACGTTTGAGTTATTTTGATAGTGGTGATGGCTTCGCTGGCATATAGGTATGTCAAAATATCAAACTGAACACCTCAAATACGTATGTTAAATATACTGCAATGAAGCTGTTTTTTTAAAAAAAATTTAAAGAGAAGAAGAAATGATATGTAATGAAAAAAGAGTAGCTTTTTTTCTAGTCACAAATCAAGAAAATGCACAGACCAATTAACCTTATAAATAGATTGTTTGATTTCAAATTTAACGTGATAAAGACCAAGTTAAAAAAAGAATCAAAATTTGGTCGAGTTCTGAATCCAGAAAAGAATAATCCATGTTTCTGATTTTTTTCAGCAGTCCTCTCCTTCCTAGAAAATTGTAGCAGAAAGAACTTTCTTAATGTGGTTCTTAATATTTTAGTCCTAGCACAAAATAGAAAATCGTAGACACATACACACTGCTAGAATAATGTTTCTTCTTTAAAATCTCGGAACCATAACTTGGATACAGAAAGAGGAAAAGCAAACTATTATTAAAAAGTGTTGGGGGAATTCCTTGCTTTGGCCAGATGCTCTACTTGCTGAGAATTTAAAAGAGTGTTGGGATCGCTTCATGAGCAAACTGTTTACAGGAGGTGTGAGGTGTGGTCAGGTCAGAAGCAAAATGTTACCATTCATCGCTTGTGTGGCAAGCACCGCCCTCCCCTTTTAAGACATTTAAGAACATGGCATATATTCTCTTGCTTATTCTCAGAAGGTTTCTGGGACAGTCATAGAGGGGCGTGGCTAAATGTCTTAGACGAGGCCAGCCTGGACATTTATTATAATATGTTAGGTCACAACAAAGTCAGGCATTGGTCATTTTCGCAGGTTTGACTTGTGATTGGTTACATGGTACTTGACAGGGCTGGGAGTTCCTACCTCTGGTGGTGAATATTCTGTCTTCACAGGTCAAAATAAATGCTGGGTCCCACAGACATCCATGACATGTGTGAAGTGTCTTATTTATGGTGCAGAGTTAGAATATTGAGAATGAAAGGTCAAAAGTGACTGTCCTTCATTCTGTTATCCAGTGTCTGGTAGTTTCTTCTAGGAAAAGGAAAATCTAGGGCTTGGCATCTTCTAGTCTTGATTTCAGCCTAAAGGTAATAGGAGTTTGGAGACTGATCAAAATCTAGCCAGTGTTGAAAACGGAACCAAACAAAAGCCTTTTTTCAAAACCAAGGATTAAAAAAAAAAGGACTCTCTCTGTTTTTTGTTCTTAACTGATAAAACTCTAAGAGTGGAGGCTAGACGCTCAACCTTGACGGAATACGCTGATATGATATTCTTTAAGAAGACCAAGTCAGCCGGTAAGACAAAACCGTGTGTGTGTGTGTGTGTGTGTGTGTGTGTGTGTGTGCGCGCGCGTGTGTGCGCTTGCGCTTTCCAATTATGAAGTTTTACTTCCCTGTGTTAGCATTCTTTTTACCTGTCTTCACTACTCTTCACTTGGGTTTAAACTTAAGGATGCAGGTCAGGAAGTAAAAATGTTGGATGTTATGGTCACTATGGTGATCACTTATACATCTCTTGCTTTACTTTCTAGACCTTTCCCCTTGTTAAACTAGCATGAGACTAGGCTTGATTTGCTAAAAATGAAGTAAAGATCCATTGGGATGACTAGATCAAAATTACTTTAAGGGACTTTGCCGAGATGTTTATGAACAGCTTTTCAGTTGCCTTATTGTTCAAAGAGATTCTCGTGTTATCAGCAAACACCGGAGTCCCCGGTGCTCAGGCCCTTGACGTTCTTTGTCTTCACGTGGATAGTGATTCTGTTCCGTGGCCAACATAGGCACACCTTAGGGGCCGGGAGGGATTTGGTGGGATTTTCGCCTGCTCACACCTGCAGTTTGTATACCCTGGCAGAAAAATTTCACTCGTGGAGTGTTTTGTTATGCTCATTAAGCGATTTACTGAAAAAAATACACTGCTTCTAAACTTTCCTTTATCAGAAAGTGTACAAAGAAGCTTCTGCCAAATAACACAATCCCGGTGGAATTAAGCAAAACAGCCCCTCAGGGACCAGTTGCTTGTGTTGGAGCTTTTCCCCTCCTGTCTCCTCCCTCTCTGTCACCCCAGGCAAGGGAGTGGCCCCTCCAGGGTTTTGTAATCCCAGGCTTGCACAGCAGAAGAGCATAGCTCTGGAGTAAAAGATATTTGTGGTTTTCTGAAGGTAGAGAGGATTACCTCCTGAGCATGATTCTGTCGGCGGACAGTATGCTTGGCTAAGCAGAAAGACAAACAGGAAAAGTAATCTGCAGCCAGCAGGAGCATCTGCTAGAATCCCACAACCCCAAAACTCATAGTAACACTGCACTGGTGTTTCTGGATCTTCCCATGGCTTGAAATTAAATGATGGGGGGCAGGATGTGGTAGATGCCTCCTAGGGTACAGGGTAGGACTTGTGCTATTTTGCATCACCAGCACACCTAACTATCAGAAGGATTAACGGTCCGATTGTAATCGTGGTCTTCAACATAAGTGATGCTGAGAAACATTTCAACATGCACAGAGCTGGCCGTGGGTACAGACTGTCAGGTGTTCCTAAGGTTTCCTTTTGCGACAGGACAGACTTCCAAGAGACAAATTATTTGAATGATTAACTAGAGGCACACATTCATCTCTTTTAGCAACAAGGCTCAGCAGAATTAAAAATATTTATGGAAGCACTTTAAAATTTAACCATCTCTGTCCAAATCCAGAATTATAACTTAAAAAAAAAAAAAAAAAAAAACCTTGTAAGGATACCACCATAAAAATTACTTGTACTAGTATCAGGAGTCATGATTAAACCTGCTTGATTCATAAATGTTAGTGAAATAAGTAACGTTTTCTTCTCTACCTTGGCTGACCTATTTGAGAACAGTGCTTTGCTTTGTCTTAATGATGGTAATAATAGCAAAAGGTTAAATAGCCCTGACTCTGTTCCAGGTAATGGCTCTAAGTGCTTTATGTATATTAATCCATTAATCTGCTAAGTAAGCCGACCAAGCAGTGACTGTTACAATCCTCTTTCTCCAAAGGAGGAAATAAGGCACAGACAGCATATCTGACTTGCCCAAGACCACACAATAGGTCTTAACATTTTTTTAAGAGTCTCAGGAAATTTCCTAGTCATCAGTGTGTGTGCGTTTTCCCCTAACACTGCCCTTTTCTCCCTGACTCTTTGAGCATGCTTGCCTTGACTGTAATTAACAACAGTAATAATAATGGCCATCGCCATTTATGGCGCGCTTATTACTCTAGACCATGCAAAGACTGAGTATTTTAATGGGTGTTTTCCCCTGTTGCGGCTCCTGTGATTATCTCCATTTTACAGACGGGGCAACTGAAGTTGAAGATGGCAGATAACTTGTCCAGGGTCAGACAGCAGTGCTCTCCTCTGTGCCCGCAGGCCAACAGCAGAGCTTGTGTTCTTTGCCACGTCCTTGGTCCTTCTTTCCTTGTACTTTAAAATTGTATGTAAAATCGCCGTAGTCATCTCCGTATTTTAAAGATGCTTGTGCATTTTGTGGAAGGGGAACCACGCTCTGAATTTAAGCCAGGTCAGTGCACAACGCATGCATGTCAGTGTGAGCCGCACGCGAGCCCCACAGGGGTGCTGTTTGGTTTCCTAATTCCTTCCTGCTGCCAAGTCTGAGGTGGTGTGTTACTGAGAAGAGTTTTAACCCAAGAGAGAGAAGGGAGCGTGTTGTTGGAGGATGGCAGAGCCCCTGACGGTCCCTTTGCACATAAAGATTTCTGTTACGTGAACAAAGGAGTGACCCACTAGGGGGATGTAATTATGCACCAGGTCGTTCTCTTCTTCCAGAATCTGATGAGCTGGGAGGGACCTCATCAGGTCAGCGTGGTTCATCTCCCTTGGGCCCAGCATAGGCCAGTCCACAAAGGTAGCATCTTGGCTATTTTCAAACGTCTCTGGCAAATATCATCACTTGCTTTTAAGGTTGTGCAGCAGCCTTTTTAGTCCTGAAGGCTTAATGTGACCCTCATCCTTGTTTTTATTCCCATAGCCTTGGGAATCAACCCTAAGACCCTACACTCAGGCCAGGGAAAGAGCAAGCTTCAGGTGTTGCAAGGATGGGTACAGGTATCCCCGACTTTCCTAAAGTTCGCTTTGCGCCACTTCACTTTTACGAAAGACCTACATTAGTACCTTGCTGCTAACTGAAAGAAATCCGAAGAGGATTTTCAAATTTAAGAAAAAAGTCAAAAAGCAAAATAGCATTCAGCATTCGTTTCTCAGAGAACCGTTATAGAGGCAGCTCACACCCAGAGACGGGAGAGTAGCACCTCCAAGCTCCTTCCCTGGGACCCATACTCAGCATCAAGCTGCCATAGCTTCGAACTGTGTCTGTGAACACCTGTGCTTCATCTTGATTTATTTTGTGCATCCATTAGCAAGTTGTGTCTTAAGGTAGTCGTATCTTCACTTTGCACCATTTTGGCTTAGGAAAGCTTTCATAGGCACCCCCTGCTTTCGAATACCGGGGGAACCTGTATTGCTAACAGCTCTACAAGCTCTACAGGTGCCAACTAAAGAATGTCACTTGCCATCCAGCTCTGCAAGAATTAGGTCATTAATCACTGCAGCCTCTGACCTCCAACACACCCTGAAAGGAATTCAGGGTGGAGATTAGGAATGAGGCACTGTGCTCTGGGAAATACTGGCAGAACAGGCCTTCGGAGAGTTCGTTTCAGGAGAATTTGATGAACCCAGTTTCTTGCATCTTCTCATACCTAGAAAAGCACTGAAATTGTTACTGGAGACACCTGCTCCTCATGACTAGCAGCAACCTTCTACCGAGACGTGTGCTTGACTGCACGCACCCCTTCACCAAGATCTTATAGGCACTGACCTCCCCACCCCTCCTCTTCAGGACAGAGCTCGGAGCTCTCTGAGAGGCTGTCTCCCGGGCTGTAGTCCTCAGTAAGACACCGAATAAACGCGACTCACGGCTTTTATGTTGTGCAGTTTTTCTTTGTTTGTTTTTAGTAGGTGGGAGCTTTGGCCAGTCTGTTACCAATTACCGTGCAATTAGCCAACACCCTCGTTGGTGAACGTCAGTGAATGAACCTCAGATCCACCCCAGGACCTGAGCTCTGCAGAGAGGAGGCATCAGAATATCAAGAGACCCCTCACTTTTAAGGAGCGTGTCAATTCTTCTTTCCAGTCTTCTCTGGTAGAACTTCCAAAATGTCTGGCTGCAGTCTGATTTAAGAATGGAACGAGTATTCACCTGCCTTGGGGACACATGATCTATCGAGAGCCTTAACGTGAGTGCAGAAAAGCCACTGACCTCAGCATGGTTATGTTTGCTGCCCGACTGCTCCATCTGAGACACAGGGAATAAGAAGCAAGCTAGCCGAGCTTGGGGCCCACCAAAGCAACTGTGTGATTACATCGAGAAGCTGAAAATGTATTAAGCACCAGAAATGGTCTCTGGCCATGCAGGCATTCAGCTGTAGTTAGATATGTTTTAATTGTCAATTGGAAGGTAGCTGGAAGTAAGTTTTGTGAACTAGTCCAATTTCTCCTTTTCAGAATGGTTAGCTGTTGATGCATTTCCCAGTGTCTCGAGAGTCATAGTCTTACCTACATTTTCATTGCTTTCAAGGTGGAACAGATATCCACAGTCCCATTTTAGAACTAGAAAACTAAAACATGAATAGCAATTAAAACTTACTTCAACTTTTGGGGAACTTACCTACTCTGATTCCTCTTGAAGCAGTTTTAGATAAACCTATTAGAATTTGTTTTTAATTCTCATGCTATGTTTTCTAGATGCCTTGAACAGTTCTATAAATCTGCTTATCTACTAAATGTAACCTGTTTATTTTGCTTTTTCCCCTGTGTGTTACCCCTAGGACCATTAACTAGCAATTGGATCATCAGCTTTGGTTATTGAATTTTTTTGGAAAGGATACCGCTTGTTTATAATCTAGAAAAAATTTTTTCCCTCATTGCAACTATTTAGGGACCTTATAACAAAGCCCAATAGTGGAAATAATATTTATTTACACATGGAAAGCTGTCAGAATTTCCAATGAGACAATAAAATTTATGTCTTGTGACAGCAACCTTTTAATAACTTTAAAATACTTTCTGTTATGTTTTTAAGTTTTTGAATTGCATTCTATTTCGGAAAGGTAACTGCTTAAAGACTAATTTATTCACATGATTTTCAGGCCAGAAAATATTTTTTAAAACTTGTATTTGGAGGTTATTGATCTAAAAATTGCTTTTCTTGGTAGGACGCTGCCAGGAAATTTCACTGTAATATTGAGTAGAGACGTGCACTGTTGGTGTTAACAGCTCTTAAGAAATACTGGGGGAGAACTGGGTATTTCGCTGGGCAAGGAATTTTGACCCTCAAAATTTAGGTTAAGTTTTTCTTTTTTTTAGGTTAAGTTTTAAAAGCAGAACATCTTTCATAAATGATTAATCTTTGTTCCTTAAAGTTTGTCTCTCTTCCTTACCTTTCTTAATTTAACTTGGTGATGAAAAAGATTAATCTATGGGAAATAGCCTACGATTTGGTAACTGCCTTTCCTCAAATTAGCAAGATTAATATGCTAGTTGAGGAAAAGATACTGCTTGTTTTCAGTTCTGTGAATCCCTTAGTTGAGTACGTTTCCCAGAATATACTGCAGGATAATAAGAAGGCTTCGGTGAAAGTTGGACCCTGTGATCAAGTTAAGTTTGGGCAAAGTTGGGTTGACTACAGTAAAATCATTTTCTAAGATTTTTTTTCCGGATACCTGATCTTTGCAAATGATTAGTGTATATATTTAAACACCCATTGAAAGAAATGGGGTTCTATGACTACTTCAAAACCAGCAAATAATCAACAACAAAACCCAGGCAGCCTCACGCTTTGTGTCCAGAATCCCAAAGCAGTAAATTGAGTGAAAGGATGCCATCAGGCAGGTAGCCTGGGGTCATGCAGGACCCTGTAGGGGCAATCAAGTGCCTGATGAAGTGGCCCCAGGGGGTTTGCTGCAACAAGGGCCAAATCATGGTCATGGCAGAAGGAGGAAATCCTGCAGCCCTTCCTTGCTGGGGTCCTTCCTTGCGTTCTCAGCCTTTTCCTGCCCACTCTGCCTTGAGAGTGTGAGTGAAGGACTCTAGGATGGGAAGCTGGCATTTTAGGAACGGCAGTGGAGAAGGGGTGGAGCCAAGTATCAGTAAGGGGAGGCTGGAGATCAGGGATTAACCACGGGTCCCCTTTGCTCCTGCCTCGCTCCCCCTCTAGGGGCGGGAGTTCCACAGGGGAAGCCGCAGCCCAGCTCAGGGGCTTCTGGGGGTTATAAAAGTTGTAAAACTTCGTGCACATTTGGGTTGCAAGTATATTGCTTTTAAACGCACCAGCGATAGTACTATAAATAGCATATCTTAATGTAAAAACAAAATACATGAGAGGTTGCCTTATATGACTTTTAAAACAGCTTTAAATGGGTTTGGATATGTCACCTTATATGTGGTCCAGCATTGGGAATATTCAAAATTATAGTTTCCCTCAAATTATATTCTATTGATCAAAAAAGTCGCTTCATCTAAAAGCGTGTCCTTCAAAAGGAAAAAAAAAAAAAAAAGGACAGTTGAACTACCTCTCCGTGAAGGCTTACCGAGAACGTGAGATACCTTTCCAGTGACCAACAGGCCCAGTCTGCCCAGGACTGAGGGGTTTCCGGGGGTCCGAGACTCTCAGTTCTAAAGCCAGACAAGTCCCAGGCAGACCTTCTGAATGCCAGGCACCAGGCTAGATGTGACGGAAAGTAGGAATCAAATTCAGTGCTTCACGGGCAGGGCCACCTCCAGGGCTGGCCTTCCTGGGCAGTGCTTGGGAGGATGGCCAGTGGGAAGGCGCTTTGGGAAACAGACAAGACCTTGGGCTCTTAAGCAGCTCTTTGCTAAGGTGTTTGTGTTTGCTGTTTCTGTAATCTTTCGGTTATGACCAAATTATTTTTCTAAGTTAGAAATGTTGCTTTTTACCCGCAAAGCATCACACTCCCATCCCCATTCCACAACACACACACACACACACACGCACACACGCACACACTCTCACCCTCCCCAGCCCACAACGTGTAAATATCCCAAGCCATCAGGGGGTATCTTTCCGGGCATGTCTCCCCCACCCCTTCCCCCAGGCCCCGGAGTGTGTTTGGTTTGGCCTTTTCACTCAGCACAGGGACAACGTTCCTATTGGTGCCATCCCCACCTTCGGGTGTTCCGCCTGTGTGGGTGTGTGTAAGGGGCGAGGTAGTGCCAACATTGGGGTCTGGCCACAAGTAATGTGTTCTCCACATGATCGGGCCCTGCTTTAGGAAAACACACTTGCCCAACAAGCCCAGGCACAAAAGAGGATTGTTTTGAAGGGCAGCCTCAAATACCCAAGAAGACTTCTGCCTAACAATCTTGCTTACTACACCCATTTTTTAAAAAACCTGTTTAATGGTTACCCTTAAGTATTTATTCAGTCTGTCTTGGTGATTTTAGTGTATCATTTAAAGAGGTGCTTTTCAACTTAAACCACTGTACTTTCCTGTCATTAATTCATCCCTCTCTCCACCTTACAGATAAAGGATAGGTGGCTTCTTCCCCCCTATCCAAAAATTGCAAAACCAGGATCAGAAATTGAGCATTAATAATTCCCCAACTTATAGAACAGGGTACTAATATTGCAAAGGATCATTTTAGAGGCTAGGTGGATATTTACTTGGCTGAAATTATTGGTCGGTTAGAAGAGAACTGATGAACTTTGATGAAGACACGGAACTTACTCATGTATTACGTCTTTTATAGATCTTGAGGATGGGGAAAACACCTTATATTTGTCTCAGGTCCCTTGCCTAAAACACAGGACATGTCTAATAACTCTTTTTATTTGATTTGATTTTTTTTTTTTTTGAGGGGAGGTGGTTTCAAAGACTGAGTCTTAAGACACGCATAATGTGTAATATTTGGGTAGCACTAGTCTGGATGAAGTGAATTCTAGATCATATATCAAGCATTCCTGTTGATTTGCTGCACAGGACAGGCAACTTGCCGAAATGCATTTTTCCTAAGCATTTGGTAGTTTATTTATAAAGCAGGAATTTGACACTTTTCTTCTTATATCTCAGAGAGAGGCTGTGTTATTCGTAGAACTCTGATATTTTCCAATAGAAGCTGACTCTTAACTGTATAGTATGTTCAGCTTTAGATTGTTTGATTGGATTATTTCTAGAAATCTGACCACCAAGATGAGGAAGGAGAACAGAAGGCATCTGTATATCAAAATAAGTGTTTCTGGTTATACACAGTATGGTAGTGGTTGAAAATACCGATGAATTCACCTGAGATCAAGTACAGGCTTTGCCACTCACTCACAGTGTGACCTTGATTAAGTCACTTAACTTGTCTCTGCCTGCTTCCTCCTCTGTAAAGGGCTGGTAAAAAGATAATAGAAAACATATTTCATAGGGTGATAGTGAATGTTTGACCAGTTCTTCTGGATTCTGTTATTCCTCTTCATTATAATATACAACAAAAGTCATCAATTAACTAAAACTGCAGTAGAGGTTCATGCTTTGAAATTGCTTCTTCAAGTCATTGCCCCATAAGGAATTCCCTTGAGTACTTCAGACCTTAAAAATAGGGACATATACAAAAAAAAAAAAAAAAATAGGGACATTTGACTTGGACAAAGTCATTTGCCAGCTTGTTCTTTTACTCTGATTTGGATATAATGCCTTATTTTGGTAAGCTGATATTTTCCTGTAGCACGGCTAGAGTCTAGGCCATGAAACATTTTCACAAGTAAATTTTCCATATAACGAGATCCTCACTAGAGAGCATATTACCGATGGTTTTTATTCCATGGTATGGACCCAAAGATCTGCATTACACTAAAGACAAAGTTGTTTTTATGATAGAAGGTACCACTGGGTGGTATCCAAGCCGACCTGTCATGTACAGCTTCATGTCCAATTGTGTGGTAGGATTACCATGGTTCCTTTTTCTAACTGGCATAAAATAGAGGCAGTGCTTGAAGTAGGGTGCTACAGCCACAGCCTAGAAGTGAGGCGACGTGTTTTACAGTTTGTCCGTAGTTACTGTGCTTTACCCCGTTCTAGAGTAGGTGCCCACATGGTGTGATCTGAGGTGTGCCGAATACTCCCCTTTCTCCAAACAAATGTGGCTCCTATACCTACCCGGAGATGTTGGAAACTGTCAGAAATCAAATTACCGTTTCAGATTATGGCATTGTCTGTCGAAGGCCTCTGTTAAAATCTCCATTGAAATGGAGAATCTGAGAGAAGGAGAACCTTGATATAATGTATCAGTTTATGAGCAGGATCCCAAGAAAAATAGGATTTAAGACAGAGTAATTTTGATAAAAGGAGAGATAAATTCCATAAACTTATGGAATGTGCCCAGACAGGACCCTTAAATTAGGAGCCCCAGAAAGCCAAAGGAATGCAGCGATACCCACTTAACAGAGGAAGTGGGGTGGGCTATGAAAGGTTGCTTTGGGGATCCTTTATTGACAACCGGCCTTCTTCTCAACTGTGCCTGGACCCTATGTAATACCAAAGTGAATAATCCCAAAGTTGTGTGTGTGCATTTATATTTAAAAGGCAGTATATTCTAGTGGTTGAGAATGCCGGCTCTAGGGCTAGACTGCAGTTTGCACCCCAGTTCATCAACTTACATTGACTGGATACCTTAGGTGAGTTATTGAACTCTTTGTGTTCATTTTCCTTGTCTGAAAAAAAGACCTGGCTCTTAGGATTGTGGAGAGAATTAAGAGAGCTAATATATGGAAAGCACTTAGAACAATGTTTGACACATAGTAAAAGTTATTAGCTGTTACTGTTACTAAAGTATGTTACATTCATGCCTGCAGGAAGGAAAAACCATGGATTATGGTCTGATAACTCCCTGAGCAAAAAATACTGACATCTGTCACTTAGCATGTTAAAAGTTTCTTTCTTTTTGGTGCCTTTTGGTCAATAAGGTGGCTGTGCTCCAAGCAGACATCCGGGAATCTAGGTCCCATGTATACAGTAGTTGTGCCATATTCTAGGGCATATTCTGAGTTCACTGATTTTCAGCATCCAACTGGCAGGTGAGGAAAGAGGTTTGTTTGCTCAGGAATTCTTAGGGACCAGACCTTCTCCCACACGCCCATGTTTCATTGGCTTCATTACTTTGCCCACATTCTAGTGACTTGATTTCACATGTTACTTCTCCCACGTTTCATTGGCCAAAACTGGTCACATGGCCCCACCTAACTGCAGAGGAGACTGGGAAATGTAGTTTAGCTGTGTGCCCAGGAAGCAGAGAAGAAGGTGGATATTGGTTAGAACATGGATAAACCAATAGCAAATAGATGATTTTGACTTTGGTTGTTGGTTTCACTATGAAGCATAAGCATTTCTCAGTTTAATTTTAAGAATTAATGGGGGGCTTCCCTGGTGGCGCAGTGGTTGAGAATCTGCCTGCCAGTGCAGGGGACACGGGTTCGAGCCCTGGTCTGGGAAGATCCCACATGCCGCGGAGCGACTAGGCCCGTGAGCCACAATTACTAAGCCTGCGCGTCTGGAGCCTGTGCTCCGCAACAGGAGAGGCGGTGATAGTGAGAGGCCCGCGCACCGTGATGAAGAGTGGCCCCCACTTGCCACAACTAGAGAAAGCCCTCGCACAGAAACGAAGACCCAACACGGCCATAAATAAATAACTAAACAAATACTTTAAAAAAAAATAAAGCGCCAAAAAAAAAAAAAAAAAAGAATTAATGGGAAAATCCACTCCCTCGTTTTGGTACACAACACTCAAATTCTAATGTTCATGTAGAACTTTAGCTCCATTATCATTTCTGAGTAAAATAATAATAAAAGCTAACATTTATGGAACATCTACTGTATACCATCATACTAAGCAATTTACATGCTTACTTTATCTTATTTAACAAGCTGAAATTAATTTATTCAATCTCCACCACAGCCCTTATGAGGTAGCTACCACAGTTGTCTGCATTTGATGGATAAAGAAACTGAATTACAGAGAAGCTCTTAATTCAAATGAAAAAAAAATATATATGAATTGATGAAGAATCACAGCATTAACAGAGATTAACAAAATTTGGTAGAGAGCAAATTAAAGTCATCAACTCTTTTCTTCTTCGGAGACCAAATCTAGATATACAGCAGAAGAGACTTAATACAGTATGGGGTGTTCACTCTACCTGATACAGCACTCATTAATTTGTCACGAGCTGGGTGGTTTGTCAAGGAAACCTGATACACATGCGCATGGAAAAACACACATTGGTGTGTACTTTATCCTTTGGTTTATTTTAGTTTATTTGCTTAGCTAAACATGCTGTGTTTATTACCAGGTTAACCACGCATAGGTTGCATTAGTCTGGAAAAGTAGCTTTACTGTCTTAACCTGATATCTGTTTAAGATATTCCTTGAAAAATCAGTTTCCTAACTTGTATCAGATCTTAGTATTTTAATCACGAAGATAAATAATCTGATGTCACTAGTATGTGTGCTTTAATCTTTTGAATATAGCATTATAAAGGAAAAAAGATAAAAGCACAATGTTGTGAGCCCCCATAGGTTGACAGTAGAAAGACTGATCGTTGAATCAGGAGTTTATCTTCTTAAGAGATTCTGCATGATCAGTTAAAATGAGTCAGCTCATTGCCATCTTTATCAGTTCCATAGACTGAAAGTCCCTCTTTGAAACTAAGATAAGCTTACTTAAAGTACTGAAAAAGCTGAGATTTAAACAGATGTCAGATGGAAGCAGCAGATGTGTAATAGTACAAAGGGTTTTGATAGGCCATGGAATAGCTGAGTAAGTAGAATTTCTGTGTGCCCGGCGTATCTACGCACTTGGCCAGGCCTCAAGGGCATGTGCCCAGTTGTCTGTGGCCTCATCTGCCTTTGAAAAGTCTCAGTGTGGCAGCTGAATAAGGAGAGCACCTACTCCAGAATATTTGGCTTTATGGCCATGGGTTTTTTCTTTTCCATGCTGCCTTGTTTTATAAAAACATGAGGAGAATTTAGGCTAACCATCAGAGCTGTCCATTACCAACAGGTGATAATCCTATGCTTTTCACCTCTAGATCTCAGAGTATTTTCCACTGTGTGAAGTTATACTTTTCCTTATCATATTTCTTCTTCAAAGTCATTTTCAATGAATTGAGAAAGTGACACTGCTTGCCTTAGAGGGTGTGTAACCAGAGCCCTGGGGCACTGAGGTGAGCTCGGAGGCCAGGCTCAAGGCTGGGGACGGGCAGGAAATGGAAGTATCCAGGGCCAACTTCTTGGGCTGTGACATACGTAATTAAGTAAGGACTTAGGACTTGGGACCTCATTCTTGAGAGCCGGGGATACTCATAACACATTAGGAACCAGGAGTAATCACTCATATCAGGTGGTTAAATGATCGCACAAACTGCAGGACTTTTCACTGTATTTATTAGCTGGCATTGTTTGGAAATGACTGCTTATATTTATGATGAATAATCTAATATGGTACTTCTCATTCCATGAGTTAAATTGAGGGTATTTTGGGTTCTTACGGCACATTGGGTTGCTGTGTTTTAGATTTCATGACCATGGACATGCATTTCATTCCCTTTCTGATTCAAATGCAGCTCAATTTTAACATTAAGAAAGAAACCACTTTTCTCTATCTGTGCTCTAGGACAGATCGCTGTCATTATTGCCCTTTAGGCTTCTAAGCCAGTTCTGGTTTTGATTTCTAATCAAGAATAGGGTGCGTGCAGCAAACAATTTCTAGGCTAGGTCTGCGCAAGTCTAATCCCCTCTCCAACCCCCAGAGATCTGGGAGGAAAAATCAGCTTTCCATAACTTTTTAATTTTTTCCTATTCACATTTCATCAGAACCTATTTTTTTTCCCCTCTTACAAGGGAGGATGTAGTCCTGCTGGAGATAGATCATTTCAGCCTTTATATTTGTGGAGACAAAATGTAACAGAGATGGTGTTTGTCTTCAGTCAAGGCTGTCTGAAGATTCTGCAGACTCTTCGTCAGTATAAGATATTCTTGCTACCACCTACTTGTTCAGTGGGTTTCTGTCTGCTGCCTGTTTATCTGGGCAACGGCACCACAGGAAGAAAGGAAAGTTTAAATGTGGAAATGACTTCTTATGCGTCAGAGGCTGTGAACTTGAAAGTCATTTGGTAGTTTCGCTCCCCCGTTTGCTTGAAAATAACCCAGTTTTCCTCTCTCAGTCTCTCAATTATTGAATTATTTGTAAGAGTATCTCCCACTCATATACTCCACGCTTTCTTGCCATATAACGTTGTAAATTGTTCATTTCCACAATTGTTGATTTCATAACCAAGATCTCTCTCCTTTTTTAAAATTATTTTTATTTTTAAATTATTGCTACTGTTATTCCTGATATTCTGGGATTTAAATGAATTTCACTGACATTTAAATGAATCACAGTTCAGAGCACTTAGGACCAATAAAACAAATGAACTAAAGTTATCTTCTTCTATTATAGGTGTAAAATAGTATGGGTTCAGTTTTCCGATGGCCCAAGCAACTGTTAGCAGTAAGCTGAAGTTCATACTTTGCCCTTTGCATCAAATCTAGTCAATATCAGATGTATAGTTGAAAGTTTGGTTTCATTTAGAGTTGTAAAATTTCAAATGGTATACTTAATTTCACCAAGCCCAGATAACCTCAAATTAGTACAGTATTAGTAATATTTAATGGCAGGTACTTAGGGCAGAAGAAAAGGGCAAAGTGGTTTTCATGTATTTCTTGGATTTGTAGATTTGTGGTCATGAAATTTCTGTTGTTTATTGGCAGAGTTTTTACTATAGAGGTTCGCATTGCTTCTGAATGCGTGTTGTATATCGTGAAAAATGAAGGCCACTACCTTTAAATACGCAGTCCAAAGATTATGTAACAGAGTTAAATCAGTATCTGAGCAGATGGGCCCATTGTAGGGTCATTATGTGATTCTGCTGGCGTGCTATTTCTGAAGTGTGAACTCTTCATTCTGTTCAGATGGCTAGGAAAACAGCCTACCCCAAAGCACTATCCTGATGCAGCAGTGCCCAATGCAAACGTCACGTGAGCCACAGATGTAACTAAAAATTTTCTAGTAGCCCCATTTAAAAGGTGAAAAAAAAATTGTGCTATATTTTCTTTAACCTAATATTTCATGCTATCATTTCAACATGTAATCAAAATAAAATTATTAAGGAGACATTTAGTCTTTTTTTTGTACTAAGTCTTTGATAGCCAGTGTGTATTTTACACTTACAGCACAACTCGGTTCAGGCCAGTCACATTTCAAGCGCTCAGTAGTTACATGTGGCCAGTGGTTGCTGCAGTGAACAGCCCAGGTCTAATGTTTTTCACAGAGAAAGTCCATTAACGGCTCGGTGGCAGCTTCGGATAGGAAGAAGAGAGGAATCATGTGAAATGTCTGCTGATTTGCAGACAACTAAATGTCAGTTCTTGAAAAGGAAAATGTTGACAGGACTTTCTGGAAAATACAACTTGATTTTTGAATTGTTCATTTGTACAGGTCAAATGCTGCTCCACAGCAGAACTGACTTTATTTTTATGGAAAAGCAAACAAACACCGATTTAATGTTAGTCGTTACTTAAAGGAAATTAAAAATCAACATCAGAGAACCTTAAAGGATTCCTTTTTTCACTCCTTTATCTGGGTCTGCCGTTGCCATAGCTACATGGAAGAGATCCAGTAGAAATTAAAGACTCCAATTATAGTTCCAAAACTTTCTTTAGTTATCATATTCCTTTTCAACTAATGGTTGTTTTTATTGTATTGGACTTTTTTTCCCACTGGAAATGTGGAAGTTTTGATTAATGAAGGCTTATGTTTTTATTTAGTATGGTCAGTGGGAAAATGGCACATTAATGCCATTTCAAATGCTTTGAAGCCCTCGCTTACAGCAAGTATAAGCCATAATTAACAAAAACAATTAGTGTTAACTCCTAGTCAGAACCTGTCACGGAGTCTTTATTTGTGACGATTTTCCTCCCTCAGTGCTTCCTCTGGAATATAGGCTATTTCATGTCATTCAGTTTTTGGAGTCCAAGAGCTGTTACGGTAATTCTAAGTAAGGTGATAAGAGGCTCTGTGTTTCTGGCCAATTAAGAGTTGTTGCTAACAAGATGGGCCTCACTCTGAAGAAGTTAAAACCTTTGAGCTTATTACTGTTCATTGGAGATGGAGGTTTTGCTAGATTATTACCCTCCCGGGATGACTAATAGAGGCATGTTCTCCGAATTAACTTGGAATGTCTCTACAAACCCACAAATTTATCATCCTTGTGCTGTCAGGCTCTCATAAAGTCTTCGCATGTTTTTGAAGTTTAATAACTTAAACTCATGGTAGAAATTGACAAAGATTCTCTCCTTAACCAAGTTTTGGCTAGCCTTCTTCTGAACTAGGCCTCGACCTTGACCTTCAGGGTCTGTGCCTTTAGCAAGAGTCCTGTCAGTTTAGAGAGAATGCCCCACCTTTGCTATCTCATCACCCTCAATATCTGATCAAGTTCCACATCCCCCAACTTTGATGTATAAGCCCTTGGCCTGCTCTTAGCAAGAATCCCCCATCCTTGATGTAATTTTCCATCCACTGACCCCCTCACTCTGCTCATTGGCTGTAAATCCCCACTTGTGTGGCCGTATCCAGAGCTGAGCCCCATTACAGCAGTGCTGACCCCCTAGTGCAATAGTCCTGAATAAAATCTTTACTGTCTTAACAAGTGTCAGAATAACTTTTCCTATCAACTATACTTCAGTAAAAAACAAATAAGAATAACTTTCCCCCTAACAAAATAATAAGTTGCATAGGAATCCCATGTATTAAAACTTTAGGAAAATTTTATTGTATAATGGTACACAGTAAGTTCTTATTTCATTCCAACTAAAAACACTACTTTAGCAGGCTAAAGTCAAGCCTATGGTTAGAATGAAAGCTCATACTTAGAAAGTCCTCTCATCTATTACTCTCATTTTATGTAGACATTTTATTATACTTACCACCAATGTGTACAAGCTGGCCTAAAACTATAAAAAGCTTATTTATAAAATACTAGATTTCCCTAGTTTTAACTGTTTCTGCAGGAATAAGGTGTTTTTAATTTCTAGCACAGTGTTTGGTCCAAAATATGTGAGCATGTATATCCCCCTGTGATGTTCTCTAGTTAGCTGCAAAGGTTGTTTGAGATGAGGCTTAATTTGTTTTAACCCACTTGCAGGAAGTCCATAGGAGTTGGCTTGGAAAGTGGCTTTCTCTATGGCAAAAATAAGACTAAAATGAAGGTGAGAAAGAATTGCATTTAACCTTGGAACAGCTTTCACTGCAGAGAGGACCTCCTTGTATAAATGCTGGGCTAGTTAGGAGGGCTTATTTCTTTAGACAGCCCTGACCCACGTTGCCCACCTTCATGACGGCGTTACACGAAAATCGTCCTAGATTAAGATAAGGGCACGTAGATTTGTGTATCAGTCTGTTTCCTGCCAGGATGTCTTTCTTCAGGGTTTAGTTATTTTACAAGTTATGCAAAAGAAAGAGAGAAAGCCAGCAGAATAATATGTAGTTTTGGTATTTCATTTTTCCAAAGATAATTATGAAAACTTCCCAGAGAGTCACCTTCCAGAGCTAGATCAGCTCTTTCTGGACACTGGCCGGCAGTGCCCATTTGTGACAGACAAGGGCCAGCTTGTGCCAGTGGCCTGATCATTAATTCCCTATTCAGAGTTGAGCCGTATAGTGAAGCCACTTTCAATCTCTGTGTTAAAACCTCAATAAATTTCTGTTTGTTTTTAAAATAAAATATTTAATGATTTTTTTAAAAATTAGCTCTTTCAAAAGTAGCTGTGCAGAAGCAATTAAATATAACTTCTTTGTTAAGGCCTTCGCTATAGGATCGTCTACTAAGTGTGTATTGTGTGCACATTTCAACAAGCCGTAGACTGGAATGATAGTATTTCAGTGTGGCTTTTTATTTCTTTCTGAAAGAAGCCAGGGCAGAATCACTATATTCACATTAGAAAAGTGACAACCATGATACTGGGGGTAGTATGGAGGCCAGTTTGCGTAGATGTGCTTACTTACATGCTTATGATCCTTTTTCTTCTTTTGCTTCATTAAAAAAATTTTTTTTATAAAGCTGGACAGCTCAAGGAGGGGTAGACATGTAAAGTGATGGCAGGTATCACACTTTCTGAAGCCAGGTCTCACCTCTTGACTCTTTCTATATAAGATAAATACAGAAGGAGGGCAGAGGAGAAAGAAGGAAGCTGGTTGGACAATCTCTGGTAGATGCACAGTTTATAATTGGCAGAGGATTAATTCAACACTACAAACGTATTTCATTTCATGGTAGTTGAGAAATATCTGTGTTCTTGCTTACATTCACGTGAGCTCTTCGTTTTTTCTTTCATCCCCTTTTGGCACTTCCTATTTCCATTCTTGCATTTCACTCATTTCCACTCATGTTTAACAGTTTCCATTGTTTTCTTCCCTGTGTTTTAGGGGCACATGCAGAATTCTACCACCATTGACCAGCATGTAGGGTCAGACAGCCTCTGACACATGTACCCCAGGGCTGCCAAAGTACGCCACGGAAAGCCAAACAGAATCCGTAAGCTTTGATTCATCATTTCTACCCCACAGTGTCCAATCCTAGACTCTTACACAATACATCCTTTCCATCTGTCTATTTGGCAAAAACAACAGAAAAATGAGAACCCATGTCGTAAAGGAACTGAAGCACTTTATCCAGTGAAATATCTGAATTTAGAAAATACCATGCCACGGAATCATCAAAGCAGATTTTATATTATTTTTTAGTTTAAAAAAATGTATCCAACAGAAACTCGTGGCAATACATGTAGGAAAGCCAAAATCCATAGAATTAGGTAAAAGCTCATGTTTCCCTTTCTTCCTTCACATCCCAAATGAGTGTTTTTCTTTTCCCTGCGGGAGAGTTTGTTTTGCCATCATGTTGCAGAGCCGCCAAAGCTCGTGGCTTGGGGTGTCAACTGCTCTGCCTCTTGGTCGGGTGAATTTTGTAGAAGCTTTTCTTGGTTCCAGACCAGGCTGTTACAGAGGCTCCACTGAGGAACAGTTAAGTATACTTGACGTTCGTGTTCCAAGAAAGACGGCTGAAACTCATGGGCCTCATGAAAATATTGACGCCTGAATAAAAACCTTTTGTGAGAGAATAGAGCCAGAGAACAAGTAATCAACAAGACTTCTACATCCTTTATCAGGTGGTCATGATTTATTCCCACTTCTAAACTTAACACTTTCCAATCTGAACCATTCTCTTCCGTCTCATGCTAGGTCCTGTTCCTTCCTTATGCTCCGAATCACTCTCTGGTGCTAAATTAGATCATTTGGGAGTGAAAGCACAGTGAGAAAAAAATCACCAGTCCAGTTATTTGAGATTTAGAAGAAACTAAACTTAGATTCATTTAAAGTAGCTCCTCTCTCTTTTCTTATAGCTTCTAAATCAACCATCTTTTATTTTATATAAGGAAACTGAGCCCCAGAGAGGTTATTTGTTGAAAGTAACACACTCAGATATGGCAGATCCAGAAGGAGAATGTGTCCTAAGACAACCACCTCCTTCCTTCAGCTGCTTTAGGTTAACAAAGTAGAAGGTTTTTAGGTTGGGAAAAGGAAAATTCAGCATAATATGTCTCCACATTAGAATAACAACGGGGGGCATTTTTAGGTCAGGAATACTTTCTCACCAGCTTATCTTCAGTGCTTTGTCAACTGATTTACCAACAATACCTTTAGCTGGATTGGGCAGTCCAGTGAATGGGACCTGCAAACGGAAAAATATAGAGACTGGAACTCAGACTTGGCCATGTATAACAATAATCCATCCACCTTGGGACACTACTAGCTTACTGGCTGGAGCCCTTGATCTTTACCTTAAGAGTCTGAGCAAGCTGACTTTGAGAATGGCTAGACTCAACAGGGCAACATTCGAAATCCTTTCTAAGTTGTTTTTAGCAGTTTTGGTCTCTGCGTTTGGTGCCTCTGTGCTCTTTGACACTCTGGTCATTGTTTTTGTCTGCCTTGTAGCCCCTGTCTCTGTATGGACCCCTGGTGTTCCTTGTTGTATTTGTCTAGAAATGGCCAAGCTGTGATTATCATCTTAAAAATAAAGAATACTCCTTGGTAAGAGCTAATGAAGACTTTGTCATCCATGAGAAACTGACTTTGACCAAAGAAACAGCACGTCTCCAGGGAAATGTAGAACCCATGGAGTTCCCTGGAAATCATATGGATTTGGAATCATATGGAAAATCAAGATCTCTCATGTTTTTGTAATAATCTGTGGGAGGAAGTAAATGGTGAAATAGCTAAGACTACAAATGATAAGAATGGCTATCAATGAGAAATGTCAAGGCTGTGGCTTCGTGCTTTTGCAACACATGCACTTGCATGCACACACCCATTCACATACGTGCACACTATTAACTAGTGAATTTATGGGGGAAGGGAATCCCTTTGATTACAGCACAATGGGCATCAATTGTTAAATCTTCACCTGTGGTACAACCCAGGAGACTTGTTAATCTCTCTTGAACACATCAGCCCAGAGGTCCTGCTAGAGCCTTGTATCATTAGGTGGAGGGTATTGAAAAATGAAACAGAAAATGTTCACTTATTTTTCTAAATAGCCACAGACCTAAAATATTGAGCATAGTTTGTCTATGTAGAATGACAGAATTTCCAGAAAGGGCCAAATGAAATGTTCAAAAGGACAGAGATAAGATGCTGGTGTATAAGAACGTACTTCAGAGGTTAGGACTCCTCAGACCAGAAAGATGAAAACTCTGTTACGTATTCCAATTCTATTTTCAAGTATAGAGTGAGTAAAAATGACCTTGTTTAATAAATATTGGCTTTCTGGATTTAGGACTCTGCTGCCCCTAGCACCCCCCATGAAATTTGAAGGAAGTAAAATTTTCTTTAGGGAGGAGAGGGAAGGAGGGAGAGAAGGTACTGGATTGGGAGACTATGAGTAAACTTAATGACCCCAGGAGATGCTGTAGGTTGAAAGTATGAGCTCTTCAGATAAATTCTTAAATGGATAGAGCCAAGGTGTATCCTTGAGTCGGAGTCAAAGAATGCTATAAAATGCACCTTGGTGTCAGAAACAGACTATTGAACTTAAAAAAAGAAAAGATCTGGCTTAACCTATCCACTTTGGGGTCCATTTGTTTATATTTTTAGATACTTGATATCTGCCAGAAGCTGGGCTAGTACATTAATATCCCTCCCTCTCTCTCTCATACACATACACACACACAGTCTTCTGCCCTCCCATGATTTATGATCTAGTGGAGCAGGCAAACATATAAATAACTAACTTTATAAAGTTGTATGTGAATGAAGTAAATGTCATGCAGAGATTGACAATTGTCTATCGAAACTATATTGAAAAAAGGAATGATTGATTCTGATGTGAGAGGTGGGAATGCCACCTCAAAGACTTTAGCACCTGAGCTGTACCTTGAAGGATAAGGGGGGCATTAAGAGAGAGGTGTGCATGACCTGAGGAACTAATCCAAGCGAAGTAGGAGGGGAGTGAGGCTCAGGAACTGGTGAGGAGTTGGGGGGGACCTGGAACATGGGATGCAGGGAAAGACAGGAGGAGAAGAAGCTGGAAAAGGACCTGGCACAAATCATCCACAGGTAGGAGTTTAGACTTATGGTTGTAGCCAGTGGGAGTCCTTATTGGGTTTTGAAGATGAAAATGGCATGATTTTGTCCATGTCTTAAGAAGATGACCCTGGAGCAGTATAGAGAAGCAATAAGAGAGCTAAGAAATTCGAGTTGGAGTTGATAAGCTGTGGCAGATATACTGATTGGGGACCAAGTGCCGGTAAAGCTCAGCCTCTGAGGGATGCCCCACCCAGGGGTCCACAGGGAGAATCCAGGCATGGACGAGTAGCCTGGTGCACATAAATATAGATCCTCTTCACATTGGTAGTTTCCAGAATGATACGGAACTTTGTGATCACCTTAGCACTACAAAGCTGAGGATACTGTTACACATTTTGATTAAATTTAATTCTCCTTTCTTCTTGTGACTCTTCTTTATTTATATTTTGGCCAAAATAACTCTGTAGTAGTCACCTGAACTTAACATTTCCCTAGGGAATTCAGGCTTCACTTGGCATTGTGAATCTGCACAGTATTTTTGCTGAAATTCATACTCTCAAGAGTATCTGTGAAGCCTATTTTAGCACCACCTTGTAACGTCCTAAAACCTTTATGTGCACTGAAAAATGGGTTATGCTCAGAAGAACCTATTCAACCATATATAACTATGACAAGGATGATTACACAGAATAAAATTAAAACACAGCACTTTGCTTGTACTGTTAACTGTTAACAGCACTCAGTTCATGACGCCTTGTATTTATGTTGGTTGTACTGCAGGTCTCTTTCCCCATCTAGACAGTCAGTTGCTTGAGAACATATATACTTTATTCATCATTTGATTGCCCCCCATGTCAAAGAAAAAATGAGTCTGATATTTGTTAAAATGATAAGGAAGATTTTATTCAGGACTATTGCAATAGGGGTTAACACTATTGTAATAAGGGAGAGAGATCAAGTTCAGTTCTGAATTCAGCAGGACAAGTGGGGATTTATAGCCAATGAGCAGAGGGAGGGGGTCAGGGATGGAAAATTACTAAGAGGAGACATCAAGGATTGGAGGATCCTTGCTAACCTGACCTAACAGAATTCTTGCTCAAGGCAGGCCAAGCATGGGGGATGAGGCGTTTGATCAGAAATTGAGGGTGATCCGATATCAAGGGTAGGAGAATTCTTGCTAAACTGACATGGCAGGAGTCTCACTACAGATAGACTAAGCAGGCTGAAAACAGGGCCCAAGATCAATGAGACATAATGGAAAAGAGGGCTCAGAGGAGCCCGACTGATGTTGGGTCAGTGAGAGAGTCTTGTCAGCTACAAGGCCCAGAATTGCTTGTTCGATGCTTTAAACCTGGAAAGCGTGGGGTGTGTGTGTGTGTGTGTGTGTGTGTGTGTGTGTGTGTGTAGGACCTGTAATGCCCCTGTACAGTTTGTTTCCAGACCAAGAGGCATCATTAGAGACTTGTGTAACAGTCAAAGGAGGAAGGAGGTGGCCAGTATATTAACGTGGGCAGAGGGAAGGGGCATTTTGAGAACATGGTCCAAATCAGAAACATTTACCCAAAAGTTGGCTACCCAATTTACTTACATTTTGGTAGAAAATGACTTTTTGATTTTGATTTTAACTTGAGGAAGCATTAACCCTTAAAGAAAAATCTGTTTTCCCTTGGTAGCTTTCATACTTCTCGGTGCCCTATTTGGTTTATTTTTTAAAATAAATACTCTTGAACAGTAAAACAAACAAACAAACGAAAAACTAACTTCAGGATCAAATGAGTTAAAGTATCCAATCAAGAATTTTATAGAGGGAAATATAGAGGGAGAGAGGGAAGAAAGGACTCTGATGGTGCCATGAATTAAAGTAGAAAAATACATTATTTTCTATGTTCAAACTTGAGGAAGGATTTCTAATGAGCCACAGTGGTGCCATGTATTTTCCTGTTGGTCTTCAGACCTTGGATAATTAAGAAGAAATTGAATAAAGATGGATAATACCAAGCATGACTTTTTATGAAAAAGTGGGTGCGATATTCCAGCTCTGGGACCTCGCTGCCATGGTGGATGTGATTGTTTAACTTGGAAAAGGGTTTGTAGCAGTCAAGAATTTGTTCAGCAGAAAACAGGAACTTAACAGAGAGCGGTCAAAGTTTCTCTTTGCGTTAGACCCTAGGACTATAAGGAAAGGGGTTTCCTCTGACACAGAAATGTGTTCAAATGTTAGTAAACTAAAAATCCAGTGGGTTGACGATAGAAGTTTCAGTATTCTTTTTATTCGTGTGGTGTCACACAAGGTTAATTGTTGGCTTGCACTTGGGGCAATGAGTAACGTCATCAGAATGCTGTTACACTGTTAGTCCCAGCGGTGCACGCCCACGAGGCAGCTCAAAGGGCTCTACAGTGTACTGGGGTTTTTATGAGCTGAAACCAGCAACCCTGCCTCCCACTGACTTTGCACAGTTGTGCATGGGGGCTTCTTCATCTGGAAAAGAATAATGTATCTAGTCTGGGTGTCCAGTGGAGTCGTCAGAGAAGAAAGAGTCCGGGCGCCCAGACTCCTGGTTTCTCCTCTTCCACCTCCCCTGTCTCTGGGCTGTCCATCTTGGTCAGCCCTGTCTTTTTCTTCTGTGTGAGTCAG
Source organism: Balaenoptera musculus (assembly GCF_009873245.2). NCBI lineage: Eukaryota > Metazoa > Chordata > Mammalia > Artiodactyla > Balaenopteridae > Balaenoptera > Balaenoptera musculus. Next base: position 12,505,559 of record NC_045787.1, on the reverse strand, counting down.
GTCATGAAGTGGCTGAGCTTGTTTCATTGGCAGAGCCAAGTAACTATTTCATTACAGCCGAAGTAAAGTGTTGGGAATGCAAGATGCTGCTGGGACAAGGAAGTTCCCTTATTTAGGAGGCTGTGTGGGCTTTTGCCGGAGGGATCGTGAGCTGTACTTGCGGGAACATCATTTATCTTCTGCTTTTAATAGTCCATTTATTTCCCACCTCCCTTCTTCACCCCGTGGTGCCCTGTTGAAGTCATAATTCTCTGTCAAATGACATTTTGTCACCATGGAAATGAGAGCATTGAATCCGGAATTTTATGAATGCACTATATACCATGCAGTGGTCTAGGTGTAGAAGAGGTAAAAAAAAAAAAAAATGACCTTGACAGTGATTCACAAGGTTTGATCTCATACTGAATCCTTTGTTCTTTTGCTGACTTTTTAATTTAGAAACAAAAAGTCCACCGTGGAATGATAAGTTGGGAGCCAAGGACAAGTAATGGCTCCTCAGGGCGTAGAAGTGGAAGTTAAACATGCACTTGTCTCTTTAGTTTCTTAGTGTTGCAAGAGATTCCTGAATCCTGAAAACAGGGAGATGAATGGCCAGGCACTGAATTCATGGTTAATGTAATTAGTCTTGTCACTTGGGTACTTTAAACTCAAAATCAATGAAAGTTAATCCTGGGCAAACTTATCAGTGCAATCAGGTACAAACATGCCCTTCATTATTCTACTTTACATCTTAAAAAGTTAATAATTTGCTTGCTTTGATAAGTCTTATTCTCCTCTCCCATGCAACTCAGAATTGCATCTTGCATCTTCCCTCCCTTGGATGGGATTCAGAAACTGTTGGTGGTACACAACCCCTGAAACATCAGAATAATGGGCAGCAATGCCACCAGAGACTGAAAACAGAGTCGGTGTCTGTGGCTGCAATTCAGCTGGCATCCAAAACCTAACTTCCTGTTTAGGCTCCTTTGTGAGCAAAAGCTTGGTTTCAGATCTTAATTCTGTTTTGGCGTCAGGAGCCTGGTGCCCACTCCAGGGTCACATTGAGACCAACCGGGTTGACTCAGAGGAAGGAGCTGCCCTGTTGAGTCATCTACTCCACTTCCTGTGGGTCCAGAGTTTCCTTTGGAGGCTTCTCTTCCAAGTGGTCCCTGGCCTTAGCCTGAAAAGCCTGGGAAACTCAGAAGAATAAGAATTGAACATCTGTAGGACATACTTCTGCCTTGCATCGCTATGGAAAGGCATCATTTCATCCCATGAACAGTTGGTTTCAAGAAGAAATAGAAAACCGGGTGGAGGGGGGGAAATCAGAGCTTTCTGCTGTGATGGATACATATCTCATCAAAGCATTTAAACACTCCCCTTACCTGTGCCACTTTGCTGGCTTGTAGACTTCCTGTAGGGGACACAGTGCCTGATTTTTAGAGATTTATAACCTAAATAGATGACCCTAGTGAAGGTACACGTAAAGATGTACATACAAAAATTGAAAATATTTCAATAGGCTTACCTTTCTCACAACTGATTCAGGTTAAGAAAATTGGTACCTAAACCACCAAGAAGTATTCGAATCCTTAGCTCTCATGAACTCAACGTGTTGACTCGATAAGATAGGAAGGATACCTGTGTAGCTGTGACTCTGTGATAGTTGGTTTAAGGCTGGGCTAGTAAGGAAGAGGCATAAGAAACATTTCATCACGTGGACTTTTTTAAAAGATGAGTTTTTAAAAATAGAACCATATTCTCTGAATTCATGACAGCCGGTACTGTGATTTTGTATCTAAAATAATTCTGCAGTGCAAAGGTACTGCATGCCCGCTGTCTTTCTCCTTTGCTACTTCATCAGGTATCAGTTCAGGGATTCACTCTCTTTTCCACATTTCCTTATAATACTTACAAGAGGTCACAAGGGGACAGTTAAAACTGTCTTGAAGATGGATCACCTCTGATGGAAGAGCAGCCACGGCCCGTTCCCATTAGAAGGGTCTCCAAGCTCAGCACACACAGGAACTCGCCCTGGTGGTTCCTGACGCTCTGTGGAGTCGTCCCTGCCCTCCTGGCATGAGGGGGACCTCCTGCTGCAGCCACAGCGAGCATCACTCCCCTGACTTCCTGAGAAGAAGGTTCTTAGTGCGTGAAGGTAAAATAGCAAACGCTCATCAGACACTGCCGAAAGGGGAGTGTTCTGTTGGATTCCGAGATAATTATTAAATGGTAATTATTAAAGTTGTGATGAACGTTCCATTTAAAACATTAAAATCCCTTGTTTTAACTCTGTTCAAGCTGTAGGCTTACATAGATTGTTCCTCCCCTCCCAAATATATTTTATGACGGGATGTTTAGAGTTCTGTTGTTTTTTGGGGGGGTGCCGGGGACAGGTAGTGAGAGGGGAGAGGTGCTACATGGGGATAATTCTCTTTAACCGATGGTTTTATTTTATTCAACAACTACTGAATTAGGCAGCTTGTTCCTTTAGCGTTTTTGACACAAATGTATTGAGATGGCAGAAGTGTGGAAGAATTGAAAATTATGGTTACAAAATTGCACCCACGTTGCATATAACTATATGTCTACTTGTATAAGTTTTATAAGTTTATCTTATCTCGCCACCTAGATTGTGACCGAGTCAGAAATTACCTATTAATTTTATATGTGTCTTCTCAAAACATCTAGCTCAGGTGCTAATCAAAATACTTAAAAAGCACAGACCGCTGGAGCTGGAAGATTGTCAAAACTACCTATTGACTGACACCTGGTTAGATTGGGAGCCCTGGGTAAACAGCTAGCATCATGTGCTACCTGGTGACAGTGTTGTCTTAACTTCGTGTGGGAAGGCAAGGTGAATATTTTTGCAGTGGATGGAACCATCTACAAAGTTGCTATACATCCAGCCTTGATAACGTATGTCAACTAATCAATGTGAATTACTAGCTAGTACAGAAAAGAAGTGTATAGATTAGGTCTATAGATACCTAAAAGGTAATTAAGAATGATGAGGCAGATTCCATGCAAACTAGATACCTCAGAATAAATTCCTAAAGCAAGAAAGGCTAAACTAACTTTCAGAAGAGTCCTTGATAACCTCCAGCTGTCATATAAATATATTGAGAATCACACAATCAGAGAAACTTAGAGGCCATCCAAATCATGCCAAGTGACCCAGTGACTTCTTCAAGATCCCAGAGCCACATGTCCCAGAGCAGGAACTGGATCCTAACGAGCCTGCAGCTCCTAACAGTATCACCCTGTTTGAGCCATCAGTGGGCACTGATAACTCGTCATTATTCTCCTGTTCAAAAAATATCCTCTCCTCTGTATCCATTTCCTCAGCTGTGTGTGCACACCTAGCAAGACCATATCTTATTTAGAAAAGTCAGCAGTGTGACATGTGCCTCAAAACTGGGATTCTGTAAGCAAAAGCATTTGGGAAACTCTCTAATACCATTGTCCCCTGAGAGGTTTATGACACACATTGGCATATAAAGGCTTTGAGATGTTCTTTAAAAAAAAAAAAAAGATGTTTAACTTTGTATCCTAAAGTTATTTGCCTGCCCTGTGCTTTTTAAAATATTTTATTTATTTATTTATTTATTTATTGCTTATCTCCTAGCCTTTTTAAAAAATTTTTATTGGCGTGTAGTTGATTTACAATGTTGTGTTAGTTTCAGGTGTACAGCAAGGTGAATCAGTTATACGTACACATATATCCCGTCTTTTTTAGATTCTTTTCCCATATAGGCCATTACAGAGTATTGAATAGAGTTCCCTGTGCTATACAGTAGGTCCTTACTAGTTATCTGTTTTATATATAGTAGTGTGTATATGTCAATCCCAATCTCCCAATTTATCTCTCCCCTCTCCCCCTTGTGCTTTTTTTATATACAGCACTTATTAACATGCAGGAAACTGTTCCCGGGACATACTTTCAGAAATACTAGCTTTCAAAACCTAGACTATTTCAGAGTGATGTTGATAATCACCAGGTTAGGCGTTAGGGACAGAGTGGAAATAGTGGAATTTGTTTTCAGGAGAATTCAAAGACTTAGAGGCATCTAATAGGGTCCTATGTAAAGTGAAGAGGTAAATGAAACAGCCTGGTAAAAAGAAACATTTTAGTCCAGTGATTCTGTTAAACCTTCTAAAATATATACATCAAATTATACTCAAAAGGCACAGATACAAATTCCTTGGTAAAAAATATCACATGAAGAAGAATTTTTTCAGCCACGATTCACTCTGACAATCCGAAAGGAAAATGTGTCCAATATAATTTTAACTCTACCAGGTTCCAAGGAACAGAACACTAATAAGGTGTTACATTGCAAGAGGAATAATTAACCAGACTCACAGTCTCTGGGCTCATCTCAGGATATTTGCTTTTATATATTTTGGGCTACAACCTGCTTTTGCACTATGTCTTATTAAGTTCTCATTTGAAAAGGGTGAGGGTTTGCTTAAAGAATCCAGCATTTTCCTTCTTCATTTTTTCCTATCTCATTAGTCAATTTCACATGATTTTGGGCTTATTTTCACTTAAAGTGAGCTTAAGAACCACAAAGTATTGTTAAGGGAATTGTCTAGTTTAGAAGAAAAGCTGCATCTTTTTTTTTTTTTTCAAGTGCAAAAAAATGCTGCCTGTTCAAATAGCAAACAACGATGCTTAGTAGGTCATGATTGGATTTTACTATCCTAGAAGGTCGATCGTTTCCACCCTCTTCTTGCTTGATTTTGATGTTTGGTGATAGGGGCTCCAAATCAGTGACCAAATTCTGTGCGGCAAGTAGCATGCCATAGAGAAAATGGTAAATGTTTCTGTGCAGGAACATGAAAAATCCAGCTTCAGAAAAGAGCAGCTGTTTGCAGCAGTGTGTGATGAGTGAGGTGGCGGTGGATAAGCTTTGGACCACACCTGGGTCCAGGCATTTGCTGTCGCTCAGTCAAGTAGCAGAGAGTACACACTGTTTCTGTGCCTTCTAGTTCCATGACCTCCGGAAACGTACAGCACAGCAAAGGGGAACACAAAAGCATACCTCCCAAAGCACAAAAGGAATTCTATTTCCATTGCCTCACCTGGTGCCGAAGCGAACGCAATATGGGTTTCTTCGAAGTTTTAGGACAAGGTAGTGCTAAATGCAACCTCAATCCAATTCCAAGAAAAGAAGACTGGTCCGTTCCAAACCTTGGTGTACAGATCTTAAGGCCATGTCTGTTAAAAAGCAGGCTTACTGTATGATTTATCTCAAGCTGTAATTTGCATATTAGGTTCATCACCTCCATGGGAAGAATTCAGCAGTGCCTTAAGAAGTGATCTGTCTGTGGGTTCAGCTTTTAACCACAGCACATTTACAAATTACAGCAGTTAGTAAACCTGAGAAGATTTATCTTTAAACTGGTCTAACAGCAAGCAAAAGGATTTTCTGCAGAAGGAGAACTATTAACAAATTAGGGTGACAATGAAGAAAGGAGAGAGAAAAGGGGGATTTCATTGGAACATCCCCAAAACTCCGGTGCTGCACCAGCTGCCTTCAGGTCACGGCCAGGGCTTTTTTCTGCAGCCCCTCTTCCTCCTTTCTTGGCTTCGCCATAGATGCAGAGGCCGGGCTGGGCACACAGGAAGCTGCACGTTGCACTTCCAGCTTGAGTAATTCAGCTTTTTCCAGGCCTCCACTGTGGCTAAAATAAGTGTCCTTTGAAAAGGGATTCTGCTGCCCCAGGACAGCTGGTGTTCCCAGCACACTTCCCGACGATGCTTCCCTGTCTGAAACTGGGAGGACCTCCCAGGGTGCACACACCGTGTTACCCTTCACTTGAGAGAATAGAGCAGCTGCGTGGACTCCGTCTGCAACCCACGGGATTTCGTTCTCACCAGTGTCAACAGATCCCAGTAATATTTCTGTTTATCCCAACAGAAGTTTGCCATCAGATAAGCGTTAGCTTAGCAAACACATTTACTTTGCAGACTCGAATGCATCCTTGGTTAGCACGACTTCTAACACTTAGAGAAACACATTTTCCCCCCGTAGGCAGTCACCCCATTCATCGCTCAGTGGTCACCAAAAAAGAAAATCAGTGATGGCAAATGAAGAGGGAGAGGACTTACTGCCCCAGGAGAGAGCGAACGGGGCAGGGAACGGCTCCTGCCAGGACCTTGCTTGCTGCCCTTCCTGAGGCCACCTAGCTAGCTAGGCCACTAGGTGTCCCTTGCAAATGTCCACGGCAAACTCACTTGGGATAGGGTTTCTCAAGTGAGGAGCAGAGGCAGTAAAGCTGAGCAGCACCAGGGTCTCTTCTTGCCTGTCACCCGTCCTGCTGTCTTACTCTGTGTTCCGGGGCCCTGTAGATCTCCTGCTTCTGGCTGCCTGGCCCTTGGCCTGTGTATTCTGCCTCTTCATGCCCCGTGCATCCCAGACCACTTAGCCTGGGTACCTTCCAGCAAACTGTGCTGCTGGATGTCAGGGAATCTCACTGGCCCCGATCCCTGCAGGCCTTGCCAGGCTGCGAGCGCTGCATGGACACAACCCCTCGGGGTTGTGGGAAATTCCTGTGAGCAAAGATACGAGGGGCGGGGGCACTTAGGGTGAGGTCTGTGGCCATGCGTGGTCCAGAGATAAACAGGGTCCCATGAGCTGTCACTGCACACAGTGTGGAATCAGTTGAGGCTGCAGCAACTCACAGTATCCCTGTGGGCATTTTTCAAGTCCAAGATCCTTAGATGTCAAGGTCAAGGGAGCCTGGCTCTGGTCAAACATCCCTCCCTAATTATTATATCCCTCTTTAAACTTGGTAAGAATGTCTGCCTCTCTTTTTTTAAGGCTCTGTTGTAGCTAAGTATTGTTTTATTTATTTATTTATTTTTTACGTAACTTGGAGGATGGACAGTCCCAGGTAGTGTTTTCAGCTTGCGTTCTCTGGCACCCAGCTTCAGGCAGTGGCACCCCTGCTGTACCTCAGCTAGAAACCCTGACATCATTCTTTCCTTTCACCAGTGTTGATTGACAACCTAGATAAGGTCCTGCCCTCAGGGAGACTGACCCGGGAGGGGGGTGCTCAAGGCAGATGAGAAGCAGATCTTACTTCTTGCACCAAAATAAATGGTGGCCCCCATCCTCTTCTACTAGCAGCGCCGTGGGTCCTGGACTGAACACCTGTTCCTCGTGGTATTGCGATAAGAGGTGGTTTTCTGGCTGTTTCCTTCCCATTCTAGTCCCTTACACACACTCCTACCAGATCAGTCTTCTAAACTCTACACTCACAGGCTTTCAGTCTTTCCTGTGGCCAGTCATGTCCAATCTAAACTCCCCTGCCTGGGGTCCCCTGACCCCACCTGACCTCACATCCCTCCACTCCCCCAGACCCAGCCTCTTCTAGAGCCCAGAGCAGGCTCTACTCCATCACTCCCATCCCCCAACTAGAGCCATACCCCCTTCCTCCCAGCCAGCCCAGGACCGTTCAGGTCTTCTTGGGCACACAGTGGCTGTCACTGTTCCAGTTGTCTCACTGCTGGTCCTTATCTTACCACCATGGAGCATTTTAATCACGCTTTCCTGGTTCCACATTCTCACTGTAGCCTCTTTGAAGGCAGGGACCTCATCTTCATCTCTCCTGTATGCTCCGTGGCACTGGACATATGATAGCTACCGAATCAGTCTTCCTAATCAAGTGATTGCCAGACAGCCCAGGTCCATGTGGCACCTGCGCGGCAGAGATTTCCTGGGTGGAGAGTAAGAGCTGGGAGGGCCCCGAGGTAGATACCTGTGTATATGTTTGACTTAATGAGCTATCACTGAAAGCTGCTTTTGAACATGTAAAAACCAGTACTGCATGACACACACTGTGCACATTTCCTTCTAAAGCTGTCAGATTAATGAGGATATATTTTGAGTAATGAGAAGTCTGCTTGGTTTTGCTTAGCTACTACTCATTTTGACTGCATGGCTGAATTTATTCAAAACCAATTTCCACTCATCTTTTCAGCAAGGCAACCAAGTTTATTAAAAAAAAAAAAAAAAAGAGGCAGGAAGGGGTTATTAAAGCTGGAGGAGCTTGTCTGGCAGCGCAGGGACTTGGTATCGAAGGTGCTTCGGGAATTCCTTCATTTACCTTTGCGACTTTGATGAAAATCACAAAGCACCTATCACTGTTATCTTCTTGCTGCCCCTCCTCCCCACTGACAGGGGAGCTTTAAATTTCAGGCAGTTTGAGTCAACGCGGTCACTGCTGGAGGGCTAAACTCATCCATCACCCAGAAATAGGGTCCTGCACCAACCCCCTGTGACCACGCCGAGGGCCATATGTGTACGACCCAGTATCTCAGGATGGAAATTTTGGCCTGAATCTCTCCACAGGCTGTGGCTACTCTAAAAAGCAAGTAAATTCCAGAAGATTAATTTAGACCTGCCACAGGTCTTCAGGAGTAATTTTCAATCTACCCTGAACCAAAATTTCATCCTGAGATCCCATGGGGACCTTGGAGATCCCTGATGTGCTCTGGCTTAGGTCAGAACAGATGTCCAAACCATCGTGTCTCCAGAATTCTTATTTGGGGGAGGGAGAAAAGGGTTGGTGATTAGCCTCCTTTGGTAGTAAGCACTTTCATGGATATAATCTCAGTTAATCCTAAAATCTGTCCTACAGGAGACCAGTGTGGGCGAGCGTTCCTATTTTCCTAAGCATACTGCATCTCAGAGAAGTAAAGTCGTGTGCCCGAGAGAACACAGCTAGTATGGGGGCAACTCAGATCTGACCTGATGGGCCACATGCTCCCCAGCTTACTCTGCTGGATTTAGAGGCCAAAGTCCCAATTCTGCCACTAATAGCTTTCTGACTTCAGGTAAATTATTTTTCCCTATGAGTGTCAGCCCCTCCATCTCTCACAAGAACTAAGACTCCCTACCTTGCTGGGTTTTCAGAAGGATTAAATGAGCTGTGACAAACTCATGAGAAGACGGCCAGCACAGACACCTATACACACTTAGGAGAGCACTTGAAAACAGTCAGAGCTTCATACAAAGCTGTTAATCTCTACAGGGATGAATATGTAAGTTTAGATTTCTACCTAGCAGTTCCTTTAAAATACATTTTCCAAAAAGAAAGAAAGAGAACCAGTGAAAATGGGATTTGAGTCTCATTCCAGGTATATTTTAAGGTTCTATTCCCTTTCAAAATGTACAGCCAATGTCAACAAATACTTGGTTTGCCTAATCTTTTTGTGGTTTGCAGAGAAGGTGGATTGAGTGTTTTTCAAAGTTGGAACTTCCTGTTTTTCCCTGATCACTGTTTTTCTCTTTGAATTCTTCAATTTTTGCATCAGCCAAGAAAACATGTGGTATGGTCCTATGGGACTAGTCTTACTTTCATATGTGCATTAGAAATGAGGTGATATAATAGTTTATGTCATATTTTATCTATTTAGTGTCCTTTCATCTTCACATAGAAGTAAGTATAGAGAAAGAGCTTGCTTTCATTCTGTAGAAATGGTCTTTTAGTAACACCAAGGGAGAAATCTTAACGCATTTTATCTTGTGAGGAAGCATCATATTCTATATTGAGCAACTGAAAGGGATTATAAAGCTTTCTTTAGAACAGATTCAGATATACTGTCAGAGTTATTTTATGCAATGAGAAAACCTATTTACTACTCAAAATCCAGACTTACCATTGGTTTTATCCTTAATGTGCCATTTAAAAAAATCTGCACTTTACCATTTAGAAACTTAACAGACAGCCTTGGGAAATTCCCTTTTACTCTCAGTGAAATAGGAAGAAAAGTTTACTTTGCTTTATTCCTAAGTGTTAAGGAGAGGTTATCAAGCCAAAATGCTGAGCACTTCAAAAAATTTCTGGCAAAGGAGTTTAGCATTTTTGTCACCAACACTCTGGGCCACACGAGTTTAGAGTAATTGAAGTGGACCTAAATGTAGAGTGGGGATATATTAAAGTTGGTTTCAAAAACATGCATTTAAGCCACAAGGAAGCTCCAGAGTGAGACTGGGTAAAACAATTCTAACATTGAGGTTGGAATGATTCTTAAATTCTTCTATAAATGCTGTTATATGTAATGCCAAATGAGTTTAGATGTAGTTATACCCAAAGAGTAGATCTTTTTTACCCATTTCCTTTTGCACGGCTATGTAGGGCTCATTCCATACACCTGTGTTGTAAAGTTCCCTTTTCCACTCATTCTGAGCAATTAGACTTATCATCCTATCTGTACTGCTTTTACAGCTGGACTGCTGTGTTTGTGTCTTAGCACTGGTTGCGGCAATAATCCTTCTATGTGTACTCTCTCAGCCTTTGTATTGTCCCTCTCCTCCCCACTGCTTTTTCCATCTTCAGCTCCTTGAGTCTGTCCTCCTCCTTGTCATACAAAACTGCCCTAATCCTCAGGACAGTCTTTCACTAATTAACGATTCATACAAGCCCTTAATTCTAAGGTTTGTGGTGAATATAAAGAAATATTCAAATACACTTAATGAGTACAGCATATTTGCCTGGCCCTGTGCTCTTTGTTGATCAGTGTGCGTGACATGGTGTCCATAAAAGGTTAACAGTCTGACCATCGTGTCATGTTTATTGGTCAATAAAGGGCACAGTTCCAGGCAGATATTCTATACTCATTAAGTATATGTGAATGAATGAAATGGTTCCATGAATGAAGAAATGATGACAATAATTCCCATGACAGGAGCGACCATGTGACTGAAACTGGTTAGAGAGGGGTTCCTGGGGAAAGAAAGGCTTAACCTTGAGCTCAGAGGATGGGCAGATGCTGGCATTTCAGCTAGGATTAAGAGCTAGCACAGCAAGGAAATTCAGAGGTTGGAGTCTTCCCTAGGCGAGCACTGATAGTCTCATTAAGTTCACAGAACTCCAAGAAGCCTTCTCTGCCCCTGCAGACTGGATTAAATGCCCTTCTGCTATAGTCAGACTGTGTTATAATTGTTGTGTTACTTATTCATAAGTATATCATGACTTAGGTGTTAAAGTCACAAAAGGCAGAAGTAGGTAACAAAGGGCTTAAACAAGTGGCAGCAGGAGGGTGAGTTAAACGAGAGAAGGTTCCTCTTTTCTCATGCTCAGAGGTCTCGATTTTGGAGACTTGCAACTGTCTTTTGGACAGCACACGGCTTCTAGAATTCAGCCTTGTGTTTAAACTGTCGGAAATCAGGACGTTTTGCAAGCGAGATGAATGGAGGATTCCTTCTAAGTGGCGTCATGCCAGGTGATCACAAAAAGCACGCCAATAACCTATCACCCTTTGCTTTGTGGGGTGGTCCTCTGGCTTTGCCCCTAAGAAATAGACATTTCATCTCTTTTGTGTGTATTCTTTTTTTGTTGTTGTTTTAAACTATGAAAGTAACATGTGTTCTTTGTCATAAGTAAAACCATACAGATATGAGTGTAAAGTTGCTAATTTTCCTCTTCCTGCCCCCCTTCATCCCACCTCTCCTAAAATAACCAGTATTAAGAGTGTGGTATATGTCACTCTCCAACCTTCTCTCTGCTCATACCCATATACTTACACATTTTGAGTGTCTTTTTTATTTTTTTAATGGAGTGAGAATATACTGTATTGCTTATGGTGCAACCTTCTTCTACTTAGCACTGTATCACAGGCTTCTTTCTAGCTGGATACGTTTAGTTGCACCTCATGCGCTGTGATTGCTGGTCAGCATGCCCCTATGTGCATGGACCGTGCATGCACCAAATAATAACCATAATTACTCAGCCTGTCCCATACTGGCAGACAGATTGTTGTCAACTGTCTGCCACTTCAAAGAATGCTTTAATGAACGCCTTTGTATGGGTGGCATCACGTATTAGGGCTTTATGTTGTTTGGATAGATACTAAAGGGGCATTGCTGGATCAAGGAGTTGGTACACTTTAAATTTTAATACTTTTTGACATATTCCTTTGCCACAAGACTATAACCGTTTACACTCCAGCCAATACTGTATGAAATTTCCTTTTCTGCCGTATCTTCACCAGCCCTGGATTTTATCCGTCGTTTTCGTGTTTAATCTGATGCCAGTCTTGTTTCCATTTTTACTTCCCTAACTGCTTTACTGTCAGAGTAGAGCATCTTTCCAGGTGTGTACGTTTCATTGGTACTTTTCCTTCTGTGAGTCGCCGGTTCTTGGGGACTTCAGTACCCGGTGAACGAAGCTCCCTTTCACTAGACTTCTTTATCATAGTTTCTTGGTTATCCTCTCATATACAAAGTTGAAAATCATTTTACCCAGGTGCAAATGAACACCCACGTTGCTGGAATTTTTACTGAAGCTCCATTAAGCTTACAGGTGAATTCAGAAAGATTTCTGTTATATTCATAACACTGTCTTCTCCTCAAGGAACATAGCTTGCCTTTTTCTTTCCATCTTATGAACTTCAAGAAAATTCTATGGTTTTCTTTATTTAAGAACCATACTCCTTGTTGAGTTTATTCCCAAGAATTGTGTAGTTATCTCTCTTTTATAATGGGAGTGAGGCAGTTTATTAGTCTAATAAGACAGACTGTGCCATCAGAAACAAAGAAAAATTGGCTTTCCTTTGTTTCCTCAACACATTACTCTTAAATAACAAACATATGATACGGAGTTTTACTAGGCCGTGCTCCTCCTACCCATTTATATTAATATTTTCTTAAATGATGCTTTAAAGTAATGTCAATGTCAATTGGTAAGACTTAGGGCTGGTACTACGTATCAGTCCTTTTTCCTGTGGGGTCTTGAGTCTGTGGAAATGTCACAGGACTTGAAAAGGCTTCAATAACCCCATGTGGGCAGTGGGTATTTGGGGGAAGCTTCACTGTGCATTCTTAGTTTGTACCAGGAGAGATACATTAGCTGTCGACTGTATCCTGGAGGCACAGAAGGAGCCCTGAATGTGACCAGTAGGCCTGTCTGGACCCAGGTTGTACCCAAGCTCCTGTCCCACTGTCGGCCGGGACACCACCTTACCGTTTGGAATCACTGGGGCCTTGAATGGAGCTGTACTACTTTAACAGACGCCCTTCTCGGGTGCTCACGGGAAGCTTGGGTCCAAGGAGCATTCCCCACTGCTCATCCTGTAGGACCTCTCTGCCCAGACTGCAGGGTCGAGGCTGACCAGGCCACGCTCTGCCACCAACGGCAGCGTCACTCAAAGCCAGGAGCCTGCCCTTGACTCCTTTCAAAGGGAAAGACCTCAAGGAAGTTTTAACCCAGCCTAACCTACCTTTCTTATAAGGGCTTTCCAATTCCCCAAACTCCATTGCCATCAGGTAAAAGTAACAATTTCCTTTAGTAATAATTATCTCTAATAATAACCGTCTGGATGGGTAAGGACATTTCTGTGTCAGGACATGCACGCCCCTCCCCCCTGCCTTGTTGACAGTGGGGGGATGTTTATCCCAACGCCACCCCTCCACCCACCGTCTTCAGTCTAGTGTTGAAGGAGGGAAGAGCACCAGCCTAACGGTCTCCCAGACTTCTGGTTTGGGCTACACCATATATTAACCAAAAACCTTGGGCAAGTCACGGAATCTCTTTGAACCTCGTTTCCTTTTTTACAAAACGGGAATTTTCAGTACCTACCCTGTTGTTGTAGCATTGTTAGATACAGCCAATAAGATAGCGTGTGAAGGTACATTCAAGGCTCTGCCGTACTGCATATGTAAGAGGTTGGTATCCTTCATGTGATCCATAAATCAAATTTCTTGAATGAATTATTTACGCCCTCAACAAATATGCTTCTGTGGCTGCAGCATCCTTTGGGGCTCCAGGGGCCAAGTGGACAGGGGCGCAGATGTCTCCTTTCACTGGGCCACCTGCACCCCCTCGTTCGTGTAGGCCAGAGGGCTGGAGCAAGACAGCGCTTCAGGCTACCCTGATTTTCAGAGATCCAAAATCTGAATTACAGTAAATCTGGATTTACAGAATGAAGTTCAGCATGTGTGTTTACTGGCTCATTATTATATACATGAAATAGTAGGTGACAAAAATGTATTCATTCTCTCTTCACTCTAGAAATTTTCAAAGCACTTCAGTGCTTTGAAGTGATCATATCACTTTTCTTGGTGAAAAATATTTGGCACAAAGCATGATTATAGTCGTAAAGACAAAGTAAGTTCAGGATATATAATTCTTTTTTCTTTTTAAAGTTCATTTCACTTGTTTCTTTTTTTTTTTTTTTTAATACATCCACCATCTTGTCTCATGTTAGTTCTTTTTTTTTAACTTTGGGTTTATTTATTTATTTATTTATTTATGGCTGTGTTGGGTCTTCGTTTCTGTGCGAGGGCTTTCTCTAGTTGCGGCAAGCGGGGACCACTCTTCATCGCGGTGCGCAGGCCTCTCACTATCGCGGCCTCTCTTGTTGCGGAGCACAGGCTCCAGACGCGCAGGCTCAGTAGTTGTGGCTCACGGGCCTAGTTGCTCCGCGGCATGTGGGATCCTCCCAGACCAGGGCTCGAACCCGTGTGCCCCGCATTGGCAGGCAGATTCTCAACCACTGCGCCACCAGAGAAGCCCAGGATATATAATTCTTAAATCCTTCATACTACTATTGACACCATTGGACTTTCCCGATTTGCTTGTGCTACAGTGACATTCTTTGTCCTTTCTTGTTTTGTGTTCTAAACAGTTTATTCAGTGAGATGATTTTACTTTACCTAGAATCTCTTAAGTCGGATCAGTAATTTAGACCAGTAATAGCAATGGGGTCATGGGGAGGTCATGACAAACCTACTTGCACACAGCACAGCAACCACTGAGGACAGCTTTGTCACATTAAATATGGTCCATTTGAATTTTGTCGGGGTTCCTCTCTCAGCATGTGTACGTGTCTGTGCATGTGTGCGCATGTGTGTGCAACACTGGTTTGGAACATCCATGGGCTGGATGGACTAACCTGTTTAATGACTAATTTTGACTCTCACTAGCCTCCTAAAAACAATCAGATCAAAAGGCCCAGGCCCTTAGAAATCTTTCACAAAACTTGACATGTGCCCGGTTATATAAATACCAGCAGTGAGTCATAGCTGAACCCCAAGCAGAAATAAATGAATCCCACAGTTGAGAAGCAAGTAAAAATTTTGCACAAGTTAAAGATACTGGGATGGTGCATCATCCCATGTAGAAAAGAAGCTCATAAACATTCTTGTCCACGTCTCCAGAAGGCCACCGTGGAGAGCCTCTTAGCATTTCTACCACCCTAGTGATGGGGAACTGGTGCATGAGCTTGGGAAGACAGCCCACGTGGTGCTGTGTTCCCAGGTTTCGTCTGTACCCTTTGCCATGCTGTGTGGTGCTGATGCCAGAGCATTAGTGACCTGATTTCCTTTATCCTCATTTTCTTGGCACAGCTCAGGTATTTGATGACTTCAGCCTCACTCCGTTCATTCTCCACATTTACGCTTGTAGTGCTTGCTACACAGTATAGTTTAAAAAATAATCTTTGCTTCAGGGTCTTTGGAATTTTCCATAAAAATCCATCTTTATCCAAAAGTTCTCTTTGTTCTGCTCAGCTAATCCTCTCTGTTTAAAGTAAGCATTTGGCCCCAACTGCGATATCTAATTCAAAGTGGAAAGAGGGCTTGGTTCAGGATAATAGAGTGATGGTTAGGATCTCAAGCCCAGAGGTCAAGATGTTCTGGATTCTTCTCCCAGCTCTGTGTCGCCCTGGACAAGTGGCTTAGCCTATCCGTGTACCAGTGTTCTCACCAGTAAGCTGGGAAATAATAGTACATCCCTCACAGAGTGGTCGGGAGATGTAAAGATCTCAGAACAGTGTCTGTCAGAGAAAAAGCACTCCGGAAATGTTAGCCGGGATAGTTTCATCGTCATTATTATGGTGGTCATTGGGTTTCATAAGCTCCAAATGCAAATAGGCATTCGCTTCTTCTTCTCTTAGAATAAATGCATTTGTAAATGTCAATAGAAGTTCATAGATGACATTTCAGAATGTTGCAGTTGAGTCAGAAAAAGGAACAGAGCCTCGGAGCTGCTTGCTCAGAGATCTACAGCCAAATTTAAGGTGCTAGAGAAATCAAGAAAAAGAATCTACTCCTAATCATGGAGAGAGTATGTACGTAAGCAGGGTGCGTAAGTATGTAGGCAGAGAGAAAGCACAGAAAGTTAGTAAAAAGACTCCCCCGATCCCAGAGTCAATCTATTCCAGACTGTTGTTTATGGAGTTGTTGTGTGAGCTGTTTAGTTTTGTTTTGTTAATAAAGAAGCATTTTAAACTCGGTTCTACAGTGGAATAGACATAGTCTTAAGATACTAACCAAGAGGTAGCATCATTCGGGGACCATATAACCTTATAAGTATTAAAAAATTAGTTGGAAATGGAAATTTTCACAACAGTAAAGATGTGAGATCAAGGTGAGAAATAAGTAAGGAATCTTAAATGACATGGGAATCTTTGGTTTTTTTAAAGTACACTGGAATTTTCATAGTAATATTTCTTCCTTGTCAAGCCTCCTACCGTCTTGAATTACAGTTAAATTTAGGTATATAAGCTTCATGTTTAAATCAAAGGTCAAGAGGATCTGAGGAGTGTCCTATGACACTAAAATATATCCTTGAACGAACTAACACATTTCTAGATTAATACATCAGGCGTAAAATGCTTTTTGTTTTCCCTGAAGTATGAAAGAAACCGACAGGAGAAAACTGAGTTAGCCAAATGTGGTACCTGTTTGGTTGTTTGTTCTGTGTAGAAACTCCTGTCGAGGTGTGAGAAGCGACAGAGAAAACCAGTGGTATATTTTGGACTTGCCTTGTGTTGTCTCTGAGTTTCCAGGAAGCACTAAATATGGATAGCACTGCACAGCGCAATGACTCTGACGACCAAAGAGACCAGGCTTCATTTTACTGCCACTCCCTGTAAACCACAACCTCATGTGTGGGTGTCAAGTTCTTGGCCAGAGCTCCAGCTAGACAGAGCGAGGTGTCTCCTTTAGAGGGGTACAGATCCTTGAGAAAATAAAACATGGCTAGAAAACTACCGGGAAGACAAATGATCTAATTTAACCCAAACCACTTTTTAAAATACAGACGAACAGAACAATAACAGTGGGAAATTATAGGAACCCAGACTCTTTGAGGGGATTGAAATCCAAAGGTTACTGATTATCTATGTCATTGGAAGATGCTGTTCCCACAGGTAGCTTTGCCTCCACGTGTACTTCTGAATTTTCCACCCTTCCACAAATGCAAATTTTCTGAGGACCTTGGGTTTGAGAAAGATTTTTAAACTGTATTCTTTTGCCACAGTAATGGTTGAGTTTGCTTCATGTCATAGAAGGTGTAACGGGAGCGTTGAAGCTGTAGACAGAGGAGTGGTCTTTTATCAAAGACAGAAGATTACCCAGCCCTGTGTCCCACTGGTTTTTCTAATCCAGGATGAGGCAAGTGAAGGAAGTATTCATCTTACTAAGAGTAAAATAAGGGGACTTTCAGCCTTTCATATAATAATCTCACTGCTATTTTAGGGAACAATACCAGTTTCCAACTCAACACCTTTTTCTGACAGCAATATGGTTTTTTTAATTGAAGTATAGTTGATTTACAATGCTGTGTTAATTTCTGCTGTACAGCAAAATGAATCAGTTATACACATATGTACATTCTTTTTTATTTTCTTTTCCATTATGGTTTATCTCAGGATATTGAATATAGTTCCCTGTGCTACACAGTAGGACCTTGTTGCTTATCCATTCTGTGTGTAATAGTTTGCATCTGTTAATCCCAAACTCAGTCCATCCCTCCCCCATGCCCCCTCCCCCTTGGCAACCACAAGTCTGTTCTCTACGTCTGTGAGTCTGTTTCTGTTTCGTAGATATGTTCATTTGTGTCCACTCAGCACCTTTTTGTGGAAGAATTTGAAGAGCCATTTCTATATGAGCAGTGTGATCATTTTTTTACCGTATGGCCATGAATGTCAGTTACAGGATCCGAGTCCAACCGCCCTGGGCACTTCCTGAACTGTGTGACCGTCTCTCTCCAAGCCTTGTTGCCCTTACAGGCACCCATCCTTTCACATTTGGGGACTATCACCCTGGTTACCTGTCAGGGCACACTTAGCTCTTAGCAGGGTTCTCTCGGCTTCTCCGAGAAGGTTCTCCTTTGAATCTAAACTTCTGATTTTCTTTTCACGGCAGCTGACTTCTGTTATAGGATTTGACTTCATCGGGGAACAGCTTGTCCTATATGCCAGTTGACATCCAAAGGACATGAAAAAAAAAAGTCGGAAAAAAATCTTTGCTTAAGCTTTATACTTAAGAGGCTAATCATGCGTCCGCCTGTTGCATCCTGTCTATGTCTGTGTGTCTGCAGTTAAGGAATCACCTTTACCCAGTTCTTACTGGGTGCCCATGTGATATAGTAGAAATAGCAGTGGATATCCCTGTCTATCTCATGAGAAAATATCAGAGGTACAGGAAGGTGTATAGTGCTACTGCCATCTCTTTGCATATTTTAAATATGTAGATTCTACCAAAAATGGGTTTATTTACCCAGAAAAACCAAACCTGCAGCTGGAAGATTTTTATGAAGGACCAGATATATCAGCTGGATGTTAGTTAACACATTTCTTCATTCACATATTGAATTTTAATTATGTGTCAGGCATTGTGCTGAGTAGATGTAGGAAATCCAGTGACAAATAAGCCCAAACCCTGCCTCAAAGTAATCTGGCAAGAAGGGCAGTCTGGTAACCAGGCAACCACGGTACAGCCCAATGAGTGCAGTATTGGGACCCGGGGTATAGGGTGCCAGGGAGCACAGAGGAGACTAGGCCTAGGGGATGGCTTCGCAGAAATGTGATTCCTGGGAACTGAACTGATTGTGAGTTTACCAGGTGAGTGGGAGTGGGGACAGGGGTAGAGGCAATTCTATGTGGAGAAAAGAGCTTGAGCAGAGACCTTTAGCCGAAAGGGAGCATGGCGTATCTAGAAAACTACAAACAGTTTAAGCCTCGTAAAACATAGTGCAAGGACAAGCGTAGAGACCAGACAGACAAGCAAGGTCAGATCGTGAGTGGCCTTTGTGAGTGGTCACTCATTGAACAAATACTTATTGGATGCCGTCTACCCATGTGCCGGACACTGTCACAGACACTTAGAGCAACATCTGTGGGGCCCACGGTCTGTGAACAGGATGCAGCCCTGAAGCACCTCGGATACCCTTGTAGGAATTTGGGTTTTTGTGATCTGACCATAGTGTGGAGGGAAGGAGGGCTTGGAGACAAGAAGACCACGAATGACCTGACCCAAGGCATGGTGGTGGGGCTGGAGAGAACTGGACAGATTAAGAGTGACTAGGTGGACTTCCCTGGTGGCGCAGTGGTTAAGAATCCGCCTGTCAATGCAGGAGACACAGGTTCGAGCCCTGGTCCGGGAAGAGCCCACATGCCACAGAGCAACTAAGCCCATGCGCCACAACTACTGAGCCTGCGCTCTAGACCCCGCGGGCCACAACTACTGAGCCCACGTGCCACAACTACTGAAGCCTGCGTGCCTAGAGCCCATGCTCCACAACAAGAGAAGCCACCACGAGAAGCCCGTCCACCTCAAAGAAGAGTAGCCCCTGCTCACTGCAACTAGAGAAAACCCGCACGCAGCAACAAAGACCCAACACAGCCAAAAATAAATAAATAAATAAATAAAATTTATTTTAAGAAAACAAAAAACAGTGGCTAGGGAAAGAGTATGTTTGGGACCAGGACATCTGTGCGTACGAGGCCTGAGAGGGATCCAGGGAGATCCTCAGGCTTCTGGGTGGGATGCATTCATTCAGAGGGAGCCCAAGAGGAAGGCTGGGTCTGTGGGAACCCAGGTAGTCTAGTAGATGGTGAACCCAGTTTTGGAAATGTGCAGTGTGAGGTGCCACAGGGGCACTCAGATGGAGACGGGTGGGTCTGGAGCTTAAGAGAAGCCTGAGAAATCTGGAGAGATGGATCAGAGACTCCTGAGCAGACAGGCAGTAATTGAAGCTGTGGGAGGGGGAGGGATTGCTGAGCCAGAGTGGAGAGGGATGGGAGGCGAGGGCCCCAGGCAGAACCCTGGGAACACCGAGATTTGAGACAAAGAAAGAGGAGGCATCACGGAGAAAGAGCTGGAGCAGAAGAGCCTGGAGGAGAGCCTAGAAACTTCAGCATCACTGAAGCCAAGGAGGAGACAGCGTTTCACAGAGGGAGCGGCCAACAGGGTAGATCCGCCCAGGGGTCAGAAAGACGACGACAGCAAGTGCCCGATTGGTTTAGCAGGAAGAGCATGGGTGAGGGCCGCGGACGGAGAAGCCAGAACCCAGTGGGTGCACTCAACACAGCATTATGTGCCGACTCACTGTCACGTGACCAGAGCGTGCTAGAGCTGTAGTTCTGGGGCTACAGACGGGGTTCCTGCATGTTGGGAGCTGCTATTCCAACAGGCTGAGGAGTAAATGGGAAGAACAAAAGTGGGAATAAGGAGCACAGGTAACACTTTATAGAAGTTATCTGTGAAAGGGAGGTGAGAAAGAGGGCGGTACCAAGAGGAAGAGAGGAGGCAAGAGAAGGTTTATTTTTCACATGGAAGAGACTTAAGCATGTGAGAATGAGGATGGGAAAGAGTCCGTCAAGTAGCTAAGATCAGACAAGCGGGAGAGGAAGACGGCGGCTCCTGCCAAGGTCAGAGAGGCAGAAATGCAGAGACCCAGGGGGATAGCCCTAGACTCACCCTGGTCAGACTGGCCTTTCCATCATAGCAAGAGAGAGGAGGTGAAGAAGGGTTTGGGGCAGATGTGTTTTGTTGAGGATCGTTTTAGGGAGAGAAGCAACAAGAAATTTAGTTTCTACCTGATGGATTCCATCTTGCAGATGAAGTAAGAGGTGAGTTTATCTGTTGAGAAAGAGGGAACGAGGCAGCCCAGGAATACAGAGAGCAGGGGTGGGAAAGATGGACAGATAACTGAGCAGTGAACAGCCCGGTTGAGGATGGAGACAATGAGTGTGTAGTGGCAGCACCCTGTGTTGTACATTTGATTCCAGCCGCTCCCAAAGCCCAAGTAGAAGTCTGCAAATCTAGATAAGAGTGGAATAGGTAAATAATGAGATGAATCCAAGGTCAGAGATTTGCGGACAGTGAGTTGTGGGTACTGACAAGGGTGAGGTTAAGGTGACGACTATGAAATGTAGGGTAGAGTAAGGAAGGACAGGCAGGAGGAAGGAGAAGATGGGGGAGTCAAGAGGGTGACAAGTTTAATGAAGTTTAGAGTAACTAGAGGGGGAGGAACAGAGATAGCCTCACAGATCTCCCGGACAGGAGATCAGCTGTGCCGCCTGGACACCAGACCTACTCTCAGGGACAGGGTATCACCTCCTGGACCCGCTCCCGGGGGCCGGGGGAGGGGAGGAGGTACAACACTCCACCCAGCGCCCAGCTGTTAAGGAACACTCGCTGTTAACACTGGCGTGAAATGATTGGCAGGCCTGGGGTGGGGTGGTGACTCTTGGTTTAAAGATGCTCAGTCGGCAGTTAGAGATGTTTCTGGTCTCTAGAGCCCAAGTTTAAAATGTCAGGATCCCTTTTAGGGTTTAAAGATCTAAGGCAGTTCATACCAGGGAGATCACATGGGATTTGTTAGCCATTTCCCTGGAGGCTGTGGTTTTTTGGGTTTTGGGTTTTGTTTTGTTTCACTTTTTAATATCCTGTAGTTTTGCTGACTTTCTGGGGGAAAAAATTAGGCATTAGAACACCATGAACCTGGCAGACACTGGGATTTACTAAGGCAGGTAGGACCCAAGAAAAGCCTTCTGGAGCCAGATAAGTTTTGAAGTCAGACATTACATATTGACGACTACCCACAGCACAGAGAATGCTGATGTGAAGTGTGAGGAGGCCCCCGTGCCATGCCATCTGGGACCAGAACCAGGCTGGGGTTGAAGGTCAGCTTCATATTTACAGTAGTTGGAGTCTCGGTAGATGTGGCCCTAATTTAAAGTGTCTTTACTCTGGAAAGCCCATGAATGTTTAGACACTTGCCTCTGAACAGCCGGTGAACCTCTGTTCTTACAACAATCTTGGGACAGAATTGTGACTCCAGGCCTAATTCATTCCAAAGACATCTCAGACACTTTCTTAGCTGAATTTCAAGGCCACAGCTCTTCCTCTTTCCCAGCCACAGTGGCTGTTCTTCCTGGTCTTGGCTAGAGATGCGGCAGGGCTCGTGAGTGACGTGGCCAGAACAGTAGTAGCTAACTGATGGATGCTGAACTACAACATCCTTATAACCCCCAGGTAACATGGAAGGCTCGCCACATACTAAATGTTTAAATTTATTTCTAGAGTGCTACAGGGCTGAATCTCAGACTCCCTTCTATCTATACCCTGTCTAGATAATCTCATTTAGTCTCCTGCCTTTAAATGCTGTCTGTATGCTGACGACCTTCAAATGTCCATAGCCGAGATGTCCCCTGGACAGCAGGCTCACGTAGTCAACTATCTTACCTGACTTCTGTGTTTGGAATGCTATGGGTGTCTCACACCCAATAGGGGACTCCCCCGTGGAGGTCTTGCCTTTTCCTCCCAAACCTTCCCTCCCCCAGTCCCTTCATCTCAGTAAGTAGCAACACCATTTGACCAATGACTCAAGCCAAAAAAGTCAACAGTCAGCTTTGATTTCTCCCTTTTCCTCACACCCACCACATAGTCCGTCACCAGGTCCATTTATTTTACCTCCAAAAAGCTCTCAAGTCAATCTACTTCTCTCCGTCTTCCCTACGCCCCCTAGTCGAAGCCATCGCCTTCTCTGACCTGGATTGCCACAGAACTCCTGGCTTCCTGCTCGCGTGTCCCTCTCCAGGCCACGTCCATCCCTGCAGCCAACAGGAGCCTCTGTCCCACCTCTGCTTGGACCATCTGATGGCTTCCCACTGCTCTTAGAACAAAGCACCGTGTTCTTCGCTGTGACCTGGAATTACCTCAGCATTGTCTACTCTTCCAAGTTCACCTCTTCCCCTCTACTCTCACTGGCTGCCTTTCTGTTCCTTAAGAACACTAAGCCCTCCTGAAGGCCTGTGCCTTCCTCCAGCTCTTTATACAGCTGTTCATTCTTCATCTCTCAGCTCAAATATCACCTCTTTGAAGGGGTTTCCTTGTCTAGTTCATCTGAATAAGCTCCTCCAAGGAAACCCCAGCTCATTAATTTCATTTCTTCAGTACCCATCACAGGAAATGTTTATCCTGTTCGTGTATATTTCACTTCACTCTTTCATCCTTATCGTTCACCTATCATGTGATCCCCTATCATGTTTAGGTCTGGGGATGTGGTGTGAACCAGACAAAGTTCTCTTTGTGCCCTGGAGCTTACATTCAAATGGAGAAGATAGACAGGAAGACAAATAATAAGTAAATAGACAATATAATGTCAGGTAATGAACATACTATGAAGAAAAACAGGGTAAGCAAATTGAGACAGACAGGTAAAGCAAACAATAGGTGATGGAAGGAAGTATAAGAGCTAATGGCTGATAAGAAAACATCACAAATAAGTGGGCAATGGGTGTTTTATTCAAACTGGTGTTGAAGAAGTAAACTATTACGAGAAAATTAATTTTAAGCCATACCTCACAGCATAAGTTCCAGGAGGAGTAAAAAGCTAAATGCGCAAATGAAACTATAAACTAGACAAAATTACCTTAGCTAAAGATGGGTAAGAATGACAGAGTCCAAAAGTATGGAAAGACGCTCCATGAAATGAAGAATCAACTACATAATTACTTAATATTTCTGGTATCAAAAGAAAATCATAAAATTAGGAAGTGAACAAATTGGGGGAAGTACTGAAAATGGAAATAATAAAAAGGCCAATAATATTAATATAGCATACCTCCTCAATTCTAAAGCTCTTTTTTCTTGCATTTTAATGCTTCTTGAAATCAGGATATGTTTTCCCATCACGATGTACATTTAATCTGGCCAATAAAAATGTTAAGTCAATAGTAAATCTTACAAGTAATAACATCTTCATCTTACAATCAAAATGTGATTTTCTTAAAGTGCATACAAATTAGTATCAACATTGAAATTCCTGGCAGAAAATACCTAATTCAGAAAATACCTAATTCATTCATTAGAAAATACCTAATTCATTCATTCATCCAACAAGTATTTGAGTGTTTTATAAGGTAGCAAGGTGGTAGGTGTACAGCGGTAAACAATATAGACATAAATCCTTGCTTTCAAGTGCCTTTTCTAGGCCAGTCATGTGTGGTGCCCTGTACACTACTTATAGACAATCTAAGATCCATTATTTCAGCAAGAATAAGTACCATGGCCAAGGCCACTCAGTACTTAAGTGGTAGAAGCGGATCCAGTCAAGTCTGCCGGGCTCTAAACCCTGTGCTCTTTCCTCAAATTACCATAATTGCTGAGCTCAGTGGAGTTTTCACACCCAGTCCTGCTGACAGAGCCGTTCTTCCCTGTGCCCTTCTTTCTTCTCTCGTGCCGCTGGGTTTAGGACTCCATCATGGAACAGCTGGTGGAAATAGAAAGCATTGCCGTTGATGCCCCAGCCAGAGCTAATGTCTTTTTAGCAAAGAATAAAATTTTGCCAACAAGACATATAAAAAGACTAATCCTACATTATTTAGGGGCCCTCCTATATAGTTTTAAAACTTGTGCTAATATACAATTTTATCATTTAAGTTCTAACACGTATTTTAGCAATAAAACGTAAACAGTTTTCAGTCATAGATTGGGGAAGGATGAGAAGGAAAAAGAACAAACCATACACTGTTCTCTGTGTCTGAGAGAAACGTAATTAGAAGTTGTATTGAGCTGGGGATTCTGGAAGCAGAACCTGCGTTGGGAAATTCTTGTGCAAGTGATTTACTGAGTGTGCGCTGTCCGGAGAAGGGGAGAGGGAAGCAGTAGGCAGTGGGGAAAAGTTAAACAAGGACGTGGTCTCTGCTGGAGACTAACTTCTACCTGATCCCACGGGGAGCTCTGGAGCATGAGTTGTACCAGAGTGATCAGTCCCACAGTGAGGCAGGGGAGGTGACCTTTTATACCCCTGTGTCAGCTAGCTTGGCTTCACAAAAAAGAATGAAATAATGCCATTTGCAGCAACATGGGTGGACCTAGAGATGATCATACCAAGTGAAGTAAGACAGAGAAAGACAAATACCGTATGATATCACTTCTATATGGAATCTAAAAAAATAACACAAATGAACTTACTTACAAAACAGAAACAGACTTAGAAAACAAACATGGTTACCAAAGGGGAAAGGCAGGGGAAGAGAGGTTACTAAGGCATTTGGGATTAGCAGATACACACCACTATATATAAAATAGATAACCAACAAGGTTCTACTGTATAGCACAGGGAACTATATTCAATACCTTGTAATAACCTATAGTGAAAAAGAATCTGAAAAAGTAGATATATATACACACATATGTACAACTGAATCACTTTGCTGTACACCAGAAACTAACACAACGCTGTAAATCACCTATACTTCAATAAAAATAAATTAACTAATTAAAAATATATTACTATACAGAAAGCTGACTCTCCCACCCAGCCAGTTGCCTGTGCCTAAAGACAGAGGCGAAGTTCTGGGGACATTTTTAAAATAAAGTTCTTCTTCCTGGACATCCATTCCCACTACCTCCAGTCTACTTTATTGTCTACCAGGTGGGAAAGTTAGTTTGGAAATGCCATCCTGACAAGGCCACCAGCACCTCAGAGGGTCCCTCATGGAGAATGGTTAAAACAGAATATTCTATGACCACATCTTCTCCAGCAAGAATTATTCAAAAACGGTGTATTTGGTTTAAAGATTTTCTTTTCCTGTTTGTCTGCACAGAGATCAGGAATCTATTTCAAGTTAAGATACAGTAAGAATCAGGTGAATAGCATCCATTGATTGTATAATAATTTCCTTCAATACCTATTTTCATAGCATAGAACTCACTTTATGCTGTGAAGGATACATACATAACAGATACCTAGTATTTCACACACACACACACGCATACACACACACACAAACACACACACCCCTTCCTTAAAGGAAAAGAGAAACCATCACCTACTCCATATAAAGTGGCTGACCCATTTCCAGAATGCCTGTTGCTATTATGTAGGTTCAGCCTACAAATAAAATTTAACACTTTAACCTTTTAACCAGAACTTCTCAGAATTATTTTCTGATATTAACATAAAATGCTTGTTGGGTTTTTTTCTATTACTTTCACCCCAGCGGACAGCTATCTCCCCCACAAGAAGATATTTCAAAATGAAGCTAATATGGATGAAAATGAAAACTAATAACCTTTATCAAATTGCAGTGAGATTTACCCTATAAGCTGCCTAGAGTGCCTATGGAAACATGACCTGCTGAGTTTTATTGTAGGAGATAAGACGACGTTTCTTATTTATTTATTTTTGGCTGTGTTGGGTCTTCGTTGTGGTGCGCGGGCTTCTCATTACGGTGGCTTCTCGTCGCGGAGCACGGGCTCTAGGTGCGCAGGCTCAGTAGTTGTGGCTCGCGGGCTCTAGAGTGCAGGTTCAGCAGTTGTGGCGCACAGGCTTAGTTGCTCGGCGGCATGTGGGATCTTCCCGGACCAGGGCTTGAACCCGTGTCCCCTGCATTGGCAGGCGGATTCTTAACCACTGCACCACCAGGGAAGCCCCAAGACGCCGTTCCTAACGCTGTTTGTGGGTTTCTTCCCTCCGCAGGCCTTGAACCGGGGCATTGCTGCTGTCAAGGAAGATGCAGTGGAGATGCTGGCCAGCTACGGGCTGGCCTACTCCTTGATGAAGTTCTTCACGGGGCCCATGAGTGACTTCAAGAATGTGGGCCTGGTGTTTGTGAACAGCAAGCGGGACAGGACCAAGGCTGTCCTGTGCATGGTGGTGGCTGGTGCCATAGCTGCTGTCTTCCACACCCTCATAGGTAAGGCTGTTGGCCGTCCTTTAAGAATCTAGCTTTGCTAATTCCTTCTTCCTCTTAATTTATTTTCGTGTATTGATTGTAGTAAGTGATTTCTTCCATAATTATTAAATATCATGACAATTTTAAGGGATGGAAAGAATGGAGTTTGTGCTCCTAGGTCAAGAAAAGAAAATGTCCTTTGTCTGGCAAGCTCTATGTCTCTGGTTCCCAAACCCTGTGTCAGTGAGGGAGGAGTTTCATTAACAGGTGAGCAGATCTAGGATTAGCATTCAGTAAGGTCAAAAAAATGTCAGGTGCTTTTGTTAGAGACAGACATTACTTACTCTTTTCTTTTTTAATTGAAGTATAGTTGATTTATAATGTTGTGTTAGTTTCAGGTGTACAGCACAGTTATTCAGCTATATATATATACGTATATGTATATCATATATATGCAGTATATAGATAGGTTCTTTTTCAGATTCTCTTCCACTATAGTTTATTAGAAGATAATGAATATAGTTCCCTGTGCTATACAGTAGGACCTTGGTGTTTATCTTATCAGATTCAATCTTAAGAATAAAAATAGAATGAGTGTTATTCAGGATTAATTCTTATCAGCAGTGAAAACAAAGGAGATTGTTTTATGTATTAAAATTATCTCATTTTAGGGCCCCATGTTTCTATTTTAGATGAGACTCAGTACTCTGGGCATAACATTCTTTCCATGAAACAACAAGAAAATTTTATCACAGTGACTGGCCTATGGTTTCCCCAAGACCTAGGAAAGCCCCTTCCTTTAGAGCTGGAGTTCTACTTCTGCTGCCTTCTTGGTGGTGATAAAAAACCCTAAGGGCATGATCTCAGAACCTCTTGGCTTCAAAACAGCTTAGCTTACCTGGCATAAAAATTGAATGGCACACCTACTGAACGCGGTTACATAGAGCCTGTGAACAACACTTCACAAACCCATAGTGTGTCTTCAAATTAGCACTGGTTGTATGAGAACCATGAATGTCCGTGGTGAATGAAGAGCCAGGAGATAAACCCAAACCATTTACAGTGTACTCAGGTGTCAACTCATGTTTACTCATCCCAAACCATTTACAGTGTACTCAGGTGTCGACTCATGTTTACTCATATAATTGTGAATCTAAAAGTAAACAGACTGAGGCCTTTGTGGTCTTCCTTTTTAATACAGCATAGGATTTTGTGCTAAGAACAGTGTGGACGAGAGGATGCTTCTCATGGGCCAAATATCCAGGCAAAGTGTTGCTATTGATCATTTCATTTGGGCTCAGAGCTTCAGGGCATGGGGCAGAGAGGAGATGCCTTTCTTTCCCTTAACTTAAACCCTGAATACTAACATATCCACTGAGTTTTAAAGAAAACTTCTGCAGCTAGATTTGATCTGGGCCATTTTCATAGATGGTATACGTACTTGAGAAGATTCCATATGTGAAATGAGTGGGTCTAAATAAATTTTTGCCTAAAGAGGAAGATAAGTTAGTTTCCTTTCAGCTACTTACTTCCAAGTAAACCCAACATTCTCTGTTTTAGTCATGCTCAAATGAGACTTTGGGGCTAACAGCTAATTACTCAATGTCAGTAATTAAGGAAAACTTGAGTGTACTGTGTTATTGACACTGTTGGGAGGGGCATTTGGTCACTGAAATAAAAATCAAAGTCATTTTCCAAGTTAAATGCAAGTTTTTCCATTTTAAAGTGGAATCATAAAATCTTACATTTGAACCAAAATGGTTCTACATCCCAGATATATTTAACAATTGCTTTTATCACTGTTGATAGTTTTACAATTATCACTTTTTTCCTTCCAACAAACAAATGCTTTCTACAGTTACTATGAAAGCACATATCAATTTCTTTCAAACACTTAAAACTCAAATTTTAATGATTTTCCCTCTTCTAGTTTGTTGGCCTCATTTCAATTTTCTGCCTAATGGTTTGATTCTTCTCTTGCCTTCTACTGTCTGCTGCATCAGGCATCTTTGCTCACCTTCCTTTCTCCTTTTTTTCACTCATGCCGTAAGCTTTCCTATGCTCAGATCTTGCCAATTTTTCCCCATAACCTTGACCACAAGCTCCAGGTGGGATGTTGCTCTCTTGCTCTCCACCTTTTCCAACATTATTTTCCTACCATCCATAAACATCCCCCCATTCAGTTCCTGCTTTACAGTGTGTCACCTACACTAGGCACTAAAACCCATTTTCACGTCTTAGTAATGCTAGAAACAGCCACTGACACTTCTACTTTAACAGTCAGCTCTCAGCTGTCTATGCTTGGGACAAGGGAACAGTGACATAGATAAACAAAAAAGCAAATATTCCAAATAATTTGACTTGAGAAGCCGTTGTCTGCTCTCAGGCAGTCTTCCTAATTGTATTTGCTTGGCCTGATACTGAAATGAGTATGTATTCCCCACGTGAACAGCCCCTCAGTAGGGCTCAGAGTAAGTACAAGAAGCCGCATGTTACATGTTCATCAGCTTAGCCCACAGAGTGAGAGAGGAACCAGAGTAATCCAGGCTTAAAACCAAATTTCTCTATATTATTTTGTTTAGGCGAAACTAGTCTAATTGCCTTAGACTTTGCTTTTTAGGTGCTATTTCCCTATCTCCTTAGTAGATTTATTTCTGTTATCTAGACCTTCTAGCTTTTCCATAGCATTTATATAAGGGCATCCAAGAGCATAGAGGAGGAAGAAGTTCTTTCTCTTAGGGGTTGGTTCTGAAAGGCTCGTGGGGTGAGTCGTCTCTTAACTGGCTCTGAAAGTGTTGATTGTATTCCAGCACAACTCTTTCTCATTTTTCCCTGATCTTTGATACAAGATGGAATGGAGAATTTGACCCAGTGCTCTAAATGAATATTTTGCTGTAACCACGTTAAGATTACAAATGGTGACTCTTCTTGTCTATTACATTTCTGTTAATTCTGTCTAACCTCAGGCTCGTGGTTTTAACAAGATCACCGTGTTCTATGCTTTTTCAGTTTAATGGCCAACTCCTTGGTTTCTTTTTGCTTTGTTTCCTAATTTACCTGTTTATTCATTTTATTCTTTACAATGTTAGTTACTTTTCCCAGCAAAATGCCTTCTGTATATTTAATGAATATTTCTCTTTTTTTAGATATACTCAAACACTGATAAAATTCATCCATTTCCCCTTAATGATGTTATTAACATGCATGTTTAACTCTAAGCAGACACACCACTAGTATTAGGAGAGCTGACCTTCCTGCTTTGAATGTGGGGGGCTCTGACTAAACAAGAGTGAAAGAATTGCCCTTTGTTTAACTCACCTTTAAAATAGTCCAATCCCCATGTGTCCTGTCAGTGGTCCAACAAATTACTTATTGAACAAATAGTACGTGCATGTCATTCAGGTCCTACAAATCAAAAGTTGGATACAGAGGTGAGATAAATATCAAAGATGTTCCTCCTCGGGGAGGAAAAGAAGTGGGAGGCACACAGCCACCACGCATTTATGAATCAGGGGAGAAAAAAGCAAGAAAATGAGTTCAGTGTTGAATGTCACAGGTAACAGGGTAGATGCCCAGTGCTAGGGTGCAGGTAACCAGGTAAAGGAGGTGTGCAGCCTGAGACTATAGAAGAGCCCGTTAGGCAACAGGGACAGGAAAATGGGGAGAGAGGAAGAGAGAAAGGGAAGGAGAGCAGGGAAGGGCAAAGTAGAAAGAGGAGCAGCAAGGAGGGCATTAGGCATTGAGCTCTGCGGCTGTAGCTGGGTCCCTTGGAGAGCCTTTGACACCAGTGAGAATTTTTTAGTGACATCTCAGGGCCAGCCATATTGAATAAAGCAGATTGATTCTAGTGTTCATGTATGTTTAATACAGCTTTAACAACAAGGAAGATCTATATATTCTGCTTATTTACTGCTTTATAACCTTATGGTCTCTAAAGAAATTTTTTTAATATTTAGAAAAGTTCAATGTATTTTGTCAGTCTGCATAATCTCCTTGGTTATGAACTAGTGCTGGGGCAAGGTACTCTTAAGATATTTTTTTTAAAGATTGTGTATTCCATGGCACCTCCAGCCATTGGAGAAATCCTGATTCCCAGCATGATCTCTATCTTAGATTTTTTTTTCCCAATCTGGATGAACTTTGACATTTCAAACTTTCAGTATCTACCAATAATCTACCAACTGCTGGAGGATCTTCTCACTTAGAAGGGACTTCAAACCTAAGCGTCACCAGCTTTGAAAAACCAGTTTCAGATGTAGCTCCTTTCCTTCGCTAACCTGGTGTCGTATCTGGGCATCCGCTGACTGTTCACAGTGAGACGTTAGAGGTAGACTCAGGTCAGAGAGGACCAAGAACCCCTTTGTAGGGTCATCTGTTATTGTGTTTGCCCCAGTAAAGGAGAGAACTTTCACTAGGTCCTTTTTATTACATTTGCTGTAAATAATGTTTTTTCTTCTGTTTCATATTCATTGTCTCTGATTTTTTTCTCTTTTTGGACCCAACTGGTAAGCCACGCATTCTCTCATCCTTGAGAGATTTTGCACATGGTTATGGGTTTCCCCAGACATTTGCACATGGCTGGAGTGGGTCCCACTCATCACACAGGCACTTCCCCAGGAATGTATGGTGGAGATGGTGAGGAAGAGATGGCTCCAGAAAATGTACCACCCCAAACCTTATGCAATTAGCCAAATGAGTAGACACTTGGAATTGTGTTGGACTGACAGACTTGAAATCTAGAGATCCACTGGCCGAAAGGTTGGTATCTATTCTATGTGTACCTGGAGCCTGGCTCAAGATACCCAAGTTGCAGGAGCCTTGGTAAACAGAACACAGTGGGTCAATCAGTAGCACTTGTGAGACTTTTAAACATGGAAACTAAGGAATTAGAATTAGAATAAGGGTTCCCAAATCTGCCCCCTGGAAATGCACATATTATTCTTTTACTAAAAATTGGAGGAGGGCTTTTTCTTCAATTCCCATGGGAAAATTATAGGTAATGAGGCTTATTTTGACTAATACTAAATTTCATGGCATTTTGCAACAAGTGCTGGTGACTCTGGATGAACAAGTTTGAGAACCTGCGATTCTGGAAAGTTCCATCGCTCCATCACCCCAGCGTCTCACGGGAAAATAATTCTGAGGTCAGAGGAGCTAGGGATTTGGATGGTCCTTCCTGTTTCTTGTTTGGGCAGCTCAGAGCTGTCTACCTGTAAATAGGTTAAGTCTGTGTCCTCCTGCTGCAGCCAGGCCATGAACTCCATTTACATCTATTCAAAAACCTTGCTTAATTTTTCTTTCTAATGTTCTTCTTTTCATAAGGAATATAAGCTATTTCAGAAGAGTCTTGGTAAGGCAGCTTATAGAAGTTGAAGGTTACTAAATGTCATTAAGGTAGCTAGCCTGGTAATTATAGACTCTATGCAAAATACTTTAAACAAATTACCCCCAGCCTACACCTTCAGCCAGAAACAGCTCTGGGACATGGGAGGGGAGGGTGAGGGGGTACTGGGTGAAAAACAGCCGCTGGGATTTTACATTCCCAGCTCACAGGGTGGAAACAACCTTTGTAGTTATAACCAGACTCTTCTTCTACTACATATGGGAGGAGTAAAAGGAAGGAAAAAAGACGGGAAGAAAGCTTCTTCCCTTGGCCTCCAAAGTTTTTCTCTAGTAGCTAAAGGAGGACAAGAAGTAAAAAGAAGCCAAAGCATCCTTGGGCCCACTGGTCTCAAAGTACCCCCGGCACCTGGGGACCCCGGAGCTGCAGTCTGAACAAACCGAGGGGGTGAGATGGGGGGAACATCCTGGCAGAGTCAGAGGCTTGGTTGGGCTCAGCACCCAGCAGTCCTTCAGACCCTGTTAAACTTTAGATGTCAGCTCTACATTGCTCTGCATAAAGGCACTGTTTTTGATGTTTTAGTTAAAATAGTCTAATAAGTTGGTACGCTTAGGTATAGTCACAGAAGTAGAGAAGCTCATTTATACTGATCCCTATACACTCAGGCCACATGAGCAAACTGCATGCCCTGCTCTCAGCTGTTCAGATTCACACGTCCCTTCTTTTCCTGCCATTACCCCAGAGTCTCACGGGAAAATAATTCTCTCCTTCCTAGAAGCCACCTGTATGAGTTTGCTAGGTCTGTCCTAACAAAGCACCACAGACAGCAGAAGTGTGTGGTCTCACGGTCTGGAGGCTGGAAGGTCGAGGTGGTGGCAGTGAGGTTGGTTCCTTCTGAGGCCGTGACGGAGAATCTGTCCCAGGCCCCTCTCCCGCTTCCAGTGGTTTGCAACGTGTGCTGTCCCTTGGCTTGTGGAAGCATCTCCCCGATCTCTGCCTTCATGTTTTCATGGGCTTCTCCTTGTACGTGTCTATCTCTGTGTCCAAATTCCCCCTTTTTAGAAGGACACCAAGAGCCCACTCTTCTCCAGTGTGACCCCATCTCAGCTGATTATACCTGCCATGACCTGGTTGTCAAATAAGGTCACCTTCTGAGGTCCTGGGGACTAGGACTCAACAAGTGAATTGTGAGAGGACACAGGTCAACCCATACCTTGCCCTCCGGATCTCAGCCTTTTTCTAATCTCAAGGTCCCAGCTTTAGCCGTCCAGTCAAGTCCAGTCAGCTGGCGTTTGTATTGGCGCTAACCTGTACCAGGGAATTTCAGTTCCTGAGCCTTTCAGGGCCAGCCCCGGGCTCGTGCACTTGGCATTGCTCTGCTCGCCCAGCGTGGCTGCCTTTACTATTGCCCGCGGTCTCTGCTGGGAGGGGCAATGGGGTGGGCTGGGTCAGGACCATCTCTGCGCAGGTCTCAGCGCAGTGAACTTGACTGAATGAGAAGGAGTGTACAAATCAACAGCAGCCACAGTTTCCAAATCTTGGCACCCAAAGTGAGCTGTGTGCGTGATCCAGCAACAGCTTTATCCCGGCTCTGTGTTTCACCAGCTAATCTCAGGTCTGAATGCACTTCTCGCCTCGCTGCCAAGGCGGGCTGGAGGGCTTCCTCCTGCTTTCCAGGGTCAGGTCACCCACGTGCCTTCTGATCTAAGCAGGACATCACAGCTGCCTTCCTTGTCCCTGGCCATAACTAATCCCATTTCCCCAGTCTTTTCTCTTTCTGCCAAGCGCCACCCTCCCTCCTGGATTTCTCTCCTTGCTGCCTCAGTGGTTCTGCTGGTCCCGCCACGCTGCACACCTGACACCTGGGCTCACCTGGCAGCTGGCCTCTTGGTTTCCACCTCTGCCCTTCCTGGGAGGACTGGGACCTCCTCTCCTGCATTTGCCTGTCCCACCAGCATTGTATGCTGGATGTCTTAGCCATTCCAGCCCCCTCCCTACCCCTTGAAATCACTTACTTGTATGTACCTCTACCCTCACTGGGATTTCTATTTATATACATTTAAATATCTTTGATATCATCCTGAAGAGCACACTTAATCCAACATCCCCATAATTCAAGACTAATCCCGACAGGGGATGGAGGATTATTTCTTTTTTCCAGTTTATATGGTAATAAGTCGCCCCCCAAACTTTGAAATGCGGGCAGGGATTCTTATTATTTCACAAAGTGAGAGAGACACTAAATTTTATCTCCTTTCTGATTTCAAAGCAGCTTCTGCAGTTGTGAAGTACATGAATATTCATATTTATAAAAGAATGAACACAGCGGGAACACTACTATTAGAGCACTATGAAAACACAGAGATCATTGTTTTCCTATATAGTCTAAACATCGTATCAATGAGGTAGCCAATAGCTTAATATTGTATTTAACCTTTACTAACAATGTCTGCCAGAACGCCTAGCAGACATTAGGAGACCTTTCTCTTTCTTCCTTTCTCTCCCTTTGGCACCAACATATTCATTCAGCCTGTGTTGGTTAAGGCCCATTATGTTCCAGTCACACACTGGTCACAGGTCCTCATGTTGGAGGGACTTGGAAAGCACAGAGATAGCATTTTTCCTGTGGGGAGACTATACCCACAGTTACCACCCTCCTCCCCAAAAAATGATCCAAAAGGAATGACAAACAGTGAAAAGCTAGCTTTAAAATTTTTATTGAAAGGTATGTTATCCCATTTTTATGTTAAAACACCCATGCATAACCCACCACACACACCTGTAAAAGAACTGGGCAATTAGAACCTAGAGTGTCAACTGTGACCCCTTCTGGGTAGAGGGATGAATGAAATTGTAGATGATTTTCTTCTTTTTGCTCATCTGAATTTTCTAATTTTTGTACCAAAACCCAAATATTATATTTAAAATTGTTTTTAAACTTTTGAGGGCTTCCCTGGTGGCACAGTGATTAAGAATCCGCCTGCCAATGCAGGGGACACGGGTTCGAGTCCTGGTCCGGGAAGATCCCACGTGCCGTGGAACAACTAAGCCTGTGTGCCACAACTACTGAGCCTGCGCTCTAGAGCCCACGAGCCACAACTGCTGAGCCCACGAGCCACAACTACTGAGCCTGCATGCCACAACTACTGAAGCCTGCACGCCTAGAGCCCGTGTTCCGCAGGAAGAGAAGCCACCGCAATGAGAGGCCCGCGCACCACAACGAAGAGTAGCCCCCGCTCACCGCATCTAGAGAAAAACCCGCGTGCAGCAACAAAGACCCAACGCAGCCAAAAATAAATAAAATAAGATAAATAAGTTTATTTTAAAAAAAACTTTTGAGATAAAAAGCTTATAAGGATAATGTTTTCTAAATATTGCCATGTTTTGTTTTACCTTTTGCAGCATATAGTGACTTAGGCTACTACATCATCAATAAATTGCACCATGTGGATGAGTCAGTGGGGAACAAAACGAGAAGGGCCTTCCTGTATCTTGCTGCCTTCCCTTTTATGGATGCAATGGTGAGTAGAGAAGATCGTTGGCACTTTTTTAAAAAATTAAGGTAAAAAATACATAACCTAAACTTTACCATTTTAACCATTTTTATGTATACAGTTCAATGGCATGTAGTATATTCACATTGCTGTGACTCTTCAGAACTCTTTTCATCTTGGGATACTGACTCTATTCCCATTAAACACTGACTCCCCATCCTCCCCTCCCCCAGCCCCTGGCAACCCAGAAATGGAAATGGCTCCACTTATTCCCCCCAAAAAATGACCAGCACATCTGAGGCTGTCTTCACTGCCCACCACATTTTTTTCCGATTGTGATAATATACATATAACATAAAACTTCCCATCTTAACCATTTTTAAGTGCCCACTTCAGTGGCATGAGGTGCATTCACATCGTGGCGCTCCCATCACCGCCATCCACCCTCGGCCCTCTCCATCTTCCCAGCTGAGTCTCTTCCCCATTGAACACTAACTCCCACCCCCTTCCCCAGCCCCTGGTACCTACCACTCTACTTCTGTCTCTATGAACTTGACTGTTTTCGGTACCTCATGAGTGGAATCATACAATATTTGTCTTTTTGTGACTGGCTTATTTCACTTAGCAAAATGTCTTCAAGGTTCATGCATGTTGTATGCAGCATGTGTCAGAATGTCCCTCTTTTTTAAGGCTGAATAATATTCCTTGTATGTGTAAGCCACATTTTGTTTACCCTTTCATCCATCAGTGGACACCTGGGTTACTTCCACCTTTTGGCTACTATGAATAATGCCACTATGAACATGGGTATGCAGATATCCCTTTGAGTCCTTGCTTTAGTTCTTTTGGGTATATACCCAGAAGTGGAATTGCTGGATCATATAGTAACTCTATTTTTAATTTTTTGAGGACCCGTCATACTGAGTTCAGCAGCAGCTACACCATTTTACATCCCCACCAGCAGTGCAGAAGGGCTCCAACTGACCACTGACTTTTAACCAGTCCATCTTTTCAGTTTATTTTATGAGAATTATCTATATTTGCCACAAGTTCTGTCAGTAGGCAAGAGAGCTTGTTTGAAAATTTGATTCAAATATAAATTCCTTTCTGATATATTCAGGATCAAGGGATCAGAATAGCTTTCAGATAAACTTACCACTTGTGTGGTATAAGCACCCAAAGCTTTTTAGAATAAGACTCGCTTGAATATACTGATAGGATTTTATTACTTTAATAGCCAGCTTTGCTAGATTAGCTAAGGGTGGCTGACTTCCATAGATTAAATTCTTTGTCCTGATACTGAAGAGTTCTCAGAGAATGCTTTTTTCCTATTCATCTGTGTTACAGATATAAAAGAGACTTAGCCATATGTATATATATATTTATATTTATATTTATGTATTTCCAACAATGTCTAATGTTAGAAAATAAACCTTTTCTTTGGGCTCCATTTTACTCTTGGAAGGAGACTGTAACATATGATAATCTATATAGGTTTTTCTACCACTCCTTACCTCCAGTTCTATATACATTAGACGTGTGAGATGAATGGAGGTATTGAGGTATGGCATTAGCCCCAAATCCTCGGAGGAATGAGGCAATGTAAAAACGTATGTGGTCCATCCTCTCAAGTGTCATCAGAAGTCTTAACGTGCCTGTAGCTGGGTTACAGGGGCAGCCTTCTTGAATCTGACAGCTTCCTACCGGTGGGCAAGGGAGCCTTAGATATTAAACCCTTAGTTTCCACCAAAGGTCCCGATTTTCAGTTGTCATGACATCACTTTAGGTGGAGAATTTGGCCACTGGAACACTTGTCCCTGGATTTTCTTTTATTTTCTTTTTCTTATCACCAGGTGTGTTTTACTCTGGTAGTTGATGCATACCCCCTACTCCCATACCCCCTACCCCCAAAAGAAAAAAGCCAAGGGTTTGGAGTGTGTAGAACCAGATTCCCCACGGGGCCCAGGCTGGACTGAGGTAGCACCACAGTGCTTTCAAAGCAGTGAGAGAACTGAATGGAGTGACCTTTTTCACAACCTAAGAGAGTAAAAGCCCAGCTTCTTCAGCAGAGTCCATGATTCTGCTCTAATGCCTGCCCTCCTATCTGTACTGGGACTGTGTAAACACATAGAAGAATTACAATTATACAGTGAACTCAGGGAACTCAGGACTAAAAGTGACTCACAGACTCTTTAGTGCCCTGTGTTCCACTTCGCTTCTGTGTTTATTTGCCACGGAAGTTTCCAAAGCTCAGTCTAACACCAGAACATCTGTGATGGACACCCTTTTCTTCCATGTTTCATCTCTCAACTCCCCCAAAAGGCCCAGTAGTAAGAGATTGCTAAGAAAAACCAATATAATACATATCATCACCCCAAACACACACACACACACACACACACACACACACACACACACACACACCTTGCAGCATGGCCCTGATGTATTTGTTGGAGAGATAATATTTGCAAATCACAAAGCTTATCATCCAGACAGCTTTTGGTCAACAAAGATAGCCTACAAGCCACAATTTGCAAATGTTATCTACACTTTGCATTTCTTTTCACATTTAGCACCTTTGGCCCTTTGAGCTGAGGAGGAAGTAGATGTAGCAGCAGCTATATAAAGTCTTGACACAGACCTAGGAAATAAATCATACTTGTCTAATTATGTTTAGCTCACGTGAAATGTTATTTCTTTGTCAGTTCAGGTCAGCCTTTACTGGTTAGAAGGATGATGCTTAAGCAGATCCTACTTTGAACTTCAAACCTTCTCCAAACCTGCCATCCCCTGGAACTTTCATTGTCTGTAACCCTTGGAGGACCTTCCTCTTAATTTCCCTCAAAGGCACGAAGCGTCAGATCGGATCCTGCCCAGACTTAAAGAGAAGGAAATAGTAGCCCTGATCAGTCAGTGAGTGCCTGCAGTGACGGTAGTAACTCAGATCCAGTTTAGAGCCCTCATTAGAACATGCTTCACAGATGGAGAATGCGGTGCTTTGTGACTCCCACTGGTCCCCCATTCCTGGTATTCAGCCAGGTTTCCTGCCAGGCGCACAAACCAGTACACTAGTCTGCATAGAATTGGTACCAAATAAACACTGTGCAGTCACTGGTTCCACTTAAAAATCTCATGTGGTCCTAGCCACCAGGCTAAGTTATAGCCATTTTACCAATCAAAGATTTATGAAACCTGTGCTACTAAGGTTGGGGGGCGTGTTTCTGTTCTATTTCAGGAATGCCCAGGGACTCATAACAACCAGAAATAACCTAATCCCGAAGGTGTATCTCATACCCTATTCTCTCCTTCCTGGCAGGCATGGACCCATGCTGGCATTCTCTTAAAACACAAATACAGTTTCCTGGTCGGATGTGCCTCAATCTCAGACGTCATAGCTCAGGTAAATGTGGTCCGTGTGTCCATCAAAGCTGCTCAGAGCCCCTTTCAGGTGATGGACAGAACCAGCTGATGCCTCATTTACAACCATCCACTCCGCGAGCACCCCTGCATTACTCAAATCAAACGCGAACTTCCATAAATGCTTGTTA
Source organism: Balaenoptera musculus (assembly GCF_009873245.2). NCBI lineage: Eukaryota > Metazoa > Chordata > Mammalia > Artiodactyla > Balaenopteridae > Balaenoptera > Balaenoptera musculus. Next base: position 12,466,268 of record NC_045787.1, on the reverse strand, counting down.
AGTGAATGAGAAAATGGAACCCCTCCATGATACAAACATGTAAGATCTTGCAGGAATGGGTGTTGTAGGAATTTAAATTTACTATCAGAGGTTTTGCCCTTTATTGTTAAGGCACTTGCACGTGAAATGACTCTAAAGTCAAAGCTAGTGGGTGGTCACAGGGTCGCTGTGTGCACGTGGGCCTCTGTGTGTCCAAGTCACTTGGTGCTAGTTTCTAGAGAGCGCTCCTAGGAATTATTGTTAAATGTTGTTGTCACCTGGGGCTGCTACTCACGCATCATTCTCCCACACTTGGAAAGAATCAGGAAGTCGGCTTCGTCTGAGAACATTATACTTCTGTCCAGTTCCCTGAGGTCTGGCACCAGCCCTGGTTTCCATTCTCCTTCCTGTCTTCTTCCTCCAAAGATACTATGAAAAAATTTAGCAGGAAATTAGATTTAATTCCCATAGTCTGTAAGTTAGACTTAGTTCCTACAGTCAGGGGTTTGGAGAACAATTTCTTCATGGAGAAGGAGGTGGAGTGATTTCTAAGCTCCCTTCCCAATTCTCAGTTCCATTCTATGAACATGTCCACGCATTTCTTCCTGGTTTTCCCCTTTTGTACACGCTAGTCTTTCAGCCACCTTTTTGAAATAATCTACTGTTCAACTGTTAGTACCTCCCTAAAGACCAAGAATTAAATTTCCAAATTAATTGCATTTACTCCATGGATCACTATTAAAAGTAATTTAAATTACTTCCTGCTAACATTCTTTTGTGTGTGTGTGTGAGTGTGTGTGTGCGTGTGCACACACACATGTTGAACACTAGCTAACGTCATTCTTTGATACATCTTTGTTAATTTTCTTGGCGAGTTATTAGAGACTTTTTTGCCTGGTCTTACTTTTAATTCATCCTCTGAGGCATGAACTAAACTGCCTTGTTCACTCTAATCACTTAATTTGAAATTAAGGAAACACCTCTTATTTTCAGCATTAGCATCAGCAACTCAGTGAGCATTTGTAGATGCGTTATCTCAAAAGCAAAAAAAAAACCAAAAACACCCACTTATCTTTGCCTAAGATAAATATAGCAGCATCCAAGGGTAGAGGAAAAAATCATATCCCTGAAAATTTCTTTGCCAGTGCTGCCACAGCCATTTTCCTTCTTAATTTTAAACCTGGTCCTGGCCCCTGCCTGTTGGGAAGGCTCAAAAGTTCAGAATAAACATAACTGGTTAGTAGGGGCGATGGAAGCTGGATTCAGGTGCCATCTGGCCTTGGGATTTTCCTGGTGAAGTTTTTATTTTAAACCTTATAGTTGGAGTTCCTACCACAGTTTGGTTGGGGGAATAAATTCAATGTTTGTTCTTAAGTCTTTTGCTCCCCCTCCCACCCCCAGCTTCCCCAGTCCTCTCATCACTTGAAAGCATTTGTTAATTACCAGACTTGGTAATGAATAAATAGATCCTAGGCAAAGTCCTTTGAAATACCACCTTGGCATAGATAGATAGGGAGTAATCACCAATGATAAAATGAAAAGAGTTTATAATGCCTTGAATTTCAGTGGCAACTCCCAGTTTGAAAAAATTTTACTAAGCTAATTAATTTCACATCATAATACAAAAAAAACCTCTTGCTTTGGTTCCAACATGCCATGCTTTTCTGTGTCACCCTTATTGTAATAGTCATATGTTTTTGATTTATTTCGTAATCATCTAGACTTTCTTAGCTTGCTCAGTATCAAATGAGAATTCTCATGGGGTGTTGGGCCTCAGTGGGATCTCTAGTCCTTTCCCCTTTGTGCTGTCGTCAGCCCTGGCCTTCTGAAGTCAGCTGAGATCCCAGGGATGGGATACCAGGATCCCAGTTGAATAATCTGGCTGCACTACCATAGGTCCCTTTGTCTCCTGCCTTTCCATCTCAGCCTTCGGGCAAGATCCCCGTCCTGAACCACCCAATGATATGCACCTTGCACCACCTGCACCCAGGTAGCAAGCGCTCCAGCAAAAAGTTACACAGCGGGACAAACTAATCAAAGTATAGATTCATACTCTCATCACTCACTCACTCTAGTAACCATGTCAGAGGGTCTCCACCCACCTCACTCTCCCTGGCAGGTGACCTCACTGCCCACCTCACTGAGAAATTTAAACCCACATGCCTACTTTCAGACCCTTGCCTCATCTCCGTTCCCCCTCCCGTTGCAGGAGAGGAGGTGTCCCTCCTCTGTCCAAAGCCACTTCTTCCTCCTGTGCCTTGAAGCCTATCCTGTCCTGCTTTCTCAGGAACCTTATTCGATCGGTTATCAGTGACTCCTTCTCTCTCCCCTGGATCATTTCTCTTTGACATGGAAACATGCTCAGACATCTGCCATCTTAACACAATAACAACAGCAACAACAAGCTTTTTCTCATGTATGTCTTTAGCTACAATTCTCTATTACTTCCCAGCCACACCTTTTGGAAGGGCAGTTTCCTCTCACTGTCTCCACTTTTTCACTCCTCTTTCTTCCTTTTACCTACCCTACGCTGACCTCCACTCCCATCAGTTCACCCACACTGTTCTCACTAGTGACCCTCTTGCCACTGAATCCAGCGGGCACTTTTTGTTGACTGAATGGATGTCTCAGCAACTCTTCACTCTGTTGACTGCCCCTTCGTCCATGAAACATCCCTTCCCATTGGCTCTCACACCACCACGTCCTGGTTCTTCTCCTACTTCTGATGGCCGAGCTCATCTATTGATGTGTAAATGTTGAAGTTCCTCAAGATCCATCTCTCTCCTCACTGCGTATTCTATCCATGAAGAATCTACTGCATACCCTACGTTTAAACCATCTGTAACATGATTGATGATCACCGAATAAATATCTGTGGCCAAGCCCTCTCCTCTGAGCTCTAGACAAGCCATCTAGATATCTCTATGCTATTTCCACTCACATCCTTCAGAGGCATCGTAAGCCTCAATTCATACGCTTCATGATCTTGATGATTGTGTTTTTGAATGAATCTGTGCCCCTACCATCAGCTCAGAAACCTGGGAGCCACCCTAGGAGCGTCCCTCTTCATGACCATCCGTCTAAAATTTTTAATCCTAGATATTTCTTTATCTGCCCTCTTCTCCCCATCTCTGCCGCCCTCGCCCTGGTCTGAGGGATCACCCCTCCCACCTGAATTCTCAGAGATGCCTCCTGACTCGGGCCTGCCCCTCTGCTCTGGCTCTCCTCCGTCCTTCCCCACTGCGGCCACAGGGATCTATTCTCAGTGAAATTCTGGCCATCTCACCCGCTGCCTAGAACCTGCTTTAAAATTACCTCCTGGTGCTCTTGAGATAAAAAGCCAAAGTCCTGATCCTGGTCTACGAGGTGCTGAAAACCCACAGGCTCTGCTTCTGCCCCAGCGCCGTCCCTCTCCTCTTGTCCCCTTGCTCTCTGCCCTCCAGCCACTGGTCCTCCCTTCCGACCTCTTCCCTGTGGCCGAGCTGCCTCCCCCGGGGGGCTTTGCCCGGAAGGAAACGCCCTGCCTCGGCTTTCCCCACCTAACCCTGGCTCCTGCCAGACCCTGCGGGCTCCTGCCAAGGCACTGGATCTCGGCTCAGATGCACCCCACATGGGGCGCCCTCCCTCACCCCACAGCCTGGCTCTCCCAGCACCACTGCCCTCTCTCCTTCACAGGCCTTTTCACAAGTTGATTACCATTTCTGCCTTCCCCACTAGGCTGTCAGCTCCAGGAGAACAGAGCCTGGGACAATCTTATCTATCATTGAATCCCCAGCACCCAGGACGGGGCCAGCACGTAGCAGGCTTTCCCTGGGAAAATCCTCACCACTGAGGCAGTACGTTACCCGCAGAAAATAATCCGACAAAGTTTTGATGGTTGTATCAGAATCAAAAATCTTAATTCTGGATTGAATTGCAAAAGGCCCAGGTGTTATTTTAAGTTGATAAATGATACAACCCACAGTGAAGATGTAAGATGTATGGTATGTGTTGGACCACATGGCATCAAGCTATTAACAACATGAGGGAGTCTGAGGAAATCTTCACTTCGGCCTTGATCGCTACCGGCCCAATGCCTCCTGCCCGCCCTCTGTCACACTCTAGCCCGCTCTGCTCCTCGGGCCACTTTCTTGTCATCTCCACACCTCCCCCTCCCTTTTCCTTCACTTCCAGATCCCCTTCCTTAGTCCTGCTCGTCTTGCATGGCCATCCTGATGGCGTCACCGGGAGCCTTTCTGGACCGGGCAGAGGAGGGGTTGGTCTTCACATATCCATTTTTCCTCCAATGTGTTTTCAGTCTCTAAACATGACCACCTTCGTTTACACTGTAGGTTTGTGTATGTCGAATCTTAAGCTTGCTGCAGACAGACTAGTCTGTTTGCATATTAGGGCCCCTCAAGGCCTCTGATAAGTTAGAGAAATAAATGGGCATCTTGGCCACATTACAGAACTCAATCTTCTGTTCCAAACACAATGGGTCCTTCACAAGGCTTCCCCCAGCTGGTCTTTGCATCCCTCAGTTAATACAGTACATTTGTTCCACTGGGAAGCAACAGGCATGGAAGACAGTCACGGGCATCTTTATTTCCATCAATGGGCTCCACTGTATCCTCGGTGAACGTGAATGTGAGTGTGTGATCATGAGTGTGAGTGGACAGTCACGCGTCCACGCTCCGGGCAGCCTGGTCGTGTCCATGCGGCCAAGCGGTACCTCTGTCCCCTGCATTCCCCTAAGGACATCTCTGTCCCATTTACCGGTTTGAGAACAGCAAGCCGGGCACAAGTGTCAGTTTGTGCTACAAGCAAACCTCCTCTAACATCTAATACTTTTATTTCGTTCAGAAGAGTTTCTCTGGATTGCCCTGCTTTTCTCTGTTCCCTGTGGCAACTGAACGCACTCATTTGATGAACTGTGCTCATTCTCCAGCTTCTTTTTTAACTTTCTGTCATCACTGATTTCTTGAGAATGCAGTGATCAGGGTCCGCCTCCTTTGGTCAGGATCGTTTAGTGGTGGTATATTTCACAAGCCTATCATTCCATGGATATTTGGCTATTAAGATTGGTGTAGCCCAAAAGAAATTTTTTTAATTTAAAAAATTAAAAATAAATAAATAAATAAATAAAAGAAGGAGGGGAAAATGGATACTACTTAACAGAAATCTCTAAGGACAAACACAGAACTAATGTAGGGCTGATATTCAGCTGGTTCTTACCATAGCAGCCAGGCACGTTGTCTGTTCTGTTCACTTGGTCAGTCTGTTGGTAAATATTTAGAATATTACTCCTGAAAATAATCAAACAGATTCATTGCTGTAGTGGATAGAAAATGGATGGATGGGGTTCAAAGGTACTATGTAGACTTTTTATAAATCTTGATATTTAATCACCATGTTCCTCTTCAAAATAAATTAAACAAATAATTTTTTAAACAAACAAACAAACAAACAAAAAAGGTTGATGTAGCCCAGACAATCTCTCCCCTCCCCCATTACCCTATTTGTGCACTCAATATGCCTCAGTGGTCTTCCAAACATGTGAATTCCAGGAAGGACTCTGGACAGAGGCGGGGCTGATTCTCTGATTTCTGCAGGATGGGAGGTTAAATACATTGATAAATTTGCTTTAGAGCCTGTACTGTTCAGTAGAGATTGACACTTTACTATTATTTCAATCCCTCTTGACTTTGTATTTTTTGACCTATGCCACTTTTGTAAGTTAATATCTTAAATTTTAATTATCTTGTTTTATAATAACATTGGTGCTTTTGCAGCATTTTCAGTGGATTCCATGTTATAAATGGTAATGTCCATTTTTCTGTGTACCATCATTGGTCACTGTTCTATCCTTTGTGGAAGGTCACTTAGGTCCTCTGGTGTGGATTACATGCATACATGGATAGGGCAAAGCTCTTCTGCATCCTTTGGGGTCTGGGAATCCAAAGTTTCTAGATTTTTTTTAATCGATCACCTTAACCAGATGTGCAGTTGCCTTAAAAGAATCTTAACGATGAATATAACAGAATGATCGTGTGCTCTTCCAGTGAATCCCAAATGCATGACCCTGAATTCTCTGAGAGCAGTATTGAGCTGTAGCCCAATACTGTTTCCGTTCCCCTTCTCATCAGTGTCAAGGTTTTCGCTCAGAGATACATCTCACCTGGGTGCAAGAGGTCGGGCTGTGCTTCCATTGATTGGCTCCGTCTTCTCACTACTGACTTGTTCTTGTTTCCCCATCTCTCAGGTCGTTTTTGTCGCCATTTTGCTTCACAGTCATCTGGAATGCAGGGAGCCTCTGCTCATCCCCATCCTGTCCTTGTACATGGGCGCCCTTGTGCGCTGCACTGCCCTGTGCCTGGGCTACTACAAGAACATCCACGACATCATCCCGGACAGGAGTGGGCCGGAGCTGGGGGTAGGTCCTTAGACCTCGAGGACATCCTGTCTGTACATCCAAGTGGACTATAGTTTCACCCCACACGTATGAAACGAGACATCAGTGTAACAGGCACATGCTCTGGGATGTTATATCTCAAGGCCAAGTGCTTCATAGTGTCCACAGGGAAAGACAGTTGGAGAACTGATGAACTCTGGAGATGAAAGAGTCCTTAGAGGTCACTCTCCAGCCTCCTTGCCTCCATGCGAGGAGACCGAGTCCCAGTGAGTCATGTCAGGCCGAGGAGGAGACACAACATTGATGTCCTCCTTACTCTCTGTTGTCAAAAGTAAGTCATTCTGTGCTCGACAGAGATGTTAGGACCCCTGGTACCATTGAACTCACATTTGATTATTTTTAATTTTGCACCAGGGATCCAGGCTGTGTTTTGTACTTTCTGTACTGGCCAAACACAATCACTCGTTCAGGTGCCTTCTATGGAGGGAGCAGAGTATTTAGGTACCACAGGGCAACACAGGAAATTTTTAAATACGGTCTCTGGCCTCAAGCAGCTTTACGTCCCATTTGGCTCATCCTCCAACACAGAAGCAACATTCAGACATGAACCCAAGAAAGTACAGAGACTGCAGTGGGAGTTCAAGAACTTCTCTCACTGAGGCCGAGAGAAGGTAGATAGGGATGAGGTCTAAAAAGCCCCCTTGATGGAGGTAGAGCTTGGCCTGTGCCTCGGAAGGTGAATATGGTACAAGCAAGATACAATCTTACACAAGTGACCAAAGCGTTCTTTTCATCATCATTATAAACGGTATCTGATTTATATGTTTGCTAATTTCTCTATCCTTAGGTATCATTTGGGTTGGTATCCATCTAGCTATAAGGCAGATATGCATGATTATGTATATTATATATATATATATATTTATATAAATATGGCCCTGAATAAATTACCGCACTCCACCCCTTGATCCCACCTTTGACCACGTTACTTTTGTCATGTCAGAACAGTAATTGCAGGACTTCCCTGGTGGCGCAGTGGTTAAGAATCCGCCTGCCAATTCAGGGGACACGGGTTCGAGCCCTGGTCCGGGAAGATCCCACATGCCACGGAGCAACTAAGCCCGTGCGCCACAACTACTGAGCCCGTGTGCTGCAGCTACTGAAGCCCACGCGCCTAGAGCCCGTGCTCCGCAACAAGAGAAACCACTGCAATGAGAAACCCGTGCACCGCAACGAAGAGTAGCCCCCGCTCGCCACAACTAGAGAAAGCCCGTACGCAGCAACGAAGACCTAACGCAGCCAAAAATAACCAAAAAACCTGTAATTGTATTGACCACCCACCTTGATCTGAGGTCAGGCCATCAATATCAGATCTAGTTACAGTATTTCCATCATGAGGACAACCACATCACATTGGTCTTGATGGTAGCAATCCATCTCAACATTCAGCTACCAGCAAAGGGAAATAAAGGGACTGAGATGGTTCCATGATGGAACTCTCACCCTCATGAAGAATCAAAACCAAAATCACATGACGAAAGCCAGGCTTTAAAGATAGCGCACATCTTTGCTGTAGAATTCTTAATAAGTCGCCTTCTCATTACCATGCCTTTATTTTGCTTGTGCTTCTGAACATTTACATGACTTCTGTCAGAGCTTGGAGAATAGGAACCTCTGAGTCGATTTATATAGTGCCCAAATAATTAGGCACACTTGTGAGCAGGCTGATTCCAAAATAAAGTATAACAACGTCTTCCTTCTAAGAGTTACCTCTTACTGACATGGCCTCTAGCCAGTCAGTTTGATCATTTAAACAGAAACTAATTTCCAGCCTGTTTCTTGGGCTATGAAGTTGGGTTCTGCTTGGGTTAAAGTTGCCCTGTTTGGAAAACAGGGGTTTGGATCCATCAAGCTTAAATGTGTGTTTTGATTTCACAGTAGCTTGCCAGCTTGTCTGAGTTCATTTCTATTAAGACTGTACATTTTACTTTAATTCAACTTGGCTTGTCTACAGAGGCTTTTTCTATATTATTTTTAAGTATAGTGAATTGACTCATGATTGATATCGAAAGAAAAGGCTTTGACTCTGAATTGTTTTTTTCTATTCTGCTTCCAGAGTTCAGTGAACTTTTATCCCCTTTTCTTGATGCAGGGAGATGCAACAATAAGAAAGATGCTGAGCTTCTGGTGGCCTTTGGCTCTCATCTTGGCGACACAGAGAATCAGTAGGCCTATCGTCAACCTCTTTGTTTCCCGGGACCTTGGTGGCAGTTCTGCAGCTACGGAGGTAGGGCAGCTTCTGGGGATGTGGGTACCCATAGTCACCGTGTAAAAACTGAGTGTGGGGGAGGTGGATTACAAATTTGTTTCCAGTTCCTCTTGAGAGCTCAAGAAATTCTGTGATATTAAATTATGTGACACCTTCACACAAGGAACCCATAAGGATCTCCATCAGTGACTTAGAATCATGTGATTTTATATTTTTATGAGTATGGGAGAAAATATCTCCTTTGTCCTTCTCTTTTACCATATGAGAAAACCGAGATTAAGGACACACAACTAGCAAGAAGCTGGGCTAGTGTTAGAATCCAGATTTTCTCTCTCCACTCAACGGCCTCTCCAGTTTCCCATGGAGTCAGCATGGTGCCTCTTTGCTGTAGTTGCAGAGGACAATGGAACATGCCATGCGCAGCAGCAGAAGTGAAAGTACCAGGGGGTGAAGGGCTGATGCCTCCCGTTTTGACCCACCTAGTCTCACCTGTCCTTTCTCCACCTCCTGTACCGAACCTACCATGGCTTTATGCACTCTGGCAATCTGCCCTCCTCCAAAGGAGGGTCTCCATTATTTACTCACCTCAAGAAACTGATCTGGAAACTGGCAGCTCCTCCAAAGACAGAGTGGAAGCACTTTTTTTCCATCTTTCAAGTATGGTATGAACAAATAGAATGACTTCATTTGTTTCCTCCCCCGCTGCCCTCTGGAGAATTAATCGTCTCGGGAAACGCTGATCCTTCGGGAAGGCTGGTAGCTCCTCCTGAGAGCCTCCTGTTTACACGTTGCCCTTGAATGCGCTGTCAGCATGTTTCCAGGCTGGGGTCTGCTGCCAGTTTCCATGTCCTGGGAAGCAGCTCATGTTGGCTTGGAACAGGAAGCGCATAAATCACAAGGAGAAGGCTTTTCCTTGTCTCCATCGGTTCCTGGATTTTGTTTGTTGAATCATGAATGTCATCTGGGGTGGCTTCTATAACATAGCAGCTTTTTTACTTCAACACTTCAGTTTCAGTTGCCCAGTTAAAAAGTGTGGGACCCCCATCACCTGTGTGCTAGAATTCCATCTTCCCCTTAAAAAAACAAGACATTAGAGCCATTTCTAAATGACCTCAGTGCACAGAGACAGACCTTAGCATTAGGGTGACAGAACTGACATAAGTTGATCGTCTGCTTCTGATAATGTTGGCACTTATGGACGTTTCATTGGCTCCCGACAACCCCGCATGATGGGTATCGTTATTCTCATGGTTCCGCTGGAGGAACAGAAAGGGGGCCTGAGAGCGTTCATGCTTCACACGGCTGGGAAGTGATGAAGTGAGGTTTGAACCCAGGTCCGCCTGACGCCTCACAGCACTGTCTTCACCCACTGGGGACCCACCTCACCCACGGTCCTGGCATCACTGTTATGGTAATTAGAACAGACGAAGCCTGAGTCCTCCTGTCCTAGCTCGTTAGGGAGTTGAACTTTGCCAAAAATGTAGGGTTAGGTGCTCTGTTTTAACTTTTCTTCCTCTTCATTCACCTAAGAAATGAAACTCTCATTTTCATGGAAGAACCGGTGGGGCTTCCTGTGAGAAGTATTAATTTAGTTTTCTTAAGTTAAACATCAAAATTGGGCTCTCCTGGCTGAACAGATGGAAAGTGAGTTGAGTCGGGTGGAGAATACCATAAAGCCATCGACCAGCGCACACCGTCAGCTTCCCTGGAGGATGGCGTGGAGGCAGAGAGGTGGACGCTGAGTGCAGAGTATCCAGAGGGCAGGGGTGGGGCTCAGAATCGCACTTTGAGACTCAAGAATTGGGCTGGGCTAGAAGGTTTGGTTTAGCTCACTGAGAACTTGGTGGACCTGGGTTGAAATCTTGGCTTCTCAAGCAGTGATCTGGACCCGTTCCTCATTGGATTCATGTAAAACAAGACGCATCCCCCTGGTCTCAGGTGCACACCCTGGGTCCACTCAGCCCACCCCCGGTATGCAGGGGGGGTGCCTGCCCCTGCCTCCTGCTCCAGGGCCACCCACAGGGTGGCCCCGCTGTCACCCAGGGTGGAGTGACCTGTCGGTGGGGACCACACCCCAGACGGCTTGCTCTGCCACGTGGCAGACCGCAGGCAGCGGCTGGACACAGGCTGTGCGGACGCCCTGCTAACTGCCGGCTCTTCCTCTTGCAGGCCGTGGCAATTTTGACAGCCACATACCCCGTGGGTCACATGCCATATGGCTGGTTGACGGAAATCCGTGCTGTCTACCCTGCTTTTGACAAGGTGAGAACCCCGTGCGGCGTGGTTTCTGAAACACACTCTTTAGAATTAGCGTTTGATAGACAGGGATCGCCGTTGACGGACGCCGTGATGTTTCTAATCTCACCTCCCTCTGCAAGGTTAATGAGGCTTTGGGGCTGGCGGAGGTAACTCAGAAAATAACAGAGGCGAATTTACTTGATGTAAATGCTTGCCTTGATGCCGCTCCCGTGATGCCTCTGCAAACTGATACTCACTTCAAGGTTATTCCTGTCGAGGAATTATTTGCAAAAGGGAAATTATACTCTCAAAAAATGTTAATATATTGGATTTCATTTCTCTTTTGTTGTTTTTTAGTTAAACCGATACTTCCCTGACTTTATAGCAGATGTGAAGGTACAGGAAGTTGTGTGCTTAAGTTCATAAGCTTAAGGCTGTCTTGCGGGGTGCTGGGGGACATGCACGCCGAAGTTGTCCATGCAGCAGCCATGGGTCCAGGCTGGTTGGGATGCAGCGCGGTTATTCCAGGTGGAAGCCTCTGGTGATGGCCACTGTGTCCTTCCACAGCTGCTGACACAGCCCAGGAAGGTGCATAAGCCTTCAGACCTAACCTGAGGCCAGGTTAGGACTGATCATTTGAGAAATGCCTATTTCATTAAAGCTTAATTATTTGAACCTGTAGACTTGTATCCTGAAACAAATAAGTAGAAAAACAGACCCCCAGCAAGATAGTGTACAATGTTTTAAAATAAAAAATAGGAAAGAAGCACAGAACCTGCCACTTGTACTCTTAATAGCAACTGTTTGGCCTTGAATTTCTGTAGAACTAGCTCAGAGCCATTGCTGATATCATTTCATCTGATCCCAAAAAGAGCCCTGGGAGGTGAGGAGAGGAAGCCTCTTCACCAGGGTCCCCAGCAGATTACCTGCCTCTATTCCCACACCTATAATCAATCACCCACGAATAGCAACTCACCTCCAAGTGCTTCAGGGATGGCCCCCACGAAGCCTAACGTGAGAGAGGGTAGGCTATTGCCCAGAACTCTTTACTGGGTGTGGAAATTCCCCAGTAAACTATAAGCTGGACCCTCCACCGATTGCCAACATTCACTCACAACATTAGGATGCAGAGCATTTCCGAAAAAATTCTTTTGATTCCTGCTTCCTAGGCCTTTGAGAGTGGATTTCAGAAGGCCTGAGTCACTTGCAGGAGAGAGCTGTGTTTGAGTGGGTTTAATCCACTCCATTGATAGAAATCAGTGTTTTCATGTCAAGGAACATGTGTATAGAAGTAAGTCCTCAGAAACCAAAATGGATATAAGGCATCTTGCTAAATGTCTAGCTCTTGGAATATAAGATTATATAATAAAACTCAATAGCAGTTTCTAAAGTGTTAGAACCTCCTGGCTGTGAGCATCTCATGTGAAATTGTTTTTGGCTACCTTGAAATAATAAAACTTAACAATACAGCGCTGTACAGTTTCACTAAGAGCGTCCAAGAAAAACATTGTTTTATTCACCATCACAGAGGTTAGGCGCTACAAAAAAATTATTTTAAGGAGCGTACCTCTAGCCAGATGCTGGAGTTACTCAGAACCCTTTTGAAACCTCCCCCATTGTTGCCATGCATTCCACTGCGCTACTCCAAGCCATTCCCATGAATGCCGTCTATTCACCCGAATCTTAAGACACCTCTGTGTGGACTTCCAGAATCTGCTGCACTGACAGTTGAAATCCTTAGCCTCCTTGTGCGTTCCAGAATAAGAGATTTAAAGTTTCTCGCATAACTTCTGCTGTTTCTGGCTAAACAGTGAGCTGGGAGAGTTTTCCACTCGTCCAAATTCTCTCTAATGTTCAGTTACTATATGCAAAAGACTATGTTTCTGCGAAACAGCAGATGGGGCAAACAAGGTGAGACACAGATGCTAATCTAATGATATGTGCTAGTTTATTCCAACCATACTTGCAGAAATATTTGCTATTTTAAAAATAAAAGTGCACCTGAAGGAGCTGGGGCCCATGGCTGTCACCATGGGTGGCGTGTGCATTTGGAGGTTCCTAATTCTTCCCGGTGTGGCCTCCTTCTCGCCCAGGCCACCAGGGCACCACCCTCGCAGATCCTTGGGGGAGAGGAGACGGAGAGATGTCCTACCTGCTGTGATTTGCACTGTGCACAGTCTGTTTTTCAGAAAAGCGGATGTGCTTTAGAGACCGGAGTTAAGAAAATGTCAACCCCTCCAGAGGTGGCATAAAGGGGAAGGGATTCGAGAGATTGCCTCAGCCTCTGAAGGGAAGCAAACATCAAAAGCTCTTTTGCAAGTGGGACCTATAACACCTCTGCTTGTGTGTCTTTCATTGGGCTGGATGTGGGAGCCAGGGGCTCGCCGTTTGTTCTTTTTGTTTTTTGAATTTTTGAATTTTATTTTATTTATTTTTTTATACAGGAGGTTCTTACTAGTTTGTTCTTGTGAGTCAGCTCTGGGACTAATGGGATCCGTAAGGAGGCTGGCATTGTTTTTCCTCTGCTGCCTTTCAAGGCTGAGGGCCGGACACTCGTTTTGATTGGGTGATGGGCACGCCTAGCAGTGACCCTGGGATGGCCCCAGCAAGCCCTCGGGCACATGTCAGAAGACCTCTGGGCCATCTGCATCATTTGCTTACATTTCAATTTAACAAAGCCTGTTTGAGCATCTTCTCCACTCAAGAAAGATGGTGCTAAGTTGCAGGAGCTAAAGAGATGGGTGAGGGACTTCCCTGGCCGTCCAGTGGTTAAGACTTTGCCTTCCAGTGCAGGGGGTGCGGGTTCAATCCCTGGTCGGGGAGCTAAGATCCCACATGCCTCGCTGCCAAAAAACCAAAACATTAAAAAAAAGAAACAATACTGTAACAAATTCAATAACGACTTTAAAAAAATGGACCACATCAAAAAAAAAATCTTTAAAAAATAAAATAAAGAGATGGGTGAGACACGCAGTCCTTTATCTCGGAGAGCAAACGCGCACCTCACAGGGCCTTGACATGTGCCCTCAAATACGGGCCCAGATGCCACGCCTGCCTTCAGAGCTCCAGGGTGGTCGGGAACTGCAGGATGGGCTGGGGCCCTGGACTAGCTTGGTGGGCACCCAGCGCCCAGGAGAGGCGACTCATTCAGGAGACACTGCCAGGCGTTCAGTCCGGAGCTCCCCCTGGCTAGCATTCACGTCCAGAAACATGACAGCTGTCTGAGAGACACTCAGAGTGACAGCTGTCTTCCAAGCTGTCGCTTGACATCTACACTTTAGACACATCAAATAAAACAGAAACGAGATGCTCTGTAAGATGCACGTGTGGTCAGCCAAGGATAACCTGGAGCCTTTTCTTGCCCCCCTAGAATAACCCCAGCAATAAGCTGGTGAGTACAAGCAACACAGTCACTGCAGCACACATCAAGAAGTTCACGTTCGTCTGCATGGCCTTGTCGCTGACGGTAAGGAGAGACCCATCCCCGCCCCCCTCCTGTGTTTGTTTTTGGAAAGGGGGGTCATTGCCATTTTAAAGGGAGAGGTCTTGTATTCCGTAATACGATGTTGTGCTAGATTAGATAACAAGCTCTTTGAGACATTTTCATTCCAAAATATGAGTGATCGTTGTCCAACGAGGGCATTGAGTCTAAGAATAGAGGATCAACTTCTGGCGTTTCTAAGGGCTTCTTACATGCTGAAGAAAGGCAGGCTTTGCCTTTAATTTTTAATACTCTTACTAATAATTTCCAGCCCATTTTTAAATACCCAGAGTCAACTATATAACCATCTCTGTCCCTTTTCCAAATTTAATTGGTGTTGTTTGTTTCGCTGGTAAAAGTGCCTTTCCTCATACATTTACGCTGATGTATCCTCCCTATTTATCATTCAACACTTGCTTGTCAAGCACCTACTGGATCCCAAGCCCTGTGCCATCTTCAGGGATACAAGTGTGAACAAGTGTGGATAACGCCTCCCTGTTGGCAGGGCCTGTCAGTGACTCTGCACAGCCTTAAATAAACAGCACACATCCTTCCTTTATCAACTCCCCTGGGTAATTCAAATGTAGGAGACATAACGTTCAAAAAAACATGGAAAAGATTCCTACATGCTCTATAATCCAAAGCACATGGTGTATAATTTAAGGTTGTTTATGACATTTATCAACAATCGTAAGAAAATAACATTTATAATCAACTTCACATCGTAGACTGTGCCTTTTGGGTTCTAAAGATGGAGATGAGAAGAGGATAAAAAGAAATAGGGGTCTTTTGAACTCAGTTCCTTGTTTGTTGTTGTGACTACATGTGTCCTTATTAAGTCCTGTAGCAGTTCTCCGTTTTTATATACAATGTCAGAATGTAGCAGAAATGCCTGGGTGTGTGCAGTTCCATCATAAATGACTGATAAGGAGGACGTAAGGCAATAAGAGGTCTGGGGACATGCTGATGACAGGAACACACTGACCATTGACCCTCTGGCCATTATCACAAGAACCACTTAGCTAGATGAGCCCTAATAGTGGTCCTTTAAAATCAAGCCCGACACACATTTTAAGCCTTTTATGGATTTTTTTTTTCAAAACCCACAGCTTAATATTTGATCCGTTGATCCAACACCTGAATAGATTGTATCAAGGGCAACACAAGATATATAGCCCATCACCTAACACCTCAGACACTGAGTCATGACCTTGCATTCTCAGCTGTCCCGTCACTCCAGCCCAGCCCTTCCCCCCAGTCCTTCCCTCCTGAAACTGGGAAACTGCAAGAGGGGCGGGTGTCAGAAGCCTATTCCAGGCCACGTCCCCGGGGTGGGGGGCATCTCTGATAGCATGCCTGCCTGAGTCAGGACAGGTTGCCCCCGGCAACCCTGCTCTCCTGGTTGCATTATTTCTCCCTGTGGTGTGCAAGTTTTTCCACAGTTCCCTAAAATATTAGTGAAACACTGCACAACCTTGAAACCGTTTAAAAGAGTATTTGGGGGAAAAACAGAGAAGACTTCTATCCCAGGAACAGACCTCAGCTTTTGGAGACTGTGTGAAGTGACTGGGAGTTGAGAGCTGAGCTGGTGCGGATGCCAGGCTCTGTGACTGCGACCTCATCCGTCGCCGAGAGCTGGGAGCTTTTGGTCGTTGCTTTCTCTGCTATCCAGAGTCCGGCCGGGTCTCCTCTCTCCCCATTTAACCCTCCTCCCGCAGCTGTGCTTGAGTCCAGTGGAGAACTTTACCAGATTGGGTTTAAGGATATTCCTTCCCTCCTTCAGTTCAGGGGCAATAATCTGTACTTCTCAAACAAGAGCAACAAGTGTATTTTGAAATGATAACCAAGTAAGATCTAGAAAAATGCTTTGATCTCCCTTGTAGAGGTTTTATTTATTTAATAAATTCAATTAGTCTAATCCTACCATCTGTAACTGGAGATATCTCAGGGTAGATTTGTCACCGTAGAAACAGAGACTCAGAATCCTGTGTTGGAAAGGAACTTGGAGATGAACTGATCAAATCCTGTAATTTTTTAGTAAAGGAAATGACCCAGAGAGGATAAGAGGATAAGTGACTTGCCCCAGTACCCAATACTGGCAGACCTCACTTTATTGCACTTCGCAAATAATGCATTTTTTTTTACCAGTTGAAGGTTTGTGGCAACCCTGAGTTGTCAGATGATGGCTAGCATCTTATAGCAATGAAGTATTTTTAAATTAAGGTATGTACATTTGTTCTCTAGACATAACACTATATTGCACACTTAAGAGACTACAGTATGGTGTAAAGATAACTTTTATATGCACTGGGAAACCAAAAAATTCATGTGACTCGCTTTGTTGCAACCTGCGCTTTATGGTGGTAGCCTGAAACTGAACCTGAAATATCTCCAAGGTATACCTGTAAATAATATAACTTAAATTTTTTTCCTTGCTTTATCGTGATATTCACTTTACTACAGTGCTCTGGACCCAAACCTGCAGTATCTCCGAGTTCTGCCTGTAACAACACCAGCTAGAAGCCAGACTTCCAAGCTTATTCTCTGGGGCCCTTTCCTCTGTACTGTGCTGTTTCCAACAGGCAGGAACAGATATCTGGCCCTGAGGCTCTGGACTGAGGCACTTGCTGGCATTCTTGAAGCGGTGGTTTCTTCAACACTAAAAACAGTAGTATCTGAGCTTGCAGCTTATGGTGTGTCTCACATACATTATCCTTATAACGATTCAATCAATTGGTCCAACATCTTGCCTAGAGGAATTGCCATTAAAAGATACACAGAAAAAAATGTTAGAGCTTTCTCCCCCCTAAATTCAACGTTTCACTGTCGCTATAAAGCGTACACCTTTTTACAGTATTTATCTATTCATTCTTCACATCTGTTATTCCTTGTAGGCTCTGAACTTGCCTAGGCAGGGTCTGTGGCTTAGTCACCTCTTATCCCCAGGGCTTAGCATCCTGCCTGACACAGAAGGGACACAATAAGCAGAACACAAATACATGAATCAGTGACTACTTACCTGTGAGATAAGGATCAGAAAGGCACCGATGGCACCCACCCCCATGAGCAGCAATCTCCTTATTTATACTCAGGTTATCCTATCTTTAAAGCTTTGAAGATGCCCTTTACTCTCAAGTCTATTTTCCCGTTTTTAACTTTGAAACTTCGTAGTGTCAGGAAATGAACGTAGCAGAGCACTTAAGATCAGCACATCATGTATATTCCAGTGGATGACGTTGTGCACAAAGTACGAGCCTTCTGATGGTTCCGCAGCTTTCTATGCACCGCCTAGGATTAGAGCACTTTCCTGAGCTCTGATCCTTTGGGCATAAATAGCTCTTCTCCCTGGGACTTTGAGAAGAGCTGACCCCACAGATCCTGCAGACACTTAATGACCCAGTGGTGCTAACTGCTTTTCAAACGAAAAGGTGTACTGTCTACAGCAGAAACTCAATCTTGCAGTCAGAATGGGTTCACTCTTCAGGCCCTGACATTTTGGGTTCAACATCCTCCTTTGCCTGTGAAAGATACTTTTGACAGTTAGTAAGAGACTAATATTTCAGAATGCTACAGTGCATGTATGTGTTTAATCCCTAGTATAGATTTTCAATTTAAATTTAGAGCATCTATCCAACTCTAAAAGTTGGTTCTTCCCTCATTTTCTTATCCAGGAGTCTGTCTGATCCACTGGGCTTCAAGAAAAGCAGCAAATGCCTTCTGCCCAATTGGAAGAGGAAGTGGATTTAGGAAGAGAGTAGAGCAGGAAAATAGAAGTATTTCTCAAGTAGCATCTTGCTTTCCTGCCTTCAGAGCTGCCTTTAGGAATGCTTAGTGAAGTGCTGATTGACTTCTTTAGACCATCTGATGCGAATGAGGACAGGGGGAGCTTTAGTTGATCCAGAAGATTAGCTTCAAAATGGTAGAACCATCAGATAAAAATTAGTCCCCTCAATAGCAACAGAGGAGCGGGCACGATGCAAACCAGGGTTAGCAAGGTGACTGCAGACTGACACGCCTCTGTTAGGGGCGAAGGAACACACAGTTCAAAAATATGTACAGTTTACATCGATTTGGAAGAACAGCTTCAGATGGTATGCTGCTTGGCGGGAGCTTGTGGTGTCGTGGCCACACAGAGGAGAAAGCATCGCAGACCAGCCATCAGAGCTGCACAGGAGAAGGCAGGGCCACAAAGAATAAGGCTGTAGCGGTGCTGGGGTCAGAAGCAAACAACCAGTTTTGCCCTGAACCTTCTGGTAGAGCCCTGGTCTCCATTGCTTATGTGACTGACTGTAAAGCCCCATGATAATTAGTGTGTCCTGAAAGGCTGCGTTTCTCTAGTGGACAGTCGTGGCGATCACAGACAGAGGGTGGTGGCGACGAGCTTGTGATAAGGAAAGAGGACCATCGTTCCTTCCTCTTGGGGAGAAGAACTGGTGATGCTAAACTTACAGAAACATGGCCACTTGAAAACCCCTTGGGACTTACCGTGATTCCCTCCTGGATTCCAGATTTGGGGGTAAGATAGTAACCGCGAACCGAGGTAGGATATGTCTTTTCAACAGCCTTTTTGGTGCAGAGGAACATCCTCAAAAGGTAACAGACCTCCATATTCCGGGATGTTAGGCCAGTTTGCTGAAGCCAATGGATGGGCTTGCGACATTTACCAGACTTGCCAACTTACCCCAAACGTGTGGGTTTGTTTTTTTTTTCTAAAGTTCGTAGCAAATCATATTAAATGGGGAAGTTTTAACAGCTTTAGATGATTTTCGTTAACCAGTTTCCATTTTGACTTCACAATGGCATTTTTTAAACATTCGGTGTTTTCTTAAGCTCCCCGCTGCTCTAGTTTGGGGGAGCTGTTGCCAAAAGAGGGGGCCCCTCTGGGGCCAGGGAGGTGGGGAAGAATCCTTGCAAAGCACAGGCTGGGCTGCTGCTGAGGCCTCCCCAACCCCCTTTTTACAAAATGGAAATGGGAGTCCATCCAGATGGACGCTGGTAGGCAGAGCCCGCAGGGCAGCTTTGTGCAGCGAACAGCCTACACGGTCACACCGAGCGCCCCCGGATGCTGAACCCGGAGGGGCAGGAGAGGGGAGAGACAATGTCAGAGAGATGGAGAGAGCAGGTCAGAAGGAGAAGCGGAGAGAGACCAGGGGTCGGGAAAAGAAAGGGGAGGTGGAGAGTCAGAGGAAATGGAGCAGAATGACAGAGGTGGGTACAGTAGACAGTGGGGAGAAGGGAAGGCCCCAGAAACCCCTAGAGCCTTCACAGCCCCACAGGGCCCTGCCAATCCTTCCAAGACATATTGCTGTAAACTTCAGAAAACTTTAAAAGAGGCAGGTTTTTAAGAAAGCAGTAACTGTGACAAATTGTTGGTTGGCCAAATAGGCTATTTCACAGGTTGATTTTGGGTGAACTGGACTGTTTCAGGATGGCAGGTGTGAAGAGGGATTCTTTTTTTTTTTAATGTTTATTTATTTATTTATTTTCTTATTAGTCATCCATTTTATACACATCACTGTATACATGTCAATCCCAATCTCCCAATTCATCACACCACCACCCACACCCCCAGCCGCTTTCCCCCCCTTGGTGTCCATACGTTTTTTCTCTACTTCTGTATCTCAATGTCTGCCCTGCAAACCGGTTCATCTGTACCATTTTCTAGGTTCCACATATATGCGTTAATATACGATATTTGTTCTTCTCTTTCTTACTTCACTCTGTATGACAGTCTCTAGATGCATCCACGTCTCTACAAATGACCCAATTTCGTTCCTTTTTATGGCTGAGTAATATTCCACTGTATATATGTACCACATCTTCTCTATCCATTCATCTGATGATGGGCATTTAGGTTGCTTCCATGTCCTGGCTATTGTAAATAGTGCTGCAGTGAACATTGGGGTGCATGTGTCTTTTTGAATTATGGTTTTCTCTGGGTATATGCCCAGTAGTGGGATTGCTGGGTCATATGGTAGTTCTATTTTTAGTTCTTTAAGGAACCTCCATACTGTTCTCCATAGTGGCTGTATCAATTTACATTCCCACCAACAGTGCAAGAGGGTTCCCTTTTCTCCACATCCTCTCCAGCATTTGTTGTTTGTAGATTTTCTGATGATGCCCATTCTAACTGGTGTGAGGTGATACCTCATTGTAGTTTTGATTTGCATTTCTCTAATAATTAGTGATGTTGAGCATCTTTTCATGTGCTTCTTGGCCATCTGTATGTCTTCTTTGGAGAAATGTCTGTTTAGGTCTTCTGCCCATTTTTGGATTGGGTTTTTTTTTTTTTAATATTGAGCTGCATGAGCTGTTTATATTTTTGGACATAAATCCTTTCCTGATTCGCTTGCAAATATTTTCTCCCATTCTGAGGGTTGTCTTTTCGTCTTGTTTATGGTTTCCTTTGCTGTGCAAAAGCTTTGAAGTTTCATTAGGTCCCATTTGTTTATTTTTGTTTTTATTTCCATTACTCTAGGAGGTGGATGAAACATGATCTTGCTGTGATTTATGTCAAAGAGTATTCTTCCTATGTTTTCCTCTAAGAGTTTTATAGTGCCCAGTCTTACATTTAGGTCTCTAATCCATTTTGAGTTTATTTTTGTGTATGGTGGTAGGGAGTGTTCTAATTTGATTCTTTTACATGTAGCTGTCCAGTTTTCCCAGCACCACTTATTGAAGAGACTGTCTTTTCTCCATTGTATATCCTTGCCTCCTTTGTCATCGATTAGTTGACCATAGGTGCGTGGGTTTATCTCTGTGCTTTCTTTCCTGTTCCATTGATCTATATTTCTGTTTTTGTGCCAGTACCATATTGTCATGATTACTGTAGCTTTGTAGTATAGTCTGAAGTCAGAGAGGCTGATTCCTCCAGCTCCGTTTTTTTTCCCTCAAGACTGCTTTGGCTATTCGGGGTCTTTTGTGTCTCCATACAAATTTTAAGATTTTTTGTTCTAGTTCTGTAAAAAACACCATTGGTAATTTGATAGGGATTGCATTGAATCTGTAGATTGCTTTGGGTAGTATAGTCATTTTCACAATATTGATACTTCCAATCCCAGAACATGGTATATCTCTCCATCTGTTGGTATCATCTTTAATTTCTTTCATCAGTGTCTTACAGTTTTCTGCATACAGGTCTTTTGTCTCCCTAGGTAGGTTTATTCCTAGGTATTTTATTCTTTTTCTTGCAGTGGTAAATGGGAGTGTTTCCTTAATTTCTCTTTCAGATTTTTCATCATTAGTGTACAGGAATGCAAGAGATTTCTGGGCATTAATTTTGTATCCTGCAACTTTACCAAATTCATTGATTAGCTCTAGTAGTTTTCTGGTGGCATCTTTAGGATTCTCTATTTATATTATCATGTCATCTGCAAACAGTGACAGTTTTACTTCTTATTTTCCAATTTGGATTCCTTTTATTTCTTTTTCTTCTCTGATTGCCAAGGCTAGAACTTCCAAAACTATGTTGAATAATAACGGTGAGAGTGGACATCCTTGTCGTGTTCCTTATCTTAGAGGAAATGCTTTCAGTTTTTCACCATTGAGAATGATGTTTGCTATGGGTTTGTTGTATATGGCCTTTATTATGTTGAGGTAGGTTCCCTCTATGCCCACTTTCTTGGAGAGTTTTTATCATAAATGGGTGTTGAATTTTGTCCACAGCTTTTTCTGCATCTATTGAGATGATCATACGGGTTTTTCTCCTTCAATTTGTTAATATGGTGTATCACATTGACTGATTTGCATATATTGAAGAGTCCTTGCATCCCTGGGATAAATCCCACTTGATCATGGTGTATGATCCTTTTAATGTGTTGTTGGATTCTGTTTGCTAGTATTTTGTGGAGGATTTTTGCATCTATATTCATCAGTGATATTGGTCTGTAATTTCCTTTTATTGTAGTATCTTTGTCTGGTTTTGGTATCAGGGTGATGGTAGCCTCATAGAATGATTTTGGGAGTGTTCCTTCCTCTGCAATTTTTTGGGAGAGTTTGAGAAGGATGGGTGTTAGCTCTTCTCTAAATGTTTGATAGAATTCACCTGTGAAACTATCTGGTCCTGGACTTGTGTTTGCTGGAAGATTTTTAATCACAGTTTCAATTTCACTACTTGTGATTGGTCTGTTCGTATTTTCTATTTCTTCCTGGTTCATTCTTGGAAGATTATACCTTTCTAAGAATTTGTCCATTTCTTCCAGGTTGTCCATTTTATTAGCATAGAGTTGCTTGTAGTAGTCTCTTAGGATGCTTTGTATTTCTGCAGTGTCTGTTGTAACTTCTCCTTTTTCATTTCTAATTGTAATGATTTGAGTCCTCTCCCTCTTTTTCTTGATGAGTCTGGCTAATGGTTTGTCAATTTTGTTTATCTCCTCAAAGAACCAGCTTTTAGTTTTATTGATCTTTGCTATTGTTTTCTTTGTTTCTATTTCATTTATTTCTGCTCTGATCTTTATGATTTCTTTCCTTCTGCTAACTTTGGATTTTGTTTGTTCTTCTTTCTCTAGTTCCTTAGGTGTAACGTTAGATTGTTTATTTGAGATTTTTCTTGTTTCTTGAGGTAGGATTGTATTGCTATAAACTTCCCTCTTAGAACTGCTTTTGCTGCCTCCCATAGGTTTTGGATCATCGTGTTTTCATTGTCATTTGTCTCTAGGTATTTTTTGATTTCCTCTTTGATTTCTTTAGTGATCTCTTGGATATTTAGTAATGTATTATTTAGCCTCCATGTGTTTGTGTTTTTTACGTTTTTTTCCCTGTAATTCATTTCTAATCTCATAGCGTTGTGGTCAGAAAAGATGCTTGATATGATTTCAATTTTCTTAAATTTACTGAGGCTTGATTTGTGACCCAGGATGTGATCTCTCCTGGAGAATGTTCCATGCGCACTTGAGAAGAAAGTGTAATCTGCTGTTTTTGGATGGAATGTCCTATAAATATCAATTAAATCTATCTGGTCTATTGTGTCATTTAAAGCTTGTGTTTCCTTATTAATTTTCATTTTGGAT
Organism: Balaenoptera musculus; assembly: GCF_009873245.2. Taxonomy (NCBI): domain Eukaryota; kingdom Metazoa; phylum Chordata; class Mammalia; order Artiodactyla; family Balaenopteridae; genus Balaenoptera; species Balaenoptera musculus. The sequence continues at coordinate 12,442,902 of NC_045787.1, read as the reverse complement.
GATCTGTCCATTGGTGTAAGTGAGGTGTTAAAGTCCCCCACTATTATTGTGTCACTGTCTATTTTCTCTTTTATAGCTGTTAGCAGTTGCCTTATGTATTGAGGTGCTCCTATGTTGGGTGCATATATATTTATAATTGTTATATTCTTCTTAGATTGATCCCTTGATCATTTTGTAGTGTCCTTCCTTGTCTCTTGTAACATTCTTTATTTTAAAGTCTATTTTATCTGATATGAGTATAGATACTCCAGCTTTCTTTTGATTTCCATTTGCATGGAATATCTTTTTCCATCCCCTCACTTTCAGTCTGCATGTGTCCCTAGGTCTGAAGTGGGTCTCTTGTAGACAGCATATATATGGGTCTTGATTTTGTATCCATTCAGCAAGCCTGTGTCTTTTGGTTGGAGTATTTAATCCATTCACGTTTAAGGTAATTATCCATATGTATGTTCCTATGACCATTTGCTTAATTGTTTTGGGTATGTTTTTGTAGGTCCTTTACTTCTCTTGTGTTTCTCACTTAGAGAAGTTCCTTTAGCATTTGTTGTAGAGCTGGTTTGGTGGTGCTGAATTCTCTTAGCTTTTGCTTGTCTGTAAAGCTTTTGATTTCTCCATCAAATCTAAATGAGATCCTTGCCAGGTAGAGTAATTTTGGTTGTAGGTTTTTCCCTTTCATCACTTTAAGTATATCATGCCACTCCCTTCTGGCTTGTAGAGTTTCTGCTGAGAAATCAGCTGTTAACCTTATGGGAGTTCCCTTGTATGTTATTTGTCATTTTTCCCTTGCTGCTTTCAATAATTTTTCGTTGTCTTTAATTTTTGCCAATTTGATTACTATGTGTCTCGGCGTGTTTCTCCTTGGGTTTATCCTGTATGGGACTCGCTGGGCTTCCTGAACTTGGGTGGCTATTTCCTTTCCCACGTTAGGGAAGTTTTCGACTATAATCTCTTCAAATATTTTCTCGGGTCCTTTCTCTCTCTCTCTTCTGCTTCTGGGACCCCTATAATGCAAATGTTGTTGCGTTTAATGTTGTTGTCGCAGAGGTCTCTTAGGCTGTCTTCATTTCTTTTCATTCTTTTTTCTTTATTCTATTCTGCAGCAGTGAATTCCACCACTCTGTCTTCCAGGTCACTTATCAGTTCTTCTGCCTCAGTTATTCTGCTATTGATTCCTTCTAGTGTAGTTTTCATTTCAGTTATTGTACTGTTCATCTCTGTTTGTTTGTTCTTTAATTCTTCTAGGTCTTTGTTAAACATTTCTTGCATCTTCTCGATCTCTGCCTCCATTCTTTTTCCGAGGTCCTGGATCATCTTCACTATCATTATTCTGAATTCTTTTTCTGGAAGGTTGCCTATCTCCACTTCATTTAGTTGTTTTTCTGGGGTTTTATCTTGTTCCTTCCTCTGGTACATAGCCCTCTGCCTTTTCATCTTGTCCATCTTTCTGTGAATGTGGTTTTTGTTCCACAGGCTGCAGGATTGTAGTTCTTCTTGCTTCTGCCGTCTGCCCTCTGGTGGATGAGGCCATCTAAGAGGCTTGTGGAAGTTTCCTGATGTGAGGGACTCATGAAGAGTGATTCTTAACAGGCTGCTCCAGGGTGGGCTTCATGACCCCAGATTCGAAATACGCTGAGGTCATGGCACTGTGCCAGGGTCTCCAGGCTGTTTCCCACTGGCCTACCTCAGCTTCAGCAAATGGAGGCTGCGTGGTGATGGCGGCAGCAGTGGCGTTGGTGTGTGTGTGTGTCTCTGTGTGTGTGTGTGTGTGTGTGTTGCCATCACTTAGGGCAGAGAGAGAAGGGAGACTTGCCATCCAACCACAGTGCCTCACACAATAGGATGCAATGCAAGGGTATCTGAGGCCAGTGGCTGGCCTTACTACTTAAGGATCTATTTCTTTTAAAAAAAGAGTTAAAATAGGTTTTTACTCTGGATCCACCCTGAGCCTTGCCTTTTGACGTCAATGCGTGGTAAAAAGGGAAAGTGCGACTCTGCACTCGACCCCGAATCTTCTATTCTGATGATTATGGGGTGAATTATGTCCACCCCAAATTCCTATATTGACATTCTAGCCCCAGTGCCTCAGAATGAGGCCTTATTTGGAAATAGGGTTCTGATGAGGTCCTGGTGGGTGAGTCAGGTGGACCCCTCATCCAGTCTGACTGGTGCTCTTAGAGGAGGTGGGGTGTGGACACAGACATGCACACGGGGGGTTGGGGGGCAGTACGTGGAGACTGGAGTGACGCTGCCGGAAACCGGGAGGCCTGGAGCAGATTCTTCCCTGGCGCCTTCAGAGGGAGCGTGGCCCTGCCCACACCTTGATTTTGGTGTCACTCCAGGACTATGAGACAGTAAATTGTTAGGCTGCCTGGTTTGCGGTACTTCGTTACAGCAGCCCCAGCAAACTCATACACTGGTGTTTCTGGGAGAACGGAGTCCTCTTGTCATTTAGGGCCACATGGATCGATTGACCAGAACTAACTAATCAACTGATTTGCTTTCTTTTTAAATTCTCCACTTACTGTTTCCATAACACACTTGTATTCTTGTGTTTCCAGCTTCTGCAGGTGAGAATCTGAGTGTAGGATTTGCTTAGAAATACTGTTCGTGCAGGTCAGCACTGTCCCCACATTTATGTGCTTAACTCTGTCCTTGCTGACAGGGCTTCTTTTTGAGGGGGGGTGGTTGTTGGCGTCATAGCATCCAGTAGAAGTACCAGTGTTCTATTTAGGTTGTTTTGCTTTTTGGTTTTATTCTGCTTTCCATTAGTTGAACAATCCAATGCATCTCACCCCGGCCCTGCAGAACCACCATCACTAGCACTGAAAAGCCGAAACATGTTCGCAATTTTCAAGGAACAAATTAAGTTGCTAGTATTTTATCCAGTTGTATTTATACCCCCAAATTTGTCTCAAAACCTTGATCCCTTCTGCTGCTTCCTGCATAAACGGTAGTATCTGATTTGGCACAAAACCATAAAAATTACTTAGTTTCAGCTTCACCTGTCAGTACGCACCTGTGTTCTATAAAGAACAGGTGCAGAGCCGCCACCTGAAGGGGTTTGGGAACCAGGGAGAAGACACCTGTGTTCTCCCCCAGCTCCCGCAGAAGAGTCTTGATTGGCCCGTGGATCCTACACGTTCCCCGTGCCGCCTGCCGGACCCCAGCCTCACATCAAGGATCTGGTTCACAGGCTCCACTCCGAGGCTTTTCTGGTGCAAAAGCAGATTTATCAGAGGGAGAAGGCAGTCAGGAATCATTCCACACAATATTCAAGATAACCCAGTGGGGATCAATTCATAGACTTCAAGGAACTGTATTTTATGACTCCCTGCGGCTTTTTTAAAAACCACTTTTATTCATCTCAGCTTAAAGACAGAAGCAGTAGGGGAGCATTTTTCTTCTTATCCGGTGGGTAGATAACAGTATGTAATGGTCAGATGTGTGGTCCAGACCCTCCCAACAATAATCACGATGAGACGTGTGGACAAAACGAGGCCGTGATATTCGTGGCCGCTCGGTTTTCTGATTTCAGCATCTGCTCTCGCTCCCAGGTGCTTTGGGCTCTGAACATAAGCAACTTCCTGGTGAACTTGGATATCCTGTTGATTTATGCTGATAAGACATGTAAGGAGTCAGCAAAGCCCATGTAAAATATCTGAAAACTTTTTTTGTAAATTATCTCAGGAAACGCTGAATAGACGTAGTGAAATCGGCACGTGAGGACATAAAACGCCGTTAGGTGCGCTAAGTGATCATTTTGTGTTTAGTGAAGCCAGAGAACATTGGACCCAGAAACAAGAGAAAACAATCAAGGATTATTCTGGTTACACAGAGGTATTTCCCCCAAAACATTAAGGTAACATAAACCAAACAACACTGGTACTTATATTGGATGCTGTGATACCAACCACGCTCTACCCTCACCCCCTAAAAGCCCCATCAGCAAAGACATAATTAAGCACATAAATCTGGGGATAGTGCTGACCTGCATGAACAGTATTTCTAAGCAAACCTTACGTTCAGATTCTCGCCTGGAGAAGCCAGAAATACAAGAACAGAGATGTCTTACAGAAAACAGCAAGTGGAGAATTTAATACCTGCTTTACTTCTCCCAGCACTTAGGTGTCTTCTGCACCTGCAGGCAGACTAAGAGAGTGAACGGGGAAGTAAAGTCAGTCTTAGCTAACTGATACATGGCCTCTACTGAAAATGTTCTTTATTTTATCTTAAAGTGTTTTACTGCATTTCCAGCTCTGGGTGGGAGTGCCCACTTGTTCAGGCAGTGAAGGAAACACGATTGAGTTGTGCCATGAGATTATTTCCGGAGTCTTTTTGAACCTTCTGAGCCCAGGGCCAGCCTCAAAGAACCACCATGTGACACTGAGAAAAAGCACGTGTGACAAATAATAGTGCCTGGGAAAGCTCCTCATCATTAATCAGATACCAGACAGTTTTCAAAGGCCTGCCTTTAATCCTCCCTCAGAGATGGCTCTTAACCAGTGTGGCTCGAGGAATGAATCGGCCCTTACCCAAACAAACAAAAGCAAGAAGGTTTTGAGAGCCGGCCCTGTGAACCGGAGATGGATTCAGATGCAGGGCTGGGCATGGTGCCAAGGGCCCTGAGCTCTCAGTGACACTTGACTGCCCTCTTTGCGGATTTTGATTTAAAAGGGGTGGGTTGGGGAGGGTCAGAGAGCCAAAGGAGGGAGAGTAGCTTAGGCTTGAATTCAGGGCCACATAACACCGTGTTCATGGATGTGGGCCCGGAGGCCCCACGGCCTGTGTTCAAACCCTGACCCTACCACTCACCAGCTGGGTGGTCTCAGAAAACTATAAGCCTGGGCTTCCCCAGCTGCCATGTGGGCATGAGAAGAATACCCACCTTATAAGACTTTGCAAAGGGGTAATAGCTTAGCATATAGCGCCTGGCACGCTGGAAGCAAAGAATGCCAGCTCTCTCCTCCTTGGTCCCCAGACACGTGGGATTCCATGTAAGGAGGATGGCTGTATCTGTAAATAAATGGCTACTGGTATATTCGATGCCAGTGAAAAATTTTATGAATTTTTCTAGTGATATCTATAATACCCTTCCAAATTTCTGTGGGATTTCTTTTCTTTTGGTGTTTAAAATAAATTCAGCTTCTTGATAGATTTATACATACCTTCTCTAGACAGACCTCACCCACACATGGGACACATATTGTGCGTTTTTCTCCCTGAGAACTTGGGAAAGTTCTTTGGATGTCCCATCACCCCTTCCTGTTTATAGCCTCCAATCCCCGGTGCTCACAGTGTTCGTTCCTGCCTTTGGTTGTCTTGTTAATTCAGAAATGTCAGTTACCCACAAGCTTCAGTGAGCGCTGAAAGAGAGAAATTGATATATTTAGTCCTCTGGCTTAGACGTCTGATACATCAGTACACACCAACCAAATATTAGAAATGCCAGTGAGGAAAGATTTTTAAGCACATTTGGATGCGTTGCCAAACTTGTCTAGAGCGTGGGCGATGGAACACTTTCAGTGGGATGGGTGATGCCTAGGGTTTCTCTATTTACAGCACAGCTCCCCAGAGAAGGAGCACGTGCGTATTTGTTCATGCAGTCATTCAACAAATGCTTGAGCCCCTGCTCCATACCAGGTCCCAGGGCTACCATGGTGGAACTAACACACAAAGTCTCTTTTCTTAGGGGGGGGTTCATAATCTCATGGAGAAGATAGGCAATTAACATACACTATGGTGTTGGACGGTGCGTTAGTTTCCTGTGGCTCCTGTAACAAATGACCACAAACCTGACAGCTTAAAATATCAGAAATTTATTCTCTCCTAGTTCTGGAGGCCAGAAGTCGAAATTCAGTTCACTGGGCTGAAATCAAGGTGCTAGCGGGGCATACTCTCTCCAGTGGCCTTAGAAAAGAATCCATTCCTTGCCTCTTCCAGCTCCTGGTGGCGGCCGGCATTCCTTGGCCGAATCACGCCAATCTCTGTCTTCACATCGCCTTGTCCTCTGTGTGCCTCCCTTTTCTATAACAAGGACATTCGTGACGGTATTTAGGGCCCACCCAGACATTCCCAAGCAATCTTATCTCAAGATCCTTAATTTAATCACCTCTGTCGACCATATAAAGGAATGAATACTCGTTCTGGGGATTAGGAAGGGAATATCTCTCTGGGTGGCCATAATGCAGCCTTCTACAGGGAAACACAGCTGCTTGGGAGAAAAAAATGAAGTAGAAGGAAAGAGGAGGGAGATGCTATTTTGGACTGAGGGGTCACATGTACAGTAAGCAGGATGTCCCGCAGGCCAGCGGCCTCTGTGTGCTCGCAGCGTGGAGGCAGGGACGTCCCCCCCAGCCCCCCGCCCCCGTCTGAGTGGTACCCCCATGCATGCACCTGCACGACTTCAGCCATCCTTTCTGCTCAGCGTCTCCCTGTCCCCACTGCCAACTTCTCCCAAATCTCTCCTCCCTTTCTACGTTTCAATATGCTCAAGTCTCCCGACTTCATAAAAAAAAAATTTAAAGAAAGCATAAAAATCATGTCCTTATCCAGCAGCCCCCCTACGTTTCTCCTCCCCTTGGCATCCAAGCTCCTTGAGAGAATTACGCAAAAGCACCTCAAGCCCACCCTTCCCGCCGCTGTTGGCCACCATCTGTGCTCCCCACCTGTGCCATCTGCGGTTCCCACCGCAGCGCCCCCCGCCTCCCTCTTCAGGGGCGAAGGGCCCCACTTCCTTCCTAGATCGTTCCTGTGGGCTGCGCTCTCGTCACCGCTCCGTGTTGTCTCCTTAGAGAGCTTGCTCCGGTCCCTGCGGGCTCACGCCCCAGCTCCCTCGGGCGCCGTCCGGTGCTCACCTGCCGAGTTTGATGCTGCCGTTGCGTGCATCCCTGCTCATTTCCCGTGGCTCCTGCGGCCCCCTCCTTGGCCGCTTCTCCCTCTTCCTTTCTGAGTGTTGCCGCACAGGCTCCTTGGTGGGACGTCCCTTTCCTCACTCTGAGCGAGCACCCCCCTCTGTCCATCGCCCTCCTAAGCCCTCTCTCTGCAGGTCGTGGCTCCAGGTGCCGTGCCTGGCTGATTCCCAGATCAGCGTCTTTGACTCCCATCTCCCTCCTGAGCTTTGGGCCCAAACATCTAACTGCCTCCCGCCCAGAGATGCACTGATTTCCCACGGGCACTGACAACTCTGCCTGTCCCAAAGCGGACTCATGGCCTGCTCGTGGCCCTGAGCTTTTTCTCCTCTCTGTTCCCTATTTCAGTGACTAGCAAGGACTCCTGCCTGCTGGGCGTTGCCAGAGGCAGAAGCCTGGGCTCATCCTCAGCTCGGCTCTCTTCCCCGGGTACAGAGCCGGGTCTTAGGCTCCTCCTAAACACCCCTCGGGCCTCCCTCTCCTCCATTCCCCACACCGCATCCCTATTTCTGCTTCTACAGCTCCCGCTCAGCTGGGACCACAGCCCCCAGTGGGGCTCTTCTACACACTTCCCCTCCAGACCAGTCCTCACGGAGCGGCTGGTGTACAGACCTTCCAGGGGCTCTCTGTGCCACATAAACCCAAGCCCTAAACAAGCAGTGCGAGGCGCATCTCCATGCCCTGCTCCCCGTCCCAGGCACGCAGAGCACTTGGAGCTGAGGCGCCATTGTGTGTTCTCTCAGCCCAGGCCTCTGCTCACGTTGTCCCTTTGGCCTGAAACCCTCTGCCTGCCTCCTTGTTCAGCGTATGTGACTTGGTCCCACCCCCTGAGGCCCCCGGTGTCCCCATCATGACTCAGTGCTCTGGAGTCACCGGGTCTCCGTGAGCACTGGCGTCACTCTGCCGTGTTCGCCGCTGTAAATGCCCGGCATCCAGCACAGTGGCCAGCACAGGACATGTGCCCGGTAATGAGTGAATTGAGTGAATTCATGTATGAAGCCCATTGTCGTAATAACAGACTGATTGCTGCAGGAATCAGTAGGTCACTGTAGAATCAAAACTATAGAAGTAACTAAGATCCGACTGCCTGAGAGGCGGGAAGGAGGCTGTGAAGACGGACTGCAGTGTCCGCAGACGAAGGGCTGGTGAGGCGGCGTCCTCACCTCTGCCCTCAGTGTCCATCTAATCCCTCTTCCACGTGGCAGCCCTTCAAACAGCCAAAGCCCATTTCCAGACCTTTTTTTTTAATTTATTTATTTATTTATTTATTTATTCCTGGCTGTGTTGGGTCTTCGTTTCTGTGCAGGGGCTTTCTCCAGTTGCGGCTAGTGGGGACCACTCTTCATCGCGGTGCACGGGCCTTTCACTATTGCGGCCTCTCTTGTTGCGGAGCACAGGCTCCAGACGCGCAGGCTCAGTAATTGTGGCTCACGGGCCTAGTTGCTCCGCGGCATGTGGGATCTTCCCAGAGCAGGGCTCGAACCCGTGTCCCCTGCATTGGCAGGCAGATTCTCAACCACTGCGCCACCCGGGAAGCCCCAGACCTTTTTAACAGGCTTGGCTTCCAGGCCCTGCAGTGTTTTGCTTGTGCTCCTTGAAACTGTTGCAGTTTGCCAGTGTCCTCTGAGAACACGGAGCACAAATGCCAAATCAGGTCTGACCTCGGCTAATGGACTAGAATTGTCCAGTTTTGACTTTATAGTTTTCATTAATGCAGCCTAAGCCTACATGGGCTTCTTTGTTTAGCCACATGGCACTGTTAGCCAACAGTAAGACCCAGCTGGCCATATTCTCATGATAGTCGGGGGCTGGCCCCTTCTCGAATCCATCTTCAGGGGATTTGCCAACCTCGAGGCTCCTGGTATCTCCCCAATTCGTTGCTTTCTCAGCCACGCCAATGAGTGTTTTCACTTCAGATGATGTTAGTGATCTGGGACTTGCACAGGCAAAATGCTTCATTCCCTCTTATCAGTTCCGGTCTTCAGATTCCTTTTAACCATGTTTGCTCATTTATTTTAAGATGACCCTCCTTCGTGGAAAAGGCAGACTCAAAGGAGGGGCTTGGAATGTACCCTTGGCCCCTAAGGGTTCTTTCCTCTCCCTCTTCTTACCTCAGGTATAGTTTTGTAAAGCCCTTTCTCCGGATCTCAGCACTTGCTCCCGTTCAGCGTATCTGGGCTTTTCCTTCCTGTCCTTATTCATCCACGAGATTGTGAGCCCTTGAAGGTGGTAGTTCTTAGACTTTATCTAGGCTTACCTCCCGGGAACTGGGGAAGAGAGAGCCTGTGAGACGGCAAATGAAGGCAGGGAGATGGCCGGTACCCCCTTCCCCAGCTGGCATGTTCCCTTCCCCCCCCGAGAGCAGCCTGGGGACCACCCGACGTCTTCACTTGCCTTCTGTTCTCTTTTCGGCTTGTCGCAGGGGTTGGGGGAGAAATTTTCTCTTTTGAGAGGTTTCCAGCTCCTTTCAGAATCTCTGGTGCTATCAGATCTTACTTGCCTCTTTCCCACAAATTTTGAAATCTCTTTTCTGTATTTCATTTTTTTAAATTTCCCTGGTCATTGTGAACTTAACAAGAACGTGGTCACTCTCTCCCACGTGAGTGGCCGTCTCCTCCTTGATGGTCATAGTTCCGTCCAATGAGGCTGTTCTTCGTCTTGGTCCCCAGCTTCCTGAGCTAATACTCGTCTGGGGGGCTAGCTTGCAGGTTGCTGGAGAGGGAGGGGGTGAGTATGTGCTCTCCAGAAACCAGGCACGGAATTGCAACACCCCCGGGTGCCTGTTCCATCTTGCCAAAGCCAGCGCGAAAATACGTGCCATCCAAGGGGTGGAGGCCACTGTAAAATTTAAGGTGATGATGTTTCCTATTTAAAACATTTTAGTCCTAAAGCTTCAGAACTTCAGGGCCTCACAGGGACCCTCCCAGAGGGAAAGAAAGCAAAAAGGCTTTCCATCAGAGAAAGAAGCAGTCGAAAAACTCTGTACCGTCAGCTTCTTTGTGACACACTGAAATAATCCCTTTCGGGGAGGTTCAGCTAATCTTAAAATACTTCTTCTCCTGTTCACACTAGGTATGTCCTCGGGAGGCACAAATCCCACAGATACAAACAGAGGAACTCCACTCTGCCCCTCCCCGCAGAGTGGCCACCACCTCTGAAAGGCAGCGAGGTCACTGACAGTGGCAGTATTTATAGCGCCCTAATCCTGCCAGGTCAGCTCTGGCCACCTGCTCCCCGCGAGGTCTGGGCAGCTTGGCTAAGGCACTGCCAGTAGAAAACACCAGAAAACGACCTGCGTGCAGGTCACAGGCCTGGAGTCTCGTCCAGTCCTGCCTGTCACAGCCTCAGTTTCCCCCCAGTTAGAGGACTCTTTCATCATTTAAGGATCAGTTTTGCATCTTGCAGTTCAGGGTGAGCTCCCCTACTTCCATTTCCGTATATAATGGACAATCTCGAGTGCTCTGGTCGGCACACTAATTCTCCTCTGTTGCTGCTTCATGGGATAGCATATGTCAGCGTGCAACATATGTCAGCACCCAACAAGCACATCAAGAATCCCTTTTTCTTAGTTGCGTCCCACCAGTCCGAGCTGCATCTCAGTACAGCATTCAGCCCTGAGTCCTTCAGCTGTGCGCTGGAAAGCAGCAGAATCTGAGCTGAGAAATAGCAAAACCCACCATCCCATAGGACCTCAGCCTGTGCTCAGAGTTAAAAGTTCAGTTCATGAGGGTGACCCAGTCTCACTTCCTGTGGCTAAACTGACCCACGAGCTGTCCCTCAGCCATCAGGGTGGTGGACACTACCGGACTTTTTCTGATCGTGGTACCACGCTGGCCCTGTGTCTCCAACAACGACGGCCTGTTTGAGGCTTTGTTTCTGCTGGGCTGCCCTACTCCCGTGCCCCGAGACTGCCTTCTCATTGTTCACATTATCCGGGAGAAGAAAAGGACCTCTTGTGCATGGGGGAAGGACGAAAAGGACCAAAGATGCTGAATTTAAGACTTTCTCATTTGGCGCCCCTCACAGTGTCTGTGTACTGTGTACCACTGGGCCAGTTGGGCGCCTTTAGACATCCCAGAGACATGGGGGAAGCAAGGCTTCTGAGTCCCCAAGGCCCGGCTTGAAATCCTGGCCCTACCCTTTACAAATGGGGTGACCTGGGGAAAGTCATACAGCCCCTCTGGGCCCTGATGTCCTCAATAGAGGAGCCAAAAACAAAGCCACGATGCTGGGACTGGGATAGGGTTAAATGACATAACCTATGGAAAGCTCTTGGCATATAGTAAGTAATTGATAAGAGTTAGTTCCTTCCCACTGAGCCTCTGCCCCCCTTCACACTTCTCCCCAAAGCTTCAGTCATCCAGCATTTGCTTTTTAAGTCATCACATGTTGTAGATTTGATGGTTCGATTGGTTTGTTCAGGGGATATTAAAACAATTGAGACTGGTCCCCAAATCTCTACCATCGTAATAGAATGACAGTACAAATCCACAGGTGCATTCCTTTTTTTAAGTTATTTTATTGAAGTATAGTTGATTTATAATGTTGTGTTAATTTCTACTCTATAGCAAAGTGATTCAGTTATACCTATATATACATTCTTTTTTATATTCTTTTCCATTATGGTTTATCACAGGATATTGAATATAGTTCCCTGTGCTACACAGTAGGACGTTGTTGCTTATCCATTCTATAAATGATGTTAATCATTTGCATCTGCTAATCCCAAACTCCCAATCCATCCCTCCTCCCCACCACCCTGCCTTGGCAACCACAAGCCTGTTCTCTACGTCTGTGAGTCTGATTCTGTTTCATAGATATGTTCATTTGTGTCATACTTTAGATTCCACATATAAGTGATATCATATGGTATTTGTATTTCTCTTTCTGACTTACTTCACTTAGTCTGATCATCTCTAGGTCCATCCATGTTACTGCAAATGGCATTACTTCATTCTTTTTTATGGCTGAGTAATATTCCATTGTCTATATGTGCCACATCTTCTTTATCCATTCATCTGTCAATGGACATTTAGGTTGTTTCCATGTCTTGGCTATTGCAAATACTGCTGTTATGAACATTGGGGTGCATGTATCTTTTCAAATTATAGTTTTGTCTGGGTATATGCTCAGGAATGGGATTGCTGGATCATATGGCAACTCTATTTTTAGTGTTTTGAGGAATCTCCATACTGTTCTCCGTAGTGGCTGCACCAATTTACATTCCCACCAACAGTGCACACGTGCAGTTCTTAAAGCAATTAGCAAATGCACGTGCATATTGTGTTGTTATAAGCAGGTTCCAATTTTTTTTTATTTTTTAAAATTGTGGTAAAATACCCCTCACATATAACTTAGCACCTGAACCGTGTGTAAGTGTGCAGTTCAGCACATTTATATTGTCGTGCTCCCGTCCTCACCATCCATCCCCAGAACTCTTCAACTTGCCAAACGGAAACTCTCTACCCATTAAATAATCACTCTGCATACCAGCCCCAACACACGCAGCCTCTAGCAAGTTCCAATTTGACTACTAGCAGTCAAAAAAAGTAAAGGCTAAACATAAGCTAAGGTTGGAACTTTCTAAATATTCTTCAGATCAGGTAAGGAAAGAATTACCATTCTGCAGATATAGATGGGATGGGCGGGAGTCCACAACTGGAGCGCCACCTGCGGCCTTGGTGCATGGCGCCCCCTGCTGTTTGAAGTGTGTTGTTTCTTTCAATCAACCCTTTGTTTCTTACCAAGAATTCAGTCATCTTACATGGGAAAAATGCACCAACTGCTCTGAAGTGTGTATATGGCAGTTTCACTGAATCTAAATGATAACAGGGATGACTTAGTTTTCATATTCTTAAGCTGATTTTCAAAATTACATCTGAAAATGTTAATATAATATTTTATCAAAAATGTGCTGTAACCGTTCATGGTTACGTCAACTCCCCTATGAAAATATTCCAGGTAGATGTTTATAGTAATTGTAACTGTCAACAAGCCATGCTGAGAATATTAGGCGGTACCTAAATACTCGGTACCAGGCTTTGCCACGCTCCCTAGCTTAACCGAAAACCAAGCTCTGTTTCTCTCAGTAATAGAGGTGGTTTACTCCATCTGTTTCAGCCTCCTGAAACTTTTGCGGGCCTGACCTTACATCAGAAGTCACCCTTTTTATGTATCTCTTCACTGTATACTACTGTAATTCTCACTGTCCTACCCGTGACTCTGTCCCGCCCGGAAGTGCTTGTCTCCGTCGCCTCCTCCCGTGCCGCCCCCTTCGCTTGCAGGCCCACGTGGCTGTTCAGCCCTTCAGAGGACGGGTCGGCGGTCCCCGATCGGCAGCTCCGAGGGACAGCAGCCCGTTCCCTCTGGAGATGGCCACAGGCTTGCGCCCGTCACCCCCTTTAATGCTGCCCCCCAGAAATTGGGCTCGTCAGCCTTTCCCTGGTTCTGAAGGGTCAGTCCTGCTGAAATGCTGTCCTTCCGCTGGGGATGTGGGGACTTCTCGTGAGCTCACCGATGGCACGAGGAAAGCTCTTAGAAACAGCCCCATCTAGTTCAGGCAGCCGCCAGCAAAGAGAGTAACTGTGGAGAGCGCGGGCCGGGAGGGCCCCCCGTGGGCAGCCGGGCCTCCAGCCTGAAGGAGAGCGAAGCTTGCTCAGTCACGTCACATCACACCCTCTCACACTGCACGGGGACCCCTCGGCACACCCCAGGAGCCCTAAATTCAGGCGCCTCCGGCTTTGACCGTTTCTCACCTCCTGGTCCGAGGCCATCTCTCACCTGGATTGTTACAGCAGCCTCTCCTCCACCGTCTGTTCTCACACGGCCCTGGGAGAGCTGTCAAAACAGCAGTCCGATCGCGTCACTCCTCCAGTCCACAAAGTCCCAAGGCTCCCAGAGTCACAACCATGACCTGCAAAACCCTTCGGGAAATGCCCCTGCCCCACCCCTGCCCTCCTCCACTCCCACCACACGTGTGCAGACAGCGCAGTATCGTGATGCTAAGAACCAAAGGCCAAATGGCATTCCCGGGTCTCTGAAGACTCAAGCGAGGTAGGCGTGTGTGTATCCGATCGAGTCCGCCTTCTTTTGCCTCTGACCTCAACCCTCAAGTACATCGAATCAGGGTGCCTTCTGCCTGGAGTGACATTAGATGCAGTTTGAAAACCGAGCCGGCAGACACCCCTGAAAGCCGCCCCTCGTTCTGAAGCAAGACTGCTTCACCCCTGTCATCGGCACGTACGAAGTTTGACTTTATCCGTGAAGACAGACACATGGGGTCCTTTTTATTCTAAAATGTTTTCTGAACCAGAAGAAAGAAGACCCGCTCTTTGTGGTAAAAGAGGGAAAAGTACAAAGAGGAAATAAAATCAGTCCTAATCTCAACACCTGCAGATGACCCCACCGTTGGTATTTTATTGCGGTTCCAGGAAACCTTTTACAATGATGATAGCTGAGATTGATCACATTCGCCGTGCCCGGCAATGGTGGGAGCATTTTGTGCAGATCCTGGGCTCCTCAGCCTGGGCCCCCAGATGTGCTGGCGGTCTGGTCATCTGAGGTGCACTAAGGAGCTGGCACCAGAATGTAAGTCAACTTACTCATCAAGCACACGGTCCAGAGCCAAGCCTGTAACCACCGCTTTGTGGGCGGCATTGTTGAGGGGTACCACTGGTTTACCCAGTGGAGACTTAACCCTAATTAAACATAAGTTGATCCCTTCTTTCTAAGTAAAACCTCCAAATAAGACTGATGCCCAGGGCTGGCTATTTTAATTCAAAACAGCTGCATGTATTTCACTTCTTCTAAATGCAGGGGTTCAGAATGTCTGACTTGATGCTAATCCTGATTATTCAGGGTAATGGAAACAGCCTTGTGAGTTCCTCAAAAGCGTGGTCAACAGCTTCTGGAAATTAAGTCAAAGCCAGAGTTCTTGGCACAGTTCCTTCATGGAATGGAATCCTCTCAGGATGCACGGGAACGGCTGTCCCACTGTGGCTGGGTTTCTAAGTTCTCTGAGTTCAAATGCTGACAGAGACAAGTAGCTTCTTCAAATTCCAATCCCAAGTTCTTGGGAAAGAGACTCAGTCCCAGGGCAAGTCAGCTGCCTCTGTGGATGAGGAAGGTCTTGGGAAAGATGCGTGTGGTGTGGTTCTACTCACATTGATTCAGACTGTAACATCTTAGGCCCAGAAGTGTTATTTCTGTAAGTTTTGGGGCTTCCTTCATCCTTGCTGTACACTCTAATCCTATTTGGGAATCTCAATACATGGTAAAACTGTGTCAGAACTTAGCTCACTATTGCATGGATTTAGAAGTGAAAGGTTAAATACTACCCCCAATATAGAACAACTACATACAGCCAAAGCCTGCTAACAGATTGCTTCTAAGGGAGGTGTTAGATTACTCATTGATTTGCCCAACGAAACCCTCATTAGAAATGTGACCGTGACACATATGCTGACCAGAAACTTCATGTTAAGCTTGTGAATAAAAGGGCTGCATCTCTTTGGTTAATTTCTACAGAGGCTAACATGATTTTTTTTTTAAAAAAGAAGCCAGTGATCATGGAGACAGAAGGTTTGTCTGGAGTGGTCTACACTCTACTCGAGATGAATGTATCTTGAAATACAAATAGGTATCTCGAGACAGCAGAAGCAAGAAGAACTACAATCCTGCAGACTGTGGAACGAAAACCACATTCACAGAAAGACAAAATGAAAAGGCAGAGGACTGTGTACCAGATGAAGGAGCAAGATGAAACCTCAGAAAAACAAATAAATGAAGTGGAGATAGGCAACCTTCCAGAAAAAGAATTCAGAATATTGATAGTGAAGTCAATCCAGGACCTCGGAAAAAGAATGGAGGCAAAGATCGAGAAGATGCAAGAAATGTTTAACAAAGACCTAGAAGTATTAAAGAACAAACAAACAGAGATGAACAATACAGTAACTGAAATGAAATCTACACTAGAAGGAATCAATAGCAGAATAACTGAGGCAGAAGAACGGATAAGTGACCTGGAAGACGGAATGGTGGAATTCACTTCTGTGGAACAGAATAAAGAAAAAAGAATGAAAAGAAACGAAGACAGCCTAAGAGACCTCTGGGGCAACATGAAATGCACCAACATTCGCATTATAGGGGTCCCAGAAGAAGAGAGAGAGAAAGGACCAGAGAAAATATTTGAAGAGATTATAGTCGAAAACGTCCCTAACATGGGAAAGGAAATAGCTACCCAAGTCCAGGAAGCTCAGAGAGTCCCAGGCAGGATAAACCCAAGGAGAAACATGCCGAGACACATAGTAATCAGATTGACAAAGATTAAAGACAAAGAAAAATTATTAAAAACAACAAGGGAAAAACAACAAATAACATACAAGGGAACACTGATAAGGTTAACAGCTGATTTCTCAGCAGAAACTCTACAAGCCAGAAGGGAGAGGCACGATATTTTTAAAGTGATGAAAGGGAAGAACCTACAACCAAGATTACTCTACCTGGCAAGTGTCTCATTCAGATTTGATGGAGAAATCAAAAGCTTTACAGACAGGCAAAAGCTAAGAGAATTCAGCACCACCAAACCAGCTCTACAACAAATGCTAAAGGAACTTCTCTAAGTGGGAAACACAAGAGAAGAAACGGACCTACAAAAACAAACCCAAAACAATTAAGAAAATGGTCATAGGAACATACATATGGATAATTACCTTAAACGTGAATGAATTAAATGCTCCAACCAAAAGACACAGGCTTGCTGAATGGGTACAAAAATAAGACCCATATATATGCTGTCTACAAGAGACCCACTACAAACCTACGGACACATACAGACTGAAAGTGAGGGGATGGAAAAAGATATTCCATGCAAATGGAAATCAAAAGAAAGCTGGAGTAGCATTACTCATATCAGATAAAATAGACTTTAAAATAAAGAATGTTACAAGAGACAAGGAAGGACACTACATAATGATCAAGGGATCAATTCAAGAAGAAGATATAACAATTATAAATATATATGCACCCAACATAGGAGCACCTCAGTACATAAGGCAAATGCTAACAGCTATAAAAGAGGAAATGGGCAGTAACACAATAATAGTGGGGAACTTTAACCCCTCACACCAATGGACAGATCATCCAGACAGAAAACTGATAAGGAAACACAAGCTTTAAATGACACAATAGACCAGATAGATTTAATTGATATTTATAGGACATTCCATCTGAAAACAGGAGATTACACTTTCTTCTCAAGTCCACACGGAACATTCTCCAGGATAGATCACATCTTGGGTCACAAATCAAGCCTGGGTAAATTTAAGAAAATTGAAATCATATCAAGCATCTTTTCTGACCACAACACTATGAGATTAGAAATAAATTACAGGGAAAAAAAAACATAAAAAACACAAACACATGGATGCTAAACAATACGTTACTAAATAACCAAGAGATCACTGAAGAAATCAAAGAGGCAATCAAAAAATACCTAAAGACAAATGACAACGAAAACACAACGATCCAAAACCTATGGGATGCAGCAAAAGCAGTTCTAAGGGAAGTTTATAGCAATACAATACTACCTAGAGAAACAAGAAGAATCTCAAACAATCTAACCTTACACCTAAAGGAACTAGAGAAAGAAGAACAAACAAAAATTCATCTAGAATAGATAGGTAAATAATGCACTGGGTAAATAAGAATAGATGGAGTAATGTTATTAGTAAATGTATTAAATAACATGATACTCTCATTTACTTAAACTTTAAAAAACAATGTTAATAGTTCAAGTAGATTCTGTTTTCATCAGTATCTAGGGTAGGGGTTCAAATGGGGAGACCCCTAGAGGGATGCATGAGAATCTGAGATTGTAGAAACCACGCTTGTCTCTCCCAACCTGGAAACTGTGATCTGCTGCAGGCATAAGCCCCATACCTCTATCCCCACAGAGATACACAGGGGAGCTCGGGTATTCTCCAGCTGCATTGGGGCAGATAAATGTTGTGAATGAATCAATGTGTATTCGTCATCGTGTACATTTGTAAATTTGTCTGTGATGGTAGGTGGCAGTGATCCTGTCCGGAAAATTACTCTGGAATCATGCCCACAACACTGACATGCTAATCACATGTTTGGGGGCTTAACCAGAGAGGCAGGGGTCAGGGGTCCTGTTTGGGCCACTTGCTAGCTGTGTGATCTTGAGCAAGTGAAGAAAACTTTATGTGCCTGGTCTCTTCATCTGTAAAGCGGGTAGTAATAGTACAGCTCTCATAGGAAAGTAAAGATGAAATGATTTAGTATGTACAAAGCATTTCTTCCGGTTCCCGGCCCATAAGAAGCGCTGTATAGTGTTTGCTATTTTAATATCCCCGTCATTGTTGTCATAGACATAGATGCCGAATCTTCCCAAGAAATGCGTTAAAATGATGCAAGCAAACAAGTCACTGATTTAAAAAAAAAGAAAAAAAGAAAAACAACAAATAAGTATCTCAAAATTCAAAGTAAAAATTTCATGGTCAGTGCCTGGACCTCAGAAAAAGAGTCACAGTCTGTCAAATAAAAGAGGAGTGGGTCATGGGTCTTCTTTTTTTTTTTAACCTTTTTGTTTTAGAATTATTTTAGATTTACAGAAGCGTTGTGAAGATAGCACGGACCCTTCACCTCACACTCCATCTTACTCTGCTGTGGTACATTTGTCACAAATAAGGAACCAACCCCAGTACGTTATTGTGAACTAAACTCCACAGTTCATTCAGATTTCATGAGCGTTTTCCCCGTGTCCTTTCTCTGTTCTAGGATCCCATCCATGCTACCACGTTACAGTTAGTCATCTTGTCTCCTTAGCCTCCTCTGGTTTGTGAGAGTTTCTCAGACTTTGCTTGTCTTTGTGGCCTTGTCAGTTTCAAGGAATACTGATGAGGCACTATGTAGAATGTCGCTCAATTTGGGTCTGTCTGGGGTTTTTCTCATGGTTAGACTGGGCATGTGGGCTTTCGGGAGGAAAACCACATAGTTAAAGGGCCATTCTCATCACATCTCCTCAAGAGAACATGCTATCGACATGACATCACTGATGATGTTACCTTGATCACCTGGCCCATTATGTTTGCCACGTTTCTCCACCGTGAAGGTTTTTTTCCCCCTTTGCATCTTGTCCTTCTTTGGAAGGAAGTTATTATGATCAGCCCACACTCCAGGAGTGGGGAGATATGCCTCCACCTCCCTAAGGGGGGAGGGTTCTACAGAAATTACTTGTAATTCTGTGCTGGAGATTTGTCCCTATTTGTTTATATATATCAGTATAGACTCATGGGTATTTACTCTGTGCTGTGGCTCATAATTCAATACTACATCATTTTGTCTTGCTCAGATTCCTCCAGCTTTGCCGGTGGGAGCTCTCTCTTCTGGACTCCTGTGTCCTTCGATGTATTGTTCCAAGCTGATCGTCTTGTATATTTCCCACCCTAGTCCTAGAGTGAGCCATTTCTCCAAGGACCCCTGGTTCCTTTTATTGGAGAATAAATAGAAGAACCAAGATGCGGGCATGGAGTGGGTTGTTGTGCTTTGCTGGCTGCTTCCTAATGAGATAATGTTGACAGCAAGCTCAGCAGCAGAAAACCCAACCCTGCAGCTACTCCCAGGAACAAATCATGTTCACTGTCAGTAGTTTATTAGGTTTGCGTTCTGGTTTGGAAAAGTCAACGTCATTAGGCTCTGCAAATATTTGAGGAACACGGCATGTCCTGGTCAACTAGGAGGGCATGTTCTAGGTCAAGACTACTCTGGGTGAACTCATCAGAAAGACACTTTTCCTGAAATATTCTTTGTTAGATTAGCTTCTAGAGCTTCTTGTTTTCTGAAACAGACTGGTTAAATCTCATCTGATTATGATGCTAGGGGTCAATATGTTTCTTGGAAAAATTTGATCTGCATATAGGGATTGCAGCTTTTAACCAACACCAAACCTACTTCTGGGTTGCATGTATTTCTTTCTGGGCAATGCTGGAAATAAGTCACTTTTTTTTAAAGAACTTGCTGGAAGGTAAGGAGCATTTTCATACTGGAAGTATAGCAAAGGCAAAGGGTCAAATTCAGAGACTTCAGGGAGAAAAAGAAAGGAAGTGTCAATCCATGTGGCATTGCTTCCCTTTAAACCTGTGATTGCTGAAGCCCCAGACTAGACCGAGAGCATTCAGTTACACCGATCTAGAAAGACCCAATCTAGGCTGTAGGTGCGTGGGGCTGAAAACTCTGAAGAAGCACCTCGGCGGCACGTGGCCTTGATAGGGGCCTGTAGGGTGTCTTTGGCACAGACAGATACCAGATGGAGAACAGAGGGGCTTAGTGGTGTCAAGTTAAGTCATACTGTAGGCTTTTAGAAATGACATATCAAGCCTCCCTCCTGGGAAGCTCTATTAGAGATCCACCAAGCCTTACTGTTTTGCTTTCAAGGGACCAGAACTGCAGTCACCCGCCCTGGTTACTCGATATTTATGTCAGTGTCTCTGGTAATTTGGATGCACTTGCTATCTTGCGTCCTCAGGTTGGACTCCTCCAAAGGTTACTGACCTTTTCCTCCAGGGCAGTGGAAAGCCTCCAGGTGACCATTATCTGTGCAGAGAAGCCAGAGGGAGGACTGACCTTTGCCACAGGTGCCTGCTTGCACCTTCCTCTCTGACATGCAATTACACGCTCCTTTTTCCTTGGTTTGTTGTCATTTAAAAGGCACTTCACAGTGATTTTGCAAGGCACAGAGAGATTGCAACAGGAGGCATTATCTCACATTCAGATAATCACTGGCTACAAAATAAGTAAAGCCTGCCGATGGTTTTCCTGGAACCTTAAGTTTTTTTTTTGTTAGCAGAACGCAGCCTAGAGAGCTCCCTCCAGCCAGAGAGGAAACCCAGGATAGCTTATCCTCCATCAATCCTGACGCACAATCAAGTCCAGAGTTGGGGCAATGCTCACTTATCTTAATCCTTTACAGCTTTACTGCTGTGGAAAATATTTGAAGGGAGGGATGATCAATCTACTTGTCAAGAAAGTGAACCGTGTCCCAGTGCTGTGCTCAGTGTCGTTGTGAACGTATCATGAAATTGCCACCGTTCCTGGGCCATACGTGTGAGTGACAGGTCACCATTTCAGGCTGGCAGCTTTGCAGTGAGAAAAGATGGCAGGGCTACTTGTCCAGGACACTAGGTAATAAGGCCTCCGAGCTCCGAGTTGCTAGATCTTAGGAAGTATTTTTCCCTTCATGTCAAAGATGGGGTGTAAGTACTTGCATCAGGCAGTAGGGCTAAATGATAGTACATCTGTCATCTTTGAAAATCAAATGGGATATTCTTCCCAGATGCTGAAAAATACAAGATAGAATAAAAGTTCCACTGCATTTATAAAAGTGAAACGTATTTATAACAGACCCTCCAAGGTATCTTTTTTAACATATTTCAACATGACATAGTAAATAGGACCCGCCTAATTCCATGAAACTTAATTTGCCCAAAGCCTAAAGGTTGTTATAGTTGAAAACTTCAGTGTTCTGTTTTTACACGAATGCAATTCATTTTATAATGCATTCACTTTCATTTTAGAGAAGAATCACTTGCATCTTAAGAAAGCGAGAGAAGTATTTTATGCAACTGGCATTTTTCTAACATTCTCTTCCAAAGTTATAGCGTTACATTTTCAAATTCAGTTTTTCAATCGGTTATACACACACAAAGCTTAAAAAGTCAGGCCTCTAAGAACTGGTCCCTGCAATAGCTTTCTCCCAACCTGCCCTCGCCTTTTCTCCTACTCCCAGGGCTGGTTCAATGCAGTTCTGCCTGCATCCAAATGCTTTCAGGTCACTTTTTATTATTTGGTTAAAATTAATGTAAATATTACATTAATAAACGTGCTCACCCTGAACTAACTGAGCTGTCCAGCAGCCTAGGTAAGCCTTCCACACTGGCCCGGCTACCTGCTCAGATACCTGCCTGTCACGTGGGCCCCGCTGCCAGGCTCCCTTTGGGGCAGGTGTGGCGAATGGGCCAGGGCCTGTGTTGTCAGGTGAGAACAGAGCAAGGCGGAGGCAGCTCGTGGACCCGTGTGCCAGTCCCCCGATCGGGCAGGTTCACCCTCTTTCCTAGCTCCTCGGGGATCATGTGATACCTGCCTTCTCATTTCACTTATGTACACCTTTTTTCTAACAACCTTGCTTCCTGCCTTTTTTCCCCGCAGCTCTGTTTTGTGATGTTCTGGACCCCCAATGTTTCCGAGAAAATTTTGATAGACATCATTGGCGTGGACTTTGCCTTCGCAGAACTCTGCGTTGTTCCCTTGCGAATCTTCTCCTTCTTCCCGGTTCCAGGTAAACAGAGAATGAAAGAAAAATTCCTATTTACCCTCATGCCTGATTCAGTCTTCTTTGTTGGCAAACGTTTGCAGTCCTGTCCCCCCCCCAAAAAAAATTTTTTTTAAGTTTTTAAATTTCACAGTGGATTAAAAAGATGCAAAGACATTATCCAGTCAGTTGAATGTTTCAGAAACAAGTCAAACAGGCATCATTTGTTTCTTAAAGGACAGTGGTTGCAAACTCAGTAAAAAGAGCCCAGAGGGATAGCATGAGAAGTTCCGGGGGCAGTAGAACAGTTCTGCGTCTTCACTGTGGTGATGGTTACACAAATCTATGCCTGTACTGAGACTCTACAAGCACTGCTGGAGAAAAGAAGAATCCAGAGTCAAAGCTGAGGGCAGAAATGGGCCGTGGAGCTAGTCGAAGCCGGGGCTGATGGCACACCTGCCACCCTGTGCTTGTTCCCAAGTCAGGCCACAAGCTGCCCCTGCTCTGAGGTGCCAAGCATTCCTGGAGACTGTTGGGGGGCCCTCTGGTCCTTGGGGATGGGGTGGGGGTCACCGGGGGACCCAACCTTTGGCGCCACCTGGAAGAGGCTGCACTTGCTGGAGATCAAGGCACATGTCGTTGACTCCCCAGTCTGAACTTGAGCGGGGGCTGGAGGTCCCAGAGCTAGGACTGGGGTGGGACTCGCCTTTCGTCTTTCCTCGCCTGTCAGACCACGGGCGTGCAGACAGCCGGCCCCACCTGTCTTTGCCACCTGCTGGGTTTGGGCCAATCAGGTTAGCATCCCGCCCCGTGTGGCCTCACCCTCTACCTTGGCCAAACACAAGTGAGCATCTGTGTCTCATAAATTCAGTGCTTCCACCTGGGGCGGGCGGAGCACGGCGTCAGACCAGGAAGACTGCAGATTCTTCCTCCAGAGGTACCCTGGACGCGAGCTTTTACCCCAGGAGTGAGCACTTCCTCCCCCTCGATAGGCCTGTGCCTGCTGCCGCCCACACGGGATGAAGGGCTAAGCCTCCCGCTTCCCCAAACCCCACCCGGTTTCAGATCAAACCTAAATGTTGCCCAGGGTGTCTGTGCCCCAAACCAGCCCGTCAATCCTTGACGTGCTGTCCTTGGAGCCCCTCCTTGGCGCCGGGGCCGGTGCCCTGCCTGCCCTCCGGAAGCTCACAAGTCAGGGTGGGGAGACGGGGTACAGGGAACACGTTGTGAGGCCTTTAGGAAAACGAGGGAGCCAGCTGCGGACCAGCGGTCAGGATGCGGGGGAGGAAACAGGGAGGAGATACCCGTCCCTCTTCTTCACCCACACCTCCCTCCTCCGCACCTCCCCCTGCCTGCGGGCCGGGAAACCCAGCTTCTGGTCCAGCTCCTCTCCTCCCAGAGTCAACCGGGATCACCATCAAGTTGCCGCTTCCCTCTGAGTTTTCCAGACAGGCGTGAGCAGAGCTTGAGGCTGGGCGGGGGCAGCCCCCTGCCCCAGGGGTGGCGGTCACGGCGGCGAAAGGGGCTGCCCGCAGCCCACTCTCTGGACACTAGGGCTGTGAGGCGAGGGAGCCGAGGTGGGCACGGGGCTCCCCCAGGCCCAGAGGCGGGGATCAGGAGCCCCGGCAGGAAGACGAGGTGACCGCCCAGGGACCCTGGATGCGCCGCGGGGTCTCCGGGGGGTCAGAAGCAGCAGGGTGGGAGGAGCGGGGCGTTGCTGACGAGTCCTCGGCTCTCCCCTCAGTCACCGTGAGGGCCCATCTCACCGGGTGGCTGATGACCCTGAAGAAGACCTTCGTCCTGGCCCCCAGCTCCGTGCTGCGGATCATCGTGCTCATCACCAGCCTCGTGGTCCTGCCCTACCTGGGGTACGTCGCCGGGGGGCTCGGGGCTGCAGGTGCTGCTGCCACTTGCACGCTCCGCCCGGAAGGTTCCATGTGCTCTTTCCTGGGAAATCCCCAAGCACGTCTCGAGTTAGAAATGCCGAGGGATGCCTTGGTTCGCTGCCCAGGACCAGGTGGGAGGCTGTCGAGATCCATTCTAGGAAAGTACTTTCGGGGTCAGGCCCATACACAAACCGCATTGAGCATCTGTCACGGCGTGGCAGGCACGGGAAGGTGAAAAACACAAGGGAGCAAGGGTGTCGCCCTGGTCCTCAGGGGCTCCCAGTCCCTTGGGGAAGGGGCATGGTCCGTCCCACGGCGTGGGGAACCTCACGGTACAGAGAGGACGGGCGGGAGGCTGTGGGCTCACAAGCAGGGGGCCGTGCCCCTCCCCCAGGAGACGCTGCGCTGAGACCTGGAGCAGGGGTGGGAGCTGCCTGGGCCCGGGGTTCCAGGCCCCTCCCCCCGCAGGTGGCCCGTTTACTAGCTGCAGCCCTAACGAGCAGATCTGGAACGCGATCGTCCGGTCCCCCTGTTGTCTACCCCTTTCCTGGGTTTTGGCTGGGTTTTGACTCTCTTTGTGCCTCAGCGGGGCTTTAACAGACAAATGGCCTTTGCGTTCTCATCCCCAGGGTACACGGAGCCACCCTGGGCGTGGGCTCCCTCCTCGCGGGGTTTGTGGGAGAATCCACCATGGTCGCCATAGCAGCATGCTACGTCTATCGGAAACAGGTGAGAGATGGCGACAGAACCGCGCCCCTGCCTGGCACTCCCCAGGTGCAGGAGACAC
This sequence comes from Balaenoptera musculus, assembly GCF_009873245.2. NCBI lineage: Eukaryota > Metazoa > Chordata > Mammalia > Artiodactyla > Balaenopteridae > Balaenoptera > Balaenoptera musculus. Next base: position 12,417,993 of record NC_045787.1, on the reverse strand, counting down.
AGCCTGCACGGCCTGCATACGGCCATGGAGGGGAGGGGAGGGGAGGGGAGGGGAGGGGAGGGGAGGGGAGGGGAGGGGAGGGCACAGCCCCCGCTGGCGAGGGCTGCAGGGAAGTGGCGTCCTCGGGCAGAGGCAGGTCTCCATCAGCTGATGGGCGGGCGGGGAGGTGGGAGACGGGATCCGCCCACCCCTCACCCGCGCCCCGAATGCTTAACACAAGAGCCGGGCACACAGTCCGCTCCCGAGTAACCCCACTGTAAGGAACACGCTGGCCTAACATGCAGCCTCGGCGAGGTCGGCCCAGCCATAAACGAGGGCCCAGTCCGCGGCGAGGGCTCCCCTGAGACCCCGTGGCCTCCCCCCGCTCTTGGCTCTGCTGCGCTGCGTCCCTGCCCCAGCCCCACGCTGATGAGTCGGCTTTGGTCTAGAAAAAGAAGATGGAGAACGAGTCGGCCGCCGAGGGGGAGGACTCGGCGATGACGGACCTACCTCCCGCAGAGGAGGGCACGGACGTCGTGGAGATGCAGGAGGAGCGCGACTGAGGCGCGGCCCCCCGGGCGCTGCAGGGACGGCCGAGATGACACTTCCGCGTCATCCGCTCTCCCGTCGTGTTTTGTTCCGCTTTCGTCTTTGGTTTTCGTTTGGGTAATGAAAGAGGCCTTGATCTTAAGGTTTCACGGCCACTCTGGCATACTGGGTGTGCCCACGCTGATGTGAAGACCTGCAGAATGGTCTCGCCGTTGCTTTGTGGAAACAAACCAAACGACTGACTTCATGCCCCCGCTCCGTGAGAACCCCGAAGACATAGCTGCCTCGTAGCCCACGTTGCCTCCCCACCCCCTCGGACAGTCTCCCCTTGGAACCGAAGGGCCGCGGCTGTGCCGTCCATCGTCCCTCAGACACCGCCGGCCGGCAGGCCACAAACTGACCCTGTCCCCTTGCATCGCTCTCGAGAACCAACAGGTGACAACTCGGCTTTCTTTGGTCGGCTTCCCAGTAACGTGACTGTGTCAGGAGATGTGGCTCAGAGGCATTGCACCGTGGATGCGACGTGTGAACGCGCTGGACCGGTGGACGGCCGGAAGTAATCTCCCGTGGGAAGGTGTGAGGTGCCTTGGGGGCAGAAACTGACAACATGCAAACGCTAGCACTTCACCTCGCCTCTTCCTAGATTTGAATGCGCGCTCACTTTCAGGCCCTGTCCTGTACATACGTGAGCTGCCTTGCTAAAGTTGTCCCGAAGCGCATCTCCCGGTTGCCGCGTCCTTGGGCATGACTTTCCCTGAAGGCTTGTTTTTCCACTCGCCTTTCCTGAAGATGGCACTAGAGCAAGGGAAACGGACGGAGCATTCTAACTTTACGTTTTAGTTTTTAAAGTGAACTGAAGCTTTAAGTCATAATCTAGCATTCTAATGCCAGGTTGCTGCATCATCACTTTGGAAGTAGATTTATGACCTGGTCCCGCCGTTCTTAGTCCTAACCGTGCGGCGCAGGTAATTCCGAGTGTACTTCTGTACTCCCCTCTCACACCACACGAGAAAGCAAGACATTTTATAAACAATAGCAAAGTCACTATGTGATATTCCCTGAAATGACACATTTGAAATCCATTTAGTGCAGTATATTTTTCTAAGTTTTGGAAAGCGGGTTTTTTCTTTAAAAAAATTATGGACACGGTTCACTAAATTCTTGATTTAGTCAAAATTCCTAGACTGAAAGAACCTAAACACAAAAATATTTTAAAGATATAAATATATACTGTATATGTTATGTAATTTATTTTAGGCTATGATACATTTCCTATTTTCGCATTTTCAATAAAATGTCTCTAATACAATACGGTGATAGCTCGTGTGCTCAACATACCTGCAGTTGAAACGTATTGTACCGATGAACAGTGTGTCTTGTTTGCAGCAGTTTTACAGTCTCTCATTTGTATATAAATGTAAGGGTCAGTAAATGACAAGAGAACTATTTTTCATTATGAGCAACAGGGGTATAAATGGGTCAGCTGATGTAGACAATAGTGGGAGTGGAAATATATGCTAGAAGGGCAAAAAAGAAAGAAGAAGTCCAGCTTTTTGCGTTTATTGCTTTCAGTGCCGTGTAATCAGATTGTTCCTCATAGAAAAAAGAATGTAAAGGCTCGGAGTCAGCCATGAATATCACAGGGTTCGTTCACATGTCTGGACACCCAGTGACCCCTGGGGGACAAATCCTCATGTGCTTCCTCTGAGCGGTTTTTCCGCTGAGAATTAAGATGTGTTGCTTTGGGGTGGTTTCAGGGGCAGATCTGAGAAGATGGGGAAAAAATCTAATTGTATCGGCTTTTTTAAAGTACATGACTAGAAAATTAAACAGCAGTATTTTTTAACATGTGTGACTAGTATTTCATGCTTGTGGGGTTGGAGCTTAAAGAGTAAATTGTGAAAAAGCAAATTCTTTCCCTCCGAATCGGGGAAGACCAGCTAGGCTCTTCATTATGCAATTAGAACACAGCATTACAACCTCAGAGACACCTTCGGTGATAAAGAGTCACGGGCCAGGGTGTTTTGTTAGAGTTTCAGAAAACACAGGAAACAAGCCCCGACCCAGGCCACGATGACGGGGCTGCGATTGTGCAGGGCGCACATGTCCAAAACCTTTCTCCTCCAGCCATATGTCCTCTCCTCACAGGTTCCTTCATTCGCTTGGGCTGCAGAAGCCACTTCACAGTTTGGGCTGACAAGCACACACCTTAACTTCCAGAGCAAAACCCACTGCTGGCAGGTTCTTCTGCAGCTGTTCTAACCAACACAGACAGGAGAGGAAGAGGAATGGGTCTCCTTCCCACTTTTCAGGGTGAGGGGGGCACCTCTTTGACTTCGTCACCCAAAGAAATGTTCCTCCAACCCAGGTTTCTTTTTTCATGCGAGTCGCTCAGCTGACAGAAGTATTTAGGGAGCCGTGCCTGGAGAGTCTCAAGTCAAGGACCGTGGAAAGACTAGACGTGACTTTCTCAGTGTGGACCCGTGCCTCATAGACACACAGGATCTAAAACCACGGGGGCATAAAGCTGCTTGTATTTAGATGCTGAGAAGTGAGTCTGGGCTGCTCAGTGGTCTTTCCATCCCGAGGGCCTTCTCTGGGCCAGCTCAGGTCAAGAGCAGCTTGTCGCGTGGCCTCTCTGCTTTCTGAGGGGCGCGGGTGAGGTCATTCTCAACGCAGCTGCTGTGGGCTCTGAGCGGGACCTCAGTGTCACTGGCATCGGTGAGACACCAGGATCTGAGCAGGAGGAAGCAGGCCGGGCTTGCTCCAGGGAAGTCAGGACAGGCTGCGACCTGCCGGCCGCCACTCGGCTCAGGGCGTGTCCAGAGGTTTGCACGTTAGCGGGAAGCCCTCACTTGCCTGAGACTCTTTAATTTGGGCACAAAGGCCACTGGTTTACGTCACTGTGGGAGAGCCAGGCACGCCCCCCTCATTGCCTGCCTCAGGCTGGTCTTGTGCAAAAGTCCATCTTCTTTGTTTTGCATGTGTGTTTTGCACCAGCAGTTGGTTTGGCTCTGGAACTGTCCAGGGATGGCCCATACCCTCAGAAATGGAAACTTTTAGTGATAGTTTAGGGTATATGGGATGGGGCCAGGCTTCACGACAGTAGTAAAAGCGCTTGGTTTTTCACTCCCCGAGTCCTCCCAGCAAATAACCTCGGGAGGTGCCCGGGAGGCCCACGAGAAAGGAGGCCCGGGGGCTCCGCTGTAGTCCAGCTCCATCAAGACCCCAGGGCACTTCCCAACCAGGAGCCAGCTCTGTGGTCCCCACATGCAGCCTTTTCTGGTCTCTCTTGGGATTGGGATAATCACTGCATTTCCCAAATATCAGAAAAGTTATTCAGTGATACCTCTAGAGCAAGAAGTGAAAAAGTTAACAGCTCCCTACCCTCCTACCGCATTCTCATTTGGGGTTCTTCTGGAAGGAAGGAGCAGGGGGAGAGCCACTTTTTTGTACCCTTAGTTTCCAGAAACACATCCATTTAAAGACTCAGTAGTTCTCTGACTGGGTTTTTTCTTTTTCTTCAAACTTAAGTGGGAGAGAGACTGAGAAAGTATTTATATAGCTGTAATTAAATGACATTATCTTGAGAAATATTTTCTTGTATTTAAAAATCTTTCTACTTCTGTAAATCTCTACATAGACCAGTGCCCAGGACTGCATGAGCTGGTGTGTACCAATTAGTCAGGGTTTCTGGCCTCTTTGCAGGTGAGCTGACCTCTAAACCTAGGACGAAGTCTTCATCAGTCAAAGCAATGCACGGTCCAGGAAAGGGGCCTTTTATGTTCTAAGTCCTAACCTTTTTTAAAAATATATAACCAAAAGCGCAATGAGCAGGGCTTTATAGCTCGTGGAGATTTGTAAGTATTGAGACATCTGTGTTGCGCGTGCAGCCAATTCCCTAAAAGCAGCTCCTGCCCGCCTTCTGAGAAGACAGGCACCCTCAGGCAGCGCCCTCACACGGCTCTTTCATAAAAAGCACTTGAACCTAGATAAGCATGTTTTAAAGCAACGTGCTTGGTAAACATTCAGGATGCTCCTCTATGTGGTTACTTGGAGTCTCTATTTCTGTCCTTTGAAGCAGCAAAACATCACGTGATTCATCGACTGCTCTAACCACACATAAAACAGGATGTAGAGAAAATCTGAAGATACATGGAAAGACCCTGTTGCCTGCCCTTTTAAAGGTTATATGTCTAAAATTAACTACCCAAATGTGCAAAATGAGGGACATGTTATTACATAATCAAAATAGCCCAAACCCCACTCCGGAGTCAGAAAAGGTGTAACGAATTATAGAGCTTACTGTCTGACCTCAAAAGGGAAAACAATGAAGAGGAGCTGGTGAGAGCTTAAGATTTCACTTTCTCCTCCAGAGGGGAGGTCAGAACTATTAGCTACTGCACTCTACGCAAAGAAGAACACCAAAGACGTGCCTCCAAATCTTTTTTTTTTTTTTTAAGTCATCCTTGACAAGTCCAAGTGGTTCCAGAAGAATTTTTTTCTCTGCTTCATTGGCAATCAACCAGGGTCTCTGAAAGACTGTGTAAGATCCACGCACTTTTATAGACTGCTGTCAGCTACCCACGGCTTCAGCACACGTTTCTATATGGTACTTTTTTTTAAGTTAGGAGATGTAACCCAAAGTGCACTTCACTAACAAGATTTGGCATCGGCTTCTACAATCCGTACATGCAAACAGAAGCGCACGAGAGCCAGGAAGCCTTTCTCTCTCCAGCAATATATGTGGTCTCCTTAGGTTCAAGAAGGGGGGAGACGGGGCAGACCAGCTAAAAATGCTTGTACCATTCGTTCACCATCCAGCTTTGTGGAAATTCAGTGACGTATGGAGATTGGTCGTTACTATAAGATTTAGAGGCAGATGTTCTCCAACCGTGAACCAGGGACAAGAAATGGTGTCTTCGGGGTGGGAAACACTACGGCCAGGTGGACTCTGGTTCCCTGAAGTGTGGGGCTGCGGACATGGGGGACCCACAGTTTGGATGAACCAGATACTGAAGGAGAAGTTCAAGTTACTCTGGTGGAACAAAGGCGGTACAGGGTTCCCATGACCACCAGTCACCCAGCAGCCAAAGCATGGGGCAGTCAGTCACTGGGAAGCAGGCCACGCCCCCAGGGGTACCACATTCGCAGGGCTTCTGGGCAAATACACTGCTCCCTGGGCCCATGCTCTATTTGGTTTGCTTAGCGATGTATTGAGAGGGCAAATATCTAAAGCTGGAATGACCAAGGAGCTAGTCATAGAGCTTCAGGAGTCCTGACAGAGCCACAAATGGGATTCTGTCCAGGTTGGTCACCTGAACAATGAGAAGCTCAGGCCGTTATTGCTAACGCTCCTTCCTGGTCTAACAGTCTATGCAGGATCTGGGGTTTAGAACATGGTACAGGATCCTGCAATGGAAAAATAAAATTACCTCGTTCTCCGTTTCAGATCTGAATATTAGCACTGATCCAGAATTTTTTGTTTTAACAAAAGTAAGTCTTCTGGGAGTCACTTTTCTCTGTGTGGCTGTCAGCTTACAGGCTTTTCAGTTTTTCATCAAAACTGTGGGTTTAATTTAAACTGTCAAAACCAATCACATTAAAATATTTGTGGAGCCTTGATTAAAACTGACTGCAGAGGTTGGTATAAAATATATGTTGCATTTAAACAAGTGCTGTGTATGTATTAAATAGATGTAAGTTTCTGCATTGTTAAGAGCATTTATATGTGCTTTTCTTTTGAGGATTTTTTTTTGGAGGGGAGGAGGTTTGTGCTCATATATTGTCAAATAGCTTTCATACTCTAATTTTACTTTAAGTAAAGCTTGAACGGTCAGCATATTGATTGAGATTGCTTTTAGTTTCTTGATTTTCTTATTCTAACCATTAGTCTGTTTACACACCCCAAATTACGTGGTTATCTATTTCTGACTACAATTTCCCTTTTTTGTCAAACGTACATGGATATTAAAATTTCGCCCTTTGCCTTGGTAAATAGCTGAAACCTCTACCCACTGGGATATTTCCCCAAACTCTCTGTCTTACTTAAATATGACCTATTTCTTCAAATTTTTATTCCGTACTAAGATGAATTTTTACTTTCCATAACTGCAATAATATTGAAAGTTCTCTGAGGCCCGGCTTCTCCCCACCCCTTCTAGAATGGGGACACCAGATAGCCCGGCTTTAGGAAAGTGAGAGGAACAGAAGGTGAAAACCCCTCCTGCCCACATCTAAGGGACTCTTGCTCTTATCAGTCTTTATGTGAAAAGCATTTCTCTTTTTAAACCCTAACGTCTTAACCTCAGAGAATGATGGCTCTCATTTTTTTAACCTCCTATGAAAGATTATATAGAGAATGTGTTTTATTACCTGCCTGTAATCAACAAGGATGTTAGCATGCTACTGACTTGCTTGAGATCGCATATTTTCTTTACTGTTTCATGACGTTTTTGAGTTAAATCAAAGATCTGAGCACTACCTCTACCATGCTTCCCTATTACTGCCGCTAATATTACAGGTTTTTGAAGTCTAAGAGGTCATCGTTCTTTCCACCCACAGCACTTGGGATATGGCATGTCTTCCTGCTTGGCTGTGATGCCAGGATGTGGAGCTGTGCTGGCCCAAGCATTGTCAATTTTCCCCATGGGGAGCAGTCCTCCCGCAAGGGGCAAATCTTCAGCCCTCCCACACTTTCTCCTGATGTCCCAGATGAATCACATTATCATCCTCCCAAAAACCTACTCCACGACACCCCCACCCCCCCGCCGGTGGGGGTCCCACTAACCCCAATCAGTTTCCCTCCTAGTTTCTCGCACATCCCTCCCTCCCTCTGCATCTTAAGTCCCACTGGCTTAGCTCAGGGGCTCCTGGTCACCTAAGGCCCAGATGCTAAAGAAGCCTCCAAAACAGTTTCCTTCTCCAGGCTCGTGCGTCCCCCTGGACAGCGATGTAAATGGCACCTCCTAGAGTTTTGCAGTGCACAACCTGCACAACCATTCCCGGCCGCCAGCCCACCTCACCCCCACCCTGCCTCACATTGCAGAAGACCTTTAGTGTTCATACCTGTCTTCGTTTATGAAGGCTGAGGGCTTCCAATCAGGAGGATGTCAAAGTAACTGTCACGAGCCAGTTCCTGGTTTTGAAACGCCTGCCTCTCCTCTCTTTACCTATCTGTGAATTATCCCAAACCACCACATCTGCACCTTATACAATGGTAGCAAACTTCCAGAATGTTTCCCCTTATGGTAACTAGTTTGGATACATTCACAGATACAATCTAACGGGTGTTTCGGTTAATATCAGGGAGAAAACGATGCCCTCTTCTAAGTTTTCCTATCCAACACTGTTAAAGGCAATGCTGGGATGAAAGGTATACTGGCATTGCTTATATTCTTACTTTCTGCCCCCAACAAGCTCCAGGCTTCTTACTGGACAATGCAAGCCAGGACATACCATGCTAACTTCACAGTTCAACACACTGGTCTTTGTGCAAAAGGAACAAAAGAAATCAGGAGCGCAAGGCCTAATTCTATCTCTGTGGCTTATTAGCTGTGAGCCAGGCAAGTTATGGGATGCCTCTGGTTCAGCCTCCTCTGCTCTAGAACGAGATCTTTTCTAGTCCTCATCTACTGCGACATCAGGATTTGCAGAGCCGTAGATGGCAGTGCGTGAAGACGGGGGTGCACGTCTGCTAACCTTCCAAGTGGTTTGGAAGTGCCCCAGCCAACAAATCTATGAACATTACTGCCGGCCTGCTTCCAACAAAGAAAAACTACTAGAGCTTTTATAGAACAAAACAAAGACTAATTGTACCTTAGGTTCAGAACCTTTGAATCCAAAGACCAAAACAGAATGAACAAATAGAATTATTATTATCGAACTTTACATTATACTACACACCTGAAATTCTTTCATCTGCTTCACGAACCAGGCTCTCTTGCTGTAATGGCAAGTGGCTGAGGAAAGCTGGCTGTGGTCGGCTATGGTCTCTCCCAGCCCTGGGGCCCTGTTAGGACAGAGGCTCCCAAGTTCACACATGATGGAGTCAGAAAGCAGTTTCTTCCCCGTGCCTGGCAACACCGCATCCTGTTTCAGCTCTGTTCTTCTGCCTTTCCCCTAAATGCTGCCACTGCCCAGACTCCAGCAGGCTTCCTCACCCTCCAACTGTGTCTCTCAATGCTATTTAATTCCACTCTCTTTAAGAAAGACTCAAAGCGGCCCCCTACACCCCAGGCCCCAGGCCTGCTCCCACCTCAGTCGGGAATCCAGTTCTACACACTCCTGGGTGACCTAACCTGGGCCTGTTTCCAATTCCAAATACACGCTGGGGATCCCCAGGGCTGTTTTTCCAGCCATGATCTGTTCAAGAGCTGCGGTCCAGTCACCTCCCAACATCTCCTCAGAGGGTCCCAGAGGGCCCTTAGCACCCTTCCTGCCCCGCCCCCCATGCCATCTCCTGACTAGATGAACCACATGAGCACCCACCCGGAAACCAGCCCACACCGTGTCCCACCTCTCCCTCAGTCAAGTCACTAACCCTGTCGGTTCTCTCTCACTATCTCTCACTTCTGTCCCTTCCTCTGCAGTGTCTTAGTCCCACTGCTTAGTTCAGGGGCTCCGGGTCACCTAAGGCCTGGATGCTAAAAGCCTCCAAACTGGTTCTTACTTCTCCAAGCTCATGTGTCCTCCTGGACCATCATGTGAATGACATCTAGAGTTCTGCCGTGCACAACCTGCACAGTCATTCCCAGCAGCCTGCCCACCTCGCCCTGCCCCTCCAGGCTGGCCCCTCCTGTCTCGCTAGGCACTGGGGTGCTGAAAGGAGGGCCCTGCACTTACCTGGGTGGGCGCCAGGCTGAGTCTGGGTTACGTGCAGTAAGCAAGGGCTCGGCCAGAAAGGAGGAAGCTGACACCAAAGAGAAGCAGCAGTACAAAACGGGGACTCCTGATGGCGCCCCAGCCTCCTGCTCCAAGCTTAACGTCACCCCCCCTTCCAGAACCTGTTTCCGCTTCCATCCCTCACTCACCATGAGGGCGTCAAAGGACCAAGAAGAGGTATTTTAAAAAGCGGATTTGGAGAGATGGTTTCCTCGCGGCGCTACACGGAGCCCCGCCCCTCCTCAGGGGTGTGTGCGCACCCGCGTTGGTGGGGTGGGGAAAGGGGGTCCCTTGACACTTTAACCCCGACGACTCGGCTCTGCAGGAGACACTCAGAGACCCTGAGGTGGGCCCCTACCGTGGGGGGGCGCTCGGTGGACGGGTGTCCTCCTCGCCCGTCAGGTCTGATGGAAGAGTGAGCTGCAGGAGAGGGGGCGCTGGGATGGCGGCACGTGCCACGTTCACCGGGGCAGAAGGCGCCGAGGTCTTCCCCGTGAACCAGGCCTGGGCGACACAGATCAACCAGCTGACCTGGGGGTCATCTCAGGTCCTAAGGGGGTGAATGGGGCTCAGAAGAAAGAAGCTAGAGGTAACACTGGACCCTTGGCACTGCAAAGGGGGAAGTGGTGGGCCAGGGGAGGGACCATCAGCCACCTCCTGAGAACTGCTGAGGAGAGGTCCTGAGCTGGGGGCAGCGGGGTCTCCAAAGACCCCTGGAAGAACCCTGTGTGAGAACGAGAGAACAAGAGCTGAGCCCCGGGCAGGCCCAGGGAGCAAGGCTGGCATAAGACAGCAACTACCAAGAGTAAAACCTCTTACCCTCCGCCCTCCCTCCTTCCTCCTGCTCCAACTCCAGACCAGGTAGTAAGTGATCAGCGATTCCATCCCTGGTCCAGCTCATCTGTTACAAATGCACGGGGAGGGGTGAGAGGGCCTCAGAGGGGCCGGGAGGGATGGGGAGCGGAGCGCTGGGCCAGCTCGTCTTGCATCCCATTTTGGCATGTGCCTGCCCAGAGCAGACATTCTTTGGTGAATGAATGAAGTCATTCACACGTGCCTCCCCAGCACACACGCTGATTCTAGGCCACCTGCGTAACAGCCCTCTTCCTTGCAGCCTTCTCATCTCCAACCCCCTCTTCTTGTCGCTAAGGTCAAGCTCTCCATGAACTAAGATAACCTGAGCCAGTTCCCCCAAAAGGGCTCGACACAGATCGCTGACAGCCCCTCTGCTGGCCTTCCCTTCTGGAATCTCCCAGCCCTAAGTCTCTCTGTGAAATACAGATGGGAGACCGAAAGCATTCTCACATACAACTGCCTAGTTAGAGACTGTGAACAGCTGGGCAAAGGGAATGAGCAGAGAGCGCCCAGAAACTGACCCGTGAATGACTTCTACAAAGGCAAAGAGGCTCGGCCTCGCTCGAGGAAGGGAACACAGATTGAAAGTCCAACTGTCAACTCAGCAAAGAGCAAAGTTTGACAGAGCTCGGCGCTGGCAAAGGGCCTAAGGAAACGCCCTCCTGCTCTGCAGCGGAATGCCGATCAGTGGCACCTCTTCAGAGGACAATTCGGTGACATGTTCCAAGCTTACACTCAACTAGGGAAAGAAGTTAATGTCACGGGCAAAGGACGTAAAAAAGCAACGCAGGGAAGAAGTACCACTGACCCATAAATATCTAGGGAAAACGTTCACCCTTATGAGAATCGAAAGCCATTTAAAGCTGAACGCCTTCCTTTCTCTTTTCATTTTTTTTTTCTTGCCAGGTGGTCAAAGTTTAAAATTAAATTACCCCTAGTGTCACCCAGGGGACAATGAAGCGGGCTCCGCAGTACCTGCTGGTGAGGGTGAAATTCCTGCAACTCTTTTAAGGGAAGGTTGGAAATTCGTTTCAAGAGCCTTAAACAGGGTCAATTTAAGGATGCATAAAAAGACCGATGAATGAGAAGGCTCATTACAGCACCACTTACAATTGAGAACACTGGAAATAGTCAATGATGTTAATTATATAAGTGTTCTAAGGATTTTTTTTTAAACCTTAGTCTATCACAGCTCCTCACCAACTAGCACAATTAGGATGTGATCTCCAAGGACGTGAAAGACAACTTCCATGGCGTGTCTGCTCTTCATGTTCTCAGCATTCTCTCCAACACTCTGAGGAGTGCAGTCTCCTAAGGAATGGCACAGCATGGCAGTGTTTTTATCTGCCATAAACTGCATCCCAGTTCTTGATTTCGGGAGACGGCACTAGGCAGGTATTTGGAAGACAGTGTCCTTAGCTTAAATGAATATTCCAAATTGTAACAGAGAACGAAAAACCACCATCGCCAGACCTCTCAGCCATCTTGCTAGGGTCTTGCAAGGGGGCAGGGCTGGGCTGCAGGGTCGTGGACAGGGGAGCAGAAAAATCCGCACTCAGCCCTAGGGGGCTGATTGGGAGATTGTCACCCTGGGCTTTTCCGCCCAAGGGCCAAATCGGTGTTGCCTCTGGAGCTGTGCTGGGGGCCGGAAGTCTGGAATGAACCCTCCTGACCCAGCAAGTCAGAAGGTCATTACCAGGCCACTGGTCATGGGCCCAGACAAGAGGCAAGGGCCGGAGGAGTGGGAAGGGGAGACAATTTAGAGAACGTGCAGAAAGAATGCCCAGGTTTCGAACAAGGGAGACATGGTAAGTGGGAATGTACTGTATGTACACATAAATACTCTCGTTTTACACACATGACAGTTGGCATTTTCTTGATCATTTGCTGGTTATAATTCCTAAGGGCCTCCCTAGGAACCATAGCCCAGATCCCTGTTTTTCTCCACACTTCCTACGGTTGGGGGAGGCGATGGAGGAGAAATGCCAGAAACACTGCCCTTGGAATTGAGGACAGCACCACAACTCAGACAAGAGGAGGGGGAAAGGGGAGAGTGTATTTACAGCATTGAGTTTATTAACCCAACTGAACGGGGCAGTGAAGGAAGAAGAGCTTGCTGTTGCTGTTCAGCATGGGAGGTCTTTTTGCTGCCGTCACCAACCTGCCACTGCTGCTCTCTGGATGCCCAACCCCTAAGCAGTGGGTTCTTCAGAAGCCCAGCACCATTTTGCAAAGACTCAGTTCTTCGACTCGCAGGAAGGTAGGGCACCGCTGGCCGAAACTTCATTCTCTAACCCCAAGAATACCTTTGAAAGCCCGCTGGCTTCCCCCTTCTTCCGATGATTAACCTCTTTCAGTGGCAGTCCGGTTCATACGCAGGGCATACAAGTTCTTGCTATCACACTTCTGGGTGCGTTTCCATCGGTCTGGATGGTTCTTGAACACCCAAGAATGCTGCACACGCTGAGGGCCCCTCCTCGGCAAACACACGGCCAGGCTGGGTCTGACTGTGACTGCAGCCCTGCTCTGCAGGCCTAGGGGATCTTCCTGGAAGCTGCTGTTGAGTGCTTGCACCCTGCTTCCCCCCACCCGCAGGGGACACAGACCGTGGTGGAGGTGAGGACTGAGGCTACAGAGGCGGGGTCACTGGGCCCAGCTCCCCCGAGCAGTGGGTGATGAGACTGGTCTTGAATCCAGACCCAAGAAGCCCAGAAGTGTGCATCTAATCTGGGGGGATCCCTTCCTACAGGCTCAGCACTGTAAAGTCATCAGGCATCACAGGCCCGTCTTGGAGGTGCTGGAAAGTTTAAAGCACTGAACCCAAATCTCCCAGGTCCTCAAAGTCAGGCATTTAACCAGAGCGACACAGCCAGGCTTCTGAGTTTTTATTTTCTGTTTTTTCTTTATTCTTACAATCCTTAGTGGCCAGGTGTGCTACAGGGGACCAGCAGCAAAACCCGAGTAGGCTCTGCCTCTGACAGCGAAGACAAGCCTCAGCACATCACCGAGGAGACTCCTGCCGCGGATGCACGTAGGACCAAGGCCCCAGGCTGACGGGAGCCTTGAGGGCACAGTTTTCTGAGCAGGCGCGGTTCCTGACAAATGCTGACACTTTACAGTGTAAACAGGACACTCTGCTAAACAAGCCAAGACGAGCGGGCCAGGTTCACACCACGTTCCCGGCTGCCCTCCCTCTGCAGCCCGGCTGACACGGAAGGGAAACCACCGCCAGAGACAGAAGGTGGGTCGTTTACCCTCTGCGAATTCACAACACAGAGAGTCGGAAGCGGCTAAAACGCGAGTAACGATACCAAAACGTTTTTATAAAGACAATGGAAACGAGAAGGGAGCTCATTAAATACATTCACTTTGGCTTTCTTCCCACAACGAAATACTCGAGGTGACCAACATTACTGTGGATTGCTCTGGTTCCTGTAGGAGTACCATATTTTAGCACCATTTATGAGAATACAGATCAAGGCATTTTTCATTATACAAAAGGTCTTAAGTACCAAAAAATTATTTTAAAGTTCAGAATTAAGCTCAACCACCCCCAAAAGATTGCCGAGACTGTGGTTATCTCCAGCCCCGTATCCTTTCCCTGGATTACCCATCTCTTGGCGATTTCACTCCTGACCCACAACTATACCCAAGAAATCAACAAGAATGCGATAAAGCTCTGGTCAGTGTTCTCCCTATTAATGAGTATTCAAAATATGGAAATACACAGATGGCCATAAAGGCCTGGGAACAGAGATATACATAATAAATGGCTTGTTGATAGGACTTTTCACTACAACCATCTATTATCTCCAGACTTAATGACCACTCTGTATAGTTCAATTATGCCTACTAACCCATCCCACCATTCCCAGTAATAAATATCAATTTACCATGAAAAAAAAAATGCAAATGGGACAGCTCACCTTGACCCTCCCAAATGTGGCCGGGTCTCAGGCTGCGGGACCTCGCGCACATAAGAACGTCCCAACGCGGCTGCAGGCCAGCAAGCAGGCATATTCGTACATACACACACGCGCCTTCTGGTCACGGCCGAGCCCGCCTTGCTCCTACTGCTACTGCTACCAAGGGTGGGAGCAGCCGAACCAGTGTAGTTTTGTGCTTCTCGTGGTTCCCAGTTATTAACTGGGTCACGCAGGTGTTAATCATCAGCTGCCCATGGCTTAATTCACTGCATAACTCAGCACTGGCTCCCTGATCTCTCCAGCCCCTCAGAAGACATCACCAAGAAGTTTTTCTGAAAGAGTTAAGCATTACGTAGTCTCCTTCTGTTAAGTAGGGGACTTAAACTTTAGAAAAAGGAATTTGCAGAATCCACGCACAGAAGTCTTCCACCGGTTCAGATTTTTATCCTTGTATAACGTAAGCCATGGAGGTCTGTCTGTCAGGCGTCTGTTGCTTTGTTTTTAAAAGGCATTTTTCATCTAAAATCAGTTCCTCCTTCTTCAGTTCACTTCTTACAGTTCCTTGGGCCATTTTTAAATTACTTGACACTGTGCCCTGCCTTTGCTCAACTGTTTGGGGATTCTATACCTTTCACACACATTTCAGATTCAGATTCACTCCACACACATTCAGGGCTTCCTTTTTATTGTTTTTAAGTAGATACAGATCTTTTAAAAAAGGCACCTATGTATTTTTGTGTATGCCTACAAGTAACATTCCCCGGAGGTTTATACTTCTGAAAACACTTTCTGGCTTTCAAAGGGGGAGTACCTGCAAAGTCTTGCTTTAGAAAGAGACAGAGAGGAAAACAATCAAACTTTAACACCAAAAAGGAGGAAAAGCCAGGAAGTCTATTTGAGTCCTACTTCTATGCTGTGATGTAAGAATGCTAGATCATTAAAGGGGAGACAGCACCTAATAGTCACCACCTGGAAGCTCTTCAAAATGCAGACTACAAACTCTTAAGTGAAAGAGCACCTTGGGGTGAAGAGGGCAGGAGGAATAACACAGCCTCTTAAAAAACAAAGGAAAACACAAGCACACAAAAACCAACAAAGGTGTTTCTTCCAACAGAGGTGTGAGATTCATGTGGCCTGAGATTTTACCCGATAAGCTCTAGAATTGGAGGGAAAAAAGAATAATGAAAGAAAACAAAGGCAATGTCTGTTTTCCACAATCAAAGAAAATCATCAGTATTTACCAGATATTAACCGAATGTATAACAGAATAACCAAAGTGTAAATGGCTCTATCTAGACAGCAGGGTCAATCCTGTTCTGTCTTTTTAAAGCATTTTTGGATATGCTGGATTCTAAGGAAGAGGAACTGACATTTCAGATCAAATCCCGCCCCCCCCCCCCCCCCGACGCTGAGATCATAAGTGAAAGAGTGCACATTGGCAGCTTGTTCTCAACGGCCACCATCACTGTTCCATGTGTTTTGAGTGAAATCAATGGATGCTGTAAATGTAGGAGCTTAGCAGGTGAGGAGGGGAAGCGGGAAAAGTTCTGAGGGAGCAGCGTTAATTCCATGGAACTTGTTACAGGGAAATTCTTTTAGGTTTAATGCACCTTAAATGAGCTCAAAGGTATAAGTCACGCCTGTTTAAGGTAGACATTATCCTTCTGCCAAGACCATAGGGTCCAAAACCACTGAACTCTTGCAATAAACTCTGGGATAGAAAGTAAGCACAGTGTCGTTCCTACTATCTTCCTTTTTCTGGAACACTATCATTTTAGAAATTCCCTCTGAGTAGATTATCCTCCCGAATCCATTTTGGTCTCAATTCAATTTCAATTCTGCTGCTGTCACCCGACCAGGCCAAGACCAGGAATGAAAAATGGAATTAAAACTTGGGGCAACCGTATTTGCATGTTGCAACAAAAAAAATATTTTTAAAGTTGGCCAATCATCTATATTTCCTGAAGGACTGTTTCTTTGAAAGCTTTACTTCTCTTATGCTGTGATCCCTCTAAGCCTGGATGGCAGTCTGAGAGCAGAGTGTAATAAGGCCTTGGGACAGAGAGCAACTTAAACGCAGCCTTTTGAATTTTATCAATGGGGTGGTTAAGACCACAATTTCTGCACACACTCTAACAATATCACACACAGGAACAAGAAAAAAGTATGAAATGTAAACAAGCTGCCCAGAAGCCCAGCTCAACTCAAGTTCACTAAGATTAGAACATTCGCAAAATGCAAAGACAGGTGATCACGATTATTATTAAATTCAGCAGCGGCTATGAACCAACAGTTAGATGGACACAGACCCCTACTGCCTTATACAACCTAAGTGTTTGAAGTTGTGCTTTTAAAAATGTTCAAGAATGAACGGTAAGCATTTCCTGTTTTAAGTTACATGAAAATTAAGTTACATAAAATGAAGCATCAAAGCCAACAAGAATTCATCATTTTTACTTTCATTTGGCTTCTAGGTACCTCCTTGTTTGAGGCACCATTGCATTTCACAGTGAAAAACAAAGCCTCTCCAACACATTCACACACATTTAGAGCAGAATTTAATTCAAACACTCCAATGAATAAGTAGCTACCAAAACGTGATGAATATTATTGATGAGGTAATGGGAAAAATACCAATATTAATGTAACAGTCTGCATAGTTTTATGGGTCCTCTGAGTTTTCTCAACCAAGAATTTTAATTTTTAAGTGAAAGCAAAACTAACACTATCACAAAAGGTTTGCCCCTCTGAGGAAAAAAAAAAAACCAAAGATTAGATAGCTTATAAACTATAAGCTTAAATTGGACCAAATAAAGATCTTACTTACTATAAAATAAAGCTCAGTGCTTCAGGGTAACACCACATCCACAAATACTGAGCCAATTCAGATGCCACTGACACAGTCCTAAACAATGACACGTCCCATCCCTTGCGCCGTGGCCACAGTACACACCCCACGTGGATGATTCGGGCCCTAATGCGGACCACGCTCAGCTGGGCTGCCCTGTCCAGCCCCCAGGCACCACCCTAGCCTGTGACATGCAATCACTCGTGGCCAGAACACTGCCTACCCCAGGCATAGCCAAATCAAGGGCAGATGCAGCTCGGCCATGCTTTTGCAGTCAGTTTTAAGCACGTGCTCTCTTTAAACTTACCCATGAAAAGCCTGAGACGCTTTGCTGTTATTCATCCAACAGAGGAGCCACACGGATTTGGCAATGGAAGCATTCTCCAAAAAATAGTAATTTGGCCTTGGTCTCCTCTAAAAAAGCAGGTGGATCTAAGCCTTGTTCTGACTATAAAATGGTGAATCCATGGAAGTGGAGACTAAGGAACAGCCCCGATCCTAGAGAGCGACAAGCCGCGCTCGCCCGCCAACCACCCAGCGCCTGCACCAAGCACCAGACCCGGTGTGTTCCCAACCGCAGGCGCCTGTCACGTTCTTCAGAGCCAGGACGTCCTGCTGCCACTGCCTCTCCCTGCAGCTCCTTCTCCAGCCTTTAAATAACTCACTACTGGGGACCCAGTTCCTAACCTTCCATTAGACAATCTGCTTAGAAGAGCTTTAATTAACGTGTAAATCCAAACCACTGCTCGATGAGACTATCAGAGGATGTTACAGCTGGGCCACTGGCAGGCTTTGTCCCAGAACCCTACCATGTAAGCAGACTGCATAGGTGCACAGGAAGGGCACTGCAGAGACCCGTTACCACCAAAACAAAAAAATTACCATCTTCAAAAACAACGGAAAGCCAGTTTACGACTAGAGAGAGCTCTGAGCGTATTTTCCTCTCCAGAGTAAGTCTCCGCTGATACAAATGTGTTTGTTTTATGGAGATGCAGTTTGCACCTGTCAACAGGTGTGCTCTGAAGGCCCCCAGTGAAACATATTGCATCATAGGTGAGGGAAAAAACTTGATTAATTCTGATTATCAAAAGCTAGTCTTCAGAGCATTCCAGCCCAGCTTGGCTCACAGGGCCCAAGAGTGCTCAGAGCTCATCCCAAGGGGCCTGCGGGCCCGAGGCCCGAGCCGAGGAGCCGCCGGTGCACCTTGGCCGAGTCGCCGGGCCGCCCGAGCGTGTCTCACAGACTCGTCTCCTCGCACACTCTGACGGGGATGTTGTAGTGCCGATCATCCTCGGCGATCAGGGTCACCACCGGCCAGTCCCCGGGGGGGTCGGTGGGATAGACGGTGACGAACTCTTCGGTGCTGTACTTGGAGAGCCGGTACACCTGAATGGCGTGGCGCACGGCGTAGGCGAGAAGGAACATCTCAACCTGGGGGAAGAGCAGACACTGAAGGGTGTGGCGGGAAGCCACAGTGAAGGATGCGGCTCGCCACCCGCTCCCGCCCTGGTGTCCCCGAGGTGCACGGCACGGCTCAGCCACAGCCCTTCTTCCTCCCCGTGGGCCCAGCCCCCGTCCTTTCGTGTATATGGGTCGTTATAAGCAAGCACATCATCAAGAAGAGATCCTGTGCCTGATCAGGGACGCGTGTACAGAACGTGCAAAGAACACCTTACAACGCGACAATAAAGAAGCAAGTAACCAGTTTAAAAATTGGGCAAAAGACTTGAATAGGACAGATATTTCTCCAAAGAAGATATGCAAATACCAGTAAGTACATGAAAAGTCATCAGGGAAATGCAAACCAAACCCACAGTGAGATACCACTTCCCACCCACTCGAATGGCTACAATCAAACAGATAATCACTGGGGGCGACTGCTGAAAGGGCACCAGGTTTTCTTTCAGGGGAAGGAAACAGTTTTGGAACTTGACACAGGTGATGGTCACACAACACTGCAGAGGTACCGAAAGTGACTGAGTTGTACACTTTAAAATGGTTAATTTTGTGTTATATGAACTTCACCTCAATTTAAAAAAAAAAAAAGAAAGAAGTGTGGTAAGGATGTAAAAAAATGGGACTCTGAAACATTGCTGGAGGGGATGTAAAACAGTGTAGCTGCTTTTAAAAAGTTTGGCAGTTCCTCAAAATTTTAAACACAGAATTACCAAGTGGCCCAGCAATTCCACTCCTAGGTAAATACCCAAGAGAACTGAAAGCACAGTTCCACACAAAAAACTTGTAAATAATGTTCACAGCAGGATTATTTATAATTGCTAAAAAGTGGAAACAACTCAAATGGATGAACGAAATGTGATATATCCATACAATGGAATATTATTGTGAATAAAAAGGAATGAAGTACTGATACATGCTGCAATATGGATGAAACTTGAAGACATCAGGCTCAGTGAAAGAAGTCAGTCATAAAAGACCACATATTATAAGATTCCATTTATATGAAATGCCCAGAATAGGCACATCTATAACAACAGAAAGTAAATTAGTGGCTGCCTAGGGCTGGAGAAAAGGGAATGAGGGCATGGGGTTTCCTGCAGGGGTGAGAAAATGGTCTAAAATTAGGCTGCTGTGATAGCTGCAGACCTCTATAAACAAACTAAAAACCACTGAGTTACACACGTCAAAAGGGTAAACCTCATGATATGTAAATCATATTTCAGTAAAACCGTTATTTAAAAAATGTTACAGCAGACCTTGTAGGGACTCGGAAAGGATTAACTTCAGTCTAATAGGCAAACCACACTCTTACCAGGCTTGTTACTGCAAGGTATCTGTAATGGTTCAGGAGACCTAAGTAACTTACATTCAGAGTACAGAAAATTTTTAAAAATAGTTTTACCTTCAATCCTGCCTGACCCAGCAGTGACCACCATCTTTGCTCTTTCCTCTGTACCAGGAAAAGGTAAGCACCAGAGTCAGCCGTGCAAGCAGGAAAGTAGCACTCTGGATAGCCAGACTTAATGCCATTCTAGTGGCTGGCTACTCCACTAAAAACACACTTCAGCTGTTCGGGGCAACGTAATGAACACACCAAAGGTAGATAGTGCAGTGTGTGGTGAGTCAACTGCTGACCCACACGACAGTACTGGGTCTCTGTGTGAAACTCCAAACTTAGCATATCTGTGAAAGCTCTAAGAGCAGGCTGGGCTCTACTGGCTAAAGTGACTCCATTTCTATTTCTAAAGGATGTTACCTAATACAGCTACAGCTTCCAAGATTAAACAACACCCTTCAGGGACTTCCCTGGCAGTCCAGTGGTGATGACTCTGCACTTCTACTGCAAGGGGCACGGGTTCGATCTCTGGTCAGGGAACTAAGATCCCACGTGCCACGCAACGCAGCAAAAAAAAAAAAAAAAAAAACCGAGACCCTTCAGAGGACTCTTCCAAGTGCTTGGTTTATTTGTTTACTGGAGCCAAGGGTACTGATCCCATCCCCCACACTACAGAAGAAAGCCCAGGCTGAGATAACCATGGTGGTTACAAAATAGGTTCACAATTCTTTGGCACTCCTCGCTTGAATGTGGGAAGGATTAAGTGACTTGCTTCTAACAAACAGAATATAGTGTAATTGACCATGTGTGACTCGCAAGACTAGATCATAGAAGGCACTGGAGCTTCCTCCTTGCTCTCTTCTTGGATCACTTTCTGAGAGAAGACAGCCGCCATGTCACAAGGACACTCAAGCAGCCCCACATGGTGAGGAACAGAACCCTCCCACTAACTACCAGTGAGGGACTGAGGCCTCCTGCCAACAGCCAGGTGAGTGTGCCATGCTGGAAGTGGACCCTCCAGCCCCAATCACGCCCTCAGATGACTGCAGCCCTGAACAAGATTCAACTGCAACCTCCCGAGACCCTGAGCCAGAGCCATACAGTTAAGCTGCTCCTCAACTCCTGACCCACAAAAACTGAGATGATGTTTGACGGCTGAAGCTGCTGTTTTGGGCTAATATACTCCCAAAGGTACAACTCACCTGTTCAAGGCCACCGGTGTGTCCCACCTGGTTGAGATGGTTCCTCAGCAGCTGTCCGGGGTCATTTGACGTATCCCGAGCAAACAGAAGCACAGAGAAAAATGGTACTTCCTTTCCCTTCTCTTTATCATCATATAGTTCGATGGCTCTGTTTAGCATTAGAAATTTTACAGCTTCGTAGAGGCTGTACTCCTCTTCTTCATTCGTGAACAGTTCATCACAAGCTGTCTGCCTCGCTTCAGCAGTTCTCAGTTCAGCCAAGCCTGTCCACTGTAATAAGAAAGTTACATAATAATTCAATTGTTGTTCTAAAAGTCCCTGGTAAAATTCCACACGATGAGCACAAAATTATTTTCAAAATAGGCAGGCGACCATGGGTCACGTACCAACGCTCAACGCTCAAGCTTCCAGCTCAAACCATGGTACTCTTTAGACCTCACAAACTCCTTATTCAGTTCTTCCTGCACTAACTTGAAACAAAAGTATAATGCACTAAGGAGAACTCTAGGGCCATGGAATGGGAATTTCAACTCCTCTATCTTCCCAGGCAAAGAGATCAAACCGGTCAATCAGAAATACTTACAGGAGAGCTAACACGCGTGTGTGAGGCCTGTGGGAGACGCTGTGAAGGGAAGCTGAAACTACTACTCCCCTTAAGGGGTTTACGGCAGCCGTTACCACCCAGAAACTCCAAGCCAACCCTCAAACATGGAGATGCGCCAGGAAGATGGCGGGGTTTCCTGAATATCTGTTTACTAAACTTACCCTTCTAACCTCTTAAATATACACTTGAGTCTCAAATGAATAAATGCATTCCGGAAATTCTTACTGACTTCTGATTAAGAGTAAAGCAGAGGATCAGGTATTCAGCTAACATAAGCAAACTCTTTAAGTGAAAAAGAAAACCCTATAAACATATGTGCTTTTAAGTTAAAGTGAATGAGGCTAAGAGATGCCAACATAAAACTAATCCTTATGAATGACCAGTGACTACTGCTCCTCCCAAAACCGTTAGAACTTTAAATACAAGAGTAAGTGTTAACAGTCATGACTGTGCCACCGGACGCGCTCCAGTATTTGGGTTGCAAGCTGGAACACCGCACATTTTCCAGAAGGGGACCGAGCTGGCAGGCGAGAACGCAGCTCTGGAGTCAGAGAGTCAGGGTGGAATACAGGCCTTGCCACCCAGCAGCTGGTGGCTTCTGCGGGGCCTCCGTCTCCTCATCTGCAAAGCGAGGATACCCACAGCAACGACACCCAGGGGGTCGTGAGAGTTAAACACTATCTCATCACGCGTTTAGTGTGCAGCCTGGCACATACAAAGTGCTGGCGATGCCGGCTCAGAGGCTTTTTTTTTTTTTTTTTTGGCTCAGAGTATTAATGTATAATTTTAAATGTTATTACAAATTGGAATCACTTAACCATGCCCCCAAATGAGGATCTAGTTACAGTAGGCACAGCTAATAAAGCAACCTCACAAGAACTTAAAGGAGTTCTAAAGGAAACTGTCACCAGTGTCTGAGCTGAAGAGCCTTCCTGTTCACTCCCACAGGCCCGGAGCCCCGTGCTCGACCCCCTGCTAACCCAGGGCCTGGGCAGGCGCAGGTCCCCCGGCCCCCTTGAATCCTGCGCTCTGCTCCAACAGGCAACAAGAACAGATCCCCTCTCTCCTTCTCTCGCTCCCATTTCTTTATCACTAGTCTTCCTTCGACAGTATAGTTTCCAGTACACATTTCTCCTATTTGTAAATAAAAACTAGGCTCCAGGAACTCAGGGCCCTCCACTCATTCAACAAAATATTTACCAAATGCCTATTATGTGTCAGGCTCAGTGCCCGGCACTGGCTGTAAAGGAATCGACAGGACAGTCTCTGGTGAAGCTGAAAGTCTCATGGGGGCAGACCACAGTCAAGTGAACAGATCAACAACCGGGGTATGTGCTGGGGGAAATCTTGAAAGCCGATGCCTGACACCTCCTTACCGGCCTCCCTCCTCCATCTACAAAGCCTGGAGCAATTAACAGGCCCTCAATCCAGGGTCCCTGGTGAGGAGAGCTTTTAGGCTGTTCAAAGGCCAGCGACCCAGAGGTCTGTGTGGGCCAGTGTGCAAGCAGGATATCGACCCACATACGGCAGCGGAAAGCCACAGAAGTGGGAGTATTTAATAACCAAATCACTGGGAATCAGCAGACCAAGTTCCTCCTCACAATTCTGTTTTAGAAAAACCCTCAGGACAGTTGTCAAAAGACAAGTTATTAAATCTGCTTCACTGGAAAATCATCATGAAAGAAAAGAAGTCTAATAAATATGGACAGAATCTTAAAACATGAGCATAATTGGGAAGAATTTAATAAATGTGAATTCATTATCACTGATAATCCTGTAAGAGATACGGACTAAATGATATCCCTGAAACTTGTCAGAACTTAGAAGAGAAGACTACATTTGTACGGTTTCCTTTAAACAAAGTTAAACGTTTCATTAAACACATCGTCTCCTCCGAGAATACACGATGTTGATATTTCTTCATTTTACCGAACACTTCACAGGAAGCGTTTGTGTTCGTTTAGAATTATTTTGCCTAAAAACCAGCCAAGAGCGTGTGGTAATCCACTGAGTGAAGACTAAGAAATGGTGTGCTGGGGCACTCGGGAGTGAGAGCTTTGCACTTATCACAGAAAGGAAACTACATGTTCCAAACCTTCTTCCTCAGTAAAGTGAGGGACTCCTTAATTTTATCAACCAGGGCCTCGCTCTTCCCCTCAAACTTCAGTCCAAGCTTCCACTGCTTGATCCAGCTGTATTTGCTTATGAGTTTTTCTGGTAACTAGAGTATCAAGAAACAGAGAGAGAGAATGTTAACATTCCAGAAAGGCCATCACACGATCCAAGCTATAAGAAACAATGAAGCCTACAAGACCTACCTTCGTTTCCAGAATTAATTCCTGCACATCTGTCTGGGTTTAGGACAGCGGACCCAAATCTGGAAGTCAGGAACTCGGAAAGACCCACCCTGATGAGGGCTTCTACAGTGAAATGGCAGTTCTGGTTGAGACCCAAAGGCACAATGTACCTGGCTGGGTTCCAGCCGCGGGGAGGAACGTTCCACAGCACTTTGTAAGGGTACGTGAAGGCAGTGTCCACACCAGGTCTTCGCGCAAACCACCCAAGCAGCTGCTGGGCTCACTGGTGCCTCCCTACCACTCCCTAATGCCTGACTCAGGAAGGCGCTTTGGGCCTGTGAGATGGTCCAGGATAGGGTAAAAACCTGTTCCTTTCCTGACTAGGAAAATAAAACCTAACTTCTGATATTTACACTATCATCAAAGTTTTCATATTAAAAAGAAATAATATGGTATCTAGTTTAAGTACTCAGTGTAGTAAGATAAAAAATACAACTGAGAATACGACGCAGGGGTTAAGGGAGTTGCGATGGGCTAGCTCGTTAAAGAACTGACAGCCGAACTATTATTTTGCCTGTTTCCTTTTTTTTCCTGGAGCGTTTGCTATTTTGTTTTCCCCTCATCATCAATAGAATTTGGAGTCTGAAAAGCAAGCTGGGACATAACTGGATCGATGTCAGCATGGGAACTCAGACTTTCCCAACAGTCCTGGAGAAATCCATATAATTAGGCCGGGCACAGGCATGTCCCTTCAGTGCTATAAAATGCAGAAAGGAAAAAAGAGTTCACCTCCAAGTCAAAAGATCATTAGAGAATAATTAATTCCTCCCTAGAACCGGAGTTTGTTTAACAGTTATAATACAGTTTTAAATGAGGCCATGTGTTCAGTTCTCCTGGAATCTAAGGCTCTGAAGACCCTTTCATGAATGGGAACTCCAGTTTTACCTTCTCTTTACAGCAGTCATGTGAAACTAAGGTGGTTTCATCTCTACAAAAAAACAAAACCACAATAGGGACGTAAATTCCTCTTTAGGTGGTTACCACAATGATGCCGTTAATGGGGGAGGGGTTGTGTTCTCATCTTATTATGATGACAAATGACCACCCGCCCAAGAGCAGCCCAGCTCTGTGCCCACACTGTCCTACATTTTAGCAACATGTGGGCAGTTCTGCTGCAAACTTTGTATCAGCTTCTCTGGTTTATCACCAGACTCTAAAATGCCCTCAAGTGGCAATAAGCTGAAATCACAACTGGGCACAGAGAAGTGCAATGAGCAGAAAATACTAGCTACGCAGATGTGAGCTGGGAAACGGGGTGGAAGGAAGCCCAGAAAACATGAGCATCACGTGACATTGTGCATGTACCTAAAAAGCAGGCACGATACTCAATTACTCAAGAGACCCCAAAGATCTAACTACACAGAGCAAAACCCAAATAAAAGTCCATTTCCTCATTCCTTCCATGCATGGGCCAGAGTATTGCTGGAATAATTATCAAGGGCTGTATATGCTGGGAGCTGTGGAGATCCTGGAGAAAGCCCAAAACTGAGGTGTGAAAAGAAACTACGAGGAAAGAATAATGGAGCTGAAATTCTTTCCTCAGATGAAAAAAATGAGTATAGCTTTAAATGCTTTCAGGGGGTCATGACACATACAACACACACACACAGCCATTCTCTTACACACACAGAGACTGGACTTCTGTTAGGGTAAGAGAGACGTAAAGAAGACACAAAATTAAAAACAAGAAACAATGATGGGAAACACTTAATAAAGCAGGCAATTAGCTTAGGTGTAATTTCACTTGTGACTGAAATATAAAAACAGCCTGTTTTCTCTAGCAAATGTCCATAATTCTCGAAATCAGCACCATGGTTAAAGGGATAGCAAGTAACAAAAATGTGGCATCCCCAAACTGTCTCATGAGTTCTGATATACAGTCTATCCCACCCTAAGCAAGCAAACACTGTCACAGGTCCCACCCACTCAGAGACATTCTAAAACTATGGAACCAAAAGACCCCTGCCCCGAAGGATACCACCTCTTGGGGACCCGGCTGCTGCCCAAGTTTAAGAACAGCCAGACCAAGCCACGTCCAAGGTCAGGGTCAGGGTCACGGTCAGATCACCCGACTGCAGTCAAACACAGAGACTAGGATCTGGACAGAAGCAGGAACGACAGACAGGGAGCCAAGTCATGATGACAGGAGGTGAGGGGCGGCCGAACTGTCAGACGGGCCATGAACGAGCAAGGCCAGAGGGGCTGAGCAGCACAGGACGAACGGCCTGGGCCCTCCTCCACTGAGCTCACGTTAAGGGGAGGGTCTCGGTCTAGCTCACGTTAAGGGGAGGGTCTCGGTCTATTTCCCTTGAATCTCCTGAAACCAAGCGTGTTCTAGGAGAGAGGGAAAATGGCAAAACGCTACAAGGACCATCTCTCCAAATGTAAACGGAAGCAGATACAGCCAGCTACAGGGTGTGTAGCTTCTCTGGGCTCCCCGAATTCTTGACGGAATGCAAGCTGAGGTCAAGGGATGCTTAGCACAGCACGCAGCCTGCAGGCTGGGCCAGGGCTGGTTCTGAGTCTACAGACTCGCATACAAACTCAGGTGTCCCAGGACCTGCCTGATGCCCAGTGCTGAAGAGGTGGGTTACTACAGAGCATGGGCAGTTCAGGAGACCCTAATAATGCTGAAACTAGGTTCCCTCCAACCTGCCTGCTGAGAGCAGCCTTTTTATGTCCCCAGAATTGGTCAGTGCTCCAAGGACTTCTAAAAGCCCCGTGGACACCAGGACATATGCCTGTCACTGGATGCAGGGTAGTGGTCAGAAGAGGCTCTTGGCAATTCAGCAAGATCAAGGATCAGGGGAAACTGAGACAGACTTATTTGCCAGATAGTTATTGTGTTTATAACAGCGAGCCTACCCCATTTTAAACCCCATAATTTATACCAACTTGTAACAGCAAGCATGGCTTAATTAACATGACAGCATACAAGTTATTCTGATTTAGTAGGAAGATGGGTAAGAAATGGGCACAGAGACTTTCATACCAAAACTCCTGTAAGACCTTCTTGTTTTGTAGAATAGAGTTAAGTATCACCTGATCTGCTTGTCAGGTGACAAGCATCAGGTGTTAACGCTCTGCTTGTCATGAGCGTTAACTAATATTAAGACGTCTCCTTATTACAGTTCACAAGTAGTCTCTGGTAACAGAGAGACCCCCCTTGCGGGGTGGGGCGGTCCGGGTACCCCACCACCACGGTGCGCCACCGGCTTCTGTAGGCCTCACCACCCGTCGGTATTCGTACTTGGTTCCACCCCAACTTCGTCCAGTCACGCTGCACCGCCCTCTCGCTCACTCATCGAGACCCTTGTCAGTGTGGACCTTCCGACAGGAGACCAGGCGGAAGGGCCAGAATGAGAACAGGGATGGAATGCCATCCACAGGAGGCTGTCTGAGACACCTGGGAGGCGGTTAAAAACCAGTCTGGTCAAGTGCGACTACCAAGTCTGTGTACCCCTTCCTGCACTGGCACTTCAAATGAGAAGCGTGTGGTGCATCTGTCACCCGCCCAAGACACACAGCAAAACAGACCCTGTCAGGAAAGTGCTCACATCAAGGGAATCTGCTGGGGGCTGGAAAGTCAACACAGGGACAAGTCTTCTAGTTGGATGAGAGCAAGAAAAGTTTAATAAACTTTCATACTAAACTCACAATCAGGTATGATGTGCTTTTTCTCCCTGACGTGGGCCTCTTGGCATTCGAGAAAGGTTAGGTGACAAAAATAATACCACTGTGACCAACTAATTATGCTCCCAAGAGAAAAACTCTACTTGTTGACTGATACATACAGAAAAGGGAAGAAATTAGAAAGAGTACTTGAGAATTTCCACATGACTCAAATGAAGTCAGGAAAACCACCTTAAAGCCCCCATTGCTCATACACGCAACGTGCTCTCATACCGATCAGAAACCAAGCACAACCTACCTAGACTATTTTTAATTTGGCAGATAACCTTACCCAAATGTATCCTGTTAGTAAAATAAAAATTATGCTTTACTTTCATGGAGTGTATTCTGTATGTTTAATTATGTAGAACACTACTTGCACCAGAGTTCCCTGGAAAGTTAAAAATTCAAATTCATTACATCAATTAAGTCCATAAATCTAAGCAGCCCCTTAAAGTAAAAGGCTCAAAGGCAAACAGCCTAAAATTGAGGAGGATTTTATGTCACAATCAATAAATAAAGCTATGGTTGTCAAACAAAAGTTAAAGCAAAATACAGTGAGATCACCCATGTCTGCTTCCCAAGCAGTGTCTCATGTCCACAGGCATGCTTTTGACTGGCCAACAATTCTGAAATATTTCAGTACTAATATATGTCTAATTTGCAAAGCTAAAAATAGCCTAGTGTATCAATTTCTTTTGCTCCTTTCTCAAAAAAAACCACAAGCTAATACTGAGAAATCTGCTTAAGATGACGTTATCTTTGGGACTTCCCTGGTGGCGCAGTGGTTAAGAATCCGCCTGCCAATGCAGGGGACACGGGTTCAATCCCTGGTCTGGGAAGATCCCACGTGCCGCAGAGCAACTAAGCCCGTGCACCACACCTACTGAGCCCGTGAGCCACAACTACCGAAGCCCATGCGCCTAGAGCCCATGCTCAACAAGAGAAGCCACAGCGAAGAGCAGCCCCCGCTCACCACAACTAGAGAAACCCCGCGCGTAGCAACGAAGACCCAATGCCGCCAAAAATAAATAAATAAGATAAATATAAACTTATATAAAAAAAAAGATGATGTATCTTTGGTTAGAAGAAAGTATCTTTCACAGGTATTGTTTAAATAGTTTATACACACGTGCTTTGATACCAGTTTATAAAGTAGATAATCACCTGAGAGACAGGTGGTATCCTCCACCCACTGATCCTGGTTTTGCTCTTTGAGGGTATGTGATACCCCGTCCACCTAACAGACCTAATTGGCTTAACTGCCAACGAGTATCCTCTAAAAGTCTTGATCCTAGGCGAATACCCCAGCCCCTTCAACTGCTCCCCAAAGCAGACGAGCCGTGTCGGGCACACTCGCACCTGTACTGAGGGTACAGGCACAGAGCTGCACTCGGTCCTCAAGACGGGGTCTGACCAGCCCCGTTCAAGACAGGGCTGTCACTGCCTGTGTCTGCGAAGCGCGCCTCTGAAGCCAGGGCTTCCTCATCACTGCAGGCATCCCACATCAGTGGGCTCGTACTGGGCCTGCAATCCATTAAAATCCTGACTCTTTCTTCCCCCTCATAAGCTGCTGGTAAGGCAGATCTCCCACAGCCAGCACTTTGAGTTCTGGTTTGGGGTTTTGTTTTAATACAGGCACAAGATTTCCTATTTTCTTCCAAGTAATGTCATATTGTGAGTTCTGCTCAATCGTGCCTGCCCACCAAACTCTTTTGGGATATTCTATCATCCAACCTATCATGACCTCAAGCTGATGTGTGTCGCGGATACACGACACACTGATGATGTGACTTCCTGGGGTGCAGATGGAAAACCTTAAAGAGGGCCCGGCACGGGACACAGCCCCTGACCCTCACCTCCCCTGGCTGAAGGCAACCATCTCTCTTCTAGTGTTGCTGCCCTGCCGCCTGCCAAGCCAGTTCTCCTAACACTCTGCAGAGGGTGCTGCTTCCCTGAACTGGAGCTAGAACCACAGGAACCTGCCTCCTCAAACCCCAGCAGGTTCTCAGACAGTACAATACATAGCCCACTTGGTAGAGACTCCAACACCGAAGTCAAACTGCCCTAAGTGCTATGAACAAACCCTAAACACCTGCTCCCTAATTCAGCTGAAGCACTGAAGATATTTTATCACCCTCCTCTTCTGGGGAAATATCTGTCATTTTTGGTCGCTTTGCTATGCAAAATCATCTCAGCCACACAAAACTGAATAAACCCACACACTGACGTCACACCGCAGACAGTACTAGCACATGGCACAGGGCAGAGAAGGGGAAGTCTTTCTCACAAAAGCGACTGGAAACATTGCAGACTCAAACCTGCAGCAGCAGCGTACCAGCGTGAGCTCCGGGTCCTGCAGCCAGGAGGGCAGCGCGGCCGGCTGGCTCATGGCCTGGAAGAGCGTGGCCCTCAGCGCGCAGTAATTATCTCCACGGACTCGCCTGATGGAGGTGAATTTCTGAGACACCTCCTCGTAGCCCTGGACAAAAGCATCAGAGAATTTAAAATGGTCATTACTGACTTCAGAAGAGTGGGGAGAATTTTATTCCTGTGGAAAAAATGTGCCCCCAATCACTAGAAGAACGGAAACAAGACTGGCTGAGTCTTTCGTGTAAGATATTTGAATTCTTTTTTTAATTAATCAAAGGAAATTAACAAATGTTAGCATTGTACATAGTATCAGCATATGTAGCAGACGCAACATACTAGAACATATAAAATAATACACCAAGTACTACTAAAACACTAGTCACCCCCAAAGTTGGAGTTATATGCCCCTTAGCAACCGTTGTAACATTCACTTATTAATAACCAACATTCTGAAGGCTTTAATCTGTGTTTAGATTGACCCTAAACTCTTTAATGAAGAGACAGGAAGAAAAGAGAGATGTACCCAGCTCGTATCTCCATATTAAAAATAATACCCCCAAATCCCAAATTTCCGTGAAATACATAAAAAAACTACATGCTAGGAGGTGCCTGGATAAATTGTTAGACTTTTTCAAAAAGTGGATTTAAGTGTCACTCTTGTTCAGCCTGGAAGTGAAACAAGGAAATGAAAATGCTCAGTGACATGCTCAGTCAACTCCAATACAGCCATCCAAATGGACCATTTTGAGCATGCCCCCCAAAAAGGACACCATCAAATCCCAGTGACCTGGTCCAGGGACCCAGATGACTGAGTTCTCCGCTGGACACTGCTCGGGCATCGGCATCGACTTCGCGGCTTCCCCGCCTCACTCGCCCCCAACCGGGCAGACCTTTCGCTAGTCCTGCTCTTCCGCAACAATCACTCGAAACCCTGCTTCCTACCCACACTTACAAAAAAGAAGAAGTGTCGCCCTCATGGGGTGGGCACCATGTAGACAGTCATCCTGTGTCCAGGCACTGCACCCTGTTATTAGTTGTTTTCAAGGTTCAAGTCACAGGACGATGTTCTAAGTGGATATGAAAGTACGTCTTTCCAATAATAAGGTTTTGAGAGTTGCATTTTCATTCAGTGGCCCAACCGTTGCAACGTAAGGGCCCGTCCGGCAGACTCATGCCTGCCAATATGCACCTCTTCCCTATGGTGAACCCCTAGTCATCCCCAATACTTCCCTATGGTGAACCCCTCTTCCCTATGGTGAACCCCTAGTCATCCCCAATACTTCCCTATGGTGAACCCCTCTTCCCTATGGTGAACCCCTAGTCATCCCCAATACTTCCCTATGGTGAACCCCTCTTCCCTATGGTGAACCCCTAGTCATCCCCAATACTTCCCTATGGTGAACCCCTAGTCATCCCCAATACTTCCCTATGGTGAACCCCTCTTCCCTATGGTGAACCCCTAGTCATCCCCAATACTTCCCTATGGTGAACCCCTAGTCATCCCCAATACTTCCCTATGGTGAACCCCTCTTCCCTATGGTGAACCCCTAGTCATCCCCAATACTTCCCTATGGTGAACCCCTAGTCATCCCCAATACTTCCCTATGGTGAACCCCTCTTCCCTATGGTGAACCCCTAGTCATCCCCAATACTTCCCTATGGTGAACCCCTCTTCCCTATGGTGAACCCCTAGTCATCCCCAATACTTCCCTATGGTGAACCCCTCTTCCCTATGGTGAACCCCTAGTCATCCCCAATACTTCCCTATGGTGAACCCCTAGTCATCCCCAATACTTCCCTATGGTGAACCCCTCTTCCCTATGGTGAACCCCTAGTCATCCCCAATACTTCCCTATGGTGAACCCCTCTTCCCTATGGTGAACCCCTAGTCATCCCCAATACTTCCCTATGGTGAACCCCTCTTCCCTATGGTGAACCCCTAGTCATCCCCAATACTTCCCTATGGTGAACCCCTCTTCCCTATGGTGAACCCCTAGTCATCCCCAATACTTCCCTATGGTGAACCCCTCTTCCCTATGGTGAACCCCTAGTCATCCCCAATACTTCCCTATGGTGAACCCCTCTTCCCTATGGTGAACCCCTAGTCATCCCCAATACTTCCCTATGGTGAACCCCTAGTCATCCCCAATACTTCCCTATGGTGAACCCCTCTTCCCTATGGTGAACCCCTAGTCATCCCCAATACTTCCCTATGGTGAACCCCTCTTCCCTATGGTGAACCCCTAGTCATCCCCAATACTTCCCTATGGTGAACCCCTAGTCATCCCCAATACTCCCTATGGTGAACCCCTAGTCATCCCCAATACTTCCCTATGGTGAACCCCTCTTCCCTATGGTGAACCCCTAGTCATCCCCAATACTTCCCTATGGTGAACCCCTCTTCCCTATGGTGAACCCCTAGTCATCCCCAATACTTCCCTATGGTGAACCCCTCTTCCCTATGGTGAACCCCTAGTCATCCCCAATACTTCCCTATGGTGAACCCCTCTTCCCTATGGTGAACCCCTCTTCCCTATGGTGAACCCCTAGTCATCCCCAATACTTCCCTATGGTGAACCCCTCTTCCCTATGGTGAACCCCTAGTCATCCCCAATACTTCCCTATGGTGAACCCCTCTTCCCTATGGTGAACCCCTAGTCATCCCCAATACTTCCCTATGGTGAACCCCTCTTCCCTATGGTGAACCCCTAGTCATCCCCAATACTTCCCTATGGTGAACCCCTCTTCCCTATGGTGAACCCCTAGTCATCCCCAATACTTCCCTATGGTGAACCCCTCTTCCCTATGGTGAACCCCTAGTCATCCCCAATACTTCCCTATGGTGAACCCCTAGTCATCCCCAATACTTCCCTATGGTGAACCCCTCTTCCCTATGGTGAACCCCTAGTCATCCCCAATACTTCCCTATGGTGAACCCCTCTTCCCTATGGTGAACCCCTCTTCCCTATGGCTAGTGCCATAGCAACTGTATCTTTCCAAGTGTGTAAAAGAATATCCAAAACGAAACAATTAGACAAATAAGGACTAAAAGATAACTGAGATCCAAGCTGTTATCAGGCCCAGAAATGCTCTAATGACTGCCACGGGTCCCGATGGGATGCTTTTCTAACTGATGTGCCTTTGATTACTTGGTCACCGAAGGGTCCAACTATAGGGTCATATCTTTACCTCAAACTGAAATCATAGAGGAATGACTTCAGCATGAGTTCCAAAATATGGACACTTGGATAACTTAGTAAACATCTTCAATCACAGGCTTTAAGGTGCCAACTGTTAGAAGAGATCCTTTAAAGAGACTGGGATCAAAAAATAAGGTTGCAAGTCAGTGTAAGCATTTCTGGGGAAGATGAGAAAACACAGTTTAGATACCTGGCCTCTGGTTATCTACTTTGATACAGAGCTGGGGGTCTTTACAAAATCTACGAGTAGCCAATATGCATAGTCAGCAGATGGCCACACAGATCTAAACGTTCTTAAGCTCTGGCAGGAACTGAGAGTCCCAGGTATGTCGTGATCGAGCTCTCTAACGAGTGCCTGAGACACAAGTAGTCTACAGTCCAGACTTGCCGGAAACAGGGCTGACACTTGCTCTCAGAGCTTCAAAAGTGGCAGTGATATTCGAGTACGGTCAGCCCATTTCAGGGCAGGCATGGGCAGCTGAGGTGCCTGATGAAAGGGGCACAACATTTTCTACAAAATGAAGCTCTGAGGACAAGAACAAATATATTCAAATACTTAACAATTTTAAATCCTAAACAGTACAGTTCTAAACAAACAAAAAAACATTTTTAAGATATTTCTATCAAACATGACAGGGCAATATCTCTAACGTGCCAGAAGTGCATTCAAACTTGTAACGTAAATAATCCCAAGAGAAAAATAAGTAAAGGGTATGTATAATCCATAAGTTACAAGAGGTGGTAGAAGCGTTAGGGTGAAACTGCCATTTCCGTAGCTCGGAGGAAGTCAGATATGGCCACGCCTTGAACAGCCCGGGGTGCCGGGGTGCGCGTGTGGGGCGCGCAGTTGGACCGCTGGCCCCCAACTCTGTCAAAAACCCGCATGTAACTTTACAGGCGGCCCTCTGCATCCATGCGGCATGTAGTGCTGTAGTCCATATTTAGTGGAAAGATCTGCAAAGAAGTGGGCCCAAGCAGCTCAAACCTGTGTTTTTCAAGCGTCAACTGGAGTAGCAACTTCAATCTACAAAGGAACGCTGGATTCAGGATACATCTGAGGGGGAACCAGTAGAGTGTGCTGCTCGACCTGCTGTGCAGTGGGAGTGGGTCAAGGGGCCTGACTCGAGCAATGACCCAACCCAGTCATAGCCACAGCGGGACCGTGTCATGGGAATCCCTGATGTCCCACAGCCTTGGAAGGACTACCTTAGGGTCATCAATCTATGCAATGGGACTGAAAGGGGGACAGCTCCTGGGATGCCCTACATCAGGGGTCCCCAACCCCTGGGCCACGGACCGGTACCGGTCTGTGGCCTGTTAGGAACCGGGCCGCACAGCAGGAGGAGAGCGGCGGGTGAGCGAGCGAAGCTTCATCTGTATTTACAGGCGCTCCCCATCACTTGCATTACCACCTGAGCTCCGCCTCCTGTCAGCATTATGGTGAGTTGTATAATTATGTCATTATGTATTACGATGTAATAATCATAGAAATAAAGTGCACAATAAATGCAATGGGCTTGAATCATCCCGAAACCATCCCCCTCCCCGAGTCCGTGGAAAAATCATCTTCCACGAAACCTGTCCCTGGTGCCAAAAAGGTTGGGGACCGCTGCCCTAAATAAAGGAAGTAGTTCCAGATCCCTCTGCTTAGAAGGTACAGGAGAGTCCAGGCCCCTAGAACTGGAGGACATGGAAAGAAACCTGAGTGGGGACAGCAGATGTATGAAGCCTGCGCCTTTTACCTCACCAGGCCAGAAGGGCAGTGTTCCCAAATGACCCCAAGAGGACAACCAATGGCTGGCCCAACCCTGAACAGCACAGAGCCGTTCATGTGTTTTCCAAAGAAATCAAGTTACTGAATAACTGATTATGATTCTATGTTAATACTGTGACTCCAAACAAGTCCCTTATCTTTGGAGCCTGTTTCCTCATCTCTAACATTAGAGCACCAATAATTACATAGTCTAGTGGCAGTTGTCATAACTAACATCTAAAAATACAAAAGGACATATTAAGTAATTACTTATGATAGACTATTGGAAAGACTCAAAATGCGTGCATCCAGGCATCATACCTTTTTCATACATGTTGCTTTTTGCGTATTTCCCCTCCATTCTTTTTTGCAATAGTCCATGATATCCATTTCAGGAGCTACACTTAATCTGGGTTCTGTTAAAGAATTAAAAAAAAGGGGGGGGTGGGGAGGGGGAAACAATGAAACAAAGCAACATCAGAATAATGGTACTGCTTTACCTGAGATTTCCTTTCTCGCTCACTGCAGTCCCCCAAAATCCAGAATTCCACCACTGCCTACCATCTGGTCCAGACCTCCAGCACCTCGCTCCTAGATGACCACCGAGGTCTCCCAGTGGGCCTCCCCGTCACCATACCCTACCAACCATTCTCCACACGGCAGCCAGAGGGGTGCATTTAACACTGAAGTCAGACGCTACCCACCGCTGCTGGGCTCCAAGGCCTCCCATCACACTCGATTCCACTCCCTTACTACCTACAAGAGCCTCCTGCCCTGGCCGCCCACTGCCTTTCTGGCCTCAGCTCCCACCACTCCCCACACTGACGGTTCCTGCCCTGCCTGCGTGGCACCCGCTCCTCACTCCCTGAAGGTCTCTGCTCACCTCCTGACACTGACGCCCAATATCAAAAGGTCACACGCACCCCTTCACTCTATTCCCCTTACATGGTTTTGTTTTTCTTATTGGCACTTATCAACACCTGACATATTTCTTTTTCTGCACCCTGCCTTCCCCACCCCTACACAGACACACAGACACACACCACACATACACACGGCACAACATGAGCTCCCTGAGGGCAGGGGCTATGTTTTGTTTCTCAGCTGTGCCCTCAGCACCTGTGACCACACGGACCCAGGTGCCCATGAATAATGTTCAAATTAAATACGCAGCAGTCTAAGCTCTGAGAAGATACATCTAATGATTTGTAATTTGTTTTTTACATCCATTATACAAAGAGATAACCCCTCTATTACAAAAGTGTATTTAATTGTCTTTATTTAGTTATATCCTGCCTTGATCCCAAAAGGCTATAAACTGTTGATAATCAACCAGAAATTAACGGAGCTCTCAACACTAGTTGAACCACAGACCTTGTCTGACTCTAATAACACATCCCCCCAAATTAAAAAATACAACTTATGATCAAATGATATAGCAAAAAAATGGCCTTTAAACTTTCCTTGTTTAACATATGAGGTTTGAGATTTGATTTTGTGGCATACGCATATGCACGCACATGCGTATGTCTGTGTGGATGTTCTAGGAAGAAAGAGAAGTAAATTCCCAGGCATCTCTTGACTTCCTTTTTAAAATACTGAAGAAGTAAATGTTAGCAAAGAAATCAGGATATACACACAGAAGTACCTTACAACATATCTACTCAGGAGGAAGTTGAACACAAAATAAAGATGTTATATTCAGCTCAATTCAATAAACACTTACTGCGTGTCTAGTATGTGCCAAGCTTTGAGCTAGGAACGGGGGCGGGGTATGAAGACGTTAAAGCCCCAGATTCTGTCCTGAATGTGTTTAGAGACTAGTGAAGAAGAAAGGACCACAGGTACTCACCACGCAGGGTGTGACGGATGAGGGATGACTGATTGGAGGAGCCCAGCAGGAGCCCCTAATCCCTGTTTGCAGTTCAGGTAAACCAATTTTTTTTTCAAACACAAAATGTAAGAACCGCCTGTTTTAAAAATCTCATGGTAAATCCTTTCACAAGGAAAACAAACCTTTTATACAAAAGGGAAAATAACACATATACAGATAACAGATACATTTATCTGTGGCATAAGTCAGGACTGGCTTAAAGGTAAAACAGACCCCTGGGGCATAATACACGGAGACCACAAATACCACCGCTGCAGAGCCAACCCTCAAACACAAACCAGTCATTGTTTGAAGTCAATAAACACTGTTTGAGTGTCTATTTAGTGGAGGGAAGATTTCCCTTTTATCGCCTTCTTACTCACCTCCCCGCAAAGCTTGAGGAACTACAAATGTCCAGAGCTGAGGACACTTCTCGGGGCACGTTCTGCCACGAGGCAGAGCATGCTTCCAGCTCAGGAAGGGCCTCCCGGGAAGAAGGTCCAGCCTTGCCAGTCTCCTCACTTGCAGTCCTCTTCCTGTGTGCACCAAGACAGGACCCGGCCCCTGGTCAGCGAGGCAGGCCACACCTCAGGACTGAGGGGAGAAGGCAGGAGGCTCAGCGGGCTCAGAGGCCAAGCCACAAGCCACAGCCCTGTGCTGAATCAGAGGTCCGCGTGACACGGTGAGGGTGGAAAATGGGTACTCGCAAAGCGCCAGCATCAGAATTATACTTTCAGTCCCATCCTGCCGCCATTCTTTGGGAGGAGGGCTCCAACCGCCACCGCGTGCCATCCTCCAGGCTAGAAGCTGGAGACACAGGACAGGCAGTGCCTGACCGCTAGCAGTTTAAGTATACAACAGTTCCTTGCTTTGTTTAACTGCATCCAACACAGACTGATTAGTGTTCCCAGGAAAGAACATTTCTAGTGGCAAAAAATCCCCACAAAGACAAACACTCTCGAGAACACAAAAAAACACAAAGGGGGAAGCTGAAAATCAGAGTGGCAACCAGAAGCCAAAATAACCAAGAGGTCTGTTCCTTAACCACCATATGGTGACAAAGACAAGGATTCAGACTCTCAGAGGATGGGAAGTTAAAACTGAACCCCTCCAGAACGCTGGGACTCTCAATTGAGAGGCTAGGGCAAGAATCGCAAACTTTTTCTCTGGTGGGCCAGAGAGCAAGTAACATAGGCTTTGAGGGTATAAGGTTTTCTCTCACAACTACTCAACTTTACTATGCATGAAAATCACCATGGGGGATGTGTAAACCAAGAAGTCCCAATAAAACTTTATTTACAAAACCAGGTGCCATGTCAAATTTGGCCAGGGAGCTATAGTTTGCTGACCCCTGGGCTAGGTGAAAAAAACCTTTTCACTAACAAAGAGAGAGCATAAAAAAACTCTCTGCCTTGGCCTGGGCTCTGACTCGGGGAGAGAGGAAGCCTCCCCGGAGAATTCATAGCCACGGGCCGGCTCTCACACTGGGACAGGGTGTGACCTCACACTAGCTGCAAGACCCTGGAAGCTCAGACCCAGCAACTAACCTAACGTGGCCCAAGGCAGGTGACTCCCTGGGTGCCTGGCAGAAACAAGGCCAAATTCTCTCACACTCAAGACAGGCTGCATAAACTCTACACAGATACACAAAAGCTGAGCTTAGAATTCAAACTCTGAAGAAACAAGAAATAAGGAAAAATAGCAACTGGCATAATTAGGCCCACCAGGATTTTCAGATAATGGGATTATCAGGCCTGAAAGAGTATGTTCAAAATGCTTAAAGGAATAAAAGAAGGAATAAAAACATGAGCAAAGAGCAATACACTACCAAAAAAAGACCAAGCAAATTCAGAGGGAAAACAGAACCTTTCCAAAAAAGAAAGAAAAAGAAAATATTTCCGAAGGAACTGTCCTGAATGCAACAGAGGCTGAAAGTCAGAAAATATCTGAAAGGGTGTGTAACAGAGGGACCTGGATGACTGAATGGAAGCTAGCAAACACCTCATTAGAGCTATGAAAGGAGTAAGTAGAGAGAATAGGAAAACGGCAACGTTCAGAAAGATAGTGGCTGAGAATTCTCCTGAACTGGTGAAAACTAGCCATCCTCAGATTCAGAAAGTAAAAAAAAATCCCAAGCAAAGTGTTTAAAAGAAAAAAAAAAAAAATCCATACTTAAGAAACCTCAAGGAGAAACTGCAGGACACCGAAGACAAAGAGAAGACAGAGAAAGACAGACTTCCAAGGATCGGACTGACTGCAGTACTTTCAACTACAACAGAAACCAGAAGACAATGCAATAAGATCATCAAGAAAATTAGAAAAAACAAATATTCATCTGGGGTTATTCAAGAAAGAAAGTAAAATAAAGAAATTTTTATATGGACAGAGCTTCCACCAGAGGCACTTCCATAGGATGTTATTGCAGGAAGGGCCATGAACCCAGGAGGACTGAGAGTCAGGGTATAAAGGGATCCATTCTGACCTCAGACTAAAGCTGGACAAGGCCTCAGACAAGGCCCCCTGAAAAGCTAGAGCACCTGCACAGGCCCTCCCTGGGGGGCAGAGGAGAATTCCAACAGAGAGCCTGCAGAGAGAGCGAGAAAGCAAGGGGCCCCTGCACCCACAGCAGGAATGAACCATGGCTGAAGAAGCACTTTCTCCGCAGGAATATGAGCGCTAAGGACTGAATCCGCGGGGAACGGTGGGCAGCTGCGGCAGGGGATTCGAGCATCCTCTGAAGGTTATGGGGGGCCAGACCGTGACAAGTAACATCTCCCTCGGCTACCACAGTGACGAGTTCCACCAACGCCTTGTGAGGAAGACTCGAAAATTATCATCAAAGACCCCACTTTGTATCTCTTGTTCCTAATTACACGTATAATGCTGTGCTAACCATACGACAAACAGGAGCTAGTTCTTAAACCAGAACACACACATCACACAAGTAGTGCACGAGAAAATGCCACCTGTGAATCACCTGTGGCATACCCCCAAATCGGAGCATCTTCACGGGCTCCCGCACGAGGCTAGCAGGGAAGGAAGCGGGCACTTCTCCACACACAGCCCCGCCGGCCGCGCCCCCAGCAGAGGCTCACCCTAGCAGCCGTGGGTCCACGGGTCCTGGCGGGGTGAGCAGAGCAGGCACGACTGAGCAGAAGCATGGACACAAAATCATGGAATGATGGGAGAATTAGTGCTCTCAGTCCCACGCCCGTTCTTCCTTATCAGTTCATCAGATTCACACGGCCTTCTGCACGCAAAGACCCGGAGAGCCAGCTTCTCAGTAAGTCCTTCCACTTGAAATGAAAAATGCCCTTCAAACCCAAACTCTCCCTCTAAGAATATCAGGAAGTCAAGAACTGAGAGAGAGTGGTGTCAGCAGATTAAACAAAGCCTCACGGGTGCAAAAACCATATGAATGTAAAGAACGCAGGGGAAGTATCTGTAATTAAAACTGTAAAACCTCAGGAAGCAGTATTCCCCAAACACACCTCAGCAAAATGAATAATCCAATACAGATAAGACCACACGCATACGCATGTTTCCTAGGAAGTACATCTCAATATTTCATGGAAATGGATATACCGATGTAACTGCATTTTCTACTATAAACAGTAGGAACTCTATAAAGAAAACAATTCCAAACATACCTGATGACCCTCTTTCATGTATAAGTAATTCTTTCTCCTTTTCTATTTCATCCGCCGCACGATACATGTCCTCCTCGCTGAAATCATACCAAGTTAGACATTTCAAAAATGTGTTGCACTGACATGTTCCCTCTTATCACAACATGCAACTGCTGAAAACATTTATAAGACACGCAAAGTTTAACTTTTTCACATTACATGATGACAGTCTGATAAAACATGGGTCTTTTATCTTAGACTCACGTTTCTAGCATTCCAATTCAGTTTTTTACTTTAAATGAGGCACTTTACACCACTCCACTGGCTGCACGGCTCTGAGGCCATTTTAAATGTAACGTCTTTAATGCCTCACGTGTGTAAGCATCTTAGCACGCACCTTATCAGTGAAGCCATGCCATGCTGGAGATGGTGCTAATAAAAGTATACAGGAGTGCAGGCCAAGTGCCAACCTCAGTATGTCACGAGCAAATTTTACAAGAGCTACTCTAAAAACAAGGATAGGAGATGTACAAGTCCCCAAAGCTACGAAACCTCCCTCAGGCCCCTCCTGATCCCCGAGGCCCACACGCAAGCAGCCACCCGCCTTCTGCCGAGCACAGCCCTCGCACCCCGCACACTTTCACTGGGACTTAGCACAACGGCTCCCAAAAGAGTCTCTAGGCTCCTTCAGTGAGCTAACAAGAACCTACTAAGTCCTGGAAAGGGAGAAAACCCCACTGGGTGCCAGACAAGGATGAAAAACGGGACTTCTGAGTTTTAAGATGCCTCCTTTTCCCCTCAAGATACACCACCACGTGACAATCATGGGAAAGAGAAATGCCAACTCTATCTTTGCTGAAACCACAAGACATGTGAAAGCCCAAACCGTCCAAAAGTGGAAGAACGGGTAGGAAGGGACGGAGGACAGGGGAAGCCTCGAAGCCAGTGGAGGGGCATCTGCTGGAAGGGAAGACCAGTACACCCTGCAGGGCCCCAGTAAGGCTCAGGAACTGGAGGTGCCAAGTGCTTCAGAGGGTATAGGAGACACCCAGGGCTGAACACAAGGAAACTGGCTGGTGTACACATCAGGAGAGATCAGACCCCCAATTCCCAGTACTCCCTCCCCGTGACAGCACACCCCAAAACTCCTCACACAAGACAGGAGGCTGCATGCACACTGGACATTGGACACAGGAAGGAGGAGTTACCAAGGAACTGAGTGAGTGACTCGAGAGACGTACTCACATCCTGGATTCCCGCAGCTCCCCAGCTCCTCGTGCATTAGCCCAGCGGGAGGAAAGAGGACCAAGTGAGAGGGAGCAAGAGACAGAAGAAGGGCCGCTGAGAGAGACAGACTGAGCTGGGAACTAACATACCCTCCACCCCTCTGAAACCCTTCAATGGCTCCCATATAAGCCAGGAGGTCTAAATCTGGACCCATCCCACCACTCTAGCTTGTCTTCTGTGATTGCCCTACACACACCCACACTTCTGTCCAAACACCTGACCGACCCTAGCCTGTGCTTTCATACCTGTGCTTGGCTCCACCCATGCCCCGGCGCGAATGGCCTACCGCCTGCCACCTCAGGGCACATGCCGTGTGGGCGGCCTCGCTGGGGCGCCATGGCTGGAGTCACCCAGGGCTCAAGCACTCCTCACTAGCCATACGTATAACCGTGCAACTCAAGCGACCACACTTCTCACCACCTAAATGTATCCACCTGTAAAAAGGACAGTAAGAGCGCTCACCTCAAGAGACTGCTGTGAAAACAGACACATAAATACTTAGCACTCAAAAACGTTAGCTAGCCTTATGAATTTTCATGCTACATCCATTCGTGTAGAGTAGTGGTAAGATCATTTCTTATTCCTTTTTTCCTTTTCTTCTCTCCACGTAAAGGAGATGGGGCGTGTGTGCCTGTCTTTTTTAATGTTGTGAGGTTGAGGGGACATACTAGGGAAAAGGTACTTTCCATGTGCTCTAACCCCAGTGAGATTTCAAGTAACAGGTGTGATGTCACCCATGGAGCCCGTGCCAGGGTTAAAAGCAAACAGAAACCAGACTCGCAGGGACTATACATCAAACGCTTAAAATAAAAAGTGACTAAATGTGTTAAGGTCTTTTTTCAATAGTTTAATGTTATCTTTTCGCCTCCTTCCTAGCTTTATCAAATAGGAGAGAAATTCTGATCCTATAAAACAGGCATTTAAGTGAATCATTTTCACAGTATCATTATCAGAAGCATGTCTTTGAGGAAGCCACTTCCCT
The DNA here is from genome assembly GCF_009873245.2 of Balaenoptera musculus. NCBI lineage: Eukaryota > Metazoa > Chordata > Mammalia > Artiodactyla > Balaenopteridae > Balaenoptera > Balaenoptera musculus. The sequence continues at coordinate 12,375,227 of NC_045787.1, read as the reverse complement.
AATCTTGGCCTCAGTTTTCTCATCTTCAAAACAAGAAGACCAGACAAGACCTAAATGATCTACATGGTTCCTCTTCCAGTTCTTAGTTTTAACAGACTATGCATCTATTCGCACTTCAAGCGAATTCTGTGGCTACGGGCAGGCATATTCGCCTGCACTCTTGTCTCTTTCCTTTCTAATCTACAAAATAACCAAAGTGCAATGGCAACACCAGTGCCCAGAGAAGGTTCTCTAAACAAGCATCTCTCTGCACAGCCGCAAATACAAATTCCGCCAGACCAACAGGAAAGGGACGCAAAGAGGTCAACAGGAGAACTAAATGCAAAAGGAAGACAGAGCAGAAAGGGAGATTACTGGTAATAGAAATGCGGTGACTCAAGAGATACAAAAGAAGTAAAGCAGAAATTGAGGAATGGGAGGCCCGGAGTATATTCAAGTTACCTTAGCCACACTAGATTTCATTCAGATTCCCTGCACAAATGTTTGCCAACTTCCATGGCCACCAAGGACATGTGGCCAAGGACATTTGCTAACTTGCCAAGGCCACCAGGGAAACTATAATATGGCTTTTAAAAGCCACTGTATCTCCTTGGAGAGAAGATAAGTTAGAAGTTCAAGCAATAAAGCTCAATCAATATGATCAGAAAATAAGACATTTAACAGCCAAAATGAAACATTCATCCAATATAAGGACCATCAACTGGAAAGTGAGAGAGGTGTGTGAAAGCAACAAAAATTAAAATAATTTGATTTAAAAAAATACTTCATTCAATAAACTTCTGCTTTAACTTTTTTAAGTATCAAAATATTAAAGCTGAAAATAACAACAAAAAGAAATTATATTTAAAGTTGGGAATCTGAAATAGCTAGAAGTTTAAATTTTTGTCATGGGAAGGGAAGACATAGAAACAATGCAAGGAAAGGGGATATTATATGATAAGATAAAATCCTTGATGCTGACCAGTTTCAGAAATTGGGCAATCTTTTGTGTGTGTCAAGTTGGGGTGGGGATGAGGAGTGTCCACCATTTGGCACAAAGAGGCCACTGAAGTCCACAGGCTCACATGATCGCCACAGCAAAAAGTTTCCTTCTAGAAGACACGCCCATCACTAGAGAAGTAGTAAAGAAAAGTGAAAGTCTTAAATGTTACTTGATTACCTGGGGACCCTGGCATGTGAGTCATACTCAAGTACACAATTGAGTTAAATTTTAAAACCAAAATGCTAATAATTCCTACTTAGAAAATTATTAGTTTAGTACCATAATGTTACTTTAAAGTATTTTCAAGCTCCCATTTTCTCTCAGAGATGAATTATTTTACTCTCAATATTAAGGCAATATATACCATTGAGTAGGTTACATGACATTGTCTACTAAATTATAACCTTCCTCTTGCTCTTTTCAAAGACCTGGATAACAATAAATGTTTGAAAACTTAATTTTAAAATGCTTACTACATGTAGACAAAATTACACTACTCCCCAAAACAAAAGCTATAAGCTAAAAACACAGGGCTCAGTGAAGCAGAAGACATTTCTGTGAAGCCAATTTTTCAATTTCTGATACAAGTGAACACATGATACGAAAAAGTGAATTCTAACATAGATGCAAAGCTAACAAGACAGCACTTTAACCACTCCCCGTATGGATCATTTGCACCAAGCTTCCCTTAGTTATCTAAAAAAGCTAAACCGAGTATGACTCTGCTCAGCTCTCTGGACTTGAACGCGGCAGTTCATGCTTAACCTGGCCTGTCCTAGAAGACTAATGGCCCAGGCAGTGTTGCTGAAAGTGTCAACCACTGTGACACCACGCGCCATAACACACAGGCACAGGAAAAGCAAAGACCACTCAACCCAGCCTTTCTCCACCTCTTAGCGGTTGTAGAGATGAGAGAACAACACATCAAATGCAGGAAAGTACCGGCACCCAGGCTGAAATTCCACCTCCGATCTGCAAGTGGACTTTCCATGACTGGCTCGGGCTACTCCACGTGACTCCCAGAGGTGTCCGGGGACAACCCAGACACCCTCAACAAGGAGGTTTCTCAGGCATCCCAGCTCTGAAGCAGGTTCTACACCCAGGAGGGGGAAGGGGCAGGAGGGAGTCGCTGTTACCCCATCAAAGACAGCCCCCCCGCTCCCCGGGGCTGCTAAGGTGGGTGGGAAAACACATTCGCACAATAGCACATTTAGCAACACCCGAGGACAATGGCTTCACAGTTTGTTGTTCACAGCCCTTCTGAGAATCCACAGCTCTCCTCAGAACCTAAGTCCAGAAAAACATACACGCATAATTTTGCCTTCCACTCCAGAGGGGTACACAGACACACCATGCTCCCCCCTACACACAGCCAGCCTGTGGACCCCAGATTCAAACCCTGTCCCACCATCAGGCAGACAGAGGAGGACCATGGAGTACTCTCACTTCTCAATTCCCTAAGCATGTCTAGCCTGGCCACCAACCATGTCCCAGAACCATCCTGGTCCTCAAGGACTGTAGTATTAGCTTAGCCAAGAGGAAGAAGTGACACAGCGTAAGTTTCAACCATATGGGTCAGGTGAGCAGGGGATGGAGTATAGGAGACCTGCTGATAGGAGGAGTGAGGAAATTTCCAAAAAAGTCAACTGAATCTGGTCTGACCTAATACTTCCTCAAAAGGGACCCTGAATCATCTTGTGAGCCATCCTTAGGGCTTGTCCAAGGGATGTCAGCCAACCACAGCTCTCAAGTGAACTAAGAAAAAAAGGAAAGAAAGGAAAGGAAGGAAGGAGATTTAGGAAGTAGCTTATCCATATGATTTTTACATCTTTCTTCCCCACTATTTCTCTCCCTTGCAAAACACAGTGAGCTTAGTCACAAGGAATTGGTGTCCTACAGTACAGCCTGTAGGACATGAGCCATCCCTTCCCCTACCCTTCACTGCACCTCTCAGAGTCACAGCCCGAATGTACAATATAATGGCTACAAAAGTTGGGCTGTGATTTGTATTCGTAATTTCTATCCACTGAATGAATTAAAATGACTCTGCGGGGTATCTCAAAACATCTGCATTTTATGGTGTTTCATATTTCCAGATGCAAATATTTTACTCAATTCCTGTGCACGTCAAACCTAACTCTCTGGGTGGGAAGAAGGGATTTGGCTCCAATGACAGAACAGCACAAGATTCAAAAACTATTTTAGGACCTAGTTCAGGCATTACACTATTTATTTATATCTACACTCAACTATTAGGCTGCATATATCATCATGTAAGAACTAATGTGCACACATTATACTGCAAACTATACAATGGCAATGTTTATATGCTGCAGTACAGTTTCTCTAGCCCTTAAGAAAATATCAGAGTGCAATGAGAAGTAGCCCCACTGCCCATATAATAAACAGGAAAGCCCAGAACGTAAGATATGATGTTCAGAAGCTGATGTTTGAAGTTATCTTCACCTCCTTTCCCTGGCTCCCCCTTGTTCTCTTATGAGAGTTAAAAGAGAATGAGCTCATCAGAGACAACAAAAATAGGAAGAAAAAGAAATTAAGCTAGTAAATAAACAGCAAATTGGAATATCTATTCCAGAAAAAAAAAAAAGTGAAGTTTGCATGATTATATGTCATGTTCCTCTACCTAGTTTTGCTGAGGAAGCCAGAAAGACATGGGGGGAGGTCCCCACCCAGGCATCAGGGAACCTGGCCCTGAAACCTACTCCCTGTGCCTCCCTGGCCAAGCTGCACCTATCAAATCTGCAACTCAGTTTCCTAATGGATAAAATGACAAACCTAGGCTGGGTTGTTTACATTCCCTTCAGCTCCACGCCCATAATTCTACTGACAGTAGAGAGAAGAGGCACCTGTGCCACAAAACCTTTTCGCCAGGGAAGAGTGTTCCTTTTGCACCATGACCCATTTCCCCAGGTGCTCAGACTCCAGGAACCACCTCCAGTAGAAAAGCTTGCCAAATAACTCTGTGTATTTGGGGGACCGTGGTTCGGACTTCAAAGTTTCTGCATCTCCCAGGAGGGCACGACACAGCTGAGGCTGAGAAGCAGCATCTGAGGGCCAGGGCCGCTAGGTGGGAGCACAGCTCAGACCACCGGGGCCTAAGTGAGGTAGCAGCAGTCGGCCTGGAAGCTGCAGGCTGGAACCAGCACGGGCTGGGAAGGGGAAGAGGCAAAGACCACCCCTATGCCCACCCCAACTTTACCCGCTGCAGCGTCTCAGGTAGGGCTCAAGCCCAGGGAGCAAAACTGCAGCCACATCTGCTCACATGGGCTCACATCTGCACACACACGGGCGTGCACAGTGGTTTCAATTAAAAAATAAAATAAAAGGTTACTATTTAAAAATCAGAGGAATTCCCTGGAAGTCCAGTGGTTACGATCTCTGGCGGGGGAACTAAGATCCCGCAAGCCGTGTGGCACGGACAAAAAATTTTAAAAAATAAAAGTGAAACACCTGGATGTAATTTGAAAATAAAATAAAAATCAGGACATTTCAAACAAAAGTCAGAATATCTGGAATCTTCTATAGGCTGGAACCTAGTGGACCCTGTCCCCATAGGACTCAGCTCTCCAGGAACCCATGGGACACCTGCCTAGCTCCTGGGGGCAGGAGTTTGAGACCTCCTGCTCTAAATCTTAACCCATTAAGTGTGGATAACACTATCCCAAGGGGCTTGGGTGCTCAATGAGAAGGTCAAAGCCCACGATAAAGAGCCATGCAAGCGAGAATTATTATAATACATTATCTGCAATAACAGCTCCCCCAGGACCCCTTTTTAGGAAATGGGGGGGGGGGGAAGCACACTTTCCGGCCAATTAAGATCTCTGTCAAACTGGTTACCTGAGCACTTTCGTTAATTTTGGAATTCCAAAGGCATTTATATGTGACTAAAACTTGAAAGTGCAGAAAAGTTTCAGCCTTCAAGTTTATATTCTGCTTCCACCCCTGCCCCCAAATCCTTGCAGAAACTATAAACTCTTCCGATGTACGCAGCCGCCTTTACAGTTCAATAAGGAATTGATCTAAGCAGCACTGCCTTTCGCATTTGAAAATCAAGGCGGTTGGGGACATCGAGTTAAGCAGCTAACGGGCAAAAGAATTGGGGCAGACTCCGTCCAAAGTCTGTCCAACAGGTGGGACGCTCATCAAGCGCAGACTTGCCTTCCAAGAACAAACAGGTCGCGTGGCTCAGCTTTCCTGGGGTTGTGACAGCGACAACCTTAGTCCCTTCCCGCGACAGGTTGGGGGAAAGCGCTAATGGAGTGAGTTATAAGATAATATGCTTCTGGAGTCTGTTTCCCAAGTTGCTGGAGATTTCTTTAGCTTTAGAGCTATGGAAATGTCAAAAAAGCGGGGGAGGGTACTGGATAACCAGAATTTTAAAACGCGCCTTCCGGAAAAACTTTTGTCATCGGACACATTGGATACAAAAGTGCCTTCACCGACGACCTTACTTAAAAGCAAGGGGGCGAAGGGCCCTCCGCCGGCTCCTGCTCCGCCCACCCCACCCCACTCCACGCCCGCCCGTGGGTGCCGAGCCTGGGGCCCCACGCCGCCCCGCCGTCCCCGCCCCGCGACCCGCACTCACTGCTCGGCCGGGCACCGCACCGCGGCTCGCGGCTGCCCCCCGGCCACAGCTTTCTCGCCGTCCAGCGCCGCGGCCCCCGCCTCCCGCGCCGGCTTCTCGGCACAGCTCTCCCCCGGCCACGCTCCGGGCTGAAGCATCGTCCCCCGACTCATGGGGCCTCCGCCGGCGGCGGGGCCGCAGGGGTTCGGCCGCCTCCCAGCGATCCGGAGCCCCTCCCGTCGGGGCACCCGGCAGTGGCCGCCACTGCAGCGCTGCTGCCTGCCGGTTACCGACGGCGCACAGGACGCTTCCGCGCGCGTCACCACCGCCCGCCCCGCGGCCTCTGACCCGCGACGAGTGGGCGCGGCCCGCGACGGCCGGGAGTCCTGCGACGCGGAGCCTGCGCATGCGCCTGCGCGGGCCGAGCAGCCCGAGAGGACCGCCCACGCGAAGCGCTATGGCGCGTGCTCCACCCCCGCGCGCCGCCGGCCCGCCCCAGAGTTCCCCGCGCGCGGTCATTGACCTCAGGCTCGCGGTAGCTGTTCGTCCTCGCGTACCCGGCCGTGAGAGAGAGAAAGCGCTGGACAAGTGGCGGGACTCGGCCTCGGTGAGGAGGAGGAGGGCCGGCCTGGGGCGTGAAGGGCACTAACATGTTTGGGCGCCTTACAGTGTCGCTCTGGGCTTCGGAGCCTCGCCCTCCGCCGGAGGAGTTTCCTCGGCTGTAGAGCGAGGGATGTGGTCCGAGTGGGTGATGTGCGGCTTCCCCGGCCTCCCAGGGGCGATGCCGTCACCACCCGCCCCGAGCCTGGAGCCCGGCGGGCTCTGGCCTTCGGCGTGGTGCCGCGCTTGTCGCTCCAGAGCTGAGTTAACAGCTATCCCCTCCGTGAGAAGGGGGACACGGTCCTACCCAACCGGTGGGCCAGCGCAGCCGCGTGTGTGTGTCTTGTTGGACTACATTCTTTCAAATAGGAAATTTGGGGGGCTTCCCTGGTGGCGCAGTGGTTAGGAATCTGTATGCCAATGCGGGGGACATGGGTTAGAGCCCTGGTCTGGGAAGATCCCACATGCTGCTGAGGAACTAAGCCTGTGCACCACAACTGCTGAGCCGCCTGCCACAACTGCTGAGCCTGCACTCTAGAGCCCACGAGCCACAACTACTGAGCCTGCGCTCTAGAGCCCGCGAGCCACAACTACTGAGCCTGTGCTCAAGAGCCTGCAAGCCACAACTACTGAGCCCACATGCCACAACTACTGAGCCTGCACTCTAGAGCCTGCAGGCCACAACTACTGAGCCCACGTGCCACAACTGCTGAGCCCGCGTGCCACAACTGCTGAGGCTGTGCCCTAGAGCCTGCGAGCCACAACTATTGAGCCCTCGTGCCATAACTACCGAAGTCCGGAGCCCATGCTCTGCAACAACAGAGGCTGCTGCAGTGAGAAGTCCATGCACCACAACAAAGAGTGGCCCCCGCTCACCGCAACTAGGGAAAGTCTGCAGCAACAAAGACCCAACGCAGCAAAAATAAATTAATTAATTAATTAAATAAATCTATTAAAAAAAAAGCCAAATAGGAAATTTGATTGAGAAGGAGCAAGAGCAAAGGGAAAATATTAACAGACTTCAAAGATGAGAAGACAAAAATGTTTCCTGTCCAGGGAGGGAATAGCAGAGTAGCTGCTAAAGATGAGCAGCAGTCATGGGTGCAGGGGGCAAAGAGCAGAGGGCCAAAGTATGGAGGAAGGGAATGACTTGGGCAGTTCGGAAACCTACAAGGGGTTCTGGGGTTAAATGGGTTCATAATGGGGTTTTATTGAAAGATGAACCTGGAAGAAGGGTACTGGAGACCAGATCTTGAAAAGCCTCCTTCAGCTAATGGGGAACCTTGTGTTTGATCCTCCTTGAAAGATCGGAAGGAGATTATTTTAAAAGGTCATTTTGTCTGCAGTTAGAGAAAAGGTTGGAAAAGGGACAGGGAAACCAATATAGGGAGACTATGTAGTAATGGGCATCAAAGGGAGAAACTGGCTGGAAAGAATACTTGCATTTTATGGCAAAGAACTGTGGCGGGTTTTCCACTTTAATTTTATTTGAAAAAGTAAAATACACATGCTAAAAAAATTCAGAGCATACAAAAGAATATGCAGTCAAATTTTGTATGGATGTTAAGGGCGTGGGATTATAGTGGGATGACTAGTGTCCCCTAAAATTCATTCTCCAACTGGAAATGCAATGTGACCTTATTTGGAAATAATCTTTGAAGATGTAATCAGGTAAAATGAGGTCCTGCTGGATTAGAGTGGGTCCTAAATCCAATGTCTGGTATCCTTATTTAAGAAGAGAGGATGCAGACATATATAAACACAGAAGGAATTAGGATATGTGAAGATGGAGGCAGAGATTGGGGTGATGTAGCTAGAAGCCAAGAAATGCCAGGAGCTGCTGGTAGCTCGGAAAAGACAAAGGTTATTCCAAAGAGCCTTCAGGAGAAGCATGGCCCTGCTGACAACTTGAGTTCAGATATCTCCTCTCAAGAACTGTGAGAATAAATTGCTGTTGTTTTAAGCCTCTCGGTTTGTAGTACTTTGCAGTAACCACCCTAGGAAACTAATACAGGGATAAAGATGAAGGCTTGTAAAATACTATCAGGCTGAATTTATTGATAAGAGCCTACAAAGCAGATACATTTTACCTCAAAGGGTTAGAAAAAGATTAAGTTTGTTTGATTGTTTGCTGAGTATGTCTCTTCCAATTGTACCTGTGGAACTAAGAAAATAACCACAAGATGGCTTTCAGAGCCCAATGGACTCACTGTGAGAAGAAACTGGCAAAAACACCATTGATCACTGACTTCCTTCCACCCAAAAGTGTCTACACTAAATGAAGTTGAAGTGCCAGAACTGCCTAGGATACTGTAGAGGAAGATCTCCAAAGTCTTGGGAAGATGGGAATCTTAGAGTTGATTTATCATGTAAGACTTTCTCACCCACCTCAGGAGGGTCCAGAGGACATTACCCTTCAACATGACTATGAGAAGTAATTTGTGAAGTGAGTCCCAGCACCTTGAAGAGATCTGCAATTGCTCCTCTCTGTATTCAGATGTATCTTACAATGGAATCTGTTATCATCAAACAGATTCTTAAATGCAGTGGTGATGATGGGATCTCAGGGTGGCAGGTAGGGACCAGTGTGGTTGCTGTAATGGACAGCTGAGCCAAAGCAGTAATCAGAATTATCTGACTCGCAAAGACCTATGGTATTGGCTAGTTGATCATGGTGTCCCTAGAAAAGAAATAGATGGATAATTCCTAAATTCTTACTTGGTCTTTATAAGCAGAAGAGTTCTGGGAACTCCCTGGTGGTACTCAGTGCTCTCACTGCCGAGGGCCCTGGTTTAATCCCTAGTCAGGGAACTAAAATCCAACAGGCTGCACAGCGCAGCCAAAAAATATATAAGCAGAAGAGTTCCAGGTCTATGAACAGAAACCCTAACTTGTGTCACCAAAACAGAAAGTCACAGCCCCTCAATCAGTTCCCAGGCTTGAGCCAATTTACATACCCAGAACTCTGAATGAAGGGGAGGCCAGGTCTTCTTGAGGAAGGACCCTACTTCAGTGCCAAAAATGTATAGTGTTAATTTTTTCCCCAGCCTACCCCACAGGGTCCTATAGCCATCAACAAGAGTGACTGTGCATTGGGGGAAAGGAAATAACCAGACTTTTGGGGCTTAGTAGACAGTGGGTTTGACCTAATTCATGGAAACCCAAAATATCACTGTATCTACCTATCAGAGTAGGGGCTTGTGAAGGTCAAATTATCAGTGGAATTTTAGCTCAGGTTCATCTTATATTAGGCCCCGTGGGTCTCTGAACACATCCTGTGGTTATTTCCCCAGTTCCAGAATGCATAAAAAATGGACATGCCCAGCAGCTGGCAGGATCCCCACAATGGTCCCCTGACCTGTAGAGTGAAGGCTGTTACTGTAGGAAAGGACAAATAGAAGCCACTAGACCTGTTGCTACCTATAAAAATGTAAACCAAAACAACACCACATTTTTGGAGGGATTGCAAAGATTAGTACCACTATCAAGAACTTGAAAGTTGCAAAGGTTGTGATATGCATCACATCCCTTTTCAACTCACCTATTTGGCATGTGCAGAAGACATGGATCTTGGAGCATGACTGGATTTTTGTAAATCCGGTTATGTGATGATCCCTGTTGCACTGCTAAACCAGATGTGGTTTCATTGCTTGAGCAAATCAACACATTTCCAAGTACCTGGTGTGCAGCTATTGATCTGGCAAATGCTTTTTCCTTTATATGTGTTGAAAAAGACCACCGGAAGGAGTCAACTGACAAGGTCAGCAGCACACCTTCACTGTCCCACCACAGGTTATATCAACCCTCCAGCCCTATGTCATGATTTAGTCTGCAGAGACTAAATCCCCTTCCCCTTCCACAGAACATCACACAGGTCTGTTACGTTGATGATGATATGCTGATTAGTCCTGGTAGACAGGAAGTACCAATTACTGTACACATATTGGTAAGATATTTGCATGTCAGAGGATGGGAAGTAAATCCCCCCCAATTCAGAGGCCTTCTACCTCAGTGAAATTTCTAGGGGTCCCTTGGAGTTGAGTATATCAAGATATCACTTCTAAGTGAAGGATAAGTTGTTACATCTGGCCCCTCCTACTGTTAAAAAAAAAGAGGCATAACACCAAGTGAGCGAAGAGAAGTCTCTGCAACGGTCCAGGCTGCTGTGCAAGTTACTTTTCCACTTGGGTCATATGATTCAGTTGACCCAGTGATGCTTGAAGTGGCAGATAGAGATATTTGGAGTCTTTGGCAAGTACATATAAGTGAATCACAATGCAAACCTTTAGGATTTTGTAGCAAAGCCCTGCCATCCTGTGAAGATAACTACTCTCCTTGTGAGAAACAAGTTTTGGCTTGCTGACGGACCTTAGCAGAAATGAATACTTACCCATGGGCCAGGTTACAATGCGACCTGAGCTAAGTGATCAATCATACTGATGGTATGTAACCTTGATATGATCGGATGCAAAGGGCACCGCACCTCTGTGATCTTCCAAACACCCATAACCCCAGTCTAATGAGAGGAACACCAGACAAATTACAAACTCCATTAGAGGGGCATCCTAAAAATTACTTCACCAGTTCTCTTCAAAACTGTCAAGGCCACCAAAAACAAGAAAACTCTGAGAAACTATCACTCAAGAGGAGCCTAAGGAGACATGACAACTAAATGTAATGTGGTATTCTGGATGGGGTCCTGGAACAGAAAAAGACATTAGGTTAAACAAAAGAAGTATGAATAAACTATGGACTTTAGTTAACAATAATGGATCAAAATTGGCTCATTAAGTAATAAATATACCATACTAATGTAAGATGTTAGTAATAGGAGAAATTGGGTACAGAGTATATAGGAGCTCTGTACTATCATATCCATTTTTCTATAAATCTAAAACTATTCCCCCCCAAAGTCTATTATATTAGAAAGAAATCAAACTCAAATCACCATGTCACAAAATGATAAACCAAGACTTTCCAAAATAAGGAAGAATGTCAAATCATGTTCTTATTTTGTACTTCAATAGAAAGATTTAAATTTAAAATTTAATTATTTCATCTTTAATCCTTTAAAATTGCTATTGTGTATGTGTTTTATAGTATACATAGTACATAAACACAGAGGTATGTGTGTGTATTTTTAATATATATGTGCATATTGGGAATGTCCAAAAATTTTTTAACCAGCATTACAGAACTAAATTATTAGAGAACAAGTGTGTAAACTAAATAAGTCACAAACTAAATCAGAGTTTCTAAGAGGGAGTTGTGAAACGTAAGCCCATGAACTGTGATATAATTACAATTAGCCTATTGTTATGTCAAGATGAATAAAAAATAGCAGAAAAATCTATAAGCCTAAGTAAAAGCCTATATAATAACATTGCTAGAGACAATTCCAGTTAGTTTCCAGCTTCTTCTTAGAATCAAACATTCCTAAATTAGATAACTAAAAGTAAAATTGTGATATAATAATGTGTAAGTCCTTAGACTTGGTAACATATTTTGAACCATCTCAAACTGATATTACTTCTTCAGTGGTCTTGCCTAGAATAGTTAATGCATGAAAGATTCTGAGCTCCTTTTCTTTGAGTACTTCAGCCCTTATTTACAGTAACTGTTCATGAAGAATACTACTAAGCCATTACAGTTTTTATTTGTTGGAATGATTGATTTTTTAAATTCTCTATAAGGAACTTAGTACAAGTTGGATGCATATCTCCCTCTTCAATACCAAAAACTCGTATTTTACAGCAAAGTTTAAACACCCTATATTTTTACTCTATGGAATTTCCCAATGTCACAGCTATAAAAAATAGACTACAAGTGTATTCCGTACATCAGTTTCTAAAGTAGTCACAGGTACTTTTTAGTTTATTCTAGTTTCACAGGTTCATGTACTATACTCATGCTTGGCAGGAAGTATCACTAGTTTCACTTAAAAATTAACTACTCTAGGAATACCTGTGTATTTATTTGAAAGACACCCCCCCCCCTTTTCAGCATGTCTCTTGATTGTAGAATGCTCATTATTTTTAAATAGGACTTTGGGGGTGGGAGCTACTATGTCTTTGCAGTTCTGAGACTAGAAGAAATAACTTTACAGGGAAAAAATTAGAAATAGTTCATTAAAAAATATCTTGCACTAGTAATAGTTTACCTAAAAACCCCCAAAATTGTCCACAAGAGTTTTTCTTGGGAGAAGTGTGTCATAATGAAATTTTATCATGAAATTCAAACCATTTCATACATAAGGAGATGACAGAGGATGATGTTATAAAAAGACTTGGAATTCTGGAAAATATTAAGTGAGTCTTTTGCCTCCAGCTAAACAGAATTTCATCCTAAGCAAATAATTCAGGCAGCTGATTATCTTAAATTATTTGAAGAGCTTCTAAAATGGAATTCCATACCCTTAGTGCCTTAATATCTGCTATGGACTGAATCATGGCCCCTCCAAATTCATATGTTGAAACCCTAACCCCCAATGTAACTATATTTGGTGATATGAGTTGAATATTTGTGTCCTCCCAAAATTCATGTGTTGAAACCCTATACTCAAATGGGGTGGTATTAGGAGGTGGGGCCATTGGGAGGTAATTAGGATCAAATGAGTCAGAAGGGTGGAGTCCTCATGAATGAGATTAGTACCTTATAAGAGTCACAAGAGTATCTGGTCTTGCATTTAGGTCTTTAATCCATTTTGAGTTATTTTTGTGTATGGTGTTAGAGAATGTTCTGATTTCATTCTTTTACATGTAGCTGTCCAGTTTTCCCAGCACCACTTATTGAAGAGACTGTCTTTCCTCCATTGTATATTCTTGCCTCCGTTGTCATAGATTAATTGACCATAAGTGCATGGGTTTATTTCTGGGCTTTCTATCCTATTCCATTGATCTATGTGTCTGTTTTTTTGTACCATACTGTTTTGATTACTGTAGCTTTAGAGTATAGTCTGAAGTCAGGGCACGTGATTCCTCCAGCTCTGTTCTTCTTTCTCAAGATTGTTTTGGCTATTTAGTTTCTTTTCTGTTTCCACACACAGTTAAAATTTTTTTGTTCCAGTTATGTGAAAAACGCCATTGGTAAATTGATAGGGTTTGCATTGAACCTTTAGATTACTTTGGGTAGTATGGTCATTTCAACAATATTGATTCTTCCAATCCAAGAACACGGTATATCTTTCCATCTGTTTGTGTCATCTTCATCGTATAGTTTTTGGAGTACAGGAACTGCTAGAGGAAAATATAAGCATAACACTCTTTGACATAAATCGCAGCAATATTTTTTGGGGTCTGTCTCCTAGAGTAATGGAAACAAAACCAAAAATAAACAAATGGGACCTAATTAAACTTAAAAGCTTTTTCACAGCAAAGGAAATCATAAACAAAATGAAAAGACAACCTACAGACTGGGAGAAAATATTTGGAAATGATGCAACCAACAAGCGATTGAGCTCCAAAATATACAAACAGCTCATACAGCTCAATATCAAAAAACAAACAACCCAATCAAAAAATGGGCAGAAGGGACTTCCCTAGTGATGCAGTGGTTAAGAATCTGCCTGCCAGTGCAGGGGACATGGGTTCAAGCCCTGGTCCAGGAAGATCCCACATGCCGCGGAGCAACTAAGACCATGTACCACAACTACTGAACCTGTACTCTAGAGCCTGTGAGCCACAACTACTGAACCCGAGTGCCACAAATACTGAAGCCTGCACACCTAGAGCCGTGCTCTGCAACAAGAGAAGCCACCACAATGAGGAGCACATGCACTGCAATGAAGAGTAGCCCCCACTCGCCTCAACTAGAGAAAGCCCACACACGGCAACAAAGACCCAACACAGCCAAAACTAAATAAATAAAAATAAATAAATCTATTTTAAAAAATGGGCAGAAGACCTAAACAGACATTTATCCAAAGAAGACATACAGATGGCCAGCAGGCACATGAAAACATGCTCAACATCGCTAATAATTAGAGGAGTGCAAATCAAAACTGCAGTGAGGTATTACCTCACACCAGTCAGAATGGCCATCATCAAAAAGTCTACAAATAATAAATGCTGGAGAGGGTGTGGACAAAAGGGAACCCTTGTGCACTGTTGGTAGGAATAAATTGCTGCAGCCACTGTGGAGAACAGTATGGAAGTTCCTTAAAAACTAAAAATAGAGTTACCATGTGATCCAGCAATCCCACTCCTGGGCATATATCTGGAAAAGATGAAAACTCTAAATCAAAAAAATGCATTCACCCCAATGTTCATAGCAGCACTATGTACAATAGCCAAGACATGGAAGCAACCTAAATGTCCAATGACATGAATGGATGAAGAAGAGGTAGTATATTTATACAATGGAATACTACTCAGCCATAAAACAATGAAATAATATGGTTTGTAGCAACACGGACCTAGAGATTATCATACTAGGTGAAGTAAGTCAGAGAAAGACAAATATCCTATGATATCATTTATATATGGAATCTAAAAAATGATACAACTGAACTTATTTACAAAACAGAAATGGATTCACAGACACAGAGAACAGACTTACACTTACCAAAGGGGAAAGGAGAGGGGATGGATAAATTAGGAATTTGGGATTAAAAGATACACACTACTATATATAGAATACATAAACAACAAGGACTACTGTATAGCACAGGGAACTATATTCAATATCTTGTAGTAACCTATAATGGAAAATAATCTGAAAAAGAATATATATATATATACATATATATATATATATAACTGAATCACTGCTGTACACCTGAAACATTGTAAGTTGATTATATTTCAGTAAAAAATTATAAATACCAAAAATAAATTACATTTATTCATTTTTTTAAAAAGAGTCACAAGAAAGTTTGCTCTTCCTCTCTGCTCTCTGCCAGGTGCAGATATAAGGAGAAGTCAGCAGTCTATAAGTCAGAAAACTTTCCTTACCAGAACTCAACCGTACTGGCACCCTGCTCTTGAACTTCCAGTCTCCAGAACTGTAAGAAATAAATTTCTGTTGTTTAAGCCATCCAGTGTATGGTAGTTTGTTACAGCAGCTTGAATTCACTAAGACATTTAGAGATAGGACCTGTGAGGAGGTGATGAAGGTTAAATGAGGTCATAAAGGTGGGGCCCTAATCTGACAGGGTTGGTGTCCTTATAAGAAAAGGAAGAGACACCAGACTTCTCTCTCTACCATGGAGGACACAGAAGGCAGCCATCTGAGAGCCAGGAAGAAAGCTCTCAGCAGAAACCAAATCAGGTAGCACCTTGATCTTGTGCTTCCCAATCGCCGGAACTGTGAGAAAATAAATTTCTGTTGTTTAAGCCACCCAGTCTATGGTATTTTGTCATGGCAGCCCAAGCCAACTAAGACAGTATCATAGAGTACTTCTTTATACTTACCTTTTAGGACAAGCATCTGGGTTCCTTTGGAAAGGAAGCCCAACATTCATACTGTACACTGGAATTTAGAAAGAGCTAGAGGGACAAATTGTAGAAGTTTCCTAAGAAAATAGAGGTAAGGAAGAGATTCTTAGTCATTTCTGTGCCCTAACATAGGAAATCTTCACCTCCTAGAGTAATCTGATGTTAGGTTGATGATTTTCATATAACCTCATCTTGTCTCCATCAAAGTCAGAGGAGAAAACATCACCCTACTATTACCAAAAACTCTCTACTTGCAATAAGGTAGGTTGTCAACCATACTTGGTATGACTTTAAAAAGTCATACCAGGATATTGCTGAAAAGTAACAAGGGCTTTCTAGATCTTTTGCTAATCATTGTCTCATGAATTTTTTCTTTTTACTTGCTCCAGAATTTTAGAGGATAGTTGACTAGGTCTTCTCCAGAAGATAAGGCGGCATAATTTCATTATCATTGCATTATTTTCCAAAGACCCTGGCAGCTAGAATTCACCTTAAAATAATGATCTTCAAAGTGGGGTACCTCTATCTCTTGAGGTACACCAGGGCCACTTCATACAGCTGTGCAGCATAGGCCCTGGGGTGAAAGATACCTTTCACAGCTGTACGAGGGCATGGATAGGACTATTTTCCTTTCTGACCACTTCGCTTATGTTCACCATATTCTTACTTTACAAAAACAAAAGACTGCTCTCTTATCCATCCCAAATCTTACTACAGTGTGTCTCTCAAGGGCTGTGTTGTCCAATACAATAGTCACTAGTCACATGTGGATATTGAGCACCTGAAGTGTAGCTGGTATGAATTAAGATTTGCTGCTTGTATAAAATACTACAAGGAATAGTACCAAAAAAAAAAAATGTAAAACTACCTCATTTTTAACTTTTTATATTGACTGAATGTTGAAATGATTATATTTTGGAAATATTGCATTACATATAACATTAATTTCACCTGCTTCTTTTTGCTTTTCAAACAAATTTTAAATTACATATATGGCTCACATTGTATTTCTAATGGATGGCACTTCTGCTTTCAGAGAAGTCTCCAAAATAAGGCATCAAAAATTTGCATTCAGGCTTTGTGTCTTTCCTTTTCTTCTCTTTAAGAGTGGGTATTTTGGTATTCAGTGGAGCAGTTGGGCCAATATGTTCATTCAGATATAATGTAGAGTGTGGTTATAAGAGTGATGATAATTTTACTCAAAGAAAGCATTGCTCCTGAGGGAGAGTGTTGAGAGAACCAAGCAGAGTATAGGTAAGAAACATTGGTAGCATCTTAGGTCATCCAGGTGACATGCAAGGCTCTCTGCCTTACTTAGCACTCTTCCTTAGAATTAGTGTTTATAAGTGAGATGATTGTCCTATAGTAGTCCCAGATTGACTGTAAAGACTGGATAATCAATCCTTTTGTAATTCAGGGGGTTTCTAATTCTTTGCTTTCAACAAATTTGATGGAGAACCTAAAGTTGATGATTTAAAATAACATTTAATGAGAGATTACTGTGAGATACTTTTGGCATGCAATTCAGAAGCTGAAATAATTGAATGACTTTACTATAATAAAACTATTTTCATCTATTTATGAGAACAGTGTCTCTGAGTGCTTATATCTGTAAAACCCCAAAATAGGAATTGAATCTAGATTAAATTGTATCTCTTTCTAACAATAAATAACATTCATCAATAGATTTTGAGAGATGTATCCAATAAAATTTTACTAATTATGTGTAATTATTATCAAAATGTATAATATATTGTTTCAAACTTTAACTACTGATAATTATGATAATAAAACTTTCAGGTAATTTTAATTTTTAATTTTAATTTTAAAAGACTTTCAAACATAAAAATACACTGCATTACATAAAATTCTGGGAATGGAGAATGGAGTGAAAATAATATTTCATTGAGAAAAAGGAATGATGTGAAAGGCAGTCTTTTTTATGAATGATAGTGAATTTCTAATAAATATGTTATTTTGATGGTACTGGAAACATAAGAGTCATGTGATGATTTTATTTTAAAATGTCAATATTTATAGTATAATGGAAATTACATTCTTTAAAACTACATTTCTAATGGAAAATTTTAGATGTCAACTTTCAAAAGTGGAAACAGTTTCACAGTTTTTCAAAACTCTTCTAGGGACAAAGTGAGCAAAAAGATTCAGATGACTGCCTCAGATGGCAGCTAGTCAAAACCATCTCATCTGACAGATGTAGCAGCTGAGGACCACAGGTTCTGTTCTTGAACCAGAACCCAAAGCCACATTTAGTCACTGGCCCCGCAACTCCATCCCATCTCCTACGCAAAGAGGGCACACGGGGTTCTGAGAGAAAGTCCATGTTTATTAATGACAAGGTACCTCTAAGTAAGAGGTCATCTCTTAAATGTATTTGAGTTTAGAGCTGTCTGACATCTGTGGTAGCCTGTCACCACCAGTCTCATCAGGATTCTTTCTAAGGCAATCATTTAGAAATATGAGGTGTCCATACATCTATCTCAGCAAGTTGGGTTGTGATTTATCTAACAACTGACTTCCCTAACAAAGCTGGAAGCAGCTTAGGGGGAGTAGATATTCATTGTTTTAGTTGGCTTGGGCTGGGCTGCCGTAACAAAATACCATACACTGGGTGGTTTAAACAACAGAAATTAATTTTCTCCCAGTTCTGGAGCTGAAAGTGAGATAGGGTGCCAGCATGGTCGGGTTCTGTTGAGAGTTCTGTTCCTGGCTTGCAGACAGCTGCCTTCTTGCTGCGTGTGCCTGCCGAGAGAAAGCAAGATCTGGATCTGTTCCCTCTTCCTATCCTTAAGGACGTAATCCTATTGGATCAGGACCCTACCCTTATAACCTCATTTAACTTTACTTCCACAAAGCCCCTACCTCCAAATACGTCACATTAGGGGCTAGGGCTTCAACATACGAATTTTAGTTGGACACAAACATTCAGTTCCCAACAGTCATAAATCTTTATATACCTTGTTCCTAACCCAACGGATGGTACTAGTGAGCATTAATAAATTTCTGCTGAATAAATTCATATTAATTCCTTATATCAGTGTCATAGTGGCAATGTAGTACAGCAAAGAGAAAACTAGCTCTATGACCTTGGGCAAGTCATATAACATCTCTGAGCCTCAGCTTCTTCAGATGTAAAGTCTAGATAGCAACTCTTATAAATATGTTATGAGGCTTAGAAGGGAGGTGTGTCAAGGGTATGGAATCGTATGTGTGAAATAATAGCTCTATATAATACTTCTGCTTAACATTTTATAGTTTGTGAAGCACTGCTGTATACATCATTCTACTGAATGAAGACCTGAATGCCTCAGACACTTCTAGCACCAAGCTTCATGATCTTTAAGGTCTTGGATGAACTGGTATAGTGAAAAGAAAATAAGGTAACCTTGGACTTCACTAGGTCATAATTTCTGTGTTATGCAATGAAGTAATTCACTGCATTGGTCTAGCTCTCGGGGTGATCAAGAGGGCAGGTTAATAAATCTTCCCGGCAGGGAGAGGAAAATATTAGGTGTTTTAATGTCTATTCTTCTGCAAAATTAATCAGTTACTTGCTATTTCCTTAAATAAATTATTTTTCAGAATACTTATAGCCAAAGTTTTGTAAGTCCAATCACGGACACTAGATGGCACCATAAGAACCTCACCTGCACCAATTCCTGACAGTCCAACAGCTCTTTCTCACAATTTACAGCCTGAAGATTTTTAACATAGAGTCTGGGGTGAAGAAAACTTAGAGAAAAGTTCTTTCATTTCTATGTAGAGACTATAAGTTTTCTCTCTAAGAGGTTGATCTCCTACTGTGAATAGTACGCAGAGGATCAAGACTCTCATGGGAAACTACAGACAGCGTGGATCAAGTCAGGAGACGTGGTCTGCGTCCCAGTGCCGATGCTTCGCAGCTGGTTTTCGCGGAGAAAGTCTATTTCCTGCCCCGTATGCATCTCATAGGATTGCTGGGAGGACCATACAGAGTCATGGATGAGAACTGCCACGTGCTACAGTTAAAAACCAAGGTTCTTTCTACCTCTGCAGCCCCTCTTCCCGGGAGGCTCCTGCCTTGCACCAGCTCCGGGCCTCTGCTACCCGGGCCCCTGCCTGCTCTGTTTTCAACCACAAGCTCACTCCTCAAGCATCTGTAAAGGACTCTGACATCAGATCTGTTTTTCAACTTTCACTCAAGCAGCTGGAACTCATGCTTCTTCGTGTCCTCCACACCAGTGGTGTTCAGCTTCTCTTCAGTAGTCCTGTGGCTACTCGTCATCACCTGGAAGTGAACCCCGTAAAACCGTCAGCTTCACCTCCCATTGTTCCACAAGTCATCCCTCCTTTCCCCTCCCCACCTGCTCATCCCTTTCACTGTGATTCCAGCTCCTCCGCGTCTTCCTTCTCTCCCTGTTCATCAGCCCCCGCTTCTCTGCGCATAGAGCCCCTCTTTCTCTTCTCACCTAGGCTCTTTACTCTCCCACCAGCACCTACGCCTCCCTCACCCCAGTCCTCCGAGGCCTCCAGCCCTCAGGCCGCCACGGGACCAGTGCAGCCCTTGGTTTGAGGCAGGGCAGAGCGCCAAGTGGAAGAGCACAGGCGTAGAATTGTTTTATTGCTCTGACAGTAAACAGCTGCGTAAGTAACTCTGCCCACATTACTGACCCCTCTGAGCATCGGCGGTGGGTATTTTCGGAGGATGAAGACATCTACCCACAGGAGAATTAAGGGAGTTAGTAGGTAAGAAGAGATGTTCTAAAACATATTTTTATGCCTTTATCTTTTGCCTCTTCCACATATGTGACCTCCCGCTGCGATCCAGAGGTCCTTCTCTGGAGGGCAAGTGGATGAATAGGTAGGCTAGAATTATTAGAGTAAAACACAAACGAGAGGCAGGGTGTAGTTTACTTCTAAAACAGGTAACTGAGATATAAAACTAAAGGCCTGAAGAAAGTAGGGCCTAGAGATTATGCCAAAGTATACTTTGGAAACAAAACAGGGGAGAACCAGGTATACCTGCCTTCCGTTCCCCACCACAACCAGAAAGCATCATGGGGACCACGGAGGAGGAGCCTCACAGGAAACGGGCAGGGAGGGCGGAGGAGCTGGGTTGTCCCTGTATGGTCAGCCCCCCACGATGGCGGCTCCCTTGCCCGCTGTGCGTCCCCTGCCTGACCAGTCCCTGCCTCCCCTCCCCTACCCCTACTCACCTGACTGACCTTCCCTCCTCAGGGCATGGCTGCATGCTCGCCCCGGCCCAGCTGGGGATCGCTCATCAGATCAGAACGTCCGCACCTTGCTGGCTCATCAGAGGGGCGGTGAGGGGCAGGCTCCCATGCTGGTTTCCCTGGTAACCGATGAGCCACGCTGACGTCAATTCCCCCTGTAACTGGTAAGCTCCCTCTCCCCGTGGGAGTGAAGACGGCCGCTGTCTGCCCCACAGGGTGGGGAGTCACGCCCGGACCTCGCTTCCCACAGGTAAGATCCTCCTATCCATGAACACCATTGATGTCTCCGTCACTGATTCTGGGGTCCTTCTACGGTCTTCAAGCTGGGCAAACACTGGGCTTACAGGCCTGCGGGGTGCAGCCCAACAGTCCCTTTTCAAGAGTCCTACACTCACCTAATCATGAAACCTAGGTGGGTGCCTTAACCCCGATAAGCAGGGATGTGGAAAGAAAATCCACAGCATATATATAGTCATTTAGCCCTCAACACAACTCCACAAAACCACTGTTACCCACATAAAACAACACCACAAGACTACTATTGGCCCCATTTTACTGAATAGGAAAGTGACAGGATTTTGACTCAGGCCAGCTGACTTCAAAGGCCGTGCTCTTAACCATCACCCTACACAGCCTTTCAGTAAACATCAGTTCCCTACACCCACCCCAACCCCACCTCTACTCAATGCCAGGGTTAGGAAGCTGAGTTAGGAAAGGTAGGCTGCCGTGTGTTTCATGCTGTTACCGTTTAAGGTCTAAACTCAGCTGGGCCTTCGGTTCTGCTTCATCTCCTGTTGTTTGTGCTTCGTTGGCTCCCTTCACCAGGCCCTGCAATGGGCCTAAACCCTCCACCTTCCCTGCCCCGCTCACCTCCAGCAGTAAACTCACCTGTGATTCATAGACAAAATCAGTGCCGTTAGGGGTGGACTCTTGCAGCTTCCCTCCTTCCCTCAACTAACTTATCTTCAAGGGAAGCCTCTCCTCCTATCCAACCAGTTTTCGAAGGAGAGGTTCCTCTCTCTCTCCTCCTCTTTCAGACCGCTCCCTCCTTTGCTCTTGCACCTCCTCCAGGAGTTCTCTCAGGTGTCTCTTTTTCCAGTATGTTCAACCTTCCCCCTCTCTGCTGGGTCCTTTCAGCATATAAACAAGGTAAGGTCTTTCCTCTCCTTCATGTCATTTCCATCCATAATTGTCCTAGATGTCAGAAATTTCCAAGCACCAGTCCCTGAACTCTTCCTAAGTAGTGATGAAATCTCACTAATTCATGATAAAAAGTTGAGCAAATAAGGATAATATAGGGAGTTTCTCATTAAACTAAAGTAATTCAATTTAAATGATTTTCTTTTGTTCTGAAATTATGACTTTTTTTTAAATGTTCTGTTATTCTTTGTATAGGAGGCCCTCTGCATCTGTGGGTTCCATATCCTCGGATACAGAAGACCGACTGTACCACACCATTTAATACAAGGGACTTGAGCACCCGTAGAGTTTGATATCCTTTGGGGGTCCTGGAACAGATCCCCCAAGGATCCCCAGGGATGACTGTATGCCACCTATCAGAAGTGTGAAGACTTCACTTGAGCAACGAACAACCCTCTTTGCTGTAAGACGTTGAGATTTGGGGCTTCTTTTTTACTGTGCATAACCTAGCCAAGAAGTCCTCAAACTCTTTGGTCTCTGAACATCTCTACACTCTTTACACTCTTAAAAACTATTAAGGACCTTAAAACTATTAATTGACTGTGTTTCTTTACTTTCTGTCTTCTCAATGCTCTGGCAGCTGGGACCTTGCTAGTGCAGGAGAGACTGCTCCTTTGAGGACTAGCTAATTCCTAGAGATGACAAACTCCCCCCTTGTGAATATACCTTTCATGTGCAAGCTAACCAATCCAAAACCATACCCCTCCGCCCCCATTACCACCCCCTTTACCCAGCTCTCGCAGGGCTCTTATACTTTGGGCCAATACAGCGATATGTTGTTTTACTGCACTTCACAGATAACTGCATTTTTTACAGATTGAAGGCTTGTGAAAAACCTGCATTGAGCAAGTCTATTGGTGCCATTTTTCCAGCAGCATTAGTTTTTAATTAAGATATGTACATTTTTTTCTTAGACATAATGCTATTGCACACTTAATAGACTACAGCATAGTGTAAACATAATGTTTATATGTACTGGAAACCAAAAAATTCGTGTGACTTGCCTTATTGCCCCATTTGCTTTATTGCAATAGTCTGGAACCAAACCAGCAGTATCTCCGAGGTATGCCTGTATTCACCTGTCCTGGTCACCTCAGGGCCAGATCCAGGAAACCCTAGGACAGCCCCTACACCTAAGAGCCTGCTGAAATTATTCAAACTAGCCAACCCTAAACCTGCTTACCCTGCCTTGCCTGTTCCTTTCTGCGAAAACCACAATAAGGCTCTCACCCATGCTTTCCCCTCACTCCTTCAACCTTCTGACTGACTAGTGCTTCCCGGGTGGCCCCGTGCGGCCCTGTGTGACATGGCAGGCCTCCTACTCTTGGGAACAGACTTCCCTTTAGTGACAGTCATCTCCTGGTCTATTGACCTAACCATACCTAAGTAATAATAAAGCCAACATTTTAAAACAGGACCTCAGCGGGCTTTTGTTTATGTGGGTTCTATATATTGATATTTACTGTTTTAGATATTAAAACTGAGAAATTTCAAAAATATGTAAATGAATCCATTATACATTACCATAGTAATATCTTAATGAAAAATATATTTTCTAGAACAAAAAAATAGCTGTGAGAAGAGTAGCACTGTTTCAGTTTTTACAAATCTCTTTAATGTCTGGCTAAGCAGAATAAAGCTGGATTTTGGGGTCTGCTTCTGCATTCAAAGAGCTGCAGTATCACATTCTGGAAAACTCCACAATACACTCATAAGAGATTGAGAATGAAAAAGGCAAATAACATTTTAGCATTTAATCATTGATTTTGAAACTGACCTCATAGACCCACGGAAAATGTCCCCAGACCACACTTCGAGAATGCTAACCTACACAATATTGACTAATACAAACAAGTTTTTAGAATTTAATTTTTTTTCCAGTTGTATTGAGATATAAATGACATAGAGTACTGTATAAGTTTAGGTGTCCAGCATAGTGATTTGACTTACATACATCATGAAATGATTATCATGGTAAGTTTAATGAGTATCCATCATCTCATATAAACACAAAATTAAAGAAATAGGGAAAAAAACATTTTTTCCTTATGATGAGAACTCTTAGGATTACTCTCTTAACAACTTTCATATGTATAGTACAGCAGTGTTAATTATCTTTATCACGTTGTACATTACATCTCTAGTACTTATTTATCTTATGACTGGAAGTTTTGTAACTTTTGACTGCCTTCACCCAATACCCCACCCACACCCGTGCCTCTAGTAACCACAAATCTGATCTCTTTTTCCATGAGTCTGTTTGTTTGCTTTTGAAGTATAATTGACCTACAACACTATGTTAATTCCTGATATATAACATAGTGAATCAATATTTCTATACATTTCAAATTGATCACCACGATAAGTCTAGTTACCATCTGTCACCATACAAAGATATTACATAATTGTTTACTATTTTCCCCACACTGTACATTTCATACCCATGACTCATTTATTTTGTAACTAGAAATGTGTACCTCAGTCCCCCTCACCTATGTCTTATCTCCCCCTCAACTCCTCCCCTTGGCAACGACATGTTTGTTCTCTGTATCTATGACTCTGTTATGTTTGTTCATTTGTTTTGTTTTTTAGATTCCACATGTAAGTGATATCATTTGTCTTTCTCTGACTTATTTCACTTAGCATAATACCCTCTAGACCATCCATGTTATCACAAATGGCAAGGTTTCATTCTTTTTATGGCTGAGTAATATTCCACTGTGTGTGTGTGTGTGTGTGTGTGTGTGTGTGTGTGTGTGTGTGTATGTGTGTATCCATTCATCTGTTGATGGGCACTTAGGTTGCTTCCATATCTTAGCTATTGTAAATGATGCTGCTATGAACATAGGGTTGCATATATCTTTTCTAATTACTGTTTTTATTTTCTTTGGATAAATATCCAGAAGTGGAATTACTGGATCATATGGTAGTTCTATTTTTAATATTTTGAGCAATTTCCATAATGTTTTCCATAGTGGCTACACCAATTTACATTCCTACTAACAGTGCACAAGGGTTCTTTTTTCCAATCCTTGCCAATACTTGTTACTTGTTGTCTTTCTAATAATAGTCATTCTGACAGATATAAAGGGGATATTTCATTGTGATTTTGGTTTGCATTTCCCTGATGATTAGTGATGTTGAGCATCTTTTCATGTGTCTGTTGGCCATCTGCATATTTTCTTTGGAAAAATGTCTATTCAGATCCTCTGTCCATTTTTTAATTGGGTTGTTTTTTTGATGTTGAGTTGTATGAATTCTTCGTATATTTTGGATATCAACCCCTTATCAGCTACAGTAAGTCCCCTGCTTACAAACAAGTTCCTTTCTGAGAGTGCATTCATAAGCCCAATTTTTTCGTAAGTCCAGCAAAATTAGCCTAGGTACCCAACTAACACAATCAGCTATATAGTACTGTACTATAATAGGTTTATAGTACCTTTCACACAAATAATACATAAAAAACAAACACAAAAAATAAAGAAAACATTTTTAATCTTACAGTATGTTTCCTTGAAAAGTACAGTAGTACAGTACAACAGCTGGCATCGAGGGAACAGGCAAGAAGAGTTACTGACTGGAGGAGGGGGAGGAGGTGGGAGAGGGTAGAGCTGAAGGATCGTCAGCAGTAGAAGACTGAGGGCAAGCTGCAGTTTCACTCATGCCTGATGATGATGGAACGCACATTCACACCTTTGAAAGTTCAAAACTTGAAGGCTTGTATGTAGGGGACTTACTGTATGTCATTTGCAAGTATCTTCTCCCATTTAGTAGGCGGCCTTTTCATTTAGTTGATAGTTTCCTTATGTGAAAAGTTTTTAATTTGATGTAGTCCCATTTGTTTATTTTTGCTTTTGTTTCCCTTGCCTGTGGAGACATATTCAAAAAAAATATTACTAAGACCAATGTCAAAGAGTATACTTCTTACTTTTTCTTTTAGAAGTTTTATGGTTACAGGTCTTACATTTATATCTTTAATGCATTTGAGTTTATTTTTGTGCATGGTGTGAGTTGTCCAGTTTGCTTCTTTTGCATGTAACTGACCAATTTTCCCAACACCATTTATTGAAGAAACTGTCTTTTCCCCATTGTATATTCTTTCCTCCTTTGTTTTAGATTAATTGCCCGTATAACTGTGGGTTCATTTCTGGGCTGTCTTTTCTTTTCTACTAATTTATATGTCTGTTTTTGTGCCAGTACCATGCTGTTTGGATTACTGGAGCTTTGTAGTATAGTTTAAAACCAGAGATTGTGATCTCTCCAGCTTTGTTCTTCTTTCTCAATATTGTTTTGGCTATTTGGAGTCTTTTGTGTTTCCAGAAAATTTTTTAAATTATTTGTTCTAGTTCTGTGAAAAATGCCATTAGTATTTTGATAGGGATTGCATTGAATCTGTAGATTGCCTTGGGTAGTATGGTCATTTTTAACAATATTAATTCTCCCAATCCATGAGCATGATATATCTTTCCATCAGTTTGTGTCATCTTCAGTTTCTTCAGTGACAAGTTGGTTGTTTAGTAGCGTATTATTTAGCCTCCACATGTTTATGTCTTTTGCAGTCTTTTTTCTTGAAGTTGATTTCTAGTCTCACAGTGTTGTGGTCAGAATAGTTGCTTGATAGGATGTCAATCTTTTTAAACTTACTGAGACTTGTTTTGTGGCCTACAATATGACCTATCCTGGAGAACATTACATGGACACTTGAAAAGAATGTGTATTCTGCTGCTTTTGGATGGAATGTTCTATGTATACTTGTTAAGTTCACTTTGTCTAATGTGCTGTTTTAGGTCAGTGTTTCCTTATTGATTTTTTATCTAGATGATCTGTCCATTGATGTAAGCAGGGTTTTAAATTCCCCCATTATTACTGTGTTATTGTCAATTTCTCTTTTTATGTCTGTTAATATTTGGTTTATGTATTTAGGTGCTCATATTTGGTTTATGTATTTAGGTACTCTTATGTTTGGTGCATATATATTTAAAATTATCATATTTTCTTCTTAGATTGATCCCTTTATCATTCTGTAATGCCCTTCTTTGTCTCTTGTTATGATCTATCTTGTCTGAAATAAGTATTGCTACACCCTGGCTTCCTTTTTGTTTCCATTTGCATGAAATAGCTTTTTTCATTCCCTCACTTTCAGTTCGTGTGTGTCTTTAGATCTCTTGTAGAGAGCATATATTTGCGTCTTGTTTTGTATCTATTCAGCCACTCTTTTTTTTTTTTAATTTAATTAATTTATTTATTTATTTATGGCTGTGTTGGGTCTTTGTTTCTGTGCGAGGGCTTTCTCTAGTTACGGCAAGTGGGGGCCACTCTTCATCGCGGTGTGCGGGCCTCTCACTTTCGCGGCCTCTCTTGTTGCAGAGCACAGGCTCCAGACACGCAGGCTCAGTAATTGTGGCTCATGGGCCTAGTTGCTCCACGGCATGTGGGATCTTCCCAGACCAGGGCTCGAACCTGTGTCCCCTGCATTGGCAGGCAGATTCTCAACCACTGCGCCACCAGGGAAGCCCCACTCTGTCTTTTGATTGGAGCATTTAGTCCATTTACATGTAAAGTGATTATTGATAGGTATGTACTTATTGCAATTTTGTTAATTGTACGGGGGTTATTTTTGTAGTTCTTTTTTGTTCCTTTCTTCTTCTTTTGCTCTCTTTCCTTGTGATTTGATGACTATCTTTAGAGTTATGTTTGGATTTCTTTCCCTTTTTTTGGTGTGTGTATTATTATAGATTTTTGATTTGTGGTTACCATGAGGTTTATATATAGCAATCTATATATTTACCTGATTGTTTTAAGTTGCCAATCTCTCAAGTTCAAACACATTTTTAAAACCTGGGATTTTTACTCCCAGTCCTCATGTTTACTGTTTTTGACATCATGTTTTACATCCTTTTGTTTTGTGTATTCCTTAACTACTTATTGTGGATATAGATGATTTTACTACTTTTGTCTTTTAACGTTCCTACTAGCTTTATAAGTAATTGATTTACTACCACTACTGTACATTTGTCATTACCAATGAGATTTTTCCTTTCATAATTTTCATGTTTCTAGTTGTGGCCTTTTCTTTCCTGCTTAGAGAAGTCCCTGTAACATTTCTTGTAAGGCTGTTTCAAGGTGATGAACTCTTTTAGCTTTTGCTTGTTTGTAAAACTTTTGATCTCTCTTTCAAATCTGAATGATAGCCTTGAGGGGTAGAGTATTCTTGGTCATAGGTTTTTGTTTCATCACTTTAAATATATCATATCACTCCCTTCTGGCCTGCAGAGTTTCTGCTGAAAAGTCAGTTGATAGTCTTAGGGGAGTTCCCTTGTATGTAATTTGTTGTTTTTTCTCTTGCTATTTTTAATATTCTGTCTTTAATTTCTGCCGTTTTAATTACAATGTATCTTAGTATGGTCCTCTTTCAGTTGATCCTGTTTGGGACTCTGTGATTTCTGGACCCGAACGTCTGTTTCCTTTCCCAGGTTAGGGAAGTTTTCATCTGTTATGTCTTCAAATATGTTATCTGCCCCTTTCTCTCTCTTCTCCTTCTGGGACCCCTATAATATGAATGTTAGTATGCCTGATGTTGTACCAGAGGTCTCTTAAGCTGTCATCATCTCTTTTTATTCATTTTTCTTTTTTTCTGTTCAGTTTGAGTGATTTCAACTACTCTCTCTTTTAGTTTGTTGATCCATTCCTCTGTATCATCTAATCTACTGTTCATTCTTTCTAGTGTAGTTTTTATTTCACTTATTGTATTCTTAAGCTCCATTTCATCTTTCTTTATTTTTCCTTTTTGTTAAACTTCTCACTGTATTTGTTTATTCTTCTCCCAAGTTCTTCGAGCATCTTTCTTTTTTTTTTTTTTTTTTTTTCGCCTATGCCATGCAGCATGTGGGATCTTAGTTCCCTGACTAGGGATTGAACATGCGCACTTTGCAGTGGAAGTGTGGAGTTTTAACCACTGGAGCACCAGGGAAGTCCCTCGAACATCTTTATGATCAGTACTTTTGAACTTTTTATTGTGTTGATTACCTAGCTCCATTTCTCTTAGTTCTTCTTCTGGGGTTTTATCTTATTCCTTTGTTTGGAACATTTTCTCTGTTGCCTCATTTTGCCTAATTCTCTGTTTTTATTTCTATAGGTTGGTTACTTTTCCCAATCTTGATGAGTGGCCATTTGTAGGAGATGTCCTATGCATTTCAGCAGTGCACTCCCCTCTGGTCACCAGAGCTATATGCTCTCGGAGTGCTCCCTATGTAGGCTCTGTGGGCCCATTACTCTGAACTCTTTCTCGGGTAGATTGCCTATCTCCACTTCACTTGGTTCTTCTTCTGAGGTTTTATCTTATTCCTTTGTCTGAAACATAGTCCTCTGTCACCTCATTTTTTCTGAGTTGCTATTTGTATTTTATATATGTGGTAGATTAGTCACGTTTCTCAACCTTGGAGAAGTGGCCTTTTATAGGAGATGTCCTATGCATCCCAGCAGTGCACTCCCATCTCATTACCCAAGCTATATGCTTGGTGGTTCCCCCTAAGAGGGCTGCATGGGTCCTTCTGTTGTGTTAGGCTGACTATGTGGGCAGTCTGGTAGGTTTGGTTGGCCCCTAGTCCAGTTGGTTGCCAGGCCCTGCCTTCTGTGGATGCTGTTGGCTGCTGTTTAGTGGTGCCTGGTTACAAGGCAGCTGGTTGCAGAACCTTAGGTGGCCCCAGGGCTAGTATTGGCTCAGTGGTGGGCAGAGTCAGGGTCCAAAAGACTGGGGTGGTTGCCCACCCACTTGCAGGTGAAGCCAGATCCTGCAGTTAGTGCCAAACTAGTTGCAGGCAGATCTGGTTCCTGGAATCTGGCTGCAGGCCTAGGGATCCCAGAGCTTGTTTCAGATTGTTGGGAGGGGGAAATTTCCTGACACAGTTGTGTATGGGGTCCAGGATGTTCCAGAGATTGCACTGACCTGCTAATGGGCAGGGCCGGGGTTCAGCTGGTTCCAGGGTAGGCTCTGGCTTGCTGCTGGTAGGCTCAGTCTGCAGGCTGCGGGATCATAGTTTTCTGCTGCTGGTGTCTGCCCTCTGAGTGAAGCTGGTCTAGAGGCTAGTGCAGGCTTGCTGGTAGGAAGGCCAGTGCCTGCCCACTGGTGGGTGGAGTTGGATCTTGGCCCGCTGGTGGGCAGGGTCATGTCTAAGGGTATTTCTAGAGATGGCTGTGGGCTCAGGAAGTCTTTAGGCAGCCTATCTGCTGATGGTTAGTGCTGTGTCCCCACCCAGTTAGTTATTTGGCCTGAGGTGTCCCAGCACTTGTGCCTATAGGCTGTTGGGTGGGGCCAGGTCTTGGCATTAATGAACCAAGATGGTAGCCACCAACAGCAGTGTTCAGGTGTTTGAGTGTCCCCCAGTATGTCTGCCACCAGTGTCTATGCCCCCAGGGTGAGCCATAGCTGCTCCCTGCCTCTCTAGAAAACTCTCCAAGACCAGCAGGTAGGTCTGGCCCAGGCTTCTATCAAATTACCTAGCCCTGGGTCCCAGTGCATATGGGATTTTGCATGCCCCCTTTAAGAGTGAAGTCTCTATTTCCCCCAGTCCTGTGGGGCTCCTGCAATTAAGCCCCCCTGGCCTTCAAAGCCAAATGCTCTGGGGGCTCCTCTTCCTGGTGCTGAACCTGACACGGGGAGCTTGACATGGGGCTCAGAACTCTCACTTCCATTGAAGAACCTCTGCAATATTATTATTCTCCAGTTTGTGAGTTGCCCACACAGAGGGAATGAGATTTAATTATATCGTGAGTCCACCCCTCCTACCTGTGTCGTTGTGGTTCCTTCTTCTTTTTTTTTTAATTTCTTTGTTTTATTTATTTATTTTTGGCTGCGTTGGGTCTTCGTTGCTGTGCACGGGCTTCCTCTAGTCACAGCAAGCAGGGGCTACTCTTCATTGCAGTGTGCGGGCTTCTCATTGCGGTGGCTTCTCTTGTTGTGGAGCACAGGCTCTAGGTGTGCGGGCTTCAGTAGTTGTGGCTCATGGGCTCTAGAGCGCAGGCTCAGTAGTTGTGGCACACGGGCTTAGTTGCTCCACGGCATCTGGGATCTTCCTGGACCAGGGCTTGGACCTGTGTCCCCTGCACTGGCAGGTGGATTCTTAACCACTGCACCACCAGGGAAGTCCCGTGGTTCCTTCTTTATGTCTTTAATTGTAGAAGATCTTTTCTGGTGGGCTTTTGCACCGATGATTGTTCTGCAGATAGTTGTGATTTTTGTGTGCTTGTGAGAGGAAGTAAGCTCAGGGTTTTTCTATTTTGCCATCTTGGCTGCTCTGTTCTTCCTCATCATAAAAGGCCACCAACCTTATTGGATTAGGGACCCACCCTTATAATCTCATTTAACCTTACTTACCTCCCTAAAGGCCCTGTCTCTAAATACAGTCACATTGGTCATAGGGCTTCAACCTATGAATTTTAGACTGGGGCAGGGGACACAATTCAGCGCATAACAGGAGGTGAAAATTGAAAACAGTGAGTGCAAGGGGAAAAATAACCAAGGCAAAGTGATATAATGTGTTACCAGGCTGGCTACCACTTCATACAAAACTTCAAAAAAAGATAAAGAAAAGGCTGGTCATTGCTTGGCACATTGGACTCTTCCAGAAGGGCTGCAAGAAAGAATTCCATCTCAGACTATTCCATGGTAGGAAGATGCTACCTGCCTGACTTCCCACCCCCCATCCCCGCCTCCTATTTCCTGTAAGTCAAGGTTCACCCCCACGGAAAGCTAACTCACCATATTACATGTGTGGTGTCATCAAGCCTTTCAGTGGCCACTCAGGAGGCTAGATTCCATTCTGCATGATGTAGCATTTCATCCAAACCCAGAAGTTAGGGAGGGAAACAGCATGTGAGACTCCAAGCCTGGACCTTTAACTCAGACTTCAGCCAGTCTGACAAATGCAGCAAAAGTGGTGCTGGAGGGGGCACAGTCTAGGAGTTAAGCCATGTCTTTTGAAGGAAGGAGTCAGTTAAGACAGTCAGAGGTGTCTGATTCAGAACTACTACTGTTCTATCTAAGTACAGAGGTGGCTATCCTAAAGTCACAACATTTCCTGAAAGGAGCACAACCCTGAATGAAGGTCATTGGGAAAGTATATTTTGAAAGTCATAGAAACAATAATTACATTTTAAATGAAATGTAATGAAAGTATTTAATAACTGAATAATATAATTCATCCAATTTGAACCTTGACAGATGAGTCTTAGCCTATAACAAATATTACATTTGATATACTCTGTATCCAACTGTTAATGCTTGTTACTACACTGTATCCTTCAGATTTGCTTAAAAGCCAATGGAGTAAATTATACTATAGTTTATTTTTCTCATGAAACATGTGAAACATCAAATTGCTGTGAAAAGTGTGAGGACTCAAGATACATGCAGAATGGCAGTCAAATTGAGAGCTGTCTTATCTCATCCAGGTAATTTTTAATTAAAGTGACATTGGGAAATGAGAAGGGAGATGACATGGGTTATACTTATTACAGGCCATTATGCCCTTGCTGTTTTAAAGAACAAAAATATATGACCTCTACTAGTTGACACTCAATAATAAGGAACGTCATGACTGCCTGCCAAATAGTCTTAAATACTGAACTGTAGAACATCTTCATTGCCATTACATCTTTTATGAGTTTTCAAATTACTTATTCCTGTTGTATTCATTGTTAGTTTCTAGGTTTATCACATGCATGTGTGTGTGTGTGTGTGTGTGTGTTTTATGTTTAGGGAATGGAGCAGTTATTTCAAGTGGCTTATGGGAAGAGAGCAGACATGCTCAGCCAACCATATTAAATCTGTCCAAAGAATTGAAAATGTATATATAAGTTGTCACCTCCAAAGTAAACTGGAGTCAATGACAGAGTAGACAGGGATAGCCAGGCAGGTATGTGTTAGGTGTGGCCACAGGAACAGCATTCCCAATGGCCTTAACATCTGTAAAGCATACCTACAAATTCTGTGAACCAGAGGCAGATAATTAAGATGATAGTTCTGACGGCCAGAAGTCACACAAAACTCTGAGATCCACACACAGTACATCACGTCTCCTCAGTTAGAAATTTGTTCTTTTACTGATACCCGAGCACCCATGACCTCCAAATATCAATCTGTAGCCCCATCTTCTCTATCAAGTTCCAGACCATATATTCTACCTTGAAGTTCCACCTCAAAATCATCATGCCTCAAACTGAATCTGTCACAAGTCTCACAAACCTGCCATTCCTTCTATATTTCCTATCCTAGTTGATGATATTGCAAGTCACTTATTCTCTTAAGTTAGCCATTTAATTCATCCTTTCATAAGTAGGTTTTGGTGGTCGGCACTGGGGATATAACAGTAAACACAGCGAAATCCCTTTCCTTATGAATCTTATATTGTACTGGTGAAATGGGCAATAGGTAAAACACACAGGGGGGTGTGTGTGCACGCACGTGTGCATGTGTGTGTGTTAGCGTCAAGCTCTTTGGGAAAAAAAATAAAGCAGAGTAAAGGGATAGTGAATGACAAAATATGCTATTTTATATAGGTTATCAGAAAAGTCCCAGTTTTATTAAATTCCTCTCCCTTCTTCACCTCCTGTGTCCAATTGGTCATTAAGCCCTGTCATTGATCTCCCTGCCCCTGGTGTCTCTCCTCCATCTCACTCCATTTTCCATGCTTCCATCCAAGTCATTCTTTTAAAATTCAAATGACTGTTCCTATTGACGATTATTGATGTGACGTTCCACTTTCTTCATGATTTGGTCCATCCTACCTTCTAAACTATAACATCTACACTCTTCAGTTGCCTGT
This sequence comes from Balaenoptera musculus, assembly GCF_009873245.2. NCBI lineage: Eukaryota > Metazoa > Chordata > Mammalia > Artiodactyla > Balaenopteridae > Balaenoptera > Balaenoptera musculus. The sequence continues at coordinate 12,341,370 of NC_045787.1, read as the reverse complement.
GAGAATTAATTTCTCCACCTATATTGGTTCCAAATGTAGATAGGAATAAAAGAGCTTTATCAATATTTGTTTTCTATTAGTCTCTCAATTATAATATGATCTCCTTTGGATAAAGACTATACCATCATTCTTTATGTCCCCACACCTGGCCTGGTTCCTGGCACAGAGTTAGTAACAAGTAAATATTTGCTTGGTTCGTTTGAAGTGCAAAAAAAAATTTCTATTGAAATTAAATTTTCTTCTTCTTCCAGTAGAAGCTAGCTCTGGCAGAATTTCAGAGTGTCTAATTGTTACCTGATTATCCAAAGCTTTATAACTGTTGCCCTTGGAGACATCCCAGCAGAGTGATATTATCTAGACCACCAGGTGATAGGCAATTTTGTTCCCCAGGTGTCATAATAATTCCTAGTGAGTCCTTCCCGGAATTTAGCTTTGTGAACTCCAGGTGAGCTTTGTCAGTTCTGCACGCACTCTGAAATTCTTGACAAAGGAGAGGGTGGAGGTTGACAGAGCCTGTGTTTTTGTAAAGCTCTCATCTTTCTGACATTATCTAGGGCAGGGTAATAACTGAAGTGGTGACTTGACTGAGAAGACTCTTATATGAGGATTTTTGTTGTAGACTATGTCTTCTCCATAACCCAGTAGTGAACAGTGGTTAAAGACAAAAACCAAAATCAAAAAAACCCAAAGCAAAATAAAAAAAAAAAATTCTTGCTTTACTGTAATTCTGGTGACATCAGCAGAGAAAAGTTCAAAGCCAATTTTAATCATTCATATAGCATCCTCAAAAGATGAAAAATTAAACCAGCAGTTTACTATCTTCTAGAGATCACAGTGACATCAAAAATAGAACTCAGGTCTTCTGACTCCCACTATGTATTTATTTTTTAAAGTAAATGTACATAGGAATTATTTGGATAAAATGTAAAAAGTACTTCAGATGGCCCTGTAATGACTTTAAGATACTAGGGGAAAACACTTTGAAAGCTAAATAAATTAATAGTGAATTTCAGATGTTTGTAAATTAAACTATTAGATAACTCTCATTTCTGTCCAACAAAATACGCATTTAAAAATAAATATTAATAAATATCATTTACCCTTACGAACATATTAAACTTTGAATGTTTGAATGATTCTTCAATTATATTGATAGCAATTATTGATTTTTAGCAGGAGGAAGAACATTCCCTTAACTGAAACAAATAATGGAAAACTAGCCATGTAGGGAAAATATATTCTTAGCTCAGGGATATGAGAGTTAGAAGATATTTTTCAACTCAGTGTAGGTATTGGATAAATGCTATATTTGAAAGTTTTTAAAATTAAATTTATTTTATTTTTAATGATGTACAGTTGATTTACAATGTTGTGTTAGTTCCTGGTGTGTAACAAAGTGATTCAGTTATATATATATATATATATATATATATCTGAATATATATTCTTTTTCATATTCTTTTCCATTATAGGTGATTACAAGATATAGTTCCCTGTGCTATACAGTAAATCCTTGTTGTTTATCTATTTTATATATAGTAGTTTGTATCTGCTAATCCCAAACTCCTGCTTTATCCCTCTTCCACCCCCTTTCCCCTTTGGTAACCATATGTTTGTTTTCTATGTCAGTGAGTCCATTTCTGTTTTGAAAATAAGTTCATTTGTATCATATTTTAGATTCCACATATAAGTGATATATGATATTTGTATTTCTCTGTTGGGCTTACTTCACTTAGTATGATCATTACTAGGTCCATCCATGTTGCTATAAATGGCATTATTTCATTCTTTTTAATGGCTGAGTAATATTCCATTGTGTGTCTGTGTGTGTGTGTGTGTATGTATGTGTGTGTATGTATGTGTGTGTGTATATATATATATATATATATATATACACCACATCTTCTTTATCCATTCATCCATCAGTGGACACTTCGGTTTCCTCCGTTTCTTGGCTGTTGTAAATAGTGCTGCTATGATCACTGGGGTGAGTGTATCTTTCCACATTCGTGTTTTCATCTTTTCTGGATATATACCTAGTAGTGGGATTGCTGGATCATATGGTAACTCTATTTTTGGTTTTTTAAGGAACCTCCATACTGTTCTCCATAGTGGCTGCACCAATTTACTTTCCCACCAACAGTGTAGGAAGATTCCCTTTTCTCCACACCCTCTCCAGCATTTGTTATTTGTAGACGTTTAAGATGATGGCCATTCTGACTGGTGTGAGGTAAGATCTCATAATTTTGATTTGCATTTCTCTAATAATTAGTGATGTTGAACGTCTTTTCATGTGCTGTTGGCCGTCTATATGTCTACTTTGGAGAAATGTCTGTTTAGGTCTTCTGTCCATTTTTTGATTGCGTTGTTTGTTTTTTTGTTGAGTTGTATGATCTGCTTGTATAGTTTGGAAATTAATCCCTTGTCAGTTGCATCATTTGCATATATTTTCTGCCAGTGTGTAGGTTGTCTTTTCATTTTGTTTATGGTTTCCTTTGCTGTGCAAAGCTTATAAGTTTGATTAGGTCCCATTTGTTTAATTTTGCTTTTATTTCTGTTGCCTTGGGAGACTGACCAAGAAAACATTGCTATGATTTATGTCAGAGAATGTTTTGCCTATGTTCTCTTCTAGGAGTTTTATAGTGCCCTGTCTTATATTTAAGTCTTTAAGTCATTTTGAGTTTATTTTTGTTATGGTGTGAGGATGTGTTTTAACTTCGTTGATTTACATGCGGCTGTCCAGCTTTCCCAGCACCACTTACTGAAGAGACTCTTTTCTCCACTGTATATTCTTGCCTTCTTTATCGAAGATTAATTGACCATAGGTGTGTGGGTTTATTTCTGGGCTCTCTATTCTGCTCCATTGATCCATATGTCTGTTTTTGTGCCAGTAACATGGTGTTTTGATTACTGGAGCTTTGTAGTATTGTCTGAAGTCTGGGAGGGTTATGCCTCCTACTTCGTTCTTTTTCCTCAGGATTGCTTTGGCAATTCTGGGTCTTTTATGGTTCCATATAAATTTCAGGATTATTTGTTCTAGTTCTGTGAAAAATGTCATGGGTAATTTGATAGGGATTGCATTAAATCTGTAGATTGCTTTGGGTAGTATGGTCATTTTAACTATTTTAATTCTTCCAGTCCAAGAGCATGGGATATCTTTCCATTTCTTTAAATCATCTTCAGTTTCCTTTATTAATGTTTTATAGTTCTCAGCATATAAGTTTTCACCTCCTCAGTCAGGCTTATTCATAAGTATTTTATTTTATTTTATTTTTTTGGATACGATTTTTAAAGGGATTGTTTTTTTACATTCCCCTTCTTTTAGTTTTTGCTTGTCTGAGAAATTCTTTATCTCTCCTTCTATTCTAAATGATAATCTTGCTGGGCAGAGTATCCTAGGTTGCAGGTTTTTCCCTTTCAGGACTTTGAATATATCTTGCCACTTCTCTCTTGCAATGGTTCTGTAGAGAAATCAGCTTATAGCCTTATGGGGATTCCCTTGTGACTAACTCTTTGTTTTTCTCTTGCTGCCTTTAGAATCTTCTCTATCTTCAACTTTTGCCATTTTAATTATAATATGTCTTGGTGTAGGTTTGTTTGGATTCATCTTGTTTTGGACCCTCTGTGCTTCCTGTACCTGGATATCTGTTTCCTTCTTTAGGTTTGGGAAGTTTTCAGCCATAATTTTTGCAAATACATTTTTGATCCCCTTTTCTCTTTCTTCTCCTTCTGGGATCACTATTATGCATAGATTGGCTTGCTTTATATTGTCCCATAGGTCTCACAATGCTTTCATTTTTTTTTCATTTGTCTTTCTGTCAGCTGTTCTCATTGGGTGATTTCCATTATTTTATCTTCCAGATCACTTATTCATTGTTCTATATTATCTAGTTTGCTATTTATTGCCTTTAGCTTGGCTTTTGTCTCAGCAGATGAATTTCCTAATTTTTCTTGACTCCTCTTTATAGTTTCTAGCTCCTTGTTACAGTGATCTGCATTTCTATCTATAGACTTTCTTAATTCCTTCAGTATTTTTATTACCTCCATTTTGAACTTGTGATCCAGTAGGCTGGAGAGGTCTGTTTCACTGTTTGTTCTTTCTGGGGATTTCTCTTGTTCTTTTAATTGAGACTGGTTCCTCTGCTTCTTCATTTTTCTTATATTTCTCTGACTCTATGAATTTACCTACTGTGTTCTTGAGGGTGTGGGAGCATCCCTGTGTAACCTGCATGAGTCTTACATTTTTGGTGTGAAGACTGTTTTTAGTATGGATGCCTTCCACATCTTTCCTCAGTGTGTGCTGAGTGTTGTCTCCTTCATAGGGGGCTTGATTGGTGTTGTGGTGACGACAGCCTGCACTGGATGTTGAGTGGGGCCTCCTCTTTGCTCTGTGGCTGTCACAGCCCTATTGGGGGCAGGGTCTGCTCCTTATTTGTTGAAGTATTAGCTCTCAGATCTGTTTCTGAGCTGCAGTTTGAGGTCGGTGGTACTGGAGTACTTCCACTGCAAGAGGAGCCACTGAGTATTCCTTCATAAGAGCTTTCCACCTGGAAGTGTGCTCTCTAGGGTTGCCTATCACCCATGCATGCTCACAAAGTATACTGCCCTTGGTCCCACCTCAGCTGTGTGAATTCTGGCAACCAGCCTGGATGTCCCTTAGGCTCCGTGCTCACAAAGCCACCAGCACAAATATGTTGGTCAGGCACTGCAACCCACCATAGTTCTACCCCTTGGTGCTACGGAATCAGCCCATACCCCAGCTGCACCTCTGCATGCTTACACTTGCAAAGCCTGCAGCTGCTAACACTAGACCCACCCTAGCCATGGGAGCACCAGTAATCCACTTGGATGTCCCATAGGTAGGTGCTAAGTTTACAAAGGCCCTGGCGGTGTAAATCACCAATGTCATACAGCTGTAGGGATATGGCTCTGCAGATTTTAGCCCTGCTTCAAAGTCACATGGACCCAGGGATCAGCTCAGACTTCAGCCCCACCTCTGCGTGTCGGCAACCCACTGGCACTTGCATGCTCCCAGAGCTTGTAGAGGCAGAGCCATGCCTGCTGTAGGCACACACAGAATGAGGCTGCTCTGTCAGGGCCCTACCCCTCACTTCCTGCACATGTTAACAATGGGGCTGCTATGGCAGAGCTGGGCTCTGTCCTGAGCACACCCCCAGTTGCGACCTGGACCACACTCCAGCTCCTTCGAGCCATCTCCCTGCAGCCAACCCCGGTCCTCTCCCCAGGTCTGTCCACTGAAGCCTGAGTTTCAGCACCAAGATCCTGCACACACCAGCAGATGCACATCTCGGGCTGGGGAGTGCAATGAGGTGTCCAGGACCGTCTGTCCTGGTCTGTCTCTGTTCTGCCTGCCATAAGCCAGTTGCTGCACTCTCCTGTGAGCCTCTGAAGCTCCCTATATGTCCCAAATGATCTCCCAACTGGTGAAGGGAGTTCCCAGGGTGAGGGAAGCCTTCTTTCACAGCTCCCTCCCAGGGGCACAGGTACCATCCTAATTCCTTTTTTTTTTTTTTTCTTTCACCCTATCTGGTTAAATAGTTATTTTTCTTGTAGTTTTAGTTGTATGAGATCTTCTGCCAGCATTCAGTAGGTACTCTGTGGGAATTGTTCCACATGTAGATGTATTTTTGATGTGTCTGTGGGAGGAGGTGTGCCCTACATCCTTCTATTACACCATCTTGATCTCTCAACCTTGAAACTTTTTAAAGGAATAAAATTGATCTCAGTTAACTCACTAGACTCTTTTTCTTATTCTGCTTTCCAATAAGGGAGAAAAGCTCTTGCCGATGTAAATATTTTCTAATTAAAAAATAGTTTAATCTTTCTCTGATTGTGTGAGAGGAATATATTTTATTGCCAAAGAATAAAATTTGAAAACAGGAGTTTAATACTTATTAGTATATAAAACAGTTCTATGCTTCCATTATTTTTTTCCCTGGCTATCATTTTCAAGCAGAGTTTGTTTTATTGAGAGGAGAGTAGGTTCCACACAATGAGAAAAGTACAGTGTTATAGTGAGGCATACCTCTTCTCCTGCAGGGAACAGATGCCACACATTCTGCATCGTCCAGTTTTATAAGCAAGCCTTTTACCAGAGAACCACTAAAATTTTTCTTTCATATAATATTTGCCAACAATTATGTTGTAAATGAGTTCCTTCCTTCATAATGAGCTACTCAGAGCATAGATGCTGGAATTTTTTTTTCTTTTTTTTTTTGTATTTCTGTTGTTCTTTTTCCACAATTTTAATTAATGAAGTATAGTTGATTTATAATATTGTATTAGTTTCAGGTGTACAGCAAAGTGATTTGATTATACATATGTATATATATATCTATATCCTTTTTTAAAATTCTCTTCCATTATAGGTTATTACAAGATATTGTATATAGTTCCCTGTCCTGTATATAGTAAATCCTTGTTGTTTACCCATTTTATATGTGGTAGTGTGCATCTGTAAATCCCGTACTCCCAATTTATCCCTCTCCCCTTCCCCTTTGGTAACCATAGGTTTGTTTTCTATGTCAGCGAGTCCATTTCTGTTTTGTAAATAAGTTTGTTTGCACTGTTTTTTAGATTCCACATATAAGTGACATCATATGATATTTGTCTTTCTCTGTCTGACTTGTTTCACTTAGTATGATAATCTCTAGGTCCATCCATGTTGCTACAAATGGCATTATTTTATTCTTTTTTATGGCTGACTAATATTTCATCAGAGAAGGATCACTGTGTTGAAAACAGTCATTTACACTATCAAGAAAGTGAAAAGACAACCCACAGTGTGAGAGAAAATATTTCTAAATGATATATTTGATAAAGGATTTGCATCCAGAATATATAAAAAACTCTTTCACCTTAACAATAAAAAGAAAAACCACCCAAATTTTTAAAAATGTGCAAAAGATTTGAATGGCCATTTCTCCAAAGAAGATGACAGGTGTCCAATAAGTACATGAAAAGATGCTCAACGTCATTAGTCATTACAGAAATGCAAGTCAACCACAATGAGATACAATTTCACACCCACTAGGATGACTAATATTAAAAAAACAGACAATAACAATTGTTGATAAGGATGTGGAAAATTTGGAATACTCATACATTGCTGGTGGCAACTGCTTTGGAAAAGTGTTTGACAGATCCTCAAAATATTAAAATGATCATATAACCCAGCAATTCCATTCCTAGGTATACACACAAGAGAACTGAAAACATATATCCACACAAAAAAACTTGTACATAGATGTTCACAGCAGCATAGCCCAAAAGGAGAAGCAATTTAAATGTTCATTAACTGATGAATAGAATGTGGTATATTCATACAATGGATTATTGTTTGTCAATAAACTTAATGAAGTATTGATACATATCACAACATGGATAGTCCTCAAAAACAGTATGCTATGTGAAAGAAGTAAGTTACAAATGGCCACATATTGTATGATTCCATTTATATGAAAAGTCCAGAATAGGCAAATCTATAGAAACAGGAAGTAGATTCCTGGTTCCAGAGGCTGAGGAGAGGGATTTCTGTGGGTTTTTTTTTTTTTTTTGCAGTAATAAAAATATTCTAAAGTTACATAGTGGTGATAATTCCGTAACTTTGTGACTATACTAAAATCTAGTGAATTATAGCATTAAATTTACCTTTTTAAATAATAACAAAGCTATAATTTAAAATATTATAAAGTCCTTAAAATATTTAAAACGGAAAATTTTTTATAAATATAATTTTTATGGATAGTATTGTCATTGGTAATAGAAGCCCAGAAGAAAATATGTAGGAAAACTGGTTAAGGCCATCCTCTGACCTATTCGCCTCATGGCAAGTTCAGCACCAAGGACAGCTCCCCTGCCTGCCATCTTTTCAAAACTAGCTTACAAAAGGCTACCAAAGTCCTGCAAAACTTTTCTAAAAGTGACATTTCTATTATGCTTTTCTTCTTTTCAACACTGCTGTATATTATGGCAGCTATGCTTGCCTTCATTTGTACATTTCGTAAGCAGTTGACCAGAAGACAAAGGATCTGCTACAATACTTCATTAATCCACTTAGCAAAATATATCGTTATGTGCCAGGCACTCACTCAGCATGAGATCTTAGACAAGTGACTTGCCTCTACTAGCTTCATTTTCTTATCTAAACCTTGTGAATAATTATACATGAATGATAAACTAAGACAATATTTGTGAAATAAGTCATATGACTTGTATTCATGAAAGGTATTTTTATTACTGAATTGTTGAGCAAATCATCCCATTGCATTATTAAGCAATTTACTTTATTCTGGGCGCACGTAATATCCTGTGACACTAGAAGCCCAGACTAATGTCTGGGTCATACTCAGGCTTAAGATTAATTCTGTTAAGAGCCTTCATGGTAAGAATCATCTTCTTAAGCATGCTTCACGTGGGCGCAAATTTCTAAGACATAACCCTGGCCCTGGCCTGGAAATGGGCCCATTTTCTAAAGATGAGGAAAGGATTAAAAGCTAAGTATCCAATCCTTCACCTTTCTAAATTTAGTCCAAAGATGAACTTCAGCACATAATTGCAGCTACATGTCCCCTACACATATTTGCATGTGATCAGTCCTGTCATAACAGACTATCTGTATGGTAGATGTTAATTCTAACCTCATACAACACTGTTATAAAAGAATTGTGTAAAAAATAGCACTTCAAAATATGAAATTATATAGAAAGATCCCACAAATGTTTGAACAGAAAAATTGTGTCAAATCATGTGACGTCATGTTTTCATCTGTATGACTGTGGGTGGGAGAGGGAAAAGATGACCTACAAAGACCTAACTAAAAATGTATGGTTCAGTCTCACTGGCTTTCATTATTCTCATTCTTACTCAGATGGTTCAACTTTAACTGCCATTTACCAATCTTATTTGTATTTAAAAATCAACATAACTAGAACAGGATGCTTAACTCTGCCAAATTCCATGAAGCCAGATGCTGCTTCCTTAAGAAGAAAAAGAAGTTCATAAAAATTATTGATTTTTAAAGGGAACAGAGTGGAAGGCAGTCATTTGATCTCTCAACGTCCATTATTTCCTTTGCTCTGGCTTAAGTAAAAATGTTGTGTAAGAGGTCAGAGTACATTTCCGTAGGAGCCCTGGAGTTTCTTAACACAAACGTCGTAAATAGTACTTCTCTTTCTGAGGAAAAGAAAGTGCACCACTCTGAGCAGGCACACACAGGAGCCCCTATCATTCTGAGAAGCTGGGGATGGATCTTGAGTCCAAATGTTTTCAAAAGCAAACACTTCCCATTTCCATTTCATTTATTCTTTATTTAACCCTTACTTTCTCCTTCAGTGATTATTTATTGCTTTCTTCAACTATAAGCCCATCTGCAAGATGGCTATTCTTTTGTGGTGCACAGAATTTCAACAGTTTGCTTTGTTTCCTTAATGATTTTCCTGACTTGCCCACCTGCCTATACTCTTCTTCAAGGTTTAATTTAAACGTGCCATATCATTTCATATCACCCAGCAACATTTATTATATTTAGAATATCTTTTCCCCAAATGTATTAATGTGGTTTCTTTCCGGTCAGTTTTAGAGCCCCATCAGAAAAAAAACCCAACCCATAATAATTAATACATACTTATGGGAGCACTTGAGATGGGAGACTGAAACTGAAATTTATATTGAAAAAATTCATATAATATTTATAAATAAGCCACCAACACAAACCACTATATCAAATTCCTTCAGGCTAAAGGCAAGCCTTATCATGTCTATTATGTTGGGCTTTGGACCATAAATTCAATTCCCACAGATTCATAGTACAAAAGCATTTGCAAACCTTGCCCTCCTCGGTTTGGACCCCAGACTCAGGAATGCAGTGGGATCTTGTGTTGCAGGTAGACTCCACATTCTTGGTATGACGCTCAACCCTGTGAAAATTTCCCCATGATTCCTCTTCCTTTTTCCAGTACCAAGAAAGGTATGTTTTGGTCACCCAGTGTCCATGAGCCCTTCCTTAGAACACCCTGAATTCTTTTGGGGAAACAGCCTTCCCTCTCTATGTGCATGTGATTTTGGTAGAACTGTGATTATAGGAAGCAGCCCTCCTGCTACCAAGACCCTAAGGGGTCCTGAGCACCTCCTAGTAGGTCCTAGTGTATCTAGAGAGTGAGCACATGATGAGTCCAGTGCTTTTTTCTGGGACTTTGACACTTGCGCCACTGATGTAAGTTTGAAGTAAGACTGGAATTCACTAGTTCCAGTGGAAGCAACCCAACCAGACTGCGGCTGCTATGGACCGTCCCTGGAAGTCCTGCTTCCTCCTTCTGGAGCTGCCTCAATTCCAAGACTAATTTTCTGGTCTTCCCAATGATTTTCTTTCCTTTAAGTCAGCCAAAGTCAGTTCCTGCTTCCTGCAACCAAAGAACTCTGACCGACTCTCGCTTCAGGTAGAGTTTCTTGCCATGTTTAATGACTACCTACAACAACAGCCAGTGCCCTGTGCTAATACCAGATAAGATGCTCAAGCATTTACAGGGCTGGAACTATCTTGGGAGAATTATTGCACAAAAGGTCTTCACTCACTTTCCTTCCACGAAACTAGAGAGTCAAAGAACCACTCACTATAAAAGGAATTTGGGTCATGATTTTCTGTATCTTCAAACTTCATACATTTATTTTTAAATTTTAATATTTTGTTATAAAAGCTATACGGAAGGTCGAGAATCTAAGAATGAAATTAACCACAATCACATCCTAGGTCAATTCAGTGTTTTCACTTGTTCGTGTCATCTTCTAGTCCTGGTCTATGTTCAGAACACATGTTTATTATCAACAACACTGTCATAGATTCTATTTAACACTTCTTGTTATTTTATCATGCATATGTTTCCATTTTGTCAGTCTCCTTCTGTTTTTCCCTCACCTCTCCCTCCTACTACTCATAGATAAACAAATGCTAACAGCAGCTCTGTATGTTGCTTTTTCCACTTCACAGGGCATCAGGAATTCCCTCCAGTCAGCTGGATCTAATTCATTCTTTTTATTTCGAGTGTTTGTAACCATTTACATGTAATGGTTGTGATTAAATCTACCATCTGGATGTTTGTTCCCTATTTATCCCATCTGTTCTCTGTTTATTTTTTACCTTTATTTCCTGCTATTGGTTTCTTAGCTATACCTCTACCTTTTAGCTTTTAGTGGTTGTGCTGATGTTTATAATACATATCCTCAACTTACCAAGTCTACTTTAAATAATAATATTTGACTATTGTATAATAACCTTATAACAATATACTTCCATTTTCCCCTTCCATCCTTTGTGCTATTGTTGTCATACATTTTATTTCTGCATAAGTTATGAACCCAACATGTTTGTTATTTTTGCTTTGTATAGTTAATTAGTCATAGAAGAAATTTAAAAATGAAAAAATACTTTCATATTTACCCACATATTTACCATTTCTTGTACTCCTCATTCCTTTGTTAGATCCAAGTTTCCATCTGGTTTTATTTTTCTTCTATCTAAAGAACTTCCTCTAACAATACTTATAGTGATTTTAAATGGCAAAGCCCCTCAGCTTTTGTTTGTCTTAATAAGTGTTTATTTCACCTTAAGGTAAAAATTTTAAAGAAGATTTTTGCTGGATATAGAATTCTATGTTGACAGTATTTTTTTTTTCATTCTACAATTTAAAGATGTCCATTGTCTTCTGACTTGCATCATTTCTGAAATCTGCTCTCATTCTTATCCTTATTCCTCTGTACACCATGTGCCTTTTTCCTCTGGCTGATTTTAAGATTTTCTCTTTATCACTGTCTTTCAGAAATTTGATTTTGATGTGCTTTGATGTTATTGTGTGTGTGTGTGTGTGTATTTGTGCTACTTCAGGTTCCTTAAGGTTCTTAGATCTGTGGGTTCATAGTTTTTATTAAATTTGGAAGTTTTCCAGCCATTATTTCTTCAAATATCTTTTTGTCTCCCTCTCCTCTCCTCCTGCCAACACACACTTTTCTGGGACTCCAATCAAACATATAATGAACCACTCTATATTATCCCCAGGTCATTGAGGCCTGATTTATTTATTTAGTTAGTTAGTTAGTTAATGTTTCAGATTGAATAGTTTGTACTGCTACATCTTCAGGTTCACTGGTCTTTTTCCATGTGTAAGCTGCAGTTAGTCCCACCAAGTGTATTTTTTCACTTCAGATATCTTAATTTTCATCTCTAGAAGTTCCAATTGGTTCTTTATGTCTTCACTATCTCTCCTGATTATATTCATATTATTTAAAGATCCTTAAACATGTTGAGCATGTTTGTAATAGCTATTTCATTGTCTTTGAATACTAATTCCACCATCTCTGTCATTGGTGGGTCTTTTTCTATTGACTCTTTTTCTCCTCCTGGTTATGGGTCATATTTCCTGATTCTTGGCATGTCTAGTAATTTTTTTTTGGATCCTGAACATTGAGTTGTTAGGTCATTGAGTATCTGAACTTAGCTATCCTCCTTTAAAGAATGTTGGTTTTGTTCTGGAAGGTAGTTAAAGTCCTGGAAGATCAGATTGGTTTGATCCTTTCATGGCTTCTTTTGAAGTGTTTAAGGGTATATCTGGAGTAGTCTCTATTCTGAGCTAGTTTAGCTCTACTACTAAGGTGTGACCCTCTGGGTCTCTTGAACAGTCACTTTGGATGCTGGTCTCTTGAAGGCATAGTGTGAAAGATCCATGGCTTGACCTTGACCTGAAAGATCCTTGGCAAGAGATTCATAAAATCCTCTCTCCACATGGTACAGCTTGAGACCAAAGAGTTGCTGTGAGGGAACATGGAATTGAGGTTGCCTGCAGTTGCATCGAGGGACCAAACGTATGGGTGGATGCTGAGAAACAGTTAGAATGCTCCTGTAAAGAAAAGTGGCTGGCGGATAGTGGATCATTAATTACCAGGTCAGTAATTCAGTGTGATACTTGATTCTCTCTGTATACAAGGACTTGGCAGCTTTTTGGCCTGCTACATAGATAATGCTAAACTTCCTGGTCCCTGTTAGGATTAAATGGCACTGAAGATTGCATTAATCTACGAGGTCCTAATGCATCTCCTTAGGACCATCAGCCTACAAATAGGAACTTTGAGGCATTGCTACAATTTTGAAGCAGTTGTCCTTTACCACATGTCTTTGCTTAATTCCTAAACTTTATAAAAGTTGTTAAATGGTTTTATGTTGAGAGATTTCTTCATATTTGAAGAAGCATATCTTGTTTCACTCATTTGAAAATGCCTTTGGTTACTATTTTTCATCACTGTCCTTTGTTCAACACAATAACTGACTTAGAAAATCTCATTATCTGGGGATGGTTTAAGAGTAAAGTAAGGGAGATGGCTTGGAACCATTTGAAATCATTTCACCATATCTATTTACTTCTTTTTCCCTGAGCTGGGGTAAGTATAGGTTTAGCACCAACAATATCTATTTTATAAGGTGTTTGCTTCTTCCCACATGGATATTCAACTTGGTGTCTGAGGTTAGTAAAATGAAGCTTTAAGTCTGACTGCTTTTGTTATTGTGATTTTTACAGCATTGTTCAACACATTTACTCATTCCATTAGGTCTTGCCAACCATTAGCTTGTGGGAAATAGTTCCTCTTCTCTGTATGTTTAAGCCTAAACTTACATTGGCTTAGTTTAGTTGCATTGTTAACCTTTGAAATGTAGGTAATTTTAATGTCCCCAACACAGGCTGACCCAGAAATAGATTTAGTGAATATTCATATACAACACCAAACTATCTTTTCTGATATCCACCATGAGGCTCTCCAAAGATTTCCCGTTGTTTTTATTTACTTAGTGTCTAGAAAGCCACAAATGTAATCTGACAGCTGAGAACAACCAGCAGGTTTACCCTTCTAAGGGTCTGGGTTCTCTGCTCTGTTCCCTGGCTCCAGGCTGTATCTCAACAAATATAATATCCTGTAGAAGGGATAAGAGGCATAGGGAAAACAATACCTCATTACAGTAAACATTAAACTAATCTGTGATAGAGCTGTTGGGAATACTGTGCATAAGGTTCCAGACAACCTTGGTGCTTAGGCTTAAGAGTGCAGGAGCCAATCTCCACTGTCGGTAAGAATTTACTACCCAGGGCACAAAGAGAACAACAAATTAAGGAAGTCGTCATGGAACTTGGAGGAAGCAGACAATGCCAAATTTACCCTTTGCAACATGAAGTTCAAGTACTGGAGCCAGAGCACTTTACAGAGCTAGCCAACCGCAGGCCAAAAATGGGGCTGAAAACACACGTAGTTGAGGTTTAGAGGACAGAACTGTAAATCCCCTTTCCATCAAAAAGCTGCAGGAAAGCTCGCAGGACTTCGGTCTGCATTTTAGAAACAGCACATGTGTGTCTTCTAGGCTATTTAAGCAGATCAACAGCAACAAACCTGCACACGAAGGGAATTACTCTGGACACCTGTAACTCTTTTTTCTTCCTATCTTCCCTCCGACCACTAAGAAAACTGCCTCATGAGGGCAACCTTGTGTGACTCTTACCCTAAAGCTCTGATGTCACCTGCATTTGTCTTTGTTCTTCTCTGATGAATTCTAACATTTCTATTGGTGAGGATGCTAATTGGATGATTACCAACCTTAATTACGAGGTGCTCTGAACTACGCTGATTCTTCTTCCTTCGCTGAAGGTCACTCATGTGTGCACCTGAGCTGTGAAAACTCCACGTGTATTTGATATGGTTTGAGGCACGCCCTGAACACACCTGCTTCCCAGAAACTTTGAATCTGTGCTGCAGGCACCTGGGCCCCATGCCCTGGCCACAGATGATTGGATAGAGTTGTGCACGTGGTTCAAGGACCGTAGGTCGGCTGAGCCAATCAGATTCTACTTCTCAGGATTTCGGACTGGTGAACTAAGATGCAGCTTCCTTCAGTGGCAGGAGCACCCTTGTGTGCCCAGAGGATGAAGAGTGGGAGATGGAGGTGGAGAGAGACAAAGAGAGGAAGGGAAAGAGAGGGAGATCATGTACAGAGTGAGGCGGGGAAATCTTGAGCGATGAGACCATCTCTCTGTGGATCATGAGAGATGCTGCTGGAAGCTTTACTTCTTGGCTCTCTAGGTCCCAGGTGCCTTCCAGGAGGACTGGCTGTACTTCCTGCCCTGTCGGTCTGTGGGATGCTCCTTATGGAACTGACTTAAGTGGTTTTCTATCCTCACAAACTAACTGCTTGAACAGAACACAAAATATGTTAGAAACATACTTCTTGCGTTTCTGGCAAGACTGGCTTTTAGGCTCAGGCAATATTTCATATTAATCATAAAACAATAACTTGGGCTCATAAACATTTGTCATCCACACTAAAATCCCACACAGAATTGGAATTCATGGAATTGCTCAAAACTCTTCCTTATTACAGACGTTGAGCCCGTGCCCCCTCTTCAGGCCACCATCGACAAGGCCTGTGAGGGTCAAACAAACACAGTGTGCCTTTCAGATGCGTGAAGACCCTCAGGAACCAAGGCGTGATGGATGCGTCTGGTGGAGAAGAGACCATTACAAGCCACCTGTTGTTTAAGAACTCTCTCCTGTCCCATTTGCCACCAAAGTTATTTCCTCTGTGTTGGTGATAAGCTTCCAGGCCTTCATTTTTCCTGACGTCAGTTGCGCACGCCAAGGGGTGTGTCCTTCTGCTTCTGACTTTGGTAAATACCTGAGGTGGTCTTAGGCTGCTATGCCCTTGCTTCCCTGTTTGCCACACCAGCCCCACCCTACACCCTACCTGCGACCTGCCAGGAGGCTCTGCAGAGTCCAGGCTGGGGTCAGGCCTCTTCCACCAGCAGTGCAACATGGCACGTGTGTTCCCCAGACATATTAAGGTTCTGTTCATTCTTAGGAGTCCCTGACCCCAATAAGTAATGTTTTTTCATGAGCTATATTTGTTTAAGAACCTGTTTCTCGGTGAACTCAATGTCCTTGGTTAATTTTAACCTCACTAGAGATAAAATGTTAACAATACTCGGTTTGACCTCTTATGTCTATTGTGGCCATTCCATAGGTCTCTCTGACTGGATGAATATGTCGGGGTATCATTAACTTCAGGAAGCTTCTCTCCCCAGGACTACATCTAAAAACTTGGTCTCTTCAAGTCCTGGATCAATAAAAAAGAAGGAAGAAAATCATCACACTATGAGATTCTTTGCTTCTTCAAGAAGGTTAACAGCTGAGCATGGCTTTCACTATCAACCTGTGATTCGGAATTCCTTTGATATTAGTATGAGCACTGTTCTAGTCACAACAATATAAGACCCACACTCCTTCCCACAGGAGCTTGAAATCCAGTAAAGAAATAAACGTGATGAAGATTTTTGTTAAGCATAACGAACTGAAATCAAAAGGAGGTTCTTGCTGATTTCGGCTAAGAGAATGTAGAAACCTGTGGAAGGCGTCTCAAAAAAGCAGCAGGTGTAACTGGGACTATCTGATGGCTGATCCAAGGACCTCCGCCAAGCAGAGGGTACGACTCAGAGGAGAGGTCCCAGCCCCCGTTCACCTCCTCAGTCAGGTGCCCTGAGCAAGGCGCGTACTGGACAATTCTACACAAAAGTTGGACCAATAGCAAAACAACAAAACAAAAGCACTGCCCTCCCATTCTGGGCAAAATCCCAAACTCCCAGGTAACAACAGAAGCTATTGATCCTTGCCTGAAACTCATGTTTCACTGCTACTAAAGGGTGCTCTACAGACCAGTGCCACATAGCAAACTCTTTCTGCCCATCTGCAAGAATGTGTACAGAAACTGAGAGCAAGTGTTTAGAAACTTTTACAGCAATTTGATCTCAGTGTAACATTTTAATTTAATTTTACAAAAGTGCCAGTCTGCAAAGAATTGGAAATTTTAAGAACGGGTCCATCACCACAGATTCACCACGGATAGTTTTATAAGCACTGTTCTGTCACAGTTTTCAAAGGGAAAAAGCCACTTTACTTCCTGCTTTAAAAAGAGAATCATGTGACATTTCCTTTTCCTGTACAGTACATGGAGTGTCTTCCAGTCTGCTAGCACCTTGAAAGACACACAGGAGGGACAGCTGAAATGCAACCAGTAATACAACTGGCCTCACAAGCAGACTGAAGTGTCCACTCTTATCTTGTGAAATATAAGCCAAGTGGAAAAATTAATTTCTCATTTACAACTTTCTGACTAATGAATTTAAACATAGATCAAATACACACCAGTGCTGAGTTTTTCTTTTAATCTATTCAGCATGCTTAATTATAGCTAAGGGTAGCTTCTGATAAGAGATATAAACATATATTTATCTTTCCTATTTAGCTATAATGATATGAATATTTTATAATAAACATCATTTTCACCAGGTATCACCTCATCTCTGCTCCTTTTTTATTTAAGGGAGTCATAAATGTGTCTACTTGGAATCACATATGGGAAGTTCCAGAACATTCATGCAGCTTTTCAGGTCTTCGCCCCCACTGTCAGTTTGCACCAGCTGCTTCTCATCACCTAGCCCTGGGGTCCTTCCCATGAAGCTCGGTCCAACAGAGAAGCCAGCACCCAAAGGAAGTCCATGTACACACTGAGCAGTGGACAAGAGCCGAGACTTGAAGGTACGTGAACTAGATCCCAAGTTGTTTCCCAGATTCTGTCTTTGGGGATGACAGTGATAAAAAGACATGGGGCCAGGAAAGTCTCAGGCTTTTGTGTTTGTCCTTATAAAGGTGCTGATGTATGGTAAGGAGCAATGGAGTAAAGTTATACGTTGTCCATGAGGCCTTCTAGCATTACTGATTTGACCTTCACCCCACCTTTTCAAACTCGAGGATGAGTAAAACAGAATAGTAAAATGCTATGCTGATAGTTTTAACTACCATCCTCTATATGGTTCTGTCTAGATGTTCCGTCTGAGGTTTTATAAGTTAGAAATAAGAAAATATTCTTTGTTTACGAATAGGCTATTTCAATGGAAAAAATATTTCTGTACCTCAGGAATGCTTCTTAGGACACATTCCTTATTTAAATAAACTACTTGTACAGAAATGGGTTTTACAACCCATCTAGACTAAGTTGAAAATACTTAAAGCGAGCATTTAAAAAAAATTTTAGGAAATTGTCTTGACTAAATTTTCCAAGTGACTAAGTGACACTGGTGGCAGCAAAATGACTTAAATAATCTGAGACCTGATGACGTTGACTATAAGGACCAATGGATCAATTATATTCAGAACTTGGGTTTTTTTGTTTTTAAAACAGAGAGTGGTATTTTCTCCAGAGACACCGGATAGGAATATAACTTGATCGTCCACATGTGGTCCACTCATCCACGCTGGCTTTGAATCACACTCATTCCACGCTGAGCTCTTGTTTCCTCAAGCGCATTCTATGGTCTTCCAGTGCAGACAGACGGCATGCACTTCTGGTGGTTCTACACAGCCTTCTGGTCCAGGGCTGATTGAATATGTGAGTAGTTGTTCTATCACTTATAAACCATGTTGATATTAAGCATAAATGTAGTCCAGATAAGCTTTCATTTTCTTAGCCTAGAGGAGTATGACAGGATTAAAACCAAAGTGAATTGAGGGACGACTCAACTGTTTTCAGCAAATAATATAGAAGTGATTGTACCATTTGGACCCACTTAATTTTGTGTCTGACTATAAAACAAACATTGTGACAAACAGGATTTGAAGGAAACTGAGTGACTATAGAGAAAAGTATACCTAAGCATAGTCAATACTAAGGTAATGAAACAATATTCAACTTATGACAAGCAACCCAATAGACCGTTAAAGTTTTAGATCTATAAAATTATATATATTTAAAATTTACACAGTAACAATTTACATAGTCTTAAGCAGTGTGAAACACATTCTTATAAAAAGAATCACGCAGCTTTAGAAACTTGCTATTTAAGAGAACTAATTCTGAATTAGTCATTCCTTTATTCCTATTTGTATAGGTTTTCACATATCAAGTCAGTTATCAGTTAAAAAACATATACCTTCTTTAATGTGGATTCCCAACATTTTCAGAGTACTCATAAATTAGATTTTTTTTTTTCCTCCCCAAGGCCTGCTTGGACAGAATTAAAATGGTCTTTCTTAGATCTCACTAAAATATGAGAAAATCATCTGATATATAACAAAAACAAATATTTCCATCCAAAATTCATCTGCAGAAAGTCCCTGGAAAATTAACAGGAATGCCCCTGATCTGAGCTGCTCTTCTCTCCTGGAGGCTGGGCTGAACCTATGCTAGCTCTGTCTGGGGCTCTCCCGTACACCAGAGAAGGCCCTGGGGCTTTCCCCTGGCTCCCCCGTGGGTGGAAATGACTTTGGTTCAGGGCTGTGAAGGCCCACATCCAAGAAATTCAAGTCACTAAGGTGGCCCTGAACTAATACAGTTTCTTGGGGACCTTTCAAATGATAGTGTTCCTAGGATGAAACCAGAAGCCATCTGTAGTTATTTCTTTACTTTGGAGACAAAGCAAAACATAATTTGCATGACTCATTTGGTCACCTAAACCTCCCTCACGTTGGACTTTACATTGAGGGTCTTTTAAGGCTGGAGGAAATACTGAGATTAGAAGGGCACGATAGAAAGATAATGTGAAAAGGAAAAAAAATCCAGGTACCAGGCAGGGGAATTAAACTTGCTTATCAAAAAAGTCAGTCTTGAAGATAAAAGTTCTAAGGATGGATGGTGGTAATAGTTGCACAATGTGAATGTACTTAATGCCATTGAACTAAACATTTAAAAATGGTTAAAATGGTAAATTTTATATTATGTATATTTTACCACAATAAAAAAGTCAGTCTTGTACTAATATTCATACAACCCCTCAGTGTGGACACACATGGCCAAAATTTAAGAGAGAAACTTATTCTAACATCAAAAAAGGACAAGGGCATACATTTTCATTTTTGCTGAAATTCCTCTCATCATTTGAACCCTACAAGGTTAGAGAGACATTAAATGTTGGCATCACACAGGAAATTCACTTCCAATTTATTGTTGGCATTTAAAAGTGGTGCTAATTTATATCCAGTTCCTTTTAATTAGTTTGTTACATTCAATTATACAACTGAATTAAAAACATAAAAATACCCAGTACCTCTTCCCTTAAAATCTTCTGTTCTGATGCTTTCCCAAAACACAGCAATTACTGAGAAGTCATCTTTATTTTTTACTTTCATTGTATCAAAATGTTCTTCACAATCTGGTCTTGCCCCTCTTTTTAAAGAATTCTTTTCCCACCCTGCCCCATCCCCCCAACACAGTTAAGGATAAACATCATGGGTTGATATGTCACAGAGTTATAGGCTGCCCATCCCTGTGAAAAAGTTCTTCCTTTCAGTCCTGGATTGATGTGGAAATCATTGCACTGGATAAGGAGATGCAAGGCCAGTGGGAACACACACGTGCCAGGTACATACCTGGACAGGCTCAGGTGGAGCCAGGAGTCCAGAGCAGCAATTCTACGTGTATCAGTCTCAGGAGAACTGCTGCAGGCTGTCATCATATCTGCTTGTGAACACAGAGGGGAGAGTTCATTTTTTTCTTGGTCACAGTAACACATCAAGGGGATAACTTGCAACAGTGTCAATTAAATGACTGGGGTGATGCAAAGCCATAGATGCCTCCAAGCAGGAAAGGGCTGTAGAGCTCACGTGAGAACTCCTGCTTCGCGCGCCTGTCAAGGTAACGCACAGCCCCTGGAGCTGAGCTCGCTACTCTGCAGCTCTTCACCCGGAGAACAAAACGACGGCAGGCACAGCACTGGCTTGTGCAGTACAGCTTATACAGGTGATCGTCCCCATTACAGAAGAATCTGATTGTTATTTTCATACACCACAGCATTTAACATACCTCTTTTTTATTTACAGTAAAATATGGAAATGTGAGAAAACGTTAGCGTCAAACATGTTAAGACGTTCTTAGAAGGGATGTGTAACTTTGAAGTAGTGGATCATTAGCCAAGATTTTAAAGGTTATTTTGTATTCAGTATTTGTTGAAACTCAAAACAGACGAGCAAAGTACCTCCAAAATAAAGATTACCAAAATAAACTGAAAAAGTATTTCCAAAATAAAGATGACCAAAAGCTAGTTAGCCTGAGTATATTAGTTGTCTACTGCTGCTGTAACGCATTACCAGAAACTTAGCGACTTAAACAGCATATCATCTATTGTCTTACAGGTCTGTAGGCTAGAGGCCTGACACGGGCTCCACTGGGCTACAATCAAAGTGTTGGCAGGGCCACGTTCCCCTCTGGAGGCTCTAGGGGAGAATCTGTTCCCTCACCTTTTCCAGCTTCCAGAGGCCACCCACATTCTTTGGCTTGTGGCTCCTTCCTGAAACTGCAGTAACTTCCTTCCTGTATCTGCTGTAAGTAACCAACGCCAGCAGTGTTGCATCTGTCTCTGACTGTCCTTCCATACCTCACATTTCCCTCTGACTGACACTCTCCCAAGTCCCTCTTCCACTTTAAGGACCCTTGTGATTATGTTGGGCCCACCTGCAGAACCCAGACTACTCTCCCTATTTCAAGGTCAGTGGATTAGTCCCTTAATTCCACCTGCAACCTTATTCTCCTTTGCCATTTAACCCAACATATTTACAGGTTCTGGGGATTAGGATGCAGGATTCTCCCTACACACATTAAATACACATGTAAATACACATTAAATACACCGTTTAATATTTTTGTGACAGTACAATAATTGTCATTCAGTTGCCTTAATCTACAGAACTTATCTCTGATCTATATAAAACATATTAAACTAGCCAGATGCGATAGTAAAGAAAAAAAAAAAGTAAAGAGATGATGTAAAACAAATTGTACAACATTACAAAGTAGTGGCTATGTGTACGTATGTGTTTAGATATATATATATAAAATTATACATGTTTATGTGTGTGTGAGTGTAAATACACACACACACACACACACACACACACACAATTTTAAAGTTAATCGAATGGTTCTGGAAAATTAATATACCATAGATATTCCTGGGAAGGTAATGCTTATAAAATAAGGCCATGTTTATGAAGATCCAAAATCAGTCAAAGATAAGATTCTTAACAAAGAACATAAAGATTATAGACAAAGAAATTCTTTCCCTTTAGTCCTTTTCCCCTACTTGTTTTCTTCTCGCTTTCTTCCTGTTGTTGTTCTTCCCAAACTAAATGTCCTTGTGCTCTGTTGTGGGTGAAATGACCAGAGCCTTTACAAACAAGGTCAAACCACCAACCCACAAATACATTAGTGCAGGGGCTCTGGAGGAAATCACTGGAAACAAAGGGAAGGCACGTGGGTCTCCGTCCAGTGTACCTGTAATCCTGGAAAGGGAGGTCCCGATTCCTCCAATGGCAGCAATACTAGCTTTGCTTTTCTAGAAACATTACTTGCAAGTGTGACCACTGTCACTGGCGAGAGCTGGTGCCCGGCCCAGGCAGACTTAAAAGACAGGAATGTGATAGTGGCGGTCATTCTCAGTCAGCAGGGAGACCTCCGGCCACTCCCTGAGCGACTCCTCTGGGTAGCAGACTTCAAAGTCTCTGGAGTTAAACCTGAACAGTCTGAACACTTTTATCTTTACTTCCAGGGAGTATCCAAGTACAAACATATCAATCTGGGGAAGAGATGAAAGAGAGGTCACAGATACACATTTCCAAATTCCCACCTCTCACCAGCGGAGGGCGAGTATTCTTCTGCAGCTCATGAGATGACGATGTACTTGCTGACAGACCCACACATGGACCAGGGAGTGGGCACGGGGCTGGGGACGAACGTCCGCGGTGCGGAGGGCAGGGGACAAGCGGAGAAACGTCTCTCTCTGGGGAGTAGCGTGAAGAAATCACAGGGAAAGCTGCCTGGAAAAAAAAACTAATAAAGGAATGCTTACAGTAAAAGTTACACTGTTTGTTTTTCCAACGGTTTTTTTTTTTTTTATCGTTTTAAATCAATTTTTATTAAAATGTCAGATGATTTTGAGCACCTCCTAGGAAAGGAAAGGAAAGCAAAGCAAAGCAAAACGAAAGCCCTTTTCTATGGGGAAATAAAAGCATTGTCTGGACTTCTTTTAAAATTTCAATAACTTCTATTTGTCTGCACTAAGTAGCCAAATGCTCTCCCAGATGTTGCCTCAGTTTGCAGCTGGACTTGCTCCTGGGTAACCTCTGTTGTGGGAAAGCCTGTTACCGCCCGAGAGGCAGCGGGAAGGTCAGGAACGCTCCCAGCACTGCCGCCCGCCAGCCACAGGGCTGCAAAGACGCAGCAGCCAGCACGGGGCAGGAAGGTTTATCACTCTTCGTTTCCTCATTTGAGGGCACTCATACCCACCCGCCACCTCTTTGCAGCTGGATTTATCATGGCTGAAAGCAAACTACAAACAAACAAACACCTATGTGCTCAGGTGTTGCCAGCACCGTCCTTCATCAAACACACACGATTCTTCTGCCCCATTTACCTGCTCTAGTCCACACGTGTCACCTACAGAGTTCAGGTGATTCATCATGAAGCTCAAAGGGTCGGAAGAGGTTTCCCGGGTAAACAGGAGTCGAAAAAGACTGGGAATGACATTTGTGGTCTTCATTTGTTCATAAGCCTCAGTGACTTGATAGAGCATGATGAACTTCAGAGCTTCGTAAAGTTTACACTCCAGGATAGCATCAGAAAAAAGGGCGTTGCACATGCTTCCTCGCTTGTGATAATCTTTAATTCCACTAAATTCAGTCCACTAAAAGCAAACACAGATGTAAAGTGAAACTTAAACGGCAAAGGTGAATACATACGCTGTTGCATAATTTTTAAAGTACTTATAAAACAAACCAGAGATCAATAGAGGGGAGTCGAACTTTAACTTTTCATTTTATATCATTTGACACTGATTTTTTTAACCCTAAGTACTTATTACTTTTACAATAACAAAATATTTCATTTAAACTAGTTTTTCAAAAAAGCACCACCTACTAGGTAAAATACTAAACAAGTCAGTTTCCTAAAGCTGCCTCTAAGGGTGTTGGGTTACACAAAGGACATTCCAGTGAAGAACAGTACTAATTAGTATTCTTTCTTTACCACTCACTGTGTGCCAGGGTGGGGTATAAAGCAATCTACGTGCATTCTCTCATTAAATCCTTACAATAACTGTACAGGGTTGAGACTATTCATATTTTAGTTTTACAGATCAGAAAACCATGGCACAAAAATGGTATTTCCCAAGGAGGATTCATTTCAATGATCTAAAATCTGTGTTTATTAAGAGCAGGGAAAAACATCTTAGTCAAATTAGTCCCCAAGTTACTAATAGGCACATTTCAGAGGGGCATTTCCCAGTGCCTTGTCTGGACCTTGCACCGCATTTTTCTGGGGAAACAACAAAGGTACGTGATTGTTAAGATTTCTGGCCAGTCCACAAAAGCCCTCTTAGCCCATAATAGGTCTAATCATCACGTAGAACAACACTGCTCTCGTTCATCACTTGGAAGGAGAAAGAAGCGCAGGAAAGGAAATGGTCAGTTACTAGAAGACTATTTCTGCCTGCACTTCCTACTTGCGGGACACAAAGGGGCATGCCTGACATGCAGAAAAGGGGCTGCGTGTGGGATGCATGCTTTCATTCCTAGTTTTCCCCCCTAAAGACTCACCTGTGTTTTCAATAATTCCACACATTTACGTAATTTTCCAAACACATTCGAACCTGTATACTTCTCAGGACCAAAACTGTATTGCTGGATCCAATTACAACCTTGTGAAAAGAGCAGTTTTTCAGGAAGCTTGAAAAGGAAGTAGATGCCAACAGTGATCAGTATCTCAACATGTCTGACACACAATTTGGAATATGTCACAGGAGATAATCTTATCTCATTCAGAAATCTTCATTTTAAAAGACTGTAACATCAGTTAAGTAAAAACGTATAGTCTTGTTTTAGATTTGTGGATTAAGTGATTTGGATCATCTTAATTCACAGTTTCACAACTGATGAAAACCTAAATGAAGATTACGTCTACAGAAACAATCTTTTTGGATAAAACATTTCCCGAACTTCCTAGGTATATCCCTTTAGAAATTATTTTTAACCAAGCACCGTTAGAGTGACATAGTACATCAAGGAAATGTGGATTGTAGAAGGATGCACTTTGGGGTTCAAACCTGGCTCTGTCACTCGCCTGCTGAGAGACTGCTCAACCAGCACTGGTTATGTAACCTCTCAGCCTCATCTCCACTGTAATGGAGACAATGACGCTTGTCAGAAATCAATGAAAGTACTAGCCATTTTGCAGGACTCTTGTTGGGACTAAATAAGATTATAGAATACATAGGAATCTGATCCATTGTGGGTGTCTGATACATTTTCCCACCCAGCCGAGCTTGTGGAGCCCAGGGCCTCAGCTAAGTTCTCTGTCCTCAGCAACTAGCAGCAGGGCTGGCACACAGCATACACTTAACTGCTAGATGCAATTAAACTACCAATAAAAACAGCTCCAAACAAAAGATGTTAAGGAAATAGACCGTGTGTAGTTATATATATGCAAATACTTTATATTTCTTTGCTCCTCCATCCTTAAATGTACATCTGTGGTTAGGCATACTACTTTCAAATAAAAATTAAGGTTATTCATAAGACTGTGCTGCTTTACACTGTTAAGAAAATGAAAAAAACAAGGTACTGACTGGGAGAAAATATTTGCAAATGACATAGCTGATGAAGCACTCGTATTCAGAATATATAAAGAATTCTCAAAACTCAATATTAAAAAAACCCAAACAACCTAATAAAGAATGGGCAAAAGATCTGAACGGAGACTTCTCCAAGGAGCTAATGTTGATGGCAAATAAGCACGTGCAAAGATGCTCAATATCATTACCCATTAGGGGAATGCAAACAAAAAACAATGACACAAATGCACCCCTATTAGAATGGCTAAAAAACAAAACAATAAACCTGAGAATGTGGAGCAACTGGAACTCATAGGTTATTGGTGGCAAAATGGCAGAGCCAGTTTGGAAAAGAGTTGCCAGGTTCTTATAAAGTTAAACATAAACCTATCATGTGACCCAGCTATCTCACTCCTAGGTATTTACCCAAAAGGAATGAAAACTTACGTTCATACAGAATCCTGTATGGGAATATTTATAACAGCCTTATTCATAATTGTCAACAACCGGAAGCAATCTGGGGACCTCCCTGGTGGCGCAGTGGTTAAGACTCCGCGCTCCCAGTGCAGGGGGCCCGGGTTCGATCCCTGGTCAGGGAACTAGATTCCACATGCGTGCCACAACTAAGAGTTCACATGCCACAACTAAGAAGCCCTCCTGCTGCAACTAAGGAGCCCGCCTGCCGCAAGTAAGACCCAGGGCAACCAAATAAATAAAGAAACTGGAAGCAATCCAGATGTCCTTCAACTCATGAATGCATAAACAAAATATGTTATATTCATATCAAGGAACACCATTCAACAATAAAAGGAGTGAACTCCAAATCCATGGAACAACATGGATGAACTACAAATGCATTATGCTAAGTGAAAGAGGCAGATTCAAAAGGCTACACACCGAATAATTCCATTTATGTGACATTCTGGAAAAGGCAAAACTAAAGGGACGGAAGACATATCAGTGGTTGCCTGGGGTTGGGGGTGAGAGAAGGACTGACAAAAAGGGATACGAGGGATTCTCTGGGGTTGAGGTTACACACTGTGCTTGTCAACACTCAAATAACCATAGAGTAGAAAAGTGAATTTTAGCAGACCACCTAACTTATAAAGGACAGATGCCCTTCTCAAGAAAAGATGCCGGCATTAAAAACAAACACAGTTGAGTGCGACTATCCTTCTGAGATGATTTGTTTGCAAACTGACATGAGAGACAGAGGACTGGGCTAAAGGACCTTCAGTCTCCTGATGCCCTGTGCACAAAGCCACCCACAGAAGACCCTGAGCACCTGTGTTGCAGTCCCCGTCAGTGCGGCCTTTCCCGAACTTCCGGTGTGAGAACGTACCTTCGCAATATCTTTCTCTTTCATCCAGGATGGGAAAGAGAGGCCCTGGCTGAAGACTTGGAAGAGCACCGACCTTAGTGCGTCGTAGTTGTCTCTCCTTACTTGTCGAACACATTTAATGTGCCGCTGCCAAAACAGTTCCTTGTAAGCCTATGAGCACGAGAGGAGAGGCTGTCGTTAATTCCACTGGACGAGAGAGTAAAGAAAGCAAATCCACTGCATCTTCAGCAAGGTGTTACTCCCCAATAAAGTGGACAACAGAAACAAAACAATTATAAATTATGAATGCGAACACATGTAATTTTCAAGTGACTTTTGTGTGTATGGAGTATATGTCGTGCTATTTTAGCTGGTAACTTCCTGGAAGCCCAGAGCCGGGAAATGTCATTCTGGGGAGATGATGTCTACAACCTGAACACAGTGAAAAATACTATATATACTTTTAAGCCCATGCTAAAGTGTCATTTAAATGTACTTTTCTTTTTCCTTCTCTCTCTCGCTCTCTTTTTTTTTTTTTGGCTTTAGCTAGTGACAAGGTTGGACAGCACTGCTGGGAGTATTTACCAAGATTGGTCTGATGGAAACTTCTAAAAATCCTCAAAATGTTTTATGTCAAGGTGCCTGAATCCCTTCAAGGACAGAAGTCTCCACTGCATGTGCAGATGTGTTCATAGGCCTGGCCAGGAGGGAGCTGAAAAGGGTATAACGCTCAAGTGTCCTGAAATTACGGGCCTAATTTACCCAAGTCCTCGAAGGCACTAGCTCTAGGTGAAAGGCCTGAACGCAATGTCTAGCAGCTGTTTGGCTTTTAATTAGAGCCACGGTTGTTCCTGGTGCCACATTTGGTAAAGCAGAATGGAATGCGTGTTTCCCGATTTTTACACACAAATTCTCCACCCACCACGAGCTGTATAAACAGACACACCTTCCTCATCAGCTTGGCATGGGGTGTCTCTCCTTTCCATTCTCTTGCACAATAACTGAGTATATCAACTTCTGCCTCCACGCTGAGGTTCCCTGAACCAAATCAAAGATACAAGGTGGTGAATTTTCCCTTTCCTTTCCCTTCTTGAACCCTCTCTGCACTTTAAAAATAAGGAAACATATGCATGAAAATATTTACTTTTGAATCTCCTCTGCAGATATCCAATCCACCTAAAAGATAAGGGAACGATAATATCAAAATTCTATTTTAAACAGCAAGGGCATTTTTGAAAATTAAAGATGACATAGCCACATACCTTTTCAGCCAGTGCCCTAAATATAAATGTAGCCTTCTGAAGTAGCAGAGGGTGCCCACCAGAAATGAAACTGCCAACGTCACTGACCCCTTTGCTACTCTCCACGCGGCATCTAAGGCTTGGCTGGTGACGAGCGTCCAGGAGTGAACTTGGTCATTTCCTACAAAAATTTAATAATAATAATAATACTGTATAGCATGGGGAACTATATTTAATATACTCGATAAACCATAATGGAAAAGAATACAAAAAGGAATGTATATATGTGTCTAACTGAGTCACTTTGCTGTACGGCAGAAATTAACATTGTAAATCAACTATACTTCAATAAAAAATAAAATAAATATACATCACAATTACACAAGCCTGCTTTGTTTAAGGGGGAAAAAAAGATACACTGGATAATTTTACCTGTAAAGAGTCTATCATTGATTTATATAAACATTTTTTAAAGCATTTGAAAATTCAATCTAAAAATTAAAGAAACACCTAGTTCTCCTATAATCAGTGTCACATATGAGGATATCTTTGTTCTACGGAATTCAAGAGGAATAGGGCACATAAAGAGCGTGGGTTTCGGAATCCCTCAGACCTGAATTTAAAACCCGTTTCTCCTACTTATTCAGCTGTCTGACTGTGGGACACCTCATTTCTCTTACCCTGAATTTTCTTGACTGTAAAATGGGAGTAAAAATACCGACCTCGCTGGAGAAAGATGGAATGAAATCATTTAAGAACCAGCACAGTGCGCCTTGCACCGTGTAGAATATCTGTTAAATCCAAGAATGACCAAGGGAGTCTGCTCAGCACCGAGCCCACAGGAGTCAGTCACACCAGGGGCGTCTCCTGCCGTGTGGCCACCACCCACTTTTGCCCACGGCGATACTCTTAGGTCATTACGGGCCGTAACACATGCCATCATCTGAACGCACAGAACGAGACTCAGACAGCAGGCACAGAGACATCGTTTCCAGAAAGTGGGCCACTTAGAATAGTCGTGGATGGAGCTAGGTGTGCAGCTTACAGGGTACACTACGATTCCTGATGTGACAGGAGAGAAAATTCACAGGCCAGGAGAGCCCAAACTATGTACTTGCAATATTTTACTATGTGCAGCAGATTCCTAATTATATTATGTTTGAACATGTAAAATGCTGAAGTACAAATGAGGAAGAGGACTTTTGAATGGTGGCCAAACCTCCTGGGGTTCATTGTGCAACAGTTCCCTCCCTGGCACATTGGTTTAGTAAAATTCCAATGATTAACTGTAGTAAAAGCCTCCTGGATTCGGAATCTACAATTTTAGCATTTTTGATCGTATGGATATTTGATATGTGTATCTCAGTAAAGTTGCTATACATTCTCAATAAAGAAATATATATACTCTCAATAAAGAAAGAATTTACCAGCAAATAAAGAAATAAAGTTACCAACAAATAAAAATATGCATGTTTATAATTATTTAAAAGTACATTTTTTTATTATTCAGTTAAACTATTTATTTTTAGATCGTTGTACATTCATATGCAGCTCTGAGAAATAAGCTTGTAAGAGGCAGAGAGACATCATGTACCCTTTACTGGAAAAGTACATTTTCAAAAGCAGGTACTTACCTGTTTAAAACAATTGATTAGCTGTTAATTATGTATTTACTTCTACTAGATATTTAGTACAAAGTTTTTAATGAATTGCTTAAAAACGTAAGCTATAATGCCTTTGCATCTATAATTCAGACTTTTATTAAAAAGTCTACATTATTCTTCTTAAAGAATGTATAATATTTTAGTATAAAGAGAGAGCATCATATGTGTACATAATCACTGCCTTGTTGACGAGCATTTGGATTGTTTCCCAGTTTTTCACTTTTACAAACATTTTCCTCCAACAGTCCTCGTGGACTCACGGTATCTTTTAGGATAATTTCTAGAAGAGGAAACTCTGGGTCAAAGGGTGTCCCCATTTCCAGATGTTACAGACGTTGCCAAAGTGCCCCCTCAAACAGTTGACACTCCCGCCACGTGTACGAGCCTCCATTTCCCTAAACCCCAGGACCGGCTATGATTTCTCACTGCAGTAACACGTTCACAGTTCTTCCTCTGTGAAGAGCCTCTTAGAGCTGGAAGCAGAGCCTGCTTCCCACCGGCTCGTCCTGGTTTGTGTGTGCACTTGGAGGGCTGAGGGCCGGCTGCTGCCCCCTCCACGGGGCACTGCTCTCACCCGCCGCACACAGACTCCAATCGACGGGCTGCATTCTTAAAAGATACTGCCCGGGGCTTCCCTGGTGGCACAGTGGTTGAGAATCCACCTGCCAATGCAGGGCACACGGGTTCGAGCCCTGGTCTGGGAAGATCCCACATGCCGCGGAGCGACTAGGTCCGTGAGCCACAACTACTGAGCCTGCGCGTCTGGAGCCTGTGCTCCGCAACAAGAGAGGCCGCGATAGTGAGAGGCCCGCGCACCGCGATGAAGAGTGGTCCCCGCCTGCCATAACTAGAGAAAGCCCTCGCAAAAAAAAGAAAACAAAACACAGCCAAAAAAAAAAAAAAAAAAAAAAAAAAAAAAAAAAAAAAAGATACTGCCCGGCCCCTCGGGGCATTTGATTTGAGACCCCTGAAATAGGGGCTTCTCCTGAGCGTGAGGCCTCTCGACAGCTGCCAGGGCCTCCAGGGGGACCCACCGCAGATTATGGTCTCCTCACACCTACACACACACACACACACACACACACGCACTTCCCTAGCCTACTGCCCTAATCCTTGAAATTAAACCCACCTCCAACCCAAGAAAGGGCGATATGATCAACTTCTCAGAAAAAAACATGTGAGGGCTCAACACCCCCTTCCCATGCAAACCAAGAATACGAGCCTAAACTCCTTGTATCCACTCTACCCAGTGCACCCACAGGTACTGGTCAAGTGACTCAAGCCAAGAAGGGCCAGGGAGCGTATCATGGGGGCTGGTGCGGGTACCAGGGAGCGGCCTGGAGGCGGGACTCAGGAGGTCACAGGGGAGTGGGCTGCGGCTCAGAGACAACCCCGAGGTGTTCACATAACTTCGTATGAAAATATTATCAGGAGTGGGGCTTTGACAGTTCAAAAGAGCTACAGTTTGAGCTTTTGCTATGTGCCATACCCTGTGGCAAGCGTTTTACAGAAATTGTCTCATTTGCTCCTAGAAACGCAGTGGCGTAAGGAGGCCCTGGTCCTGCAGTACACGGGGTGGGTGACTCCATGCCCCCACGTGCCTGTCCCTTAACCCCGGGAGGGAGGGCAGCAGGACAGCCCAGTGCCGGGGACGCAGGGCGGCTCAGGGGCTCCTCTCGCTGGTAACACGGAGGCCCCCTTGGAGCTGCGGGATGGTTTAAGGAAATGTTGGGAAAAGTGCCGAGCTCATGGCCGGGCACACGGCAAGCACCCAAAACATGTTCATTATTATTTTATCACCTGAGGACACTGCGAGGGGAGAGAACGATGAAATAAGCCGCAGAGCTAGAATTCAAACACACGGGGCAATGCGATGCGGAAGCTGGACGCTGTCCCACTTGCCTACCCTGCCTCTGAATGATGGAGCTGAGTGAATCCCAAACCTGCTCTGCTACAGCAAGTGGAATCCAGACTCTTTAAAAAGAGAGTTTAAAAAATCTCTCCTGCATGTATCAATAACTGGATTACAACTCAAAACAACAGACACGGAGGAGAACGCCATAAATGAGGCACCCAGCAAAATACTATCATGATCACAGCTTTGATGATCTCCCGAGTCAAATCTCATTTCCCCCAAAGCAGCCGAGACGGGATAAGATCTTCCATGTCAGAATCTTCCCGGGGTCCCCCTCGGCCAACCGGCCAGGGAGAAGTCAGCACCCGCCCGCCCAACTTCCCCTCCCCTGCCCGGTGCCCTGCCTAACGGGGAGCTGGCCTTGGGGGGGGCGCCCCCTGGACTAACAGGAAAAGAGAGAAGTTCCACCACCATGGAGTCAGTCTTTCAACATAATAAACAGAGGAGCGGAGAACAAGGGCAAGAAACAAGGGGAGTGGGGACGAGGGGTGGCTTTGGCGACGAAGAGGCAGAAAACAAGCATTGCCAGGAATTATGGATTTGATCCTTTTTAATGCTCATCAAGAGATAAAAATGAAATTTCTTTTTAACCCTTTTGGGCTGGACCGCTTGGGTGGTGGCTGAAATGAAGTGATACATGAGGCACCAGGCATTCCTATGACAGCGGAAAGTGGATGAACTAGGTCTTACACACACCCCCAGTCATCACCATCACCACCTGCTGAGACCTCAACCCACACAATCCGAGGTAACACTTAGGTAGTTGCGATGTCCTTTGGGTAATGACACCAGAACCTCCTGAAGCCAGCAGTGTGGCCATCTGACACTAAACTCCGATCTGTGATCACTCAGACTACATGTGGCAGATGAGACCACTGACTGGAACTGAAAAAATTAAAAGCCACTGTTTTTTTGTGGTAAAACTCTACTTAGCCTTTTTCTTTCCGTTCTCTAAACTGTACCAAAACTGAAATAATTCAAACACTCAAACAGGAAACCAAAAAGAAAAAAACAAACCTGAAAACAAAACTTAAAAGACCCAGAGGAGCCGGAAACCGAGTGATCACCCTGACAGCACTTTGCCCCAGCCTCAGGCTGGCTCGCAGGGAGAGCCCCGGGGTCTGGGTCGCCGCGACACCTGCAGCGGTGGGTGCCCCGGGCTGCAGCCTGGCCCCTGCCGCGTCCGCCTCCCCGCAGGCCGCCCCTGGGGCTGCAGCGGCACAGGGAGCTCGCTCCACGCTCGGCTCCTCTGCCCCCGGGTCCGGCCCACTGACGTTCTCCTGAAGCAGAGGAGGCGGATCAAGGGCTACGAGCGGGCTTCGCGGGGCGGAGCCTAGGCCTGAGCTAAACAGGCGGCAAAGGCGATCTAATTTCCACATTGGAGACAGCAGGAGCAGCGAGACATATCACATGGGAAAATCACCTTGTTAAAAACTTTAAGGTGAAAAATACTAAATTTAATATAATAAATACAACAGATATTTCTATCAGCTTCAATGCCATATTCTGGTTGATTAGCAGGAGATGGTAGGAAGAGTGGCCAAGAGAGATGGATGGGTTAGGAAGCAAATAGGGCCCGGGACGGCCGTGCCCCTTCTCTGTGGCAGGAGTGGTGAAGGGAGGGGGGTGCCCCAGAGAGGAGTACACACAGGCCACGTGGCACAGTGGACTGGGAGGGGCCCGGGAAGCCCCCCTCCCTCCTGCCCCTCGCCCTTCGGTTATGCTACTTCTTCCTACCCTGGGCTGGGCGCCACGCTGGCAGGCAGTGAACTGAAAACACACATGCTCTGGCCCCAGGGAGCTCTTGGTCTGGTGGGCGATGCCCTGCTGTCAGGAAAGGCTACTGGTCAGCTTGCCCAGGCCCACAGGTTAGCACGTCCTGGTGTCGGGGTCCGGCCGGGACACAGAATAACACGAGGCCCTCATGCTGGATGCCCAGGTGGGTCATCTCTCTCAGAGGGGAGTTCTGAGAACCTCAGAGGCTCGAGAATAAAGCAAAATACGGTACATTCGTCCAAACATATAAACTAAGCAATAAGCAAACAGAACGATAAACATACAGAACAAATCCTGTTAGGTCATCAAGGCTTCTGAATAATTTAGAGCAAATGGGAGACTCCTAGAGAAAAGTCAGCACAGTGGAGTGAAAGGCTGCGTTTAAATGGTCTTGGCTCATGCAAAACCATAGGTTAGTTGGGGTTTTTTTTGTATCAGCTATGTGGGAAAGAGAACAAATATCCTCTTAATAAATCTTTGAAATGGTGAGGTCAAAAGACTTTCTACACTTTTGAATTTCAGGTATTAATCCTGCTCAGTTAAGGAACAATGGTCTCCCACTTAGTAGAGTTCTATAACCAACAACTACGAGATCAGTATCACTGAGGAAGAGAACCACCAACGCGAAAGTTTTTATCTCGAAAGTCACGACCAGCGAGACACACAAGGGTAGCCCTGTCATGCAACCAACTTATCAAGGCTACGCGCGCAATCCCACATCCCATAGGACTGGGCATGCTTCACCCAAGGCTCCTGCCAACCAAGAGTCAGCAAACACAGCAGGAAATGCTCCTTGCCAAACACTGAGGGGACTGGGTGCATGTTTTTAATAACATCATAGCTCAGGGTATTTTCAGGTACTGGGCACAGCGTTAGGTGTGTAAAATTCCGCCCATCACTTTAATTTTCTAACCATGTGGCAGAGGTTTAAAACCCACCCAACTACAGAAGCACAAAAGCAGTAGGTGGGATAGGCTCCGGGGACCCCAGAACTCCAGGTCACTGTACCCAGCCAGGCGGACGCCCTGTCCCTGGTCTGGTGGAGACGGCGGGCTGGCGGAACAAGCCTGGGACCCAGTCTTTATTCTGCCATTTTCCAGCTGCAGAACCTCAGATGAATCACTTTGTCTCAACAATAGAGGCAAGAGGTTGGTGTGACCAGAGCTGTCACCACCACTTGAATCGTTACTGCTTGGGGTCACGAGGAACGTGTCTGATTCTTCCTCCACACGACAGCCTTTTAGATCTTTGACAGAAACACGGGATGCTTGGGCCGAAGGGGCTGGAATCCCACTGGTTCTCCAAGGCCTGAGTCACACCAGCCCCTCAAGCAGAATGAATCTCTCCCGCGGTTCCCCCCTGCGCGCACACACACACACACACACATGCCATCCACACTGCGGGTGGGTTCTGGTTCAGTGGATTCATGACTGCGTCCCCCACTGGCTGGAAAGCATTTCTGAGGTGAAAGCTGAAGCTTCATTCACTGTGGACCTGGCCACCTAATGAGATGTCACACGCACACTTCATCTTTGAAGCCCAGAGAAAGCAAGCAGAAGCCTGAACTTGAACCCACGTGTTCTGACCCAAGGTCAGTGCCCTTTGAATTAACTACCCGACTGCCCTTCCTGAGTAATTCTCTTCCAAGAATGCAAAACAATTAACAAGCATGAACTCAGAAGGCAGCTGTCATTCCCGCTGTGCCTTTTTCTCTTCTAGATCAGACACGCCCCCTTCTCTCCACCAGGCCTCACTCGACATGACTTGGTGGCGAGGGGCAGGGGGGTAGTCTCTTCATTATCCCGGTCACCCTTCTCGGGACCCACCCCACACTCAGAGTGAGACCGCAGGTCAGAACACACTGCCCTGAGTGTGACCCAAGCGGGAGAGAATTCAACCACGTGACCACTTCTTCACGCTCCATCGGGAGTCAGCAAGTTTTCTGTGTAGGGTCAGAGAGTACTTTAGGCACTGCCAGCCATCTGGTCTCCGTCCCATCCACTCAGGTCGTCCCCGACAGAGGGGAAGCAACCACCAGACAGTACACAGCGGGGTGGTGTTCCAAGAAAACTTTTTTACAAGACGCTGAAATTTGAATTTCATGTCAGTTTCACATGTCAGGAAATGGTACTCTTCTTTTGATCTTTTTTCCAACCATTAAAAAATGCAAAAACCATTCATAGGTCACAGGCCATATAAAAACTGGGTGGGACAGATCTGGCCCGTGGGCCGTGGTTGGCCAGACTCTGCCTAGATGATACATTCACGCTAATGCAGCCTGCGATTGTATTAGTATTCAACCTGCCATCAACCTAAAGCCGTTTAGACCTGTTGCTGGAGCACATCTCCCCATCTGCCGAAGGGGAAGAGAGAAAAGGTGCTTTCATCCCACTGTCCTCAGACCTCCAGGGGGAAGAACTGTCCTGGAGATCTGATACTGGCCTCCACCCCTCTCCCCTCTCCCCTCCCTCTTTCCTGAGGGAGGGAGACTTACCTGATGGCAGGTGTAAGACCCTCTGCTCAGCTCAGCCCCTCCTCTCCACTAGGATCTGCCTGCCTGCCTGCCGAGAGGTGCCCTTGGGGCTGCTGTCTCTCTGGGGGAGAGGCCTGACCTCTGAGGGGAGAGTACAGCTCAGGCACTGGCTGCAAGCCCATCTGGCCATATGACTAAGACATAGGGATTTTATCACCGAGCCGATATTTAAAAAATCCCTGACTTCCGTGTCTACCTTTTAGTTAGTTCAGAACCTGGGAAGGGAAGCAAGGGATTATCCAGATCGCGTGTGCAAGCTCTGTGCATTTTAGATCCAGGAGCTGACACACATCCCTGCTAAATTTCACGTTACTGGACTTGGCTCACTGCTCTGACCTGTCATGGCTTCCGTGGTGCTCTGTCCCTCTCTCAACTCTTAGACCTTTAAAAACTAAGCTTGTCTTCCACATCCCAAAATAGATCATTTATGAACACGTGACCAAGAGAGAAATAAGGTACACCCTGAGACAAGCCACTTTCGCCACACAGTGATTTTTCCGTTAACCAGAATCATTTGGCCTCTGTCGCTACTGGTTACTCATCCTTCTAATTGGCTTCCCTTCTCCAACGCCATTTTCCACTCTGAAGCCAATGGTGTGTGTGTTCTGTTGGTTTGTTTTTTGTATCTTTTTTTACATTCAATGGATGTGTCATCTCCTATTCAAAAATCTTTCTGGCTTTTCTTACTTATAGGAAAGACCCACTCCTGGCAGCCAGTGGAGTCATCTGGAAAGGCCTCTAAACAAGTGACAGAGTGATGGGGCATCGCCTGTTGCACCATCCCAGCCAGAGGCCTCGGAGAGCTGGTCTTCCCGTAACCAGGAACCGGCCTCACCACGTAACCCCAGCCACTGGTGGAACCAACTGAGAGGTCGGGCTGGGCCCACCACTGATGGGAGCCCAGGGCGGAGGTCTCCCTGTCCACCCCCCCCTAGTCTCTACCCTTCGCGGCCCCGTCTACCTTTACGTGGTCCTTCAGATCTGCTCTCCTGAAAAGAAACCAGAGGCTTCAAAACAAACTGGCCAAACATGACTGAGCATCGTACTCGAAGTCTACGGATGCGCCACATCCTGACCAGCGGGGCTCGTAGAAGGACGACCCTCGGGCCCCATGGAAGCAGGATCTGTGTTCTACAGCATCCCCGGCGATTCAAGCGCAACCAAGGCCTGGGAGGCGTTGCCACTGAGAAGGAACCATGCTTGCCCTGGCTCCACCTGTGGAGGGTCTATTTATTGGTTGGGCGCCGGTCTTGCCTTTAGTTCCCAGGTGATTCCAATGTATCACCGGCGGTGAGACGCACTACTCTGGAGTCAGGGCTTCCTCCGTCCTTGGCTGCTTCTGTTAGCTCAAATATACTATCACACGCCTATTGGTTTCCAAAACTACCCTTCGGGGAAATCGTGACAGATAAAGAAAAGTCTCACTGGTCGTGTAATCCAACTACCAGTAAGTGCTGCCTGTGTTCTGTGCCTCTTTCCCTTTGGCCAAGGTGAGGGGCTACTTTTACTAGTCAGTTGCTATTTTTCCAAGGCTGGGATCTATGCCTACCTAAAAAAGAACTTTGCTGAAATTAATAATAAAGGAACCCAGGGCTTCCCTGGTGGTGCAGTGGTTGAGAATCTGCCTGCTAATGCAGGGGACACGGGTTCGGGCCCTGGTCTGGGAAGATCCCACATGCCGCGGAGCAACTGGGCCCGTGAGCCACAACTACTGAGCCTGCGCGTCTGGAGCCTGTGCTCCGCAACAAGAGAGGCCGCGATAGTGAGAGGCCCGCGCACCACGATGAAGAGTGGTCCCCGCTTGCCACAACCGGAGAAAGCCCTCGCACAGAAACGAAGACCCAACACAGCCAAAAATAAATAATAAAATAAATTAATTAATTAAAAAACCACTGTTTGTGGTATTTTAAAAAAAAATAGTAATAATAATAAAGGAACCCAACTACTAATGTGACCTCCGGGGAGGCTGACCAACTCCTCCTGGCTTGCCTGGGGGTCCCCCAGTTTTAGTGCTGAAAAGCTCCTCGTCCGACGACATCCTTGGTCTCAGGCAAACCAGGACAGGTGCTCACCCTGCCTCCAGGGTCCCCCTTGGTCTGACCCTGACTCTTCCCTACGCTCCCACCTCTTCCTCTTGCTCCAAGATGACTGGCGGCCCTCAGTTCCTCCATCAGGGCTCACTCCTGCCTCCTGGCCTGCCTTTGCCCGTGCTCTTCCCTCATCTGGAATACTCTTCACTTTACTCACTCTCCAGCTCTCAGCTCAAATGTCACTTCCTGAGGCCAAGCTTCTCTGACCCGATCCCAACCCCCAGGCTTGGTCATATCCCTGCTACACTCTCTCACAGCACACGGTGTCCTTTTCCTTCACAGCACTCATCACAGTTTATATAACTGTGTTTGTGTTTGATTAGTGTCTGTCTCCCTGTGTAGGTAAATGTCTTAAGGACTGGGATTGTGTCTGTTTTCTCTCTGCTTTCTTGGTCCCTAGAAACATGGTAGACAGTTAATAAATATTTGTTGAATAAAGAAGATGAATTGATGTAGTCAGAATCCAGTCCACATGTCTCCACGAGAGAGACTGCCAGCCAACCCCAGTATCTGTTTTCTCTTCTTCCACAGGAATAGAATCCTGACTTTGGCTGACATTCCACCTTCTCTACGTGCTGGGTATAGCCATGTAAGTGAATTCTGGCCAAGAAGTGCTATGTGCAGTTTTCAAAAGGTTCTATTGAGAGGGGTGTGTACTCCTTGCCCTCCCTCCTCCCTCCTAGCTGGAATGTAGGTGTGATAACTGACATTCAGCAGCCATCTTGGATCAGGAAGTAGCTGTGGGCGTGAAACCCCTGCAGGGTGGAAACAAAGTGGAAGGAGCCTGGGCCTCTGACACTATGGAGCCCATTCCAGCCCTGGGGAGCCATGTCTGAGCTTTGCCATAAAAGAAATAAACTTAATTCACTTATTTGGGGTTGTTCTGTTATTCCACCATACCTAATCCTGCCTAACAGCCTCTCTCTTGCTGGTCCCTTCTGACTTCTAACATGCATGTCAGAAATGGTGTGGGAATTCCCTGGTGGTCCAGTGGTTAGAACTCTGCACTCCCACTGCGGGGGGCACGGGTTTAATCCCTGGTCAGGGAACTAAGATCCCACAAGCCATGCAGTGTGGCAAAAAAACAAAAAAGAAAAGAAAAAAGAAAAAAAAGAAATGGTGAGCCACCACTCTTGTTTTCCCTTCCCTTAAATACACTCATGTAAATATAAAGCAGGAAGTGAGGCTGTGAAGCGGTCACCTAGTGGGATGGCTTCAGGCCCCAGGGAGTCAGGAACTCAGCTCCAGGTCTGGTCCTAGACAGTCGAGCAACTTGGACCTCAGCTTCCTCCCCTATAAACAAACACAAGGAGGCCAGGCCACTCACCACCGTTCTCCTCCAAATGCCTCTTTACGTTAACATGTTTCAGAGTTATGTTAGTGGAATAGTCACGCTGTGGTACAGGCACAGGATTTTAAGTAGTTGTGAAACAACTGAGGTTCAACTGAACTCAAAACATTACTCAAAACTTGCCCTACAGGAAAGATGCCTGAGCGTGTACAGAAGATACATGAGATCTTGACAAATGCCAGCAAATACTCCACCCCTGAGACATGCGTGCTTAGATCTGCAGGTCTATTACACCAGCTGACCTGAAAGCAGAATTCTGATAAAGAGCCTTTTCCGCAAGGGCTTGTCTGGGACCCCAGTTTCTAAATGACAGCAAGAAATAAAAGAGGAAGGTTGAGGAGCCTGGGGGAGCGGGAAGGGAAAGGAGAATTGTACCATCACATGTTACAGGCTCCAAACTTTGAATGAATCAGTGAGGTATATGTGGGAGAAGATGCTGGAATATCCAAGCATGAGGAACAGTGCAGTACAAGGTAGGTCTATAAGCAGTGGTCGTACCAGTCCTCTGTCATGACAATCAGCTGAGTACCCCAAACTGAGTTTAACAAATGTTTAAGAAACAAAAGAGAGGGATACACCGTGGATAAAACTGATCTAATAAACTCTCAGTTTGAGTGATTTTTCTCTTTATTTCAGATTTCAGAGGAAGGAATCGATGCACCCGAGTCTTGCACTGCTTCAGGTGCAAAACTGAGGGACCCAACATTTATATTAATAATTCGATTGTCTACGTTTGCATTTCACGGTTCGAGGCCAGCCTTAGCTACAAACTGAACTCCCAGTTCATTTGTTAAATACCAAGTAAAATGACACAGAGCTGATCGGGTCCGCTGACTTCAGTGCCACTCAGCCCTTCACATCTGGATGGTGACTGACTGTCCTCGCCCACGCCGGCCTGGCTGGCCATCTCTTCCACTTGCCCTGTCCTCTCAGCCATTCTGCTGCTTCCACAGCATTTCAACCTATCCTGGCAGGCGATTTGGAAGACACAGAGCACTCAGTTTTCCTGTCACTTTAGCGATCTCACAGCAAAGCTGAGGTCTTCTTGTCACAGATCAACAAATATAACCACGATGTGCCTGCTGTCACTCACTCTAAGACCCAGGGAAAGGTTCTCTCTTTACAGGGAAGAAGTTCAGTCCACTTCAGCTTGGGAGACACACGCTCCGGGGAACCCTCTCTGCCCCGGCTGAGGGGAGAGACACGCAAGGTTCAAAGCCCGCGCCCCTGCCCACCTCCACTCCTGAGCCACTTGGGAACTGGCCTGTACCCACGAGGTCCTCCACGCCTGGGGGCAGCAGGAGCTCAGGTCCACTGTAATGGGCACACGAGAAGGCAGGATACTTTTTTTTTTTTTTTTTTTTGAAAAAGACAGCTGTATTTGATTTACATTTAACAAGATTTACAAAA
Source organism: Balaenoptera musculus (assembly GCF_009873245.2). NCBI lineage: Eukaryota > Metazoa > Chordata > Mammalia > Artiodactyla > Balaenopteridae > Balaenoptera > Balaenoptera musculus. Next base: position 12,300,372 of record NC_045787.1, on the reverse strand, counting down.
AGGGGTAGGGGTGGTCCTGGGCTCCTGGCCCCCCCAGATCTGGGCAGTGCCTCCAGGACAGCCTGTCTGACAGGCCGAGACTGGGACCCCCAGGTCTTCTGGGTCCCTTCTGGCCGCCTGGGCCTCAGCGTCTGACGTCCAGCTTGACCTCTGAAGTGGGCCCACGGCACGGAGCCCACCCGGAGTGCGGGTGCCCCACAGGCCAGGCCAGGCCGGGAAGGCATCTTGTGGCTCTGGGGGCCGCAGGCACTCAGACCCCACCCAAGAGGCCAAACCCAGGTATCTGGGCAGCTGCTGGTGCCCAGGGAAGAGGGCTGGGATTCTGCTTCTAAGTTGGGAGAGGACTCTTGAGAAGCTAACTTCCAATTATTGATACATTATTACTCCCTCTGCCAGAAGACTAACCCTAACTAATAGTCAATAAAAATCAATAACACTGGCAAGCAGAGAAAGAGCTAATAAGGTGTTTTAAATTACTATGTAACTAACATCCAACAGTTCCACATAAACTCAAAGTCAGAGTCACCCGGTTAAATCAACAATGAAAGACTTACTATTAAATTCTTAATTCAGAGGTTTATTGAGCATAGCATCTTACGTGCTACAGTTTCTGGGATTGTTGTTTATTACCTGGGAATCCCAGCAACAGTACTAACAGACAAGGGTCCTTAGTCTCCTAGAAATGAACATAAACATTTTATTATCCTCTTATTTTAAACATGATGGCCTCTGTCTATTCCGGCTCAATTAAATGAAAAAGTAGAAAAATAGAGTATGACTAGAACAAAAGATCACTGGAAAAATGAGTGTATAAACCAAAACTTTTCCCTGTTGACTTACTGTAACGTGACATTTAAGTGTTCTTCCATTCAATTAATTACAAATCAATAAATGTGTATATAACCTCCGTCTTAAGAACAGATTGTCCTAAGTAACTGAACATGGACCAGAGGATTCAAGTGGGCAGGAGAGAAAGGTCAGATACAATAGTCCATTAACTCCTTTAAATGGTACATAGAGACTTCAGAGCCACGTATAAAGAAACACACGTGTAGGAAGTTTTAACTCGATAATGATGACTTTTTCTCCCGCACACAGACCTGTGAGTTCCCTTGAGCAACAACGATGGTATTAAGTTGATAAGCCAACTTTACTTTAGAACAGCTTAACTGTGATGAGGTACCTTTGGAACCTGGAGTGCTCCCAGGTATAAGCCTGACCGTTTTAGGAGACAGAAGCGGGCGATGGTTAAGAACACGCTGCGGGAGGAGACAGGCTGCCAGGGCTTGAATCCCGGCACCACTTACTAGCTGGAAACTCTGAGGAAATTCCGTGACCATTCCGAGCATCACAGGACGGTGGTTGTAGAGATTACATAAGACTATGGGCAGTGTCTCCGTGTCCAGCACCGTGAAGAGAGCTCCAGTACCCACTGTTACTGTGGCAGGGACAACGCTGGGGGCTGCAGACACATAGGACAGCACCCACCCGCTCCAGGGAGCCAGGTGAAAGGTCACTTTCAAATTCAGACATTGTGCCAATCAAGAATTTCTACTTAGCTAAAACACATGGTGCCAAAATTTACACTTTATTTGCTATTTAATCCATCTCACAGAAACGTAAGAGTAGAAGTATAAAAGTGACAAAACAGGCTGGCAAAAAATAGCAACTGTGGACCACTTGGTTGTAAGCATTCTCTTGTAGGCTCTGTTGCGGTCATGTGTTTTCAATTGCAGTGTTGGTTTTCCTTTTCCTAAGACCTCAAACTATTTTTTAAGGAGGGAAAATGTTTCCCTTTAGGCTGGAGCTGAGGAAAGAATTCTCTCTGCTCTCACAGTGCTGGCACACCTTGAACTTGGTGCACTGGAAGGGAAAATTCCTGACAATTACATTAAGCCTAGAGTAGATACCCTTCGGCGCCCCCCAGCCAGCTTTTCCCAGCTGTGCCCCACCTCCGCTTCCAGCTTTGCTCTGCTGAAACAACACAGGGAGAAGGGAAGAAAATCACATATGAAAAAGTTCAGATGGATACACCCCCAGGAAATATTTGTCTAATTCTATAAGAATCCGAGGTGCAGAAAGGTTGAAAATTAGTTCATTCTCCAAACTTTTGAGAGTGGGAGATACGTCAATCACAGAATTCTAAACTGGGAGGGGCTTTATGGATCAGCTAGCCTAGTGCCCTCATTTTATGGACCAGGACCCAGAAGCTTTGAGGCCCGCAGTCCTGGGCAAAAGGATGTCTAGAACTCATGTCTTGTCTCCTAGAACCGGGCTGTTTTCACCACACCCGACACTTTGCTGTGTGAATCAAAAGCTCCTGCTGGGACCAAGAATCGGACTAAGAAGCAGTCCCAGTAACTTCCCATTGACGCTGCGGCACCTGGGAACAGGCGTGCTCCCCAAATTCACCCGTGGGCTCTCACCCCCGGGGTGGCCTCCAGGGAAATACACAATCGGGAATGTGCTCCAAGCTGAGAAGCAGATCATCTTCCTCAGACCTGGGGCTGGAAGCATGGCAAGGAAAGCACCCTTCACCCGTCCGGTGAGGGCCCAGCTACGCACGCAGAGCGCAGAGACGCCGCGACACAGGTGGCGCGCGGCGACCTCGGCCACCTGTGCCATACTGGGTTGCCGCTCCTGTCCCTGGTGACATTTTTGTTTCAAAACCCAGAGTTTTCTCTGTTGCTCATCGAGTCTCGACTGCTGCGAAGGTGTGGGCCACATCCTCTGCCAGCAAAGCGCGAAACCCGTCAACTTCCCTCCGACAACAATCAAGGGCTCGGAGGGGACACCGAGAAGGGGACACCGGTGCTCGTGGGCGCCAGGGCCCGACCCCAGCCGCTGCCGGGGCACCCCACGCCGCCGCAACGCATCCCAGCCCGCAGGACCCGCTTTCTCTTTCCAGGAACCCGCCTGCTCTGCCTCGGAGGGTCGCTCGCTGCCTCGGCCCGAGGGCGCAGTTCCTCACTTACGGGCGACCCCCGCCCCCGACGGCCCCCCCCAAACCCTGCAGCCCGTCCCCCTCCCCGCCCCGGGCAGGGGCGCCCCGGACCTCCCACCCCTGGGATGGCGGGCCCCGAACCTTCCAACCCAGGGCTGCGCCGACGGCCGGCGGGGGCGAGCGCGTCCCGGGCGCCCGCGGCCCCCGCCCCGCCCCGCCCCACCGGGCCCCGGGCCCACCTGCGGCGGGGTCGCGAGGTCGTTGCCGCTCCCGCTCCCGCGGGGGGCTCCTCCGCGCCGCCATGGCGGCCGCGTGCTGCTGATGGGCGCGGAGCCTCGACCGGTGGGTCTGTCAGAGGCAGCGGCCGCCGGCCGGCGCCCGCTCTCGCTTCCCGGCGGCTGGCGTGCGATAGAGGCGCCGAGAGGGGACCGCAGCCTGCGCTCCCGCCCCGGGAGCCCGCTGGTTGACTGACACACCGGGTCACCAATGGGAGGCCGCTGCGGGGGCGGGGGCGGGGGCCAGGAGGGCGGGGCCTTGCGGGGTGGGCGGGGTCTCCGCGCCTTCTGGGTCGCCTGCCCGGACTGCGCAGAGCCGCTGGTGCTCCGCGGGGCGGGGGTGGGAAAGCTACTGCAGGGATGCAAACGCCGCTTCTCGGGAAACATCCTGGGGATTCCACCTGGACGGGTCCTACGACCTCCCTGGCACTTTATATCGAAGGCCCATTGAGTGGGAAGGAAGGAAGACTGGTGGGTGGGATGGTGTGGGAGAGGGACAGGTCCCATTTTCCTCTCATGGCAAGGTTACAGCATTCCCTTCCCTGGCCCATACGTTAAACCGCTGGTCGGTCAAGGTTATGGGTGGGCGAGACTGGAATCCAGCTGTTGACCCAGGGCCTGTTCCACTAGACTGGGCAGATTTCCTGATCTTGATTTCCCTCCGGCTCAGCAGAACGGGGTTGTGCTTACTTAGAACTCAGTTTACATTAGGAGCGGTTATTGACAAAGCTGATCATCTGTTAAAGTGGTTTATCAAAAGGAAAAAACAAGGCAGTAGCGAATAGTAAAAATAAACAGTCCAACAATAAAAAGGCACAACAAGATCCTTTCACCCCTGATTTTCTTGTCAGATGACCTTTTTTTTTCACGAGAAAAAGGAAGAAACTTAAAATCTTGGTGAACACTTCCTCCTTCTCCAATATACACAATTCCAGAGACAAACAGACTTGCATGTGACATGGTTTGGTACCTTTTGAAAAATTCCATAACTAAAAGATGTGGGAAACACCCTGGAATTTTAGGTGGCTCCAGTATACTTAGGGCAACGTCTGCAAGTAACCACTTCCCCCCTCTGAGTCTCAGAGCAAATGATTAGAGGATCCCACAGGTCTTTGGCAACTTCAGGAAAATTCTGAAGCAGAGCAACAGCAATTAATATAATGCTGGACATTTACTGAGAGCTGACATCAGGCCAGGCACTTTGGTAATCCTTTTATGTATTATTTTACGTATTATTTCACCTAATCCTCACGCTGGCCCAGGAGGTAGGTACTATTGGTTGTTTTGTTGTTGCGCTGGGTCTTCACTGCAGCACGCGGGCTCTTCATTGCAGGCTTCTCTCTAGTTGCGGCCAGGTTTAGTTGCCCGGGGCACGTGGGATCTTAGTTCCCAGACCAGGGATCGAATCCACATCCCCTGCATTAAGGGCGGATTCTCAACCACTGGACCACCAGGGAAGTCCCAAGGTAGGTACTATTGTTATCTCCAGTTTACAAATGAGGAAACTGAGGCTCAGTAAATGCTAGTGCAGAGTTTGAACCTAGGTCTGATCTCTCAACCACCCCACCATTCTGCAACCCATGATTCACAGAAGATAATAAGAAACGTTCCCAAACTCTGCTGCATGTTTAGAAAAAAAAAAATCCCTTCTATCCAAGTCAGATTTTAACCTAGAGAGGTAGTTTTCCACAGCCATAAACCATGATTTGCATGTATAGAGCCATGTTATACAAAATAAATGACTTAAAATTGCTGTGTATAATTAAACCTAAACAAAGTTATGAGCTGTGATAAGTACAAATTGTCTATTCTAGAAGCTGAAAGTACCAGGACTAATTTCTTGTGATATAATAAAATTTTCTTGAGTCCTCTAACCACAAAACAAATGAGCCAGTAACTTTCCCCTCCTCCCACAAGAGAAAATTTATGAACACAGCTGTTTGGACTCAGCCTAAAATCCTTTCAATTAATTCACAATCAGGTTTCCGTGGTTTGCTGTAATGTTCACTGTTATTCTGAAAGCTGAGTGGAAGGCCTCTTTGTGTGGTACTTACAGACCTAGGCCTTGGAACCAGACTGCCTGGCCTGGCTGCATACTAGCCATCTGGACTTGCTCAATTATTTAAACTTTTTGTGCCTCAGTTTCCTCATCTGTAAAATGGAGCTCAAATGAGTATCTTCCTCATGGGACTGTTATGGGGATGAAGTAATTAAATATATCCCAAACCCTTAGAGTAATGCTTGGCACATAATAAACACCACATAACTATTAGTCAAGTAGAGGATGTGACTACACATAGAGATTTCTGATTGGCTTTCTGGTCTACCCAAGTGTGATTTACTACCTGTCTTAACAGTTACGAGGCTATCGATCTTTTTTATCAACATGGATTGTGAGCTTTTTAAGGGCAAGAATTCTGATCTAGAATCCTTAGTGTCTAGCTCAGTGATTGAATTTTTTTTTTTTTTTTTGTATATAGACTGTGACAAACCTTCATTGCCTTTACTAACACATATTCTTGCCTTCTACATTATATCACATCTTGAATACATAGGCTTAAAAAAAAAACTATCTGGCTGGTGCTGCACTAGAAAAATAACTATCATTGAGCCCAGTATAATAAAATCATATTTCATGGACCTATTATGTAGAACTTGAATTTTTTTGAATGGGTGAGGCCATACTTTCATAAAGGTTGCGCTCAGCAAAGATGCCTGTAGCAATTGTCTCAGCTGAAATGTTGACACATATTATTATACTCACGGAAATATTGACCTTAGAACAACTGAAGACAAAGTCAGTGCCTAGCATTGTGCCTAGAAGCACATCACTTGATTGTGATGCTGGAGAGTTTGGACTGAGTGGCCAGGGACAACGGCTACTCCAGTTAGTCACATGGACGATCCTGATATGGTCCACATCAGAAGAAAGAAAGGGGGGGGGGAAGAGGAGGGAGGCTCACTGGTCAATAAAGCATAGCAAATATTTTCTGAGAATTTTTGTTTTCATAAAGTTTTCTTGACCATTTGAACTCTGAGAATGGAATGTGAATATCCAGAACCACTGAAGACATTGCAAAATGTATTCTCCATTGCTATGCCAAACTTTTCATGTTACTCAGGGGTCACTCATTCATATCTGGATCAGCCTCAGGCTAGGACAAGTTGACGTTTGTTCTGAGAACAGTGGCACTCGTTACACCTTTGGGCAATAATTGCAATCTTCATTTCTATTGAGAGTTTGCTTGGTTGACGGGCTTCTAGTTAAATATCCTCCTCTAGCTGGGAGGTTGCAAAGGGAGTTGCTGGTCGGTTGCTGTAATTCCTGCCCCAAGAATTGTGCCTGGCACATGGAAGGTACTTATTCAGTATTCATTGAATGAGAATGAGTGAATGTGTGAGTGAATGCAATGATTGGACTTAATACTAAGAATCCGTGGAATTTTCCCAACTGTACTCACTTCCAACTGTCCTTATCCAAATTCATTGTCTTTCTTTTTGGTGGTAAAATATATGTAACATAAAATTTACCATTTAACTATTTTTAAGTGTATAGCTCAGTGGCATTAAGTGCATTCACATTGTTGTGCAAATATCACCAACCATCCATCTCCAAAACTTTTTTCATCTTCCCAAACTGAAACTCTGTACCCATTAAACTGTAAATCCCCTTTCCTCCCCCTCCCCTAACCCCTGCCCCTAACAATCATCATTCTACTTTATGCCTTTGACTACTTTCTCAATGTGACTGCTCTAACAACCTCAAGTGGAATCATACGGCATTTGTCCTTTGGTGACTGGCTCATGTTACTTAGTATAATAATGTCTTCAAGATGCATTGCTGTTGTAACACATGTCAGAATGGCCTTCCTTTTCAAAGCTGAAAAATATTCCATTGTATGTGTACATCACATATTGCTTATCCAGTCATCCATCAATGGACACTTAGGTTGTTTCCACTTTTTGGCTGTTGTAAATAATGCTGCCATGAACCTAAGTGTACAAATAACTGTTTGAGTCTCTGCTTTCAATTCTTTTGAATATAAAGCCAGAAGTGGAATTGTTGGATCATGTGGTAATTCTATGTTTAACTTTTTTTTTTTATAATTTTTTTTGGGGGGGGGGTTATTTATTTATTTATTTATTTATTTATTTATGGCTGTGTTGGGTCTTCGCCTCTGCATGAGGGCTTTCTCTAGTTGCGGCAAGTGGGGGCCACTCTTCATCGCGGTGCGCGGGCCTCTCACTATCGCGGCCTCTCTTGTTGCAGAGTACAGGCTCCAGACGCGCAGGCTCAGTAATTGTGGCTCACGGGCCTAGTCGCTCCGCGGCATGTGGGATCTTCCCAGACCAGGGCTCGAACCCGTGTCCCCTGCATTGGCAGGCGGATTCTCAACCACTGCGCCACCAGGGAAGCCCCTATGTTTAACTTTTTGAGGAATAACCATACTTTTTTCCACAGCAGAAAATACTCCCACCATAAAGATTATATTCTGCATAAAGATTATATTCTCTCCACATCCTCACCAGCACATTTTCAATTTTTTAAATAATATCCATCCTAATGGGTGTGAAGTGATATCCTACTGTGGTTTTGACTTGCATTTTCCTAATGATTAGGGATGTTGAGCATCTTTATAGGTGCTTATTAGACGTTTGTACATCTTCTTTGGAGAAAGTCATTTAAGTCCCTTGACTACTTATTGTCTTTGAAAACATTATGCCATCACTGTTGATATCTATAAAAATTAAAATTTGAGAGACCCTTATCTTTACTTCGGTTCTGCATTGTATCAGGTAGGGTCAGTTTTTCTAACAGAGGGCAGTGCGTAGAGGTTAACAGGTACTGATGCTGATGATGATGGTAGAGCTTAATTGAGCACTCATGAGGTGCCAGCTTCTATTAAGTGCTCCACATGTATTAATTAATTCAGCCCCCCACTTGAGATATGTACTATTATTATTCCCAATATACAGACAAAGAAACTGAGGAACTAGGTCATTCCGCTAGTAAATGGTAGCTGGAGAGTTGAACCCAGCTTCTGGGGCCATATGGAAAGTATCTCCTAAAAAAAAAAAAAAAATCACTTCTTGGGAACTCAGTGATTCCCTGAAAGCCACGTCTGTTCTTTTTCCTGAATGAGCTGATGCTCAGAGAGCCCTGGTCCACCTGCAACAGCCCAGTCCTGGGCCTGGCTGAGATGCACCATGTCCCCCATCCCAGCATGAGGCAGAGCAAATGTGTGAGGCCAAGATCCAAGCTGGCGTTTCACAGCCAAAGCTGAGAAACACAGAGGGTCAAAGCAGGAATGGGGCAGCCAAGGTGCGAAGCCTAAACCGGCAGAGAAACCAGGAGAGTCCTCGAGAGAGGGGCCAACATGGCAGGAGTAGAAGCAGGTCTAAAGAACTCTAAAGCTGTCCAGAGGGCACAGGCAGAAGCTTCTGTGACTCCCGACACTGAGGCCTTAAGCTGTCCCAGCTGGGGCCTCATGCGACAGTTTAATCTGTGTTCCTTGGTCTGGGATTTTGTCTACTGTAAAAATAGTATCAGTCAACTCAATTACAACACTATCCTATCAGTCATTCACACCTTAGTGTCAACAAGCCTTGGTTCCCACCAAGAGCAGAGGTTGGTAAGGAGAGTGCAAAGAGAGCCTAAGAGCTGGCGAGAGGGATAAAGGAGATCAGCTGAGAGCCATAAAGGGAACTGAAGGATGTGAGGGTGCTGTGTGAAGAACTTCACAATTTTGTGTACGTCCAGACCAGAACTTACCAGAACTTAGTGTTTCCTTTTTTTTTTTTTCCAGCAAATTAGATGGCTTCACTTGTTCCTAAATTCCTGACATCTGCCCTGCCTGCAGTTTGCATAGAGCGGGGCTTGCTCACCGTCTCCAGCCTTTGACCTTGGTGTTTGCACTCCCTGGGTGTGCTTTCACCTGGCTGACTCCGGTGGTCCTTCCAGATTCGGCTCAAGCCTGCTGGAACCCCCATGATGAGTGAGCAGCCTGGGCCACTGCCCTCTCATGTGTTCCCACTGTTCCCACTGCACCCAGTACTCATCTCCCCACACTTGACCATGAGTTCCCAAGGCCAGGGACAAGATCTCAGTCTCCCCTGGGTCTCCTGCTCAAAGTCTGGTGGACACTGCATGAGCTCTTGCAGAATGCAGAATGTAGGAATCATGCCTCTGTTCAGGGGCTTGCCATGCACTTGCCTCCTCTTGGCTGGGCTCAATGAGTCTGCAGATCGATTCCTTCTCTTTCTCTGCAAATGGGCTCTGAGTACTCCGATGTCCTTGTCAACGAATTCGTCTCCTGAAGGTTGGCACTTCCTCTTTCATGCCTGGTAAGCTCTTTGAGATTACAGAGACAGCAGGAGCCTCGCCACATGAAATATACAAATGAAAAAACAATTTTTCCGTAAAATTTGACGATTAAGTGAAAATACATGAAGAGGGATGATCTCTAAAACTTTTAGATGTGTTACTGGGCTTGCAGCTCTGATTAGCCAACAAAGCATATTTTTATATTTAGTTAAAGAGGAACAGACAAACAGCAGCCTTTGTGGCTTTGTCTAGCCCCATGCCACCCTCACTTTTATAAGTAAATCCAGGAGCAGGGAAGAAAACCATATTGCTCTTTTTCTCTGAATCATTTATTTTTCAGGCTCCCTGGGCACGCACACTCCGTTAGTTGACTGCTTTTCCAGCCTGACGTTTTGCTTCAGGGTTGACATTTAAGAGAAAGCCGCTGGAAAAGAGTGAACCTTGGAACCATTTAGATCTGGCTCTCCATCATCAGTTACTTGAAAGATAATGGGAAATCGCTTACCCATTCTAGGTCTCAATTTCCTTTACTGTAAAAGGAATAGAATGTACTGGATATGATTTCTCAGATCCCATCTAATCCTATAATCATGATTCTGAGATGAAGATTTCCTCCAACAGGTTGTTTTAAAGACTTGTGGGGGCTTCCCTGGTGGCGCAGTGGTTGAGAATCTGCCTGCCAATGCAGGGGACACGGGTTCGAGCCCTGGTCTGGGAAGATCCCACATGCCGCGGAGCGACTGGGCCCGTGAGCCACAATTACTGAGCCTGCGCGTCTGGAGCCTGTGCCCCGCAACAAGAGAGGCCGCGACAGTGAGAGGCCCGCGCACCGTGATGAAGAGTGGCCCCCGCTTGCCGCAACTAGAGAAAGCCCTCGCATAGAAACGAAGACCCAACACAGCCAAAAAAATAAATAAAGTAAATAAATAAATAAGTCAGGAGTTCTTTAAAAATAAATAAATAAATAGTAATTAAAAAAAAAAAAAAAAAAACTTGTGCATTTTGGGACTTCCCTGGTGGTCTATTGGTTAAGAATCTGCCTTCCAATGCAGGGGACACGGGTTCGATCCCTGGTCGGGGAATTAAGATCTCACATGCCGTGGGGCAACTAAGGCCGTGCGCCTACTGAGCCTGCGCGTTCTAGGGCTCCCGCGCCACAACTAGAGAGCCTGTGCCGCAACTACTGAGCCCACACACTCTGGAGCCCGTGCAGCACAACTAGAGAGAAGCCCTCGCGCTGCAACTAGAGAAGCCCGCGCACCGCAACGAAGAGCCCGAGCACCGATCCCGCGTGCCGCAACTAAGATCCCGCACGCCAAATTAAAAAAAAAAAAAAAGTTAAAAACTTGTGGTGCATCTAAATGATTACATATCAGGAAGCAAATAAAACTCATAGTGTCAAAGATATTGATTGACACTGGAAAGACATATTTGTTTCTTTTTGGGGAAGAAACGCTCTTTCTTCCCTTCTGGAGGGATTGTTACTATGTGGGTTAAAGGTGCAATGGGGACTTTTTCAGCCCTTTTGTCACTATAAGGAAAAACCCTGCATGATATTAACATGTATATGGAGGAAGTGGAACCAAGAGATGGAGAAAGAACCCTAGTACATTGTTTGAGCTCCTCTATTCAGCCATACCCGAAGCAGTAATACTCCTGTATCTTGCAGTTACATGAGCCAAAAAACTCCCCTTACTCCCATTTTTTTTTTTTTAATAGCTCAAGCCTATTTAAGATAGGTTTCCTATCGGTCACAACTGAAATAATACTAATACAGTGTATGCAGCCAAATTTTGTAGAAAAAAATATTTGTCCACAGAATAATATTGGAAGAATAAACCCCAAAATGTTAACAGTTGTTATCATGGGTGATAAGATTAAAGGCTATTTTTTATTTTCTTCTGCTTACTTCTCAGTATTTTTCAAATGTTCCAAAATTATATATTACTGGTATAATTTTTAGTGTTATTTTAACACATGATCCCCTAAGAAACTGGGGGGACGTTTTTGTGTTATAGAGAATCTTGCCTCCTTGTTTTGGCCCTTTTATCTGAGGTTGGTTTCATACACTATTGATGTTTCCTGTGGAATAGTCACTGCTCAGGCCCTGGGTGGGCAAACTTTCTGTAAAGGGCCAGATAGCAAATAGTTAAGGCTTTGTAAGCCACATACTCTTCATGGTAACCACTCATCTCTGCCATTATGGCATGAAAGCAGGCCTAGATAATTTATAAATGAATGAGCATGGCTGTGTTCCAATAAAGCTTTATTTAGGAACACTGAAACTCAGATTTTATGTAATGTTCACATGTCACAAGATATTCTTCTTTTTTTAATTACTTTCGACCATTTAGAAATGTAAAAACCAATCTCAGCTCATAAAACTTACATGTGCTGGGCCGTAGTGGGCCTGCATGATGTATTTTGCTGACCCCCTGCTCTGTAATAGGATTTCTGTCATCACACTAGCTTTTGCTTCAACTTGAATGTCTGTGACATTCTGGGTGGAGTTTCCATTAGGAACGATAGTCCTACAGTGTCTGGCATGGTTTTTTAGCAAATCTCAGGGGCTTGGGAGTCGTCGATGATGCTTGTGTCTGTGCAGGCATTAGTGTTCTTTCCCTTTATTGAGATGCATGTAGGAATCTTCCTGCTTTTCCACCCTTTATGTTACAGAATGTCAGAATCCCCACACCTCTGCTCAAGAGAGCAGCCATGTGGCAGTTCTTGGGGTGGTCAAACCCTACTTTGGAATCTGAGCTTGAAGCTGATGGAACTTTGAAGGATTTTTTTGTTCATGGCTGCCAGACTGGCTTTCTACTCTGTGATGATCCCTAAGGGGAAGAAGTTTATTGCTCAAAAATATTAGGTAAATGATCGGCCAATGGCAATTTCAATTTTTAAAAGAATATTCGAGTTGGGAACATTTTTGAAGTTTCATTTTAAGAAGGAAAAGACAAGTAAAGGGGTTTACATTGATTGCCATCTTGGTGTGTTGGGAATGTTTCCAGCTATAACTAACAACAAATCTAAATTATGGTGAATAAAATGAGTAAGAGTCTCAGGTCACAGGAAGTCCAGAGGCAGGCATTGTTGGTGTTGAATCCACTGCTCAATCCTGTGACTCCCTCGGTCCTTCTAACATGAAGGCTGTTGATGCTTTAAGCATCGTGTTCAAATTCAGCGAAGGAAGAAGGGGAAGAGACAGCACCAGCTATAGGTACCTTCCCAGAAGCCGCCAGCAGACAACCACTTAAGTGACATTCTACAGAATGGTGTCATGTGACTGCCCTGACTTCAGTGGAAGCTGGGAGAGAAAGCGTTAGCTTTTGCAGCCTCTAAGGTGGAGGTAGCAATAGAGACAGGAATTAGGAGGAGCTGGTGGTTGGCATAACATTTATGTGGTACTGAATAAAATTCCTGAGAGCAAGCAAAGCTATCTCACCCTACACAGTGAATCAGACCACTCAAGGAAGCACAGACTTCATCTGTCCGTGCATTGGAGGATCCCCAGCCCATAGCACACCGAAATCACTTAATAAGTATTTGCAGAATGAATGAATGAATGAGCCAATGACAAGACCTCCTGGAAACTCATTGTTGGTATGATCTATCCTTTTCTGGATAACACACCAACAAAGAACCCTTTGGTTCACTCATGCCTCTCCAATCTTCAAGCGTGGTTGAAAGCTGCACCTTGTGACAGAAAGCCCTTACACACAGCTCACCAGCTCATCATTTAAACCCTGCTGAATCCTACCTGTTCACGGGCATCTTCCTTGACTGAGGAGAGGAGATGCACTGCTTCCACCAGCTTGCCCAGTTCAGAATGAAGCTTGTTTAGTGGCTACCTAGAGCCGGAAATCAGGAGACGTATTACCACAAAGAGGATAGAGATGGGGGTTGCGGAGGAGCGTCACAAATCTTCATGCAGCCCTTCCTATGTCCCAGATACTCCGGGGGGGATTACATATGATTATTCACACTTTATCATTGAGGAAGAGAAAGCTCACACAATTAAGTGTGAGCCTTTGAGAAATGTCATGGGTTAAATAAAACAAGATAAAAAAAGGAAAATTTTAAATTACCAAAAGTTGAAAATTGGTAGACGGTGGTTAACAGTGGCAGGTTCCCTGAAGGCATTGTCTCTTCTAACCTAACATGACCAGAGGAAAAGAAACAAGGAAATGGAAAACCAAAGAAGAAACACCAGTAGGTAAAAAAAAAATTGCATCACATTTTTAGGTGAGAGAAGGTAGACAGAAGGGATAACTGAACAGAGGGAGAAAGCTTCCCCCTTCGATGCCCACTATGAAGAAACCAAGAAGAAGAATAGCTAAAAATAATCTTGATAATATATACTGAATGATTATTATATTCCTGGTACTTCCGGGTGTTTTACATGCATCATCTCATTTAATCCTCACCAAAATCTCACCAAGTAGGTAAGATTATTGTCCCTATTTTACAGATGAGGAAACAGAGGCACAGAGATGTAACAAGATGCTTAGAAACTGGATTAATCAGAGAACAAGAAAGAATTCTTGGAAGTTAAAAATGTGATAATCCAAATAAAACATTCAACATTGCCTGGCCCAGAGTATAAGTTTAATCAAGGAACACTTACTTTCCAGTTTCACTTTTCTTTTCCATTATTGTTTTATGATCTACACCTGCATCCAAGACCGAGCACCCTTTATATTATTACAAGCTCTTATTGGACAGAGGATAAGATTTTAGTATCTTGGATAATAGCACAAACTCGACTCTAGATCCCTCCTTTGAAGGGAATTGACTGAGGTGAAAAGAAGCCCATCAATTTTCCTAAGGTCGTGCAACTACTTAGTAGGTACAACCAAGAATACAGCCCTGGTCCCCTGGCTCCCAACTGAATGCCCCTCCATCGGTCTTTTCTTGGTTCAGCACTGCAGTGGACATGCGGGGTGGGTCAGCTAGGCCCCTTCTTTCAGGGCATGCCCACCCTCCCTGGTTCTATGACGTCTTAAAGGGAATGCAAATCACAGGGATCATTAGATCACCTCATTGCTCTGGTCAAGAAGGGGTCAATGACCCACAAAGAGCCAACTGGAGCCTTCCCTGGGTTTGGAATATGGACATTAGAATAAAGAAGTCACTTTTCACTAGGGTTGCTAGTAGAGGAGAAGGAAAAAAGATCTTTTTCCTATACTCATCTTAGGCACCCCGGCTGGGATCCTATAAATTAGGCAAGCAAAAGACAGATTAAAAGAGAAAAACAAACAGAAGTTTTTTCTCATGTGCATGGCACATTACATGGGGGCACCCAGTGATGAGTAGCCTGAAGAGGTGGCTAGAATTTGGGCTTATATGCCATCTGAGGCTAAACAAAGAAGAGGGGTTTGGGGCTTTTGGACAAGGGAGGCACTATGAGAAGGTGACCAGGAAAGCTGTGCTAAACCAGGGTTGTTTAGTAAGGTTTGTTATGCAGATTTAAATCGGTGCCTTCTCCATTGATAAGAGTCAAAAGTCCTTCTCTTCCTACTACAGGAGAGGGAGACCTCTTGACAAATGGAAATTTACTTCAAAAATATAAATTTCCTTTACCAAAAAAGCCAACTTGTGCCCTGTTTTTAGAGTTTTTCCTGTGTCTGCTGATTCTCAAAAGTCTTTATTTTTTTTTCAATTCTTATTGGGGTATGGTTGATTTACAATGTTGTGTTAGTTTCTTCTGTATGGTGAAGTGAATCAGTTAAACATATACATATATTCACTCTTTTTTAGATTCGTTTTCCATATAGGCCATTACAGAGTATTGAGTAGAGTTCTCTGTGCTATACAGTAGGTCCTTATTAGTTATCTGTTTTATATATAGTAGTGTGTATATGTCAATCCCAATCTCCCAGTTTATCCCTCCCGTCCCCTACCCTTCCCCCTTGGTAACCATAAATTTGTTTTCTACATCTGTGACTCTATTTCTGTTTTGTAAATAAGTTCATTTGTGCCTCAAAAGTCTTTAGCTCAAAATAATTTGGGTGTGGCATGTTCTGGTACCCTTTCTTTGTTGGGGAGGATCTGCAGCCAGAGTGGCCACAGCCATCTTACTGTATCAAGTGTGATGGCAGGCCATCCCCGGAGATGGAGACAGAGATAGACGGCCTTGGTAATGCCACTGAGTGTGGCCAAGGGAAGTCCCTAGATGACAGCTTTGTGTGCAGCTGGTCTAGAGATCAATCAGACCAGTTGAGACAGGAAGCTGGAGAATTCCAGAAGGGAGGCCTCCAGGGAGAAAAGTGGAATTGGTTTTGTATTAATGCATTTGAGCTTTTGAAAAGTAATACGGTAGGTACCTGGTGGAGCTGATGGCACACTTGGAAAAAAATAAAATATGAGTACATAGGAAACAATCAAGCGGATGAAGTGAGGCAATGAACTCCAGGAAGAACAAACAGTTTTACAAGAAGGGAAACATATATTACATCATAATTCTTGGCTCATCGATGGGCAATATTGACATCCTTATAATAAGGTTAGAAAATTGTGACATACCATGCTAGTGGGATGGGAGGAGATTAAAAATGTGGGAAAGAGTAACAGAAATTTTCATCTCTTGTAGCAGGAAGTCAAAAGATAATGTCTAAAACGATAAACAGTAGAAAAGTTATATTATTTAGAAATAGGAAAAGAAATACCAGAAGAACTAGGAAAAGAGTTGAAGTTATAGAGCACAAAGCTTGGGAGTTTTGCTGTTGTTACAAGCTTTTAAAAGCTATGCGGTTTTTAAATTTATGATTACTGGGGGGAAGAGTGGGGGAGGGATGAATTGGGAGATTGGGATTGACATGTACACACTACTATATATAAAACAGATAACTAATAAGGACCTGCTGTATAGCACAGGGAACTCTACTCAGTGCTCTGTAATGATCTATATGGGAAAAGAATCTAAAAAAGAGTGGATAGGGGAATTCCCTGGCGGTCCAGTGGTTAGGAGTCTGCACTTTCATTGCTGAGGGCATGAGTTCGATCCCTGGTTGGGGAACTAAGATCCCACAAGCCGCATGGCCACACAGCACAGCCAAAAAAAAAAACAAAAGAAAAAGAAAAAAAAGAAATGGAAAACTAAAAAAAAATAAAAAAGAGTGGATGCATGTATAACTGATTCACTTTGCTCTACACCTGAAAATAACACAACATTGTACATCAGCTAAACTCCAATAAAAGTTATTTTTAAAAAGCTATGTGGTTTTTAAAGTTATACATACTATTTTATACATATTATGAATATAAAATAGAAAATACTTGTACAGTAAATATGTGTATTTATATATAACCATACATACAACTATGTTATATACATATTCTTACTAAATACATATAAATTTCCAAAAAGTATTTATTCTGGAAAAAATATAACATAATCAGTAGTCCCTCAGAAGCCATAAATGTGAGTGGGGTCATTATCTTACTCTATGTCAGCAAATAAGCACAAGAAATAAAGTCCTATGCCTCCCTCAAACACAAGTCTCTGTGAATACAGTAAAACTTAATGATATAGAGGGAAGAAAAGGAAAGGAAAAAGGTTTTCATTAAAATCAACATCTTTACAACAAAACAATGCAAAAAGAGGTCTTTATCTCCACGATGGCCCTGGAACTCCACCTAATAGAGAGGTAGCCAGGAGCTGGCCCCATGCCCTTTAGCACACCATGTTCAAGGGCAGGGCTGAGAGCTCAGGCCATAAAAATGTCAACAGCTTAAAAATAACAGCTATGAAGTGTGGGCATGTATCTGCGCCAGAGAAAAATGAAGAAAGTTTCCATTTTCCAGGCACTCAGTATTCTCAAGACTTCTTTTCTTGCTGCAGTTCTTGGGACTAACTCCCTACAACCCTTTCCCTTTGATCCCAGCCCTCCAAAGTCCTGCCAGTGATGCACGGGACATTTGTGATGCTCTCAGTTCTGCCCTGAAGGCCAAGAGAATATCCCTGAGCTGTGTGAACCACGAGAGAGGGTTGCTACTTGCCTTTCTGCCGAGGCTGAGCTCCAGAATCACGTGGGGTATGATTTGGGAACTCCTGGTCTGAAGCACCATCTCTAACTAAACCAGGAGAACCTCTTCCACGCACGGGATCACAGGAGAGCAAAAGATCTGAATAAGAAGTGGGATCCGCCCTGTGAAGTGTTGCTTATATGATGTATAAGGGAGGACCTCGTGGTTTTGAGTGACTGAATCCTAATTGGAGTTATCGCTCAATGAATATTACCTAGTTTTAGTATAAACAAATCCAGTGTTTTATATTTGGAAGCCTTTCTTGACACCCAACAGCTCGGATATTGCTGCTAGGTCTAAAGGAACTGGCTTAAATTTAAGGCCAAAGATGAGGGTAGTGAGGGTATGAGGACACGAGGCTCCAGAAATACTTAATCTCCTCCCGGATACGGTCTCTCGAATCTGCATGTCACTGGTCTCATGCTTGGCCCCTTTAGGAGCATTGTCAGTGACTCAATAATTAGACATACTATCTTGAAATTAATATCTTGAAAAAGAAAAATAAAAACAGTTATGCATAAATAATCACAATATTTAAATTGGTTCAACATACTACAAAGCAAGGCTGAAAGACACCCAGATCCCTGATCCTTCAGGGAGGTGAAGTCAGCCATCTCCCTGTCCCCATCCCTCTTCCCATCTCCCTCTTTTTTTTTCAGCTTTATTGAGATATAATTGACACCTACCATTGTGTAAGTGTAAGGTGTACAGCATGTTGATTTGATACACTTATATATTGCAGTGGATCACCACCATAGCATTAGCTACCATGTCTATCAATCACTCACATAATTGCCATTTCTTTTTCGTGGTGGAGAACGCCATCTCCCCGCTTTGCTCACTTAATTGAATCTCTCATCCTACTTCTTTCCCACCTTCCGCATGTCCTCTTTATCCCTGTGAAGAACTAAAGAGAAATTTTAAAATTGCTTTCCTGACCCATTTACAGGTCAGGGTATTTCTCAGCAGTTCACATTTCAGACACGTTTAGGATGGAAGAGACATTGGTCCCAGCTAGAGACCGAGGATGGCTGGCAGCCGTCTCCTGGATGAATTCTGAATGAAGACGGTGTAGAACCCAAGTTTCATGTGGTTTTTACTCTATGGCTGGCAGCTTGAACTTCTGGTGAGCATGTCCACGCCCATTCCGGCTCCCACATGGCAGCAAGTTCACTTTCACCTGCTCTGCAGCCACTATGCTACTGGTTCCACCTTGACCATTTGCTGTTTGCCCCGGGAGCAGCTTGGGCAAACAGAGGAGATGGGTAGGTGGGGCAGGAAAGGGCCCTAATTACCGCCGACTAAAAACACAAGGTAAAGATGGTTTTATAGCAGGTAGCAGTGCCAGCGACAGTCTTACCCTGCAGGGCCCACAGGAAGCCAGAGAGGCACTGAGTTCACCACACTGGGTACTCACTGCCTCTAACTGGTGTGCTTTGAAGCAAAGTCTCATAAAACACTTCAGCAGCCACTCAGACAGAAGGGACAGAAACCATGGAATAAGCGTTATCCTGTCCTGTTGCGGGGTACCCTTGGAGTCAAGCATGGAAAATGTTTTCTTTTCTTCTTTGCTTCCTTAAAAATAAAATAATAGGGCTTCCCTGGTGGCGCAGTGGTTGAGAGTCTGCCTGCCAATGCAGGGGACACGGGTTCGAGCCCTGGTCTGGGAAGATCCCACATGCCGCGGAGCAGCTGGGCCCGTGAGCCACAATTACTGAGCCTGCGCGTCTGGAGCCTGTGCTCCGCAACAAGAGAGGCCGCGATAGTGAGAGGCCCGCGCACCGCGATGAAGAGTGGCCCCCGCTCGCCGCAACTAGAGAAAGCCCTCGCACAGAAACAAAGACCCAACACAGCCATAAATAAATAAATAAATAAATAAATAAATAATAAAAAATAATAATAATAACAGACAGCTGTCAGTGACCATAGAAATTCAGCTTTGGTTTTTTGGGTTGATTTGAGGCTTGTTATTGCAAACTGGGCTCGCTCCCTGGAGTCATTCTTCTGCCCCCAGTTCCTAAGGCTGCCCTCTGTGTACAAAGACAAAACTCAAGACATCAGTGTGCACAGGCAGAAATGTATTCTAAAGCCCTCCTTAAAAAAAATTTTTTTTTGAAAAGCTTTCCTCCAAACCTCTACAAATGAAAGGGTTGAAATTTAGAACTGCTGCGATTGTCCCAACTACAATTTGAGGATTTTCTGGTGGGAATTCACTTGGGCAACTTGAAGGTCATATATACACCACCAAATGTAGAATAGATAGCTAGTGGGAAGCAGCCGCATGGCACAGGGAGATCAGTTCGGTGCTGTGTGTCCACCTAGAGGGGTGGGATAGGGAGGGTGGGAGGGAGACACAAGAGGGAGGTGATATGGGGATATATGTATATGTATAGCTGATTCAATTATACTCCAATAAAGATGTTAAAAAAAAAAAAGAAGTACATCTAAAAAAAATAATAACTTGAAGGTCAGAGGCAAATGGGCGGCTTCTGTCATTTACAGGCATCTTCAATGTAAACAGGGAGAGTCTGAGAGTCACTCAGCTCCCCACGTGGTTAGTTTCCTGGGAGAGCCGCATGGACTTAAAGCTTCTTGGTCTCTGCTGATTAAGAAGAGGAAAAGGGAGGAGAGAGCCAAGGTGCAGCATCCAGGGGAGGGAGCTGGGTGGGGACCTGGTGTGGGCGCCCCTCCCCCAGTCAAGTTTACAAAAGTGCAGTATCTCCAGGGAACAGACTGAGGCATCTGTGTGGAAAAGGAGGGGACCAGGCAAATCAAGTCCAGAACGGGTGCTGGTCATTAGGACACTGCCTGGCTTTCTGCCCCTCTGGCTGCACACTTGAATCACCCCGGGTACAAAGTGATGACTGTGAGGGATGGAGAAGGTCCTGAGGGGGGAAAAGGACTTGCCCACTGACGGAAGGTGTTTCGCTCTCCTGCTCTTTGGTTGTCTGGGTTAATCCTCAGCATTGCCGGCCAATAGCAAGGGAACCCCGCTGGGCAGTAGTAGTTCCTTTGATTCAGAGAAACCAGATTTAAATGCTACGTTATTTCAGTTATCCTGAAAGGACTGGAGCTCTAATTTACAAGGTCTTTTAGTTTAAGTCCTTCCCAAATTGGAATCACCCGAGGGACTTTGGAAAACCGAAACCAGATTCCAGACCACCAGCCCCAGAGATTCTAAGATGGAGGTTGGAATGGGGCTGAGGTTTCTGTGGTTTAAAGTTTCCAGGTGATTCTGATGGGCAAATTCTCTGTTTAGAAAGTGGGCTAAAGCTTGGATATGGTTTATTTTCCTATGGGTTATTGTTCAGGCATTACTAGGTTAGTAGCCAGAATTGGGTAACTGTCAATCAGGTGACTACTTCTATTAAGTAGAAGGCCAACATTTATGAGATGATCGTATAAACTGATTAACAAAGATGTGCACACACACTGGGCATGTAAAGGAGGATGAACAGACCAGGGAAATCCAGTCTCACTGCATCACTTGGCTGTCACTCCCTCCAAGGGTTATAATCTACTCTTCAGTACAACAGTGAACATCATAAATAAAAATCATAAATTTTGTTGTTGTTGGTTAGAAGTTACAGGCATAACATACAATAAATAAGAGAGTATCTTCAAAAAGAAGATGTTATTAAGATTTATAAGTTGGGGTATGGCATTTGGGTATAAGTTTGTCCCCATAAATAAAAAGCATTTTTGTGTAGAAGATTTAAAATGAATGTTTCAGGGACTGATGGTCCCCCTAGGAAGGTGAGAATACTTGGACTGATGTGTGTTGAGTTTGTCCTACAAGCCTGGATGATAACACTGTTGTTTTTAATAAGCAAAACCCTCACAGTAAAAAACCAAGTTGTGTACCTAACACTAGCTAGTCGTACCTAAAGCTAGATGTCAGCTTTCCAAAAATTAGAGCTCACCTCAAAAAAAAAAAAAAATAGATTTACCATATGATCCCAAAATAGAATTACCATATGATCCAGCAATTTCATTTCTGAGTATATACCCAAAAGAATTATAAGCGGGGTCTCAAATAGATATTTGTACACTCATGTTCATAGAAGCATTATTCACAATGGCCAAAAGGAGGAAAGAGCCCGAGTGTCCATCAACAGATGAACGGATAACCAAAATTGTGATATATACACACGACAGAATATTATTCAGTCTTAAAAAGGAAGGACATTCTGACACACACTACAACATGAATGAACCTTGAAGACATTATGCTAAGTGAAAGAAGACAGTCACAAGAGCACACATACTGTGTGATTCCACTTACATGAGGTACCAAGAGTGGTCAGATTCATAGAGATAGAAAATAGTCCGCAGGCACTGGGGAGAGGGAAGAATGGGGAGTTGTTTAATGGGTACAGAATTTCAGTTTTGCAAGATGAAAAGAATTCAGGAAATGGATGGTGGTGATGGTTGCACAACAATGTGAATGTACTTCACACCACTGAATGGTACACTCAAAAATGGTTAAAATGGTCAATTTTATGTTACGTACATTTTACCACAATGTTTAAAAATTAGAACAAAATCAATGTAATTTTATTAGTTATGCTTCGGGGGGGGTGTAAAAGAAAAGAGACCCAGTCTCCTTCCCTATTGTGCAAACAGAGGAGCATGGACCACCACAATGGCCAACTTTAAGATCATGATGAAGTAGGACAAGCGAATTTCTTTTTAACAGAAGTTTATGTTTGATTGTTTGTTTAGGAATGTCTCTCGCCTGAATTTTCACATTATCTAAGCGAGTTTTCAAAAACGTACATACAAATGTAAATATTCCAGTGTGTCCCCAAACCCAGGCAGGTATTGCCCCTTACAAGCCCACTCTAACAGCGTGTGTCTTTTTAGACTTTATAGGGGCCGCATCCCGGTGGCAGCATCACAGGAGGGTAGAGCTGGGAGACCAGGTTGGGGTAATACCGCCCTCCTTCTCCGGCTTCTCTCAGTCACCATCTCCAGCCAACGTAGCAGAAGCTCTTGTAAGTGACTTGTGAGCAGGATAAGCAGCTGCTCAGGTCGCTCTGCACCCGCACCTGGCCCTCCATCCCGGAGAACACCCCCCAGCACTTCTGCCCCCAGCGGCTGAGTTGAGTTACACGTTTCCCAAGAGTCAGTGTTGTCTGTTCCCCACCAATTGCAACTGATTATCACAAATGTATAAAGAAAAATTCACATAGCCCACTGAAGATGTGATTACAAGAAGAGAGTTGCTTCTATGAAAACTAAGTTGAAGGCTATTGGCTAAAAAAAATTAATTAATCAAAAGGCTATTAATTAGGGATGAACAAGATAATGATGGAAGAAGATGGGGGTGGGTAGGGAGAGTCCAACAAATCTATTCAGATACCACTTAAAGGAGAAAGAGCCTGAA
This sequence comes from Balaenoptera musculus, assembly GCF_009873245.2. NCBI lineage: Eukaryota > Metazoa > Chordata > Mammalia > Artiodactyla > Balaenopteridae > Balaenoptera > Balaenoptera musculus. Next base: position 12,277,411 of record NC_045787.1, on the reverse strand, counting down.
AAATCACAGCCTGAAAAGACTGTGCATTTCAGGTGTGGTTATTTAAGAACAGTGACATAACAGTCCCACAGGCAGACCCGTGGGCAAAGCAAAGGCCTTGGTCTCACATCGAGAGATGGGGGAATGAATGGACATGTACATACTTTAGTCAAGGTAAGATGTGGAAGCCATGCATGAATAATTTTTTCAGTTCCCTGCGCTAACCAGCTTTTCCAATAACTGGCTACTCTTGTGGTTCTAGGACACTTCTCCTGCCTTGTTCTCTCCAGACCTATAGTTTGGTTTTTCCAACGACTAACTACTGGGTTAACAAAGCCAACCAGCTGTTGGGTTGAAGGGGGGCAGATGGTAGTAGTAGCTGCCCTTCCACAACCAGACAGAGGGGCACCATCCAGGTGTAGCTCCTCCCAGAGGCCGGGCTGTGGGCAGTTCCCTCCCCCATGTCTCAGTTTCCTCATCGGTGGAATGGGGCAGTAACAGCCCTCACTTCACAGTGTCCTTGCGAAAATAAATGAGAGGGTGTAAGTGAAGTGTTTCGTGGTGTCTGGCACGCAGTGACTTAACCAACAGCGATGTATTTTCCACAGCTCTGGAGGCCACAAGTTCAAGATCAGGGGTCGGCAGCGTGGGTTTCTCCTGAGGCTTCTGTCCCTAGTTTGCAGGTGCCGCCTTCTTGCTGTGTCCTGACACGGTCTTTCCTCCGGTGCCCACCCCTGGTGTCTCTCTGTGGGTCCAAATTTCCTCTGCTTATAAGGTTACTCACTGGTAGCCTTGGATTGGGGCTCGCCCCATGGCCTCATTTTAACTTAACCGCCTCTTTAAATGCTCTGTCTCCAAATACAGTCAAATACTCCAAATACTGGGGGTTGGAACATCAACAGTGAATTTGGGGGGGGGGTGGAACCCAATTCAGCCCATAACACTCTTCTTTCACCCTCCCAAATATATTTCCATCTCTCCCACAAGGATGTGAGTCCCCCAGGGGCGGGGACTTGGTCTCTCCTTGCTGAGTCTCAAGTGCCTGGAATAGGGCCTGGCACACACACAGTAGGCATGCAGTACATATCTGCTGAACGGCTAAATTCAGAATTAATAAAAGGGACCCAGGTTCTTCTCATAAGAAGTTCTCTCTCTGAGGTTGACTCACTCTCCTTAGAGGTAAGCACTAAGTTGAAGTTCTAGCTTCTACCAGGGCTGTTTCTCCCTCCTTGAGGGCGTGCTCTCTCTTCTCCCTTTCAAGATGGCGCGTTCAGGGATGCTCCAGGCGCCCAGGGGTCTCTGTGCCCCTTCCTCCATGATCTCACGGCCTCCTCGGCAGGCAGACTGGTCGATGCCCTGACGCCAGAGCCCCCCACCCCCTCACGGCCAGCCCTGCCTGGGGCTCGGGAGTGGGGCTGGTGTGCCTCACCCCCGGCCCTGGCCCCTTGCCTCTTGCCCTCCTGCCCTGCTCGTCCGCCGACCCAATGCTCCACTGCTCTGTGCCCTCCCACCTCCCATGCATGGTGTGTGCATGTCTCAGGCTTTGGGGCACTAGTACCCTTCTATCTGGATGCTTCCTTCACCCTCCTGCTGGGAAGCGGGGTCCTGGTGGGAGGGGGGACGCACGAGTGCCTCAGGCCCAGAGAGGCGGCACGTCCAGCCATTTCTAATTCGGCCGACGGAGGTTGGCTGTGGCGTGATGCCTGCGTGAGGCCTCCTCCGGGAACCAGCTTTCTGCTCGGGGGTTTCCTGCCCCACTTCCCTCCCCTGACTTGGTGTTTCTAGCTCGTCCTCACCCCCACGGGATTCTGATCCCAAGAAGCAGCAAAGTCTCTCTCCTTCCTCTTCTGGTCTGTTGGGACTTCTCTTACCATCAGGCTTCTTCCCTATTTTGGCCTCAGGGCTGCTCTTTTTTTTCTCCTGGAGGCAAGGCTGCCAGAGGAAGGAGAAGGAAAAGGAGAAACAACCCAGGGGACCAAGAGGAAAATTCATCAGTCGGCATTTCAAAAACAGCTTTCTCATTACACCATAATGATAGAAACTTTTCCTCTCCTAGTTGCTGAGGGAGAAGTCAGCAAGCCAGGGAGGGAGCAGGGAGCCCTGCCTCTGTCTGGAATGCTCTGTGTCTTTCTCTTTGCACCCTGGAAAGCACCGTGGGCAGCTCGGCCAGGAGACCAGGCACCGACCGCCACTCTGACCACCTGAGTGTAACTATGGGGAAACCGTGGACAAGCCCCCTACTCCCCACACCTGGAAGGGTCAGCCACTGACCACCCTGACCCTCAGTAACAGAGTCCCAGAATGAGGAGTGGAATTCCAACACGTACCATCGTGTGCTTAACCGAGGAGGGGGACATCATCTAACCCAGGTCTTTCCCTTTCAGCCAACGATCAAAAGTAGATTCTGGGGCTTCCCTGGTGGCGCAGTGGTTGAGAATCCGCCTGCCAATGCAGGGGACACGGGTTCGAGCCCTGGTCTGGGAAGATCCCACGTGCCGCGGAGCAACTGGGCCCGTGAGCCACAACTACTGAGCCTGCGCGTCTGGAGCCCGTGCTCCGCAACAACGGAGGCCGGGACAGTGAGAGGCCCGCGCACCGCGATGAAGAGTGGCCCCCGCTCGCCGCAACTGGAGAAAGCCCTCGCACAGAAACGAAGACCCAACACAGCCAAAAATAAAAAATATATATATAAAAAAAAAAAAAAAATATATATATATATATAAAAAAAAAAAAAAGTAGATTCTGTGTGAAGCTTCAAAAACTGTAGACAGTAAAGAGCCATCACGGACCCCATCCTGCTCTAGACTCCTCTCCCCACCCCCATCCCCGTTAGAAGCTGCTGGTTTATTCTTGTGGTCAGGACAAACTGTCTCTCCAGATTTTCTAGGGCATTCCCCGCCCCCAGCCTTCTGGCAAGTGTCCCACTGAAAGAAAACTGAGAAGTAATTCTGTAACGTCGTCTGTAGAATTTCCTCTTTGAGGGCTAACTGTTGGTAAGCAGTTACAATACCAGGAGGGGCTCTGGGCACTGTTCAGAGCTTCTCAAGTGTTCCAACCTAACTTCTGGAGCCTGGAAAGGCTGGTGGGAGTTGTGTTGGCTGGCATTTCCAGATGGGCATTGCCATTATGCCATAAGATGTCTGCAAAACAGGGCAGAACATACAGGAACCAGCTGTGAGAAAGCATCCCTAGGGGGATCATCTATAGTTTAAGTACGGCTTAATGATTCTCTTGTGATGGCAGAATGCATTTGTAAATTTCGGTAACGCTGTAGCCCACAAAATACTGGGCATGTAGCAATGAAAGCTGACGTCCCCGGCCACACCTTGTGCCCTCGCTGTTGAGAGGATGCTTATTGGTGTTATCTGGGATGTGACACAGAATTTCCATGCAAGTGTTAAGAGAGAAGAGGTCCTGCCAACCCAGGTGGTCTGGAGCATAGAGAAGAAAGTACAGACTGGACCCAAATAGAGTCTGTCTTCTTCTGGGCACAGTGGTTGCCGTCAGACCTCCAGTTTGATTTATAACAGAACCCCATTGATAACCTGTGCCAGTTATTGTTTATTTAAGTATGCAAACTATTCAGGACTCTTGCAGCTGGGAGTGAAGGAGTCATAACTAAAACTGCCATTAACAAAAAAGGGAATTCATGGCTCACATTATGAACACATGTGGGTTGTTTCTGGTTTTAGACACGGCTGAGTCTGGTGTTTAAATCATGTCATCATCATCCTTTCTTTTTTATCTAATGATTTTTTTCTGTTCTCAGTGTTATAGATTTCTTCTCTTATCTTTATATCCTATACTACAAATTTGGAAAACGATCAGTGTCACCTGGTTTGCAGGACCTCTTTCATTAGATAAAAGTCCATGAAACCAGCACCCAGATCTCTGTTTCTAAATAAACATTCTCCCGTAAAAGGAACCAGGATGCCTTAGAGGAGTGGCAGGGGTGGGGAAAATACAAGATGAATCTGAGGCATCTTTAGTACCAGAAGGTAAGGAAGTACAAAAAAAAAAAAAAGATAGGGGTATGTCAAAGGGACACAGGAGCCAACCAGAAAGAGCTCCCAGAAAGAGCTCCCAATGACCAGAGCTGGGACAATCTGAACAACAGATTAGGGCATGTTAAGCAGGCAATACAATAAGCAGTCACTATAGTTATAAATATTAACATTTTAAAGCACATGGAAGCAACTTAGACTTTTGAAAACAAGACATCAAACTGTAAATCCATCTATATAAAATTTGCATAGGATAAATAGTGAAAGGTCATAAAACATCCAAAATGTCAAGAGGGGTGATGTTGGTGATGGAATCCCTTCTTAGTTTCCACAATACTGTATTACTTTTAAGTAATTCTTAGGAAGATTAAATTCATAATGCAAATAATCACTCTCTAATTGCTTTTAAGACTATAGATGTTCTTGCCTGAGATTTGCTTCAAGACCTGCTTATCTATAATCAGTCTGTGCTGCAGACTTTGAAATATAAATTTATGTTGTGTCTGATGACATGTCAAGAAACTCCAGAAAGAAAAGGGAACCCTTCCACACTGTTGGTGGGAATATAAGACGGTGCAGCCACTACGGAAAACAGTATGGAGGTTCCTCAAAAAGCCAATAATAGAGTTGCCATATGATATAGCAATCCCACTCCTGGGCATATATCTGGACAAAACTATAATTCAAAAAGATACATGCACCCAAATGTTCATTGCAGCACTATTCACAATAGCCGAGACGTGGAAACAACCTAAATGTCCATCAACAGATGAATGGATAAAGAAGATGTGGTACATGCATACAATGGAACACTACCCAGCCATAAAAAAGAATGAAACAATGCCATTAGCAGCAACATGGATGGACCTATAGATTATTATACTAAGTGAAGTAAGTCAGAAAGAGAAAGACAAATACCATATGATATCACTTATATGTGGAATCTGAAATATGACACAAGGGAATTCCCTGGCGGTCCAGTGGTTAAGACTGTGCTTCCACTGTAGGGGGCACGGGTTTGATCCCTGGTCGGGGAACTAAGATCCTGCATGTCACATGGTGTGGCCAAAAAAATATATACATGACACAAATGAACTTATCTACGAAACAGACTCACAGACACAGAGAACAGACTTGTGGTTGCCAGGGGGAAGGGGGGGTCAGGGACTGAGAGTTTGGGATTAGCAGATGCAGACTATTACATATAGAATGGATAAACAACGAGGTCCTACTGTATAGCACAGGGAATTACGTTCAATATTCTATAATAAACCATAATGGAAAAGAATATGAAAAAGAATATATACACACACACACACACACACACGCACACATATGTATAACTGAGTCACTGTGCTGGATACCAGAAACTAACACAGCATTGTAAATTGACTATACCTTAATAAAATGAATTAAAAAAAAGAAAACTCCAGAAGGATTTAGTGTCGCCTCTGCAACCCGATGGCCATCTTTGCCGTTGGACAGATGGACACTCCTTGACTTTGAGGGTGTAGTTTCTCATCATAAATCATCTTTGGGAGTGAAGGCAAACATGCGACGGGAGTAAGGAGGGCAGCTAAACTGAACCAGGCTCCAGAAGCTTTGGGTCGGGGTAGGGATGTGAGCTGAGATGGTCTCCCACGTGAGACAGGCATGGTTAGGGCTCGCCAGACATGGTAGGGAAAGTTCCTTCCACATTCCCCAGGGAGAAGCATGACCCTGAGGTTTTCCCTTTTACGCCAAATGCCAAGAAATAAATCCCACATAAAATATCTTGTTGATGTTAGTACCTGAGGGGAAATCAAGTTCAGCCCACGATGTGAACGGGAACGCACCATAAATAACACACAACTTAGGGACTTTGGGGCGTGGCCAGCCTGAGTTTCCCCCTGCGTTGTAATTGCTAGAGAGTCTGGCTTGTAAACCACCAGCACACCACAGGAAGTGCAGGCAAACAATGAGAAAATCTACTGGGACAAAGGAGATCCCTAACCTATGAACTGCCCAAGGCTGGAAATCTGGTACTCCAGGCACATCTTACCAGAGAAATAATGTGAACGGCCATCGGGCCCTGGGCTGCCCACAGGAGCCACTTGACCTGCCGGAAGCTGAGCCCAGGGGAGAGGGGGTCCTTGTCGTGGAGCAGAACAAACCCAGGGTGATCTTGGTTTCTCCCTCTAGAACCCACATGTTTGAAGAACAGTGGCTTGAATTCATAGAGAATGAGGAAGCAGATGGTGAAATGGCTTCTTTCTTATACAGCTTGGAAGGGAACTGTGGGCCCTTGCAAAGACTTTAGTAACGAAAGCACTGATTCTTTGCAAGGTCTACTCCGCCTTGAAGGCGTGTGTGTGTGTCTCCCTGTGTGGATATGCACGTAGACATAGGGCATATACACAGTTGTCCCACCACACCCAGCTGCAGTAAACGCCACCTTCATTTTTTAAATCACATAACTAACTTGGTCCACTCTTAAAAGAGAAATGACCAGAATATCTATCTCCCTTATGTGGGAGGGGAAGTCCCTCTCTGCTCCCAGGGTGTTCTGTCGAAGCTCCTTGAACTAATGCCTTCTAAGAGCGATGGGGCAGAGCTTCTGCTGGTCCCTGCAAGTAATAGTAGCAGAGCTACTGTGTGCCTGACAGTGTTCTAGAGACTTTCTATGTGATGATTCCTTCCATTCCCACAATCGCCCTGTGAGGTAAGCACTATCATTATCCCAGCTTTACAGATGGGGGACCAGGTGGAGCTTGGGCTCTTACCCGCCGTGTGGGACCGCCTCCTGGCCCGTGGCCACCGATGTGGCTGAAGCTTGGGACTTCCCTGTGGCCTGGGGTTGTGCACAGCCAGGACAGGTGAGGAGCCTAACGATGCATCTTTCTGAATCTGTCATGTGGGGGACGGAAGAGCCACCACGTGTAGGGACGTCAGGACCTGAGCATGGGCACGAGGGATGATGGATGCAAAGCCAGCTCCCCAGCAAACACCCCGTGGGTGCAGGATCGTGCCCATGATGGAGGAGAAAGGGGATCGCCTGGATGGGCACTGAGCCAGGCCTGGCTCTGCTCCCCACCCCAGGGGCTCAGCTATGTGTGAAGGGCAAGGTGCACAAGCTGGGATGAGGGCCAGAGCGGAGTGACAGCTGGCCCCGGGCTGTGAGCGAGACCCGGTCACTAGAATATAGGAATATGGTGATCGTCAGCTGCATTTATTTTATCTACTTTTAGGAGCCGAGGATGAACAATAACTTCATTAAACTAACACAGAAATGGCAGTAGATGAAGGAACAGAAGTCATACAATGAAACTCGGATAAAAGAGTTGAAATTTACAAACAAACTAACAGAAAAACATTCTAGGTTATTAATATTCAGTTCCACAAAATGATGACATATTTAGCTCTAGAGCCTATTAAATAAGCAGTTATTTAGAAGAAATAAACTTGATTCTCTTCATTTAAAAAAAAAAGTCACTCACTGGCTGGAGTAGTTACTTTGGCCAGAATGACCACATTTAAAAGCATGAAGTTTTAAAATTGATTTCAATATTATAAAAGCCAAGACACATGTAAAGAACATATAGCTGAGAGTCCTCCCCCACCCCTGTCACTCATCCACTGTGTTCCTTCCCCAACATTTTGTGTCTTTAAATAGTCCACCAGAGGGGCTTCACATACATAAATGTATATAGTCTCCCATTTCCTTCTCTTTCTTTATACAAACAGGAGCTCTTTATACCCCATTCTACATCTTGCTTTAAAAAAATACCTGTCTATCTATCTATCTATCTATCTATCTACCTACCTGTCTATCTTATAGATCATTCCATATCATTTATAACACATTTCCTGGGGGAATGAGATTGCTATAACAAATACAAACTCTGGGGAGAGCATGTCATGAGATACTTTGTTTTCAAAGGCCATACGTATATAAGTCAATGTATTTATTGTGTATGAATAACCCAGGACAGCACAGCAACTCCTCCCAGACTCAATGCTGTTAAACTGGACAGAACAAAATGTGTTGGGATAATTATTTATCAATTTATAAACAGTGACTTCATAAATCCATGGGGGAATGTGTGGCTAGAGCGCCAAGCTTTAGGATCGAAGACGTTCAAAAGTTTCGACACGTGAAACCCAGCGCCAGCCCATCCCCAGTGGAGGGCAAATAGTGTCAGAATTGAATTGAATTGTAGGACACCCAGCTGGTGTCTGAGAACTGCTTGGTGCTGCAGGAGAAACCCCACACCTTGGAACTGGGTGCAGAATCTTAGTGTAACCAAAAGCGGGGTCCGGCTGTTCACTGCTCAAAAGCCAGTAAAGAGGCCAGGTTGGTGGAAAGGAAAGTTTGCTTTAGCTTGGATGCTGGCAACCAGGGGGGAGGGCAGACGCCTGTCCAAAGGCCACCTCCCCACTCACCCCCCGACAATCAGGGGGCAAGAGCTTTTATAGACAGAGGGAGGGGGCTGCATGCAGAAACAGCTCAGTCAGCTCTGACACTCACCTTGAAATTGGTCATCGGTGGTCTGATCAGTGTCATCTTGATTGTTTTAGGTACAGTTAATCTTCAGTTCCAGAGTCGGTTTGTTTCCATTTCTCTGAGGCCAGTTCTCGGAACTGTGGCAGCTTATGTCACGGCTACAGCCTGGTCGTCATGTAGCTAACTTCTTCCACCTGGTGGAGGTCTCAGCATCTATAAGACAGCTCACAGGAGATGGCTTGGAATATTATCTGTAGCCCTTAAGGAGGAACTAAAGGTCCTTGACTCTGCTTAACGACTAAACTATTATTATTTGGTCTCCTTTGACTGTTCCTCTGTTTCTGCATTTTCTCACTTCTCTGATGAAACTTATTCTTTGGCCAAAGTTTTTCCAGAGACAAAAGGCAGGCTGAGGACATGGCGGGGCAAGGACCATAGGGTCCTGTTCCCGTTTCATTAGGTCCACCTCCACGGCTGCTGAGGCACCGGACGGTTGGTTCAGACTCCCAGGCATGTGCACCCTTTGCCTAAAGCCCCCGTGGCTTGAGGAAGCCCTGCGTCCTCAAGAGCCCACGTGGTGCCTCTGCTGAGGCTAGGAGGGACCCGGGTCATGCAGTCCTGCCAGTGAGCCTGCAGCTTAGGAAGCAGGCTGATCCCACCCTACCCTTCGGGGAAGGGTCTCAAACTGAAAACGTGAATAACCCCTGTGCAGGGGGTGATGTTTTGGTTTTGGGTTAGGTTCTGATGCGGTGTGAGGAGAAAGAATAAAATCTCAACGAAAAGGGCACTATGAAAGCCCATGGAAATGTTCCAGACTTCCCTGGTGGCGCAGTGGTTAAGAATCCGCCTGCCAATGCAGGGGACACGGGTTCGAGCCCTGGTCCGGGAAGATCCCACATGCCGTGGGGCAACTGAGCCCGTGCACCACAACTACCGAGCCTACGCTCTAGAGCCCACGAGCCACAACTACTGAGCACACACACCACAACTACTGAAGCCCGCGCGCCTAGAGCCCGTGCTCCACAACAAGAGAAGTGACCGCAATGAGAAGCCCCGCACACCACAAGGAAGAGTAGCCCCCACTCGCCGCAACTAGAGAAAGCCCATGAGCAGCAACAAAGACCCAATGCGGCCAAAAAAATAATAAATAAATAAATTTATTAAAAAAAAAAACCAGGAAGCATTTTCAAGGAAACTTCTCCAAATAAAAGCGGGGTTTTACAAACACCACCCTGGTTGGAAGACTCTCCGTTGGGGACGAGTGGGCCTATGTTTGGGAAATGACCCCCGCCCCTTCCCTCTACCCTTTTCTCTTCCAAAGCATGGACTGCAGACAGCGAACGGCCCAGCATTGCTGACTCACAGGTTTAGACCCAACTGGCGCTTGGAGAGGGCCGCTGGGTGCCTGGACCCCTGCCGGTGCTCCTCCACTCACAGATCGATCGTTCCCACTTTAGAGGTTAGGAGGGTGACCAGTTGTCCTGGTTTGCCCTGGACTGAGGGGGTTCCTGGGGTGCTAAACCTGGAAACCCAGGCAAACTGGTCCTACCCTAATATGAAACCAAGACAGAAAAGATGACCCCCTTTCCCAGGTCCAGTGGTTAAGACTCTGTGCTTCCACTGCAGGGGGCACGGGTTCGATCTCTGGTTGGGAAACTAAGATCCCGCATGCCATGCAGTGTGGCCAAAAAAAAGAAAAAAGAAAAAGAAAATGCCCTGGATCCCCCTGTATGACTTCACCAAAACCACTGATGCCTCTTTTTGACAGACTGGTCTCTCCATTCTTTGGTTGTCTTAACTAACAAACTCCTTCGCCAAATTACACCTTGCCGGTAATAGGACTTCTGGCCAAAAGAAGAACATAAAACTCAAATTCTAATTTTATTCTTAAAACATTTTTTGTACGACTCAAACTGATGAGTGGGATATTCAAACCTTAAGTGTTTTAAGTTACTGGGCACTGGGCTTTCATTATTAAACATTTAATTACAATTTTATCACCAATTCAGCAAAGAAGGGATACAGAAAGAGATGATGTGAAAGCACCTTGTTTCTTACTCCCAAGGCCCTGGCTGTCTGTATATTCTGGAAACATACTTCTTAAGAGTCTCGTGCCTGGCCAAGGACCTCGATTTCCTTCCAAGTTGTTGCTGTAATTTATGGATTAAAAACTTTCCTCTTGCAGGACGTTGTTCGATGCTCCTTGTACAAGCGTTCTGTCTTGTTTATCATGCGAGGCTAACAAAGCCTGGCGTGTTTACTCACTGGGAGGAACGGGGCTGGACCGTGAAGGGACAAAGGCAGCGGGACGCACAGGCCCGTCTGACTCACCGCTGCTGCTGCTCTCTGACTTTGTTCTCTTCCTCACCCCTGCTCCAAAATAACCGCAACTATTTATACCAGGATATAGAGGCTGGAGATGCATCGTGTCATTCCCAGGTAACTTTCCACCCTTATCTTTGTCATTTTTAAAACTCTGCATTGACGGTTGAAAAGATTTCATCTCTGTGTCTGTGGTTTTGATGCTAATGAACTGACGCTCAGAGGCTTATACAATAAGAGCAGAGCAAAGCTTTTCACCCCCATGTGCTGCACAGACTTTAACGAGCGTCCACAGCACTGGGGATCTTGCTAAAATGCCGATTCTGATTCAGTGGGACTGAGATGGGGCTTGACATTCTGCATTTTTTTAGGCTGAAATAGATTTGATTTAATTCTTTTTAGTTTAATAAATTTATTTTATTATTGATTTTTTTGGCTGCGTTGGGTCTTCGTTGCTGCACGCGGCCTTTCTCTAGTTGAGGCGAGTGGGGGCTACTCTTCGTTGTGGTGCGCAGGCTTCTCGTTGCAGTGGCTTCTCTTGTTGCGGAGCACGGGCTCTAGGTGCGTGGGCTTCAGTAGTTGTGGCTTGTGGGCTCAGTAGTTGCGGCGCACGGGCTTAGTTGCTCCGCGGCATGTGGGATCTTCCCGGACCAGGGCTCGAACCCGTGTCCCCTGCACTGGCGGATTCTTAACCACTGTGCCACCAGGGAAGTCCCTGATTTAATTCTTTATTCCTCATAGATATGCATGGGCAGAAATACTAGGTCATGAATGAAGTAATGAGAAGTCATGAGGTAATGAGAAGACTTAAGATCAGTCCTCTCTTTGTCTATGTATTTCTCTCATTACTTCTGTTACCATAGGTTTACATGCTTTCATGCAGCAGCGAATTGCAGGTCTTGAGCAGGATGCAATCGTAAGTTCTTTTCCACCACATGGAGTTTTACATTGGCCACTAGGCTTATACATGCATTCCACAAGTTAAAACCAGCATGGCACTCTTTACTTTTGGCTGAAAGCAGGAAAGAATGGCTGGGGTTAATAATCCGAGCAGGAAGCGACATTCTGCATCTCTAACCAGCTCTTGGGTAATGCTGATGCAGCTGGCCCAGGGACCACATTTGAGCAGTGATGGAGTTGAGCGTGACACATGCCCAGGATTTAGGGGGCCAGGATGAAGTTAACAATCAAATTCTTCATGAGACTCCAGTAGAATTAAACACATATAATTGTTCTGTAGACCACAGATTCTATAACTTGTGAGCTTCTGTTTCTTCACCAGTTAATAGGATTAATTATACATGGCTATGAGGATTAAATAAAAATAACATTCTCTACACTCAGGGGTCCACACATACTGTCTTGCACTGTGTTTTCTTTCTTTTTAATTTATCCTGGTGATTTTTCCAAATCCACAGAGAAATGACCTTATTGATTGAATAAATAGTATAGTATTCCCTTCTATGAAGGTACCTTATTCAATTGATCCAATATGAGTGATCCTTTAGTTTGGGTTTCGATCTATCTTTGGAGGTTTTCAAAATACCCTGAACATTAGCATTTTCAATGCCCCAAAAATGACCAGTGGAGACCTCGTGTTCATGCTCGCCTGGCATCCTGTGGAACTCTTGAGTGTTGGCCTGGGGTGAGGGGTCACACAAATTGATGATAATCTAGTCAGTTGGCCTAAACCATGCATCTCCCAAGAGGAAGTTAATGAAAGGGAAATTTAGAAAAATATGTTCTTAAAGTAACAGTGATATCACTTTCTGAATGACAGGCTTATGACTCCAGCCTCCGTCCCCTCCCTCCCTCACCGCTTGCTCTGCCTTCTTTCCTTAACAGGAAAGTTTTAATACCCCTGACGTCAACATTCTGATGATTCTCTGACCTGTGGGTCCAGCCCAGGTCTTTCTCATAAGTACCAGCCATTTACTAGGTGGTATGAATTCCAGGATCTTCTCCCAAGCAATCATGGTCTCTTTGAATCCTGGCATAGCCTAGAACAACCAAAGATAAAACTAGGCTGTCCCACTGGGTTGTCTGTCCCTGTGTCAATCCCAGTGTCCTGATTACTGGAGTTTCCCCCCTGGGGAGGGGGAAACTCCAGTAATCATCCCCTCCCCCTCCCCATAAAGAGATTTAATGCACCTTCTGTTAGATTTTTCCTAGGTATTTTATTTTTAAAAATATTATGAGAAATGAGTCAGTTTTCTTTCATAAAGTACCCTGGCTACCACCCCCCAAATCCCTGCTTTCATGACTATGATTTACATTTGCTTAAAAAAATTTTTTTTTAACTCAAACTGAGCTTCCTTGTTTTGGGCTTATCCACCCACCCTGAAACATGAACGCCTTGGGGACATTGGCACCCATTGATAGGGAGGATAAGATTTCACAATCATTCCCAGCTGTAGACAATTAGAGTTTCCTCAGGAATCAAAATGCTCCCAACCAAGAAAGAGACACAGAACCGTGGAATAGAACCCATTTGCGGAAGTTAGAGGCAGAGCGGAAAGGTTCTGATCACGCCAATGGACACGCAATGGTCAGGTCATCCTTGGCTTCTCAGCTTCACAAATCCTCCTTAGAAATTATTTTATGGAAACACGTTTGATTTGCCTGCTTTCCAAATTTGGGAGCACTTTAAGCTGTGAGGTGCAAATGGGTTATCACTGGTGTGGAACTGGAAATTCTTGCCTAGAGTTAGGACTTCACTACCGCTTTGCTCAATGTCAAGTCCAGAATCTGTCAATTTCGATTACGGGCCAGAGCTGACAGTTACTATTCCTTGGTGAAGCGAGCAAAGACGTCCCCCTGCAGTGAGACCAGACTAAGCAAGAAGCAGGTGCAGCCAAACTTCCAACAGATGGAAACCTATTTCCAGGTCTCTAATTGAGAGAGCAAAGCTATCTGCTCAAGGCTTTTTTTTTTTTTTAATAATTACTTTGCTTATCTTCCAGGCATTGTTTTCCTTCCCGGCCTGGGCAGCAATTTAACCTAAAAGAAACGACTGCCAAGCTCCCTGGCAAAAGACCAAATGCCACCTGAAGTCAATACTAGGACAGATTAGTTCTCCTTAATGTCATTTAGAAGTGAAGGACAGTGTTATGTATTTAAATGGTGTATGGAACCCAATGCAAGGAAATGGTCTTTTCCATTTAGTGTCACATATCTTATTTTTTTTTAAATTAATAAACCGATGTTCTCTTTTTACTGGCACCTGCAAAATGATAAATAGCCTTATGAAAAGTCTTTTTTCAAACACAGCAATTTTTTAAGCAAACATTTAAGAATTTTAGATTAATCGTAGAAGCAAGCAGTCCTATAAACACAAATATAAAAATTTGAAGCTGGCGCCCTCATTAAAAACAACCTGCACTGTGCCCACAGAGTCAACATATGATATGAGGTAGAAGCCGCCCGGACTTTTGGCAGATAGTTTAAGGACGTTTACTCACGGGGTTTATGTTAGGATAAGGATGGCCCATCACTTTCACCTTAGCAGATCAGGTCCCAACTTCTAAGCTGGACTGTGGTCCAATAGGAAACAGGGGTTATGGATAAAATTTCCTATGCACGTAACGGCGCATAGGTAGTGGTTAGCTTTCCAGGGCAGCTGGCAGTCCGCTGAAGCCAGAAAGTACCCAGGACCCCCTTCCCAACTAGCCAGAGGGACGCAGATGCCCTCAGGGACCAGCCCGTGGAATTTGGCTTCCCCTTCCAGTGAGAAAGTTTTCCGGACTGTGCAGTAATGGGGTTGGGCCTGGTCTCTGGGGTGTGGAGCCCAAGGGGATTAGGAGCGATGGGGTGCAGCCTGGGGCTGAGACTGGCATGTGCTGGCTGAGGGAGAAGGCCCTGAGGATGGGCTCCCTTCTCGGCACCCCCGTCCTGGCCCGCACTGGCCTAGCAGGGGAAGAGCTAAGAGGTAGGCAGGAGCTGGATGGGAGAGGGGGCTGGCATGGGCTTTGCAGAGAGCCTCCAGGGGGCACGGGGAGGGACTTCCGGCTCCTGAATCGGAGGGAAGGGTATTCTTGGGGTAATCCCTGGTCCCGGCAGCTTCGTCTGTGGGATGTTCATGGTTCCAGGAAAGTCTGTCCTAGTGGTCTGGGGAGCAAGTGGGCTGGTCATCCTAAAACATGAGTCCTGGGCCAGCTCTGCCTCTGGCTGGCTATGAGAAGGACAAGACTTTTCAAGGGCTTTTTATTTTGAAATAATTATAAGCTCACAGAATGTTGCAAAAATAGAACAGGGAGGTCCCTTATACCTTTCAGCCAGTTTGGTTACATTTTAGGTAACTATAGTGCAACGTCACAACCAGCAAACTGACACTGGTACAATGGATGTGCTCAGTTCTATGCCGTTTTATCACACGTGTAGATCTGTGGAACCACCACTGCAATCGAGATACAGGACGGTTCCCTCATAAGAGTTCTCTCACCACCACCCTCAGCCCCTGGTAACCACTAAGCTGTGTTCCCCTCCATAACTTTGTCATTTTGAATGTGTTATGTATATATGGAATTACACAGTATGTACCTTTGAGTTTGGCTTTTTTCACCCAGTGTACTTCCCTTGAGATCTATCCAAGTCATTGTGCGTATCAGTAGTTTGTTACTTTTCACTGTTAAGTAGTATTCCAGGATGTGGATGGACCACAGTTTGTTTAGCTGTTCACCTACTGTAAGATAGATACTGTAGTTGTTCCCAGTTTGGGGTTATTAGAAATAAAGGCACTATGAACAATTGTGTACAGCTTGGCGTGTGCACGTCCATTTTCATTGCATTCCTGGGTAAATGCCCAGCAATGTGACTGCTGAGTTGTATGGTAAGTGTATGTTTAGTTTTTAAAGAAACTGCCAAACTGTTTTCCAGAGTGATCGTATCATTTTAGGTTCCCACCAGCCATGTGGGAACCAGTGATGCAGTTTCTCTGTCTTCGCCAGCATTTGGCGTCATCACTATTTTTAGTTTTTGCTGCTGTAATGGGGGTACTAGTAGTGATAACTCACCATGTCCTAATTTGCTTTTCCCCAGTGGCTAGTGATGTTGACTTACCTTTCCAGTGCTAATTGTCATCTGTGTATCCTCTTTGACTTCGGATTGCAGTCCTTTGTCTGCCAATTCTGGGAGCCAATGCCCTTTAAAAAACAGACTTACTTTTCACAGCAGTTTTAGGTTCACAGCAAAATTGAACAGAACGTAGAGATTTCTCACATGCCCCCTTCTCCAAACACACAGGGCCACCCTGGCTAGTAACATCCCACACCAGAGAGGTGCATTCGTTGTAACTGACGAACCTACATAGATACACCATCACCACCCCCAAGTCCATAGTTTCATTTCACTCCTGGTGTTGTGTATCCTACAGGTTTGCGCAAAAGTATAGTGACATATATCCACCATTATAGGATTATGCAGAGTAGTTTCACTGCCCTGAAAATCCTCTCCTCTGTGCTCTACCTGTTCATCCTTCCCTACCCCTGAACCCCTGGCCACCACTGATCTTTTTACTGTCTCCCTGGTTTTGCCTTTTCCAGAATGTTATATAGTTGGAATCATACCATATACAGCCTCTTCATACTGCCTTCTTTCACTGAGTATGACACATTTAGTGTTCTTCCATTTCATGGCTCGATAGCTCATTTCTTTTCAGTACTGAATAATATTCCACTGTATGGATGGACCACAGTTTATTTATTCAGTCACCTACTGAAGGACATCTTGGTTGCTTCCAAGTTTTAGCAATTATGAATAAAGCTGCTATAAACACCTGTGTGCATGTTTTTGGGTGGACATGTTTTCAACTCCTTTGGGTAAATATTAAGGAGCAGGATTGCTGGGTTGTATAGTAAAGTATGTTTAGTTTTGTAAGACACTGCCAAACTGGAGACATAAAGTTAGGAACTGTTGGCACAGAGGTGGCGTGGTATGTTGAAAAATGACGCTTCATTAGTCATCTATGTCCTAATCCCTGGAACATATGAATGTTACCTTTTATGGCAAAGATATGATTCAGTTAAGGACCTTGAGCTAGGGTGATTCTCCTGGATTATCCCTGTGGGCCTAAAATGCCATCACAAATGTCCTTATAAAAGAGAGGCAGAGAAGGTTTTTATATACACAGAAGAGAAGGCAATGTGAGGATGGAGCAGAGAGAGATTTGATGATGCTGGCCTTGAAGATTGGAGTGACGTGGCCACAAGCCAAGGAATGCTGGAAACTACCAGACGCTCCTTGGAAGTACTGGAAAGGAATAGATCCTTCTGTAGAGCCTCTGGAGAGAGTACAGCCCTGCTTACACCTTGATTTCAGCTCAGTAAGACTGATATTGGCCGCCAGAACTGTGAGAGGATGATCTTTATTTATTTTTTAAATGTTTTATTTATTTTATTTATTTATTCTGGCTGCGTTGGGTCTTTGTTGCTGCACATGGGCTTTCCCCAGTTGTGGTGAGTGGGGGCTACTCTTCGTTGTGGTGCACGGGCTTCTTATCGCGGTGGCTTCTCTTGTTGCAGAGCACGGGCTCTAGGCGCATGGGCTTCAGTAGTTGTGGCACACGGGCTCAGTAGTTGTGGCGCATGGGCTTAGCTGCTCCACGGCATGTGGGATCTTCCCGGACCAGGGCTCGAACCCGTGTCCCCTGCATTGGCAGGTGGATTCTTAACCACTGTGCCACCAGGGAAGTCCCGAGAGGATGAACTTTAGTGTTAAGTCACCAAGTCTGTGGTAATTTGTTAAATGCCACAGGCAACTAACACAGTGTTATACAAAAGGATGAAATCAATTGAGGTCAAAAGAGCCCGTGTCATCAGAGAAGGTGGCTCCCAGCTGACGCCTGTTAAGTCCCACAGGGGGGAGGTGGCATCAAAGAAAAAAGGAATGGTCCAGGGGACCGGAGGCAAGTGAATTTAACATCTGCGCAGCTGCAACGCCTGCTCTCATTTATATTCCCGATTTTGCCCACTTGGCCATGAAATTCAAAGAGAAAATAAAGGAACACTGACTTCTTCCCACCTTTGGGGAATATTATAACTCCTGGCATGGTAGAGCTTAGTGCCATGACGTCATTTTCATGTTTGCAAAAAAGTGATGCTTTGCATCTTTTCTCTTTTGGTGTGAGCATTTTAAAATAAATAGGGAAACCAGGTCATTTCCATAGCTTAACAACCCAGCAGTGTAGGCAGTTCTCAAATTATCAGTAGGTGTGTCTCAAAAATCTGTTTAATGTCACCTGTTCTGACCTCTTCTTTCCTGTATAAGCACATTCACATGAGGTAAACTTAGTTATAAAGAAACTGATGGATAGGGTAATATCAAGTGAAAGGTTTTTTAATCTTCAAAAATGGAGCAGAGATGCATGTTTTCTATAAGCAGTAATTATAAAGGAGGCAATTAGTTTTAAAGGCTCCACTTTTCTTGGACTTTCACAGGAGGCTTTGCCTTGCAAGCCCTTTACCTGTTATATTCTATGGAAGGAGGAAGCAGGAAAATGCTCTGGTAAACTCAGCAGTCCTGAGAAGAGGCCTCTGCACTGGGGCTTCAATAGAATGAGAGCCACAGAGTCAAAGACAAACCCCTATAAAAGCTTTGACTTGTAAATGAGAAACGGCCAATGGAAGCAAGAGATCTCTAAGGAAGCAAATGTTCTGCTGCCGTAAATTACAGCAGAATCATATCCTTCTCTCCCAGCCTTGCCATTGCTGGAGCAACCTGACGCCTGGACCCAACCCGAGGCCAGTCTGGAAACCCTGCTCTTTTCTGCTCCTTCAGAACTTCTGTTGGACAATTCATTGCATGCCCCCTTCTAGAAGATACTTGAGGCAACGCTCTTCCCTTCTCTCCCTCCAGATGTTTCTAGAGACCAGGGCTGGCCACGCATTCTCTGCAGGCCCTCCAGCCCTGTCCTGGGCCCACCTCTTCCCGTCCAGGCCACTGGCTCTAAGAAGCCCGGCCATTACTTACCATCCTCGTCAGTTATCCTTGCCTAGGTACTCTGTCTGGTTATTGTGGCATAGGAGTAGAATAGCAGTGTTGGTAGTTAAATAAGGCTTCAGCAAGAAATGAGTCAAGAAAAGGCACAGACAGTAAAATGTGCAATGAACTTAAATTCTGACCATTACTGGTTGTGTAGTTCCCCCCTTTTATAATTGATAAAATTGGTCGCTTTTGAAAAGAAGATTATGCAGTTGTTTTTGTACCTCTCAGGAGACCAATGTCACATAATCTTAAAATTAACAAATAAAAAGAGAAGCACTGATTCTGGACTTCTGTTTCTGGGAAGCTGGGCTCGATATACTTTTCCTATTCTCGCCAACTAAGTACAATGAAAACCCTGGACATTTTATATAAAACAAACTTAAGAAGACTCTGCAAGGTGAAGAGAAGAAAGCAGAGCAGTGAGGGAGCTCAAAGCTGAGAACCCAGCTGAGTTCTCCGGGTTTCTTTTTGCCTCGGATATCCCAGTCTGAGAGCTGAAGAAGTCTGCAATTTAGAAATGCCAATAGATGCAGTCAACGAAGGTCCAAACACAGCCCTGCTCTCTCTAGACAAAGGACCAGGGAAGGGGCAGCCTTGCAAGACAAAAACTTTCAGGCAATAACTTTTTCACTCAGCCAGACACTACAGAAGACACTGGCCATCACCCCACCCAGCAGCAAAGACTGAGCGGGGGGAGCCTAGATCCCCATCCTTGTCAGGTTACAATGGGCACCCCCTGCCCCCAGCCAAGGTGGTGTTAGAGGAGGCCAAATAGGGAGCTGGGACCTACATCCCCTAAGGGCAGTAACAAGATCCCCCAACCCCTTTTATCAGTGGGGATTCTGTGGGGAGCCTACAGTTCCGCTCCCATCCCACCAAGCAATCACAGGGCCCCTTCCCTACCCCACTGGGGCGGTGTCAGAGGAGGCCTAGTGCAGGGTCAGGACTTGTATCTTCCCCATGGTGTCTCGGGAGGCCTCGTGGAACCCAGAACCCTGTTCACCATTAATGAGGCAGCACCCAGCCCCCTCCCCCTGCTGGAAAGGTGTCAGAGGAAGCCAGCTAAATCAGAAGGTTTAACTGAGATTCAGAGTCTCACAACCTCATAATACCTAAAATGTCTCCATTTCAAGTGCAGATCATGCATGATACCAACCAGGAAAATCTCAACTTGCAAGAAAAAAGATAAGCAATAGACACCAATCATGAGATGCCAGGGATGTTAGAATTATCTGACAAAAGTTTGGAAGCAGCCATGATAAAAACCCTTCAGGAAACTATTACAAACGTGCTTGAAATAAATGAAAAGATCAAAAGTCTCAGTGAACAAATAGAAGATATAAAGAAAAAACAAATGAAATTTTAGAACATAGAAATACAACAGCCAAAATAAACTCAGTGTATGGGTTCAACATAGGAGTGTATGGGTGGAGAGAAGAAAGACTCAGTGTACTGGCTGATAGAAAAATAGAAGTTACCCCATCTGAACAACAAAGAGAAAACAGCTTGGGGAGGTGGGGAGGGGAAGAACACTGCCTCAGAGACCTGTGGGACCAAGTCAAAAATGTCTACATACTCATGTCACTGAAGTCTTTGAAGGAGAGAAGAAAGAAGGCAGGGCTCTAAAAGTACTGGAAAAAAATGACTGAAATTTGGCAAAAGATATAAACCTACAGATTCAAGAACCTGAATGGATCTCAGACAGAATAAACACAAATAAATCCACACTAAGACTCATCATGGGCAAACTTGTGAAAACTAAAAACAAAGAAATCTTGAAAGTGAGAGAAAAACATCTTACTTAGAAGAGAAAAAATTTGGATGACAGTAAATTTCTCATCAGAAGTCATGAAAGCCCAAAGGAAGTGGCACATTTTCTAAGTGCTGAAAGAAACGACCTGTCAGCCCAGAATTCAAGGTCCAGGAAAAATATCAGGAACGAAAGGGTAAATCCAGGCATTTTCAGATGAAGGAAAACTAAGGGAATATGTTGCCGGCAGAACTACCCTAAAAGAATGGTTTAAGTTAGTTCTCTAAGTAGAAAGGGAAGGATAAAGGAAGAAACCCTGGAATATCTGAAAGGAAGAAAGAACGATGGAAAGAGCAAAAATATGAGTAAACAGAGTACATTTTAGTCCTTTTAATTATGTTTGACAGTTGAAGCAAAGTTCTAACATTGTGTGATGTGTTCTGAATAGAGGAGATATTTACAACAGTTATAAACTGGAGAGGGTAATGCGACAAAAAGAGAGGGAAGTGTCACAAAAAGTGGTAAAATGGTGACACCAGTAGGCTGTGATGAGTTATGGATATATAATACCTAGAGAAACCACTAAAGTGATACAAAGAAATCAGTAGAGACGAATCAAAATGGAATTCTAAAAGTGCTCAAGCAACCCACAGGAAGGCAGGCGAAAGAAAACAGAAATGGAAACCAGAGAAAAGAACAATAAACCAAAAAATAAAAGTGCAGGCTTAAGCCTTACTTTTACAAATAATTACATTAAATATAAATAATCTAAATACACCAACTAAAAGAAATGGGCACTGTGGATTAAAAAGCATGATCCAATTGTATGCTGTCTGTAAGAAATCTACCATATATAATGATATAGTTATGTTAACAGTTAAAGGATGGAAAAAATATATGATGCAAACATTAGTTTAAAAAAAGTAGGAGTGACAACATTAATATCAGATGAAGTGGGTATTAGAGCAAAGGAAATTACTAGAGAGAAGAATGGAATATATTACAAAGTGATACAAGGGTTAACCTGCCAAGGAGACACAGTTATCCCAAGTATGTGTGTGTCAAAGAACAGAGCTGCAAAATATGTATGAGGCAAAACCAGATAGACATGAAAGAGGAAACAGAAAAATCCATAATTATAGTTGGAGACTTCAACATTCTTCTATCAATAATTGAATAACGAGACATGACATAGATCAATCTGAAAAGCACAAACTATCACAATTCACTCAATATGAAATAGATCATTTGAATAACTATGACAATTAAGGAAAGTGAATTCATAAAGCAAAAATTTCACATAAAGAAATCTCCAGGCCACATGGTTCCACTAGAGAAGTCTCCCAAACATTTAAAGAATTAACACCAATTTTATACAATCTCTTCCACAAAACAGAAGAGGAGATAACACTTCTCAATTCATTTTATGAAGCTAGTAGTACCTAATACCAAAACCAGACAAAGAAAGTTCAAAAAAAGAAAATTATGGACCACTATTCCTTATGAATATAGACATAAAAATCCTTAACAAAATATTAGTAAATACAATTCAGAAACAGAGAAAGAATGATACACCATGACTTAGTTGGGTTCATTCCAAGGATGCAAGGTCGGCTCAATATTCAAAAAATCAATCAGTATAATGCACCATATTAATAGGTTAAAGAAGACAAATTACATGATCATATCTATTGATATAGAAAAAATCTGGCAATATTCAACACCCATTCATGATAAAAAACTCTCAGGAAAACAGGGATGGAGGAGAACATCCTCAACTTGGTAAAGAGTATGTATAAAAATCTATAGCTTACATTGTATTTCATGGTGAAGGATGGAATGCTTTTCCACTTAAGATGAGGAACAAGACAAGGATGTCTGCTCTTACCACTTGTATTCAACATAATATTAGAAGTTGTAGCTAGTGAAATAAGGAAAGAAAAAGAAATAAAAGGCATACAAATTGGAACAGAAGAAATATAACTGTTCTCTATTTGCAGATGACATAATTATGCAGAAAATCCTAAGAAATCTACAAAAACACCTAGAACCAGTGAGTTTAGCAAATATGTAGAATAAAAGATAAACATTAAAAAATTAATTGTATTTCTGAATAGTAGCAATGAATTCATGGACACCAAAAGAAAAAATACAATATTTATAATTGCTTAAAAAAAGAGAAATACTTAGGTATAATTCTAGCAAAACATATACAAGAAATTTTAAAACTACAAAATGCTGATGACAGAAATCAAAGAAAATCTAAATAAATGGAGAGCTACAGTGTATTCATGGATTGGAAGACTCAACATAGTAAAGATGTCAATTCTTCCCGAATTGATATACAGGTTTAACGCAATTTCTATAAAACCTCCAGCAAGATATTTTGTAGATAAAAACAAGAGTATCCTAAAATTTATATGGAAAGGCAAAGGAACTAGAATAGTTAAAACAATTTTGAAAAAGAAGAATAAAGTGGGGGGAGGAGCAGTACAGTCTACCTGATTTCAAGACTTACTGAAAAGCAACAGTCATCAAAACTGTGTGGTTTCAGTGGAGGGACAGGTAATTAGATCAGTGGAACAGAACAGAGAACCCAGAGATAGACCTACATAAATGGGCCCAACTGATTTTTAACAAAATCAAAGAAGGGTAGCCTTTTCAACAAACAGTGCTAGAACAACTCGACATCCATCTGCAAAACAACAGCAAGAAAACAAACAAAAAAACCCCAAAAACCCCTCAACTTATATTTCATACCTTATACAAAGATTAACTCAAAATGGATCATGGACTTAAATGTAAAACTTAAAAACGTTTAGAAAAAACAAAAAACTTGGGAGAAAAAGCTTCAATGTAGGGCTAGGTAAAGAGTTTTTAGACTCAATACCAAGAAGCTTGATCCAGAAAAGAAAGAACTGATGAGAAGGACTCCATCAAATTAAAATCTTTTTCTCTATGAAAGATCCTGTTTGGAAAATTGAAGGACACACTACAGAGTGGGAGAAAATGTTTGACAATCACATCTCTGACAAAGGACTAGTATCTAGAATATATGAAGAACTCTCAAAACTCAACAATAAAAAGCCAAAGACTCCAATGAGAAAATGGGCAAAGGACACGAAGAGACATTTCACAGAAGAGGATAAACAGATGGCAATTAAGCACATGGAAAATGTTTAACATCACTAGCCATTAGGGAAATGCAAATTAAAACCACAATAACATGTCACAATGCACTTGTCAGAATGTCCCCTCTATCCCTGGCCAAAACAGTGACAACACCAAATGCTGGAAAAGATCTGAAGACACTGGATTACTCATGCATTGCT
The DNA here is from genome assembly GCF_009873245.2 of Balaenoptera musculus. Taxonomy (NCBI): domain Eukaryota; kingdom Metazoa; phylum Chordata; class Mammalia; order Artiodactyla; family Balaenopteridae; genus Balaenoptera; species Balaenoptera musculus. The sequence goes on along the minus strand of NC_045787.1, from coordinate 12,253,561 downwards.
GGTGAGAATGTAAAATGGTAGAGTCTGGAAAACATTTTAGCAAACCTTCAAAAATGAAATATGCAACTACCATACGATCTGCCAATTGTCTGACATTTATGCCAGAGAAATGACGACGTATGTTCACACGAAAATCTGTATACATATGTTCATAGAAGCTTTACTTGTGACAGCCAAAAGCTGGAAAAAATTCAGACGTCCTTCAATGGGTGAATGGTTAAACAAACTATGGTACATCCACACTGTGGAATACCACTTAGTAATAAAAAGGAAAACTTGATACCCACAACAACCTGGGTGAATTTCCAGAGAATTACGCTCAGTGAGAAAATCCATCTCAGGTTATATAGTATATGACTCCATTTATGTAAGATTACAGAAATGACAAAATATAGAAATGGAGAACAGATCAGTGGTTGGCAGGGGTTAAAGGCAGAAGGGAGGTGAGTGTGGCTAGAAGAGGGCAACAGGAGGCATTCTGGTGGCGATGGGATGCCCTGCACCTTGACTGTACTGACGTCAAAATCCTGGTTGTGACATAGTGTTAAGAGTTTTCAAGATGTTGTCACTGGGGAAATCTCGGTGAAGGGTACATTTCATACACCTGCATGTGACTCTACAGTGATCTCACAACAAAAAGTTCAGCTTAATTTTGAAAAGCACATACTAGATGATCCTACTTATGTGAAGTTCAAAGGCAAACTAATTCATGGGTGATAGAAATCAGAACAGCCATCAGCTCTGGCAGGTAGGGACCTATTGGGAAGGGGCTGGAGGAATCTTCTGGGGGACGGTGGAAATACTGGACTATTTTGCTTTGGGTGATGATCACAGGTACAAACACATGTATAGAAATGTATTGAGCTATTTACTTATGGTTTGTGTACTTTATTTTTTGTAAGTTAAATCATGCACACACACACACAGAGCAACCTATCAATCCCACGGATTCTTTGTCTCTACAGTTATGTCTCAAAGATGTACAGTTGAAAGGCCTTTCCTTCCAATGATCTACAATGGTCTAATATTCTTTGGATATGACTTGCTATAAGATGATACTCATAATTTATTGCACAAAAATACTGGTAATCTTTTTTCCTTTAGAGCTAGAGAGAATGCCTGGATTAAAATACATATATATACATATATATATATAGAGAGAGAGAGAGAGAGAGAGAGACACAGAGAGAGAGAGAGAGAGTAACATGCAGAATAATATTTTGCTATTTGAGAAATCTAGGTAGTGATCGTGATAGGCCACTTTTCACTCGTGGGATGCTTTGCTAACCCGCAGGCATAAATACTTCCTTCAACAAGTGTCCGATTAAAAAACAGCAGAGCCTTGCCTCCCTCCTGCTGCTGAGGTGTGCCCTGTGGTGGCCACAGGACTCCCTCTGGGGCCTGACGCCGAGCTGCTGCGGCGTATTAGGACTGACCCTGCACTTCCGTCCCTCCGGGGCCCACCAAGCATCGCTGCCCTGGCGCCCGGGAGGAGGCACACACCTCAGGGGGAGCGAGCTTCCCACGCCCGGACTTGGGGTCTTAGCACAAATGTCATCCTCTCACACTTGTCTTCACTTCAGGATCAAACAGATGAAAAATATAGCCTTTACAGTGTGCTGAGCAAAGAGTCATGATCCCAGGGGGAACAAGTCAAAAAAGAAAGCAAAAAGGAATCAAAACAAGACAGATGACAGTGTTCATCAGGAAAGATGACCTACTGTCAGAAGCAGGCAGAAGCCACCACTGGGGGGTCTTCGCAGGTGTGGGTTCTTGGGATTGTTCCTAACGCAGGCGCTGGAACCTAGTGTTTCATGTGCTTTAATCCATCTGAACAACATTAATTTTGCTTTTCTGTGGCCAAGTTGCAACAGCTTTTCCCCTTGCTCTGATTACGTGTACATCAAGAACCAGGGGTACCTTAGTTATTCTAACCAGGACCGGTGCAGCCCCTCTGTAAACAGTCAGCTGACGTTCTGGTTTATATGCCAGCGTCTTCTGAGTCTGGGTTGTGCAACCAGTCTGCAGGGGTATGACCGACTCCCGTTGCTGGTGGCCTACAGTGGATTCCCAATCCAGAATATTCTCCTCCCCACGCCCCTCCCCTGACCCACCAGAGGCCCCTCCTTCAGTCTCTCCCTCATTGATCTCGCTTTTTGATTCAATAGTGACCAACTTGAATAAAAGGCCTAACACAAAAATCAGGCAAATATGTTTAATTTTTTAAAATAACTGATGGCAAAATAAAATATTTACATCACATCATACTGTGTAAACATGTAAGGTCTCTGTACAAAGAAATATACATGCAAAATAATGTAAAAATTTAACTGAAATAATAAAAGAAACAATACACAAATAAAAGTTGTGAGGTTACGAATACACATCCAGTTTTGAATCCAATTTCTTTTAAAAAGTTTCTGTACAATTTTACAAGAAACAAACAAAAACCCAACAAAAGAATAAATAAAATACATTGGAAGCTGCAAAGCTCAACTATGCCAGTTTATGGCTGAAGACGCAGGTGTCTGGCTGGCTTGGGAAGCGGGCTGTTTTTTTTGTTTTTTGTTTTTTTTTTAGTGTATTTCACACAACGAGGATAAAAAGACATCCAGAAAAATTCAAGCGTGCCCAGAAACGCAGCGTCTTTTGTTGAGGGCCTCCCACACCAGCGTGAATTCTGCCACAGTGCCACAGACGTCACTGCCAGCCTCCAGGCGGCTAGTGCTTAATTGGCTTTTATTTCTTACCAAAAGCTCAAAATCCAGCCGATTTTTGTACAGAAAGTTGAATGTCAAAAAGTCTAAAAAGTAGGAAATGTCCAGACTGATTTTGGGAAAAAAAAAATAATACTTTGGCATTCTGAATAATAGCATAATAAAATTTAAAACATTACCCTATTATCCAGTTTTATATTCAGAGTATGAAATCACTTTTTACAGTCCTCAAAACTGACAAATTTCACGAAGAGTTAAGCCTCTTTGAACCGATGGCACAGGGCAAAGACCCCCCTCCCACACCCCCCGACACACGCACAAAACCATAAAGCTCACCGTACGAAGTATGTGCTTTTTCTATATATTTATTACAGGTACAACAGAGGTCTTCATAAATAGTTGCATAAAATGTTAAAGCCACAACATTGCACATGATATGAAATAAAACCAAAAAAACCCCAATGAGTGCATTTACAGTATTTTCATCTGACTGTATACTGCTCAACAATCTGATTGACGGCTTGGGGGTGGGACGTGTGGGGAGGGGCAGAGGGGCAGGAAGCAACCCGATGTCCTCGGTGGATGGGCAGACCCCTCAGACGCCCAAAGGAAGCCCCGGGCGGGAGGCGGGGAGTGGGGGGCAGGGGGGTAAGGCAGGGGGGGGGAAAGGACAGACCGAAGGCAGGACCAGTCTTATATACAAGTAAGGCCTACATTTCCTCAGAGCAAAACGATTCATTCTATTTTTATGCAAAAGTTTGAGGTCGAATGCACGTTTCAGAAGCCTAGTCTGGCGTCGGGGCCAGAGGCACACAGACCAAGCAGCTGGAAAAGCTCAGAGCCAGGGGGACCCCGAGCTGGACGAGGCCGCGGAGACGGCCGCCGCTGGGGCGGGGGTCTTCCCCAGAGGTGTCCAGTATCTCTGTTTTGTTCGTTAACACCAGTGGTTGAACATAGGCATTTCGCCTCCTTGAAGAAATCCTGGAAAATGTTAAATTTGCAAAATTCTACTCATGTTCGTTTAAAAAAGTTTCCTTTTATTTTTTTTGCAGAAACCTGAATAAAAGACTGTGACACAGCAATGCTGTCTCCGCCCTCGCAGAGTGTTCGAGAAGGTCCTCCACCCCAGCACAGCTTGCAGCCCGAGTCCCAGGCACTGCCGAGCACAGCTCACTCGGAATGCAATTTCACACGATGAACGTACGGCAGCTGATCAGTTATGTTGGTTTGTGTTTCTCTTCAAAATTCAAACGCACAGCTGATTGGCAGGTGAAAGAGAATGAGAAAGGACTTCAAGACAGGTCAAACCCTAGGCAGGAGCCTGCTCTGTAAGAAGTTCTTAACGCTACGAATCGGTCGAACATCGTTCTGGTGTTTGCGCCGCTCAATGAAGGAGGTCAGTCTGGACGTGTCGAGGACGCCCGCGCCTCTGCCGTGGCCGTGGCCGTGGCCCGCCTGCAGCCACTGCTCCTGGAGGGCCAGCGCAGCCGAGGGACGCTTGCCAGGGTCCTCGTGCAGGAGGAAACACACGAAGTCCTTGGCCCTCTGGCTCACTCCTTGGAAGTAGTCATCTGGGAAACTAAAGTCTAGCCGGCAAATGTTCAGGCAGGTCTCTTCCACGCTGTCGTCCAGGAAGGGGGACACGCCGCTGAGAAGCACATAGGCCAGCACTCCAACACTCCACGTGTCCGAGGTCAGGGAGACCGGGTTCCCCAGGATGACTTCGGGGGCTGCGAACTCGGGGTTCCCCAGTAACTGGTGGATGTGGTAGGTCGTGTTGAGCTGGACAGCATCTCCAAAGTCCGCTAGTTTGATGGTTGGCTTGGCTAAACTCTGATCCACTAGGATGTTTTCGGGCTAGGAGACAGGACAAGACAACCGTCATCCACTCCAGCCACCCCCGTCTCAAGCTGAGGTGCGAGGCTCACCAGGCATCTACGAGGTCGACTGGCGCCGACCGTCCACGTGCGAAACAGGACAAAGCCCTCGGGAGGACAGAGAGCCCACACAGAGGAGAAGCTGCCCTGACTTCTCTGGAACTTTCACGCACAGCTGCTGTGTTAAACCGTGCAGGTGAGTGAAGCCGGGGATTCATCTTCCCTCCCGGCGGCGGCGGCAGCGACCCTCCGCCTCCCGCCTCCCGCCTCAGGCCTCCCGCCTCCGACTCTGCCTCCGCCTCCCGCCTCCGTCACCCTGCTCCAGCCCCAACCCGACCCAGCGACACTCACAGGAACCCCCTGAAATCGCAAGAAATGTCTGAAGACCTCACACGTTTACCTGGTACTTTATTGCTTGTGTATATCCAACGTTTAAAAACAGAGATTAGAAATCACTGCTCCCATCTCCCACCCCTTGTGTTGGTCCCCAGTCCCCGCGGGCTCCTGGCCTGGCTTCAGAGGACAGGCCGAGAGTGGGCTCTGCATCCCGCGTGGCCGCGCTAGGGTCCCTCGGCTTTCCCGTCCCCGGGGCCCCACTAACCTTTAGGTCCAGGTGTGCTATCCTGCAGTTGTGAAGGTAACGGACGGCTTCCAGAACCTCCCCCAGATATGCCCTGATCTTCCCCTCCGTGAGGTTTCCCCATCGCACCACACATTCCAGGAGCCGTCCCTGGTCAGCCCTGCAGAGGAAGGAATGCGCGTTACGGTGCGGGTCACTTTAGACCCGTCTCCTGCGATATACGCGTCACCTCCGTGCCCCATTGTCACTGTTCTGTCAGCTTTTGGGGATCATACCTCTACCTGAAGGCAGGACGGGATCAAGAGGGCGATTTCTTTTTAAGCTCACTGTGGAGGCACAAGTGGGGAACAAGGCATCTGGACCCACAGAGGGAACTGGGAGGCGGAGATGGGTGCACCCAGGCTCCCCAACCCCACCCCCAGCAGGCTTGACTCAAACCCTGCCCCTTGGATGTGAGCACAAGACCTGGGCAAGCTGCCTGGCAGTGCCTGGCACACAGCAGGCACTCTGCAGGTACCTGCTGGAGGAGGGGATAATGTGAGACCACCTCCCCAAGCCTTAGTCTCGTCATCTGGAAAACGGGTCATGTGACGGCTGAACGAGAGAACGTTAAGACACATACAATACAGTGAGGGCTTCACGTTGGACTCAAAGTCTTCCTACTGTGAAATTACTTTTAACATTTAAAAAACACCTATACAGAGCCGCCCCGTGCCAGGGACTAAGTGCTTTCTATCAATTCACGTAATCCTCACGACAACTCTCTGGGAAGAGTGTTTTACGGTCCCCATTTTACAGATGAGGAAACGGAGGCACAGAGAAGGTATGTAACTTTCCCAAGGTCACACAGCTCATAAGGGAAGGCTAGACTTGCAATGAGGTGGTCTGGCCCCAGTCTCCCTGAACACCGGGCTAGGCTACCCCCTTTGCAAAACAGAAATTTATGGAAAGATCAGCCACCTGTTTCGTAATGTCAAGTAATCAAGGGAACTTTGGTAGTAAGTAGTTTGTTACGAAAATAAACCCTATTAACAGCAATGATGAGGCCAAACCATTTAGTTTCCAGTGAAAAGAAATGACAGCTGAATGCACTGAAAATGTAAACCAGAAACCGAGGTCCTGCAGGAGATTTCTGACAAGGACTCTAGGACTCTCTTTCTGTTGCAACTCCCTGGGGAAGATGAGCAGAGGCTTTTAGTCACCAAGCTTCTAGAGCCAGAAAGTGCCTTCCCCGGTACTGAGGGCCCACAGGGCCCAGGCCTCTGCCTGGACATCGTTTTAGCCCCGTAACGATCCCTCAAGTAGCTGAGAGTCCACGGGAGCCGAGGTTGAGAAACAAGCCCCAGGTCCGCCGACCTGCCCTTTGCACACGACGGCCAGCCTTGGGGGCGGCTGGGGAGGGCGGAGGTCCTTCCTGCTCCCTCCGCCATCTGGGAGGTTTGTTAGGCCGGAGAGGGGGCTGAACAGGCCCCGGGAGATGCTCCAGCGGGAGCCCTGGGCGGGGACACCCTCAAAACATCCCCTCCCCAGGGTCGGCGGGGAGCGGGGCTGGGGCTGGACCTGGCGCCGAGGGCCCTGCAGCAGCTGCACCTGTGAAGGCTGTGACACGGAGACACTTCCAAACTCCTTACGAACGTGACCGATGGGATGGCGGGTGCGGGGCCTCAAGGGAGTCCCCGCGAGCAAGGAGCCCACGGTCCCTGTGACCGCGCCCCGCGCGCTCCACGGCTGGTCCTCCTGCCAGGCCCACTCTTCCCAACAACGCGTCAAGGACTAGGAAATGGCACAAAAGATGGTGCTCTGGCCAATGGAAACGAACTCGTGAATCCAAGTAAATGTATGAAATGACTCCCCCTGAAAAGGAGGACTAGGAATTTCAACAAAGCTACATGACGAGGTGTCTCAGAGAGACCAGAATGTTCTAAGGGCAGGGCTTCTCAACCCGGTGTTACTGATACTTTGGGACAATGGTCCTCTGTTGCAGGGCTGCCCTGTGCCCTGCGGGACGGCGAGCTGTGACCAGCAAAACGTCTGCAGACTTTGCCAAATGTCCCCTGAGGGGCAAAATGCCCCCAGGCTGAGGCCCCCTGCTCTTGGGTCAGAGGTCTCACACTTTATCTTTAAACGACTCCAGTGTTCCCCGAGATGGCACACAGGGCCCAGTAAGCACCACGGGGACCAGCGGGCTGCCCTGGGGGAGCCACCCCCCTCCAGAGGGCGCACCTACGCTCCCGTCCTCATCACCCTTGGAGGGGCAGGATGGGCCCCGGGGCAGAGCTGGATGCCGAAGCATCAGACACGAGCAGGTCTGAGCCAGCCCACAGGCGCCCACCAGCCGGCCTCGCCCAGCTGGGCAGACACGTGGGATCAGGTCAGCCCGAGGGCACGAGCAGGGGTGTGGTCTGCAGAGGCCTGGCCTCCCGGGACCTTTGGGAACCGGGGGGGGGGGGGGGGCATCTCCAGGTTGGCTGAGACGCCCGAGGGAGCCTGGGTGGGGAGCATTGTGATGCTAGGTTTGTGCTTCCTTGTCAGGCAGCTATACTTCCCTCTAGCACTGCTGGAAAGCTCTAGAACTGTGGTCTCTGAGAGCAGACGTGTGTTTTTAGAAGTTCTGTGAATCCTAAAATCCTGATTTCTATACTTCTTGGGGAATAAACAGCAAGACCACTTGGGGCTGAGGCCGAGCGCCAGAAAGAGGAGAGGCAGCTGGCGCGTACGCACATTTCCAGAACCAGGACGTAGCTCGTGGAGGTCTCGAAGGTGTCGAGGAGGCCAACCAGCAGCGGATGCTGGAGGTTCTGCAGGATTCCGAGCTCGTGGGTGACCTGGTCGCGCTTCATCAACTTCTTGTTCACGAACTTAGTGGCCACCGCTCGTTTGGTGCCCTTCTGATCACATTTCTTAACGACAGAGAATCTGCCCCTAGAAGACAGGTGGAGAAGACCATTTTCAGAGGACTCTGAGGGTGTCACGGAGAAAAGACTCTTTTGACCCAGGCAGCCTCCCCAGCTGGTGGCCCTGCTCTCCCCGGCACCAGCGGAGGGGCTGCAGCCACGCGACGGCCCCGAGGAAGCCTGCCTGTGCCTGTCCTGTCTCCTCTCCTCCCCTCCCAGAGGCGGGCTCCGTCTGGCCGAGGACAGCCACGTGACGTGCTCCTGCCGCTGAACGGAGCAGCCGTGACATCGTGACATTTACCAGGCGGCTTCCACCTTGCTCTCATGGAAACCTCGCCGCGCGAAGAAGCCTGGAACGGACTACTAGGTGGCCCCTGGGCACCCCATGCCTCCCACTTCGGACGGGAGCGTCGACTGTCGTCCCCGTGTCTGTCTTGCCGCTGCAGGATGTGAGTCGGGGGGCTGGTAACTCATCTCTAGTTTGTGGTTTCCGGAGCTGCACCCAGCGAACCACATCCAGGAAGCCTCGGCTGCACCTCGACTGGATCCGGATAACAAGATCCTGGACCTCAAGCCTGAGCCGGCTGCCACGGTGGGATGAGATTCGGGGGCTGGGGAATGCAGACTGCGGGGAGGAAGGTGGGCACACTGCTTTGCCCCTCCTCCCACGGACAGGCGGAGTCTCTTTCTCCTCCCTTGGACCTGGGCTGGCGGGTGGCTGTTTGCGTCCACAGAATGTGGACAAAGTGTGGTGGTTAATTTCTGAAGCTGGGCCCTGAGAGGCTGCAGCCTCTGCTTCTGCGCTCCCGGGCTGCGTCTGCCGTCACACGAGGAGGCCCAGGGTGAACGTCTACGTGGAGAGAGGCCACAGACACGCGGCTGAGGCACGGGGGTGCCAGCTGACCGAGCCCAGGAGGGACCAAGAGAGTAACTGTCCGGTCAGTGGCACGCTGCACAAAGTGGTGCATCTCTGCTGCTGCGGACAGCAGGGCTGAGCCTCGTGCGGCGACAGGTGACTGACGGGCGCTTCGGGCTGATCCACACAGGTGTGTGCGTGGATCCCTGGAGCCAGCGGACCAGGAGTGGCCACCGGAGTATACGAGGCCGCTGCGGGGGGTCTTGGAAAGCTTTTAACGGGGACAAGCCCAGCTGTCATGCTTCTGACCTTCTTCTTGCCCTACGGGACGTGACAGGATGTGCGGCTGAGTGCCGTGCCGCGGCAGAAGGGGCGGGGTGACCGAGGGCGCCGCTGAGCCACCGCCTGAGCCCGGGCTGCCGTCCGGAGGGGCACGGCCCCTCTCTGTCGAAGCCCCCTCTTGGTCTACGCAGGGGGACCCTAAATCTCCAGGCACAGCTGAGACCTGGAGGACACATTCAGCCCCTCTCAACTGGGTTCCAGAGAATAATGTCCCACGAGAAAGGGTCTGAGTGACTCTTCCCTGGATTCTCCCAAGGATGGGGCGTAGCTAGTGCTGCCCTGGACACGGAGCAGGAGGGAATTCATCGCATCACCGGACGGCTCACGGTATTGAGCCTTAATTCTCTCTTGGAACCTGCACTGGAAATCTCCTCCTCACTTCCTCAGTGTTTAATACCAAAAGGCAATTACAGGTTACATTTCGGATGTAATACATCTAACTTCCAACTGCTGGCAAAATCCGCCATTGAACTTTCTCTGTGGGCTCCTACAGAGTCGTGTCTCTCACTCTGCGATCTCGGGGCGGGGGGCTCCGGGTTCTCCACCGTACCTGCCAAGCTCAGCCACTTCGCTGTAGAAGCAGTCAAAGTTGTCCTTCCAGGTCACCATGATGCCATCACTCCCTGGACCTGCAAGAAAGGCAGCATCTCCCTGAGCCTGGCGTACGGGGCGCCTCTCGGGGAAGGAGACTAGAGCCCTGCGCTGTCCAACGTGGCAGCTGCCCGGGCCGCTGAGCATCTGAACGGAGGCTCGTGGAAATGGAGACGCACCAGAAGTATAAAATCCACACGGCGCTGGGACTTAGTATGAGACAAAGATGGATTTATGTGACAGAAATAAACACACACTTGCTTTTCCATTATTTTCCCATTTGCACTTCTGTAAGACCATTCCTGTGAACAGCCTTCTGTCTCCCTAAGCTCCCTTGCTTTCACCAGGGATTTGTTAAAAAAAAAAAAAAAATCACCTGCATACTTTTTGTGACATCTTTTAAAAATTAGAACATTGGTGATTCTCTACTGTCAAATTCAAAATTATCTTCCTTTCCTGCGCTGTGATCCAAAAACCAAAACCCTTCCCTTCTTTGACTTATGAGATTAAAATATACGGGATTAAGATATACAGCATAAAAACTTCTAAAGACAATTCTGTTTACTGTCTACACACAGGGCACTCCTGGACTCAATTCATCTTTTAGTCCTTTTATTTATTTACTTACCATAGTTTTAAAAAATTGGTTTTATGTAATTTATTTAACTTATTTTAGTTCTTTAAGTGTCACTCTAGGAGGCTGCACTCTAGGAGGCTGTCACTCTAGGAGGCTGTCACTCTAGGAGGCTGCACTCTAGGAGGCTGTCACTCTAGGAGGCTGCACTCTAGGAGGCTGTCACTCTAGGAGGCTGCACTCTAGGAGGCTGTCACTCTAGGAGGCTGTCACTCTAGGAGGCTGCACTCTAGGAGGCTGTCACTCTAGGAGGCTGTCACTCTAGGAGGCTGCACTCTAGGAGGCTGCACTCTAGGAGGCTGTCACTCTAGGAGGCTGTCACTCTAGGAGGCTGCACTCTAGGAGGCTGTCACTCTAGGAGGCTGTCACTCTAGGAGGCTGCACTCCAGGAGGCTGTCACTCTAGGAGGCTGTCACTCTAGGAGGCTGTCACTCTAGGAGGCTGCACTCTAGGAGGCTGTCACTCTAGGAGGCTGTCACTCTAGGAGGCTGCACTCTAGGAGGCTGTCACTCTAGGAGGCTGTCACTCTAGGAGGCTGCACTCTAGGAGGCTGCACTCTAGGAGGCTGTCACTCTAGGAGGCTGCACTCTAGGAGGCTGTCACTCTAGGAGGCTGTCACTCTAGGAGGCTGCACTCTAGGAGGCTGTCACTCTAGGAGGCTGCACTCTAGGAGGCTGTCACTCTAGGAGGCTGTCACTCTAGGAGGCTGTCACTCTAGGAGGCTGCACTCTAGGAGGCTGTCACTCTAGGAGGCTGCACTCTAGGAGGCTGCACTCTAGGAGGCTGTCACTCTAGGAGGCTGTCACTCGAGGAGGCTGCACTCTAGGAGGCTGTCACTCTAGGAGGCTGTCACTCTAGGAGGCTGCACTCCAGGAGGCTGTCACTCTAGGAGGCTGCACTCTAGGAGGCTGTCACTCTAGGAGGCTGTCACTCTAGGAGGCTGCACTCTAGGAGGCTGTCACTCTAGGAGGCTGCACTCTAGGAGGCTGTCACTCTAGGAGGCTGTCACTCTAGGAGGCTGCACTCTAGGAGGCTGTCACTCTAGGAGGCTGCACTCTAGGAGGCTGTCACTCTAGGAGGCTGCACTCTAGGAGGCTGTCACTCTAGGAGGCTGCACTCTAGGAGGCTGTCACTCTAGGAGGCTGCACTCTAGGAGGCTGCACTCTAGGAGGCTGTCACTCTAGGAGGCTGCACTCTAGGAGGCTGTCACTCTAGGAGGCTGCACTCTAGGAGGCTGTCACTCTAGGAGGCTGCACTCTAGGAGGCTGTCACTCTAGGAGGCTGTCACTCTAGGAGGCTGTCACTCTAGGAGGCTGCACTCTAGGAGGCTGTCACTCTAGGAGGCTGCACTCTAGGAGGCTGTCACTCTAGGAGGCTGCAACTCTAGGAGGCTGCACTCTAGGAGGCTGTCACTCTAGGAGGCTGCACTCTAGGAGGCTGTCACTCTAGGAGGCTGCACTCTAGGAGGCTGTCACTCTAGGAGGCTGCACTCTAGGAGGCTGTCACTCTAGGAGGCTGCACTCTAGGAGGCTGTCACTCTAGGAGGCTGCACTCTAGGAGGCTGTCACTCTAGGAGGCTGCACTCTAGGAGGCTGCACTCTAGGAGGCTGTCACTCTAGGAGGCTGCACTCTAGGAGGCTGTCACTCTAGGAGGCTGCACTCTAGGAGGCTGTCACTCTAGGAGGCTGCACTCTAGGAGGCTGTCACTCTAGGAGGCTGCACTCTAGGAGGCTGTCACTCTAGGAGGCTGCACTCTAGGAGGCTGTCACTCTAGGAGGCTGCACTCTAGGAGGCTGTCACTCTAGGAGGCTGCACTCTAGGAGGCTGTCACTCTAGGAGGCTGTCACTCTAGGAGGCTGTCACTCTAGGAGGCTGCACTCTAGGAGGCTGTCACTCTAGGAGGCTGCACTCTAGGAGGCTGTCACTCTAGGAGGCTGCACTCTAGGAGGCTGTCACTCTAGGAGGCTGCACTCTAGGAGGCTGTCACTCTAGGAGGCTGTCACTCTAGGAGGCTGCACTCTAGGAGGCTGTCACTCTAGGAGGCTGCACTCTAGGAGGCTGTCACTCTAGGAGGCTGCACTCTAGGAGGCTGTCACTCTAGGAGGCTGCACTCTAGGAGGCTGTCACTCTAGGAGGCTGTCACTCTAGGAGGCTGCACTCTAGGAGGCTGCACTCTAGGAGGCTGTCACTCTAGGAGGCTGCAACTCTAGGAGGCTGCACTCTAGGAGGCTGCACTCTAGGAGGCTGCACTCTAGGAGGCTGTCACTCTAGGAGGCTGCACTCTAGGAGGCTGTCACTCTAGGAGGCTGTCACTCTAGGAGGCTGCACTCTAGGAGGCTGTCACTCTAGGAGGCTGCACTCTAGGAGGCTGTCACTCTAGGAGGCTGCACTCTAGGAGGCTGCACTCTAGGAGGCTGCACTCTAGGAGGCTGTCACTCTAGGAGGCTGCACTCTAGGAGGCTGCACTCTAGGAGGCTGCATCCTACACCTGGTGCAGCTGGAGGACCCAGGAGAAATCTCAGCAGCCCTGGACTGCACAGCTGGCACAGCTGTGAAACGGCAGCTGGGAATCAGCCAGGACGTGTTGCTCACTAAGCATCTGCATACGTCAAGCGCATCTACAGGAAATGCTAAAAGGCCTAAGATACGAGTTCTGCTGCCAGCAGCTCAGGGTTTAGCTGAGGAGAGAGATCAGACCTTGCTGGGCATGGAGAGAGCAAGGGCTTTAGTCCCACCAGGGTCGTCCTGCGCTCATGGAAGGGCTGGGAGGACACACCCTCTGGAAGGGTTGTTACGGGCTAGGACGGTACACAGAGCCTGCTCGGGGCTCGCCCACACTCCCATCTTTCCTTTCTTTTCATTCTATTCTACATGAGACTGACTGAGGATAGCTTCTCTTAGAGCTAAAGCATCAACTGAACAATCGGATGAGTGAGAAGTTGGAGACGAGAATGTATTTTGAGCACAGGCTGCCTTGCTCCCACCTGGAGGCTGGACCAGAGGCTCACACGCTCAGTGGCCGTGGGCAGAAGCCCTCACCGTGCGCCTCCCCTGCCTGAGGGCACCCGCCCGGGTGCCCCAGAGGCTGGCCTGCTCCTTGCAGCCCCCGAGTGACTTGTCACGTATCTCAGGCCACATCGAGGGTGTGTGGGGCTCGGGGTGCAGCTTACCTAGAACCCTCAGACTGGCTGAAGACGAGGCTGACCCCATGTCGTTCACCGCGATGCATGTGTAGATGCCGTCGTCCTCGGTGGTCACACCAACGATCTTCAGAGCGGCCTCTCCCAAGTCACTGCCACAGAGGAGGGCACACGGCGTTCAGAAAGGCTCAGCTCTCCCCACCGCCAGCCCCCCGACCTCTCTCCTTCGGGGTCACAGGAAATAAGGAGCTCAAATGCTGATGGGCAATTTCAATCCTAGCTGCACACCCAGGTATGACTCCTTCCCTCACGGGAGACGTCCCAGAGGGCCAGAGGTGACCCAGGTAATCGGCCGCGTCAGTCCCAGTGGAACGAGGTCATGCTCACCGCCTGTGAAACTGACCCCCGAGGGGGCTTCCCTCACCTGTAGGAGATGCTGTAGTGACCATCGCTGTTCAAGGTGTTGTGTTCAGGGCCCTTCCAGGTGACCGAGGCCTTGGGGCGGCCACAGACCCGACATCTAAGAACAACGGTCTCCCCTGTCTCACACGTGACCTCGCTCAAGGGAATGACGAATTCTGGGGGAACTGCGTGAGAAAGGAGTCAGTAACGCTGGTCACCCAGCCCCCCTCTTGTGCCCACCAACCTCCCCCAACAAATGAATGAGATGCTGCCCAGGCCCAGAGCGCCACAGAAAGCCCACGTCCACAGGCTACACTCGAGTGTCCTGACATGCCCCGTAGACCCACCCTCTAAAGTCTACAAGAAAAAGAACAGAACTCACCGTCATAGATGTAGTTGGGATTGAGAAGCTGAAACGGAAAAAGCGCACAGCTATTAACCAGATACATGAGCTACTCTGAGAAATACTGCTTCTATTCTAGGGCTACAGTTGTTGTTGAAAGATGAGAGGAAACACGACTTGGTTTGCCTGCGTATCAATCAAAACTGACCACATTCCGACTGCCTTTGAATGTACCGGAAGGCTTCGTGTCACACAGATGGAGGAGAGATTGTTCTTCCTACGCACAAACGCACAAATGCTGCTCACACTCAGAGAAGTCCCCTTTACTCATCCCATGGGCTGAGTCCAGCAGGTCCCCGAACCGCCCCCTTCTGCAGAATGGCCAGGGCCCTGACTCAGGGGCCTCGAGTTCCCCTCAGGAGGTATTTCCTTTCTCCCCAGGCAAAACCCGCACAGGTTTAAGGAAATCTGATTACAGGAGTAAAGTGGACTGAAGCACCCGCCGAGGGAATCTGCTGCAGCAGTGAACCTGCGTCTCGGTGTCTGGTCACTTCCCCTGTGGTCTGAGCCACAGCTGCTCTGTGCCCCGTCTGCTTCTGAGGTCCTAGTGTCTGCTCCCTCTGGGAATCCAGCAGCCTTCTTTGTAAGCTACACATGTGCCCGCTCAGGGGTTCACCCGTACACCCGGTTCCTCGGAATACGTATGCATACCTGCGCCACACCGCCCACGAGAGCCCCCTACAAAGCCCTGCGGGTCTGCTCACAGGGCAGAGAGAGGCGGGTTGCTGCCAGGCAAGGCTGGGCGCCAGGTCCGCGACGGCTCCTCCTGGGCCGGCACCAGCCCTGCGTGCTCCCCGAGGAGCACAGGTTCCTGGAGACACCCGTGCTCACCTTCACAGATACCTTGTTGCTGAGTCCTTCCCGAGACTTCCGATAACCGTTCTCTAACTTGCCTTCCCGTTTGCCGTCTTTATCTTTTTTCTCAGATTTTTTCCTTAAACGGAGTGCTGTGTGCCAAGATGTTGACTTCCTAGGGGGACCACAACACATTGTCAGTATTACGCCTTCCTGGTGTTCAGCAAACAATTCCTGAAAGCATCAGAGAAAAGCGGACTGTCCAATTTACGTGGCTATAGGGTGACTGAGATTCCTTTAGCAACAGTGATCTCTGCGAAGGAAAACTTTTCTGCGATTCTCAATGACCAGAGATAAAAGCCAAGTTCCTTAAATCAAATTTTAAGGATTAAATATAAAGGTGTCTGTGATGGTTAATTTTACGTATAACTTGACTGGACCTAAATATTTGGTCAAACATCATTCTGGGTGTTTCCGGATGAGATTAACATTTTAACTGGTAGAGTGAAGCAGACTCCCCTCCATAGCGTGGTGGGCCTCATCCAATCAGTTGAAGGCCTGAGTTGAACGAAAAAAAGACCAGCCTCCCTGAGCATGAGGGAATTCTCCAGCAGAATACCTTCAGACTTTACCTGCACCACTGGCTCTCCAGGGCCCCCAGCCTGCTGGCCCACAGTGCAGGTCTGGACTCACCAGTCTCCACAACTGTATGGTTACAATAACCACCCCCTGACCACACATACACCTTATTGGTTCTGTTTCTCTGGAGAACCCTAATACAGGGTCTAAGAATATTTTTGAGGAAACAAAGTATAAAATGGGATTCTTGAACAATGTACTAGAATAAAATATCTCTGTGTATCAAGGAGAAACAGGACAAGGGACCGTCATGGAAGATGGGCTCTTTGTAGCCTGAACCCAAGCCTGGACTCCCCATGGGGTGTAGGCGCTTAGCCCAGAGGTCTGGGGCAGTGCTGGAAGGGTCGCCAGTCTGGGCTGCAAACCAGCCAGGGGTACTGCCATGCTTGGAGAGGAACGTGACCACCGCCTGTGCCTTTGAGTCTGGTCTTTTGTGTTGAAGCCTCTGGAGGCTTAAAAATCACAGTTTTGCGATGTTTCCACGGCCAGAAGCCATCTGGCTGGCGTCTCCTACAGCCAGAGAGATTCAGGGAAGGGCAGAGTTTGAAACCAGCCCCTGAATTCAGTTTTCTTTAAAGTAACGTTTAACGCGGCAAAATTGGTTTCAAGTTACTTGACTAAAGTAACCTAGTGTACACAAGGCACGATGGCAGTGGCATCACACGGATCTTTAGCTGAAGCTTACGGAACGAGGACGTCAATGATGCACCCTCAGCATGCCCGATACGAGTCAGGGGCCCTCGGAAAGTCCTCACCCCTCACCCAAGACCTCTGGGAACTAAAATATCACGATGCTCTGTCTAGCGGCTTAAAAAAAGCTATGTGTGTGCAAATGCAGGTTAGTAAAAGCACCCATCAGAACAGGTCTGAGAGATGGAACCCGCCCCACCTTCACTGTGGGGCTCCACACTGTGTATAGAGATGACCTGCTTCAACAGACCACAGCACTGCTTTCTCTCAACGGGCTTCACCCTCCCAGGGCCTCTGTGCCTCGTCTGTGCTCAGCACCGCCTGCCCCCCCGCCCCGCCACGGCCGCCCCGCCAGGCACTCACTTGAGGGTCCCGTCGGGGTTCTCCATGATGACTGCGCTGGTATGCCCCAGGACGAAGCCCGGAATCCAGCCCTCGGCTGCGGGGCACTGGTCAGTGGCGGCTCGGAACACCAGAAACATGTTCTGTTGATTGCTGGCCAGAATTTGAACGACCTCTCCTTGATAGACGTTTATCTCATCCTCCTTCACTGCCGTGTAATCGTGTGTCACCAACATGGTGGAGATGTTGCTACTGCTGCTACTTTCACTCTGTAGAGGGAAAGATGAACAAAAAGGCAGAGGGGAACTGAAATGGGATCTGATGACACGAAGTCGCTCGTCAGCGTGCGCCACGGCACGACGGCCCAGAGCAGGGCCCACTGGACGGACGCCTCCACACTCTTTAGCTAACTTGGTGCCTCTTTTTCAGTAACTGACCATCAGGATTTCTCTAGAAAGCAATTTAGGAACGATCTAAAAAATATAAATCCCAGCGATGATGACACTTTACTTTGGAAGCTTGATTATTTCAGTCCCATCTTCCTTGCACCATCAGAGGAATGGCTCATTCTCACGTTGATGCCATGCTGGGTTCCATCTATGTCACAGTCATGTCACTGTGACTGTCATGCTGCTGGCATCCCTCACCATTACCACCTTTTTTCCCTTCTAAAGGAAGAATGCGGGACACCTGAAAAGCAGACCAACTACTGTCCTGCTCTCATGGAGAGTTGCTCTGCCTCCTGTATGTATCCCTGGGTGGGTGGTCCTCCTGTGAGCGTGACGATTCAACCGTCCTGAAGGTGCGGCCGTCATGGGGACGGCATAGCATCGCAGAGCAGCTGTGGACACCACCGGCCTCACAACTCAAGTTTCGGGGACAGCCCCTGGTGTGGGAAAGCCTATCTTCCCCTTATCTTGGAGTCCCGGTGGTACCCAATGTCTTCAGGTCACCGTTGTGCCTTTAGTGTCCATCACAGTGACTGACATGTAGCAGGCGCTCAATACGTGTCCAGTAACTCACTCAATGGGGCAAGACTGCAAAAGTTAAACACAGATCATTTCTCAAGACCATCTACTCAGGTTCACAAGCTGAGTGCTGTTAGCTGCTGAGTAGAAGAAACGCAAATGGTGTTTGTCCCAAGCTGTCATTTACCAAGTGACCCCTTTGTTCCAGGGGAGGAGGAGGAAGCTGAGACCTCCAAATTCTGAGCTACATCTTGTTTAATCCCCTCTGTCAACAGCTGGGATGTGGAAGTGGTGTCAGGCGCCCCACTGGCTTGTTCTCAGGGGCTCCCACCGAAGATGCTGTCTGACCGTTCGCGGCTTCCCAGGACTCCGCTGCTTCCCTCCGCTGGTCTCTCGGATGTCTGGGGCAGGTCCTGGGTCGGTGTAGACATGACTGTCAGAAACCTTGCCATACGCCTGACAGCCCTGGGCTACTGAGCTGGTACTGGGACACACCGGAGTAGACGGCTGACCACGGTCAAGGAGCCTGTGTGCTGGGAATTCCAGGGGCCAGGACTCTAGGCCCACAGTGGGTGGTGAAGTTAAATACACCAGAGTGCCAGGTTCTCGGTCCTGTCGCGGCTGAGGAGTCTGGTACGTGTTCCTGTCCCTCATGGATGTCCACGTCGGGCTTTGGCCTGTGCACACCCCTTCATGCAAGTTTATCCTTTTAGCATGACTTACATAGCAACACCCAATAGTGCTGAGACTACAAAGCCACATTTGCTAGAAAATGTAAACAAAACCAACTTCTGTGGCACAGCTCTTTTTTATCATATAGCGTACCACCCTTTGTCTCGTAATGCGAGTACTTTGCCATGATAATAATGCTATTAGTAGTTTCTGAAAACTTCCTATGTCCCAGTCGAAGTATGAGGCATTTAAAAATCGATCTCAATTAATGCCAGTGAGCACGACCACCACTCCCTTACAGAGTGGAGGTTAGGAATTTACACAGGTCACCCGGCCTCTGAGAGATAGGCAGGGCTGTCCTTCTATTGCTGCCTGGGTGGGCGGATGCAGGGAGGTTCTGCATCCACGTTTGGGGGCTGGCGCAGTCACTGCCTGGGTTGATCCACATCCACTCCACTCTTGCTCTCAGCAGAACTTTCCAGAAGGTGTGTGTTGAGGGAGGAAGAAGGACCTGGGCCGTGGGTTAGGCACAGCTGCTGGGCTGTGACCGCAGACAGCTTCACGGAAGCGGACAAGGAGGGAGGCGGCCGCAGCTGACCGCCAGGGGGATAAGATAGTCTGAATGGGTGGGAGCAGGCAGGGCGGTAGTTCTTCTTAACGGAAAAATGTAAGAGTCCCCGAGGACACTTTCATGCCCATTCTAAGCCTCTCGTGGTCCTCCCAGGCCTCCAGGGCATTTCTGTAAGGCACTTGGACTCACTGGCAGTTTCCCTTTCCAGGTTACCAACCACGTAAGAAACAGTGAGAGGCAGAAATAAGAGGCACCTTTTGCGACCTAAAACCTGCCAGGAGGTGTGCCGCCTGCGACGGTGCTGGCTTCAGAGTAAGCACCCCGGGGGGAGCCAGGCAGGGCCGGGAACCGAGCACGCTCACGGGGGGGGGCGCAGAGACCGGCACGGGCTCCCACGCTGGGGCGGGTGAGGGTTCCCTCGGAAGCACAGGCTCCAAGAACTCCTCAGGCGCTTAGGGGAAAGCGTCCAGGTTAGGGTGGCCTGAAGAGCTGCTCCCTCGGCCGGTTTCGGAGGGGGTCTCGGCTGCGAGGCCGCGCCTGCACCCTGAACCCTCAGCTAGGTGCTGGCAGGTGCAGCACCACTGGGCCTCCGCGTCTCTTCCTCTGGCTGACACCGTGCTGACGCCCTCCTGCACACCCAGCATTTCAGAGCTGACTGGAGGTGGAGGGCCAGGCTCTTCTGCAGGACACGGGCAGGCGCCACGACCGGGACGCTGGTGACGGCCACCGCCGAGGAGGCCCGCCCTGACCGCTTATTTCTGAGAATGAGACTACAGGGTACATGCACCAAGACCCGTTTTTCAATTTCTTCCTCAATTAAGTATAAAGACCGAGGTTAACAAAATACGTAACAAAAAACAGGAGGAACGAATAAGGCCATGTCCACCCAAACAAGGCATTAACGGAAGTCCAGAGGAAAGAGAGAGACGTGCAAAAGCTGGACTGCTTTCCTTCTTTCTTTTTTTATAAAGAGAGACACAGACCCTTTTAGGGAAATGTATTTAAAAATTTATAAAGCGATCAAACACACACGCATTAGAACAGTTCTATTCCCTCACGCATGCCTTTAGGAAGGTGTTGCAGCTCAGACCACCTGCCGTGTGGGAAGCAGTCGGGTAGGACAGGGAGGAAGCCAGAGGACGGGGGCAAAGACCCCCAGTAACCCTTCTGCTGAGAACGCGGATAGTGACCGGCGACGCCCCGCGGCGCCCGCAGCCCGCACTGCGCCCCCTGCCGGACAGAGCGCGGGCGCTCGGAATCCAGCCTGCCTGCGCCTCCGCTTCCAGCCGCCGGCCAGAGCCCAACATCCAGGGGCCCTAAAGCAGTCTCTCTCTCTTCCACAGTGAAACTTTTTCTTTCTTTCTTTTTTTTGGGGGGCGGGGGGAAATATTTCCACTGGAGAGATTCCTTCCCCCCACTGTGTCAGCTTAGCTTTCTTTGAGTTGCCGTTGGAAATTTCTTGAGGGATTTTGTTTTTCTTTTTTCAGCAGATGAGCCAAAAACGCTGCAAAGATTAATTTAAGGCATAAAAGGGCACAACCAAGCGACGAGAAGAAAGCTTAGAGTGTACAGGTTTCAGTTGACGCAGGAGGTAGACAGCAGGGGCACGGACGCCCCTAAAAGAAGTGTGCGAGGAAGGCAGGGGCGAGAGAGAGGAAGTTCCCAGATACGCTGCTGCTCGGAAAACGTGAGAGGCTTAGAGACGCTGCATTCGGAAGGTTAATGATGTGCTTTCCCGTATTAAGGAGACACAAACAAAGCAAGGAGCGAGTTAGTAGAGATGAGAGCGCGCCGTCCGCCGGCGGGAGCAGGAGGTTAGAAGGCGTCCCCGCGTGTCCGCGCGGCCAGGGCACAGGGCGGACGGAGCTGGTGACCGCGGCGCAGCGGCCGGGAGCCCGGAGTTAGTACGAGGACGGCCAGGCGGGAGGTTTAGCAGGAGAGCCGCGGGACAGAGGCAGCGGGGCGGGCGGGCGGAGGCGGCCGGGCGCGCTTACCCCGTTGCTCTGGGTGGACTGCACGGACTGCTCGCTGGCCGAGGAGCACGTGCTCATGCGGTCCGTGTCCTTGCTGGGGGCCGCGTGGCGCTGCGCCTGCCGCTGCAGGGAGTCACTGTCCCCCGGGAAGGTGAAGGAGCCGGGCCGGCTGGCGGGGGAGGCGGGCATGGAGCTCCAGAAGGAGCCCCCCTTCTGCAGGGGGCTGCTGGGGGGCAAGGGCTCCTTGCCGAACGGAGAGGGGAACGCAGCGGAGAGAGGAGAGTTCAGAGGCGAGATGGCCCCGGGCCTGGGCTTGCCCGGCGGCAGGGAGCCAGGGCCGCTCCGCGCCTCCTTGGCGGGTCCGTCCTGATGCGCGCCCGTGGCGTTCCCGGCCGCCTTCCGGGGGCTCTCCAGCACCTTCATCTTGGGGATCGGCTCCGCTTCTCGCTCGGGACCTTCGGGCTCTCCGCTGGGGGGCGCCCTGGCGGGCTGGCCGGCCTCCGGGGCGGGGTTGCTGCCGGGAGGAGGCAGTGACGGGCCGGGAGCGGACATACCTGACATCTTGTCTGCCTCTGCCTGGTTCGAGGCTGCAGAGGAGACCAGCACGGGGGAGTGGTGTCTGACAGGCTGGGGGATCCGGGAGGGCCTGCTTCTGCTCGCGCTGGGGAGGCCGCCGCAGCTGCCGGGACCGCCGCTGTGGTTGCTGCCTGCGCCGCCGCCGCCGCCGCCACTGCCGCCGCCGCCGCTGCTGGGGGCCCCGCCGCCGCCCCCGCCGCCGCCGCCGCCGCCGCCCCCGCTGTGGTTCCTCTGATACTCGATGGGTGATGTCAAGGCTGCAAGACACAGAAGAGACTCAGTCAGGGCACCGAGAAAAGGACGGTCACAGGGGCGGAGGGAAAAGGGGGCACGATGAACGGAAAGGGAGCGCTGGCTTAATGGCCCAGGGTCAAGTCACAGGGTGGCCAGCAACTTCCTGTCACCGTCATCCAGAAACCCCCACCCACCCTCCAGGCAGCAAGCAGGCTGACACCACCCATCAGGGAAGGCAAAAGAAAAGCTCTTAAATTTAACTACTCTCCTGTTCATGAAGGAGCTAAACTGGCCCGGTCAAGGCGTGTGCGAGGGGGGAGGGAGCAGGCGTACAGGGTGACGGAGGAGGTGCGCTGCCGCGGGGAGAAGTTTACTGCCCAGGAGCAGCCAGCACAGCCTAAGCATCTCCGCCAAGTGAAGAGGAGTGGAATCGGCCTGGAGCATCCCAGGCAGATGGCCAGGGTCGACCGTGAGGCCCAGGGCTGCCAGGGGGGATTCAGCCGGGACTCCACCGGTCCCAGCTGGCCCCCGCGCTGGGAAAGCTCAGTCCAGCTGCCGCAAAGGTCTTCGTTAAACCAGGGAGCAGTCAGGCAAAGAAGAACCTGGCTGGGGGTTACCCCACGCGGAGGTGGTGTTAGAGACCACCCCGGGAAGGGAAGGAGCTCCACAAACCCTTGTGGGTCGTGAAGCTGTCCCATCTCCGGGCTTTAGTGATTCAGTTACGGCAACATCTGCAGGAAAATGCAGGAAACACGCCAGATAAGATACATGGAAACACCAACACAAATTCTTAAAGAGCTAAAACCTTTGAGACGTACGACAATCAGATGTAGCCCCTTCCTGCCTGGGAGGCATCAGGCAGACGTGAAGGAGCATTCTGGAGCCAAACGACACTTGACAAGCTCCCTGTTGGCTGTGGCCCCCCCTCACAGGGCGAACGGGAGAGCAAAGTGGGGCAGCAGGCCCGGAGCCCACTCCATTCCCGCCCTCCTTCAACCCTCGGGAAGAGTATCATCATCGGGCTCTAGGCTGAGGGAGCGCCCAGGAAACGTGAACAGCACAGCCCACTCACGCCTGCAATTCGGGAGGCGGTTCATTTTATTTTAAAGAAGATGGTGAAAGTTTAGAGATTTCCCAGTAGTTACCTGCTATGGACTGGCATTCAGTGCAGCCCTTAAGAACGACACATTTAAAGAGACCTGCATTCGCTCACAGTCACGGGAGCAAAACTGTTTTCTCCACGCACAGGAACCGTCCCCCCAGCCGGCCAGCCCCGGCCATCCAGTTCCAACTGCACATGGAAGAAATGCTCAGTCTACAGTCTGGGCGGGAGCCTGGAGTTAACACTCGGGCAGCTGATTACCCCTTGGCCAAAAATGCCACGTGACCTTGACTTTTCACTGAGTGCCTGTGTTCCTGGCTCCTGAATGTCACTCGAGGTATGGGGGTGGTTTTATGTGACAGAGAGATTACAGCGTCCTACTGGACCGGGGGTGTAGACACAGAACAGGGACATGGAGAAAAGGACAAAGACATGACAATTAAAACCAGAGTCCAAGTCAGTGGCCACCAAGAGAAGCCAGCAGTTTCAGGTCGGGAATATAAAGAGTCGAACTGTCTGCAACGTTAAGGTCAGTGCGGTCACTCTCCCTGTGGAGAAGACCTTTCCCCGAGGTGGCTGGCACCTTACTACTGTCCTGTGTTATACTGTATTATTACTGTATTGCTCCTCTAAAATCACTCATGTCATGGAAGTGGGAAGGAAGAAAGATGTCTTGTTTTTATAACGAGGAGGGTGGTGTAGATGTACAATGTGGTCAAACACAAATTTTAAAGTTGCACGCAAGAATGTCTCCAACATCTTTGGCCAATTACATCTGCTGCCTTAATTTTTCTCATGCATTTCTTTCCCAGGACAGGGCTCTGGGCGCATGTGATACGAGAGCCTGTGGGACAGGGTGAATAGTACAGTGGTGAGGGGCACGTGGCTGCTCTGAATCTCGACTTTGCCACCAGCAACTCGTGGGACTTGGAGTGAATTACGAATCCACTTTGTGCCTCAGCTTCGCCGTCTATAAAATGGGAATAATATCACTTTGGGTCGTTGTGAAGATGAAATGAAGCAATATATATGGACAGTGCTTAGAACAGAGCCTGGTCCACAGTAAGTGCTCAGTAAGTCCTGTCATTCCTAGTCGTGTGTAATAGGGGGGAGACGAGAAATAGGAATGTGTACATTAGGGAAGGAAAACACGTGCCCAGTAACAACACACATTACCATTTAAAAAATTGCGCTGGTTTTCTAAAATTTGGTTGATTTCATGGACCCATGCTTGCCGAACACTTGGACTGGATGAATGCAAGACGAAGGTCTCCACCACGTCACCCGTCCTTGATGTCAGAGCAAATTTACAGGGATCATTTTCCACGTTTTCCTCCAGGCAAAGGCAACTCACCTTAAAAAAAATTAAAGCATTAGTCACAATGGTCAAAAGGTAGAAGCAACCCGAGTGCCCATCAACAGGTGAATGGATAATCAAAACGTGGTCTGTACATACAAAGGATTATTATTCAGCCTTAAAAAGGAAAGACACTCTGTCACAGGCTACAACACGGGTGGGCCTGGAGGACATTATGCCACGTGAAGTGGGCGCTGCTATGATTCCACTTAGATGAGGCACCCGGGGTAGTCAGATTCCTCGAGACGGTAAGCAGAAGGGTGGCTGCAGGGCTGGGGGGACGGAATGGGGAGCTAGTGTTTAATGAGGGTGAGTTTTACTTTTACAAGATGGAAAGAGTCCTGGAGATGGATGGTGGTGATGGCTGCACGACAGTGACAACGTACTTAATGCCAGTGGGCTGTGCACTGAAAAAGGGTTAAGATGGCAAACTTTATGTTACGAGGTACCACAATAAAAAAACTAAACCACATTTATTTCCACTGCTCAAATGCGAAGTGAAGTTCATCCTAGGTCAGAACTGAAACCACCACTTTTTGGTTGAGCTGCCATTTTTACTGCCTCAGAAATCATTGTCTTGCCTTTTTATGACTCCTTTAACTCAGGTACATGGGGATGACCAGGGGTTTAACTAGTAGCCTAAACAGTTAACTAGAAAGGTTAACCTGCTGGGACCTCAGGCCTCCTCTGTCTCACCCTTGGTTTGTCCCCTTTACAAGACTCAGGGCCATTTGCAGTCATTTTATTTGTCTTTTTCTTCTATCAGAGAGCAAGCCAACCTACCTTGTCCATCCCTACAGCCCCTGCCCAGCTCTGAGGGCAGAGTAGGTCCTTGTTGAATGGAGAAGAGAAAAAGACCCTGGGTAAGCTATCCTCTGAGCTTAAATAATTTTACATGGTCCTAGAGAAGATGGAACACAAAAACTAACCAAGATGAGGCCTTCTCATTGTGGTAAAAATGAATGCTGCAGCCACATGTGTAAGACATCAGCCACTGGGGAATACAGACAGTAGACAGACGGAGTGAATTTAAAGGTTCTGAAACGTATTAGAAAATTCTCTAAATATTTAATAAACTAAAGATCAGGACATGTCATAAGAAAGAAACAGTTTATCAGCATGATGGGTACCTGCGTTAACACATGAGAAAACAGGCAAACACAAGTTACCTTGATACTGTTCTTGAACAGGAATCCTGGCACGGAGAAGCCCTTTTTTTTATCGAGCGGCTCACTGAAAATGACGATCTGCTCAAAGAGGAACACCCGCCTCTCTTTGCATCGAGGCAGAAGCCCCGTGTCTTGGTCCGTGACCAAGAACGTGTCCTGCAAGAGCAGCTTGCCCTGGGCAACAATTTTACCCTAGAACACGGAGAAGGGGGCAAAGAAATAGGAGAAGAAAACATTGCATTTGAAGTTAAGACACAGGAAGTTCTGTTTTTTGTTTTTTAGCTTTCCTCCCACAGAATGCTACATTTTAAATATATTTTTCTTGTATTAATTTACACAGCATAAACATTTCTTTCACTAAAATGAGGTCTTAGCTCCAAACAGAAAAATCATCTAAATAAAATTCTTGCCAACCTCTGTGTAAATCACTGGCCTCAGTTACAGTCAAAGACTGAAAGTGGATCTAAGGATCTAGTTCACAGTGGAAGAATGCTTCTCAAGGTGCGGTTCGCGGCCCGGTGGCACCAGCACCCCTGGCGGGATCCGCTCACAAAAGCACAGGAGCCTGGGTTTTCAGAAGCTCTCCAGGAGAGCCTGTGTGCGCTTTTTGGAGAACCACAGCACCAGCACGTTAAACCCAAATCTCTAGCAAAACAGTAGGCAAGAAAAGTAAAACCTTCCCGTTTTCTTACTTAATAGTCAAATTGAAAAAAAAAAAAAGGTTTCTGGTTCTGAATATCTTTAGGATACTAATAGGTAATATGTAATCTGAGTAGACTGTCAACTCAGAGAAAAGTCTGTAGACTAACGATGAGCACAGTGACCCTGGGGTCAAACTCCCAGGGCTGACAGACGACAGAAGGACGGGCCCCCTGCTTTCCACTACGCCTCATGCCAGGGAAGGAAACTCCGCTCCTGCAGCAGCAGAGGGCCCAAGAGACATAGTCCTGCCTGTTCCTGCCACGAGGCGCTGGGCTTTGAGCAGAGGAAGGTCCCCCCCAAAGCAAATCAAATGCACCAAAAGAAGTTGAAAGAAAATATCAATCAGGTTGAAGGACGGTGAGAGAAGCCAGAAAACCAAGCAAAAAGGATCAGCTTTCTCCAGGTGGAGACAAAGAATCCGAGACCAAAGAAAGTGATGGCAGCCAGAGGCCGAGTTTAAAGAAGAACAGCCGCATTACGTCAAATCCTTGCAGCCGCCCGACGTTCATCATGTCGTTGCAGCGCTTGGGGACGATGCACATGACCTCCACGGCTCTCTGCGGGGCGGGGCGGGGGGAAAGCAGAGTGAGCGTTCAGTTCCAGAGGGCAAGGCTGGAGCGCTAACCCTCAAATGCCTCTCCTCGATCAGTTCCTCCCCGTCCCCGCCCGCTGGCGTGCAGAGGGCACATCCGGGGCTGGGTAGACCCGCCGTCACCCACTGCCCCCACCCCTCCCAGGGACAGGCTGCTTCGGGGAAGCGCGGGGATTGAGAGAGGAGCCCAGGGCCCGGGGGTGTAAGTACCTCTAGCTCCGACGTATCCAGGCTGGCTTTTTTGGAATACTTGAGGAAGTCCTGCATGGGAAATGGAGAGAAGGGCATGACAAGGGTGATGGTCGCACGGCAGTAACCTTTTTGATCACGTGAGACGCCAGGTGCTGGGCTAATCCTCGTTTCTCCCTCCCAGTAACACAAAGAAAAGGTATCCTTTTGTGGATTTCAAGGCACAGTAGAGCAAAGTGAGACCAGATCTATCTAAGTGGGTCATGGTTCCTGTTTCACTCCAAGACAAGCGCTCATCTCTCTTTACATCCAGGTTCTAAGTTTTATACATGAAGGAATCTCAGCACCTTTAACAGTCACTTTTATTGTGGAAAATGGTGTGACTTTGCCTTCAGTGGTGCTTAGGAATTTGAATCAATCAAGGGCTACTGCTGAGCCCACAGAGAGGAATAGGCAGGGATTAAATATTTAATTTGATCTGGAGCCCCAAGAAGATTAGAACATATGTAAGGTGGAGAGAGCCCAAGAAAGCTCATTAGTATTCAAGATCTGTGGTGGGGAAAAAGCTCACTTTCACGGACCTTTTGGTTCAGAACCTGATGTAAATGAAAAACTGAGAAAATAGTATAAGGTGTCTTATTAAATTTTTAAAAATTTACTCAAATATTTCAAACCATAAATGACAAGACTGCTTCGTATTTTTTATAGAAAAGATTCCCGTCACCTGCCAAACCCTTCCATCCCCTCACGAGTCTTGTCCTCCCGCCAAATGGGCTCCTGCCCCCAGCACGGGCACCGGCAAAGCCTCACCTTCAGCAGCAGCTGGTACTTCATGATTCTCTGCACTGGTTTGATCAGCAAATCTGTGAGCTGCAGCCTGTGGCCAAGGCGCTGCTTTAAGTCCTGTGGTTTCAAAGTAGAAAGAAGGATCTTAAGTTTTGTCTTTTAAGGTCCCTGTAACTGTCAGAAATGCTAACTAACTACACTGCAGTAGAAGTAACTACTTCTAGAAAAGAGTAAAAAAGAGAAAAGATGCCACGCTGCACACAACCAACAAGTGCTGTGCCTTCGCTCAGAATGTCCAAGTTTGACACTGGAACCTTTCTGAGCTGTTTTTCAAAACAGTCTTTTATGCTTGCCTAAAATGGCCTTCTCTCAATTGCTTTCTTTTATTCATACAAACAAATATTTTATTTCTAGGCTAAAAGTCTAGATCATGAATTATTCTGAATTTGAAATGAGGCTTAAGTTTGAAATTGATTTTTAAAACCCCTTATTTTAACCATGACTCCAGTCCTCTGAATACTAAGGGATATGATCACAGCTTGAATTTACACTCATTTCTCTGATTTATAGGAAAGAAATACAGGCTCAGAACTCATACAACTGAGGCTAAATTTCCTGAGGATTGCTTAATGTCCTGGGAAACAAATGATATTTCAATTTTTTGAAATCAACTGTAACAAAGGATTCAGAAATACTTTGTTTGTAACTTAGGTCTTACCTCAAAAAAGGTATCGATGTATTCTGAGACAATGTGCTCAGACTTTGGTTTATTTTGACAATAAACTATGTACATGTGCAACCTTCTCTCCTAGGAATGAAAGGCAAACAGATGGGTTAGAATACAGGCGCACATGCACGTGTCAGCTCATTCATAAAGTAACGTTTCTTAAAACCCCATACTTCACCCGGCAAATACGAGAGGCAGTGAAAGGACACAGTTCTTAATATTAAGTGAAGAATCATTCTCCCCCCTTCAAACCCTGCCAGTGGTCCCAGGAAGCCTGGCTCTTTTCAGGAGGTTAGAAAAACCTCTTTAGTCTCAAATACTGAAGGCAGCGAGCCATCCCTTAATGCCCTGATCCTCAAAGTGTGGTGTGCACACCCCTGGGGTCCCTGAGGCCTTTCGGGCACCCATTAGATCAAAACTATTTTCCAAACAATACTAAGCTGTCATCTTCCCTTTCCACTGTGCTACCATTTGCAGTGATGTGCAAAACCAGTGGTGGGAGAAACTGCTGGCATCTTAGCAAATATCTTTCACTGCTACACATGCCAGTTTCACCTAAGGATGTCCTTGATGAAGTGGTAAAAATTCGTTGTATTAAAACTCAGCCATGGGGACTTCTCTGGTGGCACAGTGGTTAAGAATCTGCCTGCCAATGCAGAGGACACGGGTTCGAGCCCTGGTCTGGGAAGATCCCACATGCCGCGGAGCAACTAAGCCCGTGCGCCACAACTACTGAGCCTGCGCTCTAGAGCCCGTGAGCCACAGCTACTGAGCCCACGTGCCACAACTACTGAAGCCTGAGCGCCTACAGCCTGTGCTCCGCAACAAGAGAAGCCACCGCAATGAGAAGCCCACGCACCACAACGAAGAGTAGCACCGCTCGCCGCAACTAGAGAAAGCCCGCGCGCAGCAACGAAGACCCAACACAGCCATACATACATACACACATATGTACACGTACATACACACATACATAAATAAATAAATACCAAAAAAAAAACCCATCTCAGCCATGGACTATACATCTTTTTAACGTTCCTGTGACAAAATGGAGATCCTCGTGACACTTGTGCCATGTGCTACAGTAGTCAAGGCAAAGCCCTCGTATGGCTGAGCCATGAGCTGAACCGACTCGACTGCTTGTTTTCATGGACCATTTTTACTTGAAAGAATGATGGACACACACTGTAATTATTTACACGTGGGTATCTGGTAGACACTTCCCTGAATATGAATAAAATAAGCCTGTGGTTTCAAGGCAAACAAGCTGCAATGTCTATTAATAATGAAAACTTGAGCTTTCAAGCAAAAAATTATACTTTTGGAAAACACGGATCTGCTACCTGGAACTTGACAATACTTAAAGACTTTTCTGAAGAGATGGGTGGTGATATGAACAAATCTGATTTTTTGATACTGTTTATTGAAATGTTTCAACATCTGGAAGATCTGTCTGAATCAGTGAACCAGAATTTACAATGCAGGATGTCACAAGCTGGTGCAGGGGTAAAAGAGCCTTTAAGTGTGAGACAGTTCAATGGCTTTTAGTGCAACAGCAAGAGAGAAGTTCACCAATGGGTTTTCAGATTCCATGTTGCGGCTAACCTTTAAGAAATTCTCACTTGTTGAGTTTTGATGTAGTATCTAAGGAAATTATCTATAATCATCAGAAAAGGCTATTAAAACACTCATCCCTTTCCATCCAAATGTCTGTGTGAGGATGGATTTTTTTCATAAATTTTAACTAAAAAACATACTACAATAGGTTCAATACAGAAACTGATATAAAAATGCATCTGTCTTCTATTAAGCCAGACATTAAGGAGATCTGCAAAAATACAAAAATCCTGGTCACTAATTTTTTGAAAATATAGTATTTTTTCCTAGAAAACCCCCCAAACCTTTATTGTTAACATGCTTTAGATACACACAAAAATTTGATTACTATATTAAACCCACTGCACGTCTCGACACATCACCACCTGCACCAGGCACTTGTTTGCCTACAGACATTCCCAAATGTTCCTCCTTCTGGTCTGGCTCTGGTCCCCTTCTGACCATCCTGTACTGTTTGTGAGCTGAACAGCCAACTGGGGCCAGGTGACTGTGAAAGCTGATCATTCACATGTAGAATAGCAACGGGGGATTTTGAGTCCAACTCACTGACATTGTACCATTTGATCTTATTCTTAATATAAGCACTTCTGTAACCTACAAATGAGTTCTCCTTTAATCTGACAAGCCAATTTACTAAATATGACAATACAGAACAGAATATAAATAATGCTATTGTACTTACATGTTTAACAAAAAGGGATCCTAGTTTTTCCGGATCTTCAAGGCACTTCTCCAACTCTCCTAAAAAAAAGCTGAAATGAAAGGAGAAATATTAGAACCATTTCCAATTTGGCCTTCTAACTTTAGATTGAGATTTATATTTTCAAAATATTCTGTTTTGACACAAACAATTGGGAAGTGTAAAGTATATGCTTAACAAATATAATGCACACTGAAAACATTTTGTTAGGATAGAAAGCAATAAGAGACACAGTTTTACAAGGCAAGGCAGAGTGAGACATCCCTTGACTGGCAAACTTCCCCTCCTCTGGATAATCAACCTTTTTGTCTCCTTTTGTTTTTAAATGACACAAACAATAATATCCCATCTGAATATGGGGTAAAAAATAAATGTTTCAAAGCAATTGGTCATTTTTCTCTCTAAAAACTTGGTCCTCGTACCTGTGAGTTTCATATTCTTTCCATGGTAATTTTTAGGAGGCTCAAATTGGACAATAACAGATACAAAATACTGAATGTTACCTGGGCCAGCTTTATAAAGTTTTCTCAAATATTATCAAAATCAACTTCTAGGTTGCAAATATTAGCTTCCATTAAGATGAGAATTAGGTATCCGCAGAAACAAAACAGCTGTGGACAACTACTCTTCACTTCTTCTGGGCCATAGTAGTTGGTAAGATGTATGCCCACCTTAATTATCACTTACATATGCTGATATTTGTATCTGGTATTTTACTAACCTGCAAACCAGTACACCAATAAATGCTACGCTGAACTGCCTTGCACTTGAGGATTCAATATCCCCTAGTTCTGCGCACACCATGGCACACACCACATTGCCGGGAGCAATTTCTCTGTCTGGTCGTCCCAGGAGCCTTGTGCCGTTTCCCCTTCCCTGTCACAGCTTAAAACCAGCCTTGGGAGCAGATGACTAGATAATAGCACCAAATATCCTTTTTTTAAAATAGGTTTCACTGTAGATTAGGACAGGTGTGGCAAGGTACTGGGATCAAATTTGATTTTCATGGGCAATCATGTCTACTTTCCCCATTAAAGCTGACTTGAAAAAACTCTCTAACAGTGATTTGTATTTATTAAAGAGGTGGCTGCAATTCTAATTAGAAACACTCATCGAGCCTCACTCTATGCAGATGTTATTCTAAGTGCTTTACATGTATTAACTCAGTCACTCTTCAAAAAAGTCCCACGAGGAGGGTAACACCATGACCCACGTTGTGTAGAGGAAAGGATGGAGGCAAAGAGAGGGGAAGCAAAGGGCTCGGGGTCAGGACCATGCTGTGAACCCAGGCGGTCAGGCTCGCTGCCCGGGCTTCCAGCCTTCCCAACACGGGCACCTGGATGGACCAGCACAAAGAAGGTAAGAGACTTCCTCGTGCTGTGAAATGCAACCAGAAAAGGCCTCGGAACACCAGTATTTCCTTTACACCAGCTACCTCCATGGGGCCACATAGGTAAGGAAATGAAATGAATCAACAAATATCCTTTCTCGTTCGCTTGACGTGATGCAGTTTAGCGGGTGATTACAGACTGTCCACCAATGAGCATGGTATGTATTTTACGTACTCTCTGTGCCAGTCGTAAATCTGATGGATGTTGCCAAACACAATCTTGTCTTTGCCTTTCATGTCATCGGGAACGCCATCTTCTTTCATAAGTGCCATGTAGCCCTAAAATTAAATATTTAAAGATAAGATTATTTCATTGAACATGTTTGAATCAAGTAATGGTTTACTGACTGAGAGCCACAAAGGATAAAAGAGACATACGCACTGTCTTGTAAACCAGTTCTTTATTTAAGAACAAAAACCCTTTGTGAAATGTGTCCTTAACTGGCCCTTGAAATACAGTTACATTCATTGACATGATTTTCTCTCCCTCAACTATTTAGCATTCAAAGATCAAAACTCTTCTGAGGAATTGGAAAGTTTAAATAAATGTAAATGGTTTCATAAAACAAATCATCTTGTCAGCTTGTAAAGATTAAATATTTGGCCAGAAGCATATTTCCTCTGTTCTCGGTACTGATCTGATATAAACAGATTCTCTTTTCTTTTTGGATTATTTACATAATTTGTTAAATAAGGATTTAACAACATACTTTTCACAAATTGATTTTTAACAACAGTTGATTAACTATGTTGCTAAAATGTGGTTTAAAACTTCTATATAACTTGGATGTGATTCAGCCTGTACAAGAAGCTCTGAAGTTTTCAAGTTATTCTTAGTAATGATTACAGACATGTCAAGCATGTTTAATCCTTTATGTTATACAATTAACTGTAATAGGCATTACTTTTAATGGAATGTACATCCAAAAAGTATTGCCCTGTACATATTTGCAAAGTTGAAAGAATAAGTGATAAAGTTTTATATTATAAAAATAGCTTTTTGATAAGTTGAGTTTATTAATATGATTATGCCCTAAAGTTAATGGCAGGGACAAGCCTAGAGAGAGCCCTTGATTTAGTATGAAAGGCAGTGGTTTTGCTATGGGTACAAAGTGTGTATCAACTTCTGGTCAGTGAAAGTGGTGACATACTCGTTCTGTGAAAACTACAAGCAAATGGCTTGGGGTGGTAGCCACAGACCAAGCTCTGAACCCAGGTGGATTCAGGATGTAACCGAATCCATAGCTGGTCACATTGACTTTTCAACCAATGATGTCCTCATTTCTGTGGTGATACCCACTCTTGTAAAATAATTAAAGGCCGGATTTCCATATAAGAAATTCAATGGTTGGAGATAATATTTACAAACTTAATTATACAAAGAAGAGACTATGTCAAGATGCACCACGCAAAAAAGAAGCCTTTAAAAAGTGAATACCGATTGTTGAGATAATTGGCTAAATTTTATCTTTCAGAAATATTTTGTTGGTTGTTGTTATTGTGTTTTGTTTTAGTCAAAAATATTTTTAAAGCTTTTGAGAAGGTATCGGCTTTCAATTGTGCAGTACAACACCCCTGTGGCAACCCTCAGGGCGGATACAGGTTATCACATCTCTGAAACACACACCTCCACCACACAGCCGAGGTCCCGCACATAGTCACGCTCTGTCTCCACTAATTCTTGCAAAACGTAGCTGAAAAAAGAGAGAAAAAACAGTGTTTACCACCTACAATCCAAGGAATTTTCCGAATGAATTCATCCGCCCTTTTGCTTTTGTCAGGTCAGATTCTGCAGGGGCGGCTGTGAAGTGACCTCTCAAACTTGCACAAGTGGATCTCCAATTCTTGTGTGTCCCCAGTCACTGACAGGTTCATGTGGGTGACCCACGGGTGCTGCAGAGGTCACAAGACACCTCGCATTCCGGGTGAGTTCACACCACTGGCCTCTGATCACGTGTACGAGGAACAAAAGCAGCACAGACATAACTCTGTTATAAAGGCATGATGCTAAAGCAAGTAGGGTTTTTGCTTGCTTGTGTTTTCATGATAAAGTCATTTTAAGCTTCGTTGGACATACAAAAGAAATTTAACTCAGATGTTTAAAGCCTTGGGTCTGACCACATCATTCAGAAGTATTTCTTTTCGTAAGGTTCAGTAACCGTTTAAGGCCACTCAGATGATAGAAGACAATTCCTGGATCGGTTAGAGCAAACAACCTCAGTTGACCTAAAAAGGTTCGTTGGTTGGTTGGTCGGTTTGTTCATTCATTCATTCAGCCAACACTGGCCAGGCACCTCCTATGCACCCGATGCCACTCTAGGTGCTGGGATACAGCACTCAATAAAACCAAGTCTCTGTACTCATGCAGCTGGTAAGTTTTTTCCTCTTCTCCAAATGCAATTTTAAACCTTTTGTAATATTCTTCAAGACTTTTTAACTGAAACTGAAAAGCTCTACCACTAAGGTACATTTCAAGTTTTGGGGACTGCATTTAATTTTATGTTATCTTCTTTTTTCTTCACAACTATGTATATAATAGAAAGTAAGGCAGTTTCTCACCAGAAGTGACAAAAAATATTCTTGTATCATTCTCATTTATAAATAAAGTATAATATACAAATAAAACAATAAAAGCGGCAGCTATGGCTTACTGCGCCCTCTTGAGGTTCTGAGTACTTTGCAAACAAACATACAGTCGCTCGTGTGACTCAGAGATGAATCCCAGCCACAGCTCTGTAGGTGACAAAGCCAGGAGGGAAGCCACCAAACAACGACAATGAGAACATTTCTTACTGCCGTCTCTTTAAAGAGCTGGATTTCCTCTCTTCCATCTCATCAATGGGCGAGGAGGAGGACAGAAGGGAGTTGTCTGAAGGGTTGAAGGAGGGGCTGCTACTTCCTCCCTGGTCGACGAGGAGTGAGCTGGGACGATCCTCCAGCGCCTACAAGAAACCAGATCGGCAGTCAGGCCTCCTGCCCACACAGTGCGTGAGGCTGAAATTAGGGCCAGAAAATCTCACACGTCAGAAAATACCGAAGGCCTGATTACAACACTATAGAGTCTATGTGTGTGAAATCACATCGCATTTAACAACAAAACCCCCAGCATTAATTCTGAAATTGAGTAAGAGGAGCTGCACAAAAGAGGAAAGTTAGAATGAAAAGAACGGTGGATTTATACCCGTTAATATATTCTGTTCCTGGTTACCAAATAATTAGAAACAGTACCACAGACCGTACCCATTTCAAATCTAGCCCTTTTCTTTCCAGGTGTATTCCTGCCACATGAAAGCATGACCACGTCAGAAGTGTGTGCGGTCGCCTCGTTCAGGCCGGTGTACCCAGACACACTGCCCACATTCCTGGCCGGTGGACCATGCAGCAACGTTAGCAAACCTATAGTTTAAATAAACAGACTCGTACTTCAATGCACGGAGATCATGCAGCTAAAATTAATCTCTAACTCTGTGACACTCGCAACTTTCTTCTTCCTCAGGAAGTGGCTGCCATGCCAATCTTGAACACAACTTTTTCGGTGATCAATAAATCTGTGACTTGAATATTGATGACTTTCCTCCTTGGCTTAGTGTGACAATGATCAGCAACTGATTACTTTCTAATTGGTACACATTAATTTTCTCTCTTAACCTGAATTCACAAAACTACTAGGGATATAGGTGATATTGCCTTTCTTTTAAATTGAAATATAGTTGATCTACAATGTCGTGTTAGTTTCAGGTATCCAGCAAAGTGATTCAGCTATATGTTTTTTTTCAGATTCTTCTCCATTATAGGTTATTACAAGATATTGAATAGTTTCCTGTAGGTCCTTGCTGTTTATCTATTTTATATATAGAAGTATGTACCTGTTAATCCCAAACTCCTAATTTATCCCTCCCCGCCACCTTTCCCCTTTGGTAACCGTAAGTTTGTCTTCTATGTCTCTGAGTCTATTTGTTTTGTAAATAAGTTCATTTGTATAATTTTTTAAGATTCCATATGTAAGTGATATCGTATGATATTTGTCTTTCTCTCTCTGACTTACTTCACTTAGTATGATAATCTCTAGTTGCATCCATGTTGCTGCAAATGGCATTATTTCATTCTTTTTTTTTTAATGTCTGAGTAATACTCCATTGTATATATATACCACATCTTCTTTATCCATTCATCTGTCGATGGGTATTTAGGTTGCTTCCATGTCTTGGCTATTGTAAATATAGCTGCAGTGAATGTTGTGGTGCGTGTATCTTTTCGAGTTAGAGTTTTCATCTTTTCTGGGTATATGCCCAGGAGTGGGATTGCTGGATCATATGGTAACTCTACTTTTAGTTTTTGAAGGAACCTCCATACTGTTCTCCATACTGGCTGTACCAATTTACATTCCCACCAACAGTGTAGGAGGATTCCCTTTTCTCCACACCCTTTGATGATGGCTATTCTGACCAGTGCGAGGTGATACCTCATTGTAGTTTTGATTTGCATTCTCTGATAATTAGCGATGTTGAGCATCTTTTCACGTGCCTGTTGGCCATCTGTATGTTTTCTTTGGAGAAATGTTTATTTAGGACTTCTGCTCATTTTTTGATTGGTTTTTTTTTTTTTTGATATTGAGCTGCATGAGCTGTTTGTATATTTTGGAGATTAATCCCTTGTCAGTCACATCATTTGCAAATAGGTGATAGTTCTTTTAAAATTTTCAAAGCACCCTGACTGGACAGAGATGATCAAAAGGTATTTCAGCAACTTAACTGGGAAAATGAGATTTACTTCTCTTCAAACAAAAGCCCAATACAAACTACAAGAACACTTAATATTTCCTATCATATTAAAACCTCTAATGCTTGTCCTATTTCCCCCCTAAGAGTAACAGGCTGAAGCTGACGCCATCACCAAGCACAGCTTTGAGAACACCAAGTCTGCTCCTGCAATCTTGTTCACCAAACCCACGGAGCTGTGCAAACACACCAACTCTTGCTCTTAGTTATGAAAAACAGTTAAGGAACGGGGCTTGAGGGGAAAGTAGCATTCTGATTTTTAAATAAATAGCTCTTGACCTCTAGTGGAAGCGCACGTTTCGTGGTAGCAGCAGGGCCTGGTCCATGCGCGTGGGCCCCGGAGGCCTTGGACGGGAGACTCAGGAGACTGGAGGCTGGAGGACGAGGGGGAGGGAGCAGCGGCGCTGTCTCCTGCCCAGATGTGCAAGGAAACAGCCGAAGCTCGTTAGCTTTAATTACGGTCACTTGAACGGTGAGCAAAGAGAGAGACAAGAAAGGCTCCAGATGGCCGCTCACGCAGAGGAGCGGGCGGGGAGGCCCCGTGTGGACCTGCCCCAGCGGCATCCAGGCTCCTTCCGCGGCCTCTCCTGGACGTGCTGGTGTGGACCCCGGTGGGTGGCTGGGGGGGGTGCAGGCGCGCCCCCAGGCTGCAGTCACGCTTGTGCCGTCCACTCCTGGCCGCCCAGCGGCTCTCCCACCGACTGTGCGTGAGTGAAAAGGCTCAAAGCTGCCCCGGAGCTGGAATCACGGGGACTTCACAGGTTCGGATGAATTATCTGTGAAACCTTCTGGGTTGGGCGGGTTTTTGTGGGTAGGTTCTTGTCAACTTTCCCTGTTTCTTACATGAAGAGAGACTATCCGTGCAGACCTAGCTCTTCTGAGGTTAGTGCTGGTAAATTATATTTTCTTAAGAAACTGCCCATTTCATCCAGGTTTTCAAATTTGCTTTCAAAGAGTTGAACAAAGTAACGTGTCATGATTGTTTCAATTCCCTCAGTTTATCTTTCCTTTGTAATTTCTTATTTTGTGAATTTGGGCTATCTTCTTCGGAAGCTTACCTGAAGTCCATGTGTTTTGAAAGAACAAATTTTGGGTTTTATTTCTTATTCTATTTTTCTGTTTTCCAACTCATTCATTTCTGCTTTTATCTCTGTGAATTCATTCCTCCTGCTTTTTAAAAAAAAATTTTGTTGTTCTTCTAATATCTTGAGCTACATGTTTATTTATTTTCATTCTTTCTTGTATCTCCCTTTATATTCAGATCAACAAAGAGAAGAAAACTCCAAAGTCAGATTCAGTCCCTGCAGCTGTCAGCCGCCATTGCCCACACCTTCCAATACTGATCAGGAACGTGGAGGTGGAGAGAGAGGCAAATTCCAAGGAAAGGTGTGCAGGGTGGTTTTTCCTTTTCAGGCGGAATCCTCAGGTTCAGGGCGAGGAGAGTCAGTTCCCTGAACACACACTGCACGACAGCAGGACACCTTCTCCCCTCGCCTCCCCAGACCACTGCACACACAGCTTTGGAGGGATAACAATTCAGCGTTCAAATCCGATCACCAAGTCACGAGGGCCTAAGAGACGGCCCTCAGGAAAACGAACAGGAAGACCAAGGAGCCACAGCACACGGTGAAATATGCAGGAGTAACTCAGAGTCATGAGAGCATGACAGGGTGAAGGATAGTAAAATGGTTCACAGAGGTTTCGGTGACAAAAAGTACTTCCTGTTTGAGGATTAGTGACCAGAAACCAAGGGAGAGTTATGTTTCCCCTGAACCAGAAAAAGAGGGCAGAATTTAGATTACATTCCATGGAGAATGAAGAAGAGATGAGCTCACCATAAAAAGCCTAAATTTGGTTCTCCAACGGGGAGGGAAGGCACGAGTGAGCGCCCAGGTGGAGGGAACCCGGCTGGGAGCTTAACAAACAGCAGTCGCTTTACCATGCCCTGCTTCCAGCTGAGAGATGGGCTCAGAGAGGCAGAAGCAGTCAGTAGGAGAGTCTGAACCCACATCTATCTGATTCCAAAACCTACGCCCTTTCCACTCTGCCAACAGCTTTATGCCCATTAACTTCGGAAGAGACATAAGTCAGTAGAAATAAGTCAGTTTCAATGGATAAAGTTTAATTATTCAGAACTTAAAAGGGGGAGTAAACCAGTAAGAGCTGAGAGACCAGCCACAGAACTCCTCTCCATCTGAAGTCCATCTGAATTGATTACACATGAATCTCAGCCCACTTACAACGGAATCCATTCAAATACCTGCAGAATAATGACTAGCAGGTTGACAAAGTGTTGTCTCACAACATTCCTTGGGAAAACTACTTAAATCATTAGACAAAAATGACTTTAATGATCATATAACTGATGTGTATAAACGGCTGTTTTTAAAATGTTTAAGAATGCTTGAAAACTCATTAGATATAATTTAAGCATCTTTTTAGACCATTAATCAACTTGTCTCTCAAAAAGATAGCCAGGATGTGGTTTAGCTCAGTTCCTACTGACATGATCCCGAATTTTTGACCAGTGGAGTCAAGTTCTTGACTTATTTACCAAGTCCTAGCAGCCCTCCTGCCTAATGTCTTGTCTAAGCTCAAAGCCCACCGCGTCCTTCTCAGATCACAGCACAGAACACCAAGCAGGGGGAATTCCAGCTACGGCAGGGCAATACCTGTCGGTCTGAATTTTGGATACAATTCCCCATTTGACCTAGTCAACCAGCCTCATTAGAAGCTGCTTAGGGGTGGGTGGGAGGGAGAAGCAACTGGAGTTATATACATGGTACCTAGTTAATACTGGCTTTGGAAGATAAATTCCTAACTGTAAAGAAGTGCAGCTAACTCTTGAACAACGCAGGGCTTGGGATGCTGATTCTCTGTACACGTGGTTCCTCGGTGTCTGTGGTTCTGATTCTGTGGATTCAACCCAGGGCAGACTGTGTTGTACTAGAGTATTCACTATTGAAAAAAATCTGCATGTAAGTGGACCCATGAAATTCAAACCCAGGTTGTTTAAGGATCAATTGTATACCCTTTGATCTAGCAATTCCAGTGCTGGAAATTTACCCTATAGGTTTAATCACACATATAAATGACAGTGGATGTTTACAATGGTGAAAACTGAAAACAATAGATATATATTATTATGAATTTATTTAAATAAATTAGAGTAGATTTCTATCTCTGCCCCTTACTAGCTGGTCAAGTTTTTAAGCATTCTGTATGCCTCAGTTTTCTCATCTGTAAAATGAGAATAGGACAGTACATGCCTACCTCGTAGGGCTGCTGTGGGGAGTATATACAAAGAAACTGTCTGGAGGGAAACACATCAAACTCTTATGGAGAATGGAATGTGGGAGAGGTCAAGGGCTTTTACTTTAGGAGGTGCGACTTTTAAAAGATGTTGTAGGGTAGCAGGATACACTAGTCTAAAATGTTGTTACCATTACTGGTTTTTCTGTTTCACAGGAAAACT
Organism: Balaenoptera musculus; assembly: GCF_009873245.2. Lineage (NCBI taxonomy): Eukaryota > Metazoa > Chordata > Mammalia > Artiodactyla > Balaenopteridae > Balaenoptera > Balaenoptera musculus. The sequence goes on along the minus strand of NC_045787.1, from coordinate 12,213,081 downwards.
AAAGAAACACAGAAATTTATTGATTTGAATCAGTTAGAAACAATGCAAACCTGTCTAACTTCAATGAATCAACATTTGATTTGGGGCTTTTATTAAATGAATCCATCTTGACCAACTGGCAACAGAGAGGTCACAAAAAGAATAAAGCCCTTATACAGCAATGCAAACCCTTCTCTCTCATACACTGCAAACCCAAGTGAAAGATCTCAGCGACAGCAAGAGAGACTCCCAGTGGTACCTGTTGAGTCCAATGACCCTGTGCACAACTTTGGACAAGACTGGAGTTGACCACATTGGCTATGACGGTCCCAGCACTGCAGACAATATGAGTGTAGGAAAGGACTGACCTTGGCTCCTGGGAGGTCCCTCTAAGCCCGTGGAATGTCCTGCCTGATGAAGTCTTTGTTTACCGGGGGTTCTTGGGCTAAGACAGACAGTCTATGCTAACAACGTGACTTTGGGTGAGGGCTTTGGTCCACGTCCTCTCTTAATCCCCGGAGAGGCAGGGGACAAGGGTGAGCCATGTGAGCTCACCCTCGTGTACGTGACTGAGCCCAAATAAAAACTCTGGACACCAAGGCTCGGCGGGGCGGGGGCAGGGTGTCCTGGCTGGTGATACCTTGCACGTATCATCACACACTGTGCGAGGCGGGGAGAGTCAGCGTTGTGCACGTGACTCCACTGGGAGAGGACAATGGCAGCTTGAACCTGACCCTCCTGGACCTGCTCCTGCACCCCTTCCCTGGCTGATCTTCACCTGTGTCTTTTCATGGCAATGAACCACAACTGCGGCTTCTCTAAGTTCTGTAAGTCTTTCAAGCCAATTACTGAAGCTGAGGGTGGTCCTGGGCTTCCCGAACTCCGTCCTGCAGACCAGAGCCACAGCTGGACGAGGGCCCACCCGCCTACAAGCAGCACCCTGGAGCAACTTCCAGCCCTCAGCCTGAGTCTCTGGGAAGCCTTACCATCTTGCTTTTCACGAGTTCCTCGATCGCACTGACAAGCTCGGCTGCGCTCGGCGTTTCGGAGCTGGTGGGGCGGACTAATAACCGAGAAGAGGCCTATGGAGGAAGTTGAGAAAAAGAGAGGGGGAGGGAAATGCCTCGTGTTAGTCACTGGGCAGACAGAATTCTCCTGCAAGCTCAATCTCCTTCTAAAAGTAATTCCAGACAAAAAGACCACAAGTTTGTCTTTGTTTGCATTTATTTAAAGCCATCTTTTAAAATTTACAATGTTCTGACATGAAATACTAAATAGGACCTGTCTGGGATACATGTGGAAAGCAGACAAAGTCTGTTTTTAATCCGCAGTCATGTACCATCAGAATGTTTTTCAAAGAGGTGACTGGGCACGGGAAAATTCTAACTTTTGCAACTGCTGACTAGGCTACTGGCTAAGGAGGAAAAGGCAGAGAATCTGATCAACGGAAGAGTGAAAGGCTTAAGGGCTAATGAGTGAACCCTTTAAAAAATCGGGAAACAAAACTGGATACTAAAAATGGCTTTACTGTGTGGACGGGGTTAAAAGAAAGAAACAAGAAAAGGAAAGGAACCGGGAGCACCGGCCAGACAGGGAAGAGGGGGACAAGCTCACCATTTTCTGTGCCATCCACTTCCCCAGTGATTAGTGCAGAGGACAGGAGATCTGTGGCCTCACAAGCTATCAGATGCCACTTACGGCTAGAGTCGGGGTGTACAGGGGTGGACAGGTAAGGAATCTGGGAGAGGGGCTACTGAGCTCGAGTTTCAGTAATTAGCAAACACGCTGTGTTTGCGGATTACTTGCACCGTTAATTTACTGGAAACTAGAAGAGGGGTGTAATATGAACCTTGCTTCATATTAAGGACAGCAGAGATGCATGTGACACACGGCTAGCTGTCCTAACGATGCATGTCTCACAGCAGACAGATACGGATTTATACATTTACAACAAGGCTGTTACAATACGGATCCAGATATGCACTTGGCAAAACAAATGTTGGCTTGGTCTAATGAAATCTGGAAGATGAGGTGAAGAAAACAAGGAAAAAATTCAAATGGAGAGGTAAGGAAACTGAGCCAAAACAGACACAGAACACAAATCAACATAATGCTGCAGTGAAAGTTTACAAAAAGAGAAAACAGAACAAAACAAAACATTAGTCACAAGATAATATACTCTCTGGGAACATCACTATAGACTTTTGTAAAAGAAGAATTTCTATGGGTAATACCCAATGAGGTAACACAATAACCAATAAATGATTTTGGCAAACAGAAGAATATAGTGCAATCCACTCTTTCAATGGAGAAAAATACCCTCTTATTTGGTGAATAAGTCAACCAGGCCTGGCACCTCACTTTCGGCTAACCATCCAGATTTACACAATTCCAGTTTTCTGCTTTTAAAGAGGTATGGCTTAGAACGCTACAAAATAACCGAGGAGTTGTCAGAGCCTGGCTTCCTGGCGGGTCTGCTCTGGGCAGTGGGGCGCGAGCTTCTCTCCCATCTCAGGCCACCCTGCCCACCACCCCCATGGCACGGGGTCTGCACCTCAGATGCCCTCCAAACCCCAGACTCGAACCCAAGCTCCCTCCTTCTGCCAAGCCCACTGCGCCCCTGCTGTGCGCTGAGGGCCCCGGAGGAGGAGGGGGAGGAGGAGTTCTACAGAGAAGGCGCCTTAGGTTACGACTAACGCGTGATCGGCCTCGGCCTCGTGGCCGTCGATCACTGAGCCAGGGCGACCCCGGGTCATCACGCACGGGCCCATCCAGCGAGTGACTGTGTTAGCACTGAGGGAAGTCAGGGAAGGAAAAAGGGGAAGAAGGGGGAAAACTGATGAAAACATCTGTTTTATTCAGAAACCTCAGTTTCTGCCAAAAAAAAAAAATCACCAGTAATGACTCCATAGGATGGTTTTCAACACCTGCCAGTTTGGAGAAGAAGCAGGATGGGCCAGAATGCGAGAGGATGTATAAGCCACAGTTACCAGGTTTCCTTCTTGATATTTTAGGGTTGTACAGAGTAATTTTAGATTATGTAAGAACTCAAAAAAACCCAGAAAACAAAAAATAAGATTTACTTGGCTTGAAGCCTCTGCATACATCCAAAGAGGAAATTCATGGCTTTGAACTGATTCCTACGCTTTGACAAACTCCAGTTTGACCCAGATGTTTGCCATGTTGGAAAAAGGAACTGGACAGCAATACCATCCCACCTGAAAAACCACACCTGTGTGCAGACACCTAACAGAGAGAACCGGATGGGCTCGTGTGCGTTTAGGACGCAATCACGCAGGTGGCGTGCGACTTCCCTGCCCTCTCAGGGACCCTGGTTAGTACAGTGAGAAAAATTAAAATGACTTGAAAAGTAGCAATTACGAAAGCATCCATGAAGAATGCACTGAACGTATTTATACACGCACACGTGTACGCGAGACTGCGCGTGTTCCTACAGCTTGGTCTAAACGGCCTTTGCTAGCTATACTTTTGGGGTGAAAGGCATCTTCCAGGTGCCTTTTCACAGCCCGGGTCGCTCTCTACGCCCCGCAAGGAGGCTGGGGCACAGCGGCAGGCAACCGCCAGGCCCTCCCCTGGCGAGGCTTGGTGTGGGCGTGGGCCCCCCTTACCTTGTCGTCCTGTGAATCCGGCTGGAGCAGGCTGTGCTGCTGGATGGCCATGGGCGGGGGCAGGGGCACGGCGTCGGCCCCCTCCTCCCCTTCTTCCTCTCCGCAGCTCTGCATGCCCGAGGACGAGGACTTGGAGAGCGTGCCGCTGCTCAGGCCCTCGTTCCGGCCTCTCTGAAACCAGACCGACATTCGCCCATTGGAACCCGGCCCTGACTGCCAACGTCAGTTCACAGAAACTGAGCCCTCAGGGGTTAACTGGAAAAGCACAGCCCGGCCGAAACTGAGAGCAGACATCAAGCACAAGCTCCTTCCAACCCTGACGGGAGCTTCCACTCCCGCCAGCGACCCAGCTCCCTCGCTTGCCAACTTGGACGAGGGAAGGGCCGCTGAGAGCGTCTTTGGAAGGGACTGCCAACGTTAACCGTTAGGCTCTGAACACATCTGATCTTCAAGAAGCCAATTTAAAAAGAAGGTTCAAAAATTTGAACCATAACCCTTAGTTTCTCTAGTCTCATATTTCACTTTTTGTTACTTTGCTCAAATAAAACTCACCGACATCAGGAGGGCATAAAGAAAAATAGAATTCAAGGTGTATTTTAAGAATCTGAATTAAGTATTCCCATTAATTTTCCCCTATTCTTACTTTCAGAAAAAAATTTCAGCTTTTCATTTCTATCACGAGGACACAGTATATAAAACAGATAGATGAGGACATAAATGAACCGCACGCTCCAGTGAAAACCCACGGCAAAAACACGCCCAGGAAAAAAGCAGTAGAAACCCCACATCTGCAAAATAAATTGAACGATACAAATCCTGTCTTCTCTCTCTCTCTCTCTCTCTCTCTGCCTTTTTTTGAGTCTGTGAGGGAACTGGGGGATAGGGGTCCAAGTTAAAAACTCTGAGGGCCCCTCACTGACACCACACTGCTGAAGGCCCATCTTGGGGATCATGAAGGAATTCGGTTCCTTGCAGTATAATTTTAAGCTCCCCCCTCCTCCGAAAAAGGGGAAATTAAAAATAATTCCTGGCTGACCTACATACATTTATCTTCGATGACATGGGAATAATCCAGGGTTTACTGCTGGGTTAGCAAAGTACATTAACTGTGTGCTTTCTACTCAGGACAAGACATAAGCATGAATATGTATGAATACGGGGGCAGGGGTGGTGGTGGAGACAACTGGAGGATGCAAACATTCCCTTAGCCCTTCCAAGTCCAAAACTGGTGCTTTCCTTGCAAAATGCTGCCCCCGTGGTTGACTGCTAACCTCAGGAGCCACTTAAATCTTTTGCCTCCCGGGAGGCGCCCCTGGCTTTGCCTGTGATAGAGGTGAGAGGGGGCTAAGGTGGCCGGGCACCACGTTTTCCCGAAGCAGGCGGGGTTGCCCACGGCCCTCTGATTTCTTGACCCGAGGCCACACGTGGGTCCCTGACTCTAGACGCTGCTGGAGGAACTGAGCGGGGCTCTGACCCTGGTCCTTTCCAGAACGTAGGGAAAACCACCCAACGAGCGCATGCACTGTTCCCACAACTCGGAGGGAGATGCCCGAGGCCCTGACCTCTTCCGCCGTCTCGTCCTGCGGGGTGGCCGCACTGTCGTCCGAGTCCTTCTGCGAGCCGGCGTCGGCGCTCTTGCGGACCTCCCTGCTCTTCTTGTGCTTGTGGGCCAGCTTCTTCACATGCCCGTCGGCCTTGCCGCTGCTCAGCCGCCGCACCGGGCTCGTCAGCCACTTGCGCAGCGTGTTGCCTGGGCGCTTGGGGCCCGGGGAGCTCTGCGCCCCCATCATGTGGGGCTGGAGGGAGGCCACGGAGGCGGGCGGGCTGGCATCGTTGCTGGAGACGGACAGCGAGTCTGCGGGGCGAGAGAGAGAAACAAGCGTGACTGGCAGCCCCCCGGGTCCTGGCTGGTGCCACTGCGCCGATGAGCAGCGTCACCACCCAGGCGAACACCAGGTTCGGGGGCCGCCGGGAGCTGTGTCTGGTGGCTCTGCCCTGGGGGGGAATGTCCAGGGAGACCCGACCCACATGCTCACCCATCAAATGGCTCCCCAACTGGAGCTCTGCTAGAGGTGATTTTTCTCCAGGTGTACTGCCCCCTCCAAAAACCCCCAGGTCACCAATCCTGGAGACCAGCATCATTATCGCACAGGCTCAAAATGTCACTGTCACTTAAAATATCACAGACATTGGAGGACACACTGTTTGAATTATCTTCACCCATTTTCTTGAGAGACAAGAGCCAAGAAAGAATGGCTTAAAGAAGAATTTAAAGGAAATTAAAAACTAATCCTGGTGGATAAATGTACAGTTTCACTCACTCCCAGTGAATAAAAGTACCACTCAATAAATAAACATGGGCTTCCTTGGTGGCGCAGTGGTTAAGAATCCGCCTGCCAATGCAGGGGACACGGGTTCGAGCCCTGGTTCGGGAAGATCCCACATGCCGCGGAGCAGCTAAGCCCGTGCACCACAACTACTGAGCCTGTGCTCTAGAGCCCACGAGCCACAGCTACTGAAGCCCACGTGCGTAGAGCCCGTGCACCGCAACGAAGAGTAGTCCCCGCTCGCCGCAACTAGAGAAGACCCACGCGCAGCAACAAAGACCCAATGCAGCCAAAAATAAATAAAAAATAAAATAAAATAAAATGTTAAAAATGAATAAATAAACAAACACAAGTACAGGCACACCTTGGGGACGTCGTGGGTTCGGTTCCAGACCACTGCCATAAAGCCAATATCGCAATAAAGTGAGTCACAAATTTTTTGGTTTCCCAGGGCACATAAAAGTTACGTTTCCACTTACTGTAGTCTATTCAGTGCCCAATAGCATTGTCTAAAAAAATGTACATACTTTAATTAAAAAATATTTTATTGTTAAAAAATGCTAACCATCATCTGAACTTTCAGCGAGCTGTAATCTTTTTGCTGGTGGAGGGTTTGAAAAATTGTAAGACTCAACAAAATGTGACACAGAGACATGAAGCGAGCAAACGCCATTGGAAAAATGGCTCCAACGGACTTGCTCGATGCAGAGTTGCCACAAACCTTCAATTAGTTAAAAATGCAGCATCTGTGAAGTACAGAAAAACAAAGTGCAATAAAACGAGGTATACTTGTATGTATGTATACGTGCGTGGGTGTATAAATCAGTATAGACGTGAGCTGGTCAGGCATTGTGACAAACGGCACCCTTCTAGAAAGTTCAGTGTGGAAGGGTAAAGCTGGCTGGTTCACTGGGAAATCCGGCTCATGGCCCCTTGTTTCCCAGCCGTTCTCTGGAACTACACAGGCATCTGCAGCCCCTGTTCTCAGCCTCAGCAAAGTTACTTCACGTGTTGGAGAAAATACCAGTAACACTTAACAAAACAACAACACATTTTAAAAAGAAATGTGAGTAGCAGAAGCCTTCCTCAAGTAACCAAAATGTTACTTGAAAATATATCCAAATGAATCTTCTCACTGCATTTGAAAAATTAAATATAGTCGACCCTGAGTTGCTAATTTTTCAGGAGAAAAAAGGAGATATAAACACACTTAGGTAACAGCTGACACTCAACAGATCTGTGGAATTACGTGAGACGTTACTTTACAAACAGAAGACCAGTGACCTGGGACACTTCTTGGCCCTTTCCCGAGCACTGGACTCCGGAGGACTCCTCCCACAGCAAAACAGAATAAAACGCTTCACTTTAGGAAACGGAAGAGCAAGATCATTCACTATGCTTGTTATTTTCTTAAATCTTAATAAGTCTTGAAAATAAATTAAAATTAGTCTTCAAAAAGATGATTTCACACAGCTACCTGTATTAGCTGTATTTACCTCTGCGGCACTGGAGACCATTACTTGCTGCAGTTAAAAAGCAAGACAGTTAATTCCTCCCAGTCATGTGATTACATGTACGAGAGAGCTGACAGCAGTTTCCCACTCACGCTCACACGCCCGGGCGAGACAGCGGAGCGCCGTCTGACTGCTGCCCGTTCCCTCCTCGGCCGAGCCTTGCAGGGGAGAGGGTATAATCTTCCATAAACAGATGACGCGTTTCAAGCTGGATCACTCATTCTTAAAAGTCTAGATTTTCTCAGAGGCAGACTCAGGCTCAATACAGCATTTCCCCCCTCCTCGTGTATATATGTGTGTGTGAGCATATATTTTTATTTTATTTCTTTTCACAGAAGAGTGACTAAAACGTCCCCACGTCAGCCTCGTTTTCCTCAGGTACCAGCGGGAAGAGGTAGCAGAACGAAGCCATGAAGTTAACAACGCGCCTGCTGTAAAGAGCTTCCTGGGGACTTTCTCAGGTGCTGACTCAGGGTAAAGGGCAAACAAGGCAGGCACGGTCGCTACCCTCGGGCACTCCTGCTGCAGTGACAACAGGAAGGACAGAAGGAAGAGGAGGGGTTGGACAATCCACATGTAGATGATACCTCATTCAGCTTAAGTTTGTCTAAGTACCAACTATCAGTATTAGCAAGGCACTGTGCTGGCCACAGCAGGGGACATATTTCACAGTCGTTTACTGTGCGTTTACTGTGCTGGGATGCAGAGCCAAGCCCTGTACTTGCCACCGGACAGAGATGAATAAACCTACATCCTTTACCCAGGGGATCCACCTGCAGGGCTTTCAGTGATCACATAACCATCATTCAGGCAGAACTGTGACACTTCGTGCTGTAAGCGAGTACAAACCCTGGTAGAGGTTGAGAAGAAGGAGAATCAGGTGGAGGGATCACGGAGGCCTTCCTAAAGGAGGTGATGCTGAAGCTGGCCTTTGAAGGAGCTGGGCCTGAATAACCCATTAGGAGGAGCTCACAAGGACATAAGCTCCAGGAGGGCGGGGACCTCGTCCGACATGTCTCTGGAGGTGTGCCCAGGGCCTGGCGCGGTGCCTGGCGTACAGCAGGCACCTATGAAGTATCGACTGGAAACAGCAGAAATCCCAGCCCAGAGAAACAGAGCAAGCTGATGCACAGCCCTATTCTCGGGACGGGCGTTTCTTCGAGGAACAGTCACTCAGCCGAGCAAGCACACAAGACAGAGAACCACGAAGGTGGCGCCCGGGTGGAGGAGGGGGGCCGTCCCCGACAGGAGACGAGCATCCGTGACAGAGCTCCGTGGTAGGAAAACGACAGAGGCAGACTCGCTTTCATAAAACCAAATCAACTGCAGGCCTTAACGTCACCAGCAGAACCCTCACACGTCCCAAGTGAGGGGACACCGCCTAAGCCAACAAACGAACCTTCCACGTGTCTGGGTGCCTAAAAGCGAGCATCTGGGGGGACGCAGCACGGGAGCAACGCGGCACATAATACGAACCTTCAGTGAAGAGGCCGCCCACCGGGAGACCTGACACGGTCTCTGTGTCCCCCAAACGTGCAGGGTTGTGGAGAAGTGAGAGCTCTGGGCCGGGTGGGCAGCTGAGGGCCGTCGCCCCGACACGCAGACCTCGCCCCCGGTCAGCAGCCCCAGCGGCCTTAGGCGGCACGAGGCGATGAACTGCAGTCCGTCACCAACGCCTCATGGGACCCGGCTGGCTTTGCAAGTGTGATTCTCAGGGCATCCCTGCCTTGCTTAGGAAAGGAGATGGTGGTGGTCAAAATGGTTCAAAAAGAAAAAGAAATTAGAGACGACACTGCCTAGCTTCTCTCTGTGTGCTCAGCTGCATAGGAGTTGGTTCTCTGCACTTTGAGAAGTAGGTTCAAAAGAGATTTTTTTCCCTCAGTTGGCAGGTTGAGCATTATAAACGTGGCCGTGGTCTGACCAGTCCAGCCTAGACCCAGGAGGGAGGCAAAGCTGTCCAAGGTCAGAGCTCACCAGTGCTGCAGACGAAACGCTGTTCTCAGGGAATAGCGGTTCTCTTCCTGAGCTGCTATTTATCGTCACTTAAGTGACACTATTTCACTTTACTGGAATATTCATGACTTAAAAATATGCTAGCAGCAATTACAAACTAAGAAGAAAATTTTGTCGTTTCTTAAATTTTACCTTGAGAAACTATTTCGTTTCAGAAGTCTGAAAATGTAGAGGGAAAATTTCTTCACCTGTCTCTAAGATTAACAGATATTTCGTGTTGTGCAGATCTGATACATTAGTCACAATCCGGGGGATTAGCAATGAAAAAAATAACCACAAACTAAAGCAAACAGATACATTCCTTCTCTCTCCAGTTTGTTTTTAACAATAATACTTAATTCTTCATGCTGTTTGACACTTTCCAAAAAAAAAAAAAAATCTTATTTTTTTCTTTTCAACATAGAAACTCATTTTGCCCACATCAATGGATTTTAACAGTCCATTTACATGCTCTGTGACATAATGCATAAATCAGATTTTAAAACACTTAAAAATTACTTAAACTTAAGTCAATTATTAATAGAATGAAATAAAGGACCTATTATTTTTCGTTACCTTAAGAACAGACTTTGACCACTAGACCCACTGCTCTGATGCAAATTTTAAATTAAATAACATGTCCTAATGACATCTAGTAGAATTAAGGTCTCCAGTGTTACTGGGCAAAAGGTAAGCGTGACGCACACGATAAACGAGCTTTCGGCGGTCTCCTTGGGAAGATCCTAATTACTGGTCTGCACACAGGTGCCTCACGCAGCTGAGCTCCCGGTGGCTGTGACACGCTGTGTCTGAAGGGTCACGGTCGGGCACAGACGCTGCTGGGAAGGCCCCCTTCCTCCCTCTAAGACCCCTCTCTGTTCAGGCGGATTGTGGGTGGCTCAGGCCAATGACAACAGTAATCCTAGGGCGGAGGCCCACGGCCAGGCTCTGCATCTCCCTTTCATGACTGCAGTTCCAGCTGGGTAACTGTCAGGACAGGAAACCACCGTGACCTAGACTCCAGGCCACACGCGGGCGGGCGCTGGGTCTGGTTTGTTTACAGCTACGTGCTCAGCTGGCACATCCCTGGAGCTTAATCAGTTTATGTTGAATACATAACGAATGGTCGGGACTTCGCTGGCGGTCCAGTGGCTAAGACTCTGAGCTTCCACTGCAGGAGGCACAGGTTCGATCCCCGCTTGGGGAACTAAGATCCTGCATGCAGCCAAAAAAAAAAAAAAAAAAACAACAACCGAACGGGTGAGTCAGTGAATCGATTGCCAGCTACAGGCTATTTTCCGGCCTGAGCTCACGAGCCTGATAACTTACGCTGACCCCGTGAACGGTGACGTCCTGACTTGGTGCTATACCCCACCAGTCTGGAGACGAGCTACAGGTCACATCTAATTTTAGTCCAGTTTGTGAGTCTGTGAACTATGTACTAACAAGATGGTAACTCAGAGTAGATGACAGCTGTCCCTGTACCGGCCTGCGCTAGGCGATGCCTTCTTGCAGGCGAGAGCCAGGCCCAGGAGCCCTTGGTGAGGGTGGGGAGCACGTGAACACCCCCCAGCACGTGTGGTGTGGGCGAGGCGGCAGAAAGAGGGGTCGGGACCGAACTCACCTGAGAAAGACGATGGAAAACTCATTTGTCACTCAAGGCAATTGTACTGTTCCTGTTCCCATCTTCAGTTACCATCTCTTGCCTTCCCCTCAACTCCTACTCTCTTGGAAGACAAAAAAGACTCAACACTCAGTACATTCAGTTACCGCTGCCTTTCCACCCTGTCACCACCGTCCATGTCTATGAGGATGCCGGCACTCAAAACACGCCTTGTTGGGATGTGCCTTCCTCTTCCCAGCCTGGGGACACTCCGCTGATGCAAGGTCCAGGTGGGAGATCAGCTGAGGACGTCGGAAGGACTCTGGACTTGTCACAGGGTCTGAGTTTGAGACTGGCTCTGCCACGCCACAGCCCTGACCCGGGCCAACATCCTGGCACCTGAATTCCCTCATCTCCCAGGGCTATGGTAGGATTACAGGAAGTAACGAGAAGGAACGAGCTTTGCAAATTGTAAACTGCTATTTGCAAACATAAGACGGTTGAGGCAAGCTTCTCCCGGACTCCCTGGTAGCACAGAACTTGCTACATTACATGCATGCAAACTGTGAGTACCCAGACGACGGCGATGTGGATTAATGGTTTTCTAATCACAGGCCTAGCGTGGTAATCAGCTACATACTCAGAATCATTTTTAGACCTATGAAAGATGAGTGAAGCAACGTAGATGAATTACTTCATTCTGTTTCCATTTAAAAAAATAACTTGTCCCTTATTAAGAGGGCAGGGTAAACTGTAGCATAAAGATACTGTCAGCACGTCCCACTCATTTCAAAAGACGCTCATGTGTGTATAAGAGAAAGCCAGTTGTGAGCTGCCTGAAGCCCTAAGAGGGGAAATCAAAGTTTCTCTTATTTTGAAGGGAAAACAACTCCACAAAGATGGTTCTTTGCTGAAGTCAGAGTTCACCCAAAGTCCATGCTAGATTTCTTCTTAAAATTAAGAAAAAAACTAAAAAAAAAAAAAAAAAAAAAAAAAAAAAAGAGGGGGAAGCGGGAGCCCTGCCCCTCCGGCCGCCCCAGAAGAGTTCCACCATGGGAACACACACAGCCCCAAACTGCTGGGAGGAGGGAAACCACCCTCGAGTCCCAGTCTCGGCAGTTGAGACATCTGTGATTAATAAAGCCTTTTTTTTTTTAAATGTAAGAAAAAAAGGAAAAGGGACCGTATCCTGCTAGCTGCAGACTGAGGAAAGCATCACGTTTCATTTTAACCCTCTCCTCGTTTTCACGATGGTAAGAAGGCGTGAAGATGTTCCTAAGCGTCCCAGAGTACAGACCGGATTGCTGAGGATGCTGTCCCTGAATTCAAAACGCCAGCCCCTGAGTTTGAACACGCTTCACCAACGTGCCCTCCTGCTTGCCTTCATTTCAGCCCTAGCAGCACAGGGGCTCCAGGAGGACAGAGATCGCTGCTGCTTTGTTCAGACTGTATCTCTAGAGTATAAGGTTTGCCTTTCCCTTCAAGCGAGCGCCTCATAGGTTAATGGTCATTCGAAGCAATGGGGCAGCGGTTCCAGCCTCTCCCTGGCAGGTACTGGGCGTGGGTATCTGACAAGTCCTCCAGTTTCCTAACAGTGAAGTGACTGCGATTCCTTACCAGGCTGCTGCAGGGAAAAGGCACAAAAACGGTCTTTGTAAACATATAGCCTAACACAAACACGAGGCAGTACTCACATTTTTACACAGAAAAAGAAACTGCAAAAGACAAGCAATAAAATAGGATGCAGTGGGGTGGTGAGATGTGTAAGGATCCCTCTGAAAGACAGGCACCCCGGGCTGAGAGCAGGAAGAAAGAGCAGCTGGAGAGCAAAGCCTGATCTCTCCGACGGCTGGCGCTGCCGCCTTCGCTGTGTCACCGAGCGTCTGCTGTGACAGGCACCCTGCACTCTGCAGCATCAGCCAGGCGTGCACAGATGGGACCCACGCCGATGGCCGGTCACGTCTGAGGCACGACCACCGCGCAGAGGCGCACGCTCAACACTGGGACACTTTCCAACAAACAGCTGACTCACATTTCAATCGCTCCTCCACGGAGGCTCCCGGAACGATTTTAGCTGACTCGTTTTAAAGAAAGACATTCCCATCTTTCTGTCCATTGTAGGTGTTCAAAAATATCTGTCAAACGAACCTTGCAGGGCTGTCTTGATGCAAACTCCGAACAGGGTAAGCTGAACTCAGAGCCTGGCACCCTCCCGAAGCAAAGTGCTAATTTACAGTTCTGGTTGTAAGGACTTAAAGAAATGCTTATTTAGCCGTTATTGCTATGGGCTAGAAAAAGATAATTCAAGGACACTTTGGGGCTGAAAACAATTCCATCAGACCATTTTAGAACAGACTGGGCAGGGTTTGATCAGGTATGCCTGGCCTCTGGCAGTTTCTCAAACCACCGTCTTGTCATGAATTCAACGCAGCAAATCACCTTTTATTTAGGGAATTCTTCCACTGTATCAGGAAGGTTGTAATGTACATGGGGAAAGCGGGTCTACAGATTACTTATAAACCAAAGAGAGAGTAAGTTGTTAGCCTCTGATTGATGACTGGGTTGGTTAACGTATTTTAGAGCAAAATTTTCTGAGTAAACGACTGTCATCTGTCTCTACATTCTTCAAACTGGATTTTCATTCCCTGCTTTTAGAATCAAGGTAACTTTTTTGGGGGGGAATAATAATTGAAAACAATCACACACTAGAAATTCTCCTGAAGATCACACAAAAAGTGAGGTCATCCTCAATCATTCTTCCAGATGCATTTCTCGGGATCACATCTTCTCTTTGATTTACACAGTGATTACAACTGCCTGGGCAGGCTAGGTGTCTTAATTCACGACAGTGAGGAGTGAGATGAAGCTGGGGTAGTACTTGGAGAACTTTAAGGAACTAAGAAGAAGTAACTGACTGCCTGGTGATATGGTTACACTTTTGGTGGGTCAGGGTATAAGAGCAAGTATTTTATAATACTTTCCCAAATTTAAATCCTCTTTCTATTTGTGAATAAGTATCTGAAAACTCTTCTTGCTAGACTCCTAATTTTCCATTCTGGGCACCTCGCTCATCTTCTGTCTACGAGAGTCCTTGGTTCTTAATTTGTTCCTCAGCACAATAAAGATGCACCAGGGGTCGAGACACAGGCTTGGATAGGACACTGCATCCTCAGTGGGTTATCTGCTGCTCTGCACACCCCTAGGTTCAGGTGGTCCAGGGCTTCACTCCGGGCTGTCACTGTCATGGCAAATGCATGTTAACATGGGAAACAATCTTTTTTAAAAAGTTAGAAGCTGTACAGAGGCACCGAGCACGGATGTGGGATGGTAATGACTGAACACGTGGCATAAGAGTATTAAAAACCAGTTTTACATACTTCGCAATTTGGTGCTGTGGGTCCTCAGTGCAAAAATGGGAACTTTGTCTTTGCTTCACATATGAAGTGAACACAAAAAACATGAAGGAGCAAGATAAATTCCCCAGCTTTTTTTTTTTTTTTTTATAATAATCCCTAGATTTAACCAGAGGTCCAGCACAGCATGGCCACGGATCACGCAGTAATGAAGAACACATGGTCTCTGCTGCCTGAGAAAATGCACATGAATGACCAACACATTCACTGTTCCCTGTGCAGCCCCCTTCCACGAACTCACACCACGGGAGCGCTCACTCGCAGGCCACCTCCCGGGACCCCTGAATGGAAGAACACAACGAAACTACTGGCATCAATTAAAACACTCAACTAGAAACAACTGGACTCAACTGGAAGCAACTGCCCTACCTTTTTCTTTGTGAAGGTTGAAGGCAAGGGTGTGTGTGCACACACAGAGCAGCTGACCCGTTTGGTGCACTAGTCTCAGGGAGTCGTGCCATAAAAAGAGAGCGTCCTCTCACCAACGTGACGAGCAAGAGAGATACAAGGCTTGTAACCCCTACCCAAACAGAACATGCAAATAGAAGCTGCACATGCAATTCGCTCTTTGAATCTTAGGGAACCTCTAAATGCTATTTATTCCTAGTGTGGTTTCTGAAAACACCTAAAACATTACACAGTCTTTGGAAAATGTGGCTATGTCACAAACACAAAATTTCAAGCGTTGTTTTTCCTCCTCAAATTCATTCCTGTGAGAAACGCTAACCTGTCAGAATTTCTAGTCAAAACCCATCTCATTTTAAAGGTTTTCCCTCCATCTGAATTTCACTGCTTGAACTTCCAAAAAGGAAATGTGGAGAAATTAAATAAAGATAAAAGCAGATGGCATAATCCTTTGCTTGGCTAATCAGATGAACAGGATATCACACACTGCCAAAGCGGAAAGCTGAAAACACCCCAGAAATGAAACGATGAGGAAGGAGTCATTACTGACAGTGGATAATGGAAAGGACGGGTTGTCTGGACCAATATAAGGAATTTAATACAAATCTAGTGAACTGAGTTACGAAGCCCGCAACAAAATCGGACCTGGCTCATCTGTGGGATCAGGAACACTCTAGGTATCAGTGGGTCTGCGGCTGGTGACTGTTTATCACCAGGCTGTTCGCCTCCAGGAAGAAATGAGATTGGGAGCTGCCATGCCTGGTGACCGGAACGCTGGGAGAGGGCAGCCGCGTGCCAAGGGGCAAAAGGGGCCGTGGCAGAGAGAGGGGGCCTGACGAAATCCCCCGGCACCGCTGTGCTATGACCTGCCTGCCTGACGCCCTCCCAGGGGTGGGACGGGGAGGGGCAGGAGCACCTGGGTCACCTGCTGGCCCGGAGCAGACATCCTGGAACGGTTAAAACCATACCGTCACAAAACGACGACTGCCAGAAAGCTCTCTTCTTTCGAATGCCAGTGTTATGCCGGGGCTTACTTCTAAGGGGATCTTTCTCTACTCTGGACAAACACTGGCCTTGTTTGAGGAGAGTTTCTAGCCCACGTTCCTGTCTCCTTGGAATGACAGGGCCATTTTCTCTGTGTTTTGGTTTTCTTTTGTTTTGGTTTTTAATGTGGACTAGCCCTTGAAATATATATTTTTGGGGAGATGAACAGCAGGCTTTTCCTGCAACCAAAACTCTATGCTGCCACAGAAGGGGAAAGAAATTCCTGAAGGGCTATCTTGCCAGGGAGGGCTGGGAGGGGGTTTGGGCTCATTCCTGACTTTTTATACAAGGACAAAAGCAGATGTTTCAAGATATCTCTGCTGGATGAAAGAGAGACACTTTTCCAAAAAAAATTACATAAAAGTGAGACCAGAAACACACACACACAAATCTTGCAAGCGGCAGACGTTTACATCCCCATCCTGACACTCTCCCAGCCCAGCCCCGATACTCCGAATGGACGGGTCCCCCCCCCCGGGTCCCCCCACCGCCACCGGGGATGTCTGAAGGGTGAAAGGCCGGTTAGCAGCAGCCTCACGCAGAAAGCTCTCCAGCCAGTGAGTGGTCCTGCTGCCCACCCCGCGCCCACGCGGCGCTGGCTGCAGGTGAAGTCCTGGGCCTTGGAAGTGACTGATGACACCAGCCCTGACACCCAGTGAGGGCAGAGGTGGGGGAAGGGGGCCCTCTGACACCTCACCTGGCTCCACGGCCCCCTCCTAGGTGATTAAACGAAAGGTGTCGGCCCGAGACCAGGCTGCTTCTGTGGAGGAGGTCCTGCAGGAGAGGGTGCTGCCCCGGACCGCCGTGACCACACCGCCACGCTGGCGACGAATGACATCCCGTGGCCCGCTGCTCTCGCCCAGGGCTGCGTAAACGCTTAGAAACCGGAAAAGCTCCGAAAGGCGCCTCTGTCTGTTCGGCTTTTTCGGAGGCTGAGATCCTCTGTGTTCCCCCCCAAAAGTCAAATGGCTGTTCTTTTCTTTATGCAAAGAAAACATAATTAAAAAAAAAAAAATTTCTGCGTCTTTCTCAGATTGCTTAGTATTTAGTATACTGCTGACTTAGGGATAATGAGGTTTTCTCTGTGATAAAACGGTGGGTTGTTGATTCTTAATTTCTTGATTTGGGAAGCTATTTCCAAGGCAATACAGTATTTATTATTGCCCTGAATGGATAATCATCTTTTAAGGGAACAGAAAGTTAATTTGCGGGGGGAAAAAGGAATCACATGGTGCTCACAAAATATTCCCTCCATCTCATCCTGGCTTTCAGAGGTTCTTACACTGCTAATTAGAAACATGAATGTTTAACCCGTGGGCAAAATTGTTCCTGCTGTCAAACACAAAGTGTTAGTCAGTGGAAGATCTAATCTTATTTGAAGGAGGCTGACATTTGGAACTGTATTCTTCATGATGGATATTGATGCTTTCTATTAATGTCTTCACATTGTTGAAAAAGATAAAATAACTTGGGTTACCCTCTTAAAGAGGAAACCAAAGAAGTTTTTTAGGGGGCAGTTTGTAGATTTTTTAAGTTGGACATGGCTCTAGGCGAAGCCAGGGACATGCAAAGACATTCCGCTGCAAAATGGTTTAAGAGAACATTATGCAGTTAGTGATTTAAACTACGTGATTGATTTATTTCAGGTGGTGACAGATTTCTCTTCATTCGTATATAAATTTATTATTATTTTTAATTGAGACCAGATTCAGAATGCCAACATGCGAGTCTTTTTCCTACATTCCAGAAAATGCATGTATTACATAAGAACATTTCTAACCAAAATATGCTATAAACCACACAAGCTTATAAACGTTTTCTTAGAGCCACATAACTCATTCTTAGAGCCCGAGCCCTATACTCATTTTTACGGAGCATCAGGAAACAGAAACTGGCCTTGGAGTGTTTTGCAATCAGCTTGCCAAGCACTATCACTCTTCACGTCATCCACCCAGCAGGTTAGCTGAAGTTTCGGTCTCAAGGGACAGAATATTAGTTTAGAAAGAGTTACAGCTGTGGAGAATGAGGAAATGGACGATTCCATCCCCCCAACCCCAAAACCACAAAGCAAGTATCTAGTACATTATATTCTAGGGTCCGTGGTTGTTTGGTTCAAAATCAGAGAGCCAAAAAGCCCTAACCAATTAGGAATTCCTTTTACAACTGTATTTTAGTAACACCTTTACCAAAGGCAAAATGCTGCTCTAACTAAAACTAAGCACTTGAAAACGGGATTAAAATGTTAACCACACAATTGTGGCCTTTTGCCCAATTGCGTGTGTGTATCCTGCATCCACAATCCACTTCCAAGCACACAGAGGGTTAAGGGTTGCAATCCCATAACCTTATCTCGTTTGATTTTATGACATCTTGCCCCCTCACTCCCCTATAAGAACTGAAGGGCACTGAATTTTATTTTTCAAATTATTATTTCATACTTTCTTGAGGACTGCCCACTCCCTCTCCAGGATATCACATACTAACACAACAACAACAAAAGCCAAAACACAAAAAGAAAAGAGGATCGGGGCAACTGTTTCTAGAGTTCTTCATGTCTCCAACACCGGAGGCGAAATCTCCATCTGTGCTGTGTCCCAGGAGGAGCGCGCAAGGCCAGGGCGGCCTTCTAGCATCCCCCGCACTCCTCACGCATAGGTTGTCCCGTTAGCACCTTCCCCACGTCGGTGTTACTCAAGCAGCTGAGCAACTACAGTGGGAAGGAAGGAAGGGAGGCCTGGAGTTATTCCAGGAAGGAACAAAGCCACCTCAGAGACAAAGGGAATGAAAAGAACGCCTCTGCTCTGAACACCAATTAACGGCACAAATGCTGTGCTTGGCTTTAATTAGTGCCCGGTGTGATAGAACGGCACTGCTGAGGACCGGGGCGGCGGTGGGGGGTGAGGGTGGCGGAAGCGGGGCGGGGGGTGGTGGAAACGACAGTAGGAAACAACCAAACAGCCTCCGCACGGGGCAGGGGTGAGCAGGGCTGGGTAAGCGCTGTGTGCCCGAGAGAGACAAAGGGAAAAACCTTCAATTTCCAGTTCTACGTCATAATGAGCACCGTCCCTCCTTGTTACTAAAGACTCTTCTTCAACTTCACATGTGCTTCTGGCCATTGGGCCATTTCTTAAAATAATCCATCAGCTTATTTAAGAGATAAAAGAGGAAGGGGGGTTGCCTGGAGGCGATGTCCTTTGTCTCAGATGTTTCTCAGTGGCTCCATCCTTAGAAGGAAGCATGACTCTGGTCTTTTTGCAACAGGTCCATTTTCATGACAGTGTGAACCGTTACTACTATTAACAAGATGTGACAATAGAAACTTTCTTGAACCGTGCACTTGAGAAAATGGACGGTGGAAAGCATTGAGAGATGATGTCTTCCAGTCAAACTTTAAAAGTATCAATAAAAGAGACATCATTTTTTCATATAAAAAGCCTAAAAATTTGTCTGAACATTGTCCCTGGTTGCCTGTGGGCGTTCTCACCTCCCCTCTGCTGCTCCATATGTCTGTGAATTTTCCTTTTTTTTTTTTCTTTAAACCCTTGGCATACAGTTTCAGAGAAACACCAGCTCTGTGTTGGGCTGGTACCCTGTGTTCACGTTTGTGCGGTTTTATGTGAGGACTGTCAGAACTGGGGAGGAGCATCTGGGCTGTGGCCCCTCAGCCCAGCCTCTCCCGCCCATCCTCAGAGGCAGGAAGGGGAGGCGGGAGCCTCGGAGGATGAACTCCCAGGCGCATTACCCGCCCCCAGGCAGACGGTGCCGGGTCCTCGGACTTACCACCCGGAGGCCAACTGGAGCACCTGGAGGAAATTCTTCAGAATAAAACGCCATAAACGGGTGTCCCCACAAAGCCTAGCCGAAGGGATAGAAAGAGCACACACCGAAGGGAGCCGACAGCTGAGGAGGAGGGGGCCTGGTCCTGGTCCGCAGAGAGGAAAGGATTCCAGAACAAGGCAAGGCCGCTTGGTCTGGAGGCTCCTAACCTGGGACCTTCAGGGCACTTGGAGGGAACTTTTCAGCCTATTTTCCACATGAACTTCAAAAAGCTTTACTATTTCAAAATTTGTATATTCACCTTAAATAAGGCCCAATAACTTAACGTTTCTTTGCATTCTGGCTGGAAATATACATGTATACAAATTCGGCACGTAACACTTCCTCCCCCCGCCCACCAAACTTGTCCTCATAAGCTCAGAGGGACAAATACACCTTTGATTAAGTGAAAAGTGAGAAAACGAATTAAAATTATTTTATAATTGTGGTTTGTCTAAAATAAAGAAAAATAACCTTTAATGTAGTAGTTTTTGAAGAGCGTGATAACCATAGCAGCAGCAAGCTTCCTTTTTTTTTTAAAAATTTTTCAGGCGAGGAAACTGCAGTTGAGCAAGATGAGCAAGGTTCTGGCTCACTCTGGCGGCGGGAGCCCAGACTGGTGGTCTGCTGTGCACATACACACTACTCCCATTGTGTTACCGTGCAGACCATGCCTTAAACGCGGATTCACTTAAAATACTTAAAGAGCAAAAAAGATTTAAGATGGAATTTAGTTTGCACGGTACTTGCATGCAACAGTCAGTCTTCATCGTGGGAACAAGACAGTACTGTGCCGAGTGCTTCTGTGCTTTCGCTTCCTCGCAGGAGACCGATGGCCTGTGCGCTGGCTCCTTGATGTGAAGTGGGCACTGCTGCTAACCTGCATACTTTTAGAACAAGTTTCACATTCTTATATTTAGTCTTTGAAAGGTTTGTCCTTCAATTTACAAAAACAAAAACTGCGCTGGTGAGAATCCACACTCCTCATCGAAAAAGAACAAAGACGACTTGAAGAGAGTTCTAGAAGAATGTTGAGGCACACAGCTCCCTGTGTCCAGGGGTCTGTTTAACGTTAAGGAGGATCACTACTCTCTGTTTTTCCAGCACTGGGATAGATTCCATGTGTCCCATAAACGGGAATGCTCATTTCAGAATGAGAACCAACTCAATAGTCCCACTATCTTATCAGTATGAATGGGCTCTCCCACTGGAACCCTCTTAAAAGATAATTTATCGTTCTTCTTGACCTCACCTTCTCTTAAGTCCTTTTCCTAACAACAGCTTAGCAGTAAAACTCTCAGGGCTTATGGCTGTGTGAGTGACGGGAAATGGCAACATCTGCAAATAAAATTCCAAGCGAGACTAATTCACATTTGGACAAGGAGAATGCCCCACTGCATACGTCAGAAAGCAGAAAAACTGCCTTTTCCCAACGTACTCCAATAAATGAACTCCCAGATTGCTGCCGGCTATAAAGAAAGGCTTTGCAATCACTCTCTACGATTTGTTGGGTATTTTAAAGTTACTTTGGGATTCATTTCTTGAGTATTACTCAGAATCATCATTTTTCATTTCCCAATCTGATGCGTGTATATGTCCCCATGATCAACTGAATGAGTGGAATCAGAATGTGTTAAAATATCACTCTGATATAACATGGTATTCAGGAAATTGCCTAGGAATTACTATGAAGGTTTAGAAAGAGATGGACAGTCATATTTCTCTAGGGAAAAAAAAAAAATCAAAGTAGAGTTTTGCTTTCCTCTTCTAGTCTTTACTGTGAAGAGATTAGTTTTTTTTTTTTCCCCCCATGAAAATTCTAGTGGACATCTATTTCTTTCCAAATTTGTGTTAGCTTAAAACTTTTGTGTGACAGCTTGGATAACATCACCTGGAGTTTCCATTATAGTCTGAGAATTACCAGGACAAAAATATATCCAGGGGAAACCCAAATTACAACAGCATAACGATCCTCCTGTATGTAAAAAGTTAGTTTAATCATGTCTCTTCGGAAGAATTCCTAAGGATCTAAAATGCTGCTAGGATTCAAAATCCCCTCTATAAGAAGAATGCCATGTCTTCTTAAAATCTTAGCAAAATTGTTTATTAAAAATATTTTGGTCTACACTTTGGGGATGTTTATGATCCACTGAGAGGGGTGCTCTATTGCTTTTCCCATTTTGCACACAAAGAAGTGAAGTTCAGAGAGAGAAGGTCATTCCCTCGAGTCCCAGAGTTACTGGGTGACTGAGACTTTAAATCTGACTTTTGACATTATCGGTTGTTCTTTTCACTGCACAGACGTTATTATTTTCAATAAAGAGACCTTACAGACCATCTACTTCCACCCCCAGGGCAGATTCCCAGTGCACAGAATCACCAACGGGCCTGCCCAGCTTGGACCCCTCCAGAAAGGGAGGCCATTCTTGAACAATGTAATTAACATAAATATGACAAAAGTTATGGTCAGTGACTTAAAAATGCTTTGATAGCTTTGTGAACAAAAAAATACGAGGAATATTATCAAAACCCACGTTCACACCAACAAAGTCAATATTCACATAGCCGACACCTCCTTTGGGGCTCCTTTGGGGCCCGTTAATCAAAGAAACTTGGTTGTTTTCCTCTGGCATTTCATGCACAAACATGTAAACAGTGCCATGTCCCCTTCAGATGCTCAAAGCACATTTCTGCGCCTCCCTCTTCCTCGGATCCCCCCTTCTTTGGTGGGTCCCTCCACCTCCACCTTGTCCACTGAGCTCACAGTACACTGAAGTGCCCCCAAAGGTCTCGCCAGGTCCCCTGGGCCCTCTCCTGCTTGCTGCCCACTTCTAAGTGCACGTGTGAATAACAGCGGGTGGGAGAGTGAAGGCAAGCATTAAATGCACACCAGGCCAGCACCAACGTCCTGGTAGAAGCCATCCCGGCTGGTATGCAGGAGACAGCCTGTGAGAAATTCCTTTCCATGGCTGTACAGTCTGGACAGATGTCAAAGGCGATGGCTGGAAAATTAGCCTCCTCTGGAGCACTGCAGGGCAGGGGTTCTCCGCGACCCACAGACCTGACTTCTTCCCTAGCTTCATTCTTTTGTATCCTATTGCCTTTTCCTCAAAGTGGAATTTATCTACTTCTCAAATGACCTTTGCAGGAATCATGTTTTGTTGTCTTGACTCCAGTTCTGTGTATAAACCGCAGCCTGGCCCACACACTCCCCTGAAATAGACTAGTGGTTATTGGGAGACCCGCTCCCCGCATATAACTTTATACTATCTTGTTATATGGCTGCAGTTCTTAAGAGAAGGGAACAGAGACGCTAAATATACATGCAGGACACCTGAACAGCTTGAAAACCCTAAACAAAATTAAACCTGAAACAGACATACGACCACAAGAAGGCAATTTGTAGCACAGATTACTTTAGACTGTTTTATGCCATTTACAAGAAAAACAGGGATAATCAAAGCAATCCCCAGATATTAAGAATAACTTACAACAAAGCAGTCAATCAACACATCACTGCACAGAGCCCAGTTCCCGTTCCTCATCCCCTTCCTAGAGGTCCCCCGCAAAACCTCCCCGCGCAGTCCCTCTTACAAGGCGGTGGGCAGATTACGCATCCCAGCGGTCAAGCACAGACCCTTTCTGTTTTCAAGCCCACCGCCACCAATGAGGCGGCTGCCTGGAAGAACACAGCCCGGGGAGAGCAGCTGGGGCTGCAGGGAGGTGTGTACCTAGGTCCAGGATCCAGTACTTGCAGGTGCCGGGCTGCCCGCCGCTGCGGTAGGCTGTGCTGACGGCCGAAAGCGAGTCCAGCGGATCAGCTGGCTTAATTCCGTTTGGCATGGTGCGGCGGGGCTGACCCGAGCCTAAAGGCTCCGCACCCTGACCCGCCCTACGCCTCCAGGCAGCCAGAGCGACCCTGGGGGCAGCGAACGGGCGCCAGTGCCCCGGGCACTCAGACGCAGGCGTGAGGGACCGCTCCCTCTGCCTGGCGGCCCAGCACTGCCTTGCAGTGGGCTTCTCGTGTGGGAAGAGCCAGACGCCGCCGTGGATTGCCTTATACCGCAGTCACTCTAATCGGAGCTCAAGGAAATTCTGCAGGCGCGCTGGGAGCCAGATGTTTCTCCTCTCCTACACAAGCCAGAGCTGCGACTTCCTGACTCAGGGAGACGTCAAGTGCCAGCTGCCCTCCCCTCACCGGGCTCTCTGACTTGGGCTTTGTGTGCCTCTCGATGGAGGGCTTCTCTGAGACACACAACAAACAGTGCCTCCTGATGTGACTTGATAACAAAAAGAAACGTAATTCGGTCTATAGCCAACTGGTTACATCACTGAACTGCAATGCCTCGCCTCGCTTATTAAAAACATATCTTCATCCTTCCTTACAAAAAGCAGCCGTACGAGTGAAAATAAATATCCTTACTTGCGATCTGTAAAGGCGTTTTTAGTAGAGCATCTTAAAAGCTTACTTTTGTCCTTTTCAGAAACTGGATATTTAGCCTACAGAAACCCTCACTGTCTCTATGAAAGTTTACATGTGTCTTCTCCCCGTCTCACACAGCACAATGGCTTCTTAGGGGAGTATCCATTGTTTAACAATCACCAAGTCGGACTTTTCAACGTCTATGCTAAGTGGACGCACTCCCTCTCCTGTTTCTCATTAATTCGAGAAGCACGCACACGGCTCTCCAACCTCGACTTCGTGGCCCTGCTCCTGCGGTGAGACAGTCACCTGGAATACTCTTTACACATCTAAAACTGTGACGTGGCCCTCAGTTTCCTCAACATTCTCCGAGGGGGGATTATTGAATAGTTTCCTTCTCATTTTAGGACAATTAAGAACTATTTAAAAAAGGAAAAGAAGAGAATAAATCCAGGGCGCCCAAAGAAAGCTGTCCCCGGCACTGTAATACCTCCCTAAAACAAACTGCTACAAAGTGGCGTTTGTCATTTATAGGCCCACATTAGGCCTCTTATTCTTCTTAAAAGACCAGAAACAAAGCGTAAGGTTGTTTTTCCTTATAAATGGTCCCGTGATAGATCCAGATGGCATACTTATGCCAGGACCAAGCAAGAGGCGGAATTCTGCACAGAGCACTTTTTATGCAAGAAAAGAAAACTTTATTACTGAATAAATAACCCTCTCTCTTGTTGGCAAAAAAAGCAGTAAAAATTATGTCCTAAAGGAAATCAAGTTAACTGACATTCTAGGGTTTCATTTGCTACAACCTTTATTAAATATTTTACTTTGTCCCTTTCCAAAAATACAGACCGCCAAGCGAGGGCCATTAATTAAAAAACAGAAAAAAAAAGAGCTGTCAGGGAAATTAATTACTTTATGTGTAATATATGTTCTCTACTCAAGAGGCAGGGAATGATGTTTAAAAATGAACAAAATAATTTTGGCTAAGATATATGAGAAGTTTCCTCAGTGACTGCTCTCTTCAAATTTCAAGTTCACATCTGTCAGAGAAATGTAGCACAGCAGGAGTAAAGGAAGGAAGGAAGGAAGGAAGGAAGGAAGGAAGGAAGGAAGCTTTTTCCATCTCCTCCTTCCTTCTATTCATGGAAGTGTGAGATTACAGAGTGTTTACTATGTAATTTTGAAAAAAGTAGTAAAGATAAATTATGTCAACTAATGGTACCACATGGCCCTCACCTGGAAGTGGTGATAATCTAACCGCTGGACAGACAAACATGGAACCAACTGAAGTGCTGATGTGAATAAGTGAAAGGGATGGGAGAGGATTGAGGAAAAGGAAGAAAGTCCAAACAATTGGCAAATGCTTCCTGGAAATAAGTTCTGCCTCTAAGGCGTGTTTCTGCCTCGGTGGTATGAGCGGGACTCCAAGAGTCTGAACCAAGTTCAGGTGAGAAAGACGCATGGGTGACCTCAGCTGAGCTGGGAGGCAAAGCCTGTGGGAACCGCGGCCCTGAGGGTGGGAGGGAGCAGGTGGTGGGAACAGAGGCTGGGGAATTCAGGTGACTGGCTGTAAAAGAGGCGATAATGTGCCATGACCAGAAAGGGAAGCTCCAGAATGGGTGGAGTGGGGCTAAAGCTCCAGCACAGAATGAGTCTATCTGCAGCGTGAGTGTGAGCTAGCGGGCAGGAAAGGTGGTCAGGAGACCACGACAACAGTGTGAGACCCGGGAGTGGGACAGAGCACTGAGCTCATGTAGGACAGATGGAGGTGAGCTTTGCAAAGAAGGCAGACAGACATGGAAACTGACTAAGTGGGGTGGGTTAAAGAACAACATTCTAGGCATGTGGCAAAAGAGGAGATACGCAATGTAGAAATTAAAAAGTGGACTTTGTGAAGGAAAACAAGAAATTCTGTTTTTTTTGGTATTTTTGCTGCTTTCATTTGATGGCTAGACATATAATTAAAAGCGTCACAAAAGAAATAGAAGATGCACTGCCGAAGACAGTGCTTTTAAATGCATTAACCCAGTGTTTCTCTGTAAGGCTCAACAGCAAGGGGTGCTGGGAAGAAAAAATAAGACGTATCTGTATGTCAGAAAACCGGGGGTGTTGACTCTTGGAACCATGGTTATGTTTCACACCCCCCCAAAGAAGTAATTAAGATCAATGAGGATTGGGATATGTCCTCTAAATGCAAGGTAAACACAGTAGCAAATGAACCTCGTTGTATTGCCAGGGAAAAACATAACCACACTGCAGAAGGTGGGGAAGAAAAGAGCTTACTAAGCGACTTTGAAAAACAGTATTTTGATTGTATACTGTAAAACCAAAGACAACAAGAATTGTAAGTTCCTGTCATGGGTTGGCAGTGAGAAAAGGTAGCGTTGAGTCTTTCAAAGTCAAGTCATTTTAGGTAAAGAAAATATTTAATTTCCAAAGAGGAAAAAAAATGGGCTTCTGGACTAGGATTGAACAAATAAGTAAACATATTTTGGATAATGAGATGCAGGTCTCTCACTGTCAGAGAAAATGGTTCCAAGGAAGGAAAGGCGGAGGAGAGGCAGAATGAATGCTGTGCTGTTCGACAGAGGTCAGAGGTTTCAGCGTGATGTGAAAGTATGTTTCTTTATGTCTACACACACACATACATATATGGAGAGAGAGAGAGGGGGACGCAGAACATGGCTATAGACATGTGTGCACACATGGGTAGGTGCACATACACGTCTGCTGAGAAGACCTAAAAGAAACAGTTGACCCAGCACTGCAGCAAGGAAAACACAAGATGAGCCAGGAGCACCGTGCATTGCCAGAAAGCAAGGAAGCGCTCCAAAAATGATGCGATGTGTCCAGAGTACACAGAAACCAACCTGAAGGAGCTCCTAACGGCCAAAGCGGGAATAATTTGAGCCACAAAATAAATAATGACAGTATTGGATAATGACTCATAGAATAAAATAAATATCCATGACTCTGTACCAATATAAATGATTGAATAAACAAATGAGGCAGGGGGAGCACTCTTCCTGACAGAATTCTAATGAATAAATTTAACAGGAATGAGGAAGACAGAAAATCACCAGTAGGCAAACGCCACAGTAATTATTGTTGTAGGCAAGACCCACGGATGGATGGAAATGAGTGGGTGAAGGCAAGAGGAGAAATAGAATATTCTCAGTTTCAAAACATCTCCCACAAGGTATTTGTTAACTACAAAGAGAAAAACTGTGACCTCAGAGTGGAGAAATACGCAGATATCACTTTATCCAGGTGACCGAGGTCACCACCACCGGCAAGGAGACACATCTGGGTCCCCCTGCACCCTCAATATGATGCACCGAGTGGGGCACAGCATCATTTTTGTGGTGTTCCTGCCAAAAATGCGTAAGCTCCACTTAGTCATGAGAAAACGTCAGATAAACCCTAACTGGGGGACATCTTACAAAATAAGGGATGACTAATACCTCTAAAGTGTCAAGTTCATGAAAAACCAAAGAACTACCACAGACTGGAGAAAACTAAATACGACATGGGTCCTGGATCCTGAGCCAAAAAGAGACATTAAAGCAAAATCCAAAATCACGTCAGTGGCCTGGTTAACTCGGCTGGATTCCTAGTTTTGGTCACTGAACCAGGGTCATGTGACACGTCACACCAGGGGAGCCAGGTAAAGGGGTGCAGGAATTCTCAATACTAGTTCCGCAACTTTTCCCCAAGTCTAAAATGATCTCAGGACTTCCCTGGTGGTCCAGTGGTTCAGAATCCGCCTTCCAATGCAGGGGACGCGGGTTCAATCCCTGGTGGGGGAACTAAGATCGCACAGGCCACGGGGCAACTAAGCCCACTGGCCACAATTACTGAGCTCGCGCGCCTCAACTAGAGAGCCCGCACGCTGCACACTACAGAGCCCATGCGCCCTGGAGCCTGCGCATCACAAATAGAGAGAAAACCCGCATGCCACCACTAGAAAGAAGCCCACGCACCACAATGAAACATCCTGCATGCCTCTACGAAGACCCCGCGTGCCGCAACTAAGACGGGACGCAGCCAAAAAATAAATAAATAAGTAAAAATTAAGAAGAAAAAAAAAATCTCAAAATGAAAAGTTTAAAAAAAAAAAATTGAATGTTGTTATAGATATGTAAACAGCTAAAGAAATTGAAAGCGTGAAAAAAGTTACCAGAGAAATAGGCAAAGTCAGAGAACTTCTGTGGGGGGAAAAAACCCCTATTAGGGGGCCTTCCCTGGTGGCGCAGTGGTTAAGAATCCGCCTGACAATGAAGGGGACGTGGGTTCGAGCCCTGGTCAGGGAAGATCCCACATGCTGCGGAGCAACCAAGCCCGTGTGCCACGACTGCTGAGCCTGTGCTGCAGAGCCTGCGAGCCACAACTACTGAAGCCCATGAGCCACAACTACTGAAGCCCGTGTGCCTAGAGCCCGTGTTCCGCAACAAGAGAAGCCACCGCAAGAAGAAGCCCGGGCACCACAAGGAAGACCCAGCGCAGCCAAAAATAAATGAATAAAAATAAATAAATAAATTTATTTAAAAAAAAACAACAACCCTGTTAGGCAAATTCATCACCTGTGAACAGAGGGATCTTTGATTTATTGAAAAAAATCTACTGAAGAAATATAAAATCATCCTTTGCACAACTGTGTGTAAAATTATAATAGCCAATCTCATTCTCATGAAAATAAAGGTATTTTTATTTAAATTGGTTGACAAGAAATTCTTTTGGTCAAAATCAATGCCCCCACCACCCAAATTACTTTTCATGTAAGCTTCTCTTGTGATAATTAATCCTCAAATATTTAAAATGAGAACTTCAAATTTCAAGTGCCCGTTATTAATCTGTTCAGAAAAAAATGAGACAAGGTCATTTTTGTCAAAGGTCGTCTCAAAAAAAAAAAACACACAAAAAACCCCCAAAACTCACACCAATAAAATAGGTCCATATATAAATGGTGCTTTATGACATCAGAACTAAAAATATACTTAATGCTATTTGTAAAACTAAAATTCAGATGAACCAAAGGACCTAAAGTCTTTCTATTAAGATTATAGCACTTTTTGAAGAGGGAACAAACATTAATAATTAAGCAGTTAATGTAGGATGAAAAGGTCCTCGAAATCTTAAAAGCCAAAGATGGGATCCGTAAAACAACAGCAGCTACGTTTGGAGATGGAAACTCAAACAACACAACTATGAGGAATATTATTTATAATCTCCTCTAAAAATGAATAGTGTTTTCTTGAGACCTGGAACACTACCGACTATTCTGGTAAGTTTTCAGTAGTCGTATCTTCTAATCCAGTCCTGAAACCTCAACTGTTAGGAGAAGCAGGCAGCGCTGCAGCTGGACCATCCGAGATCCCACTGCTTCGCGTGGCTGCTTCCCATCCTGCCTCCCCGGCCCTGGTTCCCTCCCTTCCCGGCATTTCCTTTCTGTCCCGCGAGCCCACAGCGCTGGCCTCTGCACAGCTGCACAGCCGGGATCGAGTTTCTCAGGTTCCACGCACAAAGATACTCCTGTTCAGAGGACGTTTTGTCCAGTTTCTTACCCCGCAGATAACACCTCCCGCTCTGGAGGGAGGGGACAGGACGACTGAGTCCTGCATCTGAGGGCCCCATTCAGCACATTATTTCCTGCCGCTTTCTAGCGCAGTTGCCAATCCACAAAAGCACCTTTATTGAGGCATTCAAACTCTTCATCTGGGTGCCAAAAATTCGATAGGCTCCTTTTCACTGCTTTACTTACTATCTTTTCACAAACGGTGGGAGTTTTTCTCTTACTTGAACAAAACCAACATTCAAGGACTCCTCTTTCCCACTTTAACTCGCTATGTGACCGTCTCTGTTTGCATCAGCATGTGGATTATTTGCAGAATGGCAATATGAGATGGTAACCTCACAAGAACGTTCCCTAAAAAACTAACAAATACAATAGTGTTCAAAAAATTAGAGCAATGTCGCCAACTCCTGGCAGCCAATACGCGCCTTTCATGTCCCAACTCTGCGAAGCGTCAGAGAGCGAGGACACAGACCACAGAAGCACCCAGGGAGGGGTCAGGGTGAATGGGAAGCCCTGACAGGAAGCTTATCTCTCCAGCTCTTCCATGGAAGGCCAAGTGGCAGATTTTTTATTTTTTTAGGCAGGGAGGGCGGAGAAAAATTTTGCTCCTGGATGCAAATTGATTAAAAAAAAAAAAATTCGTTTTCACTCTTGCTATTGGTTCTTCCATTCACTGACTCACAACAAGCCCCCTGAGGGTCAAGTTCTGTGCCTGACTCACAGAGGAGGGAGAGGAGGGAAGGGGCCTAAAGAGAAGAAAAAGACAGATTTCCATCAAGGTGGCTTCTTCAGGTGGTGGAAAGCAATTAGAATTATCGTATCGTAAGTGAAATCAGAAGGTTGAAAATGGATCCTTCTCAGAGAAAAACGACTGCTGGGGGTGGTGGTGGGGTGGTCTTGGGAATGTCCACAGCCCCCGGAAGGCAAATGGCCTCGAGTGTGGTGGACCTGGGAGACCGGCTTCTGGAATCAGCTCTTCCACAAATATTGCCTGGCCTTGGGCAACTGAGTTTGTCTCTAGAGGCTACAGCTTCCCTCCGGGACCAAAGGCTCCTTCCAGCTTGTATGGAGAGCAGGACCCACAGTGGTTAAGAACTTGGGCCCTGAAGGCTGACCGCTGCTTTTAAAACCCCATTTTCCATCACCTACTAAGCGTGGTCAAGTTAATTTCTCTGTGCCTCCATTTCCCTATCCTAACACAGGAATGATAATAGTATACACTGCCACCGGGGTATCTTGAGGATTAAATGTACAGAAAAGCAGCACAGTGCCTGGCACAGGGCAAGCCCTCAACATATCCTACCTGTTATTACTGTTATTCTTCTGAGGCTCCAACAGTCCCTCTGCTGTAGGCTGATTACGACCCCCCCAAATTCCTAAGTTCAAGTCCTAACCCCCAGTACCTCAGAATGTAACAAATTTGGAGACAGGGTCTTTAAAAAGGTGACCAGGTTAAAATGAAGCTGTAAGGGTGGGTCTTAATCTAATCTGACTGGTGTCCTTGTAAGGACAGGAAATCTGGACACCCAGAGAGACGCCAGGGGTGTACACACAGGGAGGATCACGTGAGGACAAGCAAGAAGGTGGCCTTCTGCAAGCCAAGGAGCGAGGCCTCAGAAGAAACCAACCTTGCCCACACCTTCATCTTGGACCTCGAGCATCCAGGACTATGAAAAAGTAAACGTCTGTTGTTTAAGCCATGCACTCAGTGGTTTTTGTTATGGCACCCCGAGATGACTAATGCAGCCTCTGCCCCCGTCTGATAACAATCTGCTCCATAATCTGGGACTGAAATGGTCCCATTATTTTTGAGGCAGAAGCTAATCTATCTCTAAGAACAGAACTTAATATTCTTCCCTTCTAGTAAATTCAAAGTTCTACAGACTCAGGAGAAGGGGTGGGGGAGGAAAAGGGTGCAACTGAATACACAGGGAAAAGAATACAGAATTCCAGAGCTGCCTTGCAACACAGCCAAGGTGAATGAGCCTATTTACTGTCTTCTCGAATGTCTGAAAGGGCCCTCAGACAACAAACATGCTGGGTCCCCTGTCCTGAGCTTGGTCGGAAGACTTTTGGGAAAATGACGACCCCCTTGAATAGCTGGCCACATGGAACAACCAAGCTGTCCAAAGCATCCCAGCCACCGCTGGTCAGACCACGCTACAATGCGCCTTGAAGGCCCAAGCACCAAAGCATGTCAGAAGATTCCAGGGCAGCCCCGCTCTGTCCAGAGAGCACCAGGAAGGGGGCAGGACCCTTCTCCTAGACAGAGCTGGGTCGGGAGTGGGAGTTCAAAGGTCAACCTCTTGAACCCTCTGACTGACCCCCAGCCTCCCGTACTCTTCTCTTCCCTCCGAAATCTTTTCAGAGTGTCAGTAAAGAAAGAAAAAAGTTACACTGGGGAGGGTTTTAAAAGCAGCATGTTTCAAAATTCACTGTGAAATGTTCATCATTGGAAAGTGAAACCTTCAGAAAGTATAGAGATTATATGGAGACTTCAAAGCCCATTACAACCACGGACAGCACCGTCTCCTGAATGTGTTTCTCACAGGTGACGGGTGGCCTGGATTCCGAGGCAGCCTGGCACGGGTGGAAAGCAAAACAGAAGCGCCACAAAAAGCTATTTTTAGACACACACTACAGGAGGTTACCCATTCTTTGGAAACTACGACCACTCTACATTTAGTGTCAAACTCCTAATTTGCACCTCTTTGACTGAATCTGCAGTAAAATGCAGACACTGGTGAAATATTATTTGCACTAATATTGCACGCTCCTGTGCAGAGTTCTGTGGGAGAACGTCCACCAAAATCTCATCTCACAGGAGTCACACGGAAACTTCTGATGTCATTTACATGAATGATTTTAAAGAGTACTCCTACTCAAGGGGACAGTTTTTGTTTTTCCTAGGTGGGTAAGATGAAATTAGAGAGCTCAAGGGGTTCGGTACAGTGCAAACATCACGACTCTGATCAAGAATTAAAAATACGTAAACGCAAATGTCATTAAATAGCATGTTTACTGTGATTTTTTTTCTGATGTGATTAATTTATGATTCAGGTGACTCTTCTTCAAAAGTTTGTTTTCCATGAATGCGCTTACCCTTCAACCCACCAATCCCACTTGTAGAATTCCGCTGTATAGACAAGCTTGCATATGAAGGAAAAGACACATACACGCAGTGATCCTCTGTGACTCTCTTTATAACAGCAGCAGACCAGAAGCGACCTGGGGTGCTCAACCTTGTACTAGTTACTAACCTAAGCCACGTGCACATGGGAAGCTCTCCTGTCCGTGACAAAGGATGAGGCACGCACCTCTCCATGTACTAAAGTCATTCCTAAAAGGTATGGCTGAGTGATAAAGCCAGGGGCAAAATACTGCCTTTTATGTAGGAACACGGAAGGAGGAATGAATGAATACCTGTTTATCTGTGCCTAACACAGTACCAGATGTAGAAGTTGGGAATGAATAAAAATGGTGAACTATACGTGGCCAGTGGGACTGTGGGAACCAGACTTCTCAGTCTATACCTTTTCAGTTTTATTTTTGAACCACGCGAAACATCTAAAAATAAGTTTTAAAATTTGGTATTTCTTCCCTTCTTTAGAAAAGAAGTTCTGAATGTGGCGTCGCTGAAATTGTATGTAAAGGTTTTGTACTGATGTTCGTTTTTCTGGGACTAGGTACCACAGCTTCCATCAGATTTGATCAGGGACACGTGATTCTAAAGCTTTCCGGGCACGCTGCTTCAGAATCAGCCAGGATCTCTGAAGGTATTTTCCCTTCTCCTTGCCATTTGCAGCTCAACTATTAGGATCTACAGTCAAATCTTTCAAAATTCTGACTGCTGATGGGAAAGTAAGCTCTAGGCACACAAAATAATCACAAAATCATCTCACGTTTCTCAGAACAGAGAAAGGAACGTAGAAGCCAAAGCCAAACACACTTTAGTTTTTCTGGCACACACCTACTTGCCCATGGGCGCTTAGGTGCTGTTTTATCAGGTGTCCTCAGAACCACGATCTAGTAAATACTATCAGGAAACAAGTGCCAACTGACTCTGACTGAAACATACATGAACATCCCCTCCAGGTACAGCATGTATTCATTTTCAAAATACTTAAGAAAACCAGCTCACTGTACTACTGAACAACCTCTTACCAAACACATCATCTCCCTGTAATTTTTCACAGCTTCTGCAGGCGCTAGTTAGAGTGAGTACATTTAAAAGAGAAGCCCCAGTTTGTCTAGTAAATTGCGAAGTCTGGTATGCGTACACGTCAGAAAGGAGGCAGTGAAAACCATCGAGTCCCCAGAGACGTAGGAAGCAGCCACCCTGCCCGGCCCGAGTCACCCTGAACAAGACACGTTTCAATTCTCCCTGGGATCACCTCTCCCCCGATCACATACCTTCGCCTGAGCACTGTGTCATGACCGGCTGTGGGAAGACGGTGTTCGCATTCATTGTTTATGGCTTTGCTATATATATAATTTTTTGTGATCAGCTAATATGGATGGCGTCAATACCTGCTCATGGTTTTTTCCTGTTTTAATAAACACTTTCACGTACAGCTGGAGCATGAAAATACCTCCAACGTGAAGCACTCAAGAGAGCTACGGCCCGCTTATGAGGCTCCGTAATTACACGCTGCGTGCAAAGTGCTCCTTAATCACAGGTCTCAGGCTGATCCCCGAGCCCCGGATCCACAGGGCTCAGGAGAGAGACTAAGTCTTTGTTCTTGGCGCAACTGTCTGTTCCTCGGTTTTTCTTCCCACAGGGATTTACATTAGCAGCTGTTCAAACAGACGAAAAAGTGCTCTTTTCCAAGCTAATTAAAAAAAAAAAAAATACAGATCTTCCATTATATATATTCTTAAAGAACGTGGGCAGATACGGGTTCGAACGTCTATGCATTGGTGGGCCTGGGGTGGATGTGTTTTCTGATTAACGGGGACAACCTGGCACGAAGCAAATGTCTAAACACAGCAGAATCACAATATATTCAACTAAAAATTTTAACATTATTAAAGCCTTTTTAATGCGTTACGTTTTCCAAAAACATACATGTCATTTTTTTTTTAAACTTTTATTTATTATTTATTTATTATGTTTATTTTTTGGCTGTGTTGGGTCTTCGTTTCTGTGTGAGGGCTTTCTCCAGTTGCGGCGAGTGGGGGCCACTCTTCATCGCGGTGCGCGGGCCTGTCACTATCGCGGCCTCTCTTGTTGCGGAGCAGAGGCTCCAGACGCTCAGGCTCAGTAGTTGTGGCTCACGGGCCCAGTTGCTCCGCGGCATGTGGGATCTTCCCAGACCAGGGCTCGAACCCGTGTCCCCTGCATTGGCAGGCAGATTCTCAACCACTGCGCCACCAGGGAAGCCCCATACATGTCATTTAAAAGTCATCAGCAGTCATCAGTGGTAGGAGACTTAGATTCATCCTTGGGGAGGAGGGTTTCATGACTTGGGAAAGATGATATATTTGGGTTGAACAAATTTAAACCAAGTTGTCCCCAATATCCTTGGCGAAATGCAAGAGGCCTGGGACCGGGAGCTCCATTTTTGTTTGCACAGATTTCTATCGAAGGTAGAGAAGCACCTGAGCATCTGCAGGGCTGCTGCTTTTCTGGGTGGCAGGGGGGCTGGGGAGAGAGCACAGGATGAGGCCTTGGCCCCGTGCACAGAGGCCAGGCTTCCTCTCCCAGGATGGGGCGCCCCTCTGCCGGCTGGGCTGTATGCAGCGGATGCCGTCCCAGGAACTGGGAAGGTGGTCTGGATGCGGGTGAGGAATCTTAGTAACTGCTTGTATTCCGAGCAGGGAAACCGCTTTAAAGTGCCCCTGAGCTGGGGGCCAGCCGAAACCAGATGTCGGGCACAGGCTGGGGACGCAGGTGGTGAGGCCAGGGCCTGGGATTCCTGCGAGATGACAGCACCAGTGGCCATCTGAGTCCTACTTTTCCACTATCTGCAAACCTCTGCTAAGTCCTGTCACCTGGTCTCAGCTGTATGGCATGGGACCGAGGGGCACGGGAGCTGTGGGGCGGGCAGTGGTGGGCGCCACCCAGCAAGCAGGCAGAGCCACGACCTCACAGCGCCCCCGCCGTGGAGAGGGAGGCTGAAGGGGCCAGGTGAGGAGAACAGCCCTGGAGGGAGGGCAACAGGGGCTCAGACGCACTGCAACTTGGGTGCCCTAATTTTACCCTCACCTAGTGGCCGTGCCAGTGGTTACCCTGAGAATCAGATGTGGAGTTTATAACCTCCAGGTCTGGGACCAGGGCACTTCATCCATTCGTTCATTCTAAGAGATTGCATGTGGTATAAATGGTATGTCCATTTGTCACAACTTTGAGCAGTGGCTCCATGGATTTATCTATGTAAGGTGCGTACCTTTAAAGTAAAAAACACAGAACAGAACTGGACAAAGCGGATTACGATGAACCGTACTCATTTGCCTGTGAACACTGCTGAGACCCCTTCCCCCCCAAGTTACAGGCCTCGATTTTTCTTTTTTGGCTGTGCTGGGTCTCAGTTGTGGCACTCGGGATCTTTAGTTGTGTCCTGCGGACTTTTCTTAGTTGCGGCATGTGGACTCTTAGTTGCGGCGTGCATGTGGGATCTAGTTCCCCGACCAGGGATCGAACCCGGGCCCCCTGTGTTGGGAGTGCGGAGTCTTACCCACTGGACCACAAGGCAAGTCCCGGCCCCCAGGCCTCGATTTAAAGCCCTCGTGCCCACCGTTCAGGGTCCCTTCTCTCCACGACGGCTGTGGGCGGAGGCTCTCTGCCCCTCATCAACCCTGCTGTTTAAAGCCTGTGTTACTTGTACTTCCTCCATCACATTTGTAAGTTCAGCACTATTACTGCACCCATCGCTCCTACTAAAACGTTTTAAAGTTCTTTCAGTGAGTTCCTATGAGGTTCCTTGTGTGTCTTTAGTGGTCCCTGGAGTTCATCTCATGGGGCCTTTCTTAGGTTACCCTGATGTTAGCCTTTGTGTTGAAATACTTGTTAACTGCACCCTCATCGCCCCCAGACTCACTGGATACATTCATTTTTTCCTGTAGGGTTTTTTATTTGGTGAGAAGGGACAGGAGTGTCAGGCAGGGGCAAGGGAGTAAGAACCCCCGCTCCCCGTTACTTGATGACCACACCAGGGGGAGAAAGAGGGGATGTGTACACTCATCGTGTGTGTACCTGCGCACACGAGCATGAGGGGCAACGCCTTGCGGCACATGTTGGGAAACTGGATTTTATTCCGTGACCAACAGCAAGACACTGAAAAAATTTAAGCAAGAGCACAGTTTGACCGGATCTGTGTTTTAGCTGCAAGAAGAGGGTGAGAAGTGAGGCTGGGAGACTTAGTGGGAAGGAGGCAACGGTGGCAATGGAAAGACGAGAATATGCTTGAAATATACTCTTTAGATAAAGGTAACAAAATGTGGTAGGCATGCTCAAAAATTAAAAACAACACTATCATGATCCAGCAATTCCACGTCTGGGTTTTTTTGTTTGTTTTTTTTTAAAGCCTCGGTTGGGCAGGAAGGACTATTATTATTTTTTTAAATTTATTTAACGTATTTATTTATTTTTGGCTGTGTTGGGTCTTCGTTGCTGCACGCGGGCCCTCTGTAGTTGCGGTGAGCGGGGGCCACTCTTCGTTGCAGTGCGCGGGTTTCTCACCGCGGTGGCCTCTCTCGTTGTGGAGCATGGGCTCCAGGCACACGGGTCTCAGCAGTTGCGGCACGCGGGCTCAGCAGTTGTGGCTCACGGGCTCTAGAACACAGGCTCAGCACTTGTGGCGCATGAGCCTAGTTGCTCCACGGCATGTGGGATCTTCCCAGACCAGGGCTTCCTCCCCAGTTCACGGAAAGCAGAGACTTGAAGAGAGCAGTACTGCTCACAGCAGACCCCAGTGCCCATCGACAGGGGAATGGATAACAAACTGTCATCTATCCCTACAATGGAGTAAGAGTCAACCTTAAAATGGAAGGACATTCTGACACAGGCCACAACACGGATGAACCTGGAAGACGTTATGTTAAGTGAAACAAACCAGTCACAAAAACTTGGGAGGACAGTCCAGTGACTGAATATTTGAGAGAGTCAAATATTCAGGCAGAGAGAAGGATGGATAGCAAAACCCTGGCAGAGAGTTTTGAGAGAGACAAGGAGGCAGCCCAAGGTGGAACCCAGAGAAAAACCTACATTTCAGGTAGTTTCTCATGAAAAATCTCTCACTTTCCTAGTTTTCATTTGGATTAAAGAAAACGTCCCATTTCATTGATATCAATCACGCATCACTGCATTTATAAAAGATAATTCCTGGGTCTTCTCTTTTACCTGATTTTGATGGCACCCACTTTTCTGTAAGTGATGTGGTAAACCGGAAACCACAGGGGATTATTTCTGGAACGTCGTTTTCAGTAAGTGTGGTGTGCTGAGTCAAAGCCCCAGGGTGTAAGAGGCCCAAGTGGTTAGCAAGCAACAAATTTTATTTCTCATGTTTTTGTTCCTCTGTTTTTCTAATGAAGAATTCAGAGTGAAAAAAATCATGTTTTTAACTTCTTCAAAGTGAAATGCAAGTACTGACCTATACACTATCCCAGAGA
This sequence comes from Balaenoptera musculus, assembly GCF_009873245.2. Lineage (NCBI taxonomy): Eukaryota > Metazoa > Chordata > Mammalia > Artiodactyla > Balaenopteridae > Balaenoptera > Balaenoptera musculus. Next base: position 12,174,751 of record NC_045787.1, on the reverse strand, counting down.
GAAAAACTTCATAAACAACTTTAAGAGAGATTAAGGCTAAGGTTCCTAAGTGGGTATTTTCTCCTAAATATATCAACAAACTAGCAAAAACACCACCTGGCCACCTCATTAGGGGTCAGCATAAGGAAAAGGGGGAGGTTTGGAAATTGGCCTTCATTCAGAAAGGCCTCATGAGAAATATAACCTGAGAACGTCAGAGCTGGAGAGGACCACAGGGACCACCCATTTCCACCCACCTCAGGCCCTGGGTTGCAACGTCACCAAAGACAGAGATGGAATCAGAACGCGGGTCCTCCTGACACAAAGCACAGACCTTGCGAGTTCAACACATCACCTCTTCTAAATGTTCCACCATAAATGTCACTCTCACTCCCGAAATGTCTCCTCTTAAAGCTGAATTTTAGCAAAAAACAATTCAGTGGTGGCTAAAAGCGCAACTCCAACTGGGCCGGGCCAGGCAGCGGAAGACCTCAAGCGACAAGTGGCGCCATGACAGTCACATGGGCAGTCTTTCAGATGCAATAATCTGGGTGTGAGGAGAGAGGAAGGACCTCCTTAAGACTGATGACAGATTACTGCTTTACCCTTAAAAAAAGCAAATACAGTCCAAAGGCTGCCACGACGCGCTTCAGGCATGCGTCCTGCAGGAAGCTCGGGATGCGACTCTGCCCGGTTACTGACCGAGACAATCCTACTTTTACTGAGTATCTTCCACCCGCTCACCACCAACCCTGGGCACTGTTGCCCATCCAGGGCCCCTGCACTACTCCAGGGATGCTCGCTGGGTTATCCCCGAACCATGGAGCTAAGCTCTCAAACACTATCACATATGGTAGTTCTGGCTGTGAAGAAAGAGGACAGCTGACCCACTCAGTCTAGGGTAGCGCCAAAAAGGGGATGTGGTGCATGGGCCTCGTCGGGAATATAAACATTTCTGATATTCCTGTTTACTTTCTGGGACCAAGACTAAGTAAATACACAGAGAACAGTGGCAGCTTTCCACGTTGAGAGAGTAGGACAGAAAAATCGCTTGGATTTTCTAAGGGACTAAAGATAATTCCGTGACCCTGTATCAGCAGTCAATCAATGATCACACGCGGGGGTTTGGGGGCCAGTGGTTCTCAATCCGGCGGCTCGGCGGACCCGCCGGGCCCCAGACCAGGAGAAGCTTCGCGGCGGGAGGTGCTGTGAACCACACACACGCGCTGGAGGGGCACAGGGACTTGCTGGGGCCCCGTTCTGCTGGCTCTGGCTGATGCCCGGCTGCCACCTGCGACTGAGAGGCTGTGAGCGGGGACAAGGGCGGCCAGGGCAAGATGAGGGCGAGATGCCAGATGCCAAGGCTGCCCGTCGACAGACACCGCTCCGCGGCAGCCCTCCCGTCCGGACCTTTCCCCCGGATCATGTCCACACTGGAGTCCAGCCTCAGACCCAAAAATATCTTCTTGAAGAACAAACTGTACAATTATACTTCTTGTTCATTTAAATCGGTGATGTTCTATCCTCCCCCGACATCACCCAGGGAAACAGCATGATCCAAGGAGCCCGGGGCTCATAAATCCTAAGTCCTCGCGTGGCCCAGCAGACTTCCCACTACCAGCCACGCCTCAGAGCGCCGGCGACCCGGGCGGCACTCACAGTGCGTAACGGGCCCTTCGGGGCCGACCTGAGTATTGATCCTCACAGCCACACTGCAATTCTTAAATATCACACACGACCAAATACACAGACATTTAACCTCAACAGGCATGTTTTTCACACTGGAAACTTAAGGTGTTTGGATTGGGGAGTTGCGAACAAATTGAGGCACTAAGGCTGGGAAAACTGTGGCACTAGAGATTAGCGAATGTGCTTGTTCCCCCACCTGGAAGGTCAGAGCGGAAAGAATCACAGACATTTAAGGAACCAGAGGTCAACGGGGAGTGACCAGGGACGAGACATCACGACACCACCCCCGGCGCTCCGGAGCTCTGAAGCGTGTGAAGGGCAAGACGGCCCCGCGTGCGACTCTGCGAAGGAGGCCCAGAGGGTGCGGGGCACCCACTTCTGCGGGAGGAGGGGCCGCACTGGAGCCCTCGCTGCAGTGGGCCTGCGGCCCAGCCCGGCTCTCAGAACGGAAAGGACTCAGAGTGCGCCGCCGCGCCAGCAGACGCCGGCCCAGCGCACGGCGGTGCGCGAACAGCCCGCGGTCCCCTGCACACGAGAGCCAGGAGGGGAGCTCTGCCCGAGCAGAGGCCCTGGGGACCGCCTGCCCCCCAGGGGGGCGGCGGCCTCCTTCCCGCAGTCCCTGGGGCTCGTTCTGGACCCTCACCCCTTGCTGTCCCAACTACCCGATGGAGACTCTTCTCCTAGACGGAGGCTCTGGTCACTGCCCGATTCCCTGGACTTGACCGCGCACAGGAGGCTCTGCCACAGGCTTGTCCAAGAGCCCAAGGAGGATCCTCCCTCCCCCATCTGCCACCCAAGTCCCAACACCGCCGGGGACAGACCACCTCAAGAGCTTCCCTGCACCATAGGAAAAACAAAAATTCGGAACAGAAGGAAAACAATGCCTAAGGCTCCGAGCCCCAATCTATGAACTGACTGTTAGTTCACAACAGGTTTTACTCAACGAAGAGACACCTTCTTAGTACGTAGAGGGTTTGTGAGGAGCAGGAGTGACGCCTCAGGTGCCAGAAAGTCACAGAATATCAGAGGGAAAAGGCTCAGGGGACAGAATGGTAGTTAGGCCAAAAGACAAGCACAAACCCAACCTCTGTAGGAAGTTTGCAGGACAAAGGCAAGTGTGATAACTACACCCTTCTTTCTGCTTGGCTAGCCTGCAATTGCGAACACCAGGAAGTAGAGAACACACCACAGGAAAGGCACATGTGAAAAGAAATCTTTCAGAACAAACGTTATTTGCAGCTTAAGTTCACCGGGGCTCCTCTGCATATAATAGACGAACTTGAAGAAAACGTTGTACTTCATTTTCAACTCAGACTCAAGGACTTAAATACATTGTGCAACTCTGGAAACACCCAGGCCAACGGGTGGCCCAGCACACGCCGCCATCTGAACTCAGAACTCGGTACCACAGCAGGGCAGGTCCAACCAAGGCTGCCGGCACTCAGGGGCGGCTCCCCCGGAAATGCAAGCAGATGCCTCAGCTTCGGGGCAAAATCGGGAAATTCCCTGCCTTTCTCTTTGGATCCCTGGAGACACCGTAGCCTAATTCTTCCAGCTGCTTACTGAGGTGACGATACAGTCACATTCAGGCCCCGAGGGATCCGGAACATGGTTGGGCCTGTAATTCCCGAGGGGGCTAGTCACCGGCTGTTTCCTGTGCAGCTTCACGTAGCTCACCGCCAGGACTGACCCCTCAGCAGCCAGAGGATGGTCTCCAGGACGCGTCAGGATGAACGTAAAGAGGGCACAGCTGACCAACGGAGGGAGCAACTGGAATGTCCCAAAATTAACAGAAAAGAACTGGAATATGCAGAATATAGTGGAGTTCTCTCAGGAAGGGTAAACCAACCGCAGACCCCCAGATCTGGAAGAATTGGCCATCTGCCAGCATGGCAGAAAAACAAAGACTGACCTAATGCGGTTCGAAGCATATAAACTCTACCTGCTCTGCATTTTTCTAGAAGCTACAGCTCAGTGTTTCTGAAAAGGTCTTACAGCCTCAAATTAGCTCCTCAGTGAGATGAGAGATTAAACCAGCACGGTCCAACAGACACAGTGCAAGCTGCGTATGTAACTGAAAATTTTCTAGTAGCCATCATTTAAGTAGTAAAAGGAAACAGATGAAATTAATTTTAATCATACATTTTATTTAACCCACCCTATAAAGTATGTTATCATACCACTTTGCAATGACTATAAAATAATTTACACATTCTTTTTTCATGGCAAGTCTTGCAATCCAGTGTGTATTTTGCACCTGCAGACCAGCTCAATCCAGACAGGTCCCGTTTCAAGCCACATCAGTCCCACAGGGACCACGTTGGACATTCAGGATAAACAGACTCTCGTACTCTCACGGGGAGCTCGTTACTGACCCATCCAGACACACGTGGAAAAGCGGCCTTGCTACAGTTGCCTGCCTCTAAAGGAGTCCCCAGTGCCAAATGCCGTTTTGTTCCAATACCCTGTTATTTCAGTTGAAAAGCATTTTTTTCAAAAGCCACCTCTCTTGTCACAGCCGCAGACCCCTGACACTGAGCCCTGCCTGACTCGGCCAGCCTCCCCACCGGGGGTCCAGCTGCGTTCCCTCTCCAGGCAGGGAACCTGGGGCGTTTGGGATGCCCCGAGACACTTTACCAAGCTATAAAGACAAACTCTCAGGACCTGCACGCTTGACCGTCTAGCACTGAACACTAACAAAATAAAGAATCCACAATGTGAAAACCTGATTAGGAAGATGCTGAGTCTGGCCCCACCTCCCCTACCTGTTTTCAACATCACCTGGAAGAGAACAGTGCCTTCTCTGTCTTCTCCATTTATGAATGACACTGGCCCCCAAAACAACAGCCCCCTTGTCCTCCGCCAACCCGCTATCTTATTACGCGGCCTTGGGAAACGAGGCGATGCTTCATCGTTTCTGAGTGACAGGTGAAATCCTTATTCCATCTCAGCTCCAGATGGATCAAGAAGGCCCGGAGACACAGGGATAACGGGCTGGGGCACGAGTGACCAGGAGGCATCGTACCTATTATGAGGCTGCAGGAAGCGGGGACAGAGCACCGGTGTCGTTTCCAGCAGGACCGTCATCGCCACGCACGCCCGCGAACGCCTACCTTTGTGGTTGAAGAAGCCCTCCATCTCCATGCTACTTCTGGAGTGGGCGATGCACAGGGAGCCGCAGGGCACCAGGCCTTCCGCCGCGGGGGACCGGTCGGTGGTCCTCACCAGACACCAGTCAGGCTTGTCGTGGGGCCGCTCCAAGACTTCCACCGTCTGGCCACGGCGGATGGTCAGCTCGGTGCTGTTACAGGCCGTGAAGTCGTGGATCACCACCGTCAGCTCACAGCCGCCGGACAGCTGGGGAGGGAGGGGACAGGTCAGCGAGCCCAGGCCACCGGCCCTCAGCAGGCGAGGCTGGCGCCTGGGCCGGGAGCTCAGCTCCCATTCCACAGCTGGCTCAGAGCACCGGGCACCAGCCGAATGAGGGCTCTCCCGTGTCCCTGTCCCTTAATTTACGTCTCTTGCAAAACACTCGAATATCTACTTTTTCACATTCCAGCGTACAATAATGATTTTCTGTGTCTTACACTGTCAGAATCTGATGGTTTTCCATGAGAGTGTCCAACTACTTCTGTGCCTGAGACACATGTCCCTTCTCAAAGAGTGCCACAGACCTCTGAACAACGTGGGGGGCTAGGGGCGCCGACCCCCCTGCACGGTCAGAAATCTGCGTCTAACTTTCGACTCCCCCCAGACATAACGACTGGTAGCCCACCGTCCACCAGAAGCCTTACCGATGACGTGAACCGCGGACTAACGCGTATTTTGTATGTCATACGCTTTACGCACTGTATTCTGACAATAAAGTATGCTGCAAAAAAATGTTATTAAGAAAATCACGAGGAAGGGAAAATACATTTTCAGCACGTATACGTACTTACTGAAAAACAACGCACGTATGAGTGGACCAGGGCACTGCGTCTGTTTAAAGGTCAGCTGCACTCATTTTTAAACTTAGGGCAAACTAGTAAGAACTCTGCTTGTGGGCCTTTTGGGGGATTGCTGTGAAATACGGCGACAAAACCAGATGGGGGCCAGCTCCGGCCTGGCGAGAGCGGCGTGGCCGGGGCACTGCGGGCTCCTCAGCGCCTGTGCCCCCCGGATCGGCAGAAGCAGCCGCAGAGCAGAGAGCCCGGCATCCGGAAACACGGGCGGAGCACGCCCTTCTCTCTCCGAAAGCCTTCGAGAGCCCTCGCCAGCCCCCAGGACACTCCCTAGCGCGACCCTCCCGACCCTCTGCCACCCACCCCAGCTCCTCCCGGGCTCCCTCCCCGCCCCAAGCCTCAACACGCCCCTCCACACGCTGCATGGGCACCGGCTGACCCCTCATGTGCCACGTGGCTTCTGGCCTGAAGGGCCTTGCCCTCCTTCCCTCCTCTCTCCTCTCCTCTCCTCTCCGCTCACTCCCATCTTCTGTCCGAACTCTTCTAAGTCTCGGCCCTTTGAAGCACACCCAGGAACTCTGTGAAGAGCATCAACGCCATGATCCTGCTTGGAACACAGGTGCAGGGCCTTCTCACGACCGCTTGCCGTCCATCTTCCCTTAGACTGTACACTCGCTGGGGACAGCTCACAGGGATGCTCATTATCGCCCCTCCCACAGGAGGATCTTGTGACCAGCTCCCCGTCTTAGGCCCACCCCCTCTGGCCCTCCAATCCGGGCAGCCCCAGGCTCAGGCTGCACACCGTACCCTCCGTGCTGGGCACTTCCAAGCAGGCACCCGGGCCTGCTGCTTCCCCAGCCCTTCAAAGCAGTGAGTCTGGGACGTGACTCATTACTCGCCCTCACATCTGTTTCTCTTCCAGCGTTGCCTTTTGGGTAACGGTATCACAGTCAACCGCACTCCTTTGCACCCCCGAAACGCGGTCAAACGGACTCTAGAATGTGTTTCTGACTCCTCCCTTCCTCAGCACGCCCACACCAATCAGATCATTTGGATTTCTGCACTGGTCTCCTGAGTGCCCTGCCCGATCCAGGCTTTCCTTCCAAACCACCTGAACACCGCTGCCAGAGTTACCTTCTTAAAATGTTCACACATGCCATCCTCCTATGCAAGAACCTTAGACACACATTCCTTAGTGTAAGACGCAAAGCTCCCGTAACCGGGTCCTAGCCCGCCTCCCCGGGCAGGCTCGGCTGCTTCTCCCGTGCTTCACGGCCCAGAGGGGCCATGTCCTCCTTCTGAGGTGGGTCCTGCACGCCCTGTGTCCATGATCCCTTCTGCTTGGAGCCCCCACCTCCCCAGTTGGTCTCGTCTCAGCCCCCGTCAAATCCCTCTGAGAAGCTGCTCCTCTCTACCGTCCTTACCACTCTGTCCTTAAACAAATTACGTCTCAAGTCTGACGCCAGCCAGGCTTTGGGTTGTGTGTGTTGTGTGTCTGTCCTCGGCACCAGAAAGCAGGTTTGTGTCATTCTTCTGCGACCTTCCCATGCCCAGTGTGTGAGCCCCCAAGTGCCAAGGGCCGGCGCACAGCTTGTAAGAGGAAGCTAGCAGCAGGCTTCTCCCAAAGCTGCCTCGGGCGGTGCTTTGTACCCAGCAAGCGGTCACACATTTGCTGAAGTGAAAAAGGTAAGATAGGTTTGCTGTAAAAATGAGCTGCTTGAAAACCAGAACAAAACGTGGGCTCTTCCTCTGTGACTTCGGGAGTGAACTCTGCCTGTGTGTTTCCTGTCCCCCCTTTGGGCATCAGCACGGAGACCACAGAAGAAGAGAAGACGGTCGCTGGGCTGAGCTGCGATGTGCAGGGGGAAGGGGCGGCCGGGCCCGCTGCCGGGAAACATCCTGTTCCAGGGAGGCCGCCCAGCCCCACCCCCGGCAGAGAACTGACTCCTACGCGGGCTCACAGCCCTGCAGTGTCCTCGGCTGCCTGCCGGCCCTCTGTCACGCTCCAGGCTCTCCACCGCCCTCCTGGTCTTTCCAGAGAAAGTTCGGATATTTAGAACAAGAAACACATGTCCACTTGACAACCACAGAAAGCAAAACAAAACAAAAACTCTTCCAAAATGAAGCATAAATAGCGACAAAAGGAACTGTCTTTGCTGGGCCACAAAGGACATTTTCCCCAAGTGACTAAACCCCCTTCTAAATGTTACTATGCTGAATCTCACACATCTCACATATTTCTCTGTGAACAGTCGAAGATACTAATGTTAAGAGGTTAACAGCAGAGGCCCAGCCCGGAGAAGAATCTTCCTCGTAAAACCCCACGTTATGGAAGTGGTTGATCCCTGTAACGAAAAGGAGGAATGTTTCCCATCCCGGGGAAAGCGTGACCCGTGAACAAGCCCCGTGGGGAGCCCAGCCTGCCGAGGCCCCTCGGGCCTGCACCCCCTACGGAGCCTTCCCGCGGCCCGAGCCGCCCGTCTGCTGGGCCCGCTTGCGCACGTGGTCCCCGCGTGTCACCACCCCCGGCCCTGGGAAGCTCCGCTTCAGACGTGCTGCCTCATCACCAGCCTCTGCTGGTCTCCTTCTCCCGCTGTAGGAACTTTTCAGACTGCTCAAAGCCACGCGGTGTGTTCTGTGGGTGGGGGAAGGGTGGGAAGGGAGAAAGCGGCTGCCAAGAGGCATGAAGCTAGACTTGCTTTCTGGCGCTGAGCGTTCAGCCCCTCACAGAGTAATCAGAACTATTGGAAACATCTGTGCACTTGACAGAGCCTGAGAAATGAAAATCAAGCCTGTTCTGACAAAGAATCGCATACTGAGTCAAAATTCTTTTCCAAAGCCTTTAGAGAGTTAGTAACAAAATCTAGTACCAGAAGAATGTCTTCAAACAGTGCTAGAATTATCATTAAAAAAACCATATCTTCTTGGCTCTACCCCTAAGAATAAACTGACTTTTCCCATGAGAATCTCCTGCACAAATCTATAAGGGGAGGATTAAATGGGCGTTTTCTAGTCCAGAGAGGAGACAACCCATGGATTTCTGCCTCAATGTTCGCATTTGAATATTTTAAACTTATTCCAAAGCTTGTCTTTAAAACCAGGCTTGTTAATTAAAAAGACTTTTTTTTTTTTTGTATAAAAGACTTAAAATAACTATTTTGGAGTATCAATGCAAGTCATTACAGCCTTTTATGTAGAATTAAACTCCTAATTAGAAAAAGTTTGGGTTATCCTATTTATTATCTACAGTGACACTTCTACCCCTAGTGACACAATTTCATCACTATGTTGAAAGTGTTACCATTCCATTTATCTAGTTTAAAAATTCACTTTTCCTTTCCAACCATATTTTGTGAAAGTTTTCACATTATCTTTTTCACATCTATATATTTTATGGACTTGTATCATGGGCTCCCTACCACAAGCATTTGGTTTAGGATTGCAATTTATGAAAATCTCAATTTCCATGACTCACATTAACACTTGTGACATTCTCATCAGAAGATATTTTTTTCCCAATCTTTCTGCTTTTCACCTTAAAAATATTAAATGTGGTGACTAAAAAGCATGACAGTAAAATGGCCTTAATTGGAGCACGGACCATGGATACTATAATGAAGTGCCTCCTCCAAGACCAGCCATGTCCCTCCGAAAGGGCTGCCGGGGGAACTCCTGTGATGTTGATGCACAGACAATTAGCAGAACCAAACCAGGGCCCCTTTGCCTGAGTTCCCTCAATGACTGAAAATGAACGAGCTGCTGTGTTTCACCCAAAAGAATGAAATACTCACCTGGTCGCAGGCACGTGAACCTTCAAAAACCGTCACACAGGACAGAACTTTACTTTTTACATTTTCTGGAGAAACCATGGTATATTGTTTTGCTTTGCCTGAACCCAGTTAAAGACAGTAACTGAAGCAGGGCCGTGGCTGGGCGCTTCTCACCCACCGCTCGGGCTCTGGCATCCCCTCCCTGGAGCTCTGTAATGAGGCATGTCTACTTTACAAGAACGTACAGTTCTTGAGAGACAACAGCAAACACCTGATTTGAATGACTGGCTCGCAGGTGAGTTCTGGGGCGGGCTCCGCCAGAGGAACAGGGGCTCTTTACGACTGACACGCGGATGGTGTAGTCCTCTCTGTAAATGAATCTGCTTCGAGAAGCTAAGATCAATTGCAGGTGGGTGTCTGACCAACTTTCCGAGAGCGCTTCAAAAGAAGAGGGGGAAGCATTCTACTAAAAGCCACCTTCCCCTATGGAACAGAGTGTACCAACCCACAGTCACATCCTACAGCCCAGCACGGTGCAGGCACTAGAAACCTCACAAAAGGGCCTTGCGGTTTTGTGCAGGCTTCACACAGAGCAGACCAAAGAGTGGTTCCTCGGTTAAAGGGGACTAGAAAGTAGAGCTCCATTAATTACCAGCTCCGTGGTTACAAGAGAAAGGCCGCCACCAGCAGCCAGAACAATTCCCCAAGGAAACGCGTTACCCCAGCTTCTCCCTGGGCAACTCTGCGGAGGCCGGAGGCTTGGGCTTCTCAGCGGCCGTCCTAACCACGGGACCATCAGGCCCCTTGCTCACCCCAAACCCAAGGCCAAGTTCACAGGAGAAGCCGTCACAAAATCTGCTGCTGGGTTTCCAAGAGGACCACTGTGAATCTCTCACAGATTGGGGTGCAAAAAGAAATCTGTCAGAACTGAAAAATGGTTAAGATGGCAAAAATGTTGTTTCTCACCACCCTTCCCCCAAGAAAAAGAAAAAAAGAACGAAACAAAAGGAAACAGAAAAAAAGAAAATAAAATAAAATCTGTGAGAAAAAACTTTTTCAAAAGCAGCAGCTTACCCTACCCAACATTTTTACCCAGAAAAAAAATACTGAGTATAATATTCAGGGAGGTTAATCCTCTACTCTTTGCTAATGTGATCACATGCTGGTTTTGACACATGAAAATATCCCTTGGAAGCCTTCCTTGACTGTGATACACATGAGGTGCAACGGAAAGTTAGACATCAAGAAGCTAAATTTAAAAGATATATTTGAAAAGGCAAACTTTAAGTGTAAAAAGCCAGGCAGATCAGAGAGAGGTCAGCGCCGAGGTACCAGGCCTCCAGGCTCAGCAGAAGCTGGCCTGAACCAATGCCACACTTGCCCTCACTCTGAACATTTTCGAACGAGAGGCGCCGAGGGCTGAGCCGCGGGGCATGAATGAAACGCTGCGTTGGCTGAAAAGCGGAAAAATGAACGAGGCTCGGGAAGCAGTCGGCTGGACCCCACCTGTACTACTTTCAGTCACAGGTCCTGGAAAGCAAGACCCCTCTTGGGACAACTGAGCCCAAAGGAGCCTGTTTGCTGTGTTTCCTGAGTAAGCAGCCCTTATCCAGAAAAGTCCATTTGAAAGGCCTCTTTTTTTTCCCCTGAAAATCTAAGGTATGACAGCCAGGTGACCGGCCGACTGGGTCCCTCACCCAAAGGAAGAACCACCAGAATAAACCACCAGCCTCGAGTCTGAATCAAAGATGGGCCGTCATTGTCAACAGTGACTTTGACCAGGACTGTAAAATTTACATGGAAAAGCACTTCTCCATGCACCGCTATTTTTAGAAACACTTTTGTTACAGTTATACCTAAAGTTGTAGTTTTGAAAAATCTGCCTTTTCTTAGAACTGAGGCTCTCTGCTCTAGCGTGGGGGATTTTGTGTTTCTGATTGAGGAACTAAAGTCAGCAAAGACTGCATTCATTCTGTGGCTTTATGAGAGCACTTAAGAAACTTGTTAAAAACTACAAAAAGGAAACCATAAACAAGACGAAAAGACAACCCTCAGAATGGGAGAAAATATTTGCAAATGAATCAACGGACAAAGGATTAATCTCCAAAATATATAAACAGCTCATTCAGCTCAATATCAAAGAAACAAACACCCCAATCCAAAAATGGGCAGAAGACCTAAATAGACATTTCTCCAAAGAAGACATACAGATGGCCACGAAGCACATGAAAAGATGCTCAACATCACTAATTATTAGAGAAATGCAAATCAAAACTACAATGAGGTATCACCTCACTCCTGTTAGAATGGGCATCATCAGAAAATCTACAAACAACAAATGCTGGAGAGGGTGTGGAGAAAAGGGAACCCTCTTGCACTGTTGGTGGGAATGTAAATTGATACAGCCACTATGGAGAACAATATGGAGGTTCCTTAAAAAACTAAAAATAGAATTACCATATGACCCAGCAATCCCACTACTGGGCATATACCCAGAGAAAACCGTAATTCAAAAAGACACATGCACCCGAATGTTCATTGCAGCACTATTTACAATAGCCAGGTCATGGAAGCAACCTAAATGCCCATCAACAGACGAATGGATAAAGAAGTTGTGGTACATATATACAATGGAATATTACTCAGCCATAAAAAGGAACGAAATTGAGTCATTTGTTGAGACATGGATGGATCTAGAGACTGTCATACAGAGTGAAGTAAGTCAGAAAGAGAAAAACAAATATCGTATATTAATGCATGTATGCGGAACCTAGAAAAATGGTACAGATGAGCCAGTTTGCAGGGCAGAAGTTGAGACACAAATGTAGAGAATGGTCATATGGACACCAAGGGGGGAAAACTGCGGTGAGGTTGGGATGGTGGTGTGCTGAATTGGGCAATTGGGATTGACATGTATACACTGATGTGTATAAAACTGATGCCTAATAAGAACCTGCAGTATAAAAAAACAAACAAAACAACTAATACTAAACTTTCATTGGGTTATTTGTATGGAAATATGTTAATATAAATGTTTCAGACATTACATGAAATTTCTAAAAATCTTATATTTGTATTTGTATGGAAATATGTATGGAAATATGTTAATATAAATGTTTCAGACATTACATGAAATTTCTAAAAATCTTATATTTGTATTTGTATGGAAATATGTATGGAAATATGTTAATATAAATGTTTCAGACATTACATGAAATTTCTAAAAATCTTATATGTTCTGGTATAATGTTATAAGTAATAACCCTAGTTATTACTTTAAAATGTATATCTCAGAAATAACTAATTTTCTTGTCAACTGCATTATTATGAACTTTCATCAAATCTTTAACCGTGGTCATTTTTAAGTCTTTTGTCATTTACAGACAGTTCTGGGTGTACTCTGATGATTTTGCAAATATGTTCCTATAAAAGGGTTTCATCTTCAAGAAATTCATGGAAAAGACTCTGACAAGTACAGGTTTCTGGTAACTGACTGTACTGCTGAACTGAATGAATAAGCATTTTCAGAACTCTAATGAAAAACTGATGAACTCATAAAAGTACTAACAAAAGATCAAGATGAAAAAAAAAATTAATTACATGGGACTGAGTGAACTGATGAGGATGAGTATAATTTTTGTGACTTTCTGTCTGAATTTAAAAAAAAAAAAAAAATCCCACAAGGACTCAGAGGCAAAGAATATACAAATCAATTTTCACTGCAAAGTAAAGGAGCTGTTACAGTGGAGGATTACTGGACTGAATGTCAATATTATGACATAGTATGAGTGTGTTTCATGTTTGGTAATTGCAATCATTGTTGCTTTTGTTGTGGTCATCCATGTACAATGCTTGGTGTCAGTCTATTTATGTCTTGTAAAAATAAAATACAGTGTGTGTGTGTGTGAATAAAAAAAAAAAAGTTCAAAAAAAAAAAAAAAAAAAAAAAAAACTACAAAAAGCCACAGTCACTTAGAAAGACAGAGGGAACCAATGCCAGCAGCCAGCCTCGCCAGGCTGCCGGCGGGGAGGGCTCTCTCTGCTTGTTCCCGTGGAGCAGCACCTGTCCTGGGCTGCACAGGCGTTGATGCCCTTGCACCTGCGAAGGCACGAACCAACCTCGTGCAGAGCACGGACTCATCCTACGGCTGATGCGGCAGGATCACAGGGGAGTGGCTGGGAAAACGTTTCCAGCGAGAGTGTCCCGCTTCTTCAGAGGCTGCCCATTCAACACGCGATCAGTATTCTGCTGTTGAGCCCCGAGGACGTGCAAGTTCAGGAACTGAGTCTGAGCAATTTACCCTTAGCACAGCTTCTAGCTCCTAATGAACACAATTAGCTTCTAAATGCACTGCAGTCAAGAGCGCTAAGAGGCCGACGTACGGCGGTCGGCAACAGCCAGTAATGAGTGAGGGAGAAGGAGGCAATTTCTGAAATGAAGACACAGTGACAGTCGACATCTAGGCAGTGCTCAGGGCGTGTAAGGCACTGTTCCAAACGCACATTTTTAATGCTCACAGCCCTAGAGTGGGGAGTCGTACTGTCCCCTGTTACAGATGAGGAAACTGAGGCACGGAGAGGTTGCTGAGAAGCAGAGCTCAGAGGCCTGGCTGGGGAGCACCTCCTTGCTCTTAACCATCTGCTGTTGGACGCTAAACACTTTGCTTACTCGACTCTGTTACCCTCTGGGCAGAGTCGGGACCCGTAACTGACGTCCCGGGATTAAAACCATGTGCTGTCCCCAGAAAGGCTTCTGAACGAAGCGACTCAACTTCACGCCCACGCGGGCCAACCTACACGAGGCTCCGGGACCCTGGCAAGGGCAGCAGGCTGGGCAGCTCCTGGAGCCAAGGCTCCTTCCTGCTTCTGGAAGCTGCAGGCAGAGGGGAGTGTGTGCTTAGGCGCGTGGCACACAGGGCCAGGTATGTGAGCAACGGGGCTGAATGCAGGCGTGAGGCACTCCCTAAGTAGGCTGAATGCAGGCTTCCTTTCTCCAAAACTTGAATCCAGCCTCATTTTAAAACGTACTGGCATTAATTACTTTATATACTACCTCAGCGCTGCAATTTATGTAGATCCATTCAAGTTCCTACGCTGCAGACTGCCACTTCACAGAGGTTTATTGACTTTTTAAACTACATGAATTTCATATCCCCAACAAGTGCTATGTATACTTCATGAAAAGTAGCTGAAACCATTTATTTTTTTAAAATGTGTGAATTCATATACTCACATCACAAGCTTAGGGGCAATTCGTGCCAAGTATCAGTCTCAACTGAATTTCTCGTTCATTACAAATAAGCACGGCACGGCTTCAGACCTAAAGAAGGCTCACACCTGGCCCCCTGCTGGCTTGGGCCGCTTTTCCACAGCCCTGCCCTGTCTGGCCTTGGTTATTTTTTTCATCCTGACCTCAGGATGGTTTGTTCTATAGTAGTAGCCTATATTTGATTCGCATATTTTCTATTTTCCTTATAATATAAATTTTTGTTATATGAAGCAAACCACAGATTAATAATGCATACAGAAGGAAAAAGTATTAAAAATGCTTCTTTAATACGCCAAAATATTTAGCTCCTCCTCAGCCCGCCAGGTAATTAGATCCACATTCCGTTTCTGGCTTCTGCTCTCTATTCTGGGTGGCCCTGCGACGGTCACCTGGCCTCCCTCGTCCCCGCAGTGACCTGGAGGCGTCCCCTCCCAACATCAGGGAGACAAGCTCAGGACAAATGAGACAAGAATCTGGCAAGCATTTGATTTCTTTGGAACCCAAATTATATTTTCGTGAGATCACTTTATCAGCACAAGCACCATTAATATGGGCAAGAATCAGTGCTACACTTCCATCTGGAACAAAGAGATGGCAGACTTTAAAACCGACCTTTTCGAAGAAGGAAAGGTGCTCGGGGGGCCTGTGGTCTGTATCTGCTAACAGTGTCCCTGGAGAGAGGGTGTCTCCAGGCCCCTCCTTAACCGACTCTTCTAAAACCCTGTGCCTCATCTGAGAGTTACTACAGCCCTGGGCAGACAACTTTTCCTCAAGCGTTCTCCAAGAGGCCAAGCCGAAAACATCCCCCCACCCAGTTTCTGAAATGGAACCAAACTCCATGATAACAACTAACTCATAACAGACATCATAAATTAAGTCAAACAGGCAGAATATGGTTAAGTAATTTCCCTTGCCAGATCTATCTGCCCATGTCATCAGAGGCTATTTAAACTTGAAATATGTAGGGTGGAAAGAACCTTGGGACATATGAAAAGTTACTGCCATCAGAGATAACAGGGTTTTCTGGTTAAGCCTAGTTCAGAGGAACAGTGCATTTTACAAACTGACTCCGTAAAGGATGCAGTTTCTTCAGTGTATTCTCCTGAATCATCTACTGCCCCTGAAATGTTCTACCAGAGAAGCACAGAAAAGGAGATGGCTACAAGAAAACCTCCCCAAAGCAGAGAACAGACATGTGTAGGCATATGTGTGGTTGCAAACGTGGGCCTTCTTTTGTACAAGGCCTCATGGGTATGGCCCCTCCAAACTCCACATTCTGACTTATCCATATTAAGTCTCACACGCTGCTTATTTTCCTACCAAATACAGAACACAAGAACGGAAGAAGACAACCCGTTGCAATTCTACGGTCTTAGGAAGACATTTCATCCTTTTTGTGTACTTCCTATTAAGGACCTATGGCCTCAATGAGGGGTATTAAATACATGCCACATCCACTTAAGAAAACAGTTTTGGCATGTCACTACGCGAGGTGGTTAAGAGTCATGAGAACATCAGGTAGGCTGAGAGCGGCTGAGTGACAGGCTGCTATCACAGCTTCACCCGGGAGCACAGGCAAGGCGGCACCTGCAGAAGGGGCCCTGGGGGGATTTCTGAGCTATGGAATGAAGTTCGGTGGTAAGGTATGAGATGAGGTAAACAGAAACTGGTGAGTTACCTTCACAGATAAAATATTTAAGAGGACCTGCAGAAGGGGCCCTGGGGGGATTTCTGAGCTATGGAATGAAGTTCGGTGGTAAGGTATGAGATGAGGTAAACAGAAACTGGTGAGTTACCTTCACAGATAAAATATTTAAGAGGCAGTTCTTTAATAATTCTAATATCCCAGTAGATCCCCAGTGTAAAATGATTAATTTCCTCAGACCTATACTGTTGTTAGTGATGTATCCCTTCTCTCTCACTGGGTACACAATGTGTCGTCTTAAAAGCAACAGTTCCTAGGATAATGCCTTATTTTTCTACAGGAGTTGTACAGACTCAAATCCAAGTTCACATAAGCCTATTTTGCTATAATAGATTCGAAGTAGAACTAGTTGCCTCTTCCTAACTCCAGGGCAGAGCCTTCTCTCTGGGGCAAACCTCCTGTGAATCCCGGTCGGCGCCCCGCAGCTGCCAGCCCCCAGTGTCAGGGGACAGGGCGCCCGGGGGCACTAGCACACGGTTCTCTGTGGGCCAGAGGCACAACCTGGCACCAGGCAGCTCCATCTCAGAGCCGGGGGCTGGAGAGCCAGGAGCCCCTTCCCAGATGCACGGGGCGTTTCCAGACTCCCACCACCACCCATTTACACGTAAACCACCCAAGAAGCAAAGCCACCCTTTCTTCTTGGGCCAACCACCAGAAAAATCTTAACACCCCTTCCAAAAGACAGAACTTTTTACATTTATTTTTCTCTGGCAATTTCATTCAAATAACCTGTTTTTTAAATAAACTTTTAAACTCAGGTAAACCCAGACCAGATCCATGAGAGGACACCAGGTAAGACTGTGAGTTTGGGGCTTGGTGGACCTCCAGCTGGGGCGGCAATGCTCAGCCTCGGCGAGGCTGTGAATTGGTCCCCTCGGCGGGAGCCACGATTACTGTGGACTTTTCCTTCAGGTGGAAGTCTTGTATAACTATTAAGATAACCCAGTCACCTCAATTACTAGTTTTTTAAAAGAAAATAATTGGGATTACTCTAATGAAATGTTTCCAAGTTCAAACTTTATTTTCTTCACTGAATGACTATGGGGGGGGGTGCCTCGGGGAGAGAGGCTATTAGGGACCAGATGACTGAACATGTCATTTCTCTTATTCCTCATTATTACTACTGGCGAGAAATATTTGCTGAACGTAATACACTGAGCTCCGAACAAAATCAAACGAGACACTGTTTTTGTTCTCCAGTCCTGTTATTCTAAGCATTGTAAGTTCTAGGACTTACTATTTAGTGAAGTCAAAAAGGAGGTTGAGAAAGAGCTAATTACTCAAATTAGAAGGATTCTGAAAATGAAATCAGTGTAGGAAACCAGTATTTTTAAACCTACTTACTTCTGTCCTGGAAACAACATTCAACACCGTGAATTCTGTAAAAGCAAGTGAGAAAAGACCGAAGCCTGGGACCCAGACTTGCCGCCTGAAGCAAACCCCGACACTGGGCCCCCTCCTGTGACAGCGGCCGTCTCCAGTGACGGGAGGTCAGGACAGCGAGTGGCTGCGGAGACACCGTGCAAAGGCAGACCTCTCCATCCCCTCGGGACTAAGGCCTCTCGCGGGGAAGTCCAGCCGCGCCAGGCACTGAGAAACCCAGGAATTCTGGACCAACGGCAACTTCAATGAAACCCCTACTTGCTGTCAAAAACTTGCTTTAAGAGCTTGGTCTAGCCTTCCAGAAAAAGAACAGAAGAGGGGCTCATCTCAGTAGGAACTGCGGACTGCGGATACCAATGCCTCCACCGGCCTGTACAGGGGACTCTGGTCACCTGTGCATCACGTAAGCCCAGGGTTCCAACTTCTCCCATCAGTTTACTTCGTAGGTTTGTGGATTCTATCAAGACAGAACCACAGGACGCTCTAGGCCGCTGCTGCAGAAGGTAAACCACAGACTTCTCTGCTGCCAATCAGACCCTCCCTGCTGGCGGTTAGTGCACGGGCGCCGCAGGGCCCACCCGCAGATGCCGCCGCCCCGGCTTCGATCAGAGCACCCCGCTTGCACGCACCAGGGCTCTGTGTAAGATTTAATTTAAAATAATAGGGTCTTCTGCTTCATATAAAATAAAAAAGCTTGAACACACTGCCTTAGAACACGCGCATAGAAAACCATGTAACGGCACGGGGAAGGGCGAGTGATTTTTTTCCTGAATCTTCGGGGTTCAAGTCGGCTAGCCCTGACACTGCGGATCTTTGCTCCTGGTACCATGTCCGGGCACCTCTTCTAAGCCATGGCAGCTGTCTGAAATGCTGATGACAAACTGCCATGTATCGACCGACCGGAGACCGGCCGCGTGCACCGGCCCGAAGAGCGGGCCAGCTCAGGCTCACCTTATCGCTGTCCAGCGTGTTCTGAGACGTCCGGGACGCGATTGAAATCGTATCAGGCTGGCTGCTGCCATCTCCCTGGCTGTCCACGTCCTCTCCATCCCTGGGGACACAGACGAAGCCCTGACATGGCTGCATTTGCTTTTCAAGAACGGTAAAGATGGGCTATCAGCCATTGGAGGAAGAACAGATTTGTTTAAAGAGGTGCAAATCGGTCTCTGTGATTACGGCTGCCACCGCGGTATTAACGGCGACAGATGACTCTTCACTGAGAACAGGCTTTTTGCTGGGCCCTGGGCTGAGAGTCCAACATCGACCACTGCACTGAGTTCTCACAGTAATAAAATCCAGTTGATAGGGTCACCACCATTTTAGAAATGAGAAGCAAAAACGTCGAGATGCTACCTAACTTGTCCAAGGTCACGTGCACGACTTACACATGAGCACAGATTAACACTTGGGGTGGAAAAGGAAAAGAATTAGGGGTTTGTATATAGACTTTCATTTACTTTAAGCTGAGGGAGGCTGTTGTCTTGACAAAGGAATTTCATTACTAAGAATGATGTTATATATAAATTGTATTCTTTAAAAAATTACTCCTCAATATTTCTCAAAAATATTTGAGGAAAATGATTTTTGAAAAATAGTAAGTTTACATTGCCTTGTTCCTTTCCTTCAATAAAAGCAAACTTACAAAAAAAATCCCCAGGCACTGACCTCCTCCCCTTCTGTCTCGTTGCCGGAGCTGTTTTGGGGATGTGAATGGGCTCCTTCAGGGCGCCTTTCAGGTGAATGGTCCTTTCCTGGATCACCTCCCGGATGTGCTTGATCCAGTCCTGCTTGTTTTCTATACTGGAGGCCTTGACAAAGTGTTAGAATCAATCAGGATACAGAAGGGGCCTTTTCCAGAACCTGCACTAACCACACTCAGGTCCCCGCATTCCTGGAATTGCCCATTTAAAAAATAACTTCAACAGAAAAGCAACCAGCTCCTGTGTTTAATTTCCCACCAAATAAATGACTCTAATTTTGAATATCTTGTCATCAAGACCGTTTTTATTCTATAGTGTTCATGTTATTCCACATCTCTGAATATTCTAGTAATCAATCATTCTCCAGCCCTAAGACCTGTTAAGCAGCTCTGGGTAAGTATGAAAACACAGCCACCCCCAAACCCAAGTGTCTTGAGGCCCTTTAGGCAGACAAGTGGCCAGTGGCCCGTGGAGCATCGGCAGGAGCCTGAACCAGTGCCCCAGACCTTGCCACCTCGCCCCCTTGGACTCACGATCAACAGGTGCAGCTGCACCGTTTCCCCACCTGCGTCCGCTCCCCATCCCCACTTGCACGCTATGCAGTCGGGGCCTCCCTAATCCTCCTGTTGTAACTGAGGACCTGTAGTGTGGACACACTGGAAATGTGCCTCAGGCCACACTGCCAGCAGGTGAAGAAGCCGGGATTCCTGGTGGGTGGACACCCCAGCCCACCCCCCCAACCTCTGCCTGTATCCACCTCCGGTTAGACCACTGGGACAAACCAGGGTAGCCTACTGCCAGTTACATATGGTGGATTTCCCTCAACTCC
This sequence comes from Balaenoptera musculus, assembly GCF_009873245.2. Classification (NCBI taxonomy): domain Eukaryota; kingdom Metazoa; phylum Chordata; class Mammalia; order Artiodactyla; family Balaenopteridae; genus Balaenoptera; species Balaenoptera musculus. Next base: position 12,154,483 of record NC_045787.1, on the reverse strand, counting down.
ACCGCAACACTGGAGAAAGGTTCTCTGGAAATGACACATCGTAGATACTCAACAAGCATCGGTTGAATGAACACATATGGCATCACTTTTTCCAGATTTTTTTCTTTCACTATGCCTCAAAGGAGGCGGTTTTTTTTTTTTCCTTTTTACATGTTCTGGGCCTTAGTAACAGTTTTTAATTTCCTTACGGAAAACATCAACCTCCTATGATATAAGCATAATTCCCTGTGAATGATTAAAACAATCGTCAGTGGGATTATGGATGAGATCACGCAGGGAGGGGAATCCAGCATTTTCTCATGGTGGACCTTGTTTTTGAAAATACAAAGTCAAAGCCCATGCTGGGAAAGGAAATTAAAATTGAGAACTCTCTTTCTAAATAAAATGTTTTCACTGGAGGATGTGTCTTCAAAGTTAATGAGAGGTAGTAACAGAGAAATAAGTGAAGGATAAAAGGGGCCTCCTGCTCCTCTCCCCAGATCTGATGCCTGGAGAGCAGTAAAACCGATTTCTCCTGGGGTAGGAGGCAGGGTGACTAGGGAACAGGGGAGGCTGTGCATGAACTAAGCGTCTCAGGGTGGAAAACTGTGAACAACACAGAACTACTGGAATTTAAATGCCTGATACAAATGTTTGGGACGTTAAACAAAGGGAAGGACAAACAAAGAAAGGACATTTGGCAAAGTTTGGAGATCTGTACCATGTTCAGAAATAAAGAAAATTCTCATAATTTAAGTAGAGCAAACTGACCATTACATTTATGGAGAGCAATTCTCCTAACCTTAAAGAAATTAAACAAGGAAAAAAGGCACCAATTTTTCAGAAAAAGTAAAAGAAAGGTATCCCAGCTAGAGTACTAAGCAAAGGCCCCACTTGGCTAAGAGAAGGGAATAATTTGTTTCATACTCTCAGTAGTCTCAATCTGTTCAAGAAAGGATTTAGAAATAAAATTCTCCTTTCCAGACTATAAAAGTAAAAAAAGGTCACAATTTTGTTCTACAAGTACTAGGCCATCACCATCACTGTCATTACCACCATTACTGTCACCACCTCTACCACCACCACTGTCTACACCACCTACACCATTGCCATCTCTACCACTGTCTATACCCTCACCACCATCTACACCATAACCACCATCGCCACTGCTAAAATATCCACCACCTCCACCCTCACCATCTCCACCCTCACCATCTCCACCACCATCTACACCCTCACCATCTCTACACCCTCACCATCTCTACCACCATCTACACCCTCACCTTCTCTACCACCTTCTATACCCTTCACCATCTCTACCACCATCTACACCCTCACCATCTCTACCACCATCTACACCCTCACCACCTCTACCACCATCTATACCCTCACCATCTCTACAACCATCTATACCCTCACCATCTCTACCACCATCTATACCCTCACCATCTCTACCATCATCTATACCCTCACCACCATCTACACCATAACCACCATCACCACTGCTAAAATATCCACCACCTCCACCTACACCCTCACCACCTCTACCACCATCTACATCCTCACCATCTCTACCACCATCTATACCCTCACCACCATCTACACCATAACCACCATCACCACTGTTAAAATATCCACCACCTCCACCTCCACCCTCACCATCTCTACCACCATCTACACCATAACCACCATCACCACTGTTAAAATATCCACCACCTCCACCCTCACCATCTCTACCACCATCTACACCCTCACCATCATCTACACCATAACCACCATCGCCACTGCTAAAATCACCATCACCACCACCTCCACCACCATCTACACCCTCACCATCTCTACCACCATCTACACCATAACCACCATCGCCACTGCTAAAATATCCACCACCTCCACCTCCACCACCATCTACGCCATCAACACCACCACCACCACCACTAAGCAGTCTCTAAAATTAATAAGGACATGATTTCCTTTAGCCTCTCATTAGAAGTCAGAAAAATATTACCCCAAATTCCCTAGAAAACTTTCATTTGGTAAACCCTGCAAGGAAATCTGATTCTTCAATTGCATCATGAGTATTTTATTATGTCCTAAATGAAAGTAGTCCATATCTGGCTAAAATATCTGGCACTATTTCTCAGATGTACCCTTTGGCATGTGTCACTGCAGCTAATCTGGATAAATACTCATAAGTTGGAAGTTTTAAGGTCTTGAGTATACTTCAAAACTTTATCCCTTAGAAAAGTTCAGCTATCTAATATCGAGCTATCAGTGCAATTTATATTTTATAGGGCTTTACGCCAGTACTGACGAGAATACACTGGGTTGGTAGTCATATATTCATTGCAAAACAATCCATCATTTCCATGTGAATAAAGACCTTAGGGACACAATGGCTTCCACAGTCAGCGGTCACTAAAGTACAGACTCTACAAGAGCGCCGTACTGTTAAATAACTCACAGTTGCTGGAAATACCGTAGAGAGATTCAAAAGGAATGTAAGGGACAAAATTGCTGACATGCAAGTCCACACACCAGAGGCCCATTAAGCTTTTGGCTCGTCTCCCAATATTCTACAAATCTTCAGCTACATCTGAAGTCGCTTATGGTCTTTCCAGATAGCTCAGAGAAAGACAGTTCCATCTGCACTTTCTCAAACACAGGAGGAGGGAAGTCCACAAGACACCCTTAGAGCCCTCCAACTTTCCTAGGAGAGGTTAGTGTACTCAAAACAGCATTCAAATTAAATATTCAAAGATATATTCCTCCCTCAAAGACTACATACTCCAAAGCACCCTTAGTGTTTCTGAACACTTTAAATGATAACATTACCAAACCCTATACCTGACCATGACCGACCCCCCTTTTTTCTCTGCCTCCAAACTGGAAAGCCAAAAAGAGTCTAGGACCCCATGAAGACTCCTGGCACGTTCAGCCTTGAAACTGTCAAAGGCCCTCACAGACTCATCAGGTGCCTATTTTCCTTTGGAAACCAGAGGTCAAGTGTACAATGGGAGCTACTGGTCCATATCTCCCTCCTCCTGTACCTCAACTTCCTGCATCTCTTATGGAATCACCCAATTCTTTGCAAGACTGGAAGAATGGAGAAGTTTAGAAAGACCTTTCTCCAAGTGACCTTTTGTAGGCAAGCAAAAATTTAGCTCGAGTTATTTCACCACTAGAATACCAAACTGAATTTATTCTACTTACTGTTCTTTTTGTGGTAATCACCAATCTCTACAGAACACAAAGGGAACAATAAAAGGACATGAAAACCAATATGGTTCAACAGCAGGACAAAGCACTCACAGACGCGGTAATCTTGTCACAAAGCACATTCCCAAGCTTCGGATGGACGTACCTTAAGGACAATTTTATTATCTGAAGTTGGCGTCCTCCCCACCCACAGTGCAAATTTGCAAGGATCTCCTTCAACGTGTTCTGTGACACCCAACTCTGAGGTCTGGATAAAAAGACAATTACATAATTAGGCAACAGTAAAATTCTGGCAGGATACAGAACAGAGACAAAGGAAACCGTTTTTGGTGACTTGTGCTCATGCTAGGTTGTAACGACACAGTTTGTTCACACTGATACATACTCCTTAGACCTCACTTTAGTTAAAATGAGGAAATTTTGTTCTTAGGCTACACATGGTTGGCTTCATCTCTTTCGCTTCCTCTGAGCACCTCCATTGGAAATCCTGATGCAGGTCAACAAGCAAATCCAGAAGAAGAAAACCAAATTATCTAGAAAGTCCTATTTCCTATTATCTGGAAAATCAAGAGTTGACTATTTTCAACCTTATAAACAATAAAATGAGTCTGTCCTAGTTGCAAAAGAGCTGCTACCATGCACCTTCATTAACGAGCTAGCTTCACAGAAGAAGCTAAATGATATTTTAAAACGCAGTTCGTTTCCAATCAATAGCATTAATGTTTAATATTTCGCCAATCATGTTAAGGGCTAAGAGACAAACTTTCTCTCTATAATACATGCATTTGCAGGAGATGCAGAACACGGAAGAGTGTAGATGAAGGTCAACATCTTCATCCTCCCCCGCAATCAGGTTCACCCCAATGCATTCTCTCCCTTCCAGCAAAGGAAGTGATTCATAATTGTGGCCTCTGAGGGAACCTTAACTTTTAAAAGATAAATTAAGTGAAGATGTATCAGCTTCTAAAACAGACTAGCTTGGTCCCTAGGGACTGATTAAGGCCAGCAAGTGAAATTATTAGCCAGCAATGCTTCATGTTTTCTTTCCAGTTACAATATGATCTAAAATGATGTAAGGTGGGCTGTGATCCAAAAGACAATCTCAAACAGGAAACAAGCCAAAGAAAATGGTATGCCTATCATTAGCTTGAACTTGCAAACTCCAGATTATTATTAAGATGATTTCTACACTTGGTAGTATTCTATTACTTTGGGAATTTGATTAATACACGGATATCATAAAAACGTATAATGTATAAGTTGTCCAAAGTCCAAACATCTACCAATATTTATAAGTGATCTGCCATATCTTGTGAAGAAACCAAATTCTACCGTATTTTCTATTCTCTGATTGTGATTTTTTCCTCCCCCTGCCCAGCAATTTTGTGTTGAAAGCTCTCTGAGATATCGCCCACGAAGGCAAGGTGAGGATGACACCCGCCCGAGACTTTTCGGAGCGTTGACCTGTGGTTTATAGATACTCGTGTGGGGCTGCCAGCCGTGGAAAAGAGCACCAGGTGTGTCTCTCTTGCCCGGAAGTACGCCAACAAGTTAAAGAAGAATTCAGATGCATCACTCTATCTACCAAGCGCTCAAGGGAGGCTGTCTCCAGGCAGGTGGGGCTGTGTATCTTTAAAACGATTTCCGCTTACAACATACATTTTCTCTAATAATGGTATTCTGCTGCTGTTTTTCATATCTGTATTTTTAATGAAAACATCAAACTTCATCATTAAGAGCCCACAGTGAGCCACCCAGTAGGCTGCTTCAATAAATTCCAATGTCGGTGAATGAAATATTAATTATAAGGATACAAGACCTTACTTAATCATAGTCTAACATGATTGATTTATTTATAAAGCTAGTTAAGGCACACAGGAGAGAAATAATTTAAGTTCACTTACAAAGTGTCTTCTTACCCTGCAGCTGGATTCTACGGAATTTAGAAAAAGCAAGTTTCCTACGTCTAGGGAAACTCAAACTCACAAGCGCCCTCTAGTGGACTCAAGGCTGTTAGAATTTCACTGAAGAAGCTGCTTCAGAGTCACACTTCAGGAGTTTGGGAGGTTAAACTGAAGGCCACACACAGTAATTTTTCTCTGACCACAAGAAGCTGCAACTGTGTCACCTTTAAACTTACAATTCTGAAGGCCTATACTTACAAACAATTTGCTTTTATAAAGGTACTTGCTTCTGCCACTGGAATCTTTCACTTCTTTACTAAACACTAAGGACATTTCAAAAAGGAAGAGGTGCCGTTCTCGACCCTTCCGAATTAAGGTTTTCGGGTCCCACACTTGGAAGGATTCCTGCAGGATGAGTTCTCCCTGAGACTCAATGTTTTCATCAAACCCTAGAACACGAAAGAAAGGAGGCACGGTCAATTCGAAAGAAAATGAAAAATGATGCAGTAGTAGCATTATGGCTACTTAAACATTTGCAAAACGTCCATCGGTTACATCTCCGATTAAAGTTTCCCATCTGGGCCTCTGGCTCCAGCCTCCCCGGCACTGACAGAGGGTCATTATTCCTCAAATACAACTTTGCATATATTTTCCCGTGTTCAAAACAAACGCAGCCTTATTCTGTGGGTTCCACCTCCTCACCCCTGAGATCTGCTTTCAGCCCGGCCCGCAGCGTCACTCACAGCGCTCCAGCACACAAGCCCTGCTCCGTCCAGAAGCGCTCACCGACCACCCCCCACCTGCCACCAACTTCCAGCTGCGTCTCGACCCTCTGCTCCCTCAGCCTGGAACATCCTCCCCGGACATTCTGCTGAAGTCCCAGCCTTTCTTCAAGGCCCTGGTCTGGCCTTCCTTCTGGGAGACGTCCCCTTCCTTGGGGGGTTTCTCTCCTCTGGACACGAAGCTCTTCCAGCGCGTCCGTCGCGCTCTGGTCACTGGCTGCCATTCACTGCGGCTGTCTCTTCCTGAAGTGGCCGACACCCGGACAGGGGCTGCTAGCCATGTGCCAGCCTCCAGGGGCCCCCTCCTCGACGAGCAGAAGCCCCTCCGCGGCCGCTCAAGCCAGCACTACATTTCCCAGCGCCCCCTGCGGCCAGGAGCAGCCACACGCACGCTCACCTACGCCCGGGCCACGCGGGGAGACTCGGGCACAACTTCCGGCTTCTGCCCTTCGAGCTGTCCCCTCCCCGCTCTTTCCCCACATCCTGCTACATGGAAGGCTAACGTGGCCTTGACACACCCTGCAGCTGGCCAACCAGCAAAACGTCCAAGGAGTGGAGAGAGAGCAGCTGGACAGAGCCTGAGTGCCTGGTGACGCCCTGAGGGCTGCCCACCAGCTCGGCATTTTACATCAGAGGGGGAAACGGTGCTCCGGCTTGGCCTCTGATTTGGGGGGTCTCTGTAACTAACAAAGAGCAGCACCTCTGCCCTAACTGGGAAACCGTTCAATGTGACCAGTGGTGACCACACAGGCTGGCTAAAGCGTTTGGGGCAGGATTACTTCACCGGACGCGGGGGGTGGGGTTGGTCACGTGGCGCCGGCGGGAGGCGAGAGGCGGGGGGACGTACCTTCCAGCATGCTCAGGTGCATGGCGTCGTTGGCCCGCTTTGGCACGCTGAGCATCACCTCCAGGCCGTCCTTAATCTCCCCCTTCCCCTCCTCGCAGCACGTGAGCAGCTCCTGTGGGAAACCAACACCGTGAACGAGCCCAAGAGAGCAAAATGCTCCGCTACGGAGGTCTTTGCAGAAATGAAAGAGTTTGTGAAAATCCATGACTTTCAAGATAAAAACAGACTGTGGTCAATTGGGCAGGGATTCGCATAGAGAACGAATGATAAACCTGAACTGCCTCTTAATCCAATGGATGCAAGGGTTTGTCCTGCTCAAATCAGGACGTTTCTTCAGTTCAGAGGAAACCACATGCAGTCAGAGATTAAAACGAAGTTAGTGTACACGTCAACTACCGAGCCTCAAAAATGACAAATAAAATATTTAATCAGTGTAGCAAAGCACAGTCAGCTAGTGGTTACATCCGAAGGTCAAGCCAGAGTCCAATTAGCACTGCTCTGTTTGCACAGGATCCCAGCATGATTCTGAGCCCTCTGGTGCCGCGAACACGACGTCCCCTCTGCCCTGGAGCTGCCCTGTCTCACAGTGGGAACAGCATCGCTGCACAGTTACCTACAGGGAAACGCTTCTTCTCTGTGCTGGGACATTCAGAAAGCTCTAGTGATTGCAGCACGCCTCCCCGGGCATAATTACATTTCAGATCTGCGTAGGGGAACACCTGTCATTAGATGAGCGACAGCAGGACAACAGATTCACATTCTGGTGGGCTCCAAGATATTTTCTCACCAGCGCATATATGATTTTTATCAGGCAGTAACAGTAACAACAGCTTTCTGTGTCCTGGTGCTCAACAAGAGGGACGTGGCCCTGCAGTCAGCTTTGGCCATACCCTGGATGGTTTCGGGCAATGCAGCTGCCTGACAGGCCCCTCTTCTCATGGCCAGATGATGTGCTCCTATTATTCTGAGCAGCTTGGCAAAAAGTGCCTTAAAACTGCAATGCGCTGAGACTAACTTCACTGTCAGAAAACCCTCCTCGTTGGGGAGCCAGCATAGCTCATGACTGCTCTCTTGAAGAAGCCCTGGGCAGAATAAAGTCAGGTTTTATAAATTAAAGCAGAGGTTTAACAGTGAAAGACTAGATGTGAGGTCACCGAGGAAGAGATCTTTACTAGAATCACGTGCTAAAAACAAAACCCATCAATCCTGAGGACACTAAGAGGTAAATTGCCTTTGCAGAATTAGAAAGCAAAGGGCAAACGTGAATATAAACAACTTAGCCTCCTGACTTTTATTTCATGTTTATAGCAACCACATATTTCTGCCGTGGTGGTCATAAAATCACTTAATGGGGTTCTGATACAGAAGTGCAGGAGAGCTTTTCCAATATAAGAATGCCATAATGGTATCCCTTCACAAAAGAATGTAGCCACTTTTTACTGTTTCTAGATTTTTTTGTATTAACAAAAAGGGTAAAAATAAGGGTTTCAGGCATTCATAACTTCATCTTCTGTATTTCTTTTATAACTAGAAAAATTACATGATCATCTGCTATTGCTGTGTTAGGACCGAACTGGGGACTTAGTTGGGTTCATGCAATGTTCTTACTGGGATGAATGGATGTGGGTACGTTCTAATGTTTAATAACATTCACCAGCCAAGGAAACGGTGGGGTAAACACCATGAGATAGAATTTGTAAATTATTTTTCTTGTAGTCAACAAAACGTGCGTCAATTATATATAATGAATTCTGTAACAACTCTTATCACAAATTCTAAGTTTTCTTCACCATTCTATTGTCAGAACTAATCATTATTTGATTTTTACAAGTGCGATTTTAACTATAATCATTCATAACCAAGAAACAGCAGAGGTCAGTCTGATACAAGTCATACTGGGAACAATGGTACTAAATCATCCAGGACTGACAATTTTTCCTTCCTTTCTCATTTTATGTTAGGGACTAGGGTCAGTCAACAAAGTTCAGGTGCGTAATCACGAGACATACTATTATTTACCAGATGCACTGACAAATCGGTCGGGGCAATAAATGGCAATGAGTTATAAAATAACATTAATTTGCTAGGTGTTATTTCAAAAACTCAGGGTACTTTACATACATAAAACAATGTCAAAATGATAACGCACAGTGCATAAAATTTTTCAGGTTGAAGAGGCTTCATACATACTTTTAAAAGGAGCTGATACTTTGTTATTCGCTGAACAGGTTTAATAAGGTAGGAAGAGATGGAATTGGCTAATCCGTGCCGCTGTTGTATCTCCTGAATTAAAAAAAAGCATACACACACACACACCACTGTGTAAGTCAGATAACAGGAACTAAAAATTTACATTCATTTACCCCCATGATGAATACACACAAACCACTTTTTCTAAAGTAGAAATCACTATTGCTTCTTTTAATAAGCTCAACGTAAAAATAACAAGTCTCGGTCATCACTTTGAATACTAAAGACACAGCGCTTCCCCTGTATTACAGGCCTTCACGCGCAGAGGTCAAGCAGGGAAGCCAACCACTCCTGGTGCCGGCATCACCGCGCCCACCCGGCAGTCAGACCCTCCCGCTGCGGCTCCTGAAGCTTCGGCCACGTGCGCACCCTCGTCACAGACCACATCGCAACCCTCCCTACTGGAGGCTCCCTTCGTCCTCGCTATAAGGAAGTCCTCTCTCCTGCTTGCTCTCATTTTCACACCAACCTACTGTATTTGCAGTATCTTAGCTCTTGGCACCCTCCTTAGGGCATGGGTTTTTTTTAATGACTTGTGATTCCAAACAGCACATGTGCCATACGCTCAATAAGGCCTTCGATAATCCTAACTGCACGGATCCACAGTGTTGAGCTCCACATAACGGCCAAGACCCAGGGTCATGTGAAATGCCGGAAAGAAAAGGCCTCCCTGGGCTGGGAGCAGGCTTCACATGCACCCAGGCAGTGATGTGTAACTACTGGTCATGAGAATGGCAACGAAAATAGGGGCATCTACAGGCAGGGCTCCACCTCAAAAGACAGGAGCTAAAATGTATCCTAATTTCCCAGACTTTCAGAGAAGAGCAGATGACCACACTCGGCCATGTACAAACGTAAAGACGGAAACAAGTCTGATACCCTCATGGCCTCATGCACCAAATTATACATAAAATTCGAAAGTACCTTGTCTTTTAATCAAAATTTATTTGGCACACATTTGACTCTGTTCTGGAAACCCCCAAATCACTCTATATATTATATCATGAGGCTCCATCACCTTTCGTACTAAATAACCTCCCTGCAACGTGGTCCCAAAAAAGATGAACTATGTTTACACCAATGAGAATATAATTAATGAACCTCCCAATGGTCTGAGCTGTTAGAGTGCTATTTGTAAAATTTTACTGATAGGCCACTTTTGGAAGTTAATAACATCATGAAATTGAAATGGGAAAAATAAATGATCAAAAAAGATTCAAAGTTATTTTGTTTATAGAGGGGAAAAGAAGCTTAATTTAATAGTTCATACTCATACTTTTTACATGATATTACATGGAAAAAATTAATGACTATATATAAATTGTAAGTAATGACATATATACACATGTATATATTAAAATCTGAATTTTTTACAGATATACAGCTTGCAGTACTTGAGAAGCATCTTTTAAAAACAGAATATAAGAATATCCCATTATAAATGTGATAGATAAAAATGGTATCACGCCATCCATTAGGTAAAAGTTATGAGTCATGCTGAATTTTATGTACACGAAATGCAACTTAGAAAATATCACAGCTTCTTTAGTAATCTATTACTTACATCAAAGTAGGATCCTGCATGCTCTAATATCAGCTGAGTAGAATCAGGCTTATTTTTGCAATATGTGACATACATCTGAAACTTGTCTGCCTATATAAACAAAAAGAAAATTAGACTATCTCTTTCAAATGACAATAAATCAAATTCTGATAAACTTCTGTGTAGAAAAGAAGCTGTGTGTATAAATGAAATTCAAGCCCCCAATTTAAGAAACCCTACTTTATAAAGAAAGCTATTAAAATAAGAAACACACCCTGCTAATAGGACACACGTCCTCCCCTGGCCTGGATGCCGGCCCCTCTTCCCATGATGCTATGTGCAAGCGTGAGGGTCACACTTAGAGAGCAGGGCCTGATCACCAGGTCACTTGCCTCCTTCCCTCCCTCCCGACCGCACAATCCTCCCAGGCAGGGCTGGGCACTCATGATTTACCTGCGAATCCCCAGGGCCACGAAGAGGCCTGACACACTAACTCAACATTCTATTTCAAACCATCAGGACTATCAATAAAAAGCTTATTCCACATTAATAACTAGCTGGAGAACGTAATTCTTTGAGGTAAAGTCTACTTCTCTCTCTGTAGACACCAGGAGAAAATGGTGACACTTGAGAAATGAACAGTATTCCTTCCAGCTTCCCTCAAAGCAACTGTGACAGAACAAGCAGCTGAGGTTTCATTACCCAAGTTACAAAGCAATGTCCAACGTCCTCTGGCAACTGTTCATATTTTTCCAGCTCTTTTAGGAATATGCTGCAGAGAGAGAAAACGATACGAAATGAATACGGTGTTTTAAAACATTTGACTAGTGCGATATGCCGGGAATTAGACCAAGCATACTGTGAATTCAGACGATGTCAAACTTCATCATTTTAATCAAATGCAGTGAAAACTGTAACTTCTAGATTTTAACTTAACAAAATGTAGAGCAAGTGCTCTGAACTAGGGTAAGTTATTGTGACTTTCAAAGAGTTAACCAGTTTAGCCTTTGAACACTTTCAACAGTAGCTTACTTCTGGGAAAGTGGTATGTTTAGTAGCTAAGGACGTAATTTAGGGAGGTAAACACTCAACCTAGAGAACCCGTTTAGATGCTAGCGTCCTTGCTGGGGTGGGGGGCAGGGAAGCGAGGAAGACACCGCCTGCTCTGGTCCAGCATCATCTTTCCACAGGCTATTTGGGCTGCAAAGACTCCACCTAGAGGAGCTTCTGCTGCCTTATTTTTGATCTTGAAAATAAAACCATGTGCCTCCTATGGCCTGTGGAAAGTGCACTTTATTTTGGTCACACTACACATCTGTTCAGTCCTCAGTTCCTTCCTCCTTCTTCTTAGAAAAGACCAAACACCAGCCGGCAGCCCACAGAGGGCAATTCTTTCTTTTAACCCTAAGAAGTAACTGATGTAGCAGCTGATGACAAAGGCTTGAGAGAAGTTAGCGTTCCTACAAAAACAGCTTTCAGTTTTCCTAATCTCATTTCTATAAAAAGTAAATACAAAGTTGAGTCTCTGCTAAAATAGTCTCTAGAATGTCTGTCCTTGTGAAGCAAGTCTGGCAGGCTTCCTTCAAATTTCAACAAAATCACTGGAATCTATGCTTATTTACTGGAAACTTTCATTTGTCATGAAACTTTAGCACAGATTTCCAGAGTAGCTAATGAGGTCCCCAAAGATAAAGCCACTCACTTATTGTGAAACTCATAGATTTCCTGCATGTTCCCGAAGATAATGAGCTCTTTGTTCACAATGCCCGGCGGGATCTCCTCCACACCACTGGTCATTTCCCACAGGTAGGTCTGGCCGGGAGGGAAACAGAGAGGGTTAGAGGAAAACCCATACCTCACCTTCAAGAAACAGGTACTCCTGACCTCTGTAAATACGTACCCAGAGTTAATGTATAATTGAAAATATATCTTAACAATACAACCTTTGGCAAAAAAAACATGAGGAACTATTTTTTTAAAATCTCAGTTGTTATTAATACTTGAGAATAGTTTCCATACTTTTCAGCTCTAAATGTATTCCCAGCTTCAAATTTTGGGATAAACCTACTCCACAAGGTACAGCAAATATTCGTTAAACTACTGAGCATCAGGTGCCAATCATAATCGGTAGGCACATTTCTCTGAAGCTGCTGTAAAATTCTACACAGAGAGAATGTCAGCCAGGCCATCATGTGGTAAATGGAATGAGAGGATTAGTGCTGTATCATCTCTGTAATGAGCAAAAACACGCCTAGAACTTCACAGAAGTGCAGAAACATGCACAGAAGGCGGCTCGTGCACACTTCAAATCTCAAAAATAACAACAAAACGTGATTATTTTAAGAACTGCCAACAGGTAAGAATAAACAGCAACACTATACTCCATCTAAATAAATAAGCAGAAAAACTTACTTACATCCATACACTCCCGGAGGTCTCTTACGTAAGCCTTTTCAGTTTGAATTAGCTCAGCCATTATGAACCTTAAAGCAGAGGAAAAGACAGCAACTAGTTTAGTTCACAGTCAGGATACATGCTTATTTTAACTATTTACTTTTAGGGTCTATGAAATAGTAAGGTGGTTGAAAAAGCATTAGTCAGTGATATGTTCTGGAGAATTAAAGCAAGAATAGATAGAAGAATTAACAGTATCCAGTAACCAATTCAAAGGAAAACACATTCCGGAAAAAATTTTGTTAAGGTACCTACTGGTCATGGTTTCTCAACTTGGCAGTATTGACGTTTGGGGCTGGAGGATGCTTTGCTGTAGGACTGTCCTGTGCATTATAAAACGTTTCGCAGCATCCCTGGTTCCGCCCACTAGATGCCAGTAGCCCTCCCCCCTCCCCACTGGGTGACAACCAAAAACGTCTGCACATATTGCCAAATGTCCCTCCGAGGCGACAAAGCTGGCCCCGACTGAGAACCACTGGTTTAGGGCAATCTTTTGTCTTTATTAATATCTAGTACAGTTTACTAATTATCAACTTCCAAACAGCTGCACTTGTGTTATTAATTTCTTCTCCTTAGTATTATTACTCATGACCTATTGATGACAAATGACACTAAAACAACTTGTCAACCACATATGAAATGGGGGCGCATGGACAAAAACAACAGGATACTGTTTCTGCATCAGGTGACAAGGGGACAGTGGACACGGTGGCATTTTTGCTGTAAAAACTAAGCACGTTCAGAGCAATGAAAAGTATTAACACTGCTTGATTTCAAAGCACACACAGAAGTAAGCATCTTTGCCCAAGTGACATTTTCTTCACTTTTTCAATGAATCCTGGCAGGTTCTTAAAGACAAGCTTACTCTTTCCTGCGGGCAGATTTCCGTTTTTCTTCATTAAGTTCATGAGCGGCATCGCGGAGTTTCACCTCTGACCCGGGGATACTGGCCGGAATGATATCTAGCTGAAGACTTTTACTCTGTGTAATAAGGGAGTCAATGAACTTCAGTTAATTAAATCGACAAACAGCACACGAAGGGGAAAACAGTCATTTATTCAGTTTGCACAAAGCAATTTACCGATTTGTTGGAATCTGAAGAAATCCCCAGGGCTTTCTCCAAAGAGGTCCTGTACTTCTCCATCCGCAGAGAGAAATCTCTGTACCTCTTATCCACGGCAGTGACACATTTTTTTATCTCTGCCGCATGGGCATGCCCCTTTTCACAAAAGCCATCAGCCAGCTGTATCAATAGCTTCACTCTCTCTTTGGTTTGCTGCAAAAAAACAACAGGAAAGTATTGTGAAGCAAATGAACCCAACTGCCAGAAACCAGAAACACAGTGGCAACTTGCCTACAACTCTGAGCTCTGAACAGGAAAATAATTGCTGGTGACAGAAACTCAGACTGAAACCCTCAGTCCACCCAATTCATCTCCCCGATCCTAGACTGGCTCCGTTTCCTCAGCTCTTCCACAATGAATGGCATTTTTATGACCTCGAGGAAAAAGCCTGGACTGTCTTTGGACGGTGTCTTCACCTGGTGGATGCTCGGTCACTCTGCAGAATGAACAGGTGGGTGCTCACTCGGGACGGCCTCTACATTCCACGACGCTCCTCCTGCGAAGGCCGTAGGTACTGCTTACAGACACCTCCCGCCTTACACTTGTTTATTCTGTGTCCCCAGTTAGACCGAAAGCCCTTTTAGGGCAGCAGCCGGCTGAGATTTTCGTTCTCCTGGAGCCTATGTGGCTAAGCCCCCGCCACCGCCCCCCGCAGATACTCAACCAAATCCCTGATGCCGCGGCATCACAGCATGCGCTCGTTTCTTCTTTAATTCTCAGTAGACCCGGAGGAAAAGTCACGACTAGGGAAGCTGCCTTCATAGAGGTATTTTAAACTTAGTCCCTGTTTTAAAACTCTCTCTCAGAAATACACTTATTGCATTTTATATGCACATAGAAAGATCTTTAAGTATGACTTTCCTACTTTTATAGCCAAGGATAACCATAAAACACTGGTCCGATAGATAGATGGATAGATACATACATACGGCAGTGATATCACTCAAATCTGATTCTTCAACAGATTTTTCGTCACACCCGTTTCACTTATTATTTCACTCGCTATGACTCACTACTTATGTCATTAGTTGTTACCATTTCATTTAGTCCTTAGGCTCCCTTCAACAGTCCCACTGGCACTTCGTAAGAGCACGGTTACTCTTCTGCTATGGAACCTGCTTTTCTCACTTAGGCTTGAACTAGAAAATCTCTATGACTAACACTCAGGAAACGGACTTTAAAAATCCCCCAAAGGAAGGAGGTCAGGGTTCAAAACCTGGATAAACGGTCTCACTTTGTGCAGTAAAAGTTCTGAGCAGAGTTCACCAGGCAACCTGCAGAGCCAGCCGCGAGCATCCTCAGACTCTACACGCCCCCCCCCGCCACCCCGGGCTCCTCCACAGGGTCCAGCTTGCCCACCACCCCTCCAGGCTTGCTGGTCTCCGCCTCTGTGCACCGGTGCCCCTTCCGCCCGGAATGCTGTCCCCCTGGACGTCTCCATGGTTCCTTCACGCTTTGCTCGAATAAAGGCCACTTCTCACCGGCCTCCCTAACCCTCACGACTGCCGCGCGCCTCCCTCACCCTGCCTGCTCTGCTCTGCCCCACAGCACGCCTCGCCCTCCAAAGAGGGGGAATTCACTTGCTCAGATCGCCGCCTGTCTCTCTCCTGGTTAGAATGCACCTGCCAGCAGCCAGGGACATTTGCTCACTCTGTTCCCTAGTGTCTCACACACCTTCTACGTGTCTGGCACGTGGTGACCATCTACCAAATATTTATTGAGATAATAAATTAACATTAGGTCCTTCATGCAAGTGTGTATACACCTGCAACTTTAATGGGAGTGGTAGTTACTTTTAACTGGCATGAATACATACTTTACAAAAAAACTACAGGAAAACAGAACTCCAGAGACGTTAATACCTCTGTGAAAAGAACTGCTATTGCAAATTGTGTAAAAGCTGTTTATTGGAGAAAGTCAGCCGAACAAAACACTCTGAAAGTTTTTAGGGCCTTCATCTTGGGTGGAAACGAACTCAAGTAGAGTGAGCTAAAAGGAAAATATCTGTCAAACAAACCTTCTGACTTGTGATCAACACGATACCTTTCTGGTTAAGACAAGCCTAATTATATATCAAGGAAGTAAGAAATCAAAGCTTCAGACTTGGAAGCATAAATTCCAAAAGGGATTTAAGTTAGAAACATTATTAAATTTTAATATCAAAGAGAATTAACACGGCTGATACAGGATTTTTAAAAAATCAGGTTGCCTAAAGAAGGTTTTGCTGTTTACCAAGATGTTAACCTTCTGAAAAGCACAGGGAAGTTGTGTTTTACCACCATTTAAGCATTTCTTTTCCACTGTCATGAATGACATCAGTGGAGCACACTGCAAACAGCTGACCCTTGAACACCTCAGGGGTTGGGGTGCTGACCCCTGCGCCTCACTTCTCACCCCGCCCCCATGCAGTCCACATCCGAGGCTTCAATGGGATCAGGCAGTACTACAGTACGTATTTGTTGACAAAAATCTGAGTATAAGTGGACCCACACAGTTCAACTCTGTGTTGTCCAAGGGCCCCTTAATCTTTAAAGGGGTTAAGAAAGTTATTTCATGCTTTAAGCAGTGGAGACATAGAAGTGAAGATAAAAAAGATAATGCATCTTACCTACATTAAACAGAAAACAAAAGCCACCAAGAAACTAAAGGAAGATTCTCATATATGTCAAAAACACATCACAAAACAGACTAGTTGCAAGCATGTGACACCAATAGGCTGATTCTATGAAATTAGATACAGAACAAAAGGTTTCCTATAGGCAAAGCCTGGTAAATCTATAAATCTTCCATTTGTAAACTTCATTTAAACAAAAATGCTCATCCGATAGTCAGAGGCTTCTTGAGGAGACCTGCCGTAGCCTCTCTATCAAAGATGACAACCCTCCCCTCCCCCGTGGCTTTTTCTCTTATTATTTAACATGTATGTATATATATATTTACTCATTGATCATGTTATTGCTCGTTTCTCTAACTAGAACGTGCAATCCACGAGCTCTGCACCAATGAGTGGTTCCTGGTATACTGTAGAGGCCAATAAATAATTGTTGAGTGAATGAATGGTGTGATCGAAATTAAGTAGGATGAACCTGCTAATCTATGAACCTTTTATAACGGTGTATTTTTATTTTAACTGGTATTTTTTAAATGCATTCACAGAATTCAAAATTCAAAAGGTACAAAAGGACACAATGTGAAAAGCCTTCTCACTCCACATTCACCTGTTACCTGTATCAGCTTCTTGGGTATCACCCCCGAGATGTTTTATTACATACAAGCAAGTGCGTGTATGTATAATATGTGTGTATTTTTCTCCCTTTCCTTTTTTGCATAAATGCCTATGATAAACACTGCTTGGCACCTAGCATTTTCACTGAACAACTCTTGCTTGCCCTTCATTATCAGGACACAGCTGCCTCCTTGCTTGTATAAGAGATTCTTATGAAAGCAGATTTTCATTTTTGAAGAATGCAAATGTAATTTGAACCACCTCATCTTTAGGCATAATCAAGGGGCTGGAGAAAAATAAATGCAGACCGAACGTTTACGTCCACATGCTCACAAGAGCTTTACTCACCATGTTCTCAGGTAATCAGAAACCCAGAAAGGATGCACATTCAATGGTCTCAGACACTTTCTAGCAAAGTAAGGCATTTGGCATTGGGGACAAAGTTGTGAAGGTCTTAGCAAGGCAGTGGGTTTCAAACTTGAGTGTGCATAAAAACCGCCTGGTGGGCTTGTTAGAAATGCTCCTTTTCAAGCCTTGCCCCCAGAGAGTCCAAGGCAGTACATGCCTGGTGAGGACAGAAATCTGCTTTTAAGTAAACACCCATGGCCTGGATGCCGGTGGTGCTTAAAAGCATTTTGAGAAATTATTGCCTTGAGTTGAAAAGGAATCAAGCTGAGTCTTAATCAGATAGTGAAGAGAGGTTTCATTTCCATTAACCCTAAAAATGTTACAATATTAATTATGTAACTACTGAATCGGAAGATGTCACGTCAGAAGGAAGGATTCTCTACATAACAAGAGAAAAATGACTTCTTAGAAGACACTAAGACAGAGGGACAGAAGGAGAACAAGAGCATCATTTCAACACGAAACACTAAATGATGTCTCCAAGCACCGAAGCAGGTGCTTTCTGATTAAAAGAAAAGGAGCCAGAAACCAAAGAAAAAATGCTAAGAAAAAAACCTGAGAGGTGCTCTTTTCAAAACCTATCAGTTCCTCTTAGCAAAACGAATTCAATATACCCAACAAAAGAAACAGCTCTATTTGGGAAACAGAAAGATCAGATGTCACCTATGATTTTAGATGCTTATTTTTTAAATAAAATACAGGCAAAACTATGCCTGTTACTGCTCATTCTTCCAAAAACCATAACCCACGTCTGAGGAAAAGGGAAAACTAGAAATAATGGAAAAATCCCTTTGTACGTGCTCCACTGGTGGCACAAAGCTGCCACGCTACTCAGCTCTAGATGACGACATTCCCATCACAACCTGTGTGCGTGGCATGGCGCCCCCTGGAGCTGGGCAGTGAACAGCTGCGTGGCTTACACGTGGCTTGCAGAGTGGAGCCTCCATGGAAATTTAAGTCAGTGCAAAGGAGCAAAGCTTGAATCTACCTGAGTGGTATCTTAGGCATTTTCTTACTATCTATAACCAAAGGACATTCAATGAAACAAATATAAATCATATAAGGCACATAATAACTGTATTTATTATCCAATTATTAACAAAAAATAAGAATTATACGGCCAAACATGTGCTGCAGCTAGAGGAAGGAAAAGATATGATCCTTACCTGCAGAGGTACGACAGGCCAGCTCCCCTCAACCGAGCGGGCGGGGGCCCCCTCGGAGCGCTCATGGCCCCTCTGGGTGTGGCTCGCCCTACCCACATGCTCCTGCTGCTAGGCCTCCCCACTGAGCCCCGCTAGACTGTGTGTCCTCCAGAACAGAGACCAGCGGTTCTCACAGCCCGGCACCGAGAGCCTGAATGGAAAAAGTACACGTACAGCTTGGGGTGGAGGGGAGCCGAGAAGAGAGCCCCAGGAAGAACAGCAGGAGTCAGAAACTGTTACAGAATGTATGAAAAAGTACAAATAAACATAATACAAAGTAGCTGTTGTCATTCTAAACGATTTAAAAATTCCCCATGGATATGTTTTCAAAGCCAAGTCAAGGGCCACACAAGAAATCCAATCTTTTTACTGTACAGGAACACTTCTTTTTTTTAAGTTTTAATTTTATATTGGGGTATAGCCAATTAACAATCTTGTGATAGTTTCAGGTGCACAGCAAAGCGACTCAGCCATACATATACATGTATCCATTCTCCCCCAGACTCCCCTCCCATCCAGGCTGCCACATAACACTGAGCAGAGTTCCCTGTGCTATACAGTAGGTCTTTGTTGGTTATCCTTTTGAAATATAGTAGTACATATACACCATTTCTCTTTTTGTTGTTTTTTTTCAATATCACCTTTTATTTTATTTTATTTTTTTAACATCTTTATTGGAGGATAATTGCTTTACATTGTTGTTAGTTTCTGCTGTATAACAAAGTGAATCAGCTATACGTATACATATATACCCATATCTCCTCCCTCTTGCGTCTCCCTCCCACCCTCCCTATCCCACCCCTCCAGGTGGTCACAAAGCACCGAGCTGATCTCCCTGTGCTATGCGGCTGCTTCTCTCTAGCTATTTTACATTTGGTAGTGTATATATGTCAATGCCACTCTCCCACTTCGTCCCAGCTTACCCTTCCCCCTCCCCATATCCTCAAGTCCATTCTCTACGTCTGCGCCTTTTTCCTGTCCTGCCCTGCCCCTAGGTTCTTCAGAACCTTTTTTTTAGATTCCATGTATATGTGTTAGCATACAGTATTTGTTTTTCTCTTTCTGACTTACTTCATTCTGTATGACAGACCCTAGGTCCATCCACCTCACTACAAATAACTCAATTTCGTTTCTTTTTATGGCTGAGTAATATTCCATTGTATATATGTGCCACATCTTCTTTATCCATTCATCTGTCGATGGACACTTAGGTTGCTTCCACGTCCTGGCTACTGTAAATAGAGCTGCAATGAATACTGTCGTACATGAATCTTTTTGAATTATAGTTTTCTCTGGGTATATGCCCAGTAGTGGGATTGCTGGATCATATGGTAATTCTATTTTTAGTTTTATAAGGAACCTCCATACTGTTCTCCATAGTGGCTGTATCAATTTACATTCCCACCAACGGTGCAAGAGGGTTCCCTTTTCTCCACACCCTCTCCAGCATTTATTGTTTGTAGATTTTTTGATGATGGCCATTCTGACGGGTGTGAGGTGATACCTCATTGTAGTTTTGATTTGCATTTCTCTAATGATTACTGATGTTGAGCATCCTTTCATGCATTTGTTGGCAATCTGTATATCTACTTTGGAGAAATGTCTATTTGGGTCTTCTGCCCATTTTTGGATTGGGTTGTTTGTTTTTTTGATATTGAGCTGCATGAGCTGCTTGCATATTTTGGAGATTAATCCTTTCTCCATTGCTTCGTTTGCAAATATTTTCTCCCATTCTGAGGGTTGTCTTTTCGTCTTACGGTTTTCTTTGCTGTGCAAAAGCTTTTAAGTTTCATTAGGTCCCATTTGTTTATTTTTCTTTTTATATCCATTACTCCAGGAGGTGGGTCAAAAAGGATCTTGCTGTGATTTATGTCATAGAGTGTTCTGCCTATGTTTTCCTCCAAGAGTTTTATAGTGTCTGGCCTTAAATTTAGGTCTTTAATCCATTTGGAGTTTATTTTTGTGTATAGTGTTAGGGAGTGTTTTAATTTCATCCTTTTACATGTAGTTGTCCAGTTTGCCCAGTACCACTTACTGAACAGGCTGTCTTTTCTCCATTGTATATTCTTGTCTCATTTACCAAAGATAAGGTGACCATATATGCATGGGTTTATCTCTGGGCTTTCTATCCTGTACCACTGATCTATATTTCTGTTTCTGTGCCAGTACCACACTGTCTTGATTACTGTAGCTCTGTAGTATAGTCTGAAGTCAGGGAGCCTATTGCTCCAGCTCCATTTTTCTTTCTCAAGATTGTTTTGGCTATTCGGGGTCTTTTGTGTTTCCATACAAACTGCGATATCTTTTGTTCTAGTCCTGTGAAAAATGCCATTGGTAGTTTGATAGGGATTGCACTGAATCTGTAGATTGCTTTGGGTAGTATAGTCATTTTCATAATGTTGATTCTTCCAATCCAAGAACATGGTATATCTCTCCATGTGTTTGTATCATCTTTAATTTCTTTCATCAGTGTCTTATAGTTTTCTGCATACTGGTCTTCTGTCTCCTTAGGTAAGTTTATTCCTAGGTATTTTATTCTTTTTGTTGCAGTGGTAAATGGGAGTGTTTCCTTAATTTCTCTTTCCTATTTTTCATCATTAGTGTATAGGAATGCAAGAGATTGCTGTGCATTAATTTCGTATCCTGCAACCTTAGCAAATTCATTGATTAGTTCTAGTAGTTTTCTGGTGGCATCTTCAGGATTCTCTATGTATAGTGTCATGTCATCTGCAAACAGTGACAGTTTTACTTCTTCTTTTCCAATTTGTATTCCTTTTATTTCTTTTTCTTCTCTGATTGTTGTGGCTAAAACTTCCAAAACTATGTTGAATAATAGTGGTGAGAGTGGGCAACCTTGTCTTGTTGCTGATCTTACTGGAAATGGTTTCAGTTTTTCACCATTGAGAACAATGCTGGCTGTGGGTTTGTCACATATGGCCTTTATTATTTTGAGGTAAGTTCCCGCTATGCCTACTTTCTGGAGAGTTTTCATCATAAATGGGTGTTGAATTTTGTCGAAAGCTTCTTCTGCATCTATTGAGATGATCATATGGTTTTTCTCCTTCAATTTGTTAATATGGTGTATCATATTGATTTGCATATATTGAAGAATCCTTGCATTCCTGGGATAAAGCCCACTTGATCATGGTGTATGATCCTTTTAATGTGTTGTTGGATTCTGTTTGCTAGTATTTTGTTGAGGATTTTTGCATCTGTGTTCATCAGTGATATTGGCCTGTAGTTTTCTTTCTTTGTGATATCTTTGTCTGGTTTTGCTATCAGGGTGATGGTGGCCTCATAGAATGAGTTTGGGAGTGTTTCTTCCTCTGCTATATTTTGGAAGAGTTTGAGAAGGATAGGTGTTAGCTCTTCTCTAAATGTTTGATACAGCTCTTCTCTAAATGTTTGATAGAATTCGCCTGTGAATCCATCTGGTCCTGGGCTTTTGTTTGTTGGAAGATTTTTAATCACAGTTTCAATTTCAGTGCTTGTGAGCAGTCTGTTTATATTTTCTATTTCTTCCTGGTTCAGTCTCAGAAGGTTGTGCTTTTCTAAGAATTTGTCCATTTCTTCTAGGCTGTCCATTTTATTGGCATATAGTTGCTTGTAGTAATCTTTCCTGATCCTTTTTATTTCTGCAGTGTCAGTTGTTACTTCTCCTCTTACATTCCTAATTCTATTGATTTGAGTCTTCTCCCTTTTATTCTTGATGAGTCTGGCTAATGGTTTATCAATTTTGTTTATCTTCTCAAAGAACCAGCTTTTAGATTTATTGATCTTTGCTACTGTTTCCTTCATTTCTTTTTCATTTATTTCTGATTTGATCTTTATGATTTCTTTCCTTCTGCTAACTTTGGGGTTTTTTTGTTCTTCTCTCTTAATTGCTTTAGGTGTAAGGTTAGGTTGTTTATTTGAGATGTTTCTTGTTTCTTGAGGTAGGACTGTATTGCTATAAAATTCCGTCTTACAACTGCTTTTGCTGCATCCCATAGGTTTTTGGGTCATTGTGTTTTCATTGTCATTTGTTTCCAGGTATTTTCCGACTTCTTCTCTGATTTCTTCAGTGATCTCTTGGTTATTTAGCAGCATATTGTTTAGCCTCCATGTGTTTGTATTTTTTACAGTTTTCTTCCTGTAATTGATATCTAGTCTCATAGCATTGTGGTCAGAAAAGATAATTGATATGATTTCAATTTTCTTAAAATTACCAAGGCGTGATTTGTGACCCAAGGTATGATCTATCCTGGAGAATGTTCCATGAGCACTTGTGAAGAAAGTGTATTTTGTTGTTTTTGGATGGAATGTCCTATAAATATCAATTAAGTCCATCTTGTTTAATGTATCACTTAAAGCTTGCGTTTCCTTATTTATTTTCATTTTGGTTGATCTCTCCATTGGTGAGAGTGGGGTGTTAAAAGTCCACTACTATTACTGTGTTACTGTCAATTTTCCCTTTTATGTGTGTTAGCATTTGCCTTATGCATTGAGGTGCTCCTATGTTGGGTGCATAAATATTTACAATTGTTATATCTTCTTCTTGGATTGATCCCTTGATCATTATGTAGTGTCCTTCTTTGTCTCTTGTAATAGTCTTTAAAGTCTATTTTGTCTGAAATGCGATTTGCTACTCCAGCTTTCTTTTGATTTCCATTTGCATGGAATATCTTTTTCCATCCCCTCACTTTCAGTCTGTATGTGTCGCTAGGTCTGAAGTGGGTCTCTTGTAGACATGATATATATGGGTGTTGTTTTTGTATCCATTCAGGCAGTCTGTGTCTTTTGGTTGGAGCATTTAACCCATTTACATTTAAGGTAATTATCGATATGTATGTTCTTATTACCATTTTCTTAATTGTTTTGGGTTTGTTATTGTAGGTCTTTTCCTTCTCGTGTTTCCTGCCTAGAGAAGTTCCTTTAGCATTTATTGTAAAGCTGGTTTGGGGGTGCTGAATTCTCTTAGCTCTTGCCTGTCTGCAAAGGTTTTAATTTCTCCGTTGAATCTGAATGAGATCCTTGCTGGGTAGAGTAATCTTGGTTGTAGGTTTTTCCCTTTCATCACTTTAAATATGTCCTGCCACTCCCTTCTGGCTTGCAGTTTCTGCTGAAAAATCAGCTGTTAACCTTATGGGGATTCCCTTGTATGTTATTTGTTGCTTTTCCCTTGCTGCTTTTAACATTTTTTCTTTGTATTTAATTTTTGATAGTTTGATTAATATGTGTCTTGGCATGTTTCTCCTTGGATTTATCCTGTATGGGACTCTGTGCTTCCTGGACTATTTCCTTTCCCGTATTAGGGAAGTTTTCAACTATAATCTCTTCAAATTTTTTCTCACACCCTTTCTTTTTCTCTTCTTCTTCTGGGACCCCTATAATTCGAATGCTGGTGCATTTAATGTTGTCCCAGAAGTCTCTGAGACTGTCCTCAATTCTTTTCATTCTTTTTTCTTTATTCTGCTCTGTGGTAGTTATTTCAACTATTTTATCTTCAAAGGTCACTTATCTGTTCTTCTGCCTCAGCTATTCTGCTACTGATCCCTTCTAGAGAATTGTTAATTTCATGTGTTGTTCATCATTGTTTGTTTGCTCTTTAGTTCTTCTAGGTCCTTGTTAAACGTTTCTTGTATTTTCTCCATTCTATTTCCAAGATTTTGGATCATCTTTACTATCACTACTCTGAATTCTTTTTCAGGTAGACTGCCTATTTCCTCCTCATTTGTTTGGTCTGATGGGTTTTTACCTTGCTCCTTCATCTGCTGCTTATTTCTGTGTCTTCTCATTTTGCTGTTAACTTATTGTTTTTGGGGTCTCCTTTTCACAGGCTGCAGGTTTGTAGTTCCTGTTGTTTTTGGAGTCTGCCCCCAGTGGCTAAGGTTGGTTCAGTGGGTTGTCTAGGCTTCCTGGTGGAGGGGACTAGTGCCTGTGTTCTGGTGCATGAGGCTGGATCTTGTCTTTCTGGTGGGCAGGACCGTGTCCAGTGGTGTGTTTTGGGGTGTCTGTGAACTTATTATGATTTTAGGCAGCCTCTCTGTTAATGGGTAGGGTTGTGTTTCTGTCTTGCTAGTTGTTTGGCATGGGGTGTCCAGCACTGGAGCTTGCTGGTTGTTGAGTGGAGCTGGGTCTTACTGTTGAGATGGAGATCTCTGGGAGAGCTCTTGCCGAATGATGTTACGTGGGGCCGGGAGGTCTGTGGTGGTCCAATGTCCTGAACTCGGCTCTCCCACCTCAGAGGCTCAGGCCTGACACCTGGCCGGAGCACCAAGACCCTGTCAGCCACACGGCCAGGTACGTGGGGAGTTTCTTGCTTTTTGGGAGGTCTGAGGTCTTCTGCCAGCGTTCAATAGGTGTTCTGTTGGAGTTCTTCCATATGTAGATGCACTTTTGATGTATCTGTGGGGAGGACGGTGATCTCCACGTCTTACTCCTCTACTATCTTGAAGGTGTCTCCTCAGGAACACTTCTTTTTACCCAAAAATTATTATGCAGCTTCATCATTTATTTTCTACTTTTAAATGTGAATTAATTTCTAATTTTTTCTAAAACCTTAACTCTATCATCAAAAACAGAGGTGCTCCTGAAAACAGTACATAGAATGTATATTCAAAACTTTGAGAAACAAAAACAAAAACACCACAGGTCGAGAAGGGAAGCCTAGAAGCCTCAAAATTGTTTTGAGGTAAAAGAAGGAATTAGCCCCTGCAAATATTTTAATTGAGAAAACAGTCGTGTCTGTGTGTGAATTCTTACCTATCTGCTTAAAAATTCACAGTCACATGTACTGCATATGCCATAAAGATGTATTTAATTCAGCAGAAAAGTGAAAATGCCTCCAGTTTCATAAGCCTATGCACAGCTACTGACATAAAGTCTGCCAACTATAAAACCCAGACAGCTTCGTGACTGGACAACTGGGCGTGATGCTACTGCAGCAGTTTTCACTGTTCAAGACGAGGAAAGGAAACATGCACAGGATCCATCTAAGTCAGGCTGGGAACGCCAGTGTTCCATACAAACAGCAAGTACTCAGGAAATACGTGGAAAATAGAACAGAACGAAAATAAGAGAAGAATGCAAAGGACACAGAAAGAAAAAATAAAGGAAGGAGGTGGGAGGCGTTTCCAGAAATCAGAGGAACAAGAGGAAACAGATAAACGAACGGACAAGTGAGGACAGTGTGAAAGGCCTTAGAATTACCACTAAATTAGGGTCTAACCGTCCATCTGGCTCACCCCGTTCCTCCAATTGCATAAGGTATTTCTTCAGTGATATTTTTAAGAAAGACCTCTTCTACACAAAGCATCCTGTTCGAGGTTATCTCGGAAGCACCCAGGCAGGCACACAGGCACTGACCCAATGCGAGCTCACCTTTGCCGTGATCTGGAACTCCTCGTGCTCCTTTAGCAGCTCCTGGGTGTGCTGGATACTCGAACCCGTGGAGGTGTGTGTGGAAAGGTAGAACTCCCCGCTGTCATGGATCCACTCCAAAGCCTAGAGACGGAAGGAATGGAAACATGTTCACGGCTGAACGTCGGTGAAGCAAGTCCCAATACCTCAGGATCTCATTTAAATGCAAAGTCACAAGCCCAGGCGCATCAAGAAACACTCCCTCAAAGGGAGATGAGCTTCTGAAACATGTATCTTAATTCCAAAATTAAAAGTTGACATTCTAGGAAACTGTAATCATGTCACTTAGGCATCAACAATAACAAGCTGAGGAGTTTCTTATAAGCATGAACCTAAAGGACAATAAGAGTCCAATGAATAGCCTCCCTCAAGAATACTGAGACAGTGCGGGGAAGGGGAAGTCTGAGACCCTCGTATTGCTGAATACTGAGACATTCACGTCACAGGGACTTGACAGCCTTCCTGGGGTGTTCTAACTTAAAAAAGGAAAAGAAAGCAGATGCAAATTCCCAGCTTTCAAATGTACAATGTTAGCCATTTCTTCCTATTCCTGCCTTCAGTGAGCACTCAGGTGTGCACCCACTTCACTTGCCTTCTGGGGGCTCCTACAGAGCACCATTATGCATAAAGATGCTCTGGGGAGATGCCAGCAGAAGTGGCTTAACCTCCCAGATGTAGGAGAGAGATGACCCCACCTGGGAGGAAGGGGGCCGGCAAGGTCCAGATGGCAACAGAAGGACACATTCTGACTCCTATTCTTTCATGTTTTCAGATGGAAGCCATTTTTTTCCTTCTATGTGCAAATATCTGAAGTGAAATCTTACTTAAACATACACATCTGAAAAAGCAACACTATGGAAAAGAAACATAAAAACATGGAAGCTTTCATATCTGCCCTTCACAGTATCTGAGTCATTTGCCATGATTTGCTGCTCTTGGACCAGAAACGTCACTGTCTCTGTTAGATACTTCACAGCATTTATGGCATTTTAGAAGAAAAAAATGAAAAGGAAGCCACGACCCAGATTACTTACCATGCAGCTTCCGGGCTGGGAATTTACTTCCGTTTTGCCCGAGCATGGCTATCCCATCTCTGACACAATGCTGACAATGACAGTGCACCGAGGCAGAAAGCCATTTTGGTCAATTTATTCAAAGGTCCCTACTTCCTCCGTTCACACAGCGAATCGTGCCCAAGCGCCCTCTACGCAGGCAGGTGCTGAGGGGGGCGCTGGGGTGGGAGAGGCTTGGGCCCTGCCCTTGTGACCAGGAGGGACCCGCAGGCTGAGAAGGGATGGGCTCGGGAGGAAAGGGGTCCTGCACAGGGGGAGGCTGGAGGCGAGGCTGGAGGGCGACAGGGGGCCCTCGGAGGCCACAGGCCTTTGGACTTTGGTCTGGAAGTGAATGGGGCTGACACATGGAAAAGGGACTGGAGTGGAGAGTGAGCGAGAGAAGCAACACCGGTTAGCAAACCGGTCCAGGGGTTTAGACGAGACACGGCTGGGCTGGTACCCGTGATGGCTCTGAGGGGCGGAGGAGGGGGCAGATGTGCTGCATCAGGCCCCGGTGAAGGGGTGAAGCTGGGAAGATGAGGAAAAGGCAGGAATCAGGTAAGATGAGGGCGGGGACACGGCGGACGGGGAGTCCCGGGTCCACTTCTGCTTTGGTTAAGGCCAAAGTGGAGAGACGCAAGGAGGGAGCTGGGGTTTCTACGTCTGGAGACCAGAAATGGAGGTCAGGGCTGGGAGACACCAACAGTGAGAGCTAATGAGAGAGGAAAGAGAAACAAGAACAAGCCCTGAACTGAAAGCCAACTTTCGGAGGCAGAGATAAGGGAGGGGGGGCACAGACAGCCCGGGAGGAAGAGCCCAGAGGCAGGAGGCGCCCAGAGCAGAGCAGGGGCTGGAAGTCACCTGCCACACCCCACCCGCAACTCGGTATTTACTGTGGGATTGTTGCTATTGTACAGCACAGAAGCCAACCCTACAGGGCTGCGGGGCTGACGGGCCATCATCTGTAACGGCAGAAACTGAATGATTTTATTTTTGGCACGTGAACTGACTTTAGGAAAAAGCAACAGCATATTCCATTATTTCTCTCTGTCAAGGGAATTATTTACAATTTTGTTCTCCGTAGCTGAATGACTCCTTGTCTTTCAACAGAGAGATAAACAAAGATGTGAGAAAAGATTATGAAATAATCTCTAATTAGAAATAAAATCAGGGCCCCATAAATCTGAAATATGGTTAGATTATCCTTAAATAAAATGTTAAGAAAATGGAATTTAAACATTAAAAAAATACTACTGCTTGCCACCCCTGCTGGGAATATGATAACTGCATATGGGAAGGTCAGTCAAGACAAGGGAGAGGCCGGGTCGGGGCGCCAGGTCCAGGGACCACGAACTCCTGCTCACGCCCTGGGACACCCAGCTGCTCTGGGCAGCAAGTTGCCCAATGAGAGACTGACATTTACCAAATTCAACAAAATATGTTCCCCACGTGAGAAACCTGTGCTGAGGAAAATGTAATCTTTCTTGAGCTAAAAGGATTTTATTGAATGCCTACGCTGCGTCAGGCACGTGTCAGGTTTCCAGGTGGATCCAGAAGACAGAGCAGGTCACACGTGGTCACCAGGGACCGACAGCCCTGAGCAGGGCCTGGGGATGCGGAGGATGTAAGGTGCCCGCGGGGGATTCTGAGAACAAGCCTTCTCCCTTCCACTCCCTCCTGACCCTCTGAATTCTGGACTAATGGGCACGGATTCTTATGCTACTGTTAAGGCCAGAGAGAAGTGACAGGCATCTTCCTGTTTGAGTTACAGTCGGACAGACTTTACCCTAAAATGATCTCCATGACTGGCCATGGATCCCAAAATGACTTCCGAGGGGGGGGGGGGGCACTGCAAACGTACCCTCTTGCCTTAGCCAAATGCATGACCTTTTTTTTGAGTATACTGAATTCTGAGAAATTCTGCCACATTTCTTACTTAACTTTAGCTCAGTTTTATCCGAAGAACAAAATTTTGTCTTGAAAATATAAGTACACCAACATGGAAAACTGCCCACCATATTATTTTACAGTGACTTAACTCATCATGACCATGACTGCTCGTACTTTGCTGTCTTAACTGTGGGGTGACGGCAGCTGGGCAGAGCTGAATGGCACACCTGTTGAGGCCAAAATCACTGAGTAACACACTTCTACGAGGCTGGGGGTTTTTTTTTTTTGCAACAAACTGTTAAGCAAAAGGCACGGCTGTTTTGATCATCAGGGAGTGGTTTCCCATCTGCTGCCATGTCAGAAGCTGCCCGTCTGACGATGGAGGCCTGAGCGTGGGGAGGAGGGCGCCAGGGGGCCCGTGGGATGGCTGACCTGCTTGGCGCTTCGCTCAAAGACCACGTACTGCTGGCACTGGTCCAGCCGCCGCTTCCTCATGGTCCAGTAATGCAACACCCTGTTCTCCCGCTGGAAGAGTTCATTCAAGATATCTGAGAGGATGGAGAGAAAGCCGCACGTTGGTGCTCGCCGTCGAGCTAAACACCCACAAAATCCCGTTCATTTTTATTTAAAGACATTTTAACGCAAATGCCATTGTGAGCCAGAGTATCATTCACTGAGCCACACGGCCTGCCTGCCTGGCCTTCCTGACACGCCTGTCCAGACCTCTCCTTGTTCTCTTACTCCAGTTTACTCTTGGGACTGACATCACTGGACACTCGAGCTGGCCTCTAATCCCTCAGGTCGGCTGGGTCGGTGGGATAGCTACTGAGTCCCCTGCTGGGGCAATCTGACAATGGCTGGAAAAACACCAGTATTAGATGTTTTGTGCAAGACCATGAGAACTTTCCTGCGGAAGGAATTTAGTATACATCAAAAGATGTCAGATGAAACAGTGGAGTACTAGAAGAAAACGACGGGCTTTAAAAACAAAACCAAAAACATAAACCCTTAGGAGAGGGAAGGAAATGAAGTTGAGAAGCATGAAGCTAGAAAGGAAAAGTTAAAACAGCAACCTGATTACACGAGAATTAAAAATCTCATAACCAAATAATAACCGCCATAAAAATATTACACAAATAAAAAGCTAGGAAAAACTACCGCGAACATAGAAGATGGATCTAACTTACTTAATAGTCAACAGGAAAATATGAATAATCTGTTAGCAAAGTGAGCAAAGCATATAAACGTGGAGGTCATGATTATATGAAATGAAATATGGCCACTAAAAATACAGAAACGTTTCGTCTCACTCAAACAATGAGATCAGTTTACACCATTTCCTGGCAAGGACTGCGCTGCCCAGGGCTAGAAGGGACAGAGGAAACCTGTGTGTCTGTATTACTGAGGGAGGAAAATGGAGCACAACCCCTGCAGAGGTCATTTGGTGACAGGTAATGACACTGAGTGGTGCGCACCCTTGAACCAGGAATTTGTCTTTCAGATACGGTGCTGACACAAGCTCTCAACACAATTTGTACCCAGATGCACGCACGCTGAGGTGCTGTTTGGAAAAACTGGCAACAACGTATGAGCCCATCGATTAGGGGTCAGATTAAATCAATTACAAAGTCACCATACTGGACGTTAAAAGTAACAGAGCAGATCTCCAAATTCTGATATAGAATAAGATTATTACTAAGCGTAAGAAGAAGATTGCAGGGGAATATAGTCCCACTTCAATAAAAAAATTAAAAAGCCAGATGGGTGAGTTGAAGCTACACATGTTTGTATCTCTCTGCATATTTCCATTTATGTGCGTAGAAGGATGCACAAAAAGGTCTTCACAGTGGTTACCACTGGCAAAGGAATTTAGATAATTTATATACATTTGTACACTTTAAACATTCTTTACAGCGAGTCTGTCTTACTCTAGAAGTTTACAAAGTAAACAGATAAAAAAAACTTCAGAAAAAGATTCCCTGACTGAAATTGCAAATCAAATAAGTGGTACCTGGAATATAACTTTATTGGAAAACTTTAAAAATAATAACCTCTCCACAAATATCTACCGAGTTCCTCATAGGCTGAGTACTTCGTGAGAAACAGGAGCCTGCGAGCTGCATGTACCCGCCAGTTCACTGGTTGGTCCTGTTACATTATCTTTGCTCGCCTGAAAAGTGAACTAGTTTAGTGAAGCAAATTAGCACTGAAATTTGAAGCCTGCCAAAAAAAAAGCTACCACTTAAATGAAATGAAAATGAGCGTTAAGTCTTCTCTAGTCTCTTATTTCCGTAGCCTCTGCCTGGGGCAGGACTGAAGCTCAGGTGAGGATTAAAGCTGATAGAATAGGGCCTGAATATTGAGACTGTTTTAAACAACTCCCATCATTTTCTGAGGACCCACTTCCATGTCATTTCAATTAAACTTTTAAAAAAAATTATGATTAAGTTTAAAATGATGTATCACCTGGATGCATTTTTACTGCAAAATATTCAATCAGAATTCTACAGCATAAAAATCATCAGTACCCTTAACTTCCACCCATAACAACCCTACTTACAGTTTAGTATAATTGTTCCCAGGTCTTTTTCTATGCATTTATATATATGTGTGTGTGTGTGTGTACGGTTTTGTACATTTTTAAACTCAAATGATACCCATCTATCTATATAACATTCTTTGGCAATTTGCTTTTATTAATAATGCTTTAAGTATGTAAAACTGATACATTACAGCAACGAAATGGGTATATAATTTTTGTGATTTAAACTTTTAAAAGTATTTTGCCTGTAGATAATTCTGGCTTTCATTTTTTTCCCGATTTATATTTTCACTTACTTTTAACAAAACAGTCGATGCCAATAAATATCCTGAACATGCTGCATTTTCTCCCTGTTTATATTCTTCAACTTTATTCAATAAATTATCAACCTATATATTTGTTTAATATTTTATTATTAAGATAAGTTGGGAGAACTTTAATGATATGAAAAGGACATTCAAAATGAAGCCCTGGACCAAGATTTTAGAACATGTCTTGTCAAGCTCATCAGTCAGCTGACTCCTAGGTGTACTCACTTTTCACTTGTTGTTCAGGGGCTTTGATATGTGTCACCATTCCAGGCATGTTCACGCTGTTCCTGTGCAGGTATTTCAGGAAGACATCTGCATTCCTCCTAGCAAGCGTGCAAGCCTAAGAAATAATGCAGAGCAACGGGTTCATGTGACTCATACAGACATGTATCTTCAGTGTATATGGATGACGTCACGTGGCTCTAACATAGGTCCTAATCTAAAGCGTTCATCTGGCCAATCTGTGTCTGGAGAATACATAGGCTAAATCCTATTTCAACTTTAAAAAAAAAAATCTCTGTCTTGGAGCCCTTGCTCTGCTGAACCCAGCTGCTATGTTGAGAGCTGCCCCATGGTGAGGTCCAGGTGGGCAGGGACTAAGGGTGTGACCCAAGGCCTGCAGCCCGAGAAGAAGTAAAGCCCTTCCCCAGTCGAGCCTTGAGGTGACCACATCCCTGACCAACAACTTGATCACAGTCTTGGGAGAAACCCTCAGTCAGAGGACCTGGCGGCTACGCTGAACCGGGATGTCTATAAAGGGCAGACAGTAAATATTTTCAGCTCTCCGAGTCATGTGGTCTCCATCTCTCTGCTGCAACTACTCAACCTGCCCGTTGTAGATGACAGCGGCCTGGAAAGACACTTAAGTGAATGGGAATGGCCAGATTTAGCCCTCGGGCTTAGCTTGCTAACCCTTGGTTTAAGCCACTGAATTGGGGGGTGGTTTGTTATATGGTGTTATTGTGGTGACAGAAAACTGAAATTCCACGTTTGTAAACCAAGTAAGTAACTTCATTGACGTATTTAAAAAAGAGTTTTATTTAAGAGAAAAGAGATATAAATATAAAATCAAAATGGTTCAGGGAAAAAAAATCCCTTAATTATAATAGAACTGGAAATATCTTGCACATTTCCTAGCCCAGATCTGGAATCAATCTTTTTTTCAAGGAGCTCCGTCTCCTTCTTGTGGTAAATGGCACTGAAAGCCCACAACGTGGGCACTAGGAATGCTTGCTAGCATATATCAGGGATGCTGGTCATCGTTCCTAGGCCTTTTCAGTAGCTGGAGCTGCAATACCTTTTTTTTTTTTTCTTTTAAATTGAGAGAAAAATACATCATGAGTCTCTACTGATAAGACTGAAATAAGTTGTCATACCAAACAGCAAGGAAGCCGTAAAGATTGCTAGAGTTACGTCAAAAGGACATCTGAGCCAACCTGACTTGAAGGGGCTCCCACTAGTGGGACAAGTTGAATATAAAAAGATAAATGGGGCTTCCCTGGTGGCGCAGTGGTTGAGAATCTGCCTGCCAATGCAGGGGACACGGGTTCGAGCCCTGGTCTGGGAAGATCCCACATGCCGCGGAGCGACTAGGCCCGTGAGCCACAATTGCTGAGCCTGCGCGTCTGGAGCCTGTGCTCTGCAACAAGAGAGGCTGCGACAGTGAGAGGCCCGCGCATCGCGATGAAGAGTGGCCCCCACTTGCCGCAACTAGAGGAAGCCCTTGCACAGAAACGAAGACCCAACACAGCCATAAATAAATAAAATTAAAAAAAAAAAAAAGATAAATGACTGTAACTGATTGAAACACACCAAGTGTTAAAATCCATGATGATACTAAAAGAACAAATTAATCATATGCAGAGGTTGCTAGGGCAACAGATCATTATTCTGAAAATCATAAACAAAGGGAAGGAATCAAGCATTTACCTCCCCCCCCTTTTTTTGGACAAACTCTATTTTAGCATAACCAAATAGCTGAGGAGGGAATAACTGCAGCTAATCAAGGCAGAAAGAATGATAGAATACCACCATTTTGCAACTCCTAATGAAACAATATCACCACTGGCTACTAAACCCAGTGGGTGAAAGGCTGATGGGGAAGTACACAATGGATGACGTGGACTTACGACGTCTGAAGCATTGAAAAGCCCTCATATCACAGAGACAGCAGGAGAAGCAGACCTGTGTGTGTCCTGGAGCAATGCCGTTGGAAGTACGCAACACCACCCATCAGGTACCCTAAGTGTACCCCACACACTCACTTAAACCTGAACCGGATCAAGGCCCTCAACCCAACTAACAGAAATGTAGAGAATCCGGGATGGTGCTAAATGACTCCACGGGATGCAATTACGAAATCCAGAATGAGGGAAATTCCACAGTATGAATAACTTATTTCTTCAATTAACAAATGCTAATAAAAGGGAGGGTGGGATTTAGACTAAAAGAGACTTAAGAGACATACCAATCAAATCAATGCATGGTCTTGTTTGGATTTTGATTAAGACCACGTATAAAAACACATTTATGGGACAATCAGAGAAATGTGAACACCACTGGATTTTATATAAAGTAAGAGTTACTGTTAATTTTTCAGGTCCAATAATGGTATTGTGGTTGTAGAATGGTTTTAGAAAGGTAGAATTTAATGCTTAGATACACACAGAGGTATTTATAAATAAAATGGTGTAATATCTAGAATTTAAAATAATCCAGTAAAGGTGGGCATATGCCCATATGTTGGTAATTATTGAAGCTGGGTGAGAAGTACATGGGGGTTCATTATCCATTCTCTTAATTTCCATACGCATTTTTAAACTTCCATGATAAGAAGTTTAAAGATATCCAACACACCAAAGACATAATCCTAGTTGAATGAAAGAATCTGACCAGGTCTGTGATTATTTTTGTTTTGTAATTTTACCTAAATATCTTTCTTAATTATATTAACTAAGTAGTATGTAATTTTGTTTTATACGAAATGGATTCCAGAGAAAGAGAGGCAATTGTAACGATTCCACCTCAAAACATCCCAATAGTGGTGGACTTTTCATAAACTTTAACAGCAGCGACAAGCAGGGGTGGGGCTTTCAAGTCCTGTTTGGAATAGTTACAACTAATGACCCTGGGAAGCTCCAACTGTTTTCCCACCTTGATTTGCTTAAAAAGAAAATCTCTGTGGTGGAAGCTCATAATAAGTTACCAGGTAAGAATTTTCAAACAGTTACAATTTGTTCTCCCAGGCTAAACAATAACTCTCTGTCAGCTCAGAGGATCACCTTCAGAAATGAAACAGAAACAGAAATGATTAAAAGTGACAGGAAATGGTGTCAGAGAGGTCAGGATGCTGGAGATGAGGAAAACTAAACCAAGCAACATGGAAAGTAAACACCACAACTATTTTTCATAGGTGTGAGTGGCCACCAGCAGAACCTGAGATCTTTTTCACAAGTGAAAGAATGCAACGTGGAAACATTCAAAGAAGTCAATGTATCTAAACATTCTGACCACTTTTTAAAATTTAATTGTTGCAAAGCACACCAGTAACTCAGCTATGACTATATATACAAATGACAAAGCAGGCTTGATAAGTGCCTCATTTAAAGCTTCTCAGAGTTAAAACTTCCAGCCAGGCCTTGAATGGGATTAAATTTCTCTTGCAGGAAACATTTCCTGAATAAGTACAGTATTAGTAACTGGTCCTGTGAACCACAAGGGGTGTTCCTGCTTTGTGTCCACTCTACACTGGGCTCACACATGTTCTGAGACAGTCTTTATTCCTAAAAAGGCTGAATTTCCAAAGGAAGATTATTTTAAGCTCTAGGCATTTTTGTTCCCCCAAATCAATCTCTCTGCGTGTGTCTGTTCAGAATCACTTGGTACTGTGACTTCTACCCATTCTTTATGCACACAGGTTTCTATCTAGCTCTTTCTCTGTGAAAACTAGAAGGAGAGTACAAATCACAACTGAAAAAAGATTTTAAGATCTTCTCCGATCAGCTGACTTATGGCTGAGGCAGGGTCACCCCAATCTCTCTCCAGGGCAGGGGCGCTGTGAGGCAGGCGGGGACGGAGGAGTGGCCGCAGCTGTGGGACTGACGGTCCGGACGCCCCACCGGCTCAGGTGGACCCTCGGCGGGCTGCGAACCCCGCCACTGAGGCACCAGAACCGGAAGGCCGGCTCCGTACCTTCAGGAACGCTTCCTTCTGTTCAAGGTGCTTGCTGATCATTGGGGTGACGTGGTCCGTCTCGGAATTGGGGCCCAGCTTGTCGGCCCCTCCACACCAGTCCTCTTCTCTCTTGTACTCCTGCTCCAGGCTCTCGAGGACGCTGCAGACCTGCGGCAGGAGAGAATCCCGGGCTCAGAGGGGCCGCTCGGCACCGATGGCACGACAGGTGCTGGCCCGAGGACCGAGACCGTCCCCTGACGCGCGGCCACGCAGGCCTTTCGGAACAAGGGCAAAACGAAAGGTCAATTTCCCGTCTCTCTCTGCCCTGTGTCAGGACGTGCATTTAAACGAGGGGGAAAGGGACGTCTCCTCGGATCCTTTCCAGCCTGTCATGCTTTGATACGTCAGGGAAGCCGGAATCATCTTAATTCTATCACGCCGCCCGTCTCTGCTCGACTGGCCCAGGACCGACCGCGCAGGCCCCGGCGGCGGCCCACCTGCTCCGAGGTCTTGTAGAAGGCCACGGACGCGTTCACCAGCTTCAGCCGGTCCTCCATCCTGAGCATCAGCTGCTGCCAGTGCGAGGCCACCTTCTCGGCGCAGTCGCGGATCATGTCCACGTCGTAGTGGTTGGCCTGCAGCATGACCTCCGCCTTCTGCTGCACCTGCAGCGCGCTCTGGTGGGTCTTCTGGGGGGAGAGAGCGGGCAGCTCTTCAGCGGGGCTGCCGCGCACCCGCCGGGAAGGAGCGGGAAGGCCGCAGCCCTCCTGTCTGCTTGCTCTTACGGAAACGACTTCACTTAATACGCAGCAGGACGCTTCGAAAAACACAGCTGACAGGTTAGTTAGAAAAAAAAAGTTCTTATGCCTCCCAACAACTATTTATATTTACCCAGGGAAGGATGACATGCCTTAGGACTTTGCAGAATGGGTCTTGGTTGTGGAGTTTCCAGCTTTTGAGAAATAGCAGGAAAAACCCTTAGCAGCCAATATGCTAAAAACAATATGCTCCTATTGATTCTCCTTACACTAGCAGCCAGGGGCGAATGAACAAGTGGAGAAAAAGGCGGCCTAAGCGAATGCTCTTTACGTCACTTCTACCTTAAACTCTGGACTCGAGTAAAAGGTTTTCAAAAGCTACTGATTTAAAAAAAGAGAAAGAGAGAAACACAGTTAAAAGCTAAAAATGAACCAACTGTGTTCTCTGGAGGTCCATGCCAGACAACGAACCTATGAAAACAAACTGGCAAATCTGGTAACAACCCCTGCTCTCGTATCCTCACTAGAAGCTTCTGTGAGGGGCTGGGGTCAGGCTTCTCGGGGAAACCAGAGGGCCCGGCAGGGCAGCCGTCAGGGGGAAGCACATGGGTCTCTGTGGACACAGAGTTTTCTCTTTTTTTTAAACGATGGCAAAATTTTGCGTTCCACCTGAAGTGGTACTAATGGCCCCATAAAATACTGTACCCAGCTTATTCCTGTCCGTTACCCAGACGGTGGGGCGCATCAGTGGTTTAATTACTAGAAGGTACTGGGCACAGGGTACGATTTTCACAAGATTCACCCAGAGTTTGGGCTTCAGGGAGAAGTGTGTCTGTCCACTGGCGCTGAACAGTTGAGAGTAAATTAATCTAGGGAAGAAATT
Source organism: Balaenoptera musculus (assembly GCF_009873245.2). NCBI lineage: Eukaryota > Metazoa > Chordata > Mammalia > Artiodactyla > Balaenopteridae > Balaenoptera > Balaenoptera musculus. Next base: position 12,116,533 of record NC_045787.1, on the reverse strand, counting down.
AATGGTAATTTCTTTGGTTTTCATCTCTGGCTGAGAATATGTATATAACTAGAGCAGGAAACAAGTTTTCCATAATCAAATGCTCTTTTTCCCTTGACTGTGCCTTGAGACCACCCATCACAATCATTAACTCCCCCACCCTCCAAAAATACTCTAAAATGAATTAATCCATATGCTGTGAGAGTGACTGGCCGAGCCATTTTGCTCAAGTCCCGGCACAGCACTGACCCCGCCAAGGCACACAACCCTCTGGTGTGGGACGCTGCTTTTCCCCAGGGTCACAGGAGCTCTGTGCACAGCACTGTTTATGGGGAACAGGGAACTGGCGATTGGCACCCGGTCCTGAAGAGCCACCCCGAATGCCCTGATTTTTCAAGACCGGTTACACAGCAGCAACTGTGCCTATAAGATCAGCAAAATGTGAAAAACCTCAGCCGAGACCCCAGCTCGGGCTCCCTGGTGCCGAGATGTTCCCGACAGGTGAGGTGCATCCTGCCAGGGCCCTCACAGCAAGGGGACAGCAAGAGCCACCCCCGGCCTCTGGGACCCTTGCGGTGAGGTCGCCCTGGTGGGCGTGGACAGCCTCACATCACTGCAGTTGCCAGACTGCTTCCCCGTCTCGTAACGAACTGCAGGTTCGTAAGCGCAGCCGTTTTGGGCTCCACCGAACCCCCTTGGGCTCCCAGGGTCAGTGCCGCGTGAGGGGACTGAACGGGCGGCCGGGCGTCCCCACCTCGATGGCGTGCTGGAACTGCTCGTGCTCTCTCTGCAGCTGCTCCGCCTCCTGCAGCGAGCTGGCCGTGATGAGGCCGGCGTTCAGCATTGACTCTCCGTTGCGGATCCAGCCCAGCACCTGAAACGCGACACAGGGAACTCCATGCAGCAGCCCCTCCGGGGCACCCAGGCCGCGGGCCAGCAGTGACGCAGGCCGCGTGCGCAGCGGTCGAGCTGCTCACTTAGCTACGAAGCAGTGATTTCCTCGTGATCCTACGGGCGACAGCCTGCTGCCCTTCCATGCTGCCTGATCCTAAGTGCTGCATTTTAAAATTAATTCTGTCATGTTTAGTTTCAAGTGGGAGCTGGAAAAGGTGGAGGGTCTGGAGGATTGATCGTGAGTCCACAGGTCAAAGCAGACTGAGGCTCACACACTAGAAAACCTACAATTGCAAAGAATTCCCTGATACTCAAAAATATGTATCTCTCACTCCTTTTAGGCCTCGTGAACATGCAGAATTAGCAAACTGCTTGATAAGGGAACTGTTTTATTTCGCTAACGTATTTTCCACTTTAGAGTCAGTGTTAAGACAGCACACTAACCCAAGGGTGAACTTAGCTGTCCGCTAACGCTCAGGGCCACAGCACCAGATTCTCAGCATCACAGAATGAGAAGTCAGTTCTGACCATGGAAGCCACAGGGATGTGGAAGGTCATTCTGGGTAATCATGTGTGGCAGAAACTGCTGGTTACCTAACCGGTACCTATTTTCCTCATGTCCTTTACTCAGAAAATCCCAACTTGGGAAAGAGCTTAAAATAAAGCCAGTTCTCAGCTCCTATGACAGCTTGGTTGCAGATGTGACACAATTCTAGCCACTGAGATCAAAGCAGGGGCTTCTGGGCCATTTGGGGAACACATTTCTTTTTTGATCCAGGTGCTGCCTCTTTCTTGATATGCTTTCCCCTTCCTGATACCTGGAATGTGGAGGTGATAGCTGGGGCTACAACAGCCATTTGGCAACCATTAAGTCCCCTCCAATCAAACAGATGCTTTTCTACACATCTACAAGAATCCCAGAAAGCCATACTTCCATGGTTTCCCTGCTCACGTGATAAAATGTCACAGACATGCTAAATATACATATGCATGGAATCCCACTGGCACCGAACCAAAAGCAATCTCTTCCAAATGTCCCATTTTTATTTTGCCATGCTATCTGGGAGATGGCAGTATCGTATCCTGATAACACAAGAAGACCCCAGCCATACACAGCCTGTGATCCCGACCAGACTGATAACAGTCTATTTGGGAAAAATAAATAAATCATATAGTTATTCAGCCCGGGAAGGAATGTGCTCAGGGTTTCAGGCAAGAGACGACCAATAACAAAACAATCTAAGTGGAGGTGACTCTCAAGTGACCAGCTGCTGGGTGACGAAGGCTTTTCCACTACAGAGTAAACACAGAGCCGCCCAGGCACTGGCTCAATTTTACACACTAGGTGTGGTGTGTCAGGGGGTGTGTTGTATTCTACACCAGGACAGCTGTGTTCTGATCAGGGACAATCTGCCCCAAGGCTCACACGTGCGAGTTACCGGGAGAGCACTCATCGAGCGCTTGCTTGTCGGCTGGGCCCCCTTCTCTCCGGCCCTCTGTTTACCTGCTTCACTTCGGCCTGCAGGTGGCGGAGCTGCACACACTGCTCCAGGTGCTTCCGATGCTGCTCGGCTGCTAAATCCAGCTCCTGCTGCTTCTCGTGGAGAAACTCCAGCAAGTCCTGGACCCGGGTGGCCATGTCTACATCTCTGTCGCAAAGCAGCTCCACGCCTGTGGACATTGGAGGGAGGCCTGGAATTCAAATAGCACTTCAACCTGATCTTTTTTTTTTTTTTATATCTTTATTGGAGTATAATTGCTTTACGATGGTTTGTTAGTTTCTGCTGTATAACAACGTGAATCAGCCATATGTATACATATATCCCCATATCCCCTCCCTCTTGAGCCTCCCTCCCACCCTCCCTATCCCACCCCTCTAGGTGGTCACAAAGCACTGAGCTGATCTCCCTGTGCTATGTAGCTGCTTCCCACTAGCTACCTATTTTACATTTGGTAGTATGTATATGTCCATGCTACCCTCTCACTTCATCCCAGCTTCGTCCCACCATCTGTGTCAAGTCCATTCTCTACATCTGCATCTTTATTCCTGTCCTGCCCCTAGGTTCAACAGAACCATTTTTCTTTTTAAGATTCCACATACATGTGTTAGCACACGGTATTTGTTTTTCTCTTTCTGACTTACTTCACTCTGTATGACAGACTCTAGGTCCATCCACCTCACTACAAATAACTCAGTTTCATTTCTTTTTATGGCTGAGTAATATTCCATTGTATATATGTGCCACATCTTCTTTATCCATTCATGGACACTTAGGTTGCTTCCATGTCTTGGCTATTGTAAATAGTGCTGCAATGAACACTGTGGTACATGTCTCTTTTTGAATTATGGTTTTCTCCAAAGAAGATATACAGATTGCCAACAAACACATGGAAAGATGCTCAACATCACTAATCATTAGAGAAATGCAAATCAAAACTACAATGAGGTGTCAACTCGCACAGGTCAGAATGGCCATCATCAAAACATCTACAAACAATAAATGCTGGAGAAGGTGTGGAGAAAAGGGAACCCTCTTGCACTGCTGGTGGGAATGTAAACTGATACAGCCACTATGGAGAACACTATGGAGCTTCCTTAAAAAACTAAAAACAGAATTACCATACGACCCAGCAATCCCACTACTGGGCATATACCCTGAGAAAACCATAACTCAACCTGTTCTTAAGGGACCATGACGTACATGCTGCATTTGTGAACTACCTGCCTGGCGCCGGGCCAAGCCATTACCGTGAAGGCCAAGTCTGAGCAGGGCAGAGGCAGCAGAGGAGGTTTATGCCTGCTTCCGAGCATGTCTCAGAGGATAAATTCGATGTGGTCCAAAGCCAAATGTAACGTACAGCTAATCAAAGCAAACCCATTTCCTATCAATCTACTTCTGCTCCTACACTGATATCTGGTGAAAGTGAGTCCTTTTTAAATGCACAAACTTCGGTTTGTTTCCGTTGTTATCCACTGTATACCCGTTCACTCTTGAGGAAGCATTTAATTTGACTTGTGTAAAATGAGTAACGTAGGACACAGGTTGTTGCTAAGTTTCTAACACTACAGTTCCCTCTATGTTTTTGAGCCTAGAGTGACATCTGCTGGTAAAATATAAACTAAGAAAAAAATAAAGGACATGAAAATATTTTCTTGGGGTTTACATTTCATTCATGGAGATCCAACAATATATAATTTGTAAAACTAAAGTTCGTGCCACTTGAAATAACATGCAGGAATATGAAGGGTACACTATCCAATGTTAAACGTGATCATATTATGTGGGTGAAAGAAAGCAAAACGTTTCCTTTCAGAGAGCAGGTATTTATAACACCTCAATCACAGGGGTAAGTGACCTGTGCAGCCGTCACCCTGAAAGGAACCGGACGCGTTCCTGCGGGGACAAGAAACCCGCCCCAGGGCGGGACGCGCTGCTCACCGGAGGCCTGCACTTCGTTGACATACTGCAGGAGGTCCTGCCCCTGGTGGATGACGTCAAAGGTCAGGTTATTCATGGTCAGAGCCTTGTCCGCGTGGTGCTGCAGGCGCTGCTCTGCTATTGTGAGGTCCTCCGTGTCAAAGTCATTCATTTGCTGAGAAAGCTCGTCGTTCCAGGACTCAAGGTCTGAGATGATCTGACAGAGGAGAGCATCTGCTTAGGACCAAGGCTTAAAAAATAAATATCTGCTGTGACATCTCACTGTGCCAGGTAGGGAAGGAAGAGTTAAGGCGACTGTGTCAAAAGGACACGGGAGCCAGGTGACTGGGACCATGAGACCTTGAATAAGATACACTGAATATACAAAAGTCCATTAATTCCTAATGATGTTAAAAAAAGAAGAGCTAAAAAGCCAAAAATTCAATGAAAAGCTCTTCGGTTTTGATTAAAGGGAACCAACCTTTATCCTCAAAATTGGTTCTTAAAGGAGAAAGTTAATTATTTAAGCACACAGCGATGAAGGAAAGTTCCTCTTTACGGTTAAATCTAGCTATTAAATGTAGAAATAATAAAATTAGAAAACTTCTTTGTAACCAAAAAGAAAATCCTAGTACACCACCTGTTCAGGTAAAGGTCATCAGCGCCCAGTGAACTATCACGGGAGAGGCTGACGGGGCCCAGGCTGTACCTCCTGCCCCGAAGGCCGCCCGCAGAATCCCCGAAGATGCGGGACGAGACAGCACACGCCTCCTGACAGGAGGAACCACACTGAGCCACCTGCGCAGCTTCTGGTCCCAAAATGAACCTGAACCTAACTGGGTCTTCCCATCTGCCTTCTAAGGTTACAGGAAATGCCGAGGAAAGAAAAGCAGTTAAACAGCCTACCAGAGATCAAGCGAGAAAATGCAAAATGTGGGACCTGGTTCCTTTGACAACTGAACATTATTTCAACAAGTCACAACACGGGAAAAAGAGAAGGGTGGATGGGGGGAGGATTCTAGATGAAAAGACTAACCACCAAATGCAGGAGCAGACCCCACGTGCCTCTTCTCTGCAGCACTTGCAGAAATCTGAACAGAGGCTGGGTATTAGCAGACAACAAAGCATCACTCTTAACGGCGAGGTGCTTAGGATGTGGTTATGCAAGAAAATGGCCTATGTTTTAGAGATATTTACAAAGCCTTTAGGACTGAAACATGATCAGCTGGCAAAGTTTTCCTCTGAAATACTACATCACAGCAATAGCAAGAGGATACTTGACGTAAGAGGGGGAAACTCATGTTGAATTTACAGGACAGGCATCTGGAAGGTCGTTGTACTGTTCTCGCTACTTCTGTGTAGTCTGAAAACTTTCACGGTATACTTTTTAAAAATTAAGACCAAAAATTATGAAATCCAGAAAGGAGGAGAAAAACTTCTTGTGAAAGAATATTATACTCTACACTTCAATGAAATAGCATTTCCCATGGACCCTCATTTACTTTGTCCACAGGAGCTGTAAGGAAATTAGTTTGACAATTTGAGAATGTGAGAGAGTTTACACAGAATCCAGCTGGGAGATGGGAAGTAATAAACATCTTAAGGCTTCTCTAAATTCCTATTGCCCAAATCTTCCTGATTTCTTCCTTTTATTACTTGGTCTCCATAATATATGTGCACATTATATTAAATTATATCAATTTATAAAGTGATCATTTTAAACAACACCAAATTAGACACAAACCAAGAGGCTACGAGAAAAATATTTTTTAAAAGGAAGAAAACTACCATAACTTTAATCTTTATTTCTATTCTAAGGGGAATTTTTTAAAATTAGTTAATTAATTTTATTTATTTATTTTTGGCTGCGTTGGGTCTTCTGTTGCTGTGCATGGGCTTTCTCTAGTTGTGGTGAGCGGGGGCTACTTTTCGTTGCGGTGCGCGGGCTTCTCTTGTTGCAGAGCATGGGCTCTAGGCTCACAGGCTTCAGTAGTTGTGGCACGCAGGCTCAGTAGTTGTGGCTCGCGGGCTCTAGAGTGCAGGCTCAGTAGTTGTGGCGCACGGGCTTAGTTGCTCCGCGGCATGTGGGATCTTCCCGGTCCAGGGCTCGAACCCGTGTCCCCTGCATTGGCAGGCGGATTCTTAACCACTGCGCCACCAGGGAAGTGCGGGAATTTTCTTTCTTAATGTTTGTTTGTTTTCTGACACTGAGGGAGAAGAGAGGTGTGGTGGTGAGTTACAGACTCAGCGACAGTGCCTCATGGAGACAACATTAGGCTCAAAAAACACTCAAGAAATGGACAATAAACAAAGGTCAATGTGCTAAAAGCAGCAGGATTCAAAAACACTCACTGAGCACAAAGAAACGCAGGCAATGGTCAGGATCCAGGATCATCAGGAAAAATCCTGCCCTCTGCGTTCAGCATTGCTAATAACCACACAAGCCAAGAAAAGAAATCTGTGGCACAAACAAAGCTCCAGAAAGTGGAAGGTTTTTTTGAACAGGGATTCTTTAAAGAAATAACTTTGACACAATTTTTTTAAATGTAGCCCCGAATTTTTAGAAAGTCTGTTTTTCTTTCTAAATGCACAGATAGTTATGACTGTTCTCCATAACTAAACTGTCACAAGATGCTAGTGTAAGGCTTTTGTTGTTCTTTTTAGACCAACAGAGCAGATTTTATATGGAATATTTGGAGACTGAAATAGCAATATTCTAAGCCATAGGAAACCCTGCTCCACTTCTGAGAGATGGAAGTGCTATTTCAATTGAAATACAAGTGATACAGGGGATTTTTCTAACTGACCAGGTAACAGATGAATTTCTACCACAAAGATAACTCCATGCCTCCTATGGGCAGTCAGAGGGGGCATCTTCCCAGACAGGAGAGGGAATCCCTGCAAAGCCTAAACTGCTCAGGTTTTTCACATTTTCAGGATTACTCCAGAGAACAGAGGCTCTCAGGCTGTGACATTTAAAAGCTTTTAAACTGTATTTTAGCTGGTCTGTGACCGAACTGCAGGGTTACGTTCCCAGCTTGGGAAAGCGCTTCTCCCTGGCCAAGGGCGGGGGCTTTGCTGAGGCCATGTGGAACTCTGCGGCTATCATGTGGGGAAAATGTATGTTTTTGGTTCCTGATCTACGTTTTAAAACAGTAGTTTTATGAAAGTAGAAATACAACAACAACAAAAATTCTTCCCTTTGCGATAACATTAATACAAGTAAAGCCAATATTTTTTTTCAAATATCAAAATGTCCTGGAAGGAGAACTTCCAATAATGCTTCTGATTGCTCTGTGTTCCTTGATTGAAACTATTCAGTAAGCAGCTAAGTCACCAGGAGCAATTCCCATGAAGCGGAGGTCACAGAGGAAGGCAGCCACACTGGCTCTTCTGTTCATGCAGCGCTGCACCCTGACCCTGGCCAGCCCCCAAGGATGCACCCTGACCCTCGCTGACCACCAATAATGCACTCTGAACCTGGCTGCCCACCAATGATGCACCCTGACCCTGGCTACCCTCCAATGATGTACCCTGACCCTGGCTACCCTCCAATGATGTACCCTGACCCTGGCTACCCCCCAATGATGCGCCCTGACCCTGGCTACCCACCAATGATGCACCCTGACCCTGGCTACCCCCCAATGATGCGCCCTGACCCTGGCTACCCACCAATGATGCGCCCTGACCCTGGCTACCCCCCATTGATGCGCCCTGACCCTGGCTACCCACCAATGATGCACCCTGACCCTGGCTACCCACCAATGATGCACCCTGACCCTGGCTACCCACCAATGATGCACCCTGACCCTGGCTACCCACCAATGATGCACCCTGACCCTGGCTACCCACCAATGATGCACCCTGACCCTGGCTACCCCCCAATGATGCACCCTGACCCTGGCTACCCACCAATGATGCACCCTGACCCTGGCTACCCCCCAATGATGCACCCTGACCCTGGCTACCCACCAATGATGCACCCTGACCCTGGCTACCCCCCAATGATGCACCCTGACCCTGGCTACCCACCAATGATGCGCCCTGACCCTGGCTACCCCCCAATGATGCGCCCTGACCCTGGCTACCCACCAATGATGCGCCCTGACCCTGGCTACCCCCCAATGATGCACTCTGACCCTGGCTACCCACCAATGATGCGCCCTGACCCTGGCTACCCCCCAATGATGCACTCTGACCCTGGCTGCCCACCAATGATGCGCCCTGACCCTGGCTACCCACCAATGATGCACCCTGACCCTGGCTACCCCCCAATGATGCACCCTGACCCTGGCTACCCCCAATGATGCGCCCTGACCCTGGCTACCCCCCAATGATGCACCCTGACCCTGGCTACCCCCCAATGATGCACCCTGACCCTGGCTACCCCCCAATGATGTGCCCTGACCCTGGCTACCCCCCAATGATGCACCCTGACCCTGGCTACCCCCCAATGATGTGCCCTGACCCTGGCTACCCACCAACGATGCACCCTGACCCTGGCTACCCCCAAACACTGCAACCTGGCAGCTGTGGCGCGGCACCGGGAGTTGAGACCAGCGCACCTCTTCTTCATGTGGCTCCACGTGGATGGGAAGGTCAAGACCAGAGCCCTTGAGTAGCTGTTACCAGGCAACATGTGCAGGGTTTAACTCCCTTCTTGTCATCAACCAGTGATGACAATGAAACAGCCAAGACGGCCTTTCTTTAATGAAAACATTGATGGAAGTTCAGACAAGCAGGCAACCAAAGGCCCCTGTGAGAGGCACACACACCAAACCACCACTCGGGGCGGGACCGAGGGACTAGCACCAAGGCCCACTTCAGGCAGACGGTCCCCCTCAGCTGTGGCAGCCCTGCCATCCCTCTGCCTTCGGTGGCACCTCGGTCTGGACCCCATTGTCCTCAAGGCCCTGTTCCAAACGCAGGACAAGTGATAGATATGGAGACAGCAGGCTCTACAGATCCTGGCCGCCAGGCCCGGGCCACCTGGGAGGCCTGGAGGTATCTGGACACGCAGCAGGTCCCTGCCAGCAGCGGCATGAAGCCCACCGGCTCCAGGAAGCCAGGCCCACCCAGGGAGTTCTGGCTCCTTTTACCATATTTCACACACAGATTCAGAGTCATCCAATTATACTTACTTCTGCTTGTACTTCATCAAGTTCAAAAATAAAAGATCTTGCCTGGCAGAGAATTAAGAACTGCCCTCTTAAGAAACCTGTCCTTCTTTTTCCTAGTCACATATAAGGTGCAAAAGTTGATTTTTAGGTAAGAATTACAGATCGCCCGAGAACATTTCCTAGTCACATATAAGGTGCAAAAGTTGATTTTTAGGTAAGAAATACAGATCACCTGAGAACATTTCTGTGAAGAAGAAGAAGAAACCTTTTTCGGAAAAAAAAGAAAAGAAAAAGAAAAGAAACCTGTCCTTCTTTCTCCCGGTCACATATAAGGTGAAAAAGTCAGTTTTTTTGGTAAGAATTACAGATCGCCCGAGAACATTTCTGTGGGAAAAAAATGGGGTTTCCTGGGACGTACAACCTTATGACCACAGGCTCAGGGAACACTCACTCTTGAAGGGAGGGGAATGGCGGGGGCGGGGGTCGGGGAGGGAGGGAAGGAGGGAGGAAGAGCACCACTGCCCTGAGCTTGTGCTCCTGCTTCCAGGACAAGGGGCTGCTGTGAGGGGTCCAAGCAGGGACGAACAAGCCAGGTGACGAGGTGGCCCTGTCTGCAGAAGCCCTGCCCGATCCACTCTCAAAGCTCGCTCGCTTTGCTGTCCTGCTGTGGGGTGTCTGTCCCGCTGCCCACCTGCCTGCCCCAGAGCCAGGCCCCCCCTCCCAGGGCCGAGCTGGGAGGGGCCACCCTTTCCCTCCCCCTCCCTCCCCTCCCCTCCCCCCTCCCCCTCCCCCTCCCGGCGCAGAGGCTGGGGCAGTAGGCGAGGGGCAGAGGAGGGGTGCTGGAGCTCTGGGAGCAGGCCGGGGTGGGCGGGGCGGGGGGGACACTCACGTCGATGGCGTCCCTCTCGAAGATGCGTAGCTGCAGGAAGAGCTCGAGCTTGATCTTGCGCTCCTGGAAGAGCTCCTCCATCTGGGCCTGGGCCTCGTCCAGCTGCTGCAGCACCGTCTCGATGTGGCTGATGGAGCTGTTGTGTGGGGTCTTGTTGCTGGAGATGGCGGAGTCCCTGAGAAGGGGCGGAGAGGGACAAACAGGAACTGGATGGGAGAGCCTCACCCTGCCGGGGGCCAGAACCGGCGGCTGGGGCCTCGGGGAAGAAGCCGGCGGGAAGTGGGACTGCCGCGCTCCGAACACGGAATCAGCCGCCCCTCCCGCCAAACCAGCCGGGCCTTCCTCCCTGGATCTCAGGATACGCTGAGGAGCTCCTTCCGCACTTTTTCACAGCCCCTCTCTTAGAAGAAGGCTAACAGTCACGTGAGTCATGTCGCAGAGTTTCATCTTCAGCCACTTTTCTCCGTAAGTAGAGAACAGATGGCACCCGTTCACTACAAATGGTGAAGCCACGTCACCTGTGGGGTTAAGCTGTAACGCAGCCGACTGAGCCTTTATCGAGGAAGTCTGCCGGACTCTCAGAAAAGCAAGCATCACGGGAAGTTGTCAGGGGCGATGAGATAAGCGACCCCGAGGGATCCAGCAGGGGCACTGCATTTACGTGACCGTTCCCTGTGATCCAAGGACAGGGATATGCTCTCTGCCCCAGCCTGCCTCCCCTCTTCCTGCCACTAGGAGCACCTGAGTGCCACCTGGTGCCCCCGGAGGCCAGGCCTGCCGAGCCTGGACCCTGAGAGGAGGGACGCCCACCACACTGTAGAAAAGCAGATCGCTCAGGGCCCGAAGGACACGGTCCTGGGAGGTTTAAGTTCATCTGGTTTGTAAAGAAATCTCAGTAATTTCTAGGTAGGTGTTAAAAGGAAATATTAATAAGACCTGAATCCTGGGGAGGCATATTAGTCAATGCCATAATGAGAAAAATCGTAAGAGTGAAAAAAACTCTGAGAGAGAAAAATAGAAAAGAGAGAGAGTGATGTTAGTCTCCTTTGCACGCATGGATGTTACTCGTTCTCTGCCTAGCTGGACAGAGAATTATAGCTAATTGTTCCCAAAAGTGAGGGGGAGGGGAAGTCCCCCACAGACCTCAGAGCGTCCGCGCGGGGACGGGGCACAGGGACGGGGCGTGGCCCACCTCAGCTGCTGGATGAGGTCCTCCCCTTCCTTGATCACGTTCACGGTCACCTGCAGGGTGGTCTGCTGCTGCTGCCCGAAGCGCTTGATGAGGTCCTGCACGGCCTCCACTGACTCGGCGTACACGTCGTCCAGCAGCTCCTTCTGCAGCTCCTCCAGCCATGTCCACAGCTGCGGGGACAGCGCTGTGAGCCCGGCCCTTCCCGCTTCCCCGGGGCTGGGGGGTCCGGGCCGGGAGGGGACCGGCGGCAGCAGGTCCCAGGGAGCTGAGAGGGAGGCGGGCAGCAGGGGGGCGGTGGCCAGCCGGACACAGAGCAGGACGTGAGGTGAAAAAACAACTGGGCAGAGAGCCCAAGGGGACTGTCACAAAGGAGAGAAAGGAAAGGGGAGGGTGGTGACTCTTCCCAGTCCTTCCCAGACCCAACCCAGGTGCAACAGGACACAGAAAAACCCTCCAGCAGCTGGAGCGTCTGCTAAACCTAACGGGCATTCTTCTATGCATCTTCTGACTCTTACTTAGCAGATGGATAGTTTTATTTTTAGCAAGAGCATGACAGTCCATTATTAATTATTAAACTGCTGCTCAGACAGGGGGGCTTTACATCCCTCAAAAAGAAGGAAACATATAACGTGGTAAAATCAACCCGTCACCACGCCCGGCAGGAGATTCGGATGCGGCTCTGCCAGGTCCCCACTCCCAACACAGGCCACGGTCAACCCGGACACAGGTCAGTCCTTCGATGACAGGAGTACATACTGGAAACACCTGATCACCTTCATTGCCCTGACCATTAACAAGGTGTTCGCACACGTGGATAGGCAAAGACAACTTGGGACAAGGACTGCTTCCAGCCTGGCGGGGACAGAGCACCTTGCCCGCTTCTGGGAAGCCCATTACCTCTTCCAGGTCCCTGGGTAGCCATTCAGCAAACTGAAAGGACAATTAATTAAACTGAAAGGGCCCTGGTGGCTTGGGAGCGGTTTGTGCGTGGAGAAAAGGCTTCCTGCTTCCCGGGGGATGGAATAATCACCTCCCGTACCGTAACGTATGTGTACATTACAGACGGCTGCCCCGGCTGCGGGGAGAGAGGGGACCCCGACCCTGCCGGCCACGCGGCCTCGTGGCTGACAGAGCACCACTGCTTACTGAGGCCTGACGGACACAGAAGAAACGGCACAAGTTTAAAATACACAATTTGATAAGTTTGGACACATGTAAACCCATGAAAAGATCAATGCTATCAAGACAGTGACTAGCTCCATCACCCCAAGAGTCTTCCCGTGCCCCTGGGTAATCCCTCCCTCTGTCTTCCTTCCAGGCGACCACCAGCCTGCTTTCTGCCACTATAGATTAGCTTGCATTTTCTAAAAAAAAGAATTACATTCACGGAATCATACAGTAGGTCCTCTTTTTTTTTTGGTCTGGCTTCTTTCCGCATAGTTATTTTGAGATTTCATCCATACTACTGTGTGTATCAACAGTTCTTTCCTCTTTGTTACTGAGTAATATTCCACTCTGTGTCAACGCCACAATTTATCCACTCAGATGCTGACGACATCTGGGTTGTTTTCAGTTTGGGGCCATTACAAACACAGCCGCTATGCACGCTGGTGTAGAGTCTCCGTATGCACCTGTGCTTTCCTTTCTTGTAGGTACACATCTAGGTGCAGAGTGGTTGGATCATATGGTAGGTGTATGTTTAACTTTTTAACAAAATGCCAAACTGTTTTCCGAAGTGGCTCATTTCACATTCCCCAGCCCCCGCTGCCCCCGGCAGTGTCTGAGAGCTCCAATCCCTCCACATCCTTACGGATACCGCGGTTGTCGGTCTTTTTAATTGTAGCCATTCAAAATGAGGGGTATCTCATTATGGTTTTAATTAGCAATTCCCTAATGACTAATGATGGCAAATCCAAACTAACCTTTTAAGAGTTCTTTTGTTGTTAAACATGTGTTCAGTTGAAAACAAAGTATTGCCAGCTGGCTCTTGTCAGGTCAATAAGTATTTTAAATAGGGCAGGTAAATTTAAAAATAAGGGAAGTGTTGGCAAAGAACTTACTTTTAGTCAAGTACTTGGGGTCCTAAGAGTTAATTTTACTAAAAATGTTAAAATGTCAACTTGTATCATATTATTTACCCATCTTTGTAAGATATCAAATTTCATACAATCCAAGGATTTTAATCATAGGCATTTTAGACAGAGGCTGGTTCACCTCTGTGATCTTACAGATTAAGGAAAAGAGGCCAGAGGTGATGAAGTGACCTGAACAACATGGGCAAACCTGTTAGCGGCGCCAGCCTATGAGCAAAGCCAGTACAGTATCAGGAAGGAGGCCTCCAGACCTGGTCACACTTCACAGGGATACTGCATTTCAACATGAAAAAATGCCATTCATCGACAGACCAAATACGGACTGATACTTTGCACATCTATTAAGGGTCCAATCAATAACATACTCTTGTTTTTCATTTTGTTTTGTTCTCTAAATTCTCATGAAACTGGTTGCTGCAGTTATAAATAACAGGAAGGATGAAAGCATTATGACCATAAAGAATCTCCCAATTTGCTCTAGTAATTCCCATGAAAAACCTTCCACGGGAAGGTGATCATTTCACAACATATAGAAGTACTGAATCATTATGCTGTAAACCTGAAACTAATAATATGTCAATTATATCTCAATTAAAAAGCGTTTTATCCACAAATAATTAAAAAACACTTTTCTCGTAATATGGAATAACGATTACGAGGCGTGGGTTCTGAAGCCAGATTGCCCGAGTTCAAATCCTGACTTAACATTTCCCAGGGTGTGACCTAGGGCAACTTACCTGGATCCACGTCTCGGCATTCTCATCTATAAAATGGACATGGTAATAATGCCTACTCCAGGGAGTTACTGAGAAGATTCAACAAGACGATACATATTTCTTCAAAATAACATATGTTAGCCACTATTATAGTTTTGTTCTTGTAAGAGAAATTTTGATAATAAGAATCACAAAGTTTTTAGAAGTGTTCCTTCTCTGGGTATTTTTCAAAACACGTCCAAGTTCCAATCAACTGTTCAAAATATGTCACTTAGTCCGGTAAACTTAATACCGTGCCACATTTAAATCTTTTTACACCTAAAAACAGTGCAGTACGAGGGAAGAGGTGCTGGAATTAGTCCAGATCCTACAGAACTCTCTTCCCATTGTTTCTGGGGAAAGTGCCACAAGTACGTGTGGGTCAAACCCTTTCCCTTCTTCCTGGTAAGTTCTGAAAGAACTAGCTAACTCCTTCAAGAGCCTGGACATCTCGACACGCATCCATGGTGGAGGGTGCACGCCGCCCAGCCGGCTGCGGAGCCAGGGAAGGGCCCAGCTATGGAGGGGTTCACGCAGTTGAAAAGGGGAAAATAACTAAGTAGAAGGAGCGAGACTACATTTAAGTCCATGATTAAAACGCCCAAAGTTCCTCTGCCCCTTTAGAATTTCTCTGTCGGGTCCTACAGGAAATATGCTCATTCATTTTGGAGGAAAAAGTGTCAGAGAAAGGTCATTTCCAATGCCAACCGATGATGAACTGATGCATATCATGATACAATATGAGTCAGACAAAGTCTATTTTTAAGCTTTCGAAGTGGTACATGTGACGCCCAAAATAACGTCTGAATAAAGGAATGAGAAATAGTCTCTAGGATGCCGTGAAATTATTACCATAGACTTCCTGAGAGTGAAAAAAATTGTACTTCTGTGCATGCTGTTAATTTACAATGAAAAGATAAGTCTTTGCCCAACAGTGAGAGAGGAGCTGTATTTTATCCAAGTTCTCAGCAGCATGGAATCCACTTCTAAGAGAATAACTGTGCCCACAGCCAGGTGATGGCCAGGCAGCAGGAGTTAGGCAACGCTGCCCCCTAGAGGCCATCCGAGCTGTGGCCAGGAGCGTTCCATGCAGGAGAACTTGAACCCAGCCCAGAATGGGGTGCAGGCGCGTACAGACTTGGGTCACGGTCCAGGATCCAGAGAGAAGGCTGGTTTAGAAAGACCCATGGAGTTCATGGAAGAAAACTCCCGTGATAAGCTGTGGGAGAGCCTGGTCCTGGATGCAGCATCCGGCTGGGTCTGACCCCTGTGCGTCCCCTATCCCAGTCCCTTCCCCTCACTGCCTGTGCTGGGTGGAGCCTAAAGAAGGAGCCAAAGCTCTGCTGGGAGAAAGCCCCTGAAAAAGCCCCTTCCTCGCTAGAGAGGGCTCCGAGAGGAACTCACTGGGGTGGGAGATCCCAGGAAAGCATTGAGTCTCAGCTGGTTCAGTGGGTGGTCAGATGGGAGCCCCAAGATTTGGGGACTGCTCTAGCTACAATCGCTCCCAGATGCACAGTCTGAACGCAGGCTACAAGCCTGGTCCATCTGGGGGTAGGAGCGCAACACACCAGCTGGGGGGTCCTTATCCCCCGTGTGACCTTGGGAAAAGTCCTTGGAGTTCTCTGCCTTCAGTTTTCTCATCTATGTAATGGGATCATTTTACCATGAGTTTGAGAAACAAGTGAGATGACCACAAATGTGTGGCAGTGCTCAATTACCACAAGCACTTTGTAAACAGAAGCTACCACCATTGGTATCCACTTCCCTACTCTTGTTTTTGACAATCATTCAGGTACCAGTGGGGATGGGTGAGCCGCAGGGCCAGTGTGGGCAGTGTAAAAGCTGGGAGGAGCTGGGACTTCCCTGGTGGTCCACTGGTAAAGAATCCGCCTTACAATGCAGGGGACGCGGGTTGGATCCCTGGTCAGAGAACTAAGATCCCACATGCCTTGGGGAAACTAAGCCCGCATGCTGCTAACTACAGCGCCCACGCGCTCTGAAGCCCGCGTGCCACAACTACAGAGCCCATGCGCCCTGGAGCCTGCGTGCCACAACTACAGAGCCCATGCGCCCTGGAGCCTGCGTGCCACACTAGAGAGAGAAAACCCACACGCCACAACTAGAGAGAAGCCCGAGCACCGCAGCGAAGATCCCGCCTGCCGCAACTAAGACCTGACACAGCCAAAAATAAAAAATAAATAAAGCCGGAAAAAAAAAGCAGGCAGCAACTTGCAGGGCAACTTGCAGGGGGAATTTCAGGGGCACCTGCTATGAGCACAGAACGTGATTCCGTTTCAGGCAGAGGAAGCAGTGATCAAAGGGGAACTGCTCCAGCCACGAACAGCATGTTCTTTAGCCTGAAATGACCAACTGTGATTTTGGGGCACATACCTGTCACCTGACTGAGGAGTAAGGGTTTCAGGAGTACCGATTATTCTTGAATGGGTGATAAAAGATCCCTTAGTATGATGAAATGAAATGTGTGAAGGATGTATGGAGGGAGGGGCAGAGGACAAATAAAGTCAGTATCATGAAGTAATACCAAGGCAAATATGTGTAAGGGGGGACAGAAAAGGAGGAAACCCCAGGAGCATGGCAAGGGCAGCCCACACATTAAGGAGGGACACCATTAAGGGGGGCATCGGGCTCTGTGGTGGACGCAAGGACAAGGTGAGGCACAGGTGACACGGCTGGGCCCACAGCTGACTCGGACATCGGGGCGGTGCCAGAACCTCAACCTCCCAGATATTTCCATGAAGTCTAATTTGCTAAAAACAGATTTGGAGATTTAGAATTTTAAATCTGCTTTTTTATTCCACCACATCCCCAGCGGGTAAGACACTCCCTCCAGCAGCTGTCGCTCCCGGAGGCATCAAGTTGGGGGAAAGTGCCTCGCCACCCAGGGTCGTTCTGAGCGCAACCCCGTCTCCCCGAAACAGTGCGCAGCTGGCCCGAGTGTACTTCCTCTTGAGTTCTTCAAATCTCCGGAGATAGTGCCTGTTCCTGCAGCCTGGCCTCCCTCTCCGGAGACTAACACGTTATCCCTGCACTCGGCCAGCTCCGGCAGCACCAGATCGCTCTCCTCTGAACTCCCCGCCCCCCCAATTTGGGGGCTGAAGCACTGAAGGCAGCACCAGATGTGACCCAAGCAGCAGCGAGCGGGCGGGCGGGACGACTGGCCCCCTCGGCGTGACTCTGCCTTTACTGGTTACAGCCAAATACGTCACTCTGGGGCAAGAATTACTGTGGACACTGTCCATCAACACAGGTAGGAATATTCTTTGTTTAACACATGCTGCTGCCACCTATGTGGCTTATGTTACCTCTGTAACCCGCCTACTTCTGGTTCAAAACAGACTCATGAATTAAAACCCATGAATGAAATTTGTCACAGATTTGGACTTATTCTTGCCAGGATCTTTTCTGATTCTATTTTATTATCTGATATATCTGGCAGCCCCTGGTCTAGACTTTGACCAACTTGCCCTCCGTGCCAATCCACCCACTCACAGGCCTCGTGCTTAGAGACAGAGGTCTGCAGTGCAAACAACCTCCAGCCCCGCTGAGGTCATCCACTAACCAACACGCCCACTGCCAGCCTCAGCTGTAAGGTTTTTAACGCAGCCATGATTACTTCTGCTTCAGCACCGAGTCTGTCCTGGCTTTATGGCAATTTGACCACTTTCAAGATAAAATGCTCTCAACACAACAAAGGCCAGCTTTCAGGGTGCTTGGATTTGGATGTGCAATCTCTCCAGATGTCCCAGACGGACGCAAAAGTTCTGAATAGGTGGGTGGAGGCAGTTCAAAGACATGGCAACTGCACAGGCTGCTCCCCTACAGCAGGTGACACCAGGGATTAAAACCATCTGTCTGTGGGGCCTCAGGTCCACCTGGGATGACTGGTCTACCACCTCTCATCACCCCCTTCATCAGAAAGCTGATCCAATTGTGGGTCTGGGCTGGAAATGACTTCCTCATTCACAGGCAGGGTATGAGCAATGTCTTCCCATCACAAACACTTTCTTCCTGGCATGGTCTACTCAGAGATCAGTAAGGGAGGATAAGGACAGTCTTGGTCTTGTGTTAACTGACACCCTCAACTGATTCTTTTTCACAGTGATTCAGCCCATATTTTTCTGTCTGTGTACAAATTAAATGTCAAACGCTTGGTTAAATGCTCACTAATTCCACTGCATACTCTTCATCAAATCAGAAACCTAGTAAAGAATGAAATAAAGTTCACGTGGCATAATTTGTTCATTCACTTCTTCCCTTTTAAAAGGCAGTTTATAAACTGTCTTTTCTAGAACTCTGCTTAGGAGTGACCTCAACCTGAGTAATATGTGAAATCTACCTTCTTAAGAATGCACAAGTGCATTTTTGGCCTTCTGGCATCTCTTCCTTTTCCCACAGTTCCTTAGAGGGCAATACACCAAATTTGGTGAACTAACTATCAAGTTCTTTCACTACCCAGGGATCTAATTTGTCTTGGAATACAGACTTGAAATCATTTAGGAGAAATAAGTTCGTTCTTATAAAAATCTTCACCCATTTTGGTCATCAACTTGTATCCATCAACATCCTGGGCCCCAAGCAGAAAGCCCAACCCTTCCTTGATCTTGTGGTTCTGCATTTTGCGCTTTATAAAAAGGAAGAGAAAACAAACAACAACAAAACCAAAAAAGCCTTTTCAGTCTCTATAGGCCCAGCTTACCTAGAACTTTGAAGCTTTCTGACAAAACATTGCTGGTGATCAATCTTTCTACCACTTATTCCATAAGAACAATAAACAGTAACAAATAGTACATGACAGAAATACACATGGATACTTTACTTCTCTCAATTAACCGAAGCCCTATCACATTTAGTTTATGAAGCTGAGTATCAAAATATTAAAATGCCCTCTAAAAAGAAGTCTAACAAGTAAAGAAGATTACACATACATCCATTTTCAGCTGGGCATTTTAAGACCTAATGTTGTATTCCCTGAACTTCTGTACAAGTGCCTCACCTCCTGGTTACATTAACTGAGGCCAATCTACAAACAACTAATTAATTAAAGCAGACATTTGCAACTCTCCGTTTAGAAGCAGACATTTAGACTCTCCCTTCAATAAGAAATGATGAAATCTGGAGTTAGTGCACAGGGATATATGTTTAGTCCCCACTGTAATAGTGAGTTGCAAATAAAGATAAGCTATTATTAATCCATTCATTTAATAATCACCTACTAAGTGACTATTCTGTCAGGCATATTAGAGTTCCCTACAGTTTTACACACTAACTTCTAATTTCTCTCTTGATCTAAAAATTTTCTCTGCCTCAAAATATTGGGTCGATAAGAAGAAACAGAAACTTCATGAATTTAAACCAGTTTTAAACCATTCTCCAGGGGAAAAAAAAGCTTTACATGAATTAAACTAAACTGACAAAAGGATTTTCCTTTTAGATAATAACATCCCTCCTCCCCACTGGCCAACCCAAATGTTTTACACATACTTACTTGGTGAAAAAATTCATTTATTTTGCAGCTTTGGCTGGGAACAAAAGTAGTTAGTGATGTGAACAAAGCAATGTATGCCAATGTGACAGAACCATGAGCAAAGATTCCCTGTCACAGTCTCCTCTGCCCTGAGCTGGACGCAGCGCTGGAGCTGTACACCCAGCAAGGCTCTGACTGCTGATCTGAAGGGTCAGAGTGAGGCGCTCACCCTGAGAAAGGGCAACAGAAGCAGATTAAGCAGTTCTTGTTGCTCAAAGATGAGTAAGGAAGGTATCAGGATTATACCCAAGTATTCATACCCAGGTATTTATACCTGTGTCTTATATTTAAATCATTTGTTGAGTAACAGGCAGGTGAGGAGGAGAAACAAGGACACTTATTGGCAGCTAGGATGGTGAGTGTGTAATTGCATCCAATTGGTCCACAGCCCTCAGAGATGCTGTTATTCCCAATTCTGCAAAGAGAAAGCTGAGGCACCACAGAGCAGCCTGTCCCAGATCACTCAGCCAGTTAAGTAAGGGGATGTGCTACACTATAGTATACTTTCTTAATTATTTTAATAAAGATTATATTTTTACAGAAAGAAAGCATAAATGATTAGATCTATTTTTTTGGATATTCCCACCTATGGGAAGACCACCTATTTCTTTTTTTTAAATACCAGATACGGGCTTCCCTGGTGGCACAGTGGTTGAGAATCTGCCTGCCAATGCAGGGGACACGGGTTCAAGCCCTGGTCTGGGAAGATCCCACATGCCGCAGAGCAACTGGGCCTGTGAGCCACAATTACTGAGCCTGCGCGTCTGGAGCCTGTGCTCCGCAACAAGAGAGGCCGCGACAGTGAGAGGCCCGCGCATCGCGATGAAGAGTGGCCCCCACTTGCCGCAACTAGAGAAAGCCCTTGCACAGAAACGAAGACCCAACACAGCCAAAAATAAATAATAAATAAATAAATAAACAAACCCAAAGTTTAAAAAAAACAAAAAAACCAGATACCACAATCTATGTGAAGGCATAATTGCCAAAGCAGTAGGTAGCAACTGAATGTTGACTTTGAAACCAAAGTCAAATCCAATGCTCAGTCTTGCAAGGGGCGATGATGTAGTAGATGGTTCTAGGCCCTGAGTTTCCTCTTGCTTTCTCTGGCTTGTGGCCATTTAATTGCTCGTTTCTGTCTATATCAGATAAACAAGCTAAAGAAATCAAACATTTAAGAGTGTATTTAGAGAGTTCATCTAAGGAACTGAATATTAACATAAAAATTATCGAGATTTGATCATAGAAGGTAAACTTTACTTCCTAAAATATTATGCATTTGATCTTAACCTTTCCCACTGGACTTCTGAGATGTTAAAGAGCTAGAGGTCACTCATACACTGCTACTGGGAGTGTAAAATGGTACAGGCATTCTGGAAAAGTTTGGCAGTTCCTTTTAGAACAATGCGTCTACCAGAGGACCTGGCAGTTGCACTCTTGGGCATTTATCCCAGAGACATGAAAACTTAAGTTCATGCAAAAACCTGTACATGAAGGTCCACAGCTTCTCTTTTTGGAAAAGCCAAAACTAGACAATATCCCAACTGTCCTTTAAAGGGTAAATAGTTAAGAAACTGTGATACACCCAAACCATGAAATACTACTCAGCAATAAAGTACTGACACACACAACACCAGGCATGGGTCTCAGGGGAATTTTGCTGAGTAGAAAAAGCCAATCTCAAAAAAGTACATATTGTATGATTCCATTTATGGAATATTTTTGAAGTACAATAACAGAGATGGAGAACAACAGACTAGTGGTTGCCAGGGGGTAGGGGTCAGGCATGGGTATAAGGAGGCGGCAGAAGGGAGCCCGCTGGTGATGGGACGATTCTGCCTGACTCTGTACATTCCAACTGGTGGTGGTTACACGAATCTACACACGATAAAATCTCACGAAGCTAAGCATGTGTGCGCACGCGAACACATACACACACGTGAGTGCATGCACTGCACACCCGGGGAAAGTAGAATCTAGGAATAAGCTCTGGGGAGTGTGGCAAAGCCACTTTCCTGCTTTGACAGTGCCCGTGGTTATGCGAGATGTGACCCCTGGGGGGAGGCTGGGAGAAGGGTGCAGGGACCTCCTTGTCTGTTTCTTTTTTTCCCAACTTTCAGGGATTATAAATATTTCAAAATAAATAGTTTTTTTTTAAAAAAGCTGGGAAATATGTTTAAAGGTATCACCCATACATAGGAATGCACAAAAAACCAAATCATTTTAGAGAATATAGAGAGATGAGTCATCAGTAAAATCCAGCTGAGAAGGTCAAAATAAAAGGCTTGCAAGTTGGAAACCAAATTTTAGAGATCTTTGCATAGGAGACAGAA
The DNA here is from genome assembly GCF_009873245.2 of Balaenoptera musculus. Classification (NCBI taxonomy): domain Eukaryota; kingdom Metazoa; phylum Chordata; class Mammalia; order Artiodactyla; family Balaenopteridae; genus Balaenoptera; species Balaenoptera musculus. Next base: position 12,094,317 of record NC_045787.1, on the reverse strand, counting down.
GGGATCTGGAAGAACCCGATGCCGAGAGGCTGGGATCACCCCGAGGAGGCTGGGATACCCCCCCTGCCGAGAGTCGTGCCGTGCAGAACAGCCACAGGGCTTCTCTGGAAAGCTGGGCGTCCTGAACAGGTCTGCATCACGACTGCCAATGATCCCGAGATCCGTCAGAGGGCAGCTGGTCTCCACGGGGAGCACCAGCTACCTGTAGTCAAGTTTCCTGAATTAGTTTACCTGGCAGATGCCTGACTGGTTGGTTCTCCAGCTCCACGGGGGAAGAAGAGAAAAGGAATCCGGGCCCTTTGAGTGGTGGCTGGTTGAAAAGGCACTGGGTATGTTTTCAAACTCAGTGAGGATGGCGGGAGACGCAGCTGGGAAGCTCCACACCCGGAGGAGAGGAGCGGCGAGCACCTCGTAACCCGCCACCCACTACAGGGCGAGATCCGGACGGCGCTCTCCCTCCTCCCCGGGGAGAGCTGGGCGCTGGCCCGGGTGTAAAGAAAGAGGTCTGCCTACCTAACCGTTAGGCATGAAAATGAAGCCAGGCTGGTATGCTGTGACCAAAAAACCTCCAGGTGCTTGGGAGGCCTTTATTTTTGACTTCTGAATAAAATGAAAGGTTCCTCTTTTCCCAGGCATCACCCCAAACAAACATTTGTCCCAGTTCAGTGTGTAAGTTTGCAGAAGCAGAACCAAAAGGCTTCTTTACGTAACCCAGCAAGAATCACAGCCCCATTCAAGTGGGAATGATCTTTCCTGGGAAACCATGGTTTCTGGGAATCAAGTGAAGAAAAACCAGCTCCAGGCCACTGAATTGATTCCAGAAATAAACTCTGGCTGAGAACTCAGTGTCACCACCCGGTTGCCTCAAATAACCCGCACATTTCAAAGGTAACTGTCAATTAACTCGGGACCTAATTTTGAGAATGAAGTTGAAGAGAACGAATGGATGAAAATAATTATGCCTTTGCTATATCTGAAAATGGAACTATGTCCCTCTGTCATTAAGTCTCAGAAGGATGGGCTAGAAATAGACATCATTTGTCCCACAAGCTGACTGAGTATTTGCTAAGTCTGGGAGGCAGGCTACGAAGACAAGTGAGACAGGGTTCCAGCCTTCAAGTAGCTTAACCTCTATCAAGAGAAACCAACAGGTGTCTAAAGTACGTGATGCACACAGAAGCAGAAGTATGTTCTTCCACTGGTCATTCATTTTTATACCCCCTCCCTGTATGTTACAGTTGGCTGTGGGAGACACGTTGAAAGGAGTAAGTGAAAGGGTAAATGAACGAATGAACAAACAGTGCAAAGAGCATTGAAAAGGAAAGGAGGACAGGTAACAAAGGCCTAATAACAGGAGAATTATAATCAGAATGGATGCGAATAAAATGCTAGAAACACTGGAGGGAAGAGAGGGATTACAGGAGGACAAAATACAGGAGGACAAAAACTCTCCTAAAATAAAATCAGCATTCCTTTTAAATACTACAATACTACTTCAAAGACATTAAAAAAAAAAAAAAAAAGAGGCCAGATTATCAGTCTTCAGGTCTTCTGAGAGGAGATTAAACATCTCATGGCTTCTTTCAGAGAAAAAGAAAAAAGAGGAAAGGGTCCCAGGATGCTTCCAAATCTGGGTTTAAGGGTGAAATTGGGCTGAAACCTCTATCAACCACCTTCTGTATTCAACCTCAAGGTATAAAATATTTGCCACCCATGTGAAAATCCAGATGACCCTTGAACAAAAGCGGGGGTTAGGGGCGCCGACCCTCCGCACAGTCAAAAATCCATGTAGGATTTATAGTCAGCCCTCCATGTCCGAGGTTCCTCCACACCTGAGATTCTATACCCGCAGATCGTGTAGCACTGTAGAGTTTACTGCTGAAAAACGGCCACGTGTATGTGGACCTGTGCAGTTCAAACCCATGTTGTTCAAGAGTCAGCTGGGGGTTCCTCTTTTCTCTCTTCCCGGGAACAAGCATCTGCGCTCTGTCCTCTGGGGTAAGAGAGTAGAGCCCAAGGTCTCCACGCTGAATCTAAGTGCTTGGTCTGCAACGAGACTTAAAACCACCAACCTTCTCCCAGGTGTGATTCTTAAAAACAGTCTCTGAGTCAGCACTCAGCAGATATCACCTTGACCTGGCACTTTTTCAAAGTTGGTTGTTAATGAGATCACCTTTGTATTACTTGCTCATCAGAGAGCCAGAAGTTTACTGCAAAAAAGAGAGGGCTAAGGGCTTCCCTGGTGGCGCAGTGGTTGAGAATCTGCCTGCCAATGCAGGGGACACGGGTTCGAGCCCTGGTCTGGGAAGATTTCACATGCCGCGGAGCAGCTGGGCCCGTGAGCCACAACTACTGAGCCTGCGCGTCTGGAGCCTGTGCTCCGCAACAAGAGAGGCCGCGATAGTGAGAGGCCCGCGCACCGCGATGAAGAGTGGCCGCCGCTCGCCGCAACTAGAGAAAGCCCTCGCACAGAAACGAAGACACAACACAGCCATAAATAAATTTAAAAAAAAAAAAAAAGAGAGGGCTAGATAGAGGGCTACTCTCTGGATAAAGCGAGACTTAAAACCACTGCCGAACATCTGGGAGTGAGGAAGGTTAACCTCCGCGTCAGGAGAGCCTTTGACAGCTAACTTCTAAAAAGCTTCACGTATTCGCCTGAATGAAAAAGGCCACTTGCTTTTTCTATCTCCCTCCAAGTAATTTGAAATTGTATGATCTGCTTGAGAAAATTAATTCTGATAACTTAAATCTTCTAGCACTTTTGCATTCATCTGATATGCTAAAATACTTAGTGACTTGATGCAAACACACATTTAATGAGCATGATTTCCTCCTCTTGCCCCTCCTCTCACAGTTAATTTTGTTTAGGAACTCCCTGGCGGTCCAGTGGTTAGGACTCCGCACTTCCACTGCAAGGGGCTCGGGCTCGATCCCTGGTTGGGGAACGAAGATCCCGCAGCCTGCACAGTCCAGCCAAAAAATAAAGAAATAATAATAATAAAATACTCTTCAAAAAAAGGAGTTAATTTGGTTTCAAAACACATAATGAAATTTGTTCTAAATGAAGTTTTAAAACACAGCAACTGAAGAAGCCATCCCTTCCTGCATAAAACCTACCAAGTATCCTGGTGGGTCCGAGGGCATTTGTGCAGCCCAGAGAAAGGAGACCAAGGAAGATTCTGGGGCTGGTCAGGAAAAAATAAATCTACCGAGAAAATGGCTGAGGCTAAAAATGGAGTCCAAGCACGTCGAGGGGAAGAATCAGACAACATTCCATGCCTGTGTGTGGCCAGCTCCCCTCAAGTTCTGCTCCCCCAGTCACCTGGGCATGTTTGTGTTCGTGTCCTGCTAGGTACCCCGCCTCCAACTGTCACCGAATCCTTCCCTGACCCGGGTCACTTCGGGGTCACATGAGATTAAGAGGAACCAAATCACAGTAAAATACCAGTTTCTCTGCTACTGTGATGGTCTTTCATATAAAAAGGAAAGAATGAATGGACTGACAGTTCTCCAGTTGTGAAGATGAACCACTTAACCTTTAAAGCAGCTTTAAGTTCTCCTCAGTCTACAAACTTCATACATACCAGAAGTTCCTACAGCGTAAGTCGAGAAAACAAAATGTATTTTCACTTTTCAATAAATTTCCAAGCCTAGTGACAAAACAGGCTCCATAGTTTGCTAACTGGAATGCTTCTACTGTAAGATTTTTCCTTAAAAATGCTGCTGCTGTTACAAAAACCAGTGAACCCAAACGTAGTCTCCGGAGAGCAGCTTTCGTAAAAGGCTTTCCTTCTAGTTTCCTTTAACGCCTGCTTTTTGAGAACCATAACAAAGTTGAAAAGGGGATCGAAGCCATAAATAATGCTTCATGGAAGGAGCCTTTCTTTGTCCTAACTGCAAGTTAAATCTTCATGCATCCTGCTAAAGAATATTCCTAAGGCCTGTGACACAGACAAACGTCAGGATACAAGCACTGGCTCTCGACCTCCAGACTCCAGGCCTGCCGCCACTGCTGCCCTTCCCCTCTGCTCAGTCTGTGAACGCTGCCCAGCGGCCTGCCCCTCCTCCTGGGCCCGTCCAGGCCCACGGCGCTCCCTGCGGCCCGAATAAGGAACGCCAGCCCCCATACCCACCCACCGCGCCTCCCACGGGAAGGTCCGGGCTGCCCAGAGCCCCTCGCCTGCTTTCTGTCTGTCACAGCTTAATGAACAAAGGCACAACCTGCTTTTTCACAGGCATCATCTTCTCTCCCTCTCGGCTAGGGTGTAAAAATGCGTAAGAGAAAGAGGAGGTGGCATACGAGTACTGATGGGAAAGAGAGGGTAACACACAGCTATACCAAAACAGGTGCTATAACAGGTGTGTGTAAAGAGAGTTCTAGAGTGCAGGGGGCACAGCTGACTCTGCCTGGGGAAGTGAAGGGAAGCAGTACGTAACTGCAGGGACCACAGCATGAGGATGAGGCGATTCAGGCTGGTGCTCCAGATACACACAGAATCTCTGATGGTTCAAAAGCAAGGGTATGACCTAATCAAATTCACATGCCTTGGTGGCAGGGCTGCAGAGCCAGGGAGACTAGTTAGTGGTTGTGGCTTGATTCGAGCTGAGCGGGGAACTGGTGACACATGCACCCGTCATCAGAAACTGCCATGGACCGATGTGCACTTAACGTGTCTCCTTGGAAAAGAACAGTCTCTTTGTAAACACCGTGAAGTCTTTTTCAGTGGTGGCATTATTAAACCAGGAAAAGAAGCCACTCCTGTCAGTTTTCTATTCTGACAACAACTGTCCAGGGTCCACAAAGCACCAGCCCCTTTGCAGAAAGGGCTGCTCAGGGTCCCGGCCATTGGCCAAATATGCCCCCTACACTATCTTCCTGGGCTCACGAAGTTTCAGACTTGGAAGTGAGGATGGCTGTTCTGAAGTCAAACATTCAAGTCAAACAAACGGCCTGGTGGAGGACTGACTGCCCAAGATCCCGGACCCGGCAGTGAAGTTCTTTTCCTTTAAACAATTTCATTGGTTCCTGATCTTGGATGCCTTTAAACAAGGCAAGCCAGGCCTAGCCCCTTCCAAGTGTCTCTCATAGTCTTACTCTTCCCAGCTCCTTCTTCCTAGCCTGTTACTACAGCCTTCATGCACTCAATCTCAAATTACCTAAAAGGGCCCCTCATTTCCAACTTATAAAGAGCTGTGAAGTGGAGAATTCTTTTCACCTTAGAAATAAGATGTAGTAAGTTGACATCTTAATTTGTAGTCCTACCGAAAACTTTAGTTTTTATTATACATCCTTCTATCTCAAAAGCTACGTAATAGTTTCCTCAATTGTAACTTCCTATGGTTTTCTTTTTTTTCATTTTTATTTTATACTGGACTATAATTTTCACAAGAATAACATATATGCAAGGTATAATTAATACCAACGTGTTTTCCATTTACCAAATAACACATTACCTCTTATCCTGAGACAAGTTTATCAGAACAGCATACCTATGACAGTAACGTGAATATTATTCAGGCCATGCTGGCTTTGCTACGTTTAAATTCAACGTTATGTAAAATGCACTTCTGCGAGTATCTGAGAGCAGCCGCACAGCCTGATAAAATCAGAAGGCAGCCAGGACTTAAGCCACATGACAGGCTAACAGGCAGAAAGGAGGTCCCACAGCTCTGAGCCCAAAAGGCAGGTCGTCTATTTCTGCTACAATGGCTGTGCCCTGCCTCTCGCCAAGGACCCCCTTCAGCTCCTGTCTTCCCCGCTCCCCTCCTGGCCCACAGCTCCCAGCCACGCCCTCCCTCACAGGTCTGCTCCTGGCAGATGCCACCCCCTGCGATGGCACGCGTGTGCCCGGGTGGCGAGGACGGCCAGCAAGGAGGCCAGCCCTGTCCCCACCGGCGCAAACGGCCACCTCCGGTCCGCTTTCTCACATCACGCCCATCCTCATTCCTCCCCCGGAGTCCAAAGGCCCTTCCAGACGGAGCTCCGTCTCTGCCTCCGGATGCCTCACCTCTTTCACGTGGGTGTGAAAGGACACCGACATGTCCAGCAGGATCTTCCGCTGCTCAACTCGCCGAACAAAATCTTGTATCCGGTCCTCGAGCTGATGGGCGGCCTGATAGATCTCTTCCGGGTCACATTCCCCAGTCTGAGCCAGCTGTTCTGCTGCTTCTAGTAATTTATCCGCATTGGTGTATGTGTTCTGTGCAAGAGAACATTCAGAGACACAGAAGGTGAATAAAAGACAAACTGGCCAGGCTGGGAGCCATAATACACTGGAACAGAGTCAGCGTGTGATGTTCCCTTCTGTAAATCAAACAGAAAAAAGAGGAGGGCAAGAGATGATTTTAGGAGCTCAGAACATCTCCACGAGCAGCCTTTTCCATTCTCGCTTGAGGCTGTTAAACTCAACCTCACGGCAAAGCCCTTCCGTCTGAGGCAGGGATGGGGTATCTATAGGTAGCCGCTGGCCGTCTCGTGACTCATAAAGGGCTTTGGGCCTTTTGCTGCCGCGCAGCCAGAAGACAGCGCGGAGCCACAAATGCCCACTTCACTTTTTCTCCTGGTTTTATGACAGAGTGCAGAGTTCCAGTTTTGTGTCTTTCAGTATGATATACCGCTTTAGGATAATTCCCCAAGATCAAGTGAAAAAGTTATGTTGCAAACAAACATAAGCTGCTGCCTCTTTTCACATGTTTCTACTTATCAGTAATTCTGTGCTTATCTTTTCTCTACTTCGGGGGATACGTTTTTTAAAGAAAAAGGAAATAATAACTACAATGGCTATAAAGTAGCCAGAGTTTTAAAGAGCCGAGAGTTGAGTGTCAATGGGAGTCTAAAATACTCTGAAAATTACGCTGTTTTAATTCTTGATAAATGAGGCTGCAAATGGCTTCCTCAAATCAACAGGTCTGTTAGAGACCCGACAGTGTTCGAGGGACCTGCTAGCGAGAGGGCTGCCGAGGGGGTGGGGAGCAGTCCAGCCAGGTGGGGGACCTCAGTGCAGGAGAGAACAGAGTTCAGGGCCCCGAGACGCCCAGAAGAGGCATGCGGCTCCCCGTGAGACACTGGCTAAGCCCTTCGTCCTTCTCCTTCCCCAGCATCTCAGTCCCACAGCCGAGCAGGGTCGGCTCCTCATGGGTGAGACGGGGGGTGGCCCCAGGTGTACGGGCGCCCCTGTGGGGAGCCCGAGCCTGATGGGGCACGGGGTGCCCCTGCAGTGGGAAGCCTCCCAGGTGGAGACTGGTGACCTCCAGGGGTATTAACCTACTAAGCCAATGCATCGAGGATAATGAGAGGCAGGTTCCTCATTTTGGAGAAGGGAGTTACAAATATGAAGAAGGAGAACACTTGAGTCAACCCTGCAGTACTGGATTGGAATTGGAGGATCCATGTAAGTTCACGGTTTTCAAGAGACACGTGTGTAAATGTGCACGTACCCTCATGTCCCTCCCCCGCCCCCCAGCCACCAAGAGGGCCTGGGAACAGCAATGGCCCAACAGCACTAAGCATGGTAGTACCCAGATCTCCACTGGTAAGCACCATTCTGCTCTGGAGGGAACCAGGGCTCCGTGGAGAAATGGTGGATTCCAGGGTTGGGGTGAGACAAAGTACAAGATGAGTCTGAGACATCTTACCGTGCCCCAAAGCAAGGAGAAGCCCAAGAACAATGAGGACAGGAGACAGAAGCCAGCTTGAGGAGGTGGAGGCTGGCCAAACGAGGGACAAGCTGAGCATCAGAGGAAACAGTGACGGCGATGGAGGATAATCCATCCACTCCATAGGAAACCAGGAGTCCCGACTGACACAGAAAGTAAAACTGGATGACGGACGGCATAGTTATAGAATTTCAAAGTACCTCCCCACAAAGTACTTGCTAATTACAAAGGGGGAACGACTCACTTTACAACGGAGACATCTGGCAGACACCACCTTAACCCAGGGATCAAAGTGGACACCATAGGTAACAGGACAGATTAAACTGTGCAACCCTTGAAGGGACGGAGTTAGGAGGACACGGCAGCACTCCCGGATACACCTGCCGAAGACATATAACCAGAGTACCACCATGAGGCAGCATCAAACAAACCCAAAGTGAGGGGCATTCTCCAAAACAACGGGCCTCAGATTTTCCAAAATGTCATGTCACAGAACTTAAGGAAGGACCAAGGAGCGACTCTAGGCTGAAGGACACTAAGAGATGTGACGACCAAATGTCACAGGTGGTTCTACACTGGATCCATTAGCTATGAAGGACATCGTGGTCTGAGGGTTAGAAGGTAGTCATGTGTCAGTGTTAATTTCCTGATTTTGATGGCGGTATTATGGCTGTATAGCAGAATGTCCTCTTTGGTAGGAAACACACACTCAAGTCAATGGTTTAGCGTGGAGGGTAGGTTCTTTGTGCTGTATTTCCAACTTTTCTGCAAGTTTAAAAAAATTTTACAGCAGAGTTAACATTCAGTGTGACAAGTATGAGGTGATCTCAAAAATGATGCTGACGCATGCTTACGGAGCACGCGAGGCCCAAGCGTCAGGCTGGGGTGGGTGGAGCGGCCCGTCCTGGGCAGGCTCTAAGGGGGTACAGTGTCGACAGGGGATTTAAACGTGACAATAAAGACCAGCTGGAGGGCGGTCTGCTCTTCGTCACCAGCATAGGCTGACGGCTCCCTGCTCCAAGTGTGCCCCTGGCACGCGCACTTACTGGGCGTGGGTCTAAGGGCCTCCCCCGCACTGAGCTGTCTGATCCTAACCACAGCCCCTTTTACAGGTCAGAGGACTGAGGCCAGGAGGGCAATGTCAAGACTCAGAGGCCAAGGCCGGCAGGTGGTGAGGCGGGGCGCAGCCAGGTCTGACTCAGGGGCCCTGGCTTTCAACAACCCAGTGTATTGTTCAGCTCACCCCTCACCACGGTGGCTCATGCAGCCCTGCTTCACACACTGCAGGGCTGACAGTCACCCCCGTCTCCCTGTCCCTCTGGAAAACCATCTTCAGGGGACTTTTCTTTCTTGGTACTATCCAAGTCTCACGAGAACGTTCTGCACTATTAACAAAGGATCCTTCAGAACTCCTAGAAATGATGGGAGAGATGTCAAAGAGCCCCGTAAGACTGACCGACATGGCCAGACTTGGAAAATGCCTATGTGCACACTTTACATAGTCTTCGAAATCAATTATGTGGCATCATTTGAAGAGCACAGTCATTCCCAATCTGACTGCAGAGCTTCAATGCACAGTTAAAGGGTTTTGTATATATTCACCGTGACCCACTGGGAAGCTAAGCTGTCCTGATTCCTGCACAGAGCAGACAGTGAACGTGCCCACTTCAAAAGCGCTCTGGAACAACAAAAGCACTTTTCAGAAAAGTCCACTCTCCGTCCTGTGCGACTCTGGGCCTCCACATCCCCTGCGGGGCAGTCTGGCAACCTGCCAGCGGTGACTTTGTGACAAGAAGCCCTTCACGCAGATTATCAAACCACCTGGGAGGTTCCGCGGGACAGGACAGAAAGGCTGTCACGTCAGTACCTGGGTGTCGCTGACGTGGTGACCCGCAGCCCCAGGCTGGAGAGGATCACCCCTCCTTGTGGCCGGATGGACGAGGGAGGAGTTAAACTACGAATGAGAATCACAGCGACAACGGGGTAATGACGAGGGAGGGATGGGGAAGCCATCACGACGACACAAAAAAGAGCGACGGAAAGTGTCGGGGCCAAGAGGGGCCTCAGGAGGCCTCACAACCACGTGCAGCGCGGATCCTGGACGGGGCCCCGAACGGGGAGAAACGAAGGGAACCTGAACAAAGTATGGACCTCAGTTCATCAGTATTAGTTACTAATCCTAACAGTATCGGTTCAGTATTACATTCGTATAATATTATATATTATTAGTATGACATCAGATCAATGTTAGCTTATTAATGATAACAAATGTACCGCACTAATGAACGGTGTGAGTTTTGATAACAGGGGAAACTGGGTGCAGGGTATGAGAATTCTCCGTATCATCTTCACCATTTTTCTGTAAATCCAGAAGTTGTCTAAAAAAGTTTATTAAAAAGATGTATGTGTATATATGTACACACACACACAGAGAGCAGATTTCTGAAAACCAGCCTCCACCTAGGGAACAGGTCCGGAGCACTGTCCACAGATTCTGTCACCTAGTCCAGCGGTCCCCAACCTTTGTGGCACCAGGGACCGGTTTCGTGGAAGATGCTTTTTCCACGGACGGGGTGGGGGGATGGAGGGAGGATGGTCAGGCGGTCCTGCGAGCGATGGGGGCGGCAGAGGAAGCTTCACTCGCCCGCCCGCCGCTCACCTCCCGTTCCCAACAGGCCGCAGACCGGTACCGCTTGCGGACCCCTGACCTAGTCCTTCCCTCCTGGGAGGCTGGCCCTCCGGCCCCTCAGCGCAGCCCCTGGGCACAGAGAAAGCTCTCCTCGCGATGGGCAGCTACGAGCCTCAAGGCTCCTCCTGGGCAGGTTCTGCATACACGCTGCCCCCAGAGGTCTCTGCTCATCAGAGGCCGCACAGTGAGGTGACACTCCCGGGGACGGTGGCTTTAGGGGGATCCACGCTTCCCTGCGGGGCCTCCCAGGACCGCGCTCGGCAGCTCTGAGCAGAGGCACGACGGGCCTCGGTGCTGGACGGAGCAGACAGCGTAGCACGCTGCACGCTGCACGCACACACCTGCTAAGAGCCGAGTCCTGTTTTCGCATCTGTTGTCGCTACAGCCGTGAAGCCGCTTCCCTCTCGAGTTTAGTAAGCGGATCTGCAGGTGACAGAGCCTCCCAACACATGCCAATTCTGAAAGCTTTCCGCCTCTTGGCCAGCAGGTAAAGACAGTTACAACAATCAACGTCCCAAAGGAAGAAGTGCATTTCTGAATGATCTGGGACACGAAACAGCACTCATTTCGTCTCACCTCTCATTTTACGCCTGAAGACCCTGAGCCAGTAGGAGGGACTCCGTGACTCTCCCTCGGCACAGCAGTAGGTGCTGGCAGAGCTAGGGTCAGCCGTGGCCTCTCTGAAACCCAAGGCCAAGGCCTCCCTGTGCACAGAACCTACCCTGGATCCTTTGGCCATGGAAGAAATAGATATCCGTGTGTTCATAAACATACGGATGAGAAATGCTAGCTTTGAAGCACTTGCTCTGTGTCCCGAAGCAGCCCTGTGACAAGGACACGATTTCACTTCTACTTTATAAGCCAGAACACCGAGACAAAGAGGTGCAAAAACTCAGCCAGCAGTCAGGAGAGCTGGGACTGTCCCCAAAACAAAGGCCTCAGCCAGGGGTCCTCTCAGAAGGAAAGGCTGAGTCACTCAATCTTAGACTTACAGCAGGGAGGAGGTGTCAGGTAAAGCAGGCTGTTTGAGTCTGAAGACACTGGACTCCCCTCTTCCACCCACTGCCCTGTCCCCAGGGCATCTCCCCCGGGGCCCAGTTCCTGGTCCATGGGGTGGGGTACCAATCCCTGCAGCGAGGACTGAAGGAGATACTGTAGGGCCAGGCTGGGGTGCGCCCAAAGAGTTTCCTATTTTCTTGAGAAGTAAATTAAAATTGCACAATGTCCTAGGTCTCAAGAAACACAAGAGCCTTTTCAAAGGAGGATCAGACCTTCTCCTCCCTACAATCCACAGCAGCTACAGCCTGGGTCTTACCCAAGATGGCCAGAGGCTATATTTAGAAACTGGTTAAAAAAAAAAAAAAAAAAAAAAAGATGGGTTTTCTTGATCTGAGGAAAGACAGGAAAGGAGGAAAACACAACATGTCACGCCTGAATTGCAGGTGTGCCGAAAGTGCCCACGTGCTGTGCTCAGGGCACCCTCCCTGCAAAAGATGCATGAGTTCAGGAGAGACCCCGGGGGTTAGAGAATTGGCCTGATTCGCTTCTAAAAATCCAGAATGAATGTTTAAGGTCTCCTGCTTTCCTGAATGCCACACTTCTTTATCCTGGAAGACAAGTTAATTATATCACACACAAAAAAAGTTACTGACAGAAATGGCTTCCTGGAGAACAACTTCGAGATGTTTACGTCTCTGGAAGGTGATTTGAATCCCAGGGGACAAGCAGACATGAGAGAAGGCACCTACGGGAAGATGCTACGCCAGAGATGTATTGACTCCTATTAGAGAAATCTTCTGTGCTCTTGAAACCAGCTTCTTCCTTGAACCAGAATGTTCTCAGCTTTCCTGGCTGCTGTACTCATAGCTTTTTAAATCTAAAAAGGGACATTAAACTTGGACGATTATTTAGAAGGTAAAAGAGCAGGTGACTGTCAAAGAGCACCTTCCTTTCCCAGAGTCATTTGCAAAAAGCTTCACGTGGAAAGCGTTGTTAATTTCTTTTTTAAAGCTCCTGCGTGAGCATGCAACGTGGCTCCGTCTGCCACGCTCTAGAAATTCATTAGCACGGAGTCATTGGATAGGATCTATCTACTCAACAATCACGGTACAACATAAAGAAGGAATGGATCTTCACATTAGTCACAAGGAGGTTCTCGGGTCTGCCGAACTGTGTGCCAAAATGGTCCAACACTTCCTGATGTGGCTCTAGCAGTGTCTGAAACAGCCCGAGACCAGGGGCCTCGCAGCGAAGTCGAGGGCCTGCAGAAGTCACACCGGCTGCACAACTCGCTGCCACCAAGTACACAAGAGGCTCTTTTTGGGTTCCCCCTTCTCAGAACACTAGAACTGTTCTACAGAATAATCTATATTTAGTAGGTCTTAAATGAATTCAACCATAAGACTTATGACATTTCCTTCCTGAATCTGTCATGTTACTTTACCATGTCATGTTTTGAAGAAGCTGACTTTAAGAATAATTCATTAAATAAACTGCTAATTCAATATCTTGAAACTAAAGATTGTCGAGACAATTTAGAATTCATTTTACAAAGGACCCTTCAAAACACAACCCCAAGACACACACTAACTCACCTTAAACTTAACCATGAAAAAGAAATTTCTTTTCCCTAAACCCAAAATGTGTTTTACCTTTGTGAGTATGTTTCAGAAAATGAGAAAAGGCTCTTTATTAAGCACTAAAGATGCCTCTGTTCCTATTTTTAAGGTGCCTCCAAAGGCCATTCTGTCCAAAAAATACATACATCTAAAGCATGACCGTAGATCTCCCTCTGCCATAGGACTGGTATTATACTTTGTTTTGACAGAAAGCAATCGAAGACAGGAGGGTGGAGAAGGAAAGGTGGGGAAGGCATTCCCTCCAGTGGCCTCGCCCCCTGCACCAGAGCAAGACTGATGTCATCGTCTTCTCTGGGAAGAGGCAGACAGCGTTCCATGAATGAAGCTACAAACACAGAGCGTGATTTGGCTCGATACCCAGGCCACTGTCTGTCCAGCCCAGATCTGCTGCACGTAGTCTTAATAAAGCGCGGCTCCTTGCGGAGCCACTTCACAGGCCAGACCGCTCCTGGCTTAAAATGCTACCCTCCTCCCTCTTAGGCCCCTCAAAGAATCTTTATTAAACAAGCTGGGGGGCCTAGAGAGAGAAGCCCACTCTATTTCTTCAGGTCTACAGCCCCCTCCCAGCTTACTACGTTTAATCTGTTCTTATCGTAGAGGGGTCCAGGGTGGCCCCCCGGTGTACTCTAAGGCAGGGCACGTTCCTTTCAGAACCAGCCTGAAGCGGATCTGTGATGCGCAGTATCTGCAGGTACACGGGCGGCGAGCACCGGACTCCAGAGCCCATCAGGGATCACTCGGGACCTGTCACACAACACACACTGAGGTGGACACGTGTCTGTGGACAGAAAAGATCAGAGACTTTCGCCCTAAGGCAAGTGGAGGGGATTCATCATACATGAGGGGCTGGTCCCCTTCACAGCCAACCACGACAGACTGTTGAATGCCCACTCTGGGCAACGGCACGTCCCTGTGTGCCTCCTGCCTACAGTTTTATCAGCCAGAGACGCAGACACCGGACGGCCGGCGCCAGGGGCGATGCGGAGGTAAAGTGCACAGCACTCCCTCTGAACCAGCGGTATCTAAAACATGCACCAGCATCAAGCGACATTCTCCAAGAGACGGGAGGGCCTATAAACATTTCATGCCAGAAGGAAAAGAACTAAGAGAAGGAGAAGCTGGAGATGCTGGGCCAAGAGGCCAGAAGTGAGGGGCCAGGTCCCGGCAGGGGGTGGAAATGAGCACAGGGCCAGGTCCAGGGCGGAGCGCTCAGAGCCTGCCCCCCGGTGGGTTTGCAAAGGAGGGAGGCCCGCAGAGAGGGGAGGCTGGGTGTCTGTGCGTGGCTCCCCAGGTCCTGGCAGAATGAACCCCTGGCACACGACTGGTGATTGTATGAAGACCAGAGGGAGGGAAACTGGGTGCAGATGTTTGCAAAGTGAGCAAAACGTGTCTACATTTAAGGTTTTTGTTTTTTCATGCACAGTTCAGACTCGGGCTTAAGGACTTTCAATTTAAGGAAAAGAGGGCCAGGTACCCCTTAGAGTCCCAGGGTCAATGTGCCAAAGATGATAAGAAAGCAGCGAGACTCGGCTGGGGAACAGCGGGAGCTGACAGGCCCCTGCCTTTCTCTGAACCAGGGGCAAAGGCAGTCCTCCCTCCGCTCTGGGGCTCACCCTAGAAACCTCAAGACGCAAACGTGTCCTACAAAGAAAGTGTCTCCCTCTTGCTGCCCCGAGCCCCTGTGTTGACGGCTTTGATTGTCATCTTAGATCTGAAGAAGATTACCATGAAAAGATAGGGCGAGGGTCGCCACAGAAGGCACCACAGGAATTAGAGGGAGGGGTCAACAGGTGCTGGACCCACAGAAGGACACTCGGCAGGCCAGAACCTTCACACTGGAACACGCTCGGGAAGGTGCGAGGCGGGGGCCGGGGCGGTCGAGCCCACGGTCACGGGTGAACTTGCTACTCGGGGCAGGAGTCTCCTCTGGGTTTGGTTGTTTGCAGTCCCGCCTCTTAGATTCATTGGTGCCTGAAGTCTTTGCTCAGAGGATCCAAATCTCACATCCATCCTCAAACCACATGGCTACAGCAGTAGCTTATCTTATGGAAAAATCAAGGGGAGATGGAACACATTTCCCACATTTCTTCTGCTACGAGAGGAAGGCAAAATATTTTCCAGCAACCTAAAGTAGGGACATCACACGTAATGCAGAAAAGAAAAATCCAGAGACCCATTCCGGTGCGGCAAGGCCGCTGAACACAGAGCCTCTTCCATCCCGCTTCTAAGATCAAGAATGCAGAAGGCTGGGTTGTCACTTTTACTTTACATACAGAGACTTTTACAGTGTAAAGGAGGTAACTTTTTAAAGGCATTTTCCCTGAACAGGACTGAAGTGCAGTTTGCTTTCTTATCCCATGACTCTATCTCACATCAGTTTCCAGGGTACAACTGAACCCTCTGTCATGTGAAACCCATGGACACACCCACTCCTGCTTATTTTGGTGTTATAGATTTTGAGACTAAATCATTAGATGTATATTGATACTCTTCCTTTTATAATTGAAGGCTCTCTTTATTTCTAATAATGTTTTTATGCTTTCAAGTCTATTTGCTTAATACCAATATTCCTATACCAGTTTTCATTTGCTTATTATTTGCCTGGTGGATCTTCTTCTAACACTTTACATACTTTCAAAATTCCTGGGTATTTATGTTTTAGGTTTGCCCTTTGAAAACAATACACAGTATTATTATTATTATTATTATTTTTAATATTTTTATTCTTGGCTGTGTTGAGTCTTCGTTTCTGTGCAAGGGCCTGCTCCAGTTGCGGGAAGCGGGGGCCACTCTTCATCGCGGTGCGCGGGCCTCTCACTATCGCGGCCTCTCTTGTTGCGGAGCACAGGCTCCAGACGTGCAGGCTCAGTAGTTGTGGCTCACGGGCCTAGTTGCTCCGCGGCATGTGGGACCTTCCCAGATCAGGGATCGAACCCGTGTCCCCTGCATTGGCAGGCAGATTCTCAACCACTGCGCCACCAGGGAAGCCCCACAGTATGATTTTTTAAAAACTATTCAATCAGAGAATCTTTCTTTTAACTAGTATAATCTATTTTGCATTTACTGTAATTACTGCTATTTGGGGACAAATTGCTACATCTTATTTTGTGATTTCCGACATGATTTTTGTTGTTCTCCTTTCTTTTGCTTCCACTAGACCCATTTTCCTGAGTTTTTACTTATCTGGTTTTCTGTATTTCTTTTCTCTTTATACTTATGGGAAGCGGTGCTTTCTATCCCTGCATTTAGTAGTCATTCAAAAACGCTCACACACACCCCTGTCTTTACAAATCTAAGATAAGCAACACCTCCTGCCATCCCCTCAGGACACCTCTCCACCTTCTGTGTTCAAGTGCTCCGGGGCTTTGCTCCGTCTTGTTTTTAACTACCCCCCAATTCTACTGTCTTGTGTCTAAATGGTCAATCCTTTGATTTACAAACATATTTACCAATTTCTGTGCTCATTATTGACCTCAAGCCTTCCTTCTCATATTTCCTTTTTATTCATTAAATTAACTCATTCAACAAATACTGCTGAAGCTTAGCTGCACCACGCCAGCCTTGTTCTAGGCGCTAGTGACAGAGAAGTGAACAACACAAAATCCCTGCACTCGTGGAGTTTAAATTACAGTGGGTGCTTCCATTATTCTGACTAAACTACACACTTCAGTTCTCCTGTAAGTAAGTGAATGGTAAACTCTCTTGGTCTTGGTCTACATTTTATTCTCACTGTTCAATGATAGCTCCACTGGGTGTGGAATTCCGGGTTCAGAGTTCCTTTCCCTTAGGACTCCATCCCACTGTCTTCCAGAATCTGCAGTTACTGGTGAGAAGGCAGCTAAGAGTCATTCTCACGGTTGTGATTTTGTTATTTCTCTCTTCTTGTTGTTGAGACTCTGCCTTTGGTGTTCCTCCGTTTTACTATAATGTGTCTCAGTTTGGATTCATCCTACAATTTCTTTTTAAAACAACTTTTACCCTAGCTCCTACAGCTTCCACATATATATCATGGCATGGTAATCTCTCCCTCCTTCACTCCTCTTTCTTTCAAAACACAAAACAAAATGAAAGGCACATTTACCAATGTGGGAAAGACCTGGGCGAGATGCCATACATGACACTGTCATACACACCTTACTTCCTCTCCAGCAGCGCTCACTGTGCCTACTTTACAGGTAAAAAAGTTAACCTCAGAAAGGTTAAGAGACTTTTCCAAAGCCACACAGCTGGTGAGCATTACAGCCAACAATCCAACTCCACAAATCTCATGCTCTTAACATACCACACCCCTGCCTCCTGTTTCTGAAGCACATGACTTTAAAAGAAATAGAAAAGGGAAAAGAAATGCTGGCCCATCATTACAGAAATTCAAGGACTGTTATTCTCTGATTATGAAATGGAATTTTACAAACTAGTCAACAGACACTTGTACAAAAAATATGGCAAAAATATCCAAGACATTTTTCTGTTTCAAGAACTTCACATTTACAAAAGGGTCAACTGTCTAAATCATCTTTCTGCCCAGGCAATGACAGCTTCATCTGAAATCTGAGCATTATCTCTGAATCACCTTCAAACGTACCTCATTAAAGCTAACTCAACAGAGATGGGGTTAAAACTGTAATTCAAAACCAACCACTTAGGTATTTATGGAAGAAAATAGTAAAAACCATTGTTTTACCTGTGCTACTTCTTCAAAATCTTCATGACGTTTCTGCAAAGCTCTGGCCCGATGGAGAGATTTCCCCACACCTGTATGTTTGCTCAGAAATGCTTCTCCATGGTTCTCAATCCAGTCCAGCACCTACAATGAAATACAGATATATATGCCATAAAAACCATGCCTGCCTCCATCAGTTTTAGGGCTCTCCATTAACGATACAGTCTCTTATCTGAATTCTATAAGAAACAAGAAACAAAGGAGAAAAAAAACTGGGAGCATAAGAACAGAAATAAACAAATGGGACCTAATGAAACTTAAAAAAAGCTTTTGCACAGCAAAGGAAACCATAAACAAGACCAAAAGACAACCATCAGAATGGGAGAAAATATTTGCAAATGAAGCAACTGACAAAGGATTAATCTCCAAGATTTACAAGCAGCTCATGCAGCTCAATAACAAAAAAACGAACAACCCAATCCAAAAATGGGCAGAAGACCTAAATAGACATTTCTCCAAAGAAGATATACAGATGGCCTACAGACACATGAAAGAATGCTCAACATCATTAATCATTAGAGAAATGCAAATCAAAACTACAATGAGATATCATCTCACACCGGTCAGAATGGCCATCATCAAAAAATCTAGAAACAATAAATGCTGGAGAGGGTGTGGAGGAAAGGGAACTCTCTTGCACTGTTGGTGGGAACGTAAATTGATACAGCCACTATGGAGAACAGTATGGAGGTTCCTTAAAAAACTACAAATAGAACTACCATACGATCCAGCAATCCCACTACTGGGCATATACCCTGAGAAAACCATAGTTCAAAAAGAGTCATGTACCAAAATGTTCATTGCAGCTCTATTTACAATAGCCAGGACATGGAAGCAACCTAAATGTCCATCGACAGATGAATGGATAAAGAAGATGTGGCACATATATACAATGGAATATTACTCAGCCATAAAAAGAAATGAAATGGAGGTATTTGTAATGAGGTGGATGGAGTTAGAGTCTGTCATACAGAGTGAAGTAAGTCAGAAAGAGAAAAACAAATACAGTATGCTAACACATATATACGGAATCTAAGGAAAAAAAAAAAAGGCCATGAAGAACCTAGTGGCAAGACGGGAATAATAAAGACACAGACCTACTAGAGAATGGACTTGAGGATATGGGGAGGGGGTGGGGTGAGATGTGACAGGGTGAGAGAGTGTCATGGACATATATACACTACCAAATGTAAAATAGATAGCTAGTGGGAAGCAGCCGCATAGCACAGGGAGATCAGCTCAGTGCTTTGTGACCACCTAGAGGGGTGGGATGGGGAGGGTGGGAGGGAGGGAGATGCAAGAGGGAAGAGATATGGGAACATATTGTATATGTATAACTGATTAACTTTGTTATAAAGCAGAAGCTAACACACCATTGTAAGGCAATTTTACTTCAATAAAGATGTTTAAAAAAAAAAAAAAAAACTGGGAGCAACTGGACAGTAATCTAACACGTTGAGAATTACATCTTCTGTCAGCTTTCCCACCATGATTTTAATCACCTCTTACTTTAATAGTGCAAGTCTGTCCATATATAAATATTACATGCAATAATGATTAAATCTCACCTCAGTTTATGCATGACTGAGCCAACAAAACTGCCTAGGTTTTGTGTGAGACAGTGGTCATCAAGTCACAGAGGAGCAATTTAACTGAACATTTTTATAAGGCTCAAAGCTTCACAACTCAGACAATTCAAGTTTAACTACAGAGTTCATGTTTTTCTGTCTCTTCTAAAAGACTTGAAACGTGTAAGTAAAACCCAAGAAAACAAAACAGTTAAATGCCTCGGTCCTGGTCTTCGAGGATAATTTATTCTATAAACTAAGCTGCTGTGAAAGCTAAACATTCCATGAATTTAAATACATAAAAGTTCTTGCTAGTTGAAATCCACCACACTAAAGAAAAAGAGTAAAAGTAAAGCCGGGCAACCCAACGGTTTTAAGTCACAGCTGGGGCTGAGTAGTTCACTGGCTACTGTACTTGAGAAGTTACAAAGTGCCGACATAATCAAACAACATATTTAAGACTACATCAAATACACATTTGTCTCTTTCTGATGGAGAGGGGATAACCAGCAAAAAACTAAGTCAGTGACGTCTTTAGCCAGAAACTTTCGCTAAAAGATATTTAAATATCTGAAGACATCTGTTCATGTGTTGCAAAGTACTGAAGGCCACCTCGGATTCTGCAATTAGTAACCATGGTAACTAAGGATGCAGATCAAAACGATCTTGGACTAAAGACCTGCCTGGAGCCGCACAGCTAGGACAGTGGTCTAGAGGGCAACCTGGAAGGGGACCAGTCACAGCCCTCCACTAACTGCAAAATTAAGGGGGCCTTAGGGTGGGGAATGCAATGCACAGCTTGGGGAAGACAGTGGATAATACCGCAATAACTGTGTGCGGACAGGTGGGCACTAAATTTATCCGGTGATTGTTTGACAATGTACGCAAATGCCAAGTCACTACAGAGTACACCTGACACCAACCTAACACTGCATGTCAACTATATTTCACTTAAAGTAAATAAATACAAGGGGCGTTAATTTGAGGTTCATGGCTACAAAAGTGATCCCTTGCCCTTTGTTACCTCCGCCACTGAGAGATCAGTTGTGCTGACAGACATCTAGATAAAAAGAGGCAGCAGCTAAAGGCCTGTCCAGGGACAACCGGACTTGTTCTCTTCCGCTCCACACCAGTGACCTTCTGGTCTGATTGAGGGTCCTTTCTGCATAGGGCTTAGCACAGTTAGTAGTGCGTGTAAATAAAATGGCTCACGAACCTGAATAAATCCCTGGTGGTCCTCTGTAAAGAGCCTTGTAGAAGGAGCAGGGGTGTGTGTGTGTGTGTACGCACACACACGCATGTGGGAGGACAGGGTGGGGTACAGAGGTCAAGCCTCGCAGCGGCTGCTCAGGCTAAAGGTACACGCTTACCTTATTACCATAGTTCATTCCTGAACCCCCCTGTCAACACCACGCTCTGCCAGTCACCCGGGGTCACACTATCCAAGTGATTCCTACTGGATCCATTTGTATTCTGTCTGTCCACCTCCCAGTGCTTCTGAAAGCTCCCTCTTTACCCTTCGTTTCTAGCCCCCTGCCCCACAGACACGGGGTAGCCTTTCTGAGCCGCAGCTTCCCGCCTGCTCAGTGGGGATAATAATGGGGGCCTGTGAGTTGTCAAGCACCTTAATATCCTGGCGTGGCAGGTATACAGCACACAAGCCATCCCCACCCACAAACTGTCACCAGAGACAGCTTCCATCTAATGTCAAGCTCTTTGGAAGCACAGGCTATGAATATTCCATTGCTTTTTAACCAGTGCACTTAGTACATTATTTTTCTTTCTTGAGATTAAAAAGAGAGAGACCTTCAGTATCACCATTAGTAGGTAATACCACATTCACCACCTGATATCAAGCTGCTGTTTATATGACAGTCTCCTAGTACACATTACAGAACACAGGTCCTGTCTCACTCCTGAAGAAATGCCCAATGACAATTTCAAGATGTCTCAACCTCAAAGACTGGATACAGTTACTGGAATGTGCCTTCGGGTATGAGACCAGCACCAGGCAGGATCCACTATACTAAGCTTGAAAAGAGTTGAGAGGTACATAAGTAACACCTATGCCACCGTCCACTTGCCTATCAGATCTGCATGAAAGACCAGGAGACTCTTTTTTTAAACTACAGCTACAGTATCTGCTGTATATTCCTCAACAGAGTGTAAAAAGAAAAATCGACGTTTGGTAAACAGCAAACCTGATGAGTACTGACGACTCAATACAGACTTGAAGTAAGGGCACAATTTCAAAAAGTAAAAGACAAACACTATTTGGTATAAAGAGCTGGAGGGAGCAAAATATAGTCTTTTTAAAAAAAATAAGAATTTGTTTTTTCAAGCCCAAGAAAAGTTGCTTCAGAAAGCGTAAGTTGGAAATAAAAGCTATTATGAACCAACCACTCAGGGTTACAAATGGGTTACAATTTTTCTTTTATTAGTGGCTCCTTTTCACAGAATTGTAAATACCTAGTGAAATTATATTTCCAACAAACATGACAGTAATTCAAAGAAGACTGTATAAATTCCAAGCACTTTTTAAAAACAGTCGCAGACAATTATGAAATCCAGCTCATATTCAAAACCAAACTTCCCCACGAGGCTTTTGCTTCTCATTAAGTCTGAGAATGTTTCCCAGATTGCCAGGGAATCCTGAATGAATGTACCTGCCCAAGGAGCATTTGAAAGACAAGCTTGTGGAACCTTTCCATTTAAAACATAAAAATATTTGCCAGTGAGGAGCTCCATCAAGCTAGTCCAGCCGGCCCCTCCCTGACTCAGCCGGCCCCTCCCTGACTCAGCCGGCCCCTCCCTGACTCAGCTGGCCCCTCCCTGACTCAGCCGTGGTGGCAGCTGCCCTCTCCCTGCCTTGTGACCTTCACCGGAGGAACAACTTGCTCTCTGCAGCCGGCTCGAGGAAAAAGGGCAGAAGCCGGTCCTTCCCACGGGCACCCGGTTCACAGGCAGAAGAACAAGGCTGGGAGGCCGACAGCGCCCCCTCCCTGTTCGGGGAATGTGGGGCAAGCTCGGTCCTCTGTGCACCAGTGTCCTGTAACAGGCACCACGATAGCCCCAAGGCCAAGGTCGCTCCAAAGTGAGCCACCAAGACTTAAAACACAGATAACTCGTCTCAGCATCTAAGTCAAGATGTCAGCTGTGCAGACAATCTCACAGATTGTTTAGCTCCCTGTTTGTAATGTAATTATGAGATTGAGCGTGACGATGGCAGTATGATGATGCCCATCTCTTAACGAATAATTGCACTGCTGTCTGAGCACCTGCTACTGAAGCCGGCCCTGACGTACACTACACCACCAGTCCTCACGGAGAGCTGGATGCGGGCACGTCGTGACTCTGTTTCACACGTGAAGACACAGGACCAACGGCTACCAAGTGGAAGAGCCAGGCTGTGGACCTGGACCCAGGAAGCAGGGTCCATTCTCTTAACCTCTAGTCTCCACTGCCTCTTCAAGTCGGCACAGCTGGCACACAGGTGGCAAACTGAGGAAGGAAAGAGCTGCTTTGCTTCAGAACAGTTCAGGCTATTGGGTAAATGACCTCTGATGAAGTGACACTATTATAACAGACAGCAAAATGGGGGGAGGTGAACCGGCAAACACCACCATGCCTGGATCACACGCCTCGGGAACTGGCCACTGTTGCCTTTTCTACCCTCACTCTTGTGGCCGGTTCTGGCCATCCTGTGCAATCTATCTATCTCTAAACTAATCTTCTGCCATAAGCCCCTACTACCTAACACTCGCTATGCTTTGTGGATTAATATTTCTAAGTAATTACTATTTAAGAACTTACAACTAGATACTAAACCCTTGTCAGAGAGGAGACATTCTCAAGGGCCTATATGTCAACAACATGCAATATAAAGACCAATGTAATGACATTCTCCTTTGAAAATGCAGAGGTGTTTATTTCAAACACTTACTAGAACAGCCTTCTATCATCACCACGCACCACGTCATTGCCTCTGGCATCATTTATTGAGAGATTATTCTGTGCTGTGCTTGGGAGGGCAATACAGGTCCATAACCCCTTATCCACAAAAAGCTAAAAACAGCTCTGAAATTCCAAATTTTTTTCAAAACTTGGTCACAAAAAGTCATTGGCGATAAGACCCGACCTGAGGCTACTAATAGTCTTTATTGACCCCTCTGGTGTGAGTTCTTGAACGTCTGGCTGCAGAAATCTCCATGTGCTTGATTACGGGGGGCTGCCCAGACCTCCCCAGAGTGTGTATCACAGTGTACACACACTGTTCTCTTTCTCAACTCTGAGAGATTCTTAATTCCAAAACATATTTGTCCCAAGGGCTACAAATAAGACAGTAGACTTTTATTATTATCTCTATTAAGCAAGAACTGGACGCTCCGGAAAGTTAAGAGCCCGGGAAAGAACACCTAGTAAAAAAGAGAAACAAACACAGGACTTCAAGACTCCAAACATAGGCTCCTACCCCTCATTATATTGTGTTACTTTATGAAATGTAAATACTATATGAAAACCTTTGAAATATTTCTAACATTACAGTTCCAGCGCTAAGATTTACTGTTTGTAAAAGCTAGACCAGACCTCTGACATAAAACCACCAAGAGCACATTAAGCTTATCTATTTTTACTGGGAACTTTGGATGCAAACGGTATTCAGGGAAAGCATACAAACATCTGTCAATTTTAGTTACTGTTTTAAAGAGACAAGGCCTAGTGAATCAGTGTTTTCTGTCACAATAATGAGAGTTCCCGCTAAGTCAGGGGTCCTCAACCCTGTTAAGACCCAGGCCGCACAGCAGGAGGTGAGTGGCGGGCAAGCGAGCGAAGCTTCATCTGCTGCTTCCCATGGCTCGCGTTACCGCCTGACCATCCCCACCCACTCCAGTCCGTGCAAAAAAACTGTCTTCCACGAAGCCGGTCCCTGGTACCAAAAAGGCTGGGGACCGCTGCTCTAAGTCACATTTTAAGCACACAAAAATGAAACAATTAACTCTGCTGATTCTATATTCAGTTTCAAAAACTACGGTTACATGAAACCAATGAAAAACAAAGGTAATTCTAAAATATTCTGAATTTGTTCTTTGGTATATAAAATCAGATTTTCTAGTGGCAAAATATGAATTTCCTCCCAGCCCTACCCTAGATTCCCTATAAAACCAAAACTAACCCAGTTTCACTTACTTTAGTTACTTCCTTGTTCAACAGGCTGGCTGTTATTTAAATCATCAGGATACCAATCTAGAAATGGACACATACTATGGTTCTAGTTCTGCTTTTAAATAAGTGCTCCTGACAGAAGCATTTAGATCAGAGCTTTCTTGATGATCAAATCAATGCTATTTTAGTGATTATAACAAAGGATGACCGAACAACTAAGCCACATCATTTGAAATTTGCTAAACTCAAATGGGGGACCAAAAAGGAGGCCTGCTCTTCGACAACATAACTTTTATTAAAGGCCAGTGTTTCAGCCACTGCCGCAAGGAGGACATACAGTATTACGCTGTTAATGACACTTCATCACGAAGTTAAGAATCAGAAGTGAGGGAACCCACACACCCCTGCCGTCTTAGCCTGCCTGACACTTTCTTCCCCAGCGCTCAGAGCGTACTTTACTCCTGAAGCCGGCCTCCTAGTCACGCTCTTCCCTTTCCAGTGGAGGCCAGGCTACGCCATGAGCTGCTCAGAGAAGAACACGAAGCTGTGAGCTGGGAAGAGCTGGGCTCGGGACCGCTGGGGGCTGGGAGTCAGCGCCCTCTCTCCCTTGCGGCCTCCACTTCCCCTCATCCACTCCTAAGGTGAATGCAAACAGTGAGTGAGAAAGTAAAATGTGAAGATATTTAAAAAGTCTCCTTCAGTAGCTATTTTCCTTTGCAGTGATGGGCAACTGCAGCTTCTATGAAAGCCCCTTCCCGGAGCCTGAGAAGCCCCACTTAAATATTCCTTCTTAAGTAAGACGTCAATTTGACTCTTTGATTAGCTCAGAGTGAAGCATCCTCGCCAGGTCAAGAGCAGTGACGCAGTTAAAAACCCACTAGGCTTCCTGCAGCTTCGGCCAAGACGCTCGAGTTTTTGGAGTCTGGGGTTTTTTAACCTGGAAAATGAGGGGCTTGGCCTGACGTGATCACAAGGGCCTCTGGCTCTAAATTCTGTAAAGTGCGTGGCATAACATTTACAGTGAAATGAAACAGACACAAAATTCCACATGCATCTGTGGGCTCTTGGGCACTGAGTGAAGAAAGAGTAACGTTCTAGGTCCAGCATTCACCGCTGCCTGACAGTAATGACTATCTCCACCCACACATTTCTTTACTTCTCTCCAGTGGAGCCCAGAACTCTCCATTTCTTCAATCACTGTATTTCAAAATTAGAATTAAGTTTGTTCTAAAAATATAATCACTCTTTTTTTAAAATTTATTTTATTTATTTGTTTTTGGCTGCGTTGGGTCTTCGTTGCTGCGCGTGGGCTTTCTCTAGTTGCGGCGAGCGGGGGCTACTCTTCGTTGAGGTGCACGGGCTTCCCATTGCGGTGGCTTCTCTTGTTGCGGAGCACGGGCTCTAGGCGTGTGGGCTTCAGGAGTTGTGGCTCGCGGCTTAGTTGCTCCGCGGCATGTGAGAATCTTCCTGGACCAGGGCTCAAACCCTGTCCCCTGCATTGGCAGGCGGATTCTTAACCACTGCGCCACCAGGAAAGCCCCTACTCTTTTTTTAACTTTTTATTTTATATTGGACTATAGTTGATTAACGACGTTGTTGACAGTTTCAGGTGTACAGCAAAGTGATTCAGTTATACATATACCTGTCTCTATTCTTTTTCAAATTCTTTTCCCATTTAGGTTGGTACATAATATTGAGCAGAGTTCCCTATGCTACACAGCAGGTCCTTGTTGGTTATCCATTTTAAATGTAGTAGTGTGTACACGTCAATCCCAAAGTCCCTATCTCCTCCCCCACCCCCATAAACAGAAGTTCCTTCTCTAAGTCTGTGAGTCTGTTTCTGTTTTGTAAGTTCATTTGTATCATTTCTTTTCAGATTCCACATATAAGCAATAGATATTCTTTCTCTGTCTAACTTACTTCACTCAGTATGATAATCTGTAGGTCCATCCGTGTTACTGCAAATGGCATTATTTCATTCTTTTTAATGGCTGAGTAATATTCCATTGTATTATATACCACATCTTCTAATTACTCATAATATGGAAATATATTTTTTTTAAAAAAATGGTTTCTAGAACATTTCAAAGTACACTAAACCTAATGCTCACTTGGAAAAAGATGCCATTTAAAAGACCTCAGTCAAGTTACACACAGCAAACATATGATACAGAACACCAAATGCCCTGCGTTGCAGGAGCTCCTTCTGCTTAACTCCCATGAGAGCACAGGAAAGGCCAGGAGCATGTGCTCCACACACACTTTCTTGGCTGGAAGGGAGCCTGGGCGAAATCAGGGAAGAAGGGCTCAGAAGGAGGCTGGAAGGCTTCTAAACTTTTACAACATCCATCCATCCATCCATCCATCCATCCATCCATCCATCCATCCATCCATCTTCCAAAAAAATTTAAATCACTTCTCCTGGTATTACCATAGTTTTAATTACATAAATACATTAAATTTCTTAAGGAAAACAAAGAACCTTAGGATGGGAGGGAGGGAGGGAGGAAAGGAGGTAAGTAGGTTACTATTCATATAGTCTCACCTTGGATACTCCCATCACACCCCAACCAAACCATCACTCTACCAACACGGGTTAACACCCTTAGCAATATTCTAAACTTTTAAAAATTATTTTTCTCATTCTTAATTTGGAAATAAGTATAAAATAGTCCAAAGTTGTCCAAGAAAAACCTTAATATGTCTAGATGTTATCTAGGAAACACATCCAGACGTCATGTATACCTTAAGTCTAGTTACTGAACTATAGAAATACACATACACACATGCATGCATGCACGCGGTCTTCCCTGCCAGCTAATCCCTGGGCACTTTCCTCTTAGGGGACCCTGGCAATCCGGCTGACGCTCAACAACGGGGAGACCAAGCTGCCTGGGGCCTGTTCTTGGCTCTGCCCCGCTCCTGGTCATCCCGACCCCTGAGTGAATGTGTCCTCGACGTCCCGTCCCACTGGCTCACAGCGCCAGCTCCCGCGCCCTGCATTCCTGTATTGCATCCACTGTGGGGAAGAGATGCGTCCCTTTTCCCACCCTTTTAACCCCACCATTGAGCTGTCGGCTCCTTCCGAGCTGCGGTTACTACGATTACGCTGACAGTCGAGTCTCTTCTCTGTTTCTATGACAAAAGGTAATGAAAGCTGGCTCCAGATCCACCAGAGAGATCAACAGTTAGCCTCTCTCTGCTCCCAGCAGGTTCCCAATCCCTAATCAAACACTCGCCCTCCAGTACTCCCTAATTCTAACTGAGAAACTCTCAGAAAAGATGGCCATTTTCTAACCATTCTTATCAGCAGGCACAGTAAGATCTGTGAGCCTGGGAATGTAAACAGAAGAGAGCGTTAAATCATTACATAGCGAGGGCTGTATAATGACCCTGAGGAGAAAACCCCATCCTTCTGACTTAAATTAATGAGCACAGGACAAATGAGGTTCCGGAACCTTCCCTTAAGAGCTAGGTCCAGTGTAGGTGGAACCTCTGGGTCAGGCATCACCGAGGGATGACTTTTACTGGCAAATGGCTAGCAGCCTAGGACCCAAGGCAGAACTGTGAAATAGCTTCTCCGTGGACCTGAAACCCACTTCTTTATGTTCAAGTGGCCAAAATCTTTAGTATTTTAAAGATCTCACACGTTGGCAAAATTCCCAGGCAATGAAATTACCCCTTCCTTCCTCAGCCACCCCTAACTCCCCAAACTTAATCAAAGCTCCTGGTCCCTTCACGAAGCTCTCCCAGTTAGATGACTTGATTCCAACGTAGGGCCAACCCTCCCCCATTCCAGAATAAACAAAGAGACTAACTCCAAATAATCTTTAATTAGCAAAATTGAGGAATTCCTTAAATTTCTTCATCTACTCATTCATTCATTCATTCAGCAACTACTGAGCATCTACTATCCCAGACGCTTGGGAAACACCAGAGAATAAAACACAGACCACTGCCCCATGGACCTTAAGTTCTGCCCTCCAGGACTCCCTGCTGACTTGCACGTTGGTCCACGATGGGGCCTGAGCCTGTCTCCTCGCCTGGAATCTCGCTCTCACGCCGCACTTGTCACCCTGCAACCAGAGCAATCTTTCCAACACGAGTGCATCCCGTCATCTACTCACGCAGCATCAAGTCAAAACACACAGCCTACGGGTTTGAACTCAATGTGGTGAAACGGGGAAAACACTAACCCCTCCACCACAGGCTGGCCGAGAGCACTAAGAGAGGAAGGAAACATTCACGGCGCTCAGGTTCGCTATGTCCCCTCAATGTGTCCCAAAGCTCACAGAAACAACTCCCAAGCCTTCATCGCGGAGGTCGTCCTTCCAGACCTGCACCAGCTCAGGCTCCACACTCCCAGCTGTCCACTCTGGGCACCTGCTGCTCCGGACAGGCCCCGCCCGTTGTGTCTCCACCGTCCCCGCAAGCCCTGTTGCACAATCCTCAACCTCCTGACTTTCCAGCCACCCGTCAAAGACCAGCGGAAACCTGCATCTCCCAGGAGGGCTTTCCTGGCACCCTGGCAATTGTAACTTGCACCTCTGTTACAGGAGTCTTCATCTTCCTTATAAGCTGCAGCCTCGATGTTTGAGGATACGGGCAAGGCTCCCTGGAACCCCCAAATCTGCACAAGTCATTACAGCACAGACATGTCCCCTCAGGTGGCATGTGCAAGGCAGGCAGACCACACCGACGAGGGCGGCTAGTTTTATTCACTCCCTCATGTGGGCAGCACCTCAACAGGCATGACTCAAACTCATGCCTGGGCAAAATGACACCTCACAACAACCAAAGACACACACGCCAACTCTGAGCATGTTACGGGCTCATTTATGAGGCTATTACACCATCCACTCTCACTAGGCTGTAATCCCTCGAGAAAAGGAAGGTTGAGCTCGTCAACATATTCACCTCTGTGCCTCTCGGAATACCACGCATTCAATTTGAGATATTTGGAAAAAAAAGAATGAAGTGTGGACGAGAAGAATCTAGAGCGGACTAGATTTGCTTGACCATTTTTTCAGAATATTAGCTAATGGCCCAACACCAACCTGGAGGGAGTTTTTCCAAGAGACAACTCTGCGAGGGTGAAAGGTTATGGGGGGAGCCAGAGGCTTATTTAGGAGAAGGTCTCCTTGTCTGAGGGGCTTCTTTGGGGGTAGTCAGCCTGCTTCAGGAAAGCAGATTTCCGGGGCTCATTCACCTCACCCAACATGTGGGAGCAGCTAAATCCCACCAGCCCAAGAGGTAGGCAGACTGCACCAGTGAGCAGGAGAACGGGTTTGATGGCATCCTGCTATGGACTGCTTCCAAAACTGTCATCTCATTTGAACGAGTGCAGCAGTGATAAATTATGCTGTTAGAGTAAACTAAAGCATACCCTAAACTGGAAAACACCGCTTGGCAGTAAGACAACTCTTCATTCACTAATTCAACCAAACATCCACTGGGGGTTGCTCTAACAGTAAACAAAAGGCAATGGGAATAGGTATATTATTTGACCACCACGAAATAGGACAAATGGTATTAATTTTACTTTTAAGCTAACGATGACCAAGGTTAAGGCTATCCAGTAGGCAGGACATGTGTTTGGGCAAGTCTTCAGCAAGTCTTCCTACCACCCGCGCCCCCCAACCTTTGATTTGGACCCGTGCTCAGTGCTCTGGGACGGCAGCTTCACACCCCCTACCCCACAGCGCCTGACTCCTATCCAAAACACTGTCCATCCAGAAATTACGAAATTGCCTTTGCTTGTTATGAAAAAAACCACTAACCACAAAATTACGCGTCTTAAAAATGAAATCCCCCGTGCCATCCCCCCAGCCCTCCCTTCCTCAAGGGCACGCGCTATTAATGGTCTCACATCTTTTCTTTCAAGTATTTTTCCACAGACAAGCATACACTCTTCTTGGAGGGCTGTCTTCACAAGAATGCCATCATCCTTACCTCTTTTGTGGTAAGCTGCTTTTCTTTTTCCTCAGTATTTACAGATGCCTTTTCACGACCCAAAGCAACCAAACAAAAACCACTTGTGGTATCTCTAATTGGCTTATTATGTTTCTGTGGAGTTTGATTGTTTTTGTCTTTACAAATTTATCTTCTGCTGACAACATCTTTCTAAAGTACTATTTTCTTTTCCTCACTTATCCTCAGCTTACCTTTCCTCCTTTATGCTCAAGATGGCAAAATTTTTCCCTGTGTGTGATTAATTTCTTGAGTTTCAGAAACACAGTTTCAGTTCTGACATCCTAAGGACTCCTCCTAAGCAAAGTGTTTGCTTTGCTTAATCTTATCAACTTCGCTCCTGGCTTCACAAGCTGACAGAGCAGTTTCCCGTTTGCATAATGAGTCCAAACCATTCCCGATCATTTAGTCGACAAAGTGTTTCCCTTAAACAGCAATTATTATTTCTTCAGAATGCTAATAGGGCCATAGACTGCAAAACACTCTCTCCTGCCGACATCCAACCCCGTTCTGGCTCTTGAGAAAAAAAATTAACAGCTTAAAGAACTGGCCTCATAATTATCAAAATTACCTTTCTACCTATAAAAATTAATGTTTGCTGTTTTCAAATGCAAGCACAGTAAGTACCTGGCACCAAACTAGATGATTTTCTCATCAGCTTGCTCCCAAAGGCTTCCTCTTCTGACGTGAGCAGCCCAGTGGCTTATTCTTATGTGACTGGGCGCCCCAAGGAGCCGTGAGAGCTGGGGGGAGAAAAGGGGGGGCCCAGCTGCTGCTCCAGACCCAAGTCCAGAAAGTGTGCTGGCCCGTGGACACGTAATGAACAGCTGATCCAAGGGATACGGAGGGTAGGGGGGGAAATCCTTTAATAATTACATTTAAGCTATTAACATTCCACACTTTGTGACAGTTTTTGGACAATTAAGAAAAACTGATATTGGTGCTTTCAACCTCACAATTTCAGTTCTCAGAGTAACTTCTAGACCTTGACTCCTCCATCTTCTTTCCCTGGCAATTACCTTCTTCGACAAAAACAACATCGTAAAGATGCGTGCACAGTATCAAAATGATTATTCCTGTGGCGCTTTGTACGTGCAACCTTCAGAGAACTCAAAAACCATCAGTAAAATCAAAGCATACTATGTGAAAATTAAAAATTATACAGCAATTAAAAGGATCTGGAACTCACCAGATTCCCATTACTAGAAGAATGATGATCAGTGCATATGGAGGACCTACGTGTCGTCAGGACACGGCACGACTTCCACGCCTCCGTCCATGCGGCAGACAACCCGCTCAGCAGCAGGTGATACTCGGCAGAGCGCAGTCTGAGCCTCTACCTGTCTAAGCAATGCTCCCGGACTCTGGGACACCCAGGGAGGGGACATAGGCTCTGTTCACCGTGGCTTCACGCCAACTCCCCTGGATGCCACGGGCTTCCCTGCACTCCCAGAATTCCTCATCCAGACTGACACCTCATCCACACCCTTGCTTTCTCCTCTGTTTTAGGGCAAAGACACAACTTTTATCTTATTTATTACTAAATCTATATCATATTTCATAAGCTCTCACAGCGTTAATCCTCAAAACCCTGGAAGCAGGACAATCTTCCGTATTTCATAACAAGGAAATAAATGGTATCGGGACTGGGCTTACTCTTCTTTTTGTAACAACAACAAAGATGTCAACTGCTTAGAAATGAATGACTGTAAAAGCCCATTTTTCATTAATCAGATGACTATTTATTAAGCCCCCCTGTGCCCCTCGGACTGTACTATCCACCAAATGGGGAGAGAAGCATGATT
The DNA here is from genome assembly GCF_009873245.2 of Balaenoptera musculus. Classification (NCBI taxonomy): domain Eukaryota; kingdom Metazoa; phylum Chordata; class Mammalia; order Artiodactyla; family Balaenopteridae; genus Balaenoptera; species Balaenoptera musculus. The sequence continues at coordinate 12,062,104 of NC_045787.1, read as the reverse complement.
AGCTTATTATTAAATAACTGGAGAGCAGACAAATCTTAAACTGTACCAGCACCTCGGTATAAGCACCAGAGGAAATCATTCTCACAAATAAACATAACTAAGGATGACCTGTTTCAAGAACCAAACAGAGGGGCTCCGGGTTAGGCGCTGCATCATCTCCTGTGTTCCAGGCCTGTTAGCTCGTGGCAGGCAGCAGCCTGAACACACATTCTCGAAGCGCCGCTTTCACTCACGGTAAGAAAGAAGACGTGCACGTGTGTGAGGGGTGTGTGCGTGCGTGCCTGTGTGTGTTTCTCTCTCCCACCTGGCCTAGCTTATTTTCATCAGCACAGACAGGCCCCCTATGACGCTACACTCACCTGCGCTCTCAGCTCAGCACAAGTCGCCCCCATGAGGACAGGGGCTCCACGAAACTCACCTGCTGAACATCCTGCTGGAAAACGCACAGCTGCAGCCTCTGGTGGAGCCGGACCTTGCGGTGCTGCCAGATGTTCTCGAGCTGCCGCTGGTGGTGCAGCACCTCGTGGATGACGTCGAGAACGTGGTGCACGGCCTTGGAGTAGTTGGCGGAGGCCGTGAGGGAATCGGAGCTGCCGGGAGTCAGGGGCCGCTGGAGCTTGTCAAGGAGTGACTTCCCGTCCTGGCTCACCTGCCGGCAGGACAGACGAGCGATTATACACCAGCAACTATTCCAGACCCGAGGCTTTGCCCAGGCCATGCTGCAGAACCTGTCCTCAGTGCGTGTGCGCACACTTGCACAGACACATGCTCACACACACACAGACATAAACCACAGTTTCATTCAAAGGCATGTTATATAAAGAACAAAATAAAATTGAAAACAAATCTATCAGTTACTTCAATTACATCACAAAACCAAATATGGTAAAACACGGACTTAAAAGAAGATTCATCATCATGAAACACTGTAGTAGATGCTAGTCTTAATAAATAAACATGGTATTCTGCCTTAAATGACATATGGGCTGATATAAAATTTCATTGCTGGGATATCTGCAAATTAAAATTTAAAAGTAATACTTTTCTTGAGTTATGTTAGCAAGAATACAACAATCACAATGGAGCAAAATTTTAATCCTGAATCTGAAACCTCGCTTAAAAAGAAATCAATAATCTAGCACCAGGCAAAGAATATGTACTTTCACTTTCTGACACAGTTGGATAGCAATTTTACCTCGCAAAATAAAAAAGAAAATTAAAAAGTGCCATTTTATTTGGTTCATTAACTTAAAAGAAGCAATTTTAATTAAAATGCCATCATTTCTTAAAGGAGATTTCAGTGCTGTATTACAGCAGTTAACTATCAAAGTACAATGAAATGAAAGCAATCAGACTAAACCAAAAAAAGTAAGAAAAGGTGAGGGTAGAATATGGAAAGAAAAGCATTATGTATTTTTTACATGTAAACTTGTGAATGACTACGCCCGATGTGGTAGGAACTATACGATCAGATCGGACAAAAACAAGGATGAGATGCACGTAACGTAGCCGGGCTGTGTGTGTGATGCAGGGCGTCTCCTAAGCCAGTCCTCACCACCGTGACCCTTCTGCTCAGACCCTCCCGAACCTGAAAGCCTCCTTGGGTTTCCACGGAAAGGAGGAGCGAGACGGAGCCTTGTTTTTTTTTAAATAAATCTATTAATGTATTTATTTTTGGCTGCGTTAGGTCTTCGCTGCTGCGTGCTAGCTTTCTCTAGTTGCGGTGAGCGGGGGCTACTCTTCATTGCGGTGTGCAGGCTTCTCATTGCAGTGGCTTCTACTGCCGTGGAGCACGCGCTCTAGGCGCGTGGGCTTCAGTAGTTGTGGCACGTGGCTCAGTAGTTGTGGCTTGCGGGCTCTAGAGCGCAGGCTCAGTAGTTGTGGCGCACGGGCTTAGCTGCTCCGCGGCATGTGGGATCTTCCCAGACGAGGGCTCGAACCCGTGTCCCCTGCATTGGCAGGCGGATTCTTAACCACTGTGCCACCAGGGAAGTCCCGAAAGGGAGGCTTGTTAACAGACGCAGACAGGGTTCAGGGGCAAACCCTTAGGACAGAGGAGAGGGGGGCACTGGGTGACTGGGACAGGCCAAAGGAAGCCTTTAGCAACCAAAAAGTGGTGGCAAATCAGAGGCCTGTGGAATTTTCTAATCTCTTCCTTTAATCCTCTTACAACTTTAAATCTTGCTGGAATACAACATGTTTGTTTCCTAATACCTGATTCGGAGACCTTTGCTGGAAGTGCTGACTATTCCTTATGAAGGCTGGCTACCAGCCTTTGTCGATTAAAATTGATCTAACACATCAAGTTAGAAAAACTGAAGCAGAAACAAACCAAGCTGACATAACCAAAGAGAAGAGGGGAAAAAAAGGAACCAACTGAACTGCAGCAGTTGTGTCAGGCATGTGTACAAACAAGAACAGAGGAAATGCAAGCCTTCCAAAGCAGGGAGTTGCCCCCAGGAGTCACTGAAACTTGCGTGGGCACTTTTGATACAATGATTTGGGGGAGGGGAGGCACAGTGACTGACTTGGGGGAAGGGATTTATTGCGACAGATTCACAGAGGCAGGATATTACCTCAAAATCATCCTGCTTTTTGTAATAATCTGAGTTAGGCTCTATTTGACATATAAACATGAAGTTTTTTTTGTTTGTTTTTTTCTTTTTTTCACCTACTCCAAAATACACTGATTTTTCCAGGAATGCAGTTAACCATGTTAATCAAAGGAAGGCAGTGCTTGGTCTTCTTTGAAACTTTACAAGAGTTGCTTACTGTTTTAAAATACCAGCACAATAATACCATTCAGAGTATCTGAGTCACAAGTATTAATATAACACATGTCCAGTCTGCATTTGTAGTTGCCATATTCACAATGGTTTTATATATATGGCAAGTACCTGAATATCTAATTTTTTTCTCCTCCATTTTGCATGTACTTAGGCATTTATAGACTGAAACACATTTTATCATAAATCAACTTTCTTTTGTCTCTCATTCATATTGTAGCATATAAGTAATTTATATACACAAACATAAATTTTTTCTGAAAATAATTACCCATACATTTTATTTGAGCAGGTACCCTAAAATTTCAGTTAAACAATGGGGGTGCAGCCTTTCTTAGGACTGAGGACCAATACTCCAAGTTACACATTTCGCATTTGTACAGAGCCTAGAAAGAATTCCTTATAAATATTTCCTCTGAGTTTTACTCCTTATAATATGCGTAAGTCAGGAAACATACACCAGAGCATATGACTTGGTGAACATGTGCCAGAAGGATATAGATCAGAAGGTGTGGCAGAAACTGAGAGCTGCTTCCCCAAAGTCCACTTGCCCCACCTTGATAGCCAAACCCCACAGTCAGGAACAGCAATACTCCAGCTATAAACCTGCATTTCCTAGACTCGCTTCCAAGTAGGAGTGGCTAACGTAACAGAGGTAAAAAATGCTGAATGGGGCTTCCAGGAAAGCTGCCTAGGAGGCTGAGTATGCTCGTTCCCCCCTTGCCTCTTTCTCCTCCCTGCTGCCAATAACTTGGTGAAGATGGCTGGAGCTTCAGCAGCTACTGATGACCTTGAGGCAACCTTAAGGATGGTAGCCCACCTGCTAAAAGAGGCAAAGCAAAAAGACAAAAGGATTCAGAGATCCTCTTGCTAACAGAGCTACCATACCAGCCCTGGGACGCAAGCCCTGGGACTTTCCCACTGGTAAAAAGTAAACCTCTATCTTAAGCCGTTGTTTTGGATCTTAAACCACAATACAAAATGACAAATGGGTTCCCAGCCCTCACCACGTTTCCAAAGGCATCCATGTGACACCATTAATATTCTACTACTGAGAATAAATAAATAATCCGAGAGAGAATATTCCAACTAATCTTTCTTGGGTGTCTTTGCAACTGTCTGACAGAGCTCGAGAGCAGATATTATTACTGGGTTTAGAACAACATGCCTGCTCATGGTGGAGGGGCGGGAGGGAATGACTGAGTACGCAAACACACAATCACCTTAATATAAGGGAACACATTAAGCAAAGCTCTGCCCTCTGAGTACCCCTCAGCAGGGATTAAACGGTCTCTGTTGGTGCCCCTGCTGGTACTGTCACTTGTGGGTAGACAGTGTGCCAGCAGAAGCGGCTAGAAAAAAATCCCAGTCAAGAGGACACCTGTTGCACCAAAACTAGACCCCATGGAACTCCAAATGTGTGTTCATATGTAGCAATTCTCCAATAAAGCTTTCAGAAATAGTTCTACTCTATTTCAGTGTAGCATTCACAAATTTGTCAATTTAAAAGGTATTATTTAAGCACATGAAGAATACCATATATAAATTTTAGCAAATTCTAGCAAAATGTCTTTGTCTTTACAAGTACAGTAGTACTATATAGGGGAAAATATGTTAGAATTTTATAAAGAGGACTGTTCTAGTGTATAAAAATAAGGATTTTTACATGGTACAGAATAACCAGCAGAAAACTAATGAAATAAAAAACTGAAAATAGCAAATTATTCATATATAATTTAAGTACTAAAACAATGAATACATATAAGTTTATGGTATGTGATATAGTTCTGAATTTCTTAACTATAGAACCAGGTGAATTAATTTACTGAAGTTTTATGTTTTGTCTAAAAACGTGTTTTTAGCTTTCAGGCAGTCAAACCCTGTCCCACAAAGAGACCACAGCTGTAAAAAAAGGAAATCCACCTTTACTATCAAAAAGCAGGACTTATCTGCTGTAATTTCTGAAAACATCGAATTGGGCCATTTTTTCACATTCTGCTCTTTGTTCCTCTTGGAATACAGCACTCAGGGACTTGAAAGGCAGTGGAAGTAACATTTTACGAAGAGTAACATTTTATAAATATATGAACTAATACACTCTAATACCTAAATGAGTTAAGAAAAATGCAAAAAAGGAAAAAAAGGGGTTGAAGTTTAAAATTTTACCGTATCATAGGTATGTTTGTTCCTAATATTTAAGAGGAAACTTAACTGTTTAAAATCAAGAACAATGGTCTGGTTCTTGATTATTTACTTTTAATCAAAACTTCACATAAGATCTGTAACTTGGATTCCTGTGTACCACCCTACAAAATGTTCCGCCAAACCTCACAGAGGCTCGCCCGTTCTTATTTTGGTACTTGTGTCTCTACATTTCCCACTAGATCAGATTAGAGCTCAGAGCCTCCAGCAGGAATACTCTTCACTCACACACAGAATGTTGCTCCGATCTACAGAAAGAGACCAGTACCTGGAGATTATTGCTCAAGGTGGCAAAAAACCACCACCCAAGGACCAAGTATGACCTGTGAAAGGTCAGTTAGATCCAAATGTGGTGGTATATCAGATCTAACAGTGCTCGGACAGTATTCCCAAGATATGACCCCTGTAGGCAAAATACATGAACCGCATAAAGGCACGGCTAGAAATGACTACACTCAGCATGTCGTAAAGAAATGGTGGTCCTTCTTCAAATCTTTTATGCGTTGACTCAAACCAGCATCACCCGCTCTGCTTCCTTCGCAGGGCGGGGCTCATCACAGCCTGCAGCGCAGCCCTCCAGGCTGAGCCTGAGAATGTTTCAGGGCCCCACTACCGTCTCCAACTCTCACGAAGTTATTCCCAAGCCCAGGTTCTAGGAAAGCAGGGAAGAGTGACGAATGGGAGCATGTGAGCATCCAGCTTATTCTGCAGCTTATTTTGCAGCCAAAGAGAAGAACACTCTGTCTTTGAGTCAGGAGCGCAAGCCTGTCTTAAGGTGGCTCCGCAAAGAAGCTGCTGCCACTAACACTGGCCAGTGACCTTCTGAAGGGCTGCGTGCTGGCTTCCCACACCCCAGGGAGGCCACCCAACATCCTTGCCTTTAGAGGCTGGGACTTCCCGCTGAGATGGGTTTTCTTCAGGCAAAGCTCTTACGATGGAGTTCTGAAAGCCTATTTCCATTTCTTCCAGCTATGAGATTTCTTACTCAAAACCAGATCAACCTAACCATGTTTGGCTCGCTGACACCTCTACCCGGGATCTTCAGAAAGGGAAAACCAAAACAGGACCCAGACGAGGACCCGGCTGGCACAGCCCAGCCAGTTAAGTCAACTGTATGCACAGAACACGCATGTCCTACAGATTCCACGTGGGCTTGACCTCTGTTGCTCCTATATCTCAAGCCCTTGCAAGGCCTGAAGTTTGGGGGAGCAGAGAGAGACCCCCGGATGGTCTGTTGGCTCTGATGCTGTGTCCAACACTGACTACGGCACCTGCGCATCTACAGCGGTGCTGCAATACTTAGTGAGGCTTTGAAATAACCGCTCTGTAGAAGCTGCTCTACAGCCAGGCAGGCGGGCCGTCACCCACCACAGACAGGATTTTAGGATGTTTACTATCGAGGTGACTCATTTTTCTGTTTGCTTCTCTTTTAAGCTAATAACCCTCATCATGCCATCACCCACTTGTACAGCTCCTTGAAAAAGGAGCTCAACCAGCTCTTCAGGCGGCCTATCAGTCACTTCTACAAGGTCCTGCTGAAGTGTGCAGTAAGTTAAATTGAGAAATGTGTTACATTGTTAAACTGACATTTTAACATTTGTTAAATTGAGAAACTGATGCAGAAACTAAACCCTGAAGTCACACTGGATCAGGGCGGGCCACGGTGGACGTGGCATTTCACCTCCTCTGCTCCAAGGACCCCCGCCTGTGACTGCTGCGGCGAAGACCACGGGCAGGTGGCTGGACGCTCGGTACACAGGCTCACGTCACAGTCCAGATGGCGGGGGTTAGGGTTACAGATGGCACGGGCATACTGTACTGAGATAAAAATCACTTCTATGAATTTAGCTTGTTGAGAAAGTAGTTGATAAGTCTGCTTAAATAAAATGTTGAAAATGACTACTCTCTGTGCTGTTTCTACAACTACAGCTTATCCCAGATGTTTGTACTGCTTCACTCTCCTGCGATCAACTACATCAGACAGCATTAGCCCCAAACCTGGCAAGCTGAAGCAAGCACATGTTGACGAGGCACGGGCAGGCTCCTGTTGCTACAACACAAACAGGAACATGGGACAGGTCTAATTAAAGCACAGAAAAGCAGGTGTTTGTGTCTTGGGGGGAAAAAAAGTGCTGGGAAAGTTTCCACTGCAAACTTTTGTCACCGGAGACTAGAAGCTGTAGGTAACTATTTAAAGAAAAAAATTGTGGAAGGAAGGAAGGAAGGAGGAGGGAAGGAGGGAGAGAGAGAGGGAGGAGGGAAGGAAGGGAAAGGAAAAGTAGGTGAAAGAAAAAGGAAGCACAAGCCCTGCTTACCAATATCCTCCTCCTAAGTGACCTGTGCCCATGGCAGGGGCGCAATAAATTTCTGTGGGGTGAGTGCCTCCTGGGCAGGCCGGCAGCTCTTGAGAGCCAGGCAGGGAATATCTCTCAGCGTGTGGGCTGTAAAGCATCTGCATCAGAGTCCCTGGATCTCTTGGGAAACCCACTGAAGATGGAGATTCACTATCTCTGGGGGTGGAGTACGAGAAGCCGCACTTATAACCAGCAGGCTCAGGTTAGAAAACCACTGATTTAGGAAAAGAAAAAATCACTGAAAAGACAAGAGTGATCCTTGCTTTCCCATCCCCCTTCCCCCTCCCCTCCTAGCATGGAGGAACCAGTGCCCAGGGTCTGCAGCAGTGAGGGGTGGAGGTGCCACAGCGACCCCGTGCTGGGCTTCCTAAGGCAGTGGGCACTGGGGGTGATCAGAGGCCGGGGGAACGGGGGAGACTGGGAAGACGGAGCAAATGCACTTACCGAACAAATAAGTTAATATACCGAGGATAAAGGGAGTCAGGTTTCTCGCCATCTGAAAGGGGATTTATAAACAGAAAGGGAAAGGCTGGTACTGGATTAGAGACGGAAGTGTCAGTAGGAACATGTGCGGTTTTAAAACAGAGACAGACACAGACACAGCAATAGCTGTAGATGTATGTGCATGCATGGATGGATGGATGGATGGATGGATGGATGGATGGATGGATGGGTGGGTGGTGGGTATCTACATTCACATGCTTCCCGACTCTGCTCAGACGGCCTAGAAGCACTGACACCCCGCAAGCAAGTGAGCACTCTTGAGCAGCCAGGTCTTTGTTTCTCAATACCATGCGCAACACTACAAGGAACCAGAAGCTCTTGGTGAGATGCCTGATCTCAGGGATGAGGCAGGAAAAGAACAAGATGAGCCTGGGAACATCCTGTTATGCTAGATAGTAATGCTCAAATAACGATAAGGACAGGTCAGAAAAACACAGAAACATGAGGCCTACATAGTCCCACTGTCCGAACATGGACAATTTAGGCGTCAAAACAGAGTACTGGATTTTAACCCATGGAATATAATAGGATTTCATAGATCCATACTGAAATAATAAATAAATTAAAAAATGGGGAAGAAAGGAAATAAAGTCCTTCCTCCAGCAGAAGGTCACCTAATGAATATAGAAGGAGTGACGGAAATAGGTCCCCACCGCCCGATGGCATCACAGCGGCGCTGTCGTGGGCAGGAGGCACCAGGGACGCTGAGGCCGTGAGGAGGCACAGACATCATGTTATGTCACTACCTCTCTCCACGACACGCTCAACCGAGACGAATTTTTAAAGGGTGATTTTACGCTGGAGAAACCTTACAGACGCCGCCAACCTCACCAGGTGGTCAAGGTTAACACTGTCAGTTGTGGGAGGGGGTCAGCATCCTGTGCCCCTGCTCTGACACTCGGCCCAGTCAGCTCCCCAAGAAAACTGCATGGGTGGGAGGTTGAGGGTCATCCTACCGAAGGAAAGGCCTGAACCCTAAGACTGTCAAAGACACAGGCAGAGAAAGACTAAAGAATGTTCCAGCGTGAAGGAGGCCGGTGAGACGCGTCCACTAACGTACCGCGTGTTGCCGGGCCGGAAAAGAAAAAGAGACGTAGCCGGGACTGGGGGAAATACGGATGGCCCGTGGGCAGGATGGTCGCGTTGCGTCAGTGCCGATGTGAGGGCTGGAGAGAGGCGGGCGGAGAGGGCAGCGCAAAGCACCGGGCAATCCGGTCAAGGCAATGCGGGAGCTCCTTGTTCTAACACTTTTCTGCAGCCTGAAACTACCTCCAAATTTAAATTATTTACGAGGAAAAAAAAATTTCTCTTCTACTGAGTTTCTCTTCAATTCATTCTCTTCTGCTGAAAGTCTTTTCTGTTCATCTAGTTCCAACCACCGTCTCCTTGAGTTTACAGCTCAGTTGCAAACATGTTCTTAGGCTAAAAATTGTGGTTTAAGCCTGGGAAGCTGTCCGCTTGCCATCAAATCATTTTAAATTATTAGTACCAATTTAAAATCTAATGAAACCACACCACAGGTAAACCTAAGTTCCCACGTTAAGATGCCCCATTTTTTTTAAAATTAATTAATTAATTTATTTATTTTGGCTGTGTTGGGTCTTCGTTTCTGTGCTAGGGCTTTCTCTAGTTGCGGCGAGCGGGGGCCACTCTTCATCGCGGTGCGCGGGCCTCTCACTATCGCGGCCTCTCTTGTTGCGGAGCACAGGCTCCAGACGCGCAGGCTCAGTAGTTGTGGCTCACGGGCCTAGTTGCTCCGCGGCATGTGGGATCTTCCCAGACCAGGGCTCGAACCCGTGTCCCCTGCATTGGCAGGCAGATTCTCAACCTCTGCGCCACCAGGGAAGCCCAAGATGCCCCATTTTTATAGAAGGCAGTGGAAACGGTGAGAGAATTCTGTTCTTTGCTACAAGTGCCAAGGGGCAGCGGGCAGGCTGACTGGCCGCCAGGCCAGGGGATGACACCGGTCAGGTCAGGCTGAGTCGAGGTAAGTCCTGTAGGTGAAGACTGCAGCCCAGTCCTGCCAACCACCTTGTGTGTGACGTGTTCAATCCCACAGCGATCTGGAACCCACCAATGCAACTGAGAAGCTGCTCCCAAGAAAATCGTTAATAAGAAGATGGGTGAAGGCCTAGTTATACCAGGGGTAACAGGGTCATTCACCCACTTTCTATATTACAGGTCAAAATCAGACGATGCATGGAGATGGTACACCAGGGGGAAGAACTTAATGCTCTTTGGAACTCACACATTCCTCATGAATCAGTGTGATTAAAAAACTACAGATCTGTTCAACTTTCACTTTTACTATTAAAAAAGCTATCACTTATTTATACAGTTTCTAATAAACTAGATAACCAAATTAGCTTATAAACACCTGATGCAAAATTAAGAAACATAATACAGAGTTGACTATTTTTTAATTGCATGACAACATAAAAGAGTGTTAAAGAGGGATCATGTTAAGTAAAGAGGTGTCCAGAGAAACAAACACGTAGATATCAACTTTCACGGGCAGGAGACTGGACCACACTGTGAAGCAGATATTGTAGCGCATCACACGTTCATTTAATTCACCCGCGGACATGGTGGGGTCAGGAGACCTGGGCCCAAGGGCACGAGAATGACAGCTGTTTGGCGAAACAGGACGTGTCAGACTGAAAATCAAATGGCCGAACAACTTTGACAAGTGTGGATGCGGCTCAAATCAAGGAAGATCTGGATTTAAATATAGTCATCCCTTGGTAACAAGGGGGAATGGTTCTAGGACCCCCCATGGACACCAAAATCAGTGGATGCTGAAGTCTCTTTTATACAACAGCGTAGAACAGGTGGCCCCACACATCCAGAACGCAGACCTGCGGCTACAGAGGGCTGACTGTACTTCCTAGACATCTACTCCATCCTCAGCCCTCTGCCAGGTGGTTTGAAACATTTTCTTACTGGAGTCTCACGGTAATCTTTCCTCTGTGCATATAGTATTACAGATGCTCACCACAGACGCTGAAAGCAAGCACGCACAGAACTCCTACCCACTCCCCACTCACCTCCAGGAACTTAACCAGTATCATAAAGGCAGACTGGTCGGAAGGGCCAGATGACCACGACGTGGACAAGAGTGACCTGCCCGGACCTATGTGTATTTGTCGCTGTCACCGCATCTAGCACGGTAGTGGCTGAGAACACACAGGCTGCCTGCCTGGGTTCGGGCCCCGCTCCACCTCCTACAAGCTGTTAACCAGGCACAAGTCACCTGACCTCCGTACCGCGCTTTCCTCACTCGTAACAGCGGGTTAGTATGAGTCCCTGCCCCAGAGCTGCAGGCATGAAACAAGTGATTACACAACGTCCTTACAACAAAGCCTGGCGCAGAAGGTGGCAGAAAATAAAGCAGGGATATGTTAAATAATTAATTTAAACTAATAAAGAAAACACTCCACTTAGATTCCTAGAATAGCAAGTGGCTTTACACACTTGAAAAAATGGTGTATGCTTTGAAATCCAGAACATGAGGTACATCAGGTTTCCCTCTTTTCTAGAAAGTTTCATTCAGGAATAGTAGATTGAGTTTGACTAGACTGAACAGCACACAAAATACCATTTCCTAAATACATGTAGTCAAGCAGATTACAGTTTCATTTATTTTAGCAGCTGACAACCTAAGCACCCTAAAGAAAATCCACAAACGTCACAGGGCCATGAAGAGTCTGCTCTCTGCTCGTCCTGCTTTACTCACTAGCCCTCACCCCCAACTCCAGTTCTAAAGTTACAATGAAACTGCAGTTCAACTCGAAACTTGTAAGTTTCTTCTAGACTAGCCAAAATTTTGATATTTTTCAACTTTCAATGCTATGACACAAAAATAGTGTTGCTTTACAGCTGAAGTAGATCTGACCACTCACCTCAGAGTAAGCAAGGGTGATGTGCTCGTATATTCCCTGGTGATGATGAATGGCATCCTCCAGGTCCTGCAGCTCGGAGGGAAGGTCCACCTCCCCACAGGCTTTGCACCACGAGTCCACGTTGCTCATATACTGGGATGGGATTTAAAAAAAAAAAAAAAACGGATTATGTCTACCAATAGCAAATGATATTGAGAAGTAGCTATTTTTTCACGTGGTTTTGAAATAAGCGTGGTTGAGAGAGTGTCTAAGAACAGAGCACGGTTGAGCCTCCATCTCAAATGGCGTTGACGTGAGTTCTCAAACCAGATTCCTGGACTCTGCGCCCCCCCTCCCCCTCCCCCAGCTTAGGTTCTGGCAGAACTGGGGCTGGGCCCAGGAAGCTGCATTTGAAATGACAGCCTCGGGTGGCTCTGCGGTCACCCCTGGGAGCACCTCTGCCCTGCATTAGCGGTCTGGGGCATCCTGGTTCACTCTCCCGTTGCGCGTGTGAATCCGTGTTTCCAACTGCTCCGCGCTGCTAGCCATGGGAAGCACAGGTGCCTCGTCCACCTGCCCCCCTCAGCCTCCTGCTACGCCTGGAGCTGTAGTCCAGCCCTCCTGCTTTCCTCTTACATTAAAACGGCAACGGAAGATTCCTGAAATCATCTACCCATCATTAGGAAGAGCAGGGGATCCATTTGTCTACCTTTCCAAAAGCAAATACACACAGGAATCAAAGGAGACCAAGCGAACGGGGCCGAAACGCCTCAGCTGTGCCCACTGAATGCAAGGGAGGCTGTGGAATCACTGGGCTCTTCCCACTTGGCACGTAAACGAGGAGAGCCTGGGCTGCAGGCTGCCATCCTGGGTCGCTGCTGCTACCTACCCTGTCTTCTCCACTGCCACCACCACATCCCAGGACTCATCAATAGCTGAGAAATCACTGCCAAATTTCCTAGGGAGATCCTATCAGCATCCGTCGTGGTTAAGCATCACAGGCAAGCAGCAGAAGGCCCAAGTAAAGACGCTACTTCAATTAAGCCAAAGAGACATTGACATATTTCCCTGGGTTCCACCTCTTTTACTCTCGTTCCTCGCCGTCTTTCTACTTATCAAGGAATGCAGAAGGTGACTATTTAAAACAGAGTAACTGACCTGCCAGATAAGAAACGTGCTATAATTCTCTTAAAATATATATGAGAATAACCTCCCAGGTACTTATGACATTTTTAGGAACTTAGACAAGTCATCTGAATAATAATTGTTTATAAAAATCCCTTTATTATTAATGTATTGGCTCAAAAAAACACCTGTATGCAAATCCTAGGGCTCGAAACTAATTCCCTGGGCATTAAGTGTCATCTGATAGCACGTGGTTTCTGATGGCTTCAAACATGACTAAACTGATGCAGGCCCAGGGGAAGGTCCTCAGTGCCCTCCTCTACAGTCCCTCCTAACATCACCATGGCAATGGAAGTAGTAATAAAATTCTTTATACCTCTCCCCCTCTGCATGAATACACTTATGACTACTTAGGCGTATTTCCTGGATGGAGTATTCTACAAGTGCCAATTAGGTCAAGTTGATGATTATAAAGCATTCTTGATCTCTATTTCACTCCATCTTCTTCCATTACTGCATTTAACGCCGACTCTTAAATTACTGTAAACCTTTTTCAAATACGAAATTGACTGAGGTTAACCATCAACATTAATAAATCACCAGGTCAAGTCAGCAATCAATTGCTCCTGCACAATGGCCACTACAAAACACCCAAAACAAAGCAGAGGTGAACATATTCTTAAGGAGAGGATAAAATGCTTCTGATGTAACAAGATGAAAACAAGTTTTGGTTACACAACACTTCACAATAAGCAGAAGTGTCAGACTAATATATTACTGTACCAAAAAGACCACTAAAGTATATTCAGCCCCAGTTTTTGAAGCTATCGGTAAAGAGAAACATTCAAGCAGTTTTATGTATGCCTGTAGTTACTTAACTTCCTTATAATTTCTTAAAGTATCCGGAGAAGTATTGATTATATTTACCTGCAGAAACATAGCCCAGTTCTAAAAACATAGGGCAGAATAGCTTGTAACACAGGAATCTTGTGGAACAAGGACTCTGCACATCTAAATTCACTTGATTAAAATAACCCAATGACAGAAATAAACCTGGCCGTGGTTTTACAGGGACTTTTGCACAAGCCCAATTTTTGTCTTTTATTTATGAGATGGCAACCTTAGACTCTAAAGGGCAAGCTCCAGTCCCTGAATGCTTTCTGAAAGGCTCAACACCCGAAAGAGATCGGAGCCAGAGCAGCAATCCCTATCTGGAGAGCCAAGGAAGAGGATGTTAACAGGCATTCCACAAAGAAAAAGCATCCCAGAATCAAGTTTGCTGTCAAAGTTCAACAGGTACCTACAGAATAGAACCTCCTAGAGCCTATTAATATAATGTGCCCTGTGAATATGGGAGGGGGAGGGACGCTGGTGTGTTTGCTTAGAAACCTCTCTGACCACTTTACTACACACCCCCTACACACACACGCACGCACACACACACACACACACACACACACCTCTCTTACCATCCTGACAAATATGTTTTGGGCTTGGAACACCAAGGGAATGTCCAGCACAGAGCCTGACACTTCCTGAAGGACAACAGAAAGTGGCCGCTGTACTCTAGCGAGATCAGAGCACCAGTTGAGTCTCTGATGCTTTAAATGCTCAAATGTGGACCAAAATGTGTCTGGCCAGCCTGGGGGTAGAGGCAGGAGAGTGCAAGGGAATTCAGTGCTTCTCTGGATTCAAATGAGGAACCGGCTTCAGAGCTGGGGATTGTGACGCTCAGCAGAATGGTCACTTCAGGGCTGCCGAGTAGAAGGTGACCGGTTTGCAAAAGTGAGGCAGGCAGACAAGGGAAGAGGGATTAATACGAAAGCTTTTAAAGGAGAGCCGGAATAATTAATTAGCAAACTTATTTTCAGAAGCATTTATTCCACCACTGCTGTCCATCTGCTGAGAGCAGGGGCTTCCAATTTGCTGGGATCACCCAACCTAGTGAACTTCACGCCCACCAGGAGCATCAGCTGAGCGCAGGTGGTTACACCGATTCAGGAGACAAAGGGACAGAAAATTCCTAGAAGGTAAATGTTTAAAATACTTATTTAGGTGGATTTTCTCCTCTTTGGAAAAATTAAGACTGGTTGAATTTTATACATATAATACATGTATGAATTCAAACTTCAGAGTTTCCTTTCTTATTTCTAATTTCCTCATTTTCTGCTTTCATTTCAAGGAGATATTACCCTATTTTTTCTTTTTCTTTCATCATTTCTACTCCCTGAGTATTAATAAACACACTCACTCTCCTGGTTCCTTTAAGGGAGATGGGCTCCCTTCTCGGCCCAGCGAAGTCACAGGAGGGATCATGCATTTTCTACTTGTGAAACCAGGTCTGATGGCTCCAACAGAGTAACCTGGAGAAGACAGGTTCAATCTGAACCAAAATATGCCGATGATCACTCTAAGTACCTTCCACCTGTTTTCATTAGTATCTTTTTCTTTCATATATACAGATATATATTCTAATCCCTTTCTACTACATTGAGAATCTTGTTTTTGTTTTACTACAAGCCAAGAATTAGACCTATGCTTTTAATAAAGTGAAATGACATTAAAATGGGAAAAATTACATGTGTATTACTTGCCTTAAAAACTCAAAAGGGAATACTGACTCAGTATTTGTAATATTTTCCTCTAAATTTCAACCCAGACATATGATAAAATTATCCAGATGATAACTATGATACATTCAAAGTAAATGTTACTTCTAAAATTTTTTATGGAACGTGAAATTCTATAAGAAAATAAATCTAAGCACTTTGTGAGACAGTGTGCTGTCATGTCAGGAGCAAAAGACTCTCCTAGACCTTGAAGAAAGTCCCAGCTTGGGCAAATCACTCCCCAAACGGAATATAAGGACATTAACACCATCAGTCCCATGTCCTTCACTGGGCTGATTTCAGGATGAAATGGGATTTTGTATTAAAGGGCTTTGTAAATTTCAAAGAGCTATACAAGTCCTGGTTACTTTGTTTTTGGCTATTATCTGGTTATAGAGGCCCTTACAGTCATGGATAAAACGAGGTGATCAGATTTATGGCTCACTCTGAAGGTAAACCACTATCAGCACTGACAGAACTTCTGCAGTGATGGAAACGCCCATCTGTGCTGCTGAGGCCACCAGCCACCAGCCACACGCTGCTACTGAGCATCTGAAACGTGGATACTGTGACTAAGGAGGTGAAGTTTAATTCTTTTTTTTTATAAATTTATTTATGTATTTATTTTTGGCTCTGTTGGGTCTTCGTTGCGGTGCGTGGGCTTCTCATTGCGGTGGCTTCTCTTTGTTGCGGAGCACGGGCTCTAGGCGGGTGGGCTTTAGTAGTTGTGGCACATGGGCTCAGTAGTTGTGGCTCGCAGGCTCAGTAGTTGTGACGCACGGGCTTAGTTGCTCCGCAGCATGTGGGATCTTCCTGGACCATGGCTCGAACCCGTGTCCCCTGCACTGGCAGGTGGATTCTTAACCACTGCACCACCAGGGAAGTCCCTAATTCTATTTTTAAATTATTTTATTAATAAATTTTATTTAACTTTAAGTAATTTCAATAGCCACATGTGGTGACTGGCTAACATACTGGACAGTGCAGCTCTAACAATTTTTTTAAATACTGAAAATTGGAGATTTTAAGGTGTGGTAAAATCAAGTCACTTTAATTCTTTGATTTAAAAAAAGGTAATTCTAACAAGTTTCCTATGAAGCTTCTTAATATAAAGGGATATAACACATGACCAAACAAAGTGGAGGTTGGAGCCGTAGACACGGTCTACTGGTGAAATCAGTAAACTTGTGGTCGTGTCTCCATTTCTGCAAACTGACATTCTGATCCTGTGCACACCCTCACTGGGGACGAGGCTGGGAGAGAATGAATGGCCGAGACATCTCTGGAAGCATAGTCTATGAAACATCATTCTCATCTAGTTTTAACCCCAAGATTTGTGTTTATAAAACCACAAACAAACATGAGTAAGATGTGAAGAGATTATAACTGCTGAAATTGTTGGCCTCTCACTCAAAGCAAATACCTGGAAAGGAAGAAAAAGGAGAAAACACCTCCAAAGGATGAAGAAATTTTAAGGGAATCACTGGATTCTAAAAGGACTGAGCTAATACAAGACTGGGTTTCAGTCTTTATAAGGGCCCTGAACCAAGATGGCGGAGTAGAAGGATGTGCTCTCACTCCCTCTTGCGAGAGCACCAGAATCACAACTGGCTGCTGGACAATCATCGACAGGAAGACACTGGACTTCACCAAGGAGGGTACCCCACGTCCAAGGACAGAGGAGAAGCCACAGTGAGATGGTAGGAGGGGTGCAATCAGAGTAAAATCAAATCCCATAACTGCTGGGTGGGTGACTCACAGACTGGAGAACACTTATACCACAGAAGTCCACCCACTGGAGTGAAGGTTCTGAGCCCCACGTCAGGCTTCCCAACCTGGGGGTCCAGCAACGGGAGGAGGAATTCCTACAGAATCAGACTTTCAAGGCTACTGGGATTTGATTGCAGGACTTCGACAGGACTGGGGGAAACAGAGACTCCACTCTTGGAGGGCACAAACAAAGTAGTGTGTGAATCGGGACCCAGGGGAAGGAGCAGTGACCTCAGGGGAGACTGAACCAAACCTACCTGCCAGTGTTGGGGGGTCTCCTGCAGAGGCGGGGTGTGGCTGTGGCTCACTGTGGGGACAAGGACACTTGCAGCAGAAGTTCTGGGAAGTACTGCTTGGCGTGAGCCCTCCCAGAGTCTACCATTAGCCCCACCAAAGAGCCCAGGTAGTCTCCAGTGTTGGGTTGCCTCAGGCCAAGCAACCAATGGGGAGGGAACCCAGCCCCACCCATCAGCAGTCAAGCAGATTAAAGTTTTACTGAGCTCTGCCACACCAGAGCAAGTCAGCTCTACCCACCACCAGTCCCTCCCATCAGGAAACTTGCACAAGCCTCTTAGATAGCCTCATCCACCAGAAGGCAGACAGCAGAAGCAAGAAGAACTACAATCCTGCAGCCTGTGGAACAAAAACCACATTCACAGGAAGAGAGACAAGATTAAAAGGCAGAGGGCTATGTACCAGATGAAGGAACAAGATAAAGCCCCAGAAAAACAACTAAATGAAGTGGAGATAGGCAATCTTCCAGAAAAAGAATTCAGAATAATGATAGTGAAGATGACCCAGGACCTCGGAAAAAGAATGGAGGCAAAGATCAAAAAGATGAAAGAAATGTTTAACAAAGACCTAGAAGAATTAAACAACAAACAAACAGAGATGAACAATACAATAACTGAAATAAAAACTACAGTAGAAGGAATCAACAGCAGAATAACTGAGGCAGAAGAATGGATAAGTGACCTGGAAGATAGAATGGTGGAATTCACTGCTGCAGAACAGAATAAACAATGAAAAGAAATGAAGACAGCCTAAGAGACCTCTGCGACAACATTAAACACAACAACATTCACATTATAGGGTCCCAGAAGGAGAAGAGAGAGAGAAAGGACCCGAGAAAATATTTGAAGAGATTATAGTCGAAAACTTCCTTAACATGGGAAAGGAAATAGCCACCCAAGTCCAGGAAGCGCAGAGAGTCCCATACAGGATAAACCCAAGGAGAAATATGCCAAGACACATAGTAATCAAATTGGCAAAAATAAAAGACAAAGAAAAATTATTGAAAGCAGCAAGGGAAAAACAACAAATAACATAGAAGGGAACTCACATACAGTTAACAGCTGATTTCTCAGCAGAAACCCTACAAGCCAGAAGGGAGTGGCATGATATACTTAAAGTGATGAAAGGGAGGAACCTACAACCAAGATTACGCTACCAGGCAAGGATCTCATTCATTCGATGGAGAAATCAAAAGCTTTACAGACAAGCAAAAGCTAAGAGAATTCAGCACCACCAAACCAGCTCTACAATAAATGCTAAAGGAACTTCTCTAAGTGGGAAACACAAGAGAAGAAAAGGACCTACAAAAACAAACCCAAAACAATTAAGAAAATGGTGACAGGAACATACATATTGATAATTACCTTAAACGTGAATGGATTAAATGCTCCAACCAAAAGACACAGGCTTGCTGAATGGATACAAAAACAAGACCCATATATATGCTGTCTACAAGAGACCCACTTCAGACCTAGGGACACATACACACTGAAAGTGAGGGGATGGAAAAAGATATTCCATGCAAATGGAAATCAAAAGAAAGCTGGAGTAGCAATACTCATATCAGATAAAATAGACTTTAAAATAAAGACTATTACAAGAGACAAGGAAGGACACTACATAATGATTAAGGGATCAATCCAAGAAGAAAATATAACAATTATAAATATATATGCACCCAACATAGGAGCACCTCAATACATAAGGCAACTGCTAACAGCTATAAAAGAGGAAATTGACAGTAACACAATAATAGTGGGGGACTTTAACACCTCACTTACACCAATGGACAGATCATCCAAAATGAAAATAAATAAGGAAACACAAGCTGTAAATGATACATTAAACATGATGGACTTAATTGTATTTAGAACATTCCATCCAAAAACAGCAGGTTACACTTTCTTCTCAAGTGCACATGGAACATTCTCCAGGATAGATCACATGTTGGGTCACAAATCAAGCTTCAGTAAATTTAAGAAAATTGAAATCATATCAAGCATCTTTTCTGACCACAACGCTATGAGATTAGAAATGAACTACAGGGAAAGAAACGTAAAAAACACCAACACATGGAGGCTAAACAATATGTTACTAAATAGCCAAGAGATCAGTGAAGAAATCAAAGAAGAAATCAAAAATTACCTAGACACAAATGACAATGAAAACACGATGATCAAAAACCTATGGGAGGGGCTTCCCTGGTGGCGCAGTGGTTGAGAGTCTGCCTGCCAATGCAGGGGATGCGGGTTCGAGCCCTGGTCTGGGAAGATCCCACATGCCACGGAGCGGCTGGGCCCGTGAGCCACAATTACTGAGCCTGCGCGTCTGGAGCCCTTGCTCCGCAACAAGAGAGGCCGCGATAGTGAGAGGCCCGCGCACCGCGATGAAGAGTGGCCCCCGCTCGCCGCAACTGGAGAAAGCCCTCACACAGAAATGAAGACCCAACACGGCCAAAAATAAATAAATAAATAAATAAATAAACAAGGCTTGCATTCCTTTTAAAAAAAAAAAAAAACCTATGGGAGGCAATGAATTCCATTTCCAGTGGAAAAAAAGAATCATATGGTCCTGGACAAACAACTCTGATGGTTTACTTAACAGTCACTTAGTAGTTCTTCCTTGCTCATAGAACTTTATGATTTTTTTCAGCAGTGAAGCATTCAGCTTCAGTGGATAAATCCTTGTTAGGCTAAGACAATCATTATCATATCCCTCTTTGCCATGAATTGTCTTATGAATGGTCATATCAGTCTGTTTTGGCAAATGAGTAATTAGGGGAAGGCTGTTATTGTGCTTATGAGAATGATATTTTTCTCTGAAAAAAGATAAATATGCATTAGGAAAATGACCATTTGGGCTCTTTTTCTGCTTCCTCCTTGTTTTGTGAGAATATGATACGTGGTTTTACAGCAGCCATCTTGTGACCATGAGATCATCATATGCCAATAATGACAAATGGTAGATTAGAAAGAACCAGCAAAGACAGAAAACAGCAACATCAATAGTAACAACAATCACAGCAAAAGAACAATGGGACCTTAACTTGTGGAGTTCCTATAAAGTAAAAAATAAATGCTTTATGTTTATTCTAAAAAAAAGAACTATGCAAACAAGCTTAAAACTACTTTTTTTGTGCCAGTGCTATATCTGTTTGCAGTTAAGAAATGCAGAATTCAAAGTGATCTCCGAGCTTGTAAGCCAACTGAGATTCATTGTCCCTCTTCCATAATAAAAATGAGTTAATGTGTCAAGAAACTAACTCTAGTAAAGTGGGGTTTAACATTAAAAAAAAAACAAAAAAACCTATGGGAGGCAGCAAAAGCAGTTCTAAGAGGGAAGTTTATAGCAATACAAGCATACCTCAAGAAACAAGAAAAATCTCAAACAACCTAACCTTACACCTAAAGGAACTAGAGAAAGAAGAACAAACAAAACCCAAAGTTAGCAGGAGGAAAGAAATCATAAAGATCAGAGCAGAAATAAATGAAATAAAAACAAAGAAAACAATAGCAAAGACCAATAAAAGTAAAAGCTGGTTCTTTGAGAAGATAAACAAAATTGATAAACCATTAGCCAGACTCATCAAGAAAAAGACAGAGAGGACTCAAATCAATAAAATTAGAAATGAAAAAGGAGAAGGTACAACAGACACCGCAGAAATACAACTCATCCTAAGAGACTACTACAAGCAACTCTATGCCAATAAAATGGACAACCTGGAAGAAATGGACAAATTCTTAGAAAGGTATAACCTTCCAAGACTGAACCAGGAAGAAATAGAAAATACGAACAGACCAATCACAAGTAATGAAATTGAAACTGTGATTAAAAATCTTCCAACAAACAGAAGTCCAGGACCAGATAGCTTCACAGGTGAATTCTATCAAACATTTAGAGAAGAGATAACACCCATCCTTCTCAAACTCTTCCAAAAAATTGAGGAGGAAGGAACACTCACAAACTCATTCTATGAGGCCACCGTCACCCTGATACCAAAACCAGACAAAGATACTACAAAAAAAGAAAATTACAGACCAATATCACTGATGAATATAGATGCAAAAATCCTCAACAAAATACTAGCAAACAAAATCCAACAACACATTAAAAGGATCATACACCAGGGCTTCCCTGGTGGCACAGCGGTTGAGAGTCTGCCTGCCAATGCAGGGGACACGGGTTCGAGCCCTGGTCTGGGAGGATCCCACATGCCACGGAGCAACTAGGCCCGTGTGCCACAACTACTGAGCCTGCGCATCTGGAGCCTGTGCTCCGCAACAAGAGAGGCCGCGACAGTGAGAGGCCCGCGCACCGCGATGAAGAGTGGCCCCCACTTGCCGCAACTAGAGAAAACCCTCACACAGAAACAAAGACCCAACACAGCCAAAAATAAATATAAATAAAAAAACTAAAATTAAAAAAAAAATTAAAAAAAAAAAAAGGATCACACACCATGATCAAGTGGGATTCATCCCAGGAATGTGAGGATTCTTCAATATATGCAAATCAGTCAATATGATACACCATATTAACAAATTGAATAATAAAAACCATATGATCATCTCAATAGATGCAGAAAAAGCTTTTGACAAGATTCAACACCCATTTAGGATAAAAACTCTCCAGAAAGTGGGCACAGAGGGAACCTACCTCAACATAATAAAGGCTATATACGACAAACCCACAGCAAACATCATTCTCAATGGTGAAAAACTGAAAGCATTTCCTCTAAGATCAGGAACAAGACAAGGATGTCCACTCTCACCGCTATTATTCAACATAGTTTTGGAAGTCCTAGCCACGGCAATCAGAGAAGAAAAAGAAATAAAAGGAATACAAACTGGAAAAGAAGAAGTAAAACTGTCACTGTCTGCAGATGACATGATACTATACATAGAGAATCCTAAAGATGCCACCAGAAAACTACTAGAGCTAATCAATGAATTTGGTAAAGTTGCAGGATACAAAATTAATGCACAGCAATCTCTTGCATTCCTATACACTAATGATGAAAAATCTGAAAGAGAAATTAAGGAAACACTCCCATTTACCATTGCAACAAAAAGAATAAAATACCTAGGAATAAACCTACCTAGGGAGACAAAAGACCTGTATGCAGAAAAGTGTAAGACACTGATGAAAGAAATTAAAGATGATACCAACAGATGGAGAGATATACCATGTTCTTGGATTGGAAGAAATCAATATTGTGAAAATGACTATACTACCCAAAGCAATCTACAGATTCAGTGCACTCCCTATCAAATTAACAATGGCATTTTTTACGGAACTAGAACAAAAAATCTTATAATTTGTATGCAGACAGAAAAGACCCTGAATAGCCAAAGCAGTCTTGAGGGAAAAAAACGGAGCTGACTACAAAGCTACAGTAATCAAGACAACATGGTACTGGCACAAAAACAGAAGCATAGATCATAGATCAATGGAACAAGATAGAAAGCCCAGAGATAAACCCACACACCATGGTCAACTAATCTATGACAAAGGAGGCAAGGATATACAATGGAGAAAAGACAGTCTCTTTAATAAGTGGTGCTGGGAAAACTGGACAGCTGGACAGCTACATGTAAAAGAATGAAATTAGAACACTCCCTAACACCATACGCAAAAATAAACTCAAAATGGATTTGAGACCTAAATGTAAGACTGGACACTATAAAACCCTTAGAGGAAAACATAGGAAGAACACTCTTTGACATAAATCACAGCAAGATCTTTTTTGATCCACCTTCTAGAGTAATGGAAATAAAAACAAAAATAAACAAATGGGACCTAATGAAACTTAAAAGCTTTCGCACAGCAAAGGAAACCATAAACAAGACGAAAAGACAACCCTCAGAATGGGAGAAGATATTTGCAAACGAATCAAGGGACAAAGGATTAATCTCCAAAATATATAAACAGCTCATGCAGCTCAATATTAAAGAAATAAACAACTCAATCCAAAAATGGGCAGAAGACCTAAATAGACATTTCTCCAAAGAAGACGTACAGATGGCCAAGAAGCACATGAAAAGCTGCTCAACATCACTAATTATTAGAGAAATGCAAATCAAAAGTACAATGAGGTATCACCTCACACCAGTTAGAATGGGCATCATCAGAAAATCTACCAACAACAAATGCTGGAGAGGGTGTGAAGAAAAGGGAACCCTCTTGCACTGTTGGTGGGAATGTAAATTGATACAGCCACTATGGAGAACAGTATGGAGGTTCCTTAAACAACTAAAAATACAATTACCATATGACCGAGCAATCCCACTACTGGCCATATACCCAGAGAAAACCATAATTCAAAAAGACACATGCACCCCAATGTTCACTGCAGCACTATTTACAACAGCCAGGTCATGGAAGCAACCTAAATGCCCATCGACAGACGAATGGGTAAAGAAGATGTGGTACATATATACAATGGAATATCACTCAGCCATAAAAAGGAACGAAATTGGGTCATTTGTTGAGACGTGGATGGATCTAGAGACTGTCATACAGAGTGAAGTAAGTCAGAAAGAGAAAAACAAATATCGTATATTAACGCATATATGTGGAATCTAGAAAAATGGTACAGATGAACCAGTTTGCAGGGCAGAAATTGAGACACAGATGTAGAGAACAAACATATGGACACCAAGGGGGGAAAGTGGAGGGTGGGGGAGATGAATTGGGAGATTGGGATTGACATGTATACAGTGATGTGTATAAAATCTGTGACTAATAAGAACCTGCTGTATAAAAAAATAAATAAAATAAAATTCAAAAATTAAAAAAAAAGACAAGAAAACCCACGAACGAACACCAACAGAAGAGCGCCCACAGAGACAGAGAGGCAGGCTGGGCACGCGGCACACACCCCTCCAAAGCCCAGCTGCCATCCTTCCGGGAAGGCTGCTTCCTTCAGTGACGCCATTAACCACAGGGTCACAGAGTTGAGCCCTCTGTCACCGTAATCAGATTTAAATTCTTAATGAGAACTGGATGAGGGTCAAAGGGGTGGCTGTGATGGAAACCTTATTTATGATGTTCAGGTTCTGGTCCTTTCCCTACTGAGTGTATGAGAACAGCTGAAGCATAACTAGAAGACAGAGCATTTAAAAAGGGAACAAAGTTAACCTATTTGGAGATCCCTCTCCTGGGAAGAGGAAAACTGCTTAGGAGGTGTGGTCTTCTTCCACGCCTCTGGATGTCAGTGGAGGGGAAGATACACATTACACCTGCACTTGAGGGTAAGGAAACATTTTCGGAAGCCGACCTACGGTCGGTCCCATCCGCACATTTCGGTTGCCGGGTGCAGGCCACACCGCCTCATTCCGGGCCCGTGAGAGATGCCGGCCTTTCTCACCTGCCCACTCTGTCCCTAAGGTCATGTTTGGCATCTTCTCTGGCCACTGATATGCAGGGACTGCAAGCGCTGTTAGAGCTCACGCAGGATCCCACGAAATTCTGTTCCTCAATGTATTCAATCTAGTTGCATTTCCTTCAGATCCATAAATGACAGCCATTATTTTATCCAAATAAAAACACCTCAGGCTCTTTCAACTTTGCTGCATGTCTAAAAATTTTTATAATAAAACACTGGGGGGAAAACACCCCATGGCACCCACATTTCTACATTACTTTCAGGTAGGTCAGAGCAGCAATTAATCTTCTGGGTTTATTTGCAATTCTGAAACCTGCCATGGTTAGAGAGATTTTCCCGATGTGTTATTAATGCTTCAGACTATCCATTATTCCTTCCCCCAAGCAGCCTGTCCTTGTTCAACTTTATTCACATCATCTTCAAGGACCCTTCTCGGGGCCCACAAGCAACTCACACACCTCCCGGCCCAGGGGGTGGCTGCAGCCCACACTATACGTTACCATTCCAGATGGCACACGAGCGGGGCCCACACAGCTCTTCTCCCACCCACGATAATGTCCAGTGAACAGCACACCACGACCCTGACAATGACAGGGACCAGAGGTGACCACAGAGAAGTGCAGACAGCGCTGCTTTAGGCTGAAGGGGGCTCCTCTTACTTTGATTCAAACTGTTTCTGGGTGGGCAGGGCTTTGTTTCTCCTTTATCATCAAACTACCGAAATGCATAAAGTTAGCAGAAAACTCTGACCACTGAAACCTGCAAGTCCCTCCTCACAGCTTTCACATGAGACTATTAAGATTTTCTCCTCTTTCTATCCCACTCTGTTTCCTCAATTGCTTCACACTTTAAAGGTTTCTGGAGTTGAGATCACTCATAATTAGCACCTTGTGCAACATTCCAGCTGCCTTGCCAAGATGCCAGGCAAGCTGGGGCCTCTACCTTCCCTTGTTGCCTTCACTCCTCAACAGAGACTGTTTCTAGATTAAAGGGATACTATTTCCTTCTTAGAAGCGTCAGTGCAAATCCCTACGAATCTAGGTTTCCTCCCATAACTATCCCTGAGGAAGCTCTAGTAGTGTTCTTCCTTTCAATTAAGGCAACCACTTGTGTCTTCCTAGTGGCCCGAAGTTCCTGAGCTTTCTTCCTCTATGTCTTGAAAAGGTGTTTCACCACCCAGGCTTCCACCACTAGCACGTGAGTCACAGCAATTCACTTACCTTTCGCTGTTTTCCAAGCGTGTTCACTGAAGCAGGTTTGCCTGTCTGTGGGCATGTGGAGAGCGTTAAGGGCACACATCACACACTACCTCTGAAATAAGGTACTGTGCCCAGCACATCAGCAGATAAAGCTGACGTGAAGCCGAATCCATACAAATGACTTAGTAACTGTGAGGGACACTGGAAACCATACCCCAAAGCCACTCTCCCACCGCAGCCCCGGCTGGCGGAGCCTTGCCCCTGCCGCGGAGGCTGAGGACCCAGACCTGCCCTTCCCCGCGCCCCTGAAGCCAGGGTGTGGGCGGGCACCGCCCTCCTGGCCGAGGGGACTGCAGGGAAGCGGGCTGGGCTGGAGGGACCTTCTGCAAACACTGTTGCCCCGAGAAAGTGAGAGGACACGACACCGCTATCCTGCACGCGTGGGACACCACAGTAGAGGGGCCGGCGCTGGGAGCTGCGGCACACACCTGGCAGCCCAAGGGGGTGGCCAGGCCCAGCCAGGAGCCCACCCAGCCCTGACACCACTGTGCGGCTGGAACTCCCTATACTTTGCAATTCCCTGTGTTGTGAGAAAAGAACTCAACAACCCCTGATGTCTAAACCTGAGAGTCAGGCTTTCTGTTACTTGCTGCCAAAGCATCCTAAGTGGAATTCTCAAGTGATGAGGAGGAGGGACAGGAGGGGATAAAGAACAGCAGTTGTCACTTACGAGTCCCTACAGCGTACCGGGCCCTGTGCAAGGCAGCTAATATGAATGATCTCATTACACCATGAAATGGCCCCTCAAGTCCATACTTTTATCTCCACTTTACAAATGAGGAAAGTACGGGACGAGGAGGTGGAACAGCGTGCCTGAGGTCGCACAGCGGGCTGAGGGCTGGGTACTGAGCGCAGCCGCGGACTTCAGGGCCCCAGCGTCCTCCCGGGCTCTGCCGTGTGAACACAGGGCTCCGGGGTGGGGGGGCGGTGGTGGGTCCCAGGCACTGACCTTCTCGGCCTTCTGGTGGAAGACGGACGACATGTCCAGCAAGGTGCTGCGCTCGTCCAGGGCGGCCGCGAACGCCTTCCACTCCTGCTCCAGCTGACTGGCGATCTGCTTGATCTGCTGGGAGGCATAGTGGCCCGACTCCACCAGGCGGTTGGCCACCGACATGATGCGGTTTATGTTCACGTACACGTTCTGCGAGGGGGGCAGAAAGGGGGGCTGGTCAGGGGAAGGCGCACGGGCCGTCTTCCCAAGAAATGCGGAGAGCGCTTGCTGAAAAGTCACATTTTAACAGCAGAATCAGCTGGGGGGGTAATAGGACATGTGTTTTGCTATTTGGATTTCCATAAGCCACAGGTACTGGTTTCAGTTTCTATTTTTACAACTGCAAAATTACAGGTCAAATAGCTGGGAGGGATACTGTTAGGCACAAAGCAGTCACACACACAAGTGGGTGCACACAAATGCGCCATGACTCGCTTCTTGGCCTCAAATCCTGAAAAGGGTCCAGATGGCAAGCCGTTACCCAGAACTGCAGGAACCCACCACTGCAGTTTGCAACTAGAAGCCAGAAACTACAAACTATGTACTTAGCCACCAGAGGCTATTTTGTGTGAAAACAAGCTCTCCTTTCTACATAAGCCCAAGTCATCTTTCTGGTGCCAATAGAAAATCTGTAAATGGATTCACATTCACCAAGGAATATGAACTGGGGTACGAACAGAACAGTGCTGTGTTCAAACTTTAAATCACACTTTTCTACTGTGTTGCAATCTCTGTCTTCAAGTCCACTAGCTTGCTACAAAATTAGGGTGCAAGGTTTTAAAAAAAAAAAAAAAGCATTTTTCTTGCAAAAGGAGTTCTCACTGTGGTATTTCCCTTCCCACCTTCAATCCTCTTTAAGGGTCGCACTGTGGCAGAGGCAGAGTGAGGAATGCACACCTTCAACAAATCCCAGGTTGTCGCTCTTCATGTATTTATTATTTATTATTTTTTGCGACGCATCACAACACTGCACCTTGCAATGGGTCTCCCCAAACCGTAGACTTATCTTTGGCTCCTCCGATTCTTGCCCCTAAATCAAATCTAATTATCCAACCTGCCCAAACTCCTCTCCAGTTTTCCTCCTTCCTGCCATGGTCCTCCACTGGCTCGCACTTGGACCCCTACATGAGCCTTGTCACTGTCACCGAGTCTCCAGCCCACCCAAGTACGCGTCCTAGAGAAGGCACTTGTTGTTCTGCCTCTGTACCTTCATTTACTCATTCCTTTCCTCCATTTCTGACCTAAACCTAAACTAGGTGGAGTCGCCTTCATCTGGGTTTAGAAAGCCAGACGCCAGTCTCGGAGGTACGTCTCTGGGCTGCAGGCTCAAATCAGCTACCACACGTCCGGGTGTCTGCAGCGGCAGGGAGGGGGTACTCTGTGAGGCTGTGACAGTCAGTCAGGGCCACAGTCCATGGGGAACTGGCCTCACTGCCTCATGTGGCATTAACGCTCTAACTAGCATCCTCTAGGTCAAGAGCAGCGCCTGCCCTTCTCATATGCATTCTCCCTCTCTGCTGACAGGTGACCACATTCATTAGGTTTTGCTTTCTCTGTGTCCTTAAAGAGGAAAATCCACCCAAAAGGTCTGTTGGGAAGAGCTTCAGCAGATGCCCTCTGTTAGCATCTGGAGAAGAGCTGCCCATCTGGATGGCTCCACTGTGGGGCCCACGGAGGGGGGTCCTTCCCACTTGATGCTGTTTCAGGGCCCTGGATTACTTTCATCCCCTCAAACACACTGTGCTCCGCACACAGAGGACTGCTCTATGCTTTATGCCTCGTCCATACCTCTGTCACTTACTGCAGGAGGAAGGAACCACGTGGCACACAGCCCAAATGAGCGCGTACACAAGCACGGCAACGTACAAACGTACAATTCCCTACGTTAGAAGTACCTCCACCTAGACTCTTATCGTCATAGCCTCTAAAAGTACCTGTGACAGGAGAATGAGCTCGACTGTTGCTGCCCCTTAAAATGCTTTCTTAAAAGATTATCAACTTTGCTTACTGATATCTAGTACTTTCATTTTCTTTGTCAAAAAATGTTTAAAACACTGCAGATAGCACAAGAAAGGGCTGAAGGTTAACAGGCCCCAGGGTTCTGCACAAATAAATAACGTCCTAGACAGATACTGAGGACTCAGGGAGGTGTTGAGAACCAGGGGCTGGTAGGCTTGGAACGCGCTCCCAATAGCTGTCACCAAGCCGTGCACAGGGTTACCACATCCTTTTTGAATTAAAATTTTTACTTAGAGAAGTGATAAAAGTATATCATAGAAAAACAGAAAATATACTTAAACCTAAAAAAAAATCACCCATACTTTTAAGAGTTTCTTACTTACTATAATATACTAAAAATACTAACAGTATCTTTAATTAGATGATAACATCACTGATAATAACTACCATTTATCAAGTACTTACTTTGTGTTCAGCACTCTGCTTAGTGTCTTACACATACAGAGTAAGTAAAATAATATAACACCCTGTTAGGCAGAGATTATCCCCACTTTAGAGATTAGGAAACCGAGGCTCAAAGAGATTAAACAGACTGCCCAAGGTCATGCGGTAAACAAGAGTCAGAATTAAAAACCTCTACATTCATAACACACACGCCTGTCTTCCACACATGCTTCCTCTTCTGCTGATTCCTAAATGTGTCATAGTAATGCTGGGGGGAGGGAGAGGACCCTTTCTGGTCATTTCTAGTTTTTACAAAATATATTTTAACATTTCAAGTTTTTAAAGTATGTGATATGGTGGGCTGAATGTGCCTTTCACCATAGTAGAAGTTTCAGAATATTCTGAAAAATTGATAGGAATTTTTTTAGGAAGAAATTCTTCTAAGACGCTTCCCCAAAGGCCCACATTTGCGTTCTCCTCACCTCTCCCCAGGCTGAATCATTTAACCCCAAAATTCTCTTACCTCAAACTTAAGAACAGTATCAAACTTTTGGGATAGTGTCTATTACAAACATTTTATCGCTGAATCTTATCTTTGAAACTACCCAAAGTGGAGCACTTTGTGGACTGAACTTTAATTAAATGGCATCTTACTGAACTAATTTAAACCAAGACCCCGCCTTCATATCGTTTCAATGCTCTTTAACGCACGTTACAAGGCTAAGAGGGTGAATTCTCATAATTCTGGCTCAAAGTCCACGCCACAACTCTGTCTCTAAGGTGAAAATTTCTAGAATAACTCTCTAGAGAAGTAACCATATACCCTACAGAACAACATATAGCTTTACTGTAGTTATATTAACTCCAAAAATGTAATAAGACTGTTATTTAAAATTCATTGTTGGGTTCTTTTGGGGTGTTTGTTTGCACTGTAGTCTCACAGCAACCCCTGTCTAATCACAACAGGCCCAGGGCATCAAAGGGAGCCAAAGGACTCCAGGCACGGCTGACGTCCAGACCTGACGCCTTCCGTTCATCTTGGGAGGGCCGCTCATGTTTGAGGAGCAATGAAGGATGCCCTTGAGGTGAGCAGCAGACTGGCTTATTTCTTCATCGTGCAGGCCAGGCAGCCAGCAAACTGACAGTGCGTTGGTTCGGGAGACTCACTCGGCCTCTGAAAAGCTCTCCGGAGCCCCAGCGGGCTCCCAGGAGGTACGGCACAGAAGCCAGCCTCAAAACCACGCACGCGGAACGGGCCAAGTAATTGGTTCGAGTTTCACTGGTTTGTCTGTTTGCTTGTTTTCGCTTTTGTTTGCTTAAAACTTAAAACAAGCTACGTAAACGCTGCTCCCACAGAGAACTTCCCGCACCTGGAGGTCAGCCGCTGCCGCTGAACTGTCAGAAGCCCCCGCATGGGCTCCCGGCAGTGTGCTGGGAATGATCTGTGTAAATACCTCCCGTTTTATACTTTCACAGGCAGGATACCTCTGTTCCCACAGGATCTTACCATGCAGTTCATGGCAAAGTGGTTGTGCTGTGTCTGAAGCTCCATTGCATGAGGATGGCTGGTCCCAATCTCAGTGTAGCTGTTCAGAAACAGGCCCTTGTTGTGCGTGATCCAGTCAAACATCTACCGGAATGAAGAAAGACAACCTGGAATCACTCCAGAAAAAGAAATGACTGGCGCGGCTCCCAGCACGGGACCGAACCAAGAAAGAGCGGCGTCTTTCCTCTGACAACCTCTCAGGCGCCAGGGCCCAGAAGATTCTCGACTTCTAACCAGTCAGCAGCTCTGAACTTGCAGGAGCTACAAGAAAATCTTATCTAGTGCGTTCCTTTGACAGATGAGGGACTAAGGAGCAGATAAGTAAAGAGAGGTATTCAAATCCCCCAGGCTAATTAAAACTCTAATCTTCTGACTCTCAACCCAGTCTCTCTGCTATACTGAACTACATCATTAGGCACACTGCTCTGCAAAAAAAAAAGACCCATTAGGTGAAGTTACAAACTTACAGGTTTCTGGATGGGCTTTGCTGTGACCACAGATTACTGACAGCAATTCCAATGACTAAAAGATTATGCCCTTTAGTGCAAGAATAAAAAAAAAAAAAAATCCCTGTGCAAATGCAAACAATAAAATTTACCGTAAAAATAAAAAGAAATGGGGAAAACTTTAACAGTGACGTCTCTCTTAAGATTCAATACAGATGCTACCTGGAAAAGGATGTTAATTTCACTGTTCCCAGGAAAACATTTAAGGAAAAAGAAATGATTATCAATTAGCACTGCTTCTGTGATGTGAATGAGACTTCCAGGGACAGTCACCTGTTTGTCTAGTAATTGAAAGGAAGATTTTCTAGTGTCTTTGACAAGGCACTACAGTTGAACCTTGAACAACACGGGTTTGAACTGCACAGGTCTACTCATACGCAGATACTTTTCAACAAATGAGTACCTATATTTTCATTTTACACATCTTTAAATTAACTAGGTGTGGGGAAAAGTTGTGTTCAACTAGAGATCACGACATATGGAATCCAAAGGACTAGAGTTGGAGTCCTGATTCTATCCATACTGCTCCAGCTTGCTGTCCTCGGTGAGTCATTTATCAATTCCTTTGTCCTGGAGGCAGAGCGCAGTCTGGATTTTCAAGGGCACAAAGCGTCAGCATGCCTACCCCCTTGTTGTTCAAGGGTCAGCGGTACTTTAAACATAAAGAGAGGTTAAAAGCTTACCAAATAATATTACTGGAAAACAGTGGTGGATTGTCACCTTTCAAAAGGTCCTTTTATATCAAAGATTTTTAATGTTTTTTAACTTTACAAAAAATTTTCCTGTCCATGAAAAAAAATTCAGTAAGCTCAAATTAAGAGGGATCAATTCACTCATGTTCACGGCTTGCAACGTATTCCTGTAAATAAGTGTCCTGCTTTCACGTTGCTGAGACAGACAAGAGCTCACTTTGGCCAGTTGGTTTGACTGGAGCACGATAAGGAAACATGAAACCATAAGTAATTATTGCCTCTATTTCCCAGAAGCTATTATTTTTAATTCATTACTCGCCTTTTATTGTAAAAACATACTCAACAGTAGATCTGAAGGGTGTTTTCGCACTGGCTTTTATGAGTGGAAGAGCAGTTATTAGAAAAATACTCACATGGACAACTACTGCTTTCAATAATATATCGTACTAAGTTTTCACTCTTTTAATTGAAAATATTCTCGTCTATCTTACAGGCATTCTAAACCAAACTATTAGTAATAAGCAACTCTAAGTTTCTAGAAGAGCTCTGCATTGCACAGTGAGTAGCACCCGAAAGCAGACTGAGGGCTGATCTCTGAACCGACACTGCTGGTCTCCCCCCGACGCCATGCGAGTAGCTTACCCTTCCCCAGCCCTTTCACTCTGCCCTTTCTCCTGACCAAACCAGCCTCGGCTGCTGAGACCCAAGCATCCAGGAGGCCTCCCTCCGTGGCGCATTTCAGCATCCCTCCCCCGCCTTTTACCTTCTCAGCATCCTGTTCAAACAGCCTCAGCTGAAAGCACTGGTCCAGCTTCAGCTTCCTCACGTGCCACATCTGATGCAGGTGCTGCCGCGTTGAATGCAGCCTGTCCAGCATGGCGGACACCTTGGGCAAGAGGCTCTGCAGGTCTGCGTTGCCTGACCCCGAGTTCTTCTTGGGAAAGCTGTCACTGCTCTGAATCCTCTGCAGCAGCTTCTGTCCCTCTAAATCCAAGTCCTCTATGGGGGCCTTAATCACCTTCTTCTTCAGCTGGGAATGTTCCTCGATCATATTCCGAGCCCCCTCCAAATCCTGAGGCAACTCCTTCTTAGCTAGGATGTCCTGAAGTTCCTCCAGCCGAGACAGCATGTGGGTGGCATTGCTAATGTAGTCTTCAAAAGCAACTCGGATTTCAATCCATTCTTCATGGTTGTATTCCAGGCAGCCGTCAAATTCGGGCGTTAGCTGAGAAGGGTCAACTACTTTGGTAAGGCCTTCTAAAGAGACCATATTTGTCTTAAGGGGAAAGAAAATCATGTATGAGAAGATGAACCAATCTTATACCGTCTTATCATAATGCAGTTTGCAATGCTTAATCACAGATTTTCAAACTTAAAGCAAGTAATCCATTTATAGAAAACGTAACATACCTTGTTCTGGCCCCATAAAAACAAATGTAAATGAAAGAGGCATTAGTACAGTCAGTGAACGACAAATCCATTAGAGCAACACATATATGTTAGTTGCAATACCCAAAATTATAGAATCATATGAATTTCAGGACAGCTAAAGATATTAGATTTCTTTCCAAGAATGCGGAAATTAACCCACTATCTTAGGCACATTAGAATATGAATGGCTTTTTTTAAATGTAGAAAATACACAAGGGTTAGCAAGAAAGCTGGCAGAAGCTCTTCTCTCAAAGTTGGAGAGAGGGAACGCTTCATTCACTGCAATAATCGGCAGCGATTCTGAGCAGTGCAAGTGTTGTACTCAATAACATCATCGACTACATTCCAATCTAACAAAGTTTTAGTCAATTATAACCTGAGCAAGAAATCTTCATCTCATCCTATCAGAAGATGACGCGGTTAATATAGTATTATGCCTCAAGGAAAACATAACTGGGGGTGAGGCGGGGGGAGTTAAATATGAAGACAAAGGAAAAGGAAAAAGATGTGTGGCCTAGAACCAAAAGATAAAACAGAGAAAGGCTCGTTTAGCCCCATCTCTGTCACCTCCAGCCTTAGAGAAACCTACAACTGTATCTCTGTGCTGTTTGGCATAAGAAATGGCAAAAGGCAGCAGAGTGGGAAAGAGGGGCAGCTCCTACTCCAGCACTTTTGCCTGAAGTGTGACTGCAGGTTCATCCCTGTCTCGTCTGCCCAGACTTTAATAATGTCCATGGAGACAATCGCTTCACAGACAGAAGCACGTGATAATGTACAGACAAGTTCAATAGAAAAGCCAGTGCAGGAAAAACTTTTAAAGGCCCAGAGGGAAAGATCACAATTAGACACGCAAAAACCTGCATACATTATACCACCACATCGTTATTTCTGCTTAAAACGTGTATCATTAAATACAACACACTCTACATTCTGCGTCAAGTGAATAACTAATATAATATCCAACAAACTGTCCTCCAAAATCACTTCTTCTTGTGTGTGAAGATAAAGGCTTACTGGTTTCACCTTTCATCTACACCTCTTGGGTGTAGTTTCAAGTTCAAATTAAAACTAAGTTCAGATTTCAGGTTGCAAATCAGTACCATGGATTGAGAAATTTTAAAATGCAAGTAATGTACCCATGAAAAGAAACTGAAAAGTGTAACACGTAACATAAAGTTTAAGAATTAATATTGTGTGGTATGTTTAATACTATTATTGTTGTTAACCTTGAAATACGTGAATACATTCACTGAAACCTAATGTTTGGGCAAAGTGGCTAGAAGAAGCGATCTATTCAACTAAAAATTATTATAATTTATTGTTAGAAAATACTTAGATTTTATTACAGAATATGGCATGAATCAAGTTTCCAGCTGGCCAGAATACTTTCTCCCCATAACCATCTGATGAACCCAATTGCATCAAAGCCTTGTCAGAACCCTGGTAGCTTAAGGAGAGCAGTTTCCAGGGGAAAGGAGAGTAAGTCAGCTGGTTGAGGTCTGTTTTACACACTATCTGAAAGACAACGACCTTGTGTGCTAATTGAATCCAGAGCCCCACATAGGTTTTCAAGGAACCTCTCCCTTTTCATAAACAAGAGACCTGACGTGTGAAATACATGGCACACCATCCTCTCCAGGACACGATGAAAAGTCCGTCTCTCCCACACATTTTCCTCAGGAAATGTGAAGTTGGGCATTTCTCCCTAACATTCCCTTATTTCCAAGGCTGAGGTAATGATGATGACTCTGAAGCCACCTAAAGCCACTTGCACTGAACGGTAAAGCTATTTTATCCCGTGAAGTAAAAGGAAACAGGCTTCTCTTTCTAGGACGCATGCTTTACACCCCAGGAGCCCCATTACCCAGAAACAAGAGGCCTGGAACCTAAACCCTCCATGGGCATAACACCCACTGGGATAAGGCGAGAAACAAGCCTAATTGTGTTATTTTACACAATAACTAATTTTGCATGTCATATGTACGTCAGATATGCAGTTCTTGTTGAATACGTGGTTTTTAAAAATCTATAACCAGCCTAAAATGGTGACGTTAAAGCTGTTAATAAACCACACCTACTGGTTTAGTTGGTCTGGCTACACAGGGAAGTTACCTCAAATTCAAATTTAGAACTGCCAAAATTAGTCCTCTGTTTCTGCCAAAAGTTGTCTGGCTTGATTATCAGTGCAACGTGAATGCAGCAGGGGAAGGACTCCTGCAATATCTTCAGCAGAGGCTTGATAGAGTCCCACTTGGACCCACGCATGTCCACGATCACCGTGAATCCTCGCTTGCAGACTTCTTCACTGCAGAGAAAGAAAGGACAGGCTGAAACCACGCAATTCACACCACTTTTTCTGGTCTGAGTCCTCCTGGGCAAGGCCGATTCTGCTTCCGTCCTCCTGCTGCCTGCGGGGCACCTCCCTCCACCCACCGCCTGGCTGGCCGGCACTTGTGCCCAGGGAGCTGGCGGACAAGAGATCATTACAGAAAGAGCTTAGGTCTCACCCGTGGTTCTCACCCTCCCTGGTACCTTAACAGAGCAGACTGACTATTCACGCACAGGGTTCAACCTCAAAAACCTTCAAACTTTTTCTTTTGTGTCCACGGTTTTGCATCTTGCCTTCTCTTTAGAAGAAGAGCAATGACCGTCCTGCCCATTTCTCTGGTCTTTTGTGCGTTAACTGATCACACATGCTGTCTAGTAACTGTTAGGGCCACTAAACAGCAGGGACAGAACCCCAGCAGCACGCGCAGAGCAGTGAACAGCAGTCACGTGGACTCTGGGGTCACAGGAGCTGACACCACCTCCACCGGCGTGCTGGTGATAGCAGGAGTTTTTGAATGTCCCAGTTTATTCCCCTGAACTTGTCCCAGGCCCCTGAGCTACCTCAGAAGTTCTCAGGTGTGGTCCACCCGCCCCCGGGGATCCTTGGCACCCTTCTGGCGGGGTCTGTGGGGTAAAATCTAGTAATACTGAGACTTGTCTATCTTTTTCAGCTGGTGGCGCACAGGCCACAGTGGACACTGCTGGCTCTTAGCACAAGTCAAGGCAGGACTAGGAGTCACGTATTCTTCCTCTCCACGTTCTAGCTGTTAAAACAAAAGAGCCAGTTTCTCTTAAGAATGTCCTCGATGAAGAAATAAAAATTATTAACTTTATTATATCTCAACCTCTGAGTACACGGGAAATATATAGAAAGCACATCTGCAATAAAGAAAAAACAGAAGTCAGAGTGTTCATAAACATGGGTTAAAAATCCATAGTCTCCCTTCACACTACATACAAAAATAAACTCAAAATGGTTTAAAGACGTAAATGTAAAACATGACACCATAAAACTCCGAGAAGAGAACAGAGGCAAAACATTCTCTAACATAAATTGTAGCAATATTTTCTTAGATCAATCTCCCAAGGCAAAAGAAACAGAAGCAAAACGGTGGTGGGATGAACTGGGAGATTGGGATTGACATATATACACTACTGTGTATAAAACAGATAACTAGTGAGGATCTACTGTATAGCACAGGGAACTCAGTGCCCTGTGATGACCTAAATAGGAAGGAAATCTGGGAGGGAGGAGATATATGTATATTATACATATAGTTGATTCACTTTGCTGTACAGCAGAAACTAACACAACATTGTAAAGTAACTTATACTCCAATAAAAAAAAAAAAAAAAAACCCTAAACAAATGGGACCTAATCCAACTTAAAAGCTTTTGCACAGCAAAGAAAACCATCAAGAAACCGAAAAGACAACCTACAGAATGGGAGAAAATATTTGCAAATGATGTGACTGACAGGGGTTAATATCCAAAATATACAAACAGCTCATACCACTCAGTATCAAAAAAACAAACCACCGAATCAAAAAAAAAAAAGGGCAGAAGACCTAAATACACATCTCTCCAAAGAAGACATACAGCTGGCAACAGGCAGATGAAAAGATGTTCAACATCACTAATTACTAGAGAAGTGCAAATCAAAACTACAATGAGGTATCACCTCACGCCAGTCAGAATGGCCATTATCAAAAAGTCTACAAATAATAAATGCCTGAGAGGGTGTGGAGAAAAGGGAACCCTCGTACACTGTTGGTGTGAATGTAAACTGGTGCAGCCTCTATGGAGAACAGTATGGAGGTTCCTCTAAAAACTAAAAGTAGAAATACCATACGACCCAGCAATCCCACTCCTGGGCATATATCCAGTGAAAAGTGAAAACTTTAATTAAAAAATATACATCTCCCCCAATGTTCATAACAGCACAATTAACAATAGCCAAGACACGGAAACAACCTGAGTGACCATCAACAGACAAACTGGGTT
This sequence comes from Balaenoptera musculus, assembly GCF_009873245.2. Taxonomy (NCBI): domain Eukaryota; kingdom Metazoa; phylum Chordata; class Mammalia; order Artiodactyla; family Balaenopteridae; genus Balaenoptera; species Balaenoptera musculus. Next base: position 12,024,035 of record NC_045787.1, on the reverse strand, counting down.
AAGAAGATGTGGTACATACACACAATGGAATATTACTCAGCCATAAAAATGAAGGAATATTGTCATTTGCAGCGACACTGACGGACCTAGAGATCATCTTACTAAGTGAAGTAAGTCAGATAAAGACAAACATTATATGATATCACTTATATGTGGAATCTAAAAATAATACAAATGAATCTATATACAGAACAGAAACAGACTCACAAACATAGAAAACAAATTGATGGTTACCAAAGGGAAGGGGGTCGGGGGGAGGGATAAATTAGGAGTTTGGGATTAGCAGGTACAAACTACTATACATAAAATAGATCAGCAACAAAGATTTACTAGCACAAGGAACTACATTCAATATCTTGTAATAATCAACAATGGAAAGTAATCTGAAAAAAATATACCTAACTGAATAATTTTGCTGTACACTTGAAACTAACACAATATTGTAAAGCGACTGACTACACTTCAAAAATTTTTTAATAAAAAATGTCTAAAAATAAAGTGAGACCATTAAAGACAGGAAAAAAAAAATCCATAGTCTCACCTAAATTTAAGTCGAAATTAAAACCCATTTCACACTCTCTCGCATGAGCTGACTCCCCTACCTTCTCCCTTCCCCCGCCTCCCTGCCCTCCCCACTCCCTCACACGCCATTCCTTTCCTTATCTTTTGATTCACACCAGTAGAGTAACGGACACTCCAAGTTCCTATGACAACTGCATCAGTGTAAGAGGCATACTCCCAAAAACATTCCAAAAAAGCCCGTGGGGACAGAACCCGAGTAGATGGCGGTTCACAGTCCTAGGAACACAGTCCTGAAAGTCCTAAGGAGAAAACAGACTGATCCAACACACTGGCTTATCACCCCAGTGTGGAAAGCTGTGAGGAGTGATCTGATTAACTTCTGTATGAACGTGAACTGAAAAACAGTTACCACTTGGCTCAACACCCCTCGTGCTGTCACTCCTCCGGTCTCAAGTAGGTCCTGGGCCACGATCCAGGGAGCGTCTCGGGTCTCCTTCACAAATCCTTAGAGGTAGCTGGGCACTCCCAGAAATGTTTCCTAAAATCCCCCAAGTCACTGAAATGAAGCATTCTGAACTTCCTCAGGTTCTAAAGGAGCTTGCCATCCTGCAAGAGTCCATTCAGTAGAAACTTCTGGGCTCCAGAGCTCCCTGGGGCTGGACCTGCCTGAGCAGGAGGACGTCGGACGTCTGCTGCCCGGCTGGGACCTTGTGCTCCAGACTCTCACGTTCTGCTGCCGTGCACCAAAGACAGCAGGCTGTCAAGCAGTAGGTTCTGCTGTTGTATGAGCTGCTGTTTGGTGCCTGCGCTTTAAGCGTCGGTCTTCCCCTACCAAGCTAAATTCTCCGGCAGCCTTTCTCCTCACATAGCCCTACACGGCGTGTACATAAAACCACAGAGCCCCTCCACTTGACGGAGCTTAGAAGGAATCCTGAATAACTCCAGGCTTAACAAGAGGAACAAGCTGGAGAGAGACACAAGCAAAAGGTGCGCTGAGCTTACACCGTTTACGGAAGGATTAACCAGTCACCTGCCTCCGCCTTCCAACTGTTCCCACCGGTGACTTCCGAGTAAAGCAAGCAGCACACCAACTGGGCTGGGAGTGCACATCCTTCGCACCCATCTGTCTTTATCAAGTTAAAAGCCACGCATTATTAAGAAAGCAGTGACTTGCAAACATTACCAAAGCCAGCTCTATTTCTGAGCATCTAATGAACAAGTACAGCTGCTACAGAAGGGCTCCGTGCCACGCTCTTCCTTCAAGACACTGCTCACTGGAAAGTGTGACTTATTAACCAGGTATTTTAGCAGTTTTACCTAAGAGCCTTATTTTAGCTGTGAGTTTTTTAAAATGTAGATAAAATTAAGGTCCTTTTTCAATTCAGGTGTCTAAAAAAGAAAAACTCTCCTTTCTTTAGTTCCTAGATGAAAAAGGTACCTTTTTATATGAATTCATGAATGAATCAACTCAAAAGTTTCACATTATTTCATTGGTGACAAAAGAGAGCCAGAGTGGTTTATCCATTTAGTTGCTATAAATCATTCTAAAGAAGCCAAAACGTTCTAGAACATAATGAGTATAATTCAAAAGAGCAATAAACACCTAGAGATGCACCAAGACTAACGTGATTATCATTTCTGTGCAGGAGTCCCGATTACACCATGAAGAAGTTCCGCTATGACTTTTCTCCTACACATTTAAGGAAAAGTTCCCTTGCAAATTAATCATATGAAAACCAATCTATTATTCTAATTGTTTGTTTGTTTGTTTTTTAAGGAATGGAGAGGGGAGGGAAGGTGGCCCAAACAACAGTACTCAAAACTAGTCACCACTCTCAGATCACATTATGTTTAACTCTGGGGGCCACATTTTAAGAGGCAAAGACAATCAGGAGGCCACGCAGAAAAAAACAAACAAGATGATCTGGTTCTAGAACACATGGCAAAAAGAAAAACAACTGAAGGAAAGTCGAAAAGCAAATACGAAAGATGGACATTACTGTACTACTTCTGAGACAGCTACCATGAGTCAGAAGCTGTGCTGGGCATGTACATAAATAATCTTACTTAATACAGTGATCCGAGAAGTACAGATTACTATCACATCTCGTAGATCAGAAAACCCATAAAACTAAGTAAGCAGGTCAGTCCGTCTGACTCTGACCCCCAAGCTTTCCCGGATGGCACACTGCTCCAAACCTGGGAATGTGCAGCCCTGTAACTGTCTGGCTGCGGGGCAGCCAGAGGCTATCATCACATCGCAGAAAGCATCGACAGTGGTGGACAGAGAAAGGAGTCCCACAGGACACCCTCCCCCTGCCCCTCCCACTGCCCAGGACTGTGTATTTCACTCTGAAACTGTAACAACAAATTATAGACTCAAATAAAGAACAAGTGAACCCACAAGTCCCAAAAAATTCACACACCACTAATCTGATGATGATCACCGATCCCATTGTTTGGCTAAACCAGAGCGCTCCCACCTCTGCAGCCTTCCTGGAGGCACTGAGGCTCTCTGTCAGTCGCTGTAGGACCTGCGGTGGACCTGGAGAGGACTCTTTTTGTGGCCACTTCTATTTGGACCACTGTGAAACCTTCCTCCACTATCACTTGGCAAATGCATCATTTACATACAAATTAATCCCGTCTCTCTCATTTGCTCATTAACCAAGAACAAGAAACTGGCACTGCCTGTCACTTGAAATTGTAAATACAAAAGCAAATCCAGGCAATGAAATGAACTGACTGTGTTCAGTGCTTGGAGGGTTACACTACACACTGAAGAACTTATGAGAGAAATGAGAGAATATTTGGGATTTGCTATATTTTCTTGGGAAAGTAGACAAGATGGGCAGAATCCAATAATCATTGGAGCTGGATGATGGGCCCGTGGGTGTTTGCTTCTCTCTAGTTTTGTTTACACTCACGATTCCCAGGACAAAGTTTTGTGTTTTTTTTTTTCAGTAGGTCATCCAGATGATTCAAAATACACCTGAATCGATTTTTTTAATGATATCAATGAAAAGAAAAGTAATTTTTTTATATTTATAATCAATATGGATTTCAAAACCAGAAAGCAAGTTGCCAAAGTTATATACAGAATTCCAACGATGTAAATGTTTTCTAAAAGATCACCTGGGTGAAATTCAACTTGTGTTTCATTAAACTATACACCAAGCATCATTATGGATGGCAGGGATTTGTTTTTTCACATCATCGTCTGTATCTATTTCTTTTTCATCATTAGCACAGCACATGGTACATAGTAAGAGCTCAGTAAGTAGTGGCTGTAAACTATGTTGTTATTTATGTGACAGTGAGTAGTAAATAACTTCTAAAACTCTTTCCAACTCTGTGATTTCAACAGTTCAACAGGCCAAGAAAATATCACAGTAAGAGGAAAGGGAAAACTTTTCCACATATTTAAGCAGGGGCCCGTTAATATGTTACTGATGATTTGATGTAATAGCTTTCCCACAAAGGATACCCTACAGAAAAACCCAAGAACTCCCTCTGAAGCTCAGACCATCGACGCCAAAGCTGACCTTCCTCAGCCACAGTGAGGATGGGTTGCCAGAGGACAGTGCTGTTTCCCTGGCTGGTGTCAACCCAAAGAGGTTGGGGGAGAGTCACAAGACCTGCACCGTGGGCGATCTGTTACACTTACCTCAAACTTTAGAATCCATTACGCTGGACCATCTTTTATTATTTTCTTGCACAACATGTTCCTTACGGTTACTCTTTAGTCTATATTATGACCGAGCGTCCTTTTTCACATGCTCGTTTAGTCTCCTAGGAAATCCCTCTTCACTGTCGCACGTCAGTCGTGCCCTGCTTTAGCACACCCCCTTCTGGGGTGAGAGTACCTCTTCCTCACAGGGGGTCCCGCTCCGACCCCCGGCACACAGCCACCTCTTATGCCAGGCCTGGCTGTATACTTGGATTATATCAGAGCAGTATTTTGTTTTCCAAAAATTAATGTTAACCATTAAATGGAGATGTTAATGTGGGGGGAAGGGGAGGGTTTCCTCTACCAGTTGTCAGCTTACTCTGTAGGTAAAACCTCAGTAATATGTTTCTAGAGCATAAGTGAAGATGCCAGACTCCTCAAGTATACACACTGGCCAACTGCTGTTAACTGTTCCTCACTTCAGGGCTCTCCAGAAAATAAAGCCTTGCTGTTCCTTGTGTTCCTCGGCGTCTACGCTAAAAATCCCCCTGGCTGTCACTAGTGGGTCGCAGATTGAATGAGAGTTCCCACACTTGATGTCCTGGCACATTAGCTGGTAGGGATTCTGAATGCCCTGCAAAGTTCACGCTACAAATCAACCGAATACTTCCCAAGAACTGAAGCGCAGCACGGAGCCAGAAAGGTCCTCTCGGAAACCACACTTCTTGGTGAGCCTCCGGCCCGCCAGGCCTCGGTTATCAGGATTGGGCCTCGGTGATCAGGACCGTCTCCGCTTTAGCTCCGCCTCGGGCACCACGTCCCAAGGTCCCAGCCCAGTGGCCAAGCCACCCCCATCGTCACCACACAAGGCTCCTCACTCAGAACACTGCCCTTCTCGGCCCCGCTCCCAGGAGGGTCACAACAGGAAAATACGGAGAAAGGTCACGATTTTAACTTGACAGCACTTTGCTTAGAATCCAGGCTCCTGTGGGCTGCTTCCTGGGGAGTGTGTGCAGCGCTGCACCTCTGGGACGGGGACCAGACACGACCACGCAGGACTCACCTGGGGATACAGGCCAGGTAGGAAATGAGCCTCCGGAGGTCCTCCTGCCGTATCCTGTCATGATTGCTGCGGGCCGGGAAGGTTAGGATGGGACCCCCGCGCTTATCTCTGCCACCTGGAAACAAACATGTGGAAGAGGCTCAGACAGAAACAAGAGGAAACAGGGCTCTATGGGCCACAGGGCGCCCAGCATCGCAGCCCACCCACCCACTCTCGCGAAGCTGTGCCCCCAGCCCTCCTGGCCCGGCAGGACCCCGTGAAAGGCCGGCGCCCCTGGCTCCGCTGAGACAGGCAGCAATGCCATCCCTCCCAGGACGCCGGTGACAAAGTTTGAGTTTTGCACACCACATGCAAGGTATCACAGAAGGCCTTGGCTCTTTCTTCCAGTGTTTGTTCCCTCCTTTATTCAGTTTCATGTTTGGAGAGAAAAAAAGGTTTCGTGTATACGTGCTTCCATCACCTTAAACTCCCACCTCCGGGGACTTCCCTGGTGGCACAGTGGATAAGACTCTGCGCTCCCAATGCAAGGGGCCCAGCTTCGATCCGTGGTCAGGGAACTAAATCCCACATTCATGCTGCAACTAAGGAGCTTGCTGCCCGCAACTAAGGAGCTTGCCGGCCACAACTAAGGAGCCCGCCGGCCACAACTAAGGAGCCCAAGTGCTGCAACTATGACCCGGCACAACCAAATAAATAAACAAATATTTAAAAAAACAAACAAACCACCTCCTCACGCCCTCTCTCTCTGTCTCCCTCTCTCTCTCCCCTCCACACTGTCCCCTCTCCCTCCCTCCCCTGCACACTCAGCTCTCTCTTTGCTACCAACCAAATTGGGCTTTAACTCATGAAAGGGAAAAGACAGGAATGTTCTTCAAACTCTGCGCTGATGGCTACTTTATATAATCTGGGATCCAGGGCACCTTCCCCTCTCAAGGGCAGTACCTGACCCCTGTGGTCAAGCTTCCCCACTCTCTCACACAAAGCCACACACACACAAAAGAAAAAAAGAGAGAGAGAGAGGGAGAGATTGGCACACATGAATTTTCAAATAGAACTAAATTAGCTTAAGAACTTTAGAAAAATTACATTACACACTAAGCACAAATCTCACGTGACTGGCCTTTGACAGGAAGGCAGAAACACTTCTCATGAACACATATACAATCCTAAGGAAGTCTGCTGGGGATCACTGAACATTTCTGGTGAAACTACTATATTTATTTTATTACTTCTATTAGGGTTTTCAGAAAAGAACACAGAGAAAGAAAATTTTGTTTTCCCAAGTGTATGCTTCATTTAGTTTTACAGCTCTGGTCATCTGTTTCTAGCAGTACAGCAATAAGATCTCAAAATTCAAGCCACAGCATGAAACAACTATTTTCTCATCTTAATTATTTACCTTGTCAGCAGAGGTAAATGAAAAATCAAGCAAAAAAAAAAAAAATGCAAGCAAGCAAACAAACAGAAAACCAAATTCTTCACTTTTAGAATACCAAAAACATATTCAGCAGAAGATGTTGCATTTTAAAAACACATTTTTACCAACACGGGTCTTTACCACGTCCTAGAATGATTAACAGTTCCTCTAAACAGTAATGAAACTAAATGCTGATTCTGAACACTTAAACTGACCCACATGTACTGTTAAGTTACGAAGCCCGGGAAGATGTTAAATTATTTATAAATCCAATAACCCAGGTATTAAATAGGAACAACACTACATCACAGCTGACACACGCTAGGTATGGCATCGAGTGCCTGACACACGCGTTCTGATCTGATCATCACAATGATCCTGTTAGGAGATTTCCTCACGCCGGCTTTATCATGAAAGATACTGAGGCTCAAACAGCTTATATAAAGACAAAGGGACCATGCCAGCATGTCACAATTGGGCCCTTCGCCCTGATAAGAACTTGCATAATTTTTCAAACTAGTGGTTTTACTTCTTTCTAAATAATAAAAATATCAGAAGGAATGAAAGGTACTATTAACAGTGAGAAGCAGTAAATTATTTATTTATTTAGATTTCAAACAGTAACAGATTTGCCATTTTAATATACATCATTGGAGATCTACTTATTTGTAAATAGCCTGTTACTCATTTGGAAAAATAAGCCAGTGGACAATATTTTTCTATTGTACTTTTCAGAACCATTTTGTCTCATTACTCTTGTTTTAGCTGAAGAATTGTATTATGTGTGGAGAGTAAAAAATTTAAACACTGAAAAAACAAAAAAAGTGAGAAGCAGTATTGTTGTAAATGGTAGAATGACATTATAAAGTAATCTTCTAAAATATCAGACAGTAATTTTAGGGAAAAATCATTGGCTCTAGTATTTTTGGAATACCTGTTGTCCCCAAGATAAGACCAGTAACAACTGCAGTATTTTTTATTTCCCAACATCTTTCGTTCCTTTCAAAACAGAATCAATCTCCTTGATAAACAATATAAGAGAGACCTTCAGGATGGTGGAGGAGTAAGACATGGAGATCACCATCCTCCCCACAAATACATGAGAAATACATCTACATGTGGAACATCTCCTACAGAACACCTACTGAATGCTGGCAGAAGACCTCGGACTTCCCAAAAGATATATACTTTCTTTTCCTTTTTCTCTTTTTGTGAGTGTGTATGTGTATGCTTCTTGGTGTGATTCTGTCTGCATAGCTTTGCTTTTACCATTTGTCGAGGGTTTTGTCTGTCCGTTTTTTTTTCTTTTTTTCTTTTTTACTTTTTACTTTTTTTATTTTTAATAATTTTTTAAAATTTTTTATCTTAAAGACTTTATTTTATTTTATTTTAGTTTTTTCTTTCTTTCTTTTTTTCTCAATTTTCTTCTGAGCCATGTGGCTGACAGGGTCTTCGTGCTCCAGCCAGGTGTTAAGCCTGAGCCTCTGAGGTGGGAGAGCTGAGTTCAGGACATTGGTCCACCAGAGACCTCCCGGCTCCATGTAATAACAAACGGCAAAATCTCTCCCAGATATCTCCATCTCAATGCTAAGACCCAGCTCCACTCAACAACCAGCAAGCTACAGTGCTGGACACGCTATGCCAAACAAATAGCAAGACAGGAACACAAACCCACCCATTAGCAGAGAGGCTGCCTAAAATCATAATAAGGTCACAGAAACCCCAAAACACACCACCGGACACGGTCCTGCCCACCAGGAAGACAAGATCTAGCCTCATCCACCAGAACACAGGCACTAGTCCCCTCCACCAGGAAGCCTACACAGCCCACTGAACCAACCTCAGCCACTGGGGGAACACACCAAAAACAACAGGAACAACAAACCTGCAGCCTGTGAAAACCAGACCCCAAACACAGTAAGTTAAGCTACATGAGAAGACAGAGAAATACACAGCAGATGAAGGAGCAAGGTAAAAACCCACCACACCAAACGAATGAAGAGGAAATAGGCAGTCTACCTGAAAAAGAATTCAGAGTGATGATAGTAAAGATGATCCAAATCTTGGAAACAGAATGGAGAAAATACAAGAAACGTTTAACAAGGACCTAGAAGAACTAAAGAGCAAACAAACAATGATGAACAACACAATAAATGAAATTTAAAATTCTCTAGAAGGAATCAATAGCAGAATAACTGAGGCAGAAGAACGGATAAGTGACCTGGAAGATAAAATAGTGGAAATAACTACCACAGAGCAGAATATAGAAAAAAGAATGAGAAGAAATGAAGACAGTCTCAGAGACCAATGCGACAACACTAAACGCACCCAACATTTGAATTATAGGGGTCCCAGAAGAAGAAGAGAAAAAGAAAGGGTCTGAGAAAGTATTTGAAGAGATTATAGTTGAAAACTTCCCTAACATGGGAAAGGAAATAGTCACCCAAGCCCAAGAAGCACAGAGAATCCCAAACAGGATAAACCCTAGGAAAAACACACCAAGACACATATTAATCAAACTAGCAAAAATTAAATACAAAGAAAAAATATTAAAAGCAGCAAGGGAAAAACAAAAAATAACATACAAAGGAATCCCCATAAGGTTATCAGCTGATTTTTCAGCAGAAACTCGGCAGGTCAGAAGGGAGTGGCAGGATAAAGTGATGAAAGAGAAAAACCTACAACCAAGATTACTCTACCCAGCAAGGATCTCATTCAGATTTGAGGGAGAAGTCAAAAGCTTTTCAGACTAGCAAAAGCTAAGAGAATTCAGCACCACCAAACCAGCTCTACAACAAATGCTAAAGAAACTTCTGTAGGCGGGAAACACAAGAGAAGGAAAAGACCTACAATAACAAACCCAAATCAATTAAGAAAATGGTAATGGGAACATACATATCGATAATTACCTTAAATGTAAATGGATTAAATGCTCCAACCAAAAGACACAGACTGGCTGAATGGATACAAAAACAAGACACAAATATATGCTGTCTACAAGAGAGGCAATTCAGACCTAGGGACACATACAGACTGAAAGTGAGGGGATGGGAAAAAATATTCCGTGCAAATGGAAATCAAAAGAAAGCTGGAGTAGCAATTCTCATATCAGAAAAAAATAGATTTTAAAATAAAGACTATTACAAGAGACAAGGAAGGACATTACATAATGATCAAGAGATCAATCCAAGCAGAACATATAATTGTAAATATTTATGCACCCAACATAGGAGCACCTCAATACATAAGGCAAATGCTAACAGCCATAAAAGGGGAAATTGACAGTAACACAATCATAGCACGGGACTTTAACACCCACTTTCACCAATGGACAGATCATTCAAAATGAAAATAAATAAGGAAACACAAGCTTTAAATGATACATTAAACATGATGGACTTAATTTACATTTATAGGACATTCCATCTGAAAACAACAGAATACACTTTCTTCTCTAGTGCTCATGGAACATTCTCCAGGATAGATCATATCTGGGGTCACAAATCAAGCCCTGGTAAATTTAAGAAAATTGAAATCGTATCAAGTATCTTTTCTGACCACAACACTATGAGACTAGATATCAATTACTGGAAAGAAATGTAAAAAATACGAACACAGGGAGGCTAAACAATACACTACTAAATAACCAAGAGATCACTGAAGAAATCAAAGAGGAAATAAAAAAATACCTGGAAACAAATGACAATGAAAACACGATGACCCAAAACCTATAGGATGCAGCAAAAGCAGTTCTAAGAGGACAATTTATAACAATACAATCCTACCTCAAGAAACAAGAAACATCTCAAATAAACAACCTAAGCTTACACCTAAAGCAATTAGAGAAAGAAGAAAAAACAAAACCCAAAGTTAACAGAAGGGAAGAAATCATAAAGATCACATCAGAAATAAATGAAAAAGAGCTTCCCTGGTGGCGCAGTGGTTGAGAATCTGCCTGCCAATGCAGGGGACACGGGTTCGAGCCCTGGTCTGGGAAGATCCCACATGCCGCGGAGCAACTAGGCCCGTGAGCCACAACTGCTGAGGCTGCGCATCTGGAGCCTGTGCTCCGCAACAAGAGAGGCCACGATAGTGAGAGGCCCGCGCACTGTGATGAAGAGTGGCCCCCACTTGCCGCAACTAGAGAAAGCCCTCGCACAGAAACGAAGACCCAACACAGCCATAAATAAATAAATAAATAAATGAAAAAGAAATGAAGGAAACAATAGCAAAGATCAATAAATCTAAAACCTGGTTCTTTGAGAAGATACACAAAATTGATAAACCACTAACCAGACTCATGAAGAAAAAAAGGGAGGAGACTCACATCAACAGACTTAGAAATGAAAAAGGAGAAGTAACAACTGACACTGCAGAAATACAAAAGATCATGAGAGATTACTTCAAGCAACTATATGCCAATAAAATGAATAACCTGGAAGAAATGGACAAATTCTAAGAAAAGCACAACCTTCAGAGACTGAACCAGGAAGAAATAGAAAATATAAACAGACCAATCACAGGCACTGAAACTGAGACTGTGATTAAAAATCTTCCAACAAAGAAAAGCCCAGGACCAGATGGATTCACAGGCGAATTCTATCAAACATTTAGAGAAGAGCTCTATCAAAACATTTAGAGAAGAGCTAACACCTATCCTTCTCAAACTCTTCCAAAATATAGCAGAGGAAGAAACACTCCCAAACTCATTCCATGAGGCCACCGTCACCCTGATACCAAAACCAGACGAAGATATCACGAAGAAAGAAAACTACAGGCCAATATCACTGATGAACACAGATGCAAAAATCCTCAACAAAATACTAGCAAACAGAATCCAACAGCACATCAAAAGGATCATACACCATGATCAAGTGGGTTTTATCCCAGGAATGCAAGGATTCTTCAATATACACAAATCAACGTGATAAACTATATTAACAAATTGAAGGAAAAACACCATATGATCATCTCAATAGATGCAGAAAAAGTTTTCAACACCCATTTATGATAAAAACCCTCCAGAAAGTAGGCATAGAGGGAACTTACCTCAACATAATAAAGGCTATATATGACAAACCCACAGCAAACATTGTTCTCAATGGTGAAAAACTGAAACCATTTCCTCTAAGATCAAGAACAAGACAAGGTTGTCCACTCTCACCACTATTATTCAACACAGTTTTGGAAGTTTTAGCCACAGCAATCAGAGAAGAAAAAGAAATAACAGGAATCCAAATTGCCAAAGAAGAAGTAAAACTGTCACTGTTTGCAGATGACATGATACAATACATAGAGAATCCTAAAGATGCTACCAGAAAACTACTAGAGCTAATCAATGAATTTGGTAAAGTAGCAGGATACAAAATTAATGCACAGAAATCTCTTGCATTCCTATACACTAATGATGAAAAATCAGACAAGAGAAATTAAGGAAATACTCCCATTTACCATAGCAACAAAAAGAAAAAAATACATAGGAATAAACCTACCTAAGGAGACAAAAGACCTTTATACAGAAAACTATAAGACACTGATGAAAGAAATTAAAGATGATACCAACAGATGGAGAGATATACCATGTTCTTGGATTGGAAGAAACAACATTGTGAAAATGACTATACTATGCAAAGCAATATACAGATTCAGTGCAATCTCTGTCAAACTACCAATGGCATTTTTCACAGAACTAGAACAAAAAATTTCACAATTTCTATGGAAACACAAAAGACCCCGAATAGCCAAAGCAATCTTGAGAAAGAAAACCGGACCTGGAGGAATCAGGCTCCCAGGCTTTAGACTATACTACAAAGCTACAGTAATCAAGATAGTATGGTACTGGCACAAAAACAGAAATATAGATCAATGGAACAGGATAGAAAGCCCAGAGATAAACCCACGCACATATGGTCAGCTTATCTTAGATAAAGGAGGCAAGAATATACAATGGAGAAAAGACAGCGTCTTCAATAAGTGGTGCTGGGAAAACTGGACAGCTACATTTAAAAAAATGAAATTAGAACACTCCCTAACACCGTACGCAAAAATAAACTCCAAATGCATTAAAGACCTAAATGTAAGGCCAGACACTATCAAACTCTTAGAGGAAAACATAGGCAGAACACTCTATGACATAAATCACAGCAAGATCCTTTTTGACCCACCTCCTAGAGAAATGGAAATAAAAACAAAAATAAACAAATGGGACCTAATGAAACTTAAAAGCTTTTGCACAGCAAAGGAAACCATAAACAAGACCAAAAGACAACCCTCAGAATGGGAGAAAATATTTGCAAGTGAAAGAACAGACAAAGGATTAATCTCCAAAATATACAGGCAGCTCATGCAGCTCAATATCAAAACAAACAACCCAATCCAAAAATGGGCAGAAGACCTACATAGACATTTCTCCAAAGAAGATATACAGATTGCCAACAAACAGATGAAAGGATGCTCAACATCACTAATCATCAGAGAAATGAAAATCAAAACTACAATGAGGTATCACCTCACACCCGTCAGAATGGCCATCATCAAAAAGTCTACAAACAATAAATGCTGGAGAGGGTATGGAGAAAAGGGAACCCTCTTGCACTGCTTGTGGGAATGTAAATTGATACAGCCACTATGGAGAACAGTATGGAGGTTCCTTAAGAACTAAAAATAGAACTACCATATGACCCAGCAATCTCACTACTGGGCATATACCCTGAGAAAACCATAATTCAAAAAGAGTCATGTACTACCATTTTCAATGCAGCTCTATTTACAGTAGCCGGGACATGGAAGCAACCTAAGTGTCCATCGACAGATGAAGGGATAAAGATGTGGCACATATATACAATGGAACATAACTCAGCCATAAAAAGAAACAAAATTGAGTTATTTGTAGTGATTTGTAGTGGATGGACCTAGAGTCTGTCATACAGAGTGAAGTAAGTTAGAAAGAGAAAAATGAATACCGTATGCTAACACATATATATGGAATCTTAAAAAAAAAAAAAGGTTCTGAGGAACCCAGGGGCAGGACAGGAATAAAGACGCAGACATAGAGCATGGACTTGAGGACACGGGGAGGGAGAAGGGTAAGCTGGGACAAAGTGAGAGAGTGGCATGGACATATATCCACTACCAAATGTAAAATAGATAGCTAGTGGGAAGCAGCTGCATAGCACAGGGAGATGTGCTCGGTGCTTTGTGACCACCTAGAGAGGTGGGATAAGGGAGGGTGGGAGGGAGACGCAAGAGGGAGGGGATATGGGGATATATGTAAATGTATAGCTGATTCACTTTGTTATAAAGCAGAAACTAACACACCAATGTAAAGCAATTATACTCAAAGATTAAAAAAATATATTACATATCAACATATTACAGAAAGGTGAGTTTTTAAAAATGTAGTATGATATTTGTATTAAAACATTCACCTCACTTTTGGTAAAAAGAACAGCATCTCACATTTTTCTGGACCACCATTCTGAATAGTTTAAATGCAACGTAATGTGTGGCTCATTAGGGAGACTCAATGCCCATGACCCCTGCTCGACTGTCCTCCCTCTGGGGTCATCGTATCTCACAACGCGAGCAAGGTAGGCTCCAGCACGGCTGTGAAAAGTAGAATCCAAAATCAGCCCACCTAAGACAGTCACGGGGGAGTGAACAGGTGTGCACGCAGCCATTCTGTTCACTCCAGGAGTGACGACAAGCTGCAGGTGTGTGCCGAAGAGCTGGCTGCCTCTGTGACCGCTGCACTGCCCATGAGAGACGCCCCCGAGCTGGTGGTGCTGACAAGGGACCCCCAGGGAACCGCCGGCGAGCTCGTCCACCAAACAGGCCCTCGTTCAGGTCCTAAAAAAAGCTTACCTAAACCTGAACTTGAAGTTTAAGACAGAGGGGCAAAAAATCATTTTGTCTTTTTCCCTTTCCCAGAAGAGTTTCAGAAAACTCACCACGATAATTTTAGAACTTCATCAAAAATCACTTATGAGGGATTTCCCTGGTGGCACAGTGGTTAAGAATCACCTGCCAATGCAGGGGACACGGGTTCGACCCCTGGTCCGGGAAGATCCCACATGCCGTGGAGCAACTAAGTCTGTGCGCCACAACTGCTGAGCCTGCGCTCTAGAGCCCACGAGCCACAACTACTGAAGCCTGCGAGCCACAACTACTGAGCCTGCGCTCTAGAGCCTGCGAGCCATAACTACTGAAGCCTGCAAGCCACAACTACTGAAGCCTGCGAGCCACAACTACTGAAGCCTGCGAGCCACAACTACTGAGCCTGCGCTCTAGAGCCCGCGAGCCACAACTACTGAAGCCTGAGAGCCACAACTACTGAGCCTGCGCTCTAGAGCCCGCGAGCCACAACTACTGAAGCCTGAGAGCCACAACTACTGAGCCTGAGCTCTAGAGCCCACGAGCCACAACTACTGAGCCCGCGAGCCACAACTACTGAAGCCCGCGTGCCTAGAGCCCGTGCTCCGCAACAAGAGAAGCCACCGCAAGGAGAAGCCCGTGCACCACAACGAAGAGTAGCCTCTGCTCGCCGCAACTAGAGAAAGCCCGTGCGCAGCAACGAAGACCCAAAGCAACCAAATAAATAAATAAATAAAATAATTTTAAGAAAAAATCACTTGTGAAGTAAAGATGGCCTATTTTCCATTAAATAATTTAATAATATCTTTTCACTTGCAAACCTCCCCGCATGGGGGTGCATCTTCCAGTCTGTGGTGTGTCACAGTCAGTGACAGGCAGGTGTCAATCATCCACATGAGGACCCCTCCGAGTGAGGTTTAAAAAAAAAAATCTTAGAACCATTAGTATTAGTTCAGAAGAATATAGTCTCTGATCCTTAAGGAGCTTAAAAATCAACTCCACAGATGTTTGTTTATATTATATTCCCCAAGATTTAACTTGGTTGCCAATGTCACAGAAGGTACACAAATGAAAACACTGACCCAGTTATGAAGCAGAAAAGCCACAAGTTCACAGTTTTGGTTCCTGAACTAATAAAACCTATGATGCTGCAGCTCATAAAAGCTTCATCTACTAGACACACACTCCTATGTGTCTGACGTCAACCCCCAGCCTCACGGTGAGGCGGGAGGGGCAGATGTCAGTCCCACTTTATAGACGGGAAACTCAGCGCCTCAGTTCCTATGATGAAAAGAAAAGGGCAGGAAATCCATTTCCTGCACCTACCAACGTCACAGGATATCTGTGTATGAGAGCTTTACAGCCTCTGGACCTCTACGTGTCTGGAACCAAAAACCAACAGCCCGTTAAGGATTATCTGCCTATCCAAATGCTGGGTTAGTCGAGAAACAAGGCAAAAAAAGTGAAGTTTTTGTTCATAATGACACTATTCTCAATTCTTATAAAAACGGCATCCTCTCTGCCATTCCCCCCCACCCCACTACATTTTACTTCTGTGAGGCACCTATCACCTTCTAGTAAACGATACACGTCACACATTCTTTCTGTTTGTCTGTCTCCCCACTAGAACGGAAGCCCCCTGAGGCAGGCATCTCTGTTCACTCACTGACATCTTATAACCTCTCAGGCTGGCACACAGGAGGTACTCAATAAATATTCACTGAATGAACGGATTCTTCTTTTATATTCCAAACAAAGTTAATTAAAAATACCTACCATCAGGTATCAGGAAGTTAAAAATGGAAATGCCTGATGAACACTCCTACAGAAACGCAGATGCTAAATGAACTGCGGTTTATTTTAATATCAGAAGGAGGCTGGAAAAGGTCCTACGTAACAGCTATATATGTCTGTGTGACACTTCTTCTCCTAAACCCAGTGATACACATTTCCCTCTTACGAAAGGTAACTTCAGGGGACTTGGTCTCTTGAGCAGTGTGGCCCGGAATGACCACAGAAGCAGCCAGTTTCAGAGTCGCCCCTTTTTCTTTAAATGAATTGATAAAAACTCACCTCTTACCCAAGTAGAAGAAACTTTTTCTTTCTTTTTTTTTAATTGAAGTATAGTGATTTACAGTATTGAGAATAAACTTCTTCTGTAAGAAAGGCGTTCTTACTTTGCGAAGTAGAATGTAAATTTCAATGAACCAACTGTATTGTTCTCTGCATGGTCCCCAGCTGAATTTCCGGTTTCCAATACCACTGAAAATGGTTCTTCACTCCCCCTGAGGAACAGCAACTCACTAACCATGAAAAGCAAACTCTTCCAAAGGAAAGCTTTGAGAAAGTGCAGTTTGTGAAAGAGAAATTATGGCTACTATCTATTAAGTCTGCTACGGACCAACAAAACTCTGGTAAGAGGGTGCCCACTGGGTCCCTGCTCGAGGCCAACAGAAGGCCAGCCCTGACCTTCACACACTCACCGCCCGTACCTTGTCGCTGCCTAATCCTGGGAATCAGAAACTCGCTTACACACCGTCTCGCATGAAGACTCTAAGAGGACTCCGTACACTGTGTGGAAGGTCTCCAGAAGTGCCCAGCCCTCGAGTCAGTCACTACAGCCTCGGATTGTGCTAGGTGCTAACTAGAATACACAAAGTGAATGGTCGGTCCCCCTTCCCTTCTCAAGAAACATGGAATTTTCTGCAAAACTGAAACAAGAACTAGAGTCAGTGGTCTCAACACTAACAGCAAACCTCTGGGCAGTAAGATCCTATATTCCTGTCAATTCCCCCATTTACAAAGGTCAGTGTTCACCTTGCCCAAAAAAAGCTATTCTCAAAGAGTAACCCAAATGCTCGTCAACAGACAGCTGACTGCATAAGCTATGGTGCATACGCAGCACAACTACATACAACTGTAAAAGGGATGGCGAATCTCCATTTGTCCTGCTATACACGGCTCTCTCTAGAATACTGTTTAAGGGGAAAGCAGAAAGGCAGAGAAAATGGTGCAAAGCACATCACTGTCTGGTCTGGGGCGGCGGCGGGGAGGTGAGAATAGGTGGACGGACAGAGAGAGAGAGAGTGCTTGTGTTTTAAAGGTATAAGAAATAAACCAAGACTAAAGAAAACGAAAGCAAAAAAGTTTACCTACTGGGGAGGGAAGGTACAGGGTGGATGAGGCAAGGAGAGAAACTAGATTTCTTTGAGTACACCTTATCTTTTAACTTTTTTTTAGTTTTTAAACCTCAAATGATGTACACATTTTACTTAACGTTGAAGCAAGATTAAGTGGTTGTTTTTTTTAAGCCTTAAAAATGTAAAGTAAAATAAGACAAATGATCCTGAGTTTCAGGTTGGGAAGAACTTGATCTACGTGGAGAGGAACTATTTTTTGTGACTTTAAAACACAGTAATAGGGCTGTACATTCTTAGTGGCATGTACCCTTAGGACAACAAAATAACAGAAGTATTAAATTACATTTGGTAGTCATACTGTGGTGATAACATCAGTATTACAATGTAAATAAGTGATTAGGTTGATGAGGGTAGGCACTAAGATTTTTAGCATAAGGAAAAGAAAAGGAGATGCAAATATAAAATCAAAGAAAAATAAAATATCTATAATTCTACATTTGAATTGGAAATTTTAGGAAGCCATGATATCTTCTCTCACTTAGAAAACGTATATATACAGATTTCCTAAATGTGTCCACTGAAGAGGCTCAGAAACAGTGACCCACCCAAAACAGCAAGCTTCCCCAGTACCCTGCACCATTCCCCGTGCAAAAGAACCAGGGCACTTTAGAGAAATGGCTGATTGCAGACATGGAGCAGGAAACAGACACGATGGGCCTGAAATATCTTGTAACATCAGCAGAGAGAGAAGCTGTAATACTGCGGTACTTGGATCCAGGAGCCCCTCTGAAGAGGCTCCCACTGGCCAAAGGATGGGAACATTTTAACTTCGCAAGAGAATAAGAAATATACAGTGGGGGAATTCTCTGGCGGTCCAGTGGTTAGGACTCAGCACTTTCACTGCCTGGGTTCAAACCCTGGTCGGGGAACTAAGGTCCCACAAGCCGTATGGTGTGGCCAAAAAAAAAAAAAGAAATGTACAATCACATCAAATTATTTAAAATCATGAGCTCAAAATGACACTTAAAAAAAAACTCAATGGTTTTTTTTATTAGTCTGAAATGACTAATGATCATTTTTCATTAGTCTGAAAACTAATAAAGGACAAGAATCAATCATTTTTCCTCCTTTCCTGTATGAACTGTGTTCTCAGTGAAACCAAGAAGCTGATTGGGACGTTTCTCTTTATGGAATACCCAAGTTGACAAATGAAGAAAAAAGGATATAATCAGAATATCACTATTTTGTAACCCTAAGAAAATATTACATCGAAGCAAAAATCATAACGTCATAAAAGAGAGACAACCAGACTCTCCCAATAAAACTCCCAGTAGAACTACCCAACACTACGCATTAAAATTTTCTGCCTATTTCCCTGCAAAATCAAGCGTCAAGATCCAGCTCCTAGTTCACAGGAAACACAAGGCAAGGGGAACATGTGACATGACCCCCCAGGGACGCAACCAGCAAAATGTAGGGAAATCTACAGGAAAACACTGTTTCCTCATTTAATAAACATACAGGAGTAACACAAAAAGAATGAGGAGGAGGAGGAAGCTGAAGATTAAAAGATACATCAGACACATCAACCAATGGCAGTATACATCCTGTGAAAACAAATTAGGAGACAAACGGAAATATGAATACTGATTAGCGTTTTATATATCAAAGTTATTATTCATTTTTATGTCTATTAATGGTATATTGAGGTTTTTTTAAAGCTTTTCAAGGAATAGAGATGAAACAAGATTATTGAGGTGACCCATGGATTCACGGCAGTTTTCTATACTATTCTCTCTCCTTTTGGATGTTGAAATGTTGCATGATAAGAAGTTAAGGGAAAAAAGGTGTTCTTAATTCTGGTGGCTGTCTGTGAGCTCTTTCACGGCTCAGACCAAACCCCAGTGGCCCAGGAGCCACAACCCCACGTGGCACAGGAGCCACAACCACACGTGGCACAGGAGCCGCATGAAGTGGTTGACATTATATACATACACATACATATATATATATATATATATATATATATATATATATATATATATATATATAACATACACACACGCACAGCACTAAATATGTAATACACCGAATATGTATACCATAAATACACCTACTTTTATAGACGTAACATTAAATATAAACTACAGGACACTTCTTTTACTGCCCCTCCTCTGACGTCACGCATGAAGTTAGATACGTCACTCACCTCATTCAAAAGGACTACTTGTTAGGGTACCCAGAGATGGGACTGATGATCAGAAATACTGAAGTTCAAAGAGTCCACACTGGTTTCTTAGAGATCTTGGGCTAACAGGTATCTCACAGAATCACCGATCCTTTGGCCTGCTTTTTCAAAGCCCTGGCTATTCCACTTAGACTTAATTTACTAAAAGCCACTCACATGGAGAGCTTTTACAAAGTTACCATAATAAATACCCCTGGTATTTATTAAAATGGGGTCAGAGCAAAAAGGTAGACTGGCAATTTCCAGAGCTGAGGGGTGGAGGAATCAGGGACTGGGCATGGGGCTCTTTGGGGGCTGATCAAAGTGTTCTGGGATCAGGGCAGTCAGTGGTGATGCTTCCACAACCTTGCGAATACACTAAGATCTACTAGGTTGTACACTTTTAAAAGGTGGATTTAAAAAATAAATAAATTTTAAAAATAAATAAAAAATAAAAGGTGGATTTATGGTATGTGAATTATATCTCAAGAAAAAAGAAAAAACAGGATCAGAGGTAAAAATGTTTCAAAAGTTTACTCCTTCATTGAAATAAAAAAAAAATTTACCACTTAAGTAATCAATTTAATGGTTTTTTTTTTTCCTTTTCCCTTCCTAAACAAGATAACAGCAAGCCTAAGGCAATCAGCAAGGACCTCATGCTACTTTAACTGGCCAATTCTGGTCACAGGTTAGGAAATACCATGAAATTGTGGTGGCCCCTACTGACTGCATTTTGCTAACACAGCTGGTAGGAGTCCTACCATCTCTAAAAATGGTTCTGGACTGATTTGTTGCAATGCAAAACTTCCCTCCCCACTAAAGACATCCAACTTTAATTAACCCTGCAGAATTTAAGGTTTTAGCAAAGATTCATGATAAACTCTGAAAGATTGATTTTACTGGATTAGTTGAAAGAGAAATAGTTTAGTTTTGACAGTGACTTAGATAGAAACGCCATCTCTTAATATATTCTGTATTAAATGCTTAAGAACAGAGTGAATATGTACATGTACACACTGCTATATTTAAAATAAATAACCAACAAGGACCTACTGTATAGCACAGGGAACGCTGCTCAATATTCTGTAATAACCTAAATGGGAAAAGAATTTGAAAAAGAATAGATACATGTATATGTATAACTGAATGACTCTGCTGTACATCTGAAACCAACTCAACATTGTTAATCAACTATGCTCCACTATTTTTTTTTTAAAAAAGAGTGAGTACATATAACAATCATCACTCTTAATCTTCTACTGTTCTTTACCTACCCATCACCACAAGCATAAGAGAAGAAAGTGCAGTGACGAGGTTTAGGAACAAAAGAAGGGACCGAAGGAGCAGGTGCCCTCATCACAGAGCCAAACTTTAAAACAGAACACTGATGAATGTGCGGGATCAGCTTTCTTTAAGCCTTTCTTACGAAAGAAAGCCTGTAATATTTTAAAGTAGAGTCTTTAACTTTAAAATCCACCTGTAAACTAGTCAGGAGGTTCACGAAACTGGCATAAGTCCATATGTTACAGTTTGTTAGTAAATGATTAGAAAGGAGCAGGCTTGCCTGGTGGCGCAGTGGTTGAGGGTCTGCCTGCCAATGCAGGGGACACGGGTTCGAGCCCTGGTCTGGGAGGATCCCACATGCCGCGGAGCAACTGGGCCCGTGAGCCACAACTACTGAGCCTGCGCGTCTGGAGCCTGTGCTCCGCAACAGGGGGGGCCGCGATAGTGAGAGGCCCGTGCACCACGATGAAGAGTGGCCCCCCGCTCGCCGCAACTGGAGAGGGCCCTCGCGCAGGAACGAAGACCCAGCGCAGCCAAAAATAAATAAATAAATTTATTTTAAAAAAAAGAAAGAAGCAAATACCAATTTGAAAACAGTGTATTAGAAGCCAGGAGGGCCTTTTGTCCCCTTTCATTTCTTTACCATGTTTTTCCAACAATCTAAAGCACCTTCTCCTTTTCATGAACTTAGTCTTCTATTAACCTCTCAAAGTCACTTTGAATTAGATTTACTTCAGCAAAATCATCAAACAGTGTTTAACACGAGCCAAGAAACACTACTGGACACAAAGCAAGATAAGACTAGCGAAAAGGCCACAGGAAGCTGCATCCTAAATATATACCCGTCCCACATGCTTAAAGGACATAGAACATACAAAAGCAGCTAGCAGTGTCACAAATTTAAAATAAAATGTGTTCAAGAGGAGACATCAGATCAGCATAGTATGCCTGTTTGTGAAAGATAAAAATTTATCAAGGGAAGCACATCCAGGAAGACTGTCTAAAAGCACGTGACAGTCTACAGATTTACTTCCTGCTATAACACAGCAGAAAACTCCTGCAAACCTTTGTTCTGTAACAAGTGAACTGGTGCTAAAAAGGTATGACACCCAACGGCTGTTCTGTTCATGTAGGAAGGAGCCCCCGAGGAGACAGCCAGAAAAGCCCCAAAGCTGACCCTCTGTGCGCAGAGGAGAGGGCAGGTGAGTGCCCCAGAGCCTGGGAGGCCGGTCCAGTCTGTCCCCATGCTGCAGAAGGGCCAGGAGTTAAGTGGAGGACCAGCTGGCAGAGACCACCAGGGCTTTCAAGGTCCATGACATGGGTTCTAGGAATTCCAGGACCAGAGCACCAGAAAGAGAGGCAAGGAAGGCAGGACACATCTACATATGGTCTCATTCCCACCACTTCTGCTGAGATGGTGGGCATGTACCCTGAGAAAACCGTAATTCAAAAAGACACATGTACCCCAATGTTCACTGCAGCACTATTTACAATAGCCAGGACAGGGAAGCAACCTAAATGTCCCTCGACAGATGAATGGATAAAGAAGATGTGGTACATATATATAATGGAGTATTACTCAGCCATAAAAAGGAACGAAATGGGGTCGTTTGTAGAGATATGAATGGACCCAGAGTCTGTCATACAGAGTGAAGTAAGTCAGAAAGAGAAAAACAAATATTGTATATTAATGCAGATATGTGGAATCTAGAAAAATGGTACAGTTGAACCTATTTCCAGGGCAGGAATAGAAATGCAGACGTGGAGAACGGACGTGTGGACATGGGGGAAAGGGGAGGGTGGGATGAACTGGGAGATTACGCTTGACATATATACACTACCGTGTGTAAAACAGATAGCTAGTGGGAACCTGCGGCACAGCACAGGGAGCTCAGCTCGATGCTCTGTGATGACCTAGATGGGCTCGATGGGAGGGAGGTCCAAGAGGGAGGGGATATATGTATACATACTGCTGATTCACTTCACTGTACAGCAGAAACTAACACAACGTTGTAAAGCAATTATACTCCAATAAACAAAAAAAGTTTTTTTACTTAACTGACTGGGGCAAAACAGCCAAACGTTTGTTGAATGACAGACACGAACATACTTTAATCACCGATGCTATCTGACCTATGATGTGCCTGCCAGCTAGAAGAAAACTCTTTGGGCACTAATTTCTCAGGACAACACTACAAGAATAAAGCAGTTGAAAATCCATCGAAATGCCAATGCTTTTATGTTGTGACAGGTGAGCTAGTTTATAGTTTAGCATTTCAGACTCTGACATTGTATCAAAGCACTCAGAAGGAACAATAGAGCAGATTAGAAAGTTAAACTTTACCTGAAAGGTATGCAACTTTTTCCTTTAAAATTGGCAAAACATCCATAGCTTTCATTTCATCGTTTTTGCGAAACCCTGAAATACATAAGGAGAAAATAAAATTACCAGGTTGCCTGAATGTCATTTAATTTCCTAACCACCCTATCTCAATGCCAACACAGCTGCTTTCTTCACACCCATTAAATCAACTTGAGAAATACCATCATTTGAAAACATCTGAATTCTATGAAGGGAAGTCTCTGATCACAGGATTACCTTCTATTTCAGTGTGCAAGAATGATTTGCAGACCCAGACCCAGAGGCTCCCATACCAAGCAGGCTCTCGATCATTTCTGGTTTTAAAGAAAGGTTTGGTCCCAAAAAGACGGGATATGAAATCAGTCCAGATTGTTTCAAAAATCTTCATTTTAATTCCACAGATTTAACATAAACACTGGCAAATAAAGCAGCAACACGGTTTTTTTAAAACTGCGATTCATGGCACACTAAAACCTCTAGGGGGAGCTCAGAGCCTCATCCTATCTCCGAATCCAGTTAAACAGTGTGAGGGAGGAGAGCAGAATTATAAACAGCTGGGGACTGGCCACAGCTCCCACTTGGCGCTGTCCTTCCAGGCTTTCTGGGTCATGCGCCCCTGGAGGAATGTCACTGGCGAACGTGGTAAGATGGCCTGGTGTCACCCGCTTCACTGGGTGGCCCAGGTCCCTCTCCTCACATCAAACCAACTCTCCCCACGCCCCGAACATCGTAGAAGGCCCAGTGGAAACAGTGTGGCAAGGAAGCACGCAGCGGGCACTTTAGGCCAGGCCAGTACCCATCTCCGTAAAGGGAACTCTGGCAGCCCAAACACGACCGGCCCAGCTCTCCAGGGCGAATGCCCACATGGGACTTTGGGGTCAGAAATCTTCATAATGGTAATAACGCCTCGGCATTTGTCCCTTGGAGGTCTCTACCAGGGGAAATCCAGCTTCAGGATGTTGGCCATACTCATCAAAACCAGTAACTATCATTCACGGCAGAGCAATCTCTAGAAAGAATTAAAGAGAGCTGCCCCATCCCTATTTTCCTGTTTGTTTTTGCCAAAATAGTACATGGAAAGGATCCAAAAATGTGAGTTTGGTAATAAATAACCAATGCAAGGCACAGACCTGGAATTAGCAGCAAAAAAAGTGCTCTCGGTACGTGATTGGAGCTTCCACTTCTCGTGAGCCTGAGCAGTTCCTGAGGACCAGCCCTGCCACAGATTAAACCTACAAAAACCGACTGTCTCAAGGCACAGGAGAGTGACCAAAAGCAGGAAGAGACACCAGGAAAAAGGAAGTGACTTTATAAGGGCTTTCCGCCTGAGGGCAGGGCCCAGCCTAAGCCACCTGGAGCTGCTAAAACAAGTCGGGACACAGCTCAGGGCAACCTCAGCAGCTGTAATCAAGAAAAGAAATCGTGCAAAAGAGAAGGGGAGCCCCAAATTCTGTACCTAAACTTGGCCCAAACCTCTGGCTGTCCCCCCGAGCTTGCATGTTCAGGGCAAGCTCCAAGCAGCCCCAGCTCCAAGCTAAGGCTGAGGACCGGACCCGAGGCTGGAGTGGCTGCCCGCTGCAGGGTCCAGCCTGCTGAAAGAAGCAACCAAACAGCAACAAAACCAGCACACTTTGGAGGAATCCAACAGAATCTAGTCTCCGCGATGTATCATTCACAGAAACAAAGAACGAGTAGATTAATAACAATCCTGTCCACAGAATACCTACACATGTACAAGGAACCCAGTTTAATGGGATCTAACCATGACACTGACGATCACCAGAGACTTCTGTGCAAAGACCACAGCAAACACATCCTGACGAGGACCCTGAGGTCCAACGGCTTGGCGGCACTACCCAGCTGGTTGTGAAATGGCTCAACACAGAACCTCAACGCAGGCCTCCAGATCACCAGGCCACTGTGCTTTCCAATATACCATGCCTTGTGCTGGCAGCCCACCAAGCTTTTAGAACAGTGGCTATTTATAAAAGGCAAAACGAGAGCCAAGGGCTCTGCAATTTCATCCTTAAGGTTCCTTCAAAACTCTTGAATGGATGCAATGTCGTCTCAGCAATTCATTGACTGACACTGGGTAATGCACTGCATGTGTCTACAAAGATTGATGACATCCCCGTTCCAACTGAGGCGGACATGGATGGCAGCGGGCAAATGCAAAGAGGAACCAGCCACCACAGCAGCCTTTGCAGAGACAAGCTCATAAACACATAGAGAGCAAGGCACAGGATGGAAAGTTCTGTAAGCAGCACGAACGGACCCAGGCAATGAGGAGGCAGACCAAATAACAGAATACTAGGAAGGAGGGAGCCATAGCTGTGGACCCCCATCTACCGGGATTTGAAAAGAGGATCCCCTTCCACTGCCACCAGATAAGAAAATGCACGCTTCCTACCGTCCCCCCATAGCCCGTGCACGCACGTGCCCCGGCCGGGACACAGCAGAGCCCTCAGAGAGCTGCCACTACCACCGCGGTCCTGGATTCCCACATTGCAGAAGCAGGAGCTGCCTCTCACACAACCCTCGACAAGGAGAATGTCCCCATTCCAGTTCGCGGACCTCAAGAGAGGCCTGTGTGACTTACGGAATTCCAAAGCATTCTTGACAATTCCTACCGACTCTGAACTACATCTGTTTATTAATAACCTTGATGGAGTGAATGATGCTAGTTAGAGCTGCCATGTTCCAGGTCACCCCACAGGAAGAATATCATACTGATATGAAAACAAAGTGAAGGCAACAAAACTAACAATGACAATCTCCCCTAAATTAAGTAGGACTCACAGTTTTTCTAGAAGAAGAAAGGCATGAATCAATGGCTAAATTGGTGTGAAAATGTGTTTAACTTCTATTATGATATATGTACATGTCTGAACATAGACTGGAATATAAATTCTAAATAGTTTTACTGTAATATTTTTGTTGAATATGGCACAGAAAAAAAAGAGATTCTGATTTTATTAAAATTGACAATGAAAACGTCTAAAACATAAAAGAAAATAGAGAGAGAAACAAACAAACAAACAAAAAATAAAACTAACCACACAAAGAAACTGAGTTTGTGGCTATTATTAGGCGCTCACCTAAGTATTATGTTTAACCTCGTTTCCATTTTTAAAAAACACACCCAACAGGCAAAGGACTGAGGAAGCCTGTACACATGCTAAAGCTAGATTAAATATATCACGTAACTTTCAATAAAAAGCAAGAAGAACTCAGCCATGAAATGTCCTCAGATCAAATGGCAGATTCTGTTCCATGCCCTGAAGAGCTATTTATGAAAACAGAGTGCATGGCTACAAAAAAAATGACAAATAAATGGCTTCTGTGCTATTCCAGTGATTCTAGATTACATGACAGATAGATTACATGACGACAACTACTGTGCTGCTTCCTCGTGCGTTAGAGGATCTAGCTGTGGGTCCTACACTTTCGGAACAAAAGGATACACTCAGCAACTACCCTGGAAGCATACACCTGTCCTCCCACACTCATGGAGAGGGGAAGGGCTGGCAGATGCCGTCTCGGAGTGACACCTGTGAGACCCCAGACCTCATCAGTGCCACGGCCAGGAAGTCATCAGCACTTTACTTCTAAGTGCCACCAAACTTAACAGGTGGCACAGAGAGAATTTCAGTAAAACTAGGAGAGAAGGGGCAAAAAAAGAAGAGCAATGTGAAAGGCAATAACTATATAACAGAGGTAAACGGCCAAAGTCAGAGGACATGTATTTGTACCCATTTCGTCAATCATATACTTTTTAAAATACACAGGCCTACGCTGAAGTGTGCCGAGGGACTGGATACTTGCTACGATTTAAAGTACGTTTTGCTGAGACAAAGAAGCCACGGTGAAGTTCAATGAAATGCTAGCTTCAGGGAACGGTGAACGCCGCATGGGATGCAGCAGCCGAGGCTCATCCAGCTCCTCCGTAGGTGCAAAGGGTGTGTCCCAGGGGAGTCCTACAAGGACGTCAACAGCTGCTCTTTTAAACCAAACCTGAAAAAATGTTCACATAACATTTGCCATTACTCTAGATCTTGATGTTAAGATTTGTTGAACGCTACTGAGGGAAGAGGGTTTGGGTTAAAACTCTGATTTTATCATTGTTAACATAAACATGCAGTTAGTGGCTGATTTTCTTTCCTCTTTCCTGGTTTCAGTCAACACAAATAACCCCTTTTCCTAAAGCAATCACATTTGAATATTTAGAGGTTTTAACATATTCATTTAAAAATATCTCAAACCCCCAGGTTCAGCATGATATGACTTGCCAAAATTGATTCTGTTACCACTTTTCAAACTGCTATTTGGTTCAGTAACCTGTCAACCTGAGGTACATTTCAACCCCCTGCTCCCAAATCATTCACGTTTCCTAAAGTGACTCACATTCTGTTGCCCATCAAGAGGACAGTTTTTCTCTCTCTTCCTCTAAATCCGCCTGCTAGCCAGAGGACGGGTCTGTTTTGTCCCCTGCTGTGTCCCAGCTGCCTAGGACAGGGCAGGCACAGGGTGCTCAATAAACGTGGGTTGGCTGAATGAATGAATGAACGAACGAACGAACGAAGACATGCACATACTTCTCCAGCTTCTTGCCCGAAACCCCCATGCAAGCACCTCAATGTTCCTTAGCACTTCCTGTTTCCTGTTTAAACCTATAAGCTCAGTATTGCTCAGATGGCCTACAGTATGACTTACATTTTCAACGAGGAAAATTAACCTCTCTGCCCTAAGAGAAAACATTCCACAAGTTATTCAACAATGTAAAATCTTTTAGTTGAATCAATGGTCTGAAACTTCAACTATCTAATACCCCACTGGTCAGATCAATCTCTCGTTTTTCACCCCTCGACCCTACAAGGAGGTGCTATATTGTTACTGCTGACAAATACCTTTTGAAGCGAGTCACTGCTGACCAGAATGCTCCCGCACTTGGTCATTTCCTTGGTATCAGATTTTTTAAAAACAACAAAACAGATAAGGAACAACCACCCCCAAGCTTTTTTATTTAAGAGGTAAAAAAGCACCACAGAAATATTTTTACAATGAGCAGAAAAGCTTTTATGCAGCACATTATCCCAGCAGTCATTTTTCCATAGCTGGTTTCAAAAGAAATTAAGATGAAACAAATCAAATGCGTTTTTAAATGAACCAAATCTTTAGAATTCTAAACCAAAGCACAGGTTAATTTTTTCCCCCATATTTCTCTCAGGAGTACCGGTGGATACTAGCCATTTGAAATTTTACATAATCCTCAAATTAAACAAGTCAATTTTTTTTTAAAGTATTGAATAAAAACAGTGTTTGTTAGAAGAAAAACAAGTCACTTCTTCACCATTTGAGCTGAACCAAATGAACCGGCACCTTGTTCTGAACAGTCCGCCTCACCTCCTGCACTGGGATCTGTCCTTCAAAGACAATCCACAAGGCAAACTGTCTGCTCATCCGTTCTCAGAGGTCTCATCTGCCGGCCAGCTATCTTACGTTAGTATTTACTAAAGGGGAAGACTGAAAGTCAGAGAGACTGAACAAATTCCCATCCTTCTAAAGACACAGGTTGCAGCAGGAATAAACAATGTGGTAATAAAGAAAGCAGCGTTCTGAAAGAACAAAGAAAAGCAACATTAAGTAGTAAGCTGGAGGGTCACTATGAGTACGGAGTCTTGGTGGTAATTACCGAATTTTGCTCATTAGTTTATTTAGGGGAAACGCGCGCGGGCGCGCGCGCACCCCACAGCACAAAGAGCAGGGGGCTAAGCCTCTCCATCAGCGGCAGCGCGCACGCGCAGATGGGGGTGACGTCACCCTTTCCAGGCAGGCCGTCCGCAGTTCCGACTGCCGGACCTTTCTCTGCAGTGCCTGCGGGATTAGTCACGGATCGCTGGGAGCGGCAGCGCGCGCGGCACAATGTTTGCGCTACCAAGGCTTCTAGTTGGGCAAGCATTGAGACCAGTGTTGCGTAGGAAGGAAGCATTTTCTCTAGCCTGGATGGATCCCCTCTGAAAATGTTTTGGGGGGGTGGGGGGGAGATATAGGGTTATAAATCAAGTGGTGTACTGTGTCTTCTTTACTAATACATGAAAAAATCAAAACATAATGCAATGCTTATATTATTTTTACATAAATATGTAACTACAGTCCATACTTATAAAATGATTATAAAATGCATATAAAGTGAATTAAATATTTATATCAAGAATCTAAACATGTTCACAGGCCACCACACAGGAATATGGATGGGGTTTCATAGTGCAGCACTATAATTTCTACTTATTTCCTTTATGGTTATAATAACTGTCAGACTGGTTGATTTATTCCTTCACATAATTTTAGAAGCAATAGCCTGTAACATCATACCTTGCAGAAAGAAAAAGCAACATAAGTTGACTGATTCAAGGCAGTTTAAGGGCATTTCAACTTGAAATAGCTCTGGCTTTTAATGTCTTGAGCGCAAAACATAGAAGACAAACCAAAATAACCAAAAAAACCAAAAACAAAACCAGAGCAAGAATATTTTTAACTATTACATATATTTTACTGTAATGAGACAATCTGTAGAATTTTTAACATTTGATGATTTAATTACATAGTAACTGTGTTAGAGGTTAATTAAAAAGCCTAAGTAATAGACCAATGAAAGGAAATATTCCAATAGTCAAAAAAAGGAGGAATGTTATAAAAGGGAGTTCTATAATCTCATAAATCTAAAAAGAACCATGTGCCCAGACGTGCCGTTCATCTTTGCATCCCCAGGGACCAGCACAGGGCCAAGCGTAGAGAAACATTATCCTCGTGTTTGTCTAACGCCAAGAGAAAGAAGACATCTGTCTGTGCTTGTGCCTGTACTGCCTGTCAGGAGATGCCTCTGGGGAAAGCTCACCCAGGCTGTACCCTGAGACCTATCACTCACCCTAAACTACACACACACACACACACACACACACACACACACTTTGATACATATGGTTCTGTGTGCTGACAGACTCCAAATAAGGTTTGCTTTACATAAGAAGTAGCCTCTCAGGAAAGCTGTTTAAAAACTTGGTTTGTGGGCCTTCCCTGGTGGCAGAGTGGTTAAGAATCTGTCTGCCGATGCAGGGGACACGGGTTCGATCCCTGGTCTGGGAAGATCCCACATGCCGCGGAGCAACTAAGCCTGTGAACCACAACTACTGAGCCCGCGCACCACAACTACTGAAACCCGCGCACCCACAGCCTGTGCTCTGCAACAAGAGAAGCCACCGTGATGAGAAGCCCGCGCACCGCAACGAAGAGTAGCCCCTGCTCGCTGCAACTAGAGAAAGCCCACACACAGCAACAAAGACCCAACGCAGCCAAAAGAAAAACCAAAAAACAAAAAAAAAACTTAGTTTGTAGCAAATGAGTAACAGTGATACAACTGTGCAGCAATCAACCTAAGTTGACTGCTAAAAGAAAACTTGTTTAATCATTACATCAAACAGTCCATAAATGGTAGTACCCTTACCCTCTACCAAATAAGATAAAATTCTAATACCCATGTATAATTTTTTAAATGCACATCACAATCAAGCTCTATAAAAGGCTTTGGAAAATACAGCTATAATTATAACTCTACTCTTTCCCTTTATATAAATATCTTTTTGATTATTACATACAGAAAGGCTTTCAATTACAGAGAAGTGGTATAAACTGACGGTATTAAAACTTCTCTCAGTGTACGCTGATTTGCTCTGATTTGGGGGTGATATGAACATCAAGTGCAATCTAGGGTCCTTGTTGAACCCAGTGTGTTTGGCAGAGCGGCAGGAGTGGTCAGTTCTGTACAGTGCAGACACATGGTATGGAAAAACCAGGGCCGGAGGGATCAAAGTAAGAGACGTCCTATACCATGTAGGAGTCTTGCCGGGGGGCGGGGGGGAGCTGATTATGGTTGGTCTTGGCTGCCAAGCAGGAGACTGTCATCACTGGAACCATGAGGGGTCATGAACTGGGCACCTGCACGCCTACGGTACAGGCTTCTCCACCAAACGTCTAACCCTGAACTCGCCCGCATCCCCCCAGACCTGCCCCGCACTGTGTGGGTCCCAGCGCAGCACCTGGTCCCACAAACCACCCGCCCACAACCGAACCAGGAACCCAGGCTGCCCCCTGCCCCCCACCGTCCTCCCTTGCACTCCTGCAGACTCCAGGGGCACCGTGTCCACTGGCCAGCATCTCCCTCGTGTGCAGGACTCCCACAGTCTCCTAATGGACATTCACGATTCCCTCTGATCCATTCTGCCACTCTCTCCTAAACATACATCTCACAGTTTCACTCCCCTAAATTTCACCACTGGCTTCTCTGTGCCCTCGAATAAAAGCCCGAACTCCCTGATGTGGCACAAAGCCCCTCAAGACCTGACGTCCACTTACCCCTGTGGCCTCACTAGTTCCCCCCGACTCAGTACCCTCTTCCCACACCCACTCCAGGAATTCTCATCACCTGCAGGGGACACACGTCCCCGCTCACGGCTGAACTTCCACACACACTGCTCCCTCCCAGCCGGAAACACCCCCCGCACCTCCCAACGTGCACATACACGTGTGAACACGCACACGCACGCACTCTTCCCGTGCCCAGCTCCTCCAGAGAGACTCGGGCCAGACCCAGCCCGTCTGTGAAGCCTGGCGGAGGCCCCCAGTGCTGGATCAGATGCCCCATCCTGCACTCCCACAGCACCCCGCACCCTTACCACACTGCACGGTTACAATTACCTCAACACCCATCGGTGCACCCCATGATAAGGGAAGCCCCTCGAGGGATGGGACGGTCCTGCACCTCACTGCCTAGCAGAGTGCTATGGCCGCAGTAAGGGTTCCATCCCCAGCTAGGTAGCCCCCGAGGCTCGGAGCGCTTCAAGCAGCTGGAAATTTTAAGTGGCAGCTGACAATCTGCAGCTCTGAGCGCCGAGTATCCGTCTCATCCCAGACAGTCAGCAACGGCTCCAAAGCGGTCAACTGGCTCCAAACACTCATTCTGAGGAGGCTACGGTCACGAGTGAGTCCTTCATCTCACATCCTGTACATCATCTAGTACATCAACGAACATTCTTCGTTCAGATTTTTAAGGAGGAAAAGTTTGACTCTGGGATTTTCGCAATGTAATTAAAAAGTTATTTGCTGCCCAGCCACACACACACACAAATTATTTATGAAAAGCTTCTGTGATGGGAAGAACACTGAGCGGCTTCGAGTTCCGTAGAGCATATACTGGCCCCTGGAGAGTTAAGATGCATACCTAAGGAAAAAGTTCAGTGAGCCCAGATTCCTGCATCTTCCCACACATAGAAAAACAGTGAAATCATTAACTTCAGATGTCCGTTCTTTGTAATTAGCAGTGATCTTTTTATGCTTAACCACATGTTTTTCCAGCAAAAAAAGTTCAGCTGTATCCTGGCTCCCCCCTTACCTCTTCGGAGCAGATCCTCAGAACCATCTGAGGGGCCTGTCTCCTGGGCTACAGTCCTCAGTGAGGTCACGGAATAAAACAAACTCACTGCTCTCACTTTGTGTTCTTTTTCAGTCAACACCACGTCCTCAACCACCAAGAGGAAGGCAAGACTCTAGGGAAGTGGGTTCTAAGTAGGAAACACGGGTCTTGCAGCCCCGCCCCTTTGCACTCAGGAGTGTCTTCACCCAAGAATTCCGAGTTACACCAAAGTGCTTTCATTAGGAGATTCTGTAAGCAGAGTAGACATGAGGGAAACAGCAAGCCAAGTGAACCCCATGCAACTCAAAACTGAACCTGAAGGACTGAAAAGTTATTTCCATTTGGATTTAACTTCAACATAAACTCACTAGAAAGGTATGGAAGAACTTTCTACCAGCCAGCCCCTCGGATGAAGCGTAGGACTGTGTTTTTCATCACCTGGCATTCATAAAGGACACATCTACACATGGTGTTCTCTTAAGCCCTAGAAATGTTCCCCCGAATGACGTGTTCCTGATTTTAAGAAGCTTATAATCTAAAACAAAATAAAACACACATTAGACCAAACAGTGGCCTTAACCGTGTGTACGTAACAAGCAAAGTCTGATGGACAAATAAATATGCCTTACAAATACAGGTACTGTTATTTATAAAAAAGATGTAGATGCTATTGTGATTAGTTACACAAAGCCATCTAAAAGTATTACTTTTGTCACTGAAATTTTGTATCAATCACTGGCACTAAAACTAAGTCCTTGACATAGAAAAGGATGCTCCAGACCATTCTGAAAAGGCTGGAAACCCTTGCTACAGGGATTAAAACCGCAAAGCACAGAAGTGAATAATACTATAACATGTTCAAAGAGTAACACTGCGATTGCCTTAATCATTAGAAGGGGGGGCGGAGTCAAGAAGGCGGTGTGGGAAGACTCAGAGTTGGCGTCTCCCCACAACTAGGGCGCCTGCCAGATGCTGGTGGGGGACCCTGACGCCCAAGGAGACGGGAAGAACCCCCAAGAGAACCAGTAGGATGTGGGGGAACTGAGGAGGGAGGAGAAGTGGAGGCCGGACAGGAC
Organism: Balaenoptera musculus; assembly: GCF_009873245.2. NCBI lineage: Eukaryota > Metazoa > Chordata > Mammalia > Artiodactyla > Balaenopteridae > Balaenoptera > Balaenoptera musculus. The sequence goes on along the minus strand of NC_045787.1, from coordinate 11,989,936 downwards.
CAGCGCCCCTGAGGAGTGGCTGAGAGGAGGGGAGGGATGCCTTCCCATGCCTGGAGGGACCCTTGGGGGCTGGGATCAGGGGAGAGCGGGCCCAGCGTTTCCCCTGCCCAACCGGCCGGGGAAGTCTGTCTGGCTCTCAGGCCGGATCCTATGCCCTCAGAGGTCACCTCCAGGCTGGGGTGGTCCTGGGGGCATAGGAGGGAGGCTGGGGAGATGAAGAGAGGCAGGCGGGAGGGGCCCTCCGGGAATGGAGGAGCAGGACAGGAGCAGAGGGTGTTTGCTCTGCCCACCTGGGTCCGGGGAGCCTGCTGAGCTCCCAGGCCGACCCCCCACCCTCCAAAGGCCCCTGCAGGGAGCGTGGGCCCTGGGGACGAAGGAGGGAGGCCAGCAAGATCAGGAGAGGCAGCTGGGAGGGGGCTGCAGGAGCAGGAGAGGAGCGGAGGGTGTCTGCCCCACCCACCTGAGCCCAGGAAGCCTGCTGGGCTCCCAGGTGGGGAGGCACGCCTGGGCCCCTTGTATTCTGTAGAGCCTAAACCCCCCCCCACGCCCCCGCCGCCTTTTCCAGCCCTGTGGACCCTAAGCGTAGGCCCCGCCCACCAGCCAAACCTCACCCCTGCTTAGACGCCACCCTCCACAGCCAAGACCTTTTCCACCTGTTTTGCTCTTTCCTCCTCCTCTTTGTTACTACTGTAGTTCTGTTCTACATTCCGGTTGTTGTTTCATCTGTATTTTTATTTTTATTTTTTTTTCTAACATAGCTGTTATTTTCCTAGTCTAATTTTATTGTTTACTTTGTTACTATATTCCTTTTTTTTTTTTTTTTTTTGCCCCAGGTGGCTTGCAAGATCTTGGTTCACGAACCTGGGGTTGGGCCGAAGCTCCTGCGGTGGGAGCTCCAAGTCCGAACCACTGGACTAACAGAGAACCTCAGACCCCAGGGAATATTCATCGGAGTGAAGTCTCCCAGAGTTCCTCATCTCAGCACCAAGACCCAGCTCTACCCAAAAGCCTACAAACTCCAGTGTTGGAAGCCTCAGGCCAAACAACCAGTAAAACAGGAACACAATCCCACTCGTAAAAAAAAAGGAAAAAAAACATGAGATGGCAAAAAAGTATGTCACAGATGAAGGAGCAAGGTAAAAACTTATAAGACCAAATAAATGAAGAGGAAATAGGTAATATACCTGAAAAAGAATTCAGAGTAATGATAGTAAAGATGATCCAGAATCTCGGAAATAGAATGGAGGCACGGATTGAGAAAATACAAGAAAGGTTTAACAAAGATCTAGAAGAACTAAAGAACAAACAAACAGAGATGAACAACACAATAATTGAAATGAAAAATACACCAGAAGGAATCAATAACAGAATAACTGAGGCAGAAGAATGAATAAGTGAGCTGGAAAACAAAATAATGGAAATAACTGCCAAGGAGAAGAATAAAGAAAACAGAATAAAAGGAATTGAAGACAATCTCAGAGACCTCTGGGACAACACTAAACTCACCAACATTCGAATTACAGGGGTCGAAGAAGAAGAAGAGAAAAAGAAAGGGTCTGACAAAATATTTGAAGGATTATAGTTGAAAACTTCCCTAATATGGGAAAGGAAATAGTCACCCAAGTCCAGGAGGCACAGAGAGTCCCATACTGGATAAACCCTAGGAGAACACACCAAGACACCTATTAATCAAACTAACAAAAATTACATTCTAAGAAACAATATTAAAAGCAGCAAAGAAAAAACAAAAAATAACATACAAAGGAATCCCCATAAGGTTATTAGCTGATTTTTCAGCAGAAACTCTGCAAGCCATAAGAGAGTGGCAGGATATACTTAAAGTGATGAAAGACAAAAACCTACAACCAAGGTTACTCTACCTGGCAAGGATCTCACTCAGATTCGACGGAGAAATCAAAAGGTTTTCATACAAGCAAAAGCTAAGAGAATTCAGCACCACCAAACCAGCTTTACAACAAATGCTAAAGAAACTTCTCTAGGTGGGAAACACAAGAGAAGAAAAAGACCCACAAAAACAAACCCAAAACAATTAAGAAAATGGTAAGAGGAACATACATATCGATAATAACCTTGAATGTAAATGGATTAAATGCCCCAAGCAAAAGACACAGACTGGCTGAATGGATACAAAAACAAGACCCATATATATGTTGTCTACAAGAGACCCACATACAGACTGAAAGTGAAGGGATGAAAAAAGATATTCCATGCAAATGGAAATCAAAGGACAGCTGGAGTAGCAATACTCATATCAGATAAAATAGACTTTAAAATAAAGACTATTATAAGAGATAAGGAGGAACACTACATAACGATCAAGGGATCAATCCAAGAAGAAGATATAACAATTATAAATGTTTATGCAGCCAACACAGGAGCACCTCACTACTTAAGGCAAATGCTAGCAACCATGAAAGGGAAAATCGACAGTAACACGATAATAGTAGGGGGCTTTAATACCCCACTTACACCAATGGACAGATCATCCAAAATGAAAACAAATAAGGAAACACAAGCTTTAAATGACACAACAGCCCAGATAAAATTTAATTGATATTTAGAACATTCCACCTGAAAGTGGCAGAATACACTTTCTTCTCAAGTGCACATGGAACATTCTCCAGGATACATCACATCTTGAGTCACAAATCAAGCCTTGGAAAATTTAAGAAAATTGAAATCGTATCAAGTATCTTTTCTGACCACAACGTTATGAGACTGGAAATCAATTACAGGAAAAAAACTGTAAAAACCACAAATACGTGGAGGCTAAACAGTGCACTACTAAGTAACCAAGAAATCACTGAAGAAATCAAAGAAGAAATAAAAAAATACATAGAAACAAATGACAACGAAAACCCGAAGAGCCAAAACCTATGGAATGCAGCAAAAGCAGTTCTAACAGGGAAGTTTACAGCAATTCAATCTCACCTCAAGAAACAAGAAAAATCTCAAATAAACAATCTAACACTACACGTAAAACAACTAGAGAAAGAAGAACAAAGAAAACCCAAAGTCAGTAGAAGGAAAAAAATCATAAAGATCAGAGCAGAAATAAATGAAATAGAAATGAAGAAATCAATGGCAAAGATCAATAAAACTAAAAGCTGGTTCTTTGAGAAGATAAACAAAATTGATAAACCCTTAGCCAGACTCATCAAGAAAAAAAGGGAGAGGACCCAAATCAATAAAATTAGAAATGAAAAAGAAGTCACAACTGACACCGCAGAAATACAAAGGGTTATAAGAGACTACTACAAACTATATGCCAATAAAATGGACAACCACAAAGAAATGGACAAATTCTTGAAAAGGTGAAATTTTCCAAGACTGAACCAGGAAGAATTAGAAAATATAAACAGACTTATCACAAGTAATGAAATTGAAACCGTAATTAAAATCTTCCAACAAACAAAAGTCCAGGACCAGATGGCTTCACAGGCGAATTCGATCAAACATTTAGAAAAAAGAGCTAACACCCATCCTTCTCAAACTCTTGCAAAAAACTGCAGAGGGAGGAACACTACCAAATTCATTCTACAAAACCACCATCACCCTGATACCAAAACCAGAAAAATACATCACAAAAAAAGAAAATTATAGACCAGTATCACTGATGAACATAGATGCAAAACTCCTGAACAAAATACTAGCAAACAGAATCCAACAACATATTAAAAGGATCATACACCATGATCAAGTGGGATTTATGCCAGGGATGCAAGGATTCTTCAATATACACAAATCGATCAATGTGATACACCATATTAACAAATTAAGGAATAAAAACCATATGATCATCTCAACAGATGCAAAAAAAGCTTTTGACAAAAGTCAACACCCATTTATGATAAAAACCCTCCAGAAAATGGACATAGAGGAAACCTACTACTCGAACCTAATAAAGGCCATATGTGACAAACCCACAGCAAACATCATACTCAATGATAAAAAACTGAAAGCTTTTCCACTAAGATTAGGAATAAGACAAGGATGTCCACTCTCGCCACTCTTATTCAACATGTTTTGGAAGTCCTAGCCATGGCAATCAGAGAAGAAAAAGAAATAAAAGGAATACAAATTGGAAAAGAATAAGTAAAACTGTCACTGTTTGCAGATGACATGATACTATACATAGAAAATGCTAATGATGCCACCAGGAAACTACTAGAAGTAATCAGTGAATTTGGTAAGGCTGCAGGATAGAAAATTAATGCACAGAAATCTCTGGCATTCCTATACACCAACAATGAAAAATCAGAAAGAGAAATTAAGGAAACACTCCCATTTACCACTGAAATAAAAAGAATAAAATACCTAGGAATAAACCTGCCTAAGGAGGTGAAAGACTTGCACTCAGAAAACTACAAAACACTGATGAAAGAAATCAAAGATGACATAAACAGATGGAAAAATATACCATGTTCTTGGATTGGAAGAACCAATATTGTGAAAATGACTATACTATCCAAAGCAATCTACAGATTCGATGCAATCCCTATCAAACTACCAAAGGCATTCTTCACAGAATCAGAACAAAAAATTTTACAATTCGTATGGAAACACAAAAGACCCCAAATAGAAGCAATCTTGAGAAAGAAAAACGGAGTTGGAGGAATCAGGTTCCCTGACTTCAAACTATACTACAAAGCTACAGTAATCAAGACAGTATGGTACTGGCACAAAAACAGAAATATAGATCAATGGTACAGGATAGAAAGGCCAGAGATAAACCCATGCACATATGGTCACCTAATTTATGACAAAAGAGGCAAGAACATACAATGGAGAAAAGACAACCTCTTCAATAAGTGGTGCTGGGAAAACTGGACAGCTACATGTAAAAGGATGAAATTAGAACACTACCTAACACCACACAAAAAAATAAACTCCAAATGGATTAAAGACCTAAATGTAAGCCCAGACACTATAAAACTCTTGGAGGAAAACCTAGGAAAAACAGTCTTTGACGTAAACCACAGCAAGATCTTTTTGACCCACCTCCTAGAGAAATGGAAATAAAAACAAAAATAAACAAACGGGACCTAATTAAACTTCAAAGCTTTTGCACAGCAAAGGAAAACATAAACAAGATGAACAGACAACCCTCAGAATGGGAGAAAATATTTGCAAATGAAACAACAGACAAAGGATTAATCTCCAAAATATACAAACAGCTCATGGAGCTCATTATCAAAAAAACAAACAATTCAATTAAAAAATGGGCGGAAGACCTAAATAGACATTTCACCAAAGAAGACATACAGATGGCCAAGAGGCACATGAAAAGATGCTCGACATCACTAATTATTAGAGAAATGCAAATCAAAAGTACAATGAGGTATCACCTCACATCGGTCAGAATGGCCATTATCAAAAAATCTAGAAACAATAAATGCTGGAGAGGGTATGGAGAAAAGGGAACCCTCTTGCACTGCTGGTGGGAATGTAAATTGATACAGCCACTATGGAGAACAGTATGGAGGTTCCTTAAAACACTAAAAATAGAACTACCATATGACCCAGCAATCCCACTACTGGGCATATACCCTGAGAAAACCATAATTCAAAAACACTCATGTACGACAATGTTCATCGCAACACTATTTACAACAGCCAGGACATGGAAGCAACCTAGATGTCCAGCAACGGATGAACGGATAAAGAAGATGTGGCCCATATATACAGTGGAATATTACTCAGCTATACAAAGGAACGAAATTGAGTTATTTGTAGTGAGGTGGATAGAGTCTGTCATACAGAGTGAAGTAAGTCAGAAGGAGAAAAACAAATACCGTATGCTAACACATTTATATGGAATCTAAAAAAAAAAAAGGTTCTGAAAAACCTAAGGGCAGGACAGAAATAAAGACGCAGACGTAGAGAATGGACTTGAGGACATGGTGGGAAGGAGGGGGAAGCTGGGACGAAGTGAGAGTAGCATCGACATATATACACTACCAAATGTAAAATAGCTAGAGGGAAGCAGCCGCATAGCACAGGGAGATCAGCTCGAGATCATTTCGGTGCTTTGTGATGACCTAGAGGGGTGGGATAGGGAGGGTGGGAGGGAGGCTCAAGAGGGAGGGGATATGGGGATATATGTATACATATAGCTGATTCACTTTGTTGTACAACAGAAACTAACACAGTGTTGTGATGCAATTGTACTCCAATAAAGATCTATGAAAAAAAAATCATTAGAAGCCCACTCGATAGGTTACACATAGCTGCTGTGCCTCAGTTTTTCAACTAACCTACTCTGCTTTGACAACTTTATCTGTTTCTGAATGTTATCAGAAATACATCTGAAACACATGGTGACACATCTGATGTCTGAGGACACGAACAGGAGCAAGCTAGGTCCTGTCCTTTAGATGTTTACTGACCAGTGGAGGACAGAGAGCCTGGAACAGGATTAGAAACCTAGGAGGAGCAATTCCCTCCCGCTAAGTAAGGACGTCTCAAAAATAAATAAATAAATAAATAAATTTTTAAAAGTAGTGTTTGTAACTTGTTTGTTTTAAGGCTGAATTCCAAATGCAACCTATGGTTAAGTTGGAAGTTTTCTTCCTGATCCTTCTATTTAGCGTAACAAGATTTGATGACTCAACAGGTGTGCTACAGCCCCGCGGGAGAAACGCCAGCCCGACTCTGGTCACAGATAATGGGACCTGTATCGAGATTACACCAGGAGGGCAGCCAAAGCCTTTAGGACTCATGGCTTTTAAGGTTAAAGCAACTTTTTCATTCATGTTAACTCAGGTACTGCTGTCCTGCCTTACCCTCATTTCCAAGCAGGGAAAAGAAATTCTAATAAATAGGTCCCTATTATTAGCCTTCCTACTGAATTCCTAATAAGAAATTTAAGAAACTACAAAGGAAGCTGAGAAAACTAATGCAAAAAAAAAAAAAAAAAATTCATTTCAATTCTCTAACCACCTCTCTCCTGCCACCTCCTTCACATCAAATTCCCTTCTGCATACCAACAAAAGTATGTTTTTTAAATTCTTGTTAAAATATGTTTATTCAGCCAAATAATTTCAGATATACTGATGGGAAAACAAATTTTGACATAAAAATGGATTTAATGTGGATCGACTCTCTCACTTGGGATTCTTATGCATATTCATTGATAATGAGAAAAAGATGCAATTCCCCAGGTACAGAGGACCAAAGTGCCAGCGAGGGGCTCAACCCTCCGGGAGGGGCCGCAGGGAAGCTTGCTCAGAGGGAATCACTGCTGGAGACCCCGTGAACTTGAGGAGGTACCAGCCCACGTGTAGCGGCATCTCCCCTTGATTCACTCTGAGCTCAGTAAGTGGGTGCCAGCACCGGCTCAGAAGTGCTCCGGCACGGCTGCGACCCTCACAAAACGGGAAGAAGTTCCAGCTGCGTGACCATAAAACTCATCATCCCACCTGGGAAACTGCTGCCATGTAAGGGGCTGAGAAGACAGGTGTCCTGGGCCTGCACTGGGGCCGTGCAACCGTGAGTCATGGGGCCTCTTCCTGCTTGCTGTGGGGTCCACAATAAATAACTGAGGGAGGGGTGGGGGGAGGCAAGCTCTCCCGAAAGATGACTTCCTTAGACGTGCCCGGCAGTACCCCATCTGAGCGGGCTGAGACTCAAAGCTGTAGGCCATGCAGGCTGGGCAATCTGTTTTCCTTTCTCCAAGCCTCTAACTGCTAAGTCCCTGACAGCGAGGAAGCAAGTCGGTATCTCTCTACTGGGAAGCCCAGAGAACATGTTTTCACAATTAATAAAGAAATGCAAATGGACGTATAGAAAGGCACAGAGCAACGCAGCAAGGACAGTTAAATGAAGGGGTGCGTACTCACTCACTCCCCAGCCCGCACCTGCAGGACCTGCCCAGGACTGCACCGAGACCTCAGCACACCTGCTGCCCAGGTGCTCAGGACCAGCACAGGGTTACAGACAACTTCCTTCCAAGGTAGAGATGGCGCAGACCCGAGAGGTGCGGAGGGGCGTTCAGGAGGAGGGTATAAAAGCTACCCTTCACCACCCCTCTCCTCCGCGTTACACTGATGGATATCACCTGAAAGCCACGGTGCCACGACTCAACACGGAACATTCTGTCGAGGGACTAATGTGTTTAGTGAGGAGTCGGGGCTGGAACCTGGCTGCCCGGTCTGCACTTCCCAGCAGGGAGAGCACGGAGGTCACTGAGCCTTTCTGCACCCGTGACTCCTCATCTGTGAAATGGGTCAGATGAGGATCCCAACGATACCACTCACAGGACTAACAGCACCGAGAACGTTAACTACTATTACCACTGACCTCTGAGAAAGCAGCTCATTCTCAGACATACGCATTTGCTAAGTGCTTTTAAGTAAATGGGTTTGGGGAAATTTTGCCCATTTACCTGAAATTACTGCATTCTATAAGGAGATGCATCACCTGCAGTTATTGTCAAAAGCCACACACAAACAAAAAAACTGTTGATTTTTTTAAATCAACAATTAAGTTTGGCAATTTCCTTCTCCTGGGACTGACTATAAATAATTTAAGGAACTATAAGGCAGTTCAAAAGTCAGAATAGGGCTTCCCTGGTGGCGCAGTGGTTGAGAGTCTGCCTGCCGGTGCAGGGGACACGGGTTCGAGCCCTGGTCTGGGAGGATCCCGCATGCCGCGGAGCAGCTGGGCCCGTGAGCCACAATTGCTGAGCCTGCGCGTCTGGAGCCTGTGCTCCGCAACGAGAGAGGCCGCGATGGTGAGGGGCCCGTGCACCGCGATGAGGAGTGGTCCCCACTTGCCGCAGCTGGAGAAAGCCCTCGCGCAGAAACGAAGACTCAACACAGTCATAAATAAATAAATTAAAAAAAAGAACGTGAATTTCTAAAAAAAAAAAAAAAAAAAAGTCAGAATATTCTTCCGCCTAAGAGGCTGCAGCTTATCCTGACCCCTTGGTCACACTCCCCCAACCCAGGGGCACCCCGCTTGCACCTGAGCCTTCTCAGGGTCCTGCTCAGCCTGTCCTATCTGTAGAAAGGGGCAAATCAGAATATAATAAGAAATAAAAACAGATGAGCCCAGAAGTCACATGAAATGAACAAATTTTGGGGGGAGCTATCACCTCCTCTAACTAAAATGGTGACAATAAACACTTCAATAACTAAAAAAGCGCTCCCTTTCCAACATCTTTCCACTTCACATCCCTCTGTTGTCAGAAGCCTCTCCACTGGAGTAAGAATCCAGTCGCTCTCTTCCCCTGCGGAGCTACCTGGCTCAGGCCCGAGGCCAGAAGGTACAGACCACGCTCCAACCTCATCTTCCACCCTCGGTCTCTCTTTTTAATACAAGGTCATCTCTCGTTTTAATAGATGATCAAGAAAAAACAGGATTTTCCCACTCTGCCCGATGATATGCACTGAAATGAACAGCTAACTTTAGTGCACCCAAAAGATGCTGGCCTTCCTGTGTCCACTGGCCGAGGCTGCCACCCCCTCGGCCCACGCTGGTGAAGGCAAACTCATTCGAAAACCCACACTAAGTTTCCCTTCTTCATTCTTTGCACAAGCAAGCCCAGACGGCTCTATGGAAGCTCACAGCATGACATCAGTCAACTCTCCAATGGTACCACCTTGAAACCTCAAAACAAGAGGAGCCGGGGGTGCTATTATAGGAGATAACTTCCAAGAGCCCTGATGGCTTTAAATATTCAATTATTCACTGTACGGTAAAACAAAAAGGGTTTTTAATCAATTTTTCTAATTCTTTCAGCTACTAGAATGAAAAGCCCAGGCAAAAATAGGCCCCAGACTTAGAAGAGAATGTCAGGCTGGTCTGTATGAAGGTGTGTATGTGTGTTACATGTACATATTTGAAACCACCATCCTGTTTAGGAACCAGAACCCTGTCAATTCCTTAGAAGCCTTCCCCATGCCCTGGCCTGATGGTACCACCTCCTGGCTCCAGACATACCACTATGCTGGCTTTTAGGACAAACATTCCCTTGCTTTTCTTTAGAGTTTTGCCGTTTATGAATCTACTGCTACATGATATATTGCTTCTTTTACTTGTCTTTGGACTTCATATGAAAGTAATCATACTACACGCACACTCTTGTGACTTAATCCAGTTTGGATGGTTCATCTGCATTAATCTGCACACTGAGCTTTGTTTAATGCTCCATTCTGTGACTATACCATGAACTTATTCCTGCACTCTTGTTCATGGACGTTTGCTTTGTCTCCCATTTCTGCTATTATAAATGATGCTGCCTGAACTGCCGTGTCCACGTATCCCAGAACACACTTTCAGAGCATCTCCGGGCAGAGGGACCGGCTAGGGGAGAAACTGCTGGGTCAGAGTTTATGAGGTGATGCCAAATGTTTTCCCAAATGGCTGGATTCCACATCTTCTCTAAAGCGTCTACTGTCTGTCAGATGAGCCTGCATATTTTTTTAAGGATGCAACCATTTGGTACCTTTTACCAAAATGAGTTGAACAAGGATACAAAAACAAGCATGTTACTGGACAAGAGATTAGTTTGAAATTATTTTTAGGTTCTAACCTCTCTGAGCTAACAGAAAACTCGATTTTTACACTTTGTCCTGAAAGTTTGAGACCGCAAGAACAGGATACCCCAGATGTTTCCCTTTCTATTTCTATCTCAACTGAATTCCCCTAATAGTTCCTCCTATTTAAGATTCCTTAAGAATAACTGCCAAAAAGGAACTGCTGCGGAGACCTGCACAGAAACTCGGTCTCTAACCGCCAAACAGCCTGTGTTCCAAAACTCAGTTAGCGAGTCCGCCGTTACTGGATTTCAGGAATGGATTTTCCCACAGCAATAATGCCATAGGTTGGTCTTAGGGTCTCAGGGGTTCCAACAGAAGCCTATTTAATACACACAATAACCCATCTGTGCTACTGGCGTAGGCTGGAGCAGAACTGGGGAGGAGGAGTGGAGGCCAAAAGCACAGACCTCCCTGCCTCTCCCAGGGAGGATGGGGCCAAAGGCACAAAGGGGTCCTCGCCTTCCTGCCCTCCCACCTGCCAGGTCCTCCTCCCCAGGCTCCTCTTGTGGGCCTTCTGCTGGACTGCACGGCCGGGACCAGCCTACCAGACCTCTAACACAGCAAGCAGATCTCAAAGGCTTGGTTGCAAGACCCCTCTGCACGCTTAAGAACCACTGCGGGTCTCAAAGAGCTTTGGTTTCTGTGGGTCTGCCTGTCACAGCCCAGCCGCATAATATCTAGGTACCTAATACCTATGTTAAAACCTAAAACTGAGAAAAAATTTTAAAGATTAATTTCTTGGAAAGTAATGATAGGGACTTCCCTGGCGGTCCAGTGGTTAAGACTCTGCGCTCCCACTGCAGGGGGCATGGGCTTCAATCCCTGGTCGTCGGGATAAGATCCCACATGCCACACAGCACAGCCAAAAAATATACATATATATATATATTAATAAAAAAAAGGAAAATAATGATAATAAATCTATTACATGTTAAAATAAGTAAGACTTTCTATTTAAAAATCTGTATTTCCAAAAAATACCAGAAAGAAGGCTGGCATTGTTTTACACTTTTGAGACTGGCTTTAATGTATGCTTGGTAGAACATCTAGATTCTCACATCTGCCTCTGCCTTTAATCTGCTGTGATGTTAGGTGCCAGGCAGCCACTGGGAAACATCACTATACACTTTGGAAAGAATGAGAGTAAGGAAAAGCTCAGACTCTATTAGCCTACTGTGGAAACAGCTTTAACTCACAGATCCCCTGAAAAGTCCTTGAGGAGCCCATGGGATCCTGGAAGCGCCCTGTGAGATCCACTGCCCTAAAGCAATGTTCTTCAAATGCTTTTGCTCAAGAATTCCATCACCAAAGAATTTTACTACATGTCCCCAATTATGTTTAAGTGTACTATTGTACTAGTCTATTGTATACCCCCAAATAGATATTTGAAAATAATAAGCTATACATAACTATCTTTCAAAAGCTTTTGCTATTTTCTTCCCACACTCAGGAGATCCTGATGCACACACACCCTGTGGTGAACAAAGAGCTCCCGTTCGCCCTGGAATCAGCACTTCCTTTTCTTCAGCCAAGTTCCTCTTAACTACCGCTAGGCAGTGATCTGACCGGGATAATCTGCATCAGGGACTAAAAATCATGCTGATACAGAGGGTGCTTCCGTGAGCAAACTTCCCTGAAGTTACATGGCTACCTGTAACTTCAGGCCAGGCTCCTCCACTGGGTGAAATGGTGGCGGTGTGCACAGCTGGACCCCGAGTCCAGGAGCCCCGAGTGTGCAGGCCAGGCCCGCCTGGAGTCTGCCTGGGGGCCGGCCGCCCTCCGCTGGGCCTCCTCCCCTCCCCACGAGCTTGGCAGAAGTGGGGAAGGCTGCACACCTGCCGAGAGGCAGGACCTCGTCCCTCCGCTCTCCTGGCAGGACGGCAAGAACCGCGCCTTCTGGTTCACAAACAAAATAAAATAAAACCTATGCTGGGTTCACACACAGGCAGCCCAGTCTAAGGGGCGTACTTCAGATCTGGAAAGGTCGGTTTTAAGGAACGTTCAAGCAATGGCTTAATCATTTCCTGGGGGGTACTTCCCTGGTGGTCCAGTGGCTTAAGATTCCGTGCTCCCACTGCAGGGGGCCTGGGTTTGATCCCTGGTCGGGGAACAAGATCCCACATGCCGCAACTAAGAGTTCGCATGCCCCAACTAAAGATCCCGCATGCCGCAACTATAAGACCCGGAGCAGCCAAATAAATAAATAAATATTTTTTAAAAATCGTTCCCTGGGCTCTTCTGTCATCTTTTGTCCCTTCTTCCGGAGGTGGCAACAGAGAGCACAGGTGTCCTTTGGACCAGGCCCCGCATCAAGAACAGACGTGAGTCCCTCAGTGACGCAGGTGAGGCCACCTGAGGAAGCGAGGTCAGCCTCTCGGAGCTCGCCTGCCACTCTGGCATCCTGTGCAGGACAATGACAGGCCTGGCCCTCAGCGGGTGCAGAGCAGCACATATGCTTAAGTCAAGGAGGGGAAGCGGGGCCTGAGGGCGGGTGGTGTGGAGAGAGGCCAGGCTCTGGGTCAGGCCGGTGGGACGGACAGTGAGGAAGGGCTGGAGGAAGAGCGATCGTGAAGGAAAAGCAATCGGATCTGTCGACAGACGAGAAGGAGGAGCCACGGCCCACTGAGCCTTGCGCAAAAGATGCTGAATTTTTAATGAGACGAAATCCTGAACAAGACACAAAACTACCACCACTGAGTATACAGTGAGAAAGTGACCTTTTCCTTTGTAAATAAGTACGAACAAAGCCAAACTGGTATTTTTATTTCAATGTCTTATTTTGCAGGATCTGGTTAAGGCTACAATCACAACAGCTTGGGAAGAACATCTCTTAAAGGTTGGCTCCTTCAGAATCTCGTGCTTATTAGGCTTTACTGTCATCTCACAGGCCGGTCACCCCCATAAATGAAACCATTTACTAGGTGACCAGACAGTGGTGATAAGCTGCCAGCCGCTGGGGCACCTGAGCTGCCATGACTGTTGTCCCCCAACCCCTACCCCTGGTCTCCTCAAATCCTAGACCTCGGCTCACCCTTTCACCAGGCAGTCGCCTCTTATTTCGCCAAGAAGAGCAAGGTTTTAAGATACAAGCTCACGTTTCTTCCCTTCCACATCCAAATGCCTCTACTGCTAACTTCTCTCCCTTCTGATTTTAGAGAAGAAACAGGCACAGTCTTTTCTCGAATAATCTCTCCCTGATCCCAGGGCTTCTGTCGGCACCTGCTTCATCATCCATTAATTAGGCCTCCCCGACCCCTCTGCTTCCCTGTGCAGATGGATTCCAGGCCCCAGCCATCCACTGCAGGGACAGTCCCCACCTCCCAGGGACACTGTGGGGGTCCGGTGAGGTGAGGCACGTAAAGCACCAAAAACTGCCCGGCAATGGTGCTCTGCAAACGTCAGCTCGATAAATAAGAAGACAGGACAGCCCAGCTCCCCACTCCCCAGTCCTGAACTACACCACCAGGGAAAGAAAGCCAGGCCATCCCGGCCTGTGGCGCAGCAAGGCCACACGGTGGCCAGTGGCCGTGCAGAGGGGGAAACGGTGTGCGCGCCTCTCCAGCTCCCACCTACTCAGGCTCCTAATTCTCCAAATAAGGCACTTGCAGAATCTGGGATTAAGGTGCTCTGTTACCTTATTATGTGCAGCCCATAAATGCTGATCAAAATCAGTACTGGGGCTTCCCTGGTGGCGCAGCGGTTGAGAATCTGCCTGCCAATGCAGGGGACACGGGTTTGAGCCCTGGTCTGGGAAGATCCCACATGCCACGGAGCAACCGGGCCCGTGAGCCACAGTTACTGAGCCTGCGCGTCTGGAGCCTGTGCTCTGCAGCAAGAGAGGCCGCGATAGTGAGAGGCCCACGCAACACGATGAGGAGAGGCCCCCGCCTGCCACAACTAGAGAAAGCCCTCGCACAGAAACAAAGACCCAGCACAGCCATAAATAAATAAATAAATAAAATTAAGAAGTGTTGTAAGAAAGTTTTAATTAAAAAAAAAAAATTCCGATTGCTAGGCAACATTCTAGACCAATTTAAAAAATAATAATAATAATATTTCAGTCATTAAGAAATATTCACATTTAAAAAAAAAAAAATCAGTACTGACACAGCTTTAACAATAAGGTCCCCAGAGGCGTGAGGGTCCCCAAATCAAGGACATCTTATAGTTGCTGAAGTATTTCAGGTAGCTGCACCTAACCACCAAAATCACATCACCCAGAACGCCAGGCCCAAAGAAGCAAAGCTGTCCTGGGGTCACTATGCCCCAGTGGCCAGGGGCTCACACTCCCACAGACTCGTCACAACTGGCAAGAGTACCACCAGGGCGGCGTGAGGAGAAGGAAAGCTCTGAACCTAATCTTTCCTTCAGGGAAAAAATAAGCAGAGATGAAATGCAAGGTGCCCCACAGCCCGTCTCCGTCTTCTGTGCGGCAAAGCTCCCCACCCCTGCCACCGGCTGCAGTTTCCTCTGTAATTGTGTTTCCGAAGTTGTTAGCAGAACCTAATGAGCACATGCAGGGAAAGTGCTTAACCCAGAGCTGAACAAACAAGGGCGCAGTCCACGGCAGCGGTCACTGCCCTAAATCAACAGGATGAAGTGACGCCCACGGAGGAAGGGCAACCGAAAGGCAGCACACGTGGGAGGATGCGTTCAGTTGGAAAGGACGCGCTTCCATGTACATGAGGCTGCTCGCAGCACGGCCTCTGGGCTGCACAGGCTCAGGTGAGCTGCTGTCAGAGCTCAGGAGAAAGCAGTGGAAGGAAGGGGAAGCCTGAGCTTTGTGCATTTCACCCTCCTAATAAACAGGCAAGTGGTTGCTAATGGCAACAGAGTCCCCTCCCCCAACCTTAAATGCATGCACACAGCCGGCTCCGCTCTCTACAACATGCTACTCTGGTCATTTTTCTGCAATAAAGTCACCCACGCTATCCAGGTACGCGAAGGCACACGCATGTATACACAGGTGAAGGCCAGCCTTGGCGAGAGGAACAAGACACTGAGAGAGGAAGGCAATTTGATTTCAAACGCACAGCCGTCTGGGCAGCGCAGAGGTGTCCGCGTGAAGACAGTGACGGCATGCTGCCCACGTGGCCGGCAGTGAAAAAGATTACATCATCCCCTTTGTGCAAAGATGAACTGCGGGAGAAGCACCGCTCGCTAGTTTAAGCAGCACACAGAGCTGGGCTAGAGGAGGCTGCAGTTTCCGTTGGCAAAAATCTCCCTTCTTTCTCCTTTGTGTCAAAAATAAAACATGCCCCCAAGATGATAAAAATCAAGCAGCTTAGATTCACCAACAAATTCATATTTATCACTTCTCTGTGCCTTCTGGAGCACACTGTGTCTTAACAGGGTAATTCCTAAAATTGGAAAGGGAAAAAAATAGTTTTTTTTAAATTAGGTAAGAAATCGGCAAAACATTTGTTCTTATTCCAGATCGGCTTCAGCTCCCCATCCCGGGCAAAGTGGCGTATTTACCGATTCATACCCGGTCTCGGCGTTCTCGCCGTAAGATGGAGCTGCTCTGGGTGTCACAAAGCCAAGCCCGTCCGTGCACATCCCCCAACAAGCCCCCAGGCAGGTTGTCACCAGGTCCAGAACCGCTCTGCTCATTTTTAAACGATTCTGTTAAACGGACAGGCCAGGAGTCAGCTCAGAATGACGTTACCGAGAACCCTGCTCACAAAATGCGTCCTGTGAGCAAACAAGCCTGCCCTTTACGGTCGCACTAATCTCACCCCTCCGGCCCTGGCGACAAAGTATCTGTGCCGAGAGGTCTGTCCAGCTGCTTGACCTCGACACATGCAAATTAAACACACAAAGGGCCAAATGAAGCCTGAACCACAGGACACATTTTCATCAGTAATCTCCTCGTCTAAAGCCCAGAGAGTTCAGCTGTTTTTCAAGCCGAAGTAATGAGGAGGGTGCCCGCCTCACCCCCTCCCTTTGTAAGCTGGCCTCAGCTGGAAGTGATGGGCGCAGGAAACAGGAAAGTCTAACCAATGTCTGACTGTCATGAGCTTCAGAACGACAGCATCTTTCACCCAGCGTTTAGGATGGCTCTAGAGCCCAGATATCAATAAATCACAAATAATTGTCAACCTCTCCACTTCCAATCTGCTTTACCATCAAGGCTCCCTTATACGTTCCCACTGCTTTCTTCAATGGAGAAGCCACGTGTCTGCCTCTGAGAAACAACACACAGGTCAACTACCTACAGCCAGCCTGCCCCTCTGTGGACCTCGAGGTTATGAGTAGGTCCAGGCCGTCCTGACTAGTCCCCACCTGGGGACTGCGTCTTGCTCACCTGTGTTGAGCCTAGCACCTGTGCGAGGCACTTGGCAGATTTTTCAGGGGGCTCAGAGTAGCGGGAGAGATCATCACCTTCAGAGGTGATGATCACTCAGGCTTGGAATCAAACCCCCAAAGTACCATCTGCAAGTTAATATAAACTTCTTAGAGCACTAGGGTTACCTTCTATCCAACGGGGGTAAGAATTTCTCATGTGCAGACGTGCGCAGAGCATTAAAGGAAAAGTCAGCACAGTATTGAGCACCAAGAGTGTCCAGCCAGTGTCAGCTCTGATGACGCTCATCTGTTCCAAATCAGAGCTTAAAACGGCAGTTCCTGACCACGAAGAAGACTGGAGGAGAGGTGCCCAGTGGTCCGGGCAGCCACCCATCCTGGGCAGCGCTAACGAGGGGCTCACCCTCAAGGGGCGGAGGCACAGCACAAGCTCCCTCTGTTCAGGCAGGACCTGGGGCTCCTCTGTCGGCCCCTACAGCACAGCACGGGGTGCAAGGACACTGCCTGGGGCCCTGGCTCCAACATCTCCCCTATAGTCAATCTACCATTAACATAAAACTAACTGTCAAAGTAATGAATGGTTCAAATCAACGTATTTTACTTTCCTAATCTACTCAATGTCACTTAGAAGTGGCCGTCAATGCTACTAAAATACATTCAACACACTTCAACAGCAGCTGTCTTAACAAAAGGGTATGACACAGGATTTCAGTTACCTAAAGCCTAAGGAAGGACATTCTATTTCTTTCTAATTAAAGGGGTGGTGGGGAGGCTATAACATAAATGCATGATTCCTTCAAAATCTCCTTGATCATCTTAACTTGATGCACTTATTACCGACTTCTAACCCTATGATTTCCTAATACGCTACAAAGTAGAAGATGCATTTAAATTTCCCACACTCAAAAGTTAAAACCAAGCAAGACAAAAAGGCAGCAAGTAGTCCATCTTTTTTACTAAGACGTCTAAGTCTACAGAGTCTAACTCATGAACTTTCGTATGCTCTCTCAGCAGAGACTATCAAGTCTTCAAACAAAATCAAGATTCATTTTAATTAATACAATGAAAACGCCTACATTACAAATCTACACGGCATATGTGTGTGTATGCATGTGTGTCCTATAAGAAAACTACCACAGGGCTTCCCTGGTGGCGCAGTGGTTGAGAATCTGCCTGCCAATGCAGGGGACACGGGTTCGAGCCCTGGTCTGGGAAGATCCCACATGCCGCGGAGCAACTAGGCCCGTGAGCCACAATTACTGAGCCTGCGCGTCTGGAGCCTGTGCTCCGCAACAAGAGAGGCCACGATAGTCAGAGGCCCGCGCACCGCGATGAAGAGTGGCCCCCACTTGCCGCAACTAGAGAAAGCCCTCGTACAGAAACGAAGACCCAACACAGCCATAAATAAATAAATAAAATTAAAAAAAAAAAAAAAGAAACCTACCACAAAATTCAGTGCACTTTCCGAAACAAGGTTCAAATGATTAAGAATTTCTTCAATGTAACTTCAATTTCTGAGTTAAACTATAAGAATGAATTCCTTTAAAGACTTATTTTTTTTACTGTAACGGGATACACAAATTAGCAAAACTGTTCATGTAAAGCTGTGTATCACTACATTTGTAAATAAATTGCACATTGTTAAATTTTTCCATAATTCAGACTGATCTTCCCTATAATTCTGAGGTTTATACCCATACATCAAAACAAGGGATTACAGCAGCAAAGTCCAAATCCCCAACGGTGACAGTAACAGGACATTCCCATTGTCGTGAACTTGGCTCAGGCCTGAAGCCAAGGGCAGAAGGGGGAAGTGCCCATGCATTCCGACGCCAGGCCGAAGGCGCACCTCTGGGGGGTTTCCTGGCGCCAGCCCCCTGCTCAGCAGGCTGAGGTGGGGGAGGAGAGAGGGCAGCAGACCCTGCAGCCCGCGCCTTTCAGTTTGGGGGGACACACATCCTGCTGCTGTGGGCAGAGGGACCAAGGAGAGGCCAGGAGTGGCGTGAGGTCTCAGCAGAGGGGGACGGAGCAGGGCGCGCCTCCAGGGGAGACTCTGGAGGGGAGCTGTGAAAGGTCACCTGGAGTGTGCCTCGCCAGCACTTAGGGACATTCTCGGAGGCTGGGAGGGAATGTCTCTGACGAAAAGAGAGACAGATGCAAAGACAAAATCAAGGTGATAGTAACAGCCAACAGATGTCACCCTTTTCCTTCCCCCGTCCCCAGCTGTCACGTGGAGGGGAGTGTTGGGGATGAGTGGAGGGGGGTCGGGAGAGACGAGAGCTGAAGAATAAACCAACAGCCCCTTCCCTTTGGCTGCTCTGCAGAAACGGGAGGTGGGGGGCTGAACTGGGGAAGATGAGTTTGGAGTTGGATGAAAGAGTGATGCTTTGGGTTAAACTGGTCTGGGCCCTTAATACCCAGAGCACCCCCATCCTAAAACCCAGAAGAGGACTGACAGCGACGGGCCTACCTGAGAAGCTAGCAAGAGGTGGAGGCAAGTGAGGCGAAGCCAGCCCGTCCCTGTTGTTCCATCCCATGTCCCGACAGCTCAGTTAAAGTGGCAATGAGATTTTATGGACAGACTTGCTATTTTAAAATACTGACAAAGGACTTCCCTGGTGGCACAGTGGATAAGAATCCGCCTGCCAGTGCAGGGGACACGGGTTGGATCCCTGATCCGGGAAGATCCCACATGCCGCGGAGCAACAAAGCCCATGCGCCACAACTACTGAGCCCGTGAGCCACAACTATGGAGCCCGTGCACCACAACTACTGGGCCTGTGCTCTACAGCCCACGAGCCACAACTACTGAGCCCGTGCGCCACAACTACTGAGACGGCGTGCGTAGAGCCCTGCTCCGCAACAAGAGAAGCCACCGCAATGAGAAGCCCATGCACCCACCACAACGGAAAAAAAAAGAAGAGCTGATTCCATAGGCTGTATCATTTAATTAGAATGGGAATCATCTGGCAAGTTGGGCTTCAGGAGGTCAAAGCCCTGGCTGGCAGCGGTGACAAGGAAAGCACAGGCCGGCAGTCATCCTGGGTCCTGGAGCACCAGGCAACCCCCAGCCCCGCACACCCTTTGCCCACTTGCTCTTCTCAATGGCCTCTGTGTGCACAGGCGGAGACGGCCTTACAATCGGCTCCGGGCGCACAAACGGTCTGTTGCAAAGGCCGCAGATCCACACAGGGAAGCTCTTCTACTCCGAGGCATCGCCCGTTCATTCCAGTAGAACTGTTCCCAGCCTGGGCCAACACACACCATCGTTACACAACGACAAGCACAGCTCTTAAGAAAACACAATTTTTGTTAGCAGCTGCCTCAAAAATAATCTAAGCCCTTCTTTTCTTAATTCAAAAGTGGAGGGCGGGGCGTAGGGACTGCAGCACTCCCCCGAATCAGAAACTTCGTTGTTGCAGGAAAAGGCTGAACCATTTGAAACCGTGCACTGTTCTGGCTGAAACAAGAAGCATCAGCGAAAGAAGGGCTCAGATTTCTGGGGTTTACCAATGTAGTAATTATGCCAGCATTTTCAACAGGTGCAAACGAGCTTTCACAATAACCAAATTTAAACACCACGGACAAGTGGATCTACCACAGGATGGCACGTGGATGTTAAAAGTTGAGAATGGTGAACGTGGAGAACGGTTACACAGGAACAATACTAGAGACACTGTGTCGCAGCAAATGCTCTCTTGTCACTGACCCAAAAGATGCACTAGCTTCTACAAACTTTATGTCAGTAATATTTTAGTGTCTGCTACAGGGAATCTTGAACATGTAGCCCTCAACGTTAAAATACTCACCTTCAAGCTGGCACGCACATGCCCCGAACTTCATTCTCCCTGCGCTCCCAGCTCTGGTGACTGCCACCTGCTATAAGAGCTGGACCCACTCCTGACTGACCTGCCGGGGCGCACCAGGAATCGCTACTCCCTAAGCTGACGACAAGGAGCAGAGCAGAGAGCTCCCGGGCCATCGCCAAGCGTGCTGCTTCTTGCTACGTGGGCTTCAGCGAGGAGCAAATGTGGTTGGGATCCCACTGGCCCATCAGAACTTCAAATCTATTTTAATGGTCCCTGCTTATTCTTCTAATATTCTTAAAACGATAGTTCAGCGATATCACAGGGTAGGTTGATTTCTAGGCGCTGGCCTGAAAGCCTAGTCACTAAGTATCAATTCTATAGGAAAGCATATTCTAGAATACAAATAACCAATTCAGAAAAGTTGGCCATAAGTAGCTTGTGAGTATTCTACATACTACTGTGAAAACTCAACATCTCTGAGAGCCGTGAAAGAAAGCATCAATTCCCACGTCCTCTCCGACGTCAGAGACGAAACTCAGCCTTTTCTACGGCGCTGGCCCCACTTACAGCAGACACAGCTGAACCAAAGACAGAAATCCTATGCACTTCTTTCTACACCCAACGCTGTCAATTAAAAAGGCAAACACAACTTCAGGATGCATTCCCCAAACTGGCAACTTCAAACGCAAAATAATCACCCTTATGAAAAATAGGTTATATTTTTTAAGGTATTAGGATCTACTTACGTGAAAGAAACATCAAGCCCTGTGTTAAAAGTGCTCTATCCAAAGGCCTCAAAATTTTTCCACGATGTTTTAGTTTCTTTATTTTAACTAATGGACCCGAAGCATAAAATGCTAAACGAACTCCCCTCTGACAAGCGGTGAGTGAGCAGGGCGGCCGAGCAGGCCCCGTGCAGGATCTGAGGCACTCCTCCCTGGAGCAGCCCCGCTGCATAGGTGGTGACGGGGTACTAGCTAGTTTGTGGAACAGCAATGGGAAGCTCAGACAAAGCCTTTGCTATTTTTTTTTAGAAATATCCTCTGTTTGATGAATTAGGAGGCTC
This sequence comes from Balaenoptera musculus, assembly GCF_009873245.2. Taxonomy (NCBI): domain Eukaryota; kingdom Metazoa; phylum Chordata; class Mammalia; order Artiodactyla; family Balaenopteridae; genus Balaenoptera; species Balaenoptera musculus. The sequence continues at coordinate 11,968,190 of NC_045787.1, read as the reverse complement.
TAGGCTACTGGCATGCCTATACTAATCATACAAGACATAAAACTAACGAAGAATGTACACAAATAAGGGGAAAAAAATCTGCCAGCACACAAAAGACCATCAATACGGTCTCTTAAGGCACGTAATTATTTTCATGACACATGTTTTCCTTCTAAATGTATGAGAAAAGTAAACGCTGGGGAAAAAACTAGTTTGGCTTATAGCCTCCTGCTGAATAGTACTTTTTAAACCCAGAAATTACATTTATTATAAGACACTGTTTTGTCATTATCATCTCTATCTGAAGTGCTATATCATTCCCAAAACTTTCTAATTCAAGAGATTCCCATAATGAAACTGGCCATTATAGTAGGTACATGGAAACTCTTTTCAATCAAGTGCTACAAACATAAAGAAAAACCAACCAAGGACTCTGGAAGCTAAGAACAACTTAATGGGGGTGGGAGGAAGTTTACTAGCATTGAGGAATATAGCCTCGAATCAAAGTTAAACTTTTTTTTTTTGGCCACACAGAGCGGCTTGCAGGATCTTAGTTCCCCGACCAGGGATCGAACCCGGGTCCCCAGTGGTGGAAGCCCTGGTCCGCGAGGGAATTCCCAAAGTTAAACTTTTTTTAAAAAAAGACACCACTTTCTTTCTAAGGTATGGGCTGAACGTTGAGGAATGAGGGTAAATGTGAACGAAGAGGAAAGGAGAGTGACGGCCGCGGCAGGGGACAGGGGCGCAAACACCCAAACGCTACAGGAAGCAGAGAAGCCGGAGAGCTCGGGTCTCTTCACTCGGCACACCCCGCCCCCTGCTCCGCTCCCCGAGGAGGGGAGACGGCGTCCACCCCACGCCGGTGCCCTTGCGGGTGCAGCCGATAGAGGGGACTCCCCCTGCTCGTCCCTGCGTGTCTGTCCTCAAAGTCCCCTCGGCTGGAACTCACGGACGAGGTGACTCAAAGCGCACCTGTAATTTACCTTCCCAAGTGGAGAGGGAGTTCACAGAGGGTGGCGCTGTGTTTGCCATCTCTGGTTTATTCTCCCACAAGGCAGGGGACCGTGAGAACGTAAGGGTTTGCTGACCGAGCAAGTAGATGAAAAGGTCCCACGTTATTAGGTCTTCCTCCTAACATTCATTTGTGAGAGACTGTGGATATAGATCAGAAACTCCTCCATGCCTGGCAGACAACACTTTATTTTCCTCTTGTGAGGATTCCCCAAAGGAAAAACCGAACCAAGTTTAATCATATTTTTAATCATAAAAATTGACCAGACTTCAGATTTACATAGGATTGGTCTCCTATGTGTTCTTTGTTAACCACATAGTCTATGTAAGATACACAGGTTGAGAAAAGATAGTGATTTAGTGTATCGTTATTGCATACACAGATACATACACTCACGTTGTAAGGCCATGTTAACGTAATGGAGAAAAGAACTTTCCATCCGTCCGCTGAAAACATGGAGTAGAACAATAAACAGGTGGTTAAGAGCACGGTTTGGATTCCAAGCCTGGCTTTGCCACTGAGGAGCTGTGTGGCCTTGGATAAGTCACTTAACTTCTCTGTAAATCAGTTTCCACATCTGTAAAACAGTACATCCCCCTTGTAGTGCAGTAGTGTCGGTCAGAGTTAACACAAGTCAGGAGTTCAGGCCAATGGCTGGCACACGCTAAGCACCGTGAGGCCTGTGGTTGGTTGCTGTTATTAGGAAGGCTGTTGGGATGATATAGTTTACTTTTAATTATATAATTATAATTTAATTTTTTAGTGAAAATTATAGTGCTCAGATATACTGCACTGCTACAAAAAATATTCCAAGCCTGCATGGAATATAATTTGTCCCACATGTGGCATCAAGAGGCTTCACTACTCATATAACTAGCACACCCTAATGTGCTAATGTAGAAGCAAATAAAATTACAGAATGTCTGGGCTAAGAGAAGAAACAAGAACTAAAATGATCAAATACATGTCTTAGTTGTTACTGCTTTGCCCTCTTCAAACTGTGTTATTTAAAATGATAAAATAGAACGCAAAGAATGCTAAAAAATCAGTTGTAGAACTGAAGAGTTCTCTATATCCAACAATATAAAAATCAGCCTATAATAGGAATCGAGTTTCAATTGAATAAAAGGTTCTAAAAACTTTTTTTTTAAAGCACGTAGTCTAAAGTCAGGACCAACAGCTGGTTCTATCTACTCCCTCTCAGACTGCTCGCAAGGCATCTGATAAAGAACATCCTAGCTGAGTACTTGTGTTACTATGTACAGATTTTATAATCATACTAAATGATGAGTAAAACATCCCAAAATCTGCCTACTTCATAATTTCTACCTGGTTTCCCTAAATCGGTATCATTTAATTCCCTATTATAAGGCAAATTTATGATGTTCAAAGGATAATTATACATTAACTATAAATTAAATGTATATGAGACAGGCCCAAAACAAGGCCTATATTTGTAAGTTAATATGAAAGAGAGGTCTTTGGAAAATATTCTTCTTTGAATGAAGCCCTCAAACTGTTGTAGCAGTCTTCACCAAAAATTAGCTAAGTAGGAAAAAAAAAAAAAAAGCTTCGATTTAACAATGATAAACAATAAAAAAAGAGAATCAAAGTGACATTTTTGTTTCTTTCAATGTACTGAAATGAAACGCACTGCTATTTCCCTAAAACACTATCACCAGTACTTTAATCACTCAAGCTCTAGGGACCCCAGAACTACTCTTACAAACTTCTGTTTCATAGTTTAGGAGAAAATAATGTAAATTTCAAGTTTTTATCATATTATATCCAAAATAGATTTTGCCAACAGCTTTAATGAAGAAATCCCATCTTAACTATAAAAGGGGAAGGGGGTGGAGTAGGGAGAAAAATCCAAGTTTAAGATCCTCTAAAATTCAAACCAATTAGTAGACTTGCAGAATTTTATCAGATATTGATAACTGGGGTCTTGTCTTCTATGACTTGGAACTTTTCACCTTCAGTGAAACACAGGTAGGCTTTCTCTCTCCCCCTCTCCCGAAAGCCTACAGAAGAAGCCCACACACCCCTCCCCAAAGGAGGCCCGCAGCCTGCCTTGCCTCCTGTGTCAAAGGACGTGGTACACACGCCCACTGCTTGCAGCTGAAAGGGTTTTGAAAAATGTCTGGCTGCTTCACAGATGCTTGGCTTGGCTTTCCTCCCAAATATGTTTTTAATGCTGATAATGCTTAAATGCAACTGTTCACAGCAAGGGAAAGAGTGAGGGGAATGAAAATCTGCTGTTATATAAAAAGGGGAGGGGGGACGGGCTCAGAATAACAGCTTAGCTAAAATTTTACAGTGATTTTCACATACATAAATACAGCAGTCCTTCCTGATCTTCCTGCCACCAAGAACCCCTTCTTCTTCATTTATCCCCACTGTGAAGCTCATGATTTGAAAGCATCTCCCTACTGAACTGCATTTAGTAGATAAAAGCTGACCCCATTATTAGAAATCATTTATGTTAGAATAAGCCAATGGAACCACGTCCCATTCATAAAAGCAAATAAATTTCAAGCTTCATTTAGTTTCTAAAGCCTTATTCCAGAAACGTGTATGATTCCTATTAACTTGTATCATTACTATTTGAAAACCTGTTACTCACAGACTAAAGACAAAATCCTGAAAAATAGCAAAACTTAGGTTTCAAAGGAAGAAAAGCCAGGCAAAGAGTTTAGGAAGGAACGGTTAAGGAGACAGGGAAACCTAGGGAACGTTCTAGAAGATGGAACTCTGGGGTATTCCCGAACAATTTATCAATTATGTGTAAATTACTTCAAAGTCAGGAAAATATCCCCTCTGCTCCTATCACCGTCCCCTCCCCCCCAAAAATCCTTCTTTTAAGGAGAGTCTCAAAGTCTCCAACTTCATGGGACCTTCCCTAGGGACTGGTGGGGCAGGGGGACTGCTCCCCTTTTAGACTCCACACAGCTCTCTATCCACCCCTCGGCGTTTGCTGAACTGAAATCTGTACTTCCATTAGGAATTTCACAGTCATGTATGTTCCTGTATCTTCCCCCTCCAGGAAACGTGAAGGCAGACAATGGTGGAAACAATGTGGGTTTTTAGAGTTGGCTCAACCAGATCAGGATTCAGTTCTGCAGCTGGGTGGCCTTGGGCCTCAGAGTCCCCATCTGTGAAATGGGTGGCACCTCATGGGGTCAGGGAGAATTAAACAGGGAAATCAATTCCCGGTCAAGCGCCCAGTGAATATGAGTCAGTTACGTGCTGATTCACTGCCTGACATCTCCATATCTCCAGGGATTTGGGGGTACCGGGAAGGGGAGTAGGGGGGAATGAACGCGATTTCTTCCACACTGCTGTGCTTGTGCCTTTCTTTTCAGCAGAGAGAACACGGATCCAAACTTTGAGACCATGAAGGTTGCCCCTGCAGATTGAGTCACTGCATATAATTCTTCTCCTGTACATTTCAACCAAGTATAGGAGGAGGAATACTAGCTTTATTTTGAAGAACACTCACACAAGCACTGAGAAGGGCAGGGGGGACACGGGGCTAGGAGGTCTGTACTGCTAATCAGAATAGAGAGTTATAAAATAACTGTTAGACTTTCCATCAAAAACAAATGGATAGGCATAATTTGTTAGAATGCCATTTACATATTCTGGAATTATTCCTGGCAGTTTAACAGTTGAATTATCAATATTTTTTTACTTTATTGACCATTCAAAACACCCTGGGCATTCCGCTGTGTATCTCAAGTCCATGGCCAACAACTCCAGGTTATGTGTAACCTCCTCCCATCCTTATGAAGATCAGGCGAACGACAAAGCATCATTATCCCCATCTTCGGCATCCCCATTCACTGAATCGACACCATCAGCTGGCAGATCTCCTCATCTGACGAAGGGCCTGTTTTTCTACCTGTCTTCCATGAGAAAACTGAGGTTTACAGGGGCTAATTAACTTCACAGGTTAAACCAGAGACTTGAAAGCCGGGACCCCGCATCCCTAAGCAACACCATTCAGGACCAAGCAGGAAACACTGCAGTTGCGCTCCCAAGCTCTTTACAAAACTGCACTGCAAGACTTCAACTTTTAAAGGACCATTTCATGAATTATTTAAATGAAAAAAGAGTGTAAGAAGGTACATGAGAAGGGTGAACACTGAACTGTCTCTTTTCTAGGGTCCTGAATGATATGCACGTGGAGATCCTCATCTAGAACCTGAACGAGGGACAGGGTGCCCACAGGCCCCGCCTCCGCCCCGCCCCGCGCAGGCTGCAGGAGTCACGGGACGCGGCGCACGTGAGCCCACGTGTGGTGACAGAGCGCTGACCCTGGGAACCAGCGTCACAACGTGCAGAGGTTACTGCCTACCGCGACACGCCATAGGGAAAGACCCTGCCGCTGACGTTACGATTTAAAGTAATGAGAGAATTAACGAAAGGGTTCAAATGGGCATCAAAGAAAACACTGAAGTGCTTTTCTTCACGACACCTAAACTCCTGGCTCACAGAAAACCATTCCCAGCACGCAGGGAGTAGGTTCACCTTCAACACCTGCCACACCCCCTCCAAAAACAAAATTGCTGAGCGTTTTTCTGATTTTCCTCCTGTTAAAATCTGTGACATGCCCATTATTTCAAGAAATCTGACCCAAACTCCACTTTCTCGCTGTAAATATCACTCTGTATCTCTGACTTCATCTGAATGTTACAATCACTTTAAAAGCTACAGAAGGGGCTTCCCTGGTGGTGCAGTGGTTAAGAATCCGCCTGCCAATGCAGGGGACACGGGTTCGAGCCCTGGTCCGGGAAGATCCCACATGCCACGGAGCAACTAAGCCCGTGCGCCACAACTACTGAGCCTGCACTCTAGAGCCCATGAGCCACAACTACTGAGCCTGCGCTCTAGAGCCCACGTGCCACAACTACTGAGCCCAGGAGCCACAACTACTGAAGTCCACGTACCTAGAGCCCATGCTCCGCAACAAGAGAAGCCACCGCAATAAGAAGCCCGCGCACCGCAACGAGGAGTAGTCCCCGCTCACCGCAACTAGAGAAAAACCCGCGCACAGCAGCGAAGACCCAACGCAGCCAAAAATAAACAAATAAAATAGATACAACATTAAAGAAATAAAAAATGTTAAAAAAGAAAGCCATGGAAAATAAAAAGGGAAATGTATCTTACATGGCTACTCCTACATGTTCAATTGATGAGAGGCAGGCAGGATAGGGACAGTGTCTAAAATAAAATAAAATAACTATTCAAAGTAATATTTTAAGGTAATTTTGCCCAACAAGTAATAATAGCATTAATGCTAAGAAAGAAGAGAAATAGTTGGGCCATGAATTCTACTTCAAATCACAGCAACCTCTAAATTAAACCCAGGCAAGCAGGTGTGGGCTCAGCTTTGAAACAGTTTTCCCTCTTCAATACCTAGCTATCAAGTCCTGACCAATATTATTGGCCAACTAATTATCTATCCATCAAAGGGTCTACCGGGACAGAGATGAAGCTGCTAAATTCAGGCACCAGTCAGACACTTTAAGCACCAAGCTGGTCAATGAGCTCAGTGACTGCCCAGAGGGTTTTATGTCTTCAACTGTGCTGTGTTCACTTCCATGCGTGTCAAGGCTACAACTGTCGATTTCCACCCGACAACTGCTGGCAACAGCAGGTGTGTGCGCCATGTGTGCGCACCCATCTCCAGCGTGCCACGCCGGCCCGTCTGCACTAATGCTGATTCTCTGATGTTCGAAGCAACAGGCCAGCCGTCTCCTCCCAGCCCGACTTCCCGCCACACCTACAGCAATGCAACCATATCGCTGCACCTCGCACTTCTTAGTCACCGTGTCCACAGCCACGTTAGGACGGGATGCTGTCAGAGGGAAAAATCACTCCGTAATGCTGACAAGCAGACAGGCAGGGGTTCCAACCCTCTCTCAGCAGCTTATCACACCAAGTTATCACATGGTGCAATCGGAGAGAGGCCTAGAAACTTCCCTCTGAAAACCTGTCTTAAGTTATGAAACAGGTTGTTTTATAGGCAAATCCATAAAGAAACAAAGTAGTTCAGCAAGTGTTAAGGTCGTGGGATTTCTTCCTGGTGTGGAAGACGCTCTGAAATTGACCATAATGATGGCTGTACAACTTGGTGAATACACTCAAAAGCCAAGGAATCATACGCTTTAAATGGGTGATTTTTACACTATGTCAGTTATATCCCAATAAAGTTGACACAAAAAAAGAAAGGTTGTTTAGAAATGTTACAAAGACATTCTTCATAAAACATTATTCTGTAACTGATTATTAAAAACATACCTACGGAATGGAGGAGAGGTCACTTTGAATAGATACAGTATGATTACTTCTTCTCTCCTGAAAGCACACAAAGTTTTGGTATATACAAGAGTAACTAAAATAGTAGTAATGTTTCCCACCTTGGCCAAATACTCCTCAGAAGAAATAGGTGCATATATTCAAGTTAAGGATTCCTGAACCCAACAGTTCTGTTTGATGCACTGAATAGAAAGATGGCTGCTTACGAATTCATTACCTTTGCTTTGGCAAGTGGTTTATTACCAGACTAAGGCCTGAAGAATAAACACACAGCTTTTACATTAAGACTAACTTTTTTACATAAAATATTTTTTGTCGCTGTATTTTAAAAAGCACAAACATTTTAAGATTTTGAACACATTTAAAGAAAATACCTTAAATCACCATTAAATTTTTAGTTTCTGGGGACCTTTTATGCTCTGGCAAAAAGCTTTATTTAAACTGCCTCACCAAAGGCAATACAAACCACCACAATTCCATATCATTTGGACTTTAACTCTGAGAAATTAACAGTTCAATAAAATTAGCTTGGTTCCTACCATAAATAAATAATTTGTTAAATAGGTGATCTACCTAACAGACCGGGTCAGTCAGTTCAACCTTCAGTTACAATTTTCATGTTTCCTCAAAAATGTTTAGCTTCATCAGTGAAACCACAAAGAGCTTACATCCCCTATCCAAAAGCTTTTGACAACTTTCCCGTGAACTCATTCCACAAATACATGCTTGTAGATTAGAATGAGTATACATAAGTGCTTAAATTTCATTCGTGGTTTTCACATTTTGGCTTCGGAAGAAAAAATTTTTTCCTTTTTTTAGAAGATCTCCAGTTTCCATAAATTAAACCACCTTTGGACTTAGCAGAATGATCACTGGCCAACATCCCACCTCTGAATCGCTAAAACTATTACATTTTATACAGTTCTTTACAGTTTTCAAAGCATGTAACCAAACCAAATTAGCTCACCTAATGACTAACTCAGCCTGTAAGATAAATACATTTATGGTCTATACTTTAGAAACCAGGGACTCGAGGGTCAAAGATGAGACATCACCATTTACTGGAGATAATACAGCCCGAAGCCATAATCAAATCCAGGTCTTCCAGCGGCTTTTAAAAAAAAATCTGATCTATTTCTAGAATTTATTGGTTTGTATGAATGACTTAGATTGTATTATAAGATGCTTAAAATATACTTTTAAAGTATCAAAAATTATCTGAAAAGAAATGTTTTACAAGTAGCAAAATACACTTCCTAGGTTTCCAGTATATTCTGAATATGCCATGTGAGAATGGGTAATATTTTGTCTTGGCTTTGCTTTGTTTTTCAGAGATACCACTTTCCCCTTAATTTCTTAATATATCAGAGTTTCCTCAAAAAGAACAAATATTCTAAAAAGAGGTCTTCATTAATACTTTACTTAGATCAAATTTTCCAAATTATTGGAATATATAATTTAGGGCAAAGTAAAATTTCTTTTATATAGTTTTTATGAACTATCATTTAAAAAGAAAAATAATACATTTTAACCTAAAACAAACTAATATTTTCTTATCAACATTCTGCATTATAGACATTCCTTGAAAATAATCTAGCTTTGGAGATGAGAGCAGACTTTTTTTTTTAAATAGCCAGTTCAGATCTTTTTATAAATAAAGTACTTTTAAATGCCCCACAGCTCTGTTAAATGACCTGATATGACAATTCATACATTCCTCTTAATAGGCTGACATATCTGCTTCCATGAAACAGACTAAATACATTTTGCATTGCAATCTGCAATCATTACAGTGCTTCCCTTTATTTGTAGATGCAATATTATAGTTAGAACAGAAATAATTTTCACTACTTATTTCACTCCCTACACTACACCAAATGTGATTTTTCAATACTGATTCTCTAAATACAGATCTCAGCATATTTCCCCCTAACTTAGTTGTGGGCTAAATCTTCCCCCAAACAGATACTGAGATTACAAGCTGGCTCACAGGAGCTATCCGCCTCTGACCAGCACCAGGCTTTTTACCAGCATCACTGGCAGTCTCAAGATGGAAGGTTAGACATGCCAAGGCAGCTACCACCCTACCCACAGGTTAGCCAAGGAAGAAGCATTTCACCCATTCACTGGTCTGGCCACCAGCTTCTAAGGTCACAACTGTCGGGTCCCAACATCCACTGCCCAGCCCGTCCAAATGCCAACACTGAATTGTACTTTTTTATCCTCTGCCACTCATTCTACCTCTGATACTACCAGTATTGCTCTATGGGCTTAAAGTAGCCAGTCCATGGCATCATGCTGTCATTACATCCTTTGTAGAGTAAGTAACCTCATCAGCATTTTCAATGATAGGGACAGAGTAAATCTTTTAGGTTTATCTGATAGAGAGGGAAAAAAAGTTAAGCAAGATCTTATAAAGTGATAGAATAAACTGCACTTTATTTCTACTATACCCAGAGATAAGAGAGGGAAGGGAAAATATTTACTAAAGGATAAGGGGGGTGCAGTTATCTGCTTCCTCAAGAACTTAACAAGCTGTCATTTCAGGATGGTGAAGTCTTACACCCTGAACGGGTCTCAGACCTCAATCACAGCCAAGTCCCAGCCTTTCTGATGAATCTTATTCCCCACCCCTCTGCCATGATCTAGATGCTTCACCTTTCTGTTCAATCACTCACCCCTCCCTGCGGAAGCCTGGTACTTCCCACTCCAGACCAAGCTCTGATCTGTCCCAAGATCCCATCGGATCCCAGTCCCAAATCCCACCAGGTGCTGAAGCTGGATTAGTTACTTCCTTTTCCCACAGAGCCTGCCCGAGCTCCCCAGCTGCAAGTACAGCAGGTCCTTACACCAGCTGATCCTACGACATATAGAAAAATATGTTAGAAACTCCATGTTTTAAGATTTTCTCCATCCTTTCTAAAAAGTTTCAATTTGGTGAACTTTTGCAGTATACAGCATATATGAAGTAAACAAAAACACAGATGTTGAAAATACTCATTTTTTTTAACTGATTTAGTGTGCAATTTTTTTTATAAGTGTGTTACCCATGGTTCGAAGGATGAACACCTCTCTCTCTTTCTACTCTGTGTGTGCTGCATAGGACATGGGGGACAAAAGTATGAACATCCATTCATTCATTTAATAAATATGTCATGCACACCCACCAGGTGCCACATGCCAAGTTAGGCAACCATGTCAGACCGTTCCTGTCCTCATTGAGCTAACAGTCCAGGAAAGCAGGCACACATTAAACAATGAATACCATCAACGCAATCAAGTAGAAAGCTGGGGATTACAGGAAATAAAGGGGACATACTGGGGGGGGGGTGTTGGTGTAGAGGTTAAGATAGCCTATCTGCTAACATCTAAGATAAAACTTAAATGATGGTTAGAACTGAACCAAGGGGTAGGGGTGTAGGGAGGGCATGTTCATGAAGCCACAAGGAACACAGGCCAGAGGCAGGTGGGTATGTCTGTCTTATTCAAGAACCTAAGACAAGGCCAGTATGACAGAAACATGCAATCAAGAAGGACGACAGTGACAAAAACACAAACTTGGCCCCTAGCAGCCACGTGACCCTGACAACCATTTCGCATCTCTCATCTTTAATGTCTCGCGCTATAAAGTGAGCATAGCGAGACCCACCCTGGCATGACTGCCGTTAGGATTAGGTAACTGACGTACCTCTTACCGCGGGGACCGGCAGATGCTGCTGCCAGCGCTGCTGTAATTAAATCCTCACGTTCCCACTAAACCTCTGCCGGAGTGATCCTGCACGTGTCGATTTCCTAACAAGTATGTGCTTCCCCTGCCCCCAAAATGATCTAGGACAGTATGAGTAAATAGTCAGAAAAATTAATTCAGTCACAGGTTTATGCCTACATAAGACTCTCCAAAGTAATATAAGTCCCCAGGATCAGAAAGGATCCCCGAGTCCACAATAAAATATATTACTTTCTCTATCTCTGCACAATAAAAGCTTTAAATAAGTGTGTCGTAAAGGCATTTTGTTCTTGCATACTTTATGTTCTAATCGTATTATTATGTTAAACTCGTAAGGGTAGAGAAGAAAGCTGGGGAATAGCTCCATACCTCTACTGTACAGAGGACAGGCAGGAGAGGCTCCCAAAAAGAGATCTGCTCAGGAGAGCAAGACAGGCCCAGGAACAGGTGTTAGCAACAGACTTTCGACTTAACCCCAAGGAAAGGTTTTCTCCCCTTCACTGACAGCAGGGAGGGTTCAAGAACAAAATGCGTCTACCCTCTCGTTTGAGAAAATTAAGTACTACTGATTATGACTCATTACTGCTCAACTGTGAAATCCATAAAAATCAACTGATAATAGACAAAGTTGCTTCACAAAATGTAATCTTAACTCTTGTTTCAGACACAACAGCAGTAACACGTCCCCCTTCCAACATACACTTTCATACTCAGACTCGCAGGTCATCAAAGGGTCTGGCCTGCAGCGGGGAAAAGGGAAGGCAAGGTGCTCCTGTTGGAAAATGGACTTGTTCATCAGTACTGAGCATCGCAGGGTTACATTACAAAGTGAGAGAGAAGCTGCAGAAGCAAACTGCATTTCTAAACCTTTGGGTGGTTAAAATATTAAACAATAGGAAACATGGAAGACCATCCTTTGTTCTTCCCTCCTTTGTAACATCTACCACTACATGCGTGGAGCAGGCACTGGCAAGTAATTCGAAAGCACTATCTTGCAAGCTGAATCCCCAAGCAACCTCCCGTGCAAGGTGCTAATGTAGCCCATCTGCAGAACCTTGACATGCAGGAGCCTGCACTCCACCACTTTCTCTCTAGCTCAAAAAAAGTTTTAAAGTCAATAGGGGGGCTTCCCTGCTGGCACAGCAGTTAAGGATCCACCTGCCAATGTAGGGAACACGGGTTTGATCCTGGTCCGGGAGGATCCCACGTGCCACGTAGCAACTAAGCCCATGCGCCACAACTGCTGAGCCTGTGCCCTAGAGCCCGCGAGCCACAACTACTGAAGTCCACGTGCCTAGAGCCCATGTTCCACAACAAGAGAAGCCACCGCAGTGAGAAGCCCGCACACCGCAACGAAAGAGTAGCGCCCGCTCACCGCAGCTAGAGAAAGCCCGTGTGCAGCAACGAAGACCCAACACAGCAAAAAATAAATAAATAAATATTTTTTTAAAAAAGGCAACGTAAAAAAAAAAATCAATAGGGAAGTAAGCGATACTGGAAAAAGTAAATTGCAACTTTCAGTGCTTTGATTACCATGAGTAATAAATTATTTTCAACACATCTTACAAATGATAAGACTCACCACTATGTTGAAACATCAAGACAAGAAAGTTTACCCTAGAGAATGATACAAAAGAGAGAGGATCGGGTAAAATGGGGCAATACTAGGGGAGGCAGGGAGGCAGAAGGGAAAAGGCCGAGAAGGAGACCATGAGAAGGGGAGAGAAGAGGCTCAGAAGAAGTTCTGAGGAGGCTTGGGCAGAGGGTGAGCTCCTCTCCCCGCAGCCCACCCGCCCTCTGAGAGCACAGCAAGATCCCGATCCAGACATCTACCTTTGCTCTGTCCTGTAGTTGGAAATCTGCGGGGGCACCTGTGGTTCTCGCAAGGTTGGGGGGCGGGGAACGCTACTAGTACTTAGAGGATAAAGGCCAGGAATGCTGGACAGGAACTGCATGTGACACAGCCCCCCAACACACACACACACACACACACACACACCCATCACTAAGCATCTTGCCTGACTTTCCAATGTCTTGCCAGATATTTAAGGAAGCGAAAATCCTGGGCTTACAACCTAACTCCATTTCATGCATAAACAGAAACAGTGTTGGGGGCATGGTCCTTATACACTACATTTTTTAGCAGAACAGCTACCCTGTAGATGGAGGAGATCTCTACTTTGGTCTGGAAATGCACCAAGAGCTGTTCACTTCGGAAATCATGCCCCCAGCAGCAATGTGACTCAGGGTTTCTGAGTCACCCACACAGCACATCAGGAGCAGGTGTCCTCTGTGGACCTCCTGCTCGTGGAGACTCCACACATGGGTGCAAGCAGCTGCAAACATCATCACACCTTCTGGAGCAGTGCTACCACAGCGTGATCTGAAGACTGGCTGCAAGCCCACAAGCTCCTTAGCGCTTCCCTGCACTCAGATAAGGAGTTTGTTCGGCTGACTTTTTTTTCCACAGCAAAACTCAGTGAAGAAAGTTACTGGGGAACTTACAGACACAACAGACACGTTGTCCCAGCACACCAGCACTGCCAGTACCACTGTTCTAGTCTATGGCCATATCTCAGCATCTACGTACTTAAATACATGTTTGTAAGTTACATTTATTTCATTTCTTTTTTGTTAAAGCATTGTTTTGATTTTTAAATTATACATTAATTACATTTCAGGATAGGACATGGACCATTACACAGTATGTTAGAAACAGGGAAACTGGGTCTGCAGGAGTTAGGAACCACCCACTGCTGTAAAGAAAGAGAAGAATCATCTGGATCCAGCCTTGAACACTGTCTTCCTAAAAGTACAGGAAACCCATCAAAGTGGGGTGTGATTACCTGGACCGGACCGTTCCAAGGTGGTGAAAATTACATCAATTAAATGAAACTCCTGGGATAGGTTCTAGAGATTGTCCGCTGAGGTTTGACAGTTTCACTTCATTTAAAAGTAGTAGAGGAAAAAAAGAGAGACCGCTTCTCCTCCCAAGTCTTAAGACAATACTGGAAGGGAGTGGCAAACGAGAACCCACAGGACAAGCCCATTCTCCCTGAACACTGCTTCTAAGCTACAACCACGGGGCAGAGGAGCTGTGACAGACACCACCTAGGTCCACAAAGCCTAGGATACTCACAATCTGGCACTGACCAAAAGAAGTACCCACTCCTGTTCTAGATCAAACATACCTTGATATGTTTGATTTTTACCTTAAATCTGTTTTAGATATATAAAATCTATGTATCATAATCAATATTGTAAATTTAAACATCATGAGGGATGTCTCAGATAAGCAGGATGGTTTGAACTTCCTTATTAAATACGTCTTAGTTTTAGTCTCCTTGATTTCATGAATATATATCTAAAATTTCCTGTCCAGGTTTTCGTTCCCCACAGCCTACAATTAGAATGGTTTGATCCCATCAATTATAATTTGATACATCAAACAATATTAAGAAGAGAGAAAACTTTTCTACCAGGTAAATTCCTCTAAAGTCAAAAGAGTTCCATAAGAACAAGTGGTGATACAGCAGATATCAATTTCGTTCTAAAGAGCCTATTCAAACTGATGGGATTTGTGCCCGTGTAAATTACCTGCAGTTAAATCCACACGCAACCTCCGGAAAGCTCACGTGACTGCAAGAAGCAAGACCAGTACAGTGAGGTTTTTCCAGTCCTCCCCAGCCTCTGGGCCCTGAAAGCACGGTTGTGTGCTGCTGCCCTCACACTGGGCACTCTCTCTCCAGCATTCCCCAGCCACTTGTTCTCTGATTCCCAGTACACGCTCTGTCAGCCACAGGCTCGCGTACTCACAGCTGCAGACTGATCATCTGTCCACTTCAAAAATAGCTTCTGCGCACCAGCTCAGGGTGGACCTCGGGAAGACTGAGCGGGAAATAGTCTCCAGCTCTGTACAGTCTTCTCATGGTCACAGCTGTCCAGAAGGGATCTGCCCCTGACACCCCCCCCACACACACAGCTGAATTAAAACTCTGGGTGTGAGAAATCACATTAAAACACACAGACACAGTTTCTTCCCAAACCTAATGAGGCAGTAATGAAAACAAACCCTTTTCTCCTTTTTCCTTTTTGGGGGTGGAGGCAGGGGGTGGTGTTTCATCCGTTCAGAAATCGGCCATCAGAAACCCAGACGGGGCCCAGCTCTCACTAACCTGCTCTCACATGGGCCCCCACCCTCCCTCTGAATTCGGGGGAGCTCAGATAGCAACTCTCAGGGGCCTCTATTACAGAATACTTTACTAAGTATTAATATGAGCTGTACTCATTGTGAGTTTCAAATACAACACATATGATATTAGCAAAACTGGATTTTAATTGTACTCTTAAGAGATTTTTCCATCACACTGAAAAACTAACTTTATTCTTATACTGTAACTTCTTAATGGAGGCTGAAGAACAAAGCTGAAGTTATTTCCCTAAATTTCATATCTAAACTCAACAATTTAGGTGTTAGAATCGTTACTGTATGACTTAAACCCTCCCGATACGAGTTCATCACATTCCATACAAGGGGAAAACCACGCGGGGCTCTGGGTATCGTACACACAGGTCTTCCTCCCCAGCCACGTCCCTCACATGGAGCTGTCCTACACTGTCTTGCACAGCTCAGAGGAGTGCAGTCCTGAGCACACAACAGACAAGAGAACGCCCTCCCTGACTGGCTGCATTACACACAAAAACCAGGGTATGCTACGTACTAAAATAAACCTGTAATCAAAACCCACTAGTGAGGGGGTGGGGCCCGCATCGGGGTCACGCCGCAACGGCTCCAGGAGAGGATTCCACTTCACACAGCACCAAGGATGCCCTGTCCTTTACCACGAAGGTCAAGAGGGTGTTGTCTCTAGACTTTCTCCTCGAGCTGTGATTTATAGAAAACATCCTCCTTTTAACTTTCCAAGCGGTGGTCTTAGAGTCAGTTCCCTTCCCTTTCTGACACAGCAGGAGCTGAAGGCTTTAGAGGCGGAATGATCAGGATGCCTGAAATTCCTTGAGGACTGAGGGGTGTGAACAAAAACCTGGGCTGGGGACTTCCCTGGTGGTGCAACGGTTAGGAATCCGCCTGCCAATGCAGGGGACACGGGTTCGAGCCCTGGTCCGGGAGGATCCCACATGCTGCAGAGCAACTAAGCCCGTGCGCCACAACTACTGAGCCTGCGCACCACAACTACTGAAGCCCACGCGCCTGGAGCCCGTGCTCCGCAACAAGAGAAGCCACTGCAATGAGAAGCCCGCGCACCACAACAAAGAGTAGCCCCCGCTCCCCGCAACTAGAGAAAGCCCGTACGCAGCAACGAAGACCCAACACAGCCAAAAATAAATAAATAAAATAAATAAATAAATTTAAAAACCTGGTCTGAACATAGAGCTTAAAATGACCCAGTATCTCCTATTTCTGTCCGTTTTCCCCAAAGCCGTCTCACGCCTCACTTCTTGGCCTCACAGGAGTGTATGAGAGTTCCCCCATCCTGAGGACACTTCCCCACTGCCGCCCTCCCTCCTCCGGACTCCCACCCCTAAGCCCTGGGGATGCGGAGGCCTGGGAGCAGGATGGCTAGGAACCAGCTGTCCCCCCACTGGTGCTCTCCCCGGGGAGCTGTGGAAGCACCCCATGGTGCGTGTCAGCCCATCAGAACGCTGGATGCCCAAGGCAATGGGCTGAACAGGTTAGTTGTTTCAATGAAGACCTCTCGATTCACCAGCTTCAGACTTCATATTCACGCTTATCAGCAATCCTGTGTGTTATAGACGCAGCCTCCAGAAATATATAATTTGGAATAAAATAATACCGTGCAAAAGAAAACTATTTATGTAGACCCTTCCATCTGGATACACTCAGCCTGGAAAATAACACTGCAATTTCCGGTTTACTAACTTGAGGCTCCCTCGGTAAAATACTCTGCTCGTCCCCCAGCCACCCAGGTGAGTCTGCTCAGGACCGGACAGCTGCAGGCAGCCGGCCCAGCCCAGCCTTCAACCTTCACAGGGTCGCCCTAAAATCCACCTGTACTAGCAGCTGACAAGGGAGCGTTTTACACGAGGAAGGGCCAGAAGCGCCCTCCCCCTAGACCGCGGACCCCAGTCAGAGAACATTCCCGCCTCATCAAATAACCCGAGAGGCCAGAGGGACTGGAACCTTCCCTGCAGGTGCCGCGAAGACCCGCCCACCGGGAGCAGTCGCCCGGTCTGTGCAGTGCCCCCCCAGGCCCAGCCCTGACCCCTCACCCGGCCTCCGGGCTCACCCAGCAGTGATCAGCTGCCTCCCCTTGCCTGACCCCAGCCCCCATTCAGTCACACACGTCGCAGAGCTCTGACTCTTAAAGGGGGAACTCAAAGTTGACTTTTAATTTCTATTCCCCCTTTTTCTTTTGATCTTTATTTCCTTCCTGCCGTTTGTTAGTTCAGCCATCATGCACTGAGCACCGTGGCAGGCAGAACTCTAAGATGCCCCATGACACCCACGCCCAGTTGTGCCCCTCGTATAATCCCCTTCCCTGGAGCTGGGTGAGACCAGCGAATAAGACTGATGATAGCCTTTAATTTTTACACACTTTACTTGTAACACACGTTATATATTTAACATAATGTTACAGAACTTAACCTATACACACCGTTAACACTGTGGTAGTCTATGCTCTTCTTTCTTTAATTTGAACATGGGTGGTATGTCCTATTTCTCAGTTCTTTATCATTGTTCCAAACCTGTAATTTCTACTTCCAGGCCAATATCCATTTAGAGTCAAGCCTCCAGAAAACAACTCAAAGACAATCGTTTTTTGTCAGCTGAAATTTTTTCAGCTCTGAGTCCTTCCACTCTTTTTCTATAAAACTCGTTTCTTATTTGTTCTGTATTGCTGGCCAGCAACTTATAACACACACCCATGAAAGCAAACAGCCACTGAGCCTTCCAAAGTTACTCTCTATCCTTTAAAAACTGGGTAAAGTCAATATGTTTCAGATGGTGCTAACATTCTAGACTAGGTCATCCTCAGTGTTAACTTCTAGCATATTCTTCACTTCACTGTCTTCCTCAAAAGACCACAGGTTAACTTAGCCATGTCTCCTCTTATAGTAACCCAGTGTTGTAAAGTAACTTATAACTCATCAGTCTGCTCCATTTAAAAAATTATTTAAAAAGACAGACGCTAGAAATTCTGCTTAAAACAAACAATGCATATAAGGTTAACCTGAACATGATGTGGGGTTTTGGCTTCATATACTTTCTGAAAAACAAAATGTAACAAGTTTCTTCTTCCTTAAAAAAAATTAAGAAGTGGAAAATGGACAAACATATTAAGATTAACCATGTAAATTCTCAAAATAAAGATATGATTTAGTAGAATATCAAAGAAACACGGCTGCAACCTATGCCTGAGAAACACTTACCTCAGACTTCCCTGGTGGCGCAGTGGTTAAGAATCCACCTGCCAGTGCAGGGGACACGGGTTCGAGCCCTGGTCTGGGAAGATCCCACAGGCTGCGGAGCAACTAAGCCCGTGCACCACAACTACTGAGCCCGTGCTCTAGAGCCCACGGGCTGCAACTACTGAGCCTGCGCTCTAGAGCCCACGAGCCATAACTACTGAGCCCGCATGCCACAACTACTGAAGCCCGTGCACCTAGAGCCCTTGCTCTGCAACAAGAGAAGCCACCACAATGAGAAGCCCGCGCACCGCAATGAAGAGTAGTCCCTGCTCACATCAACTAGAGGAAAAAGTCCGCGAGCAGCAATGAAGACCCAACACAGCCAAAAATTTTAAAAGTAAATAAATAAATAATGTTTAAAAAAAAAATTTACCTCCAAGTACTACTTTTAGGCCAAATGTGGATGCTGCCTTCACCCAGGTGCCCTGAAGGACATCAAGCAGAAGGAACAGCACATTTAATCAGCTGCGGATCCAAGCCAAGGGTTTGGGTATATTAAGCACTGAATGCTTATAAAACAGCATTTTTAAGAGAGTGGGTATCTCTATAATCCAACTTAGATTAAGACCAAAATTAGATGGGAATTTGAGCATAAAATGTCACGCATTTTTAAAAAGAAGTCAGTACATGTGCGAGAGAGAGACAGGGAGAGAAACAATAACCTTCAAATTAAAAATAAAGTACCTTTTTAGGGCCACAAAAATGCACAACTACCCAGCACCAGCCCAGCTTCCCAGGAACATGACCATTTCCCCTGGTTCTCACAAATCCCCTTGGATATAACTTCCTGCCTACACACTACCGGCTCCAAGGAGTTGCCTAGTTTCGAAAGAAAATCATTCTCCCTTTCTTCACATAAAGAAAGTATTCAGTCTCAGGGTCGGCTAGCCTCCACCTAGGCTCTGGAACCTAGTTCCAGAGTCTCTCTGCCTGATGGGTGGGAGACCAAGGAAATGCTGGAATGCAACTGACATCCCTCTCCTGCTGGAAAGCCGGGCTCGTTCCCCAGGAGCAGCTCTGGGAGTATGCAGCTGAGACCTGTGCATCAGTGGACAGCCTGAAGCGAGCTGCCAGCACCCCGTATATGACTTTGTTTACAGCATTCTCCCTGGGGGGCTCAAAACACTTGCATACATTTTGTTTAGCCATTCCGTATCTCTTTCAAGGTGAGGGAAGGAAACACTGCTTTTTCAAAGATGAAATCACAGGTTCTGAAGTCTGGAAGCACTCGCAGGGCTAGACACTGTCCGCTAATGCTCTTGTTTTACAGAGGAAGCAGCTGGGCCCAACAGCTGAAGCTGTCACCTCGGATCCCAAGACTGGAGGCAGAGCTGGACTGAAAGTCTCCTGAAGTGACCCAGCCCGGCGGAGGACGGGACACCCAGTCTACCGTCTGCGCTCTCCCTTCTTCCATCTCCAGCTCTGCTCACGGAGGGCACGTGTCTAAAAGGCCGCCCTAGAAGCAGCAGTAAGAGTATTTGCCTCCAAGACAAAATGCTTCTCTCTAAAACTGTCATTTTTTAACAATCCTATTTTTTTCCCCCATGAGGGCAGCTCCCTCAACCAGGACTGTTTATCTTTCCCATTTCACGCCACCTGATTCCCACCCAGGAGGGAGGGCCAACCTAGGCGTGAGTCCAGGCCCTGATCTTAGCATCTCTGAGACACCATGGAGTCACCAAATCGAATCAATGTGGGCTGCAGTGTTCTTACCTGTGAAATGGGGGGAGGAGTCACCTCACAGAACTGTTAACAAGGTTTAACATAGAACAGGAAAAGCGCCTGCACAGGCAGGTCGAATTTCCTAAAGGTGCCCACAAACCCCTGTCTCGGAATCACATAAGACACTTGGTTAAAATGCAGGATCCTACGCCTGCCTCATAGATTCTGAGACAGAAGGTCTGGAGTGGGGCTGTGTTTTACTCGGTTTCCTGGGGGATTCAAATGCATGCCCAAGTTTGAGACCCACTGCAAGGACAGGTTAAAGGCTCCCCAGTATCTTTTATTTTTGATGTTCACCACAAAGTAGATGATTTACTTACTGGCTGGGGCACAGTCTAGATTGCAAACAACACAAAAGGATGCTGTGATGAGAAGGAACGCAGGGACACCATCTAGTCTACTGGCTTTCAAACTTTATTGACCTCGACCCACGGTAAGAATCATAGTTTACAATGCAACCAAATAAGAACACATATGTCATAAACACAGACTTCACAGTCTCACAAAACAACCCTCAGTATGTGCAGTGAACTCTGATATTTACCATACTATTCTAACTTTTAATTTTTAAAACACGCTGGGGCTTCCCTGGTGGCGCAGTGGTTAAGAATCCGCCTGCCAATTCAGGTGACACGGGTTTGAGCCCTGGTCTGGGAAGATCCCACATGCCGCGGAGCAGCTATGCCCGTGCACCACAGCTACTGAGCCCGCCCACCACAACTACTGAAGCCCACGCACCTAGAGCCCGTGCTCCGCAACAAGAGAAGCCACCGCAATGAGAAGCCCGCGCACCGCAACGAAGAGTGGCCCCCGCTCGCTGCAACTAGAGAAAGCCCGCACGCAGCAACGAAGACCCAATGCAGCCAAAAATAAATAAATTAAAATAAAATAAAAATTTAAAAAAGATGCGTAGGTAACAACCTACCGCTTGGGAAATAACCATTTATTTTATTTTTTTAATATTACACATTTATTATCTTAATAGTTCTTGAGGCCAGAAGTCTGAAATGGATCTCAACGGGCTAAAATTAAGATACCAGCAGGGCTGTGATCCCTTCAGGAGTCTCTTTGGGGAATCTATTTCCTTGCCTTTTCCAGCTTCTAGAGGCCAATACCAATCGATTTTATTTCCTCCAGAAATGGTTCTTCAACATTAGTCTGGTTCTCACGTAGGAATCCCGGTATTACACGGAGCCCTGAGCCCATCCCAGAGGCTCTGGCGCCTCACCCTGTGGGGCTCCGGGTGCTGCATCTTCCAGGCCCTCAGGGTGCTGCTGCTGTAAGGTCACACCCCAGGATGAGAAGGCCTGGCCCACATCCAGGGCACTCTTTGAAGGACGGCACAGCCCAAGGAGGCAGCTCAGCATCACAGGTGAGGGACAGTGAAGTGAGGAGACCTACGGAAACCGTCAAGCCGCAACCCTGGAGGGTCTCCAACGACTACAGCCTGGAAGAGCCACCAGCTCTGATGGAAGAATCCAAACACAAGGGGACTGCATTCCTGCGGGGTCTGGGGCGACGCTTAGGGACGCTGCAGAAGGAAGCACATCTTTCCTCAGCACTGAAATGGGGGATAAAGACCCCAGGGCTGAGTGTTCTAAATAACAAAGCCCCGTCCAGAGAGGCCGAAGAGGGCTCTAGAAGGGGCTTTCCTGCTCCGCGGGGGAGAGGAGGAGGAGGAAAGCAACTGCTGGGTCAGCTTCTCACAGAGCAAACCCCCCAACATTACAGGAAAAGAAACAAATACTCTTCATCCCTCCCCACCCCACACACCCACCCAACGCACCCGGCCCTACACTTAGTCTTCATATGCCGTTGGCTCTGCTAAAATCCCAGTCGTGCTTTTCCATTTAACAAATATTCCCCCGTGTCATGTCACCGCACTGGCCACGACCGATTTCGACACACTCTGGGCCGCCTGCTTTCACCTTGGCCCAAGTCTCTCTCCTCATTCACCTCTGACGGCATCAGAAACGGAGGCACTTCCCCTTCAACCCTGTAAACGCAACACGTAAGCGCAAAGCCACAGCCTCCCTAGGTGAGGCGGCTCTACCCTTGCCGCACCGACAGGCTTTCAACGCGCGACACTGCTAACAGACAGACGCGCTGCTGCCGGCGGTGACTGCACGAGCCTCCCACTCCAGTAGCTCCAGTCCTCTCTGCAGGGTTTACTTATCTAGGAGAGTTCATCAGCCTTCGCAGGGACCGTTTCCCACGTTTCTCCTGCAATCAGAGTTCTGTTGGACGCAGAAGGCCGGGGTGGGGTCCGGGGAACGGACAGGGCTTGGGTTGGGGTCCGGGCTCTGGGCCGCTGTGCAATCAATGTGCCTGCGACTCTCCCACGTGCTGGGGGCGGGGGGTGGGGGTGGGAGGGGGCAGGTCTGGTGACTCAGCCACCACTGCTGTGAGCACCAGAGGCAGAGCCCTGCCCAGAGCGCCCTCCACCTCCCCCTTCAAAGGAGACTGAGATTTTATTTTTCCTTGAGGACTGTAGTATCCCTGTATCCTCAGGGGTTTGGTTCCAGGACCCTCTGGAGATGCTTAAGTACCACAGTCAGCCCTCTGTGACCACGGTTCCGAATCCACGGACGGTTCCGGATCCACGGATTCAACCAACACAGATCGTGCAGTACTGTATTTATTACTGAAAAACATCTGCGTATAAGTGGACCCAAGCAGTCCAAACTGTTGCTCGACGGTCAACTGGACTCTATTTTTTGTATTTTGATAGCCCTTTTGTGATACAGCTGACTCTCAGAGAGTCACTTAGCTCAGGTCCTTGGATGCTAATTGTTGGAAAGGTTAAGAATTGTTTCAAATTAAAACATGTCACAGCATTGAAACAATGTTTCTTTGGGGGCCTTAACACCAGCCTCTTACATGTGTCATTACGGTTTCATAATTAAATAATGAAAATTACTTTAACAATCATGAGACGCTCCTTGGTCACAGGCACCATCCTAAGCTCTTTATGCAGACAACTTCGCTGAATCATCCAACAACCTTCCACTGCGGATCAGTCACCAACTGAGGCACAGAGAGGGCAAGAGCTTGCTGGAGATCACACAGCAGGAGGCTGGGAGCCCTGGCACCCTGAGGGTCCTGCACTCCTTTGTCCATTCTTCTGCTTTTCTTTTTTTTTAAACCACATTTACATCTTTACTTACATAGTCTACTAAAGGAGGAAAATGCCAAATGCCCTTTATTAAAATATTGTGCTTTGGGCTTCCCTGGTGGCGCAGTGGTTGAGAGTCTGCCTGCCAATGCAGAGGACACGGGTTCGAGCCCTGGTCTGGGAAGATCCCACATGCCATGGAGCAACTAGGCCTGTGAGCCACAATTACTGAGCCTGCGCGTCTGGAGCCTGTGCTCCGCAGCAAGAGAGGCCGCGATAATGAGAGGCCCGCGCACCGTGATGAAGAGTGGCCCCCGCTTGCCACAACTAGAGAAAGCCCTCGCACAGAAACGAAGACCCAGCACAGCCATAAATAAATAAATAAAAATTAAAAAAAAAAAAAAAAAAATATTGTGCTTATGTTCCTTTTAATTTCTTACTGAAGTTGGTGGTCAAATGTGAGCAACTGAAAACGTGTCCTTGTGGATGAGTCATTTACTTCTCAAAAGTCATTTTAAAATCCAACCTACTTAGAGAAGGTAAATGATAATCTTCCCCCTCCCCAAGAGACATAAATTATAGTTATACTAAAAATCAGCTAGTTAAAAACACCTTTATTCCTTTAATAAGAAAAGCAAAGTCTTGTTTCTAAAAGTTATTGAGTGGTTTTTTTTAAATTATTTATTTATTTATTTATTTTTGGCTGCGTTGGGTCTTCGTTGCTGCGCGCGGGCTTTTCTCTAGTTGTGGCGAACGGGGGCTACTCTTCGTCACGGTGCATGGGCTTCTCATTGCGGTGGCTTCTCTTGTTGCGGAGCACGGGCTCTAGGCGCGTGGGCTTTAGTAGTTGCGGCACGCGGGCTCAGGAGTTGTGGCTCGCGGGCTCTAGAGTGCAGGCTCAGTAGTTGTGGCGCACAGGCTTAATTGCTCCGCGGGCATGTGGGATCTTCCCGAACCAGGGCTTGAACCCGTGTCCCCTGCATTGGCAGGCAGATTCTTATCCATTGCACCACCAGGGAAGCCCTACTGAATGTTTTTTAATGTTTGATTTCAAACTTGTAAAATGTTATTCATTTAATATTTTCCCAAACCTTTGACTCCCAACCTTAGACTAACATTACTAGCATTAGTAACATAAAAGAACAAGATATTTTCAGACTTCTCAATGAGAAACTGAGCAGTGTCGTGGCCGTGTGTCCCACAGAAAGGGCCCATGACCCTGACCGGTGCCGTGGCCACCACAGGCGCCCGCACTTCTGGAATGTGACCTGAGTTTGAAATAGCTGCTCGTGGTTTTCCTTTACCATTTTCTCATTAACTAGGTCAAGCGTGCCCTTGTCATCTTTGAGAAAAGGCAATTTTCCTGTAAATGAGAAATCTGACTTCAGCAACTAAGCGTGTCTGTGACTGAGCAAAGTGCACTGGAGCGTCACTGGACCCCTGATCCCACCTGCGCACACTTTCTGCTTGGGGTGTGGGGAGGGGAGGAAGAAACACGGATGACATGGGGACACTTAAACGACCACCCTCACACGTCCTGAGAAGAAGAGGAGGCGGAGGAGTGCCCGGAAGGGCCACGGCCAACGGCAAGAAAGGGACCCCAAAAGGGTGCATCTTCACATGCAGAGATGTGTTTCCTGACTGTGTGCTCCCCTGGAGACCACGACAGGACAGAGTCACACACCTGACAGAGTGGACCCTGAGGGGCCGGGGGGCAGGGATCACACTCTATGGGGGCTAGCATTCGGGGTTCTGCTCTTTTTCAATTCCTGGCTCTAGGTAATCTTAATAACAAACATCCACTCGAAAATGAGAGGAATGGAGGACGTAGGACACAGCGAAACAGACGCGTCGTCGGAGAACCTAAGGCGTTTCCCCACCACCTCCCACTCGCGTCCGCGCCTCAGTCCACACGTCCAGGCCACTGCGCCCACTCCCTGAAGCCGGGGGTCCCCGAGGCCTCTTCATCCCACAGGGGGTTTCTGGTGGCATCCGACGGTCTTGAGAGGTGTGGCCAAGCAGGTAGGAGCCTGGCTCTGGGGCCGGGCTGCTTGATTCGAATGCTCGCTCCCCTTGCCCAGCCTTGGGGCCTCAGGCTGCCATCGACCCCACAAGGTTATTATAAGGATTTGGCTAAGACAAATGGGCCAGTGATAAGAAAAGAGGGAAAACAAATGCACTGACCTGGTTCAGGACACACTCAGGCAGTTACCCCCAAATTATGGAATCATGTTAAAAGATAAACATGCCAATTTACACCACTGCTTCCACACTAGCACGTGCCGAAAGGAATTACACAGACAACAAACAGTAGGCCATACGAGGCACAGGGTCTTTAAAATCCAAGAGGTATGGCTCAAATCCACCATACGGAAGTTTACACTACGCATTGGAAGAAAAGTCTCTTCATCATCAAGATACCTCAGTGTCGGTAACAGGAGAATTCGGAACCAGAGGTTATTTCTAAGAAATAAACAGTACTCCAACAACCATTCAGCTCTCTCTGAATAGGTGGGCTATACAGCACAAACCCCAGCCATCCACAAAAGGGGAAGCAAATACAGGAAAGAAGATTAAAAATCACCTTGTCTGAAACACCACTTCTTCTTTTCAAATAATCGTATAAATAAACGGGCACACAAGACGAACACCAATGTTTGGACAAGTGGGACCCTATGGCCAGCACTGGACAAATGCTAATGCAGGGGGGACCAAGCCCATTCATAAATTCTAGAAGGGAAAACAGTGCCTGAAGTGTTTCCATAGTCAAACCAGATCACGGGGCAGATTCAGAGAACCCTGACAAATGTATGGAAGGAAAGACTTTTCTACAGGCTAGCTAAGACAATGAAGAGTCATGACCACAATCTGAACAGCCAACTAAGCTCTTGCTATGTGCCAAGCATGGATTATCTCACTGAACCATCAAGATAACACTAAGAAGCAGATACCATTTATCACTCCTGATGCACAGAGAAGGTAAACTAGATGCCCAAGACCAAACAGCTATCAAGGGAGGGGTGGGTTCAAAGCCGACTCCAGAACACAAGTTCTTATATCACTAAAGTGTAAATAAATAAAAAATAATCAAATCAGCATAAATCAATAACCAGTTCTTAACACTAGTTTCTAGACTGAAACCCAGTTGTCTATTTAGAAAGAACAAGACCAGTGATTTGGTTTCTCAATTTCTACATATAAAACTATGGAGGAGTAGAAATTAACTCATGTCATCGGTGAAATCGCAAATAAAGATTTGTGCACACAAATGAGATCACACACTTCCTGAGATCACTACATCAGAGCTAGAGAGACCTTAGGGGTCATTTAGCAGAGTCTTCATTTTATGGATGAAAAATCAAGGTTCAGAGAAGGTGAATAAAGTTCCCAAGGTCACATATAAGGAATCCAGGTCGAAACAAAGCCGAAGGGAAAAAGAAAATGAAATTTTTATCACTAGCGCGTTCACTAGTAAAATATAAAAGCATAATAAAGTGCAATACACTTCTAGGCTATTTTACTTATGTAAATTCATTTCTCTGTTCTTACTATTGAACTAAGCATTCTAGCTACTTTAATGTAAAAGAAAAGAAAGAAAAAAAAAAACCCACCATACTGCTGATTTGAAATCAATGAGTGAGGCAAAATGACCTAAGATAGGATGTGTTTCATTACCTAAGGGGTTTCCTTCACGCAGGTCAGAAGCAAACAGAACGTACCCTAGTCTATACACATACATCGACTGATGTCAATCGACAAATCAATGAGGTCCTATATCATCATCAAACCGGAATATAACACTCAGTTTAATCCATCCATTAAAAGATCATTACGTGAAATAAAGTGACAATAGAACTGATTTCTGATTTGTATTATAATAGGTTTTCATTCCTTCTGCTGTATTCTTTCTAGCTTTCTAGCGAGCTATGGGAGATGTAGACTTAAATTAATAAATTATTCGTAACCTTTTCAAAAAGCTGTGTGTCGGTCAGGTTAACCTGTATTTTCAAATCACCCTGAGATCACCCTATGGGCTTGCAGAAAGCAGCAGGGGAGGAGACGCCTGTTGAGCTGGCCAGCAGTTTTAGCGTGGCCAGACACCTCTGAGACTTGAAAGATCCTCAGTTTCCCTGTCTGTGAAATGAGGCAGGAGAGATGCATCTTCCAGTGGCCCTGCCTAGGTGACCCACGGCCTCTCCTTCCTTAAGACCTGGAGGTTCGTCCGATTGTGAACACCAAGGCTTAGTGGTCTGCCAGGTTAGCCAGAAGACACCAGTGCCAACAAATCATTGCCAGCCTTCGCGATGGTGACCAGTCCTTCTCTAGTTTTCCATACACGTGTGATTGAAAGAAAAAGGAAACTGACCACTTTCACAGGAGCACACTGTAGGTTACAACCGTGCCGAGATAGTCTGGGGCTCGTCTGACTGTGCCTTCTTTCTCAATGTGATCACTAGTCGTTTGGTCAGTTAATTTTTAACCAAGTCAGTTAAAGCAGAAAGCCATTATAAAGACACCCATTAAAGAATCTGTCTCTTTCCTCCTCCTGCTCAGTATAACACAATGCCAAGTCCACTTTAAGAGCCTGGCCCCTTATTTCTGGACTTGGGCTAAGGTCTTTCCTTTGAGTACGAATCCCTGGATGGGACGTCTTCACTGGCTTACTTGCATAAACCCGAATATGCCAATTCTAGTATTGGTCCTCAAACGGAGCTGGCATATAGAGTCACTCCAGAAGAAAGCTAAGGGCAAAGTGCTTACAGATATTTACAAAAATTTCCCTTTTTACAATGGTCTCGCCCACACTTGATATGACAGTTTATTTTAAATGCATTGCCTTTATCAGGTCTTCCCATATCATTCACTTTAGCTTTTACAGAAATTTATTCTTTTCCCACTCACGTCTTAAACACTTAGATAACAATTAATTAAATTATATACTGATAGTAAAAGTACACCTGACATAAACGAGTTTGGAAACAAACATGGCTTAAGTGCACTACTCAACAGGTGAGCACCAAGCGCCCTAGCTTGCTAAGCTACAGGCTCTCCTCTCCTAACAGCTAGTTAATTACAGGTTGATACTCGTTTTTAAGAAGGAGAAGAGGAGGAGGGGGAAGGGGGGACATGTATTTTCCTTCCCCTTCATTGCACTCACAGGCATCCTTCTGCCCCAATTTAAATTGCTGATGTTTTTAAGTACAAAGCAGACTTGTTTCCCTCTCATCCTTGTCAGTGTTTGTAAGGTTATTTGCACAAAACAAACATCTAGGAAGAGGAAGAACCTCTCACCTGTTCTGAATCCCTCTAACATATACCATTGGTGTTCCTCATGGTACTCAAACCTTTCTTAGAGGCAATAAATTTTTACATCAGGAGATCAGACCACTAGTCTCAACTCCGTCACTAACTGTATACTGCTTTCATCAAAGCTTGCCCTGTTGGGTTTCTTTGATTGCTAGAAAATAAGTGAACTGGTATGAGTCCTGCACGAATAAAAGACATGAGAATCACTTTCTCAAAATTCCTGACCCAAATCAAACACAATAGGTAAATTAGAAAATAAAGCAGTGGGGTACCAAACCCCCTCTTCCTGGCCACACTCAGCAGACTTTACGTACCCTAGTCAGAATGGGACCATTTGCTTTGTTCTCCCAATCTTTCAGGAAAAGTAAAAAATTTCCTGAAAACTAAAAAAAAAAAAAAATCTTTCTTGTCTCTTCAATAATGCCAACAATTCTTACCTACCTGTTCCAGCCTTTCCTTGGGCACTTCTGCTATTTGTAATTGGCCCACGCTAGCATTTAAACCTTGAACAGGCTTTGTGAAACACCCTGCGTGCCTGCGACGTGATTCAATGACAGCAGCGCATGTGCGTGTCTTAGCATGTGCACAACTGGACTCGTCCTTAGACTCTCACAACTGTGCAAAGCTCTGATAACGAGTAGTCGCTCCTTTCGAGATGAAGGTACGAGAAGGTCAAACCAAGGGACATGGTCAAGAATTTTTTTTAACAATTTTAAGAACAGATGTCACCTCTTATTTATATATAAAGTGGTATCACAAGCACACGAAAATAAGAGAGCATGTAGCAAGCAAAGCCTCATTTAAAACAAGCAATTCAAAATTGCTTTATTTTTTTCAAATATTTAAATTTTTAATATTCTATTTTAATATCAATTTTTTATTCAAAAAAATCAGTTTGTTCCTCTTCTGTAAGTATCAATTACTTCTGTAAGTAATTGATACCTGTGCATTCCACATTCAAATACTGGATTATGTCAGAGAGAATGCTCTTAAAGGAATAAAGGTTGTAGCCAACTAGAAGGAAAAGGGTTTTTTCCCCCCTCTTTTCCTGATCACGGATTAGGGACTATACTGGTAATATCAAGCTTCTTCTCACAGAAATAATGCTGCATTATTAATTTGACAGCAGAGAAAAAGGTATCAAAAGCACCTTTTTGTGTTTCATGATAATTCTATTTCCAGGAATCGTGTACCAGTCTTCTCTATGCACACACACACCCCAAACCTAGCATTCAACAAATAATGTACTGACTGAGAGCTTTATTTAAGCAAAAAGATGTCCAAGGATGAAGCCAGTACAACTCTGACCCTCTTAGAATTTAGTCAAATCAGATAACCAGGAGTTTCCACCCTGGCCTGGAGAAGCTGGCCGGGCGCTCTGAAGGTTCAGCAGAAGCCAGCCCACTGTGCTGGGTGGGGTGTGACTCTTCTGAGGGACCACAAGCCCGCACGCCAATCAGCGTGGGCCCTGGGCCAACCTGGGTGACCAGGAGTCTTCCAGGCCCTCAGAAACCTGCCCGTTGGTCCTTGAAAGGATGGAGCTCATCCACACCTATTCCTAATTCTTTCCCTCTGAGATCTCTACAATAAGCATAACTAATACATTTTAGCCACTACTTTATTTTTGTCTATTATATTTCTCTTTATACTTTTAATTCCATTTAGAAGTTTTTTCCCTCATTGTACTGATTTGATCAGAACACTAAAAAAATTTCCATATTCTGTTTCTTAAACACGTATCACATATTTGAAAAACCTGTTTAAAATCATATCTGTATTCAGATCTAGCCCAGAGAGGACATCTGTGACAAAAAGACCTTATTTCTAAAGAAAGGATTTTAAATTTACAAACAAAAAGGAACTTAACAGAGTTTGCAAAGGAAAGTCCTATATACACTTCAGCTGGTACATGCTTGTTTTAATAGTTTAACCTTTCAGTCACATGACAAAATATTCCACTGTTTCAGATCTTGCATTATTGTGTGAGTATGTTATATTATAGATTAATTCACAGCAGGGGCAAGTTTACAGTAATAATGACTGCTTATGTTGTTAGTAATAGTAAACCATTTCAGAATATGGGCTTTATACCAGGTATGTTTATAAATAGGTTTATATTACTCTCTATTCATAATAAGCATTTTGCAGGCCCTAAGTATTACATGTTAACATCTGAACTTTCTGTAGCAAATCTTTGAGATGATAGTTCTTTCTGAGATAATAAACATCCATCTCTTTGATTCTTCCCCTTTTGAGTAACTGATTTTGGTAGTTGCTATAAACATGAATCATTAGTCTAATTATAACCTATAGTTCTCATTGGAAAGTGAGAAAACCAAGTCAAAAGGTCACAAATAACATTAATATGACTTTCTATTTTTTGCCTTACAGTTGACCCTTGAACAAAGCAGCCATTAGGGGTGCCAACCCCTGTGCAGTTGGAAATCCAGGTACTGCTATCTCTGCCTCAAAAACAAAGAAACTGATAAAGGACTCACCCCTAGGCCAGAAGCTGAGATAGTCTGGACAGAATCAAGGGCTCAAACGCTAGTTTTTTGGATTCCACATTTTGTGATCTCTCATCACACACACGTTTATCCCCACACTTAAAGATCTGTAAAATGAAAATACAGGTACTATATTTATAGAAAAAAATCTGTGCATAAGTGGACCTGCACAGCTCAAACCTGTGTTGTTCAAAGTTCAAGTGTATGAAGAATCCTCAAAAGCTCTGCCTACTCCCTTACTGGCAGGGCTACAGGTGGCCACCAGTATACTTAAGCAATTCCTAAAAGTATCAAGGGAACAGATCCAAGATTTGGCCTGAGGGCTCATGACGAACTGAGGAGGGCAGGAGTGGGGAGGCTGGCAAGAAGGGAGAGGAAAAGGGGATAATGGGATGCAGGAAACTGCCAAGGACAGAAGAACACTAACAGAAGGGCTGAGTGAGGACAGGGAGCCTCCTGCGGGTGCATCACTCTTGCCCCAGCATCATTCTTTGACATCCATCTCACTTACGCTGACTTCAGATTTTAATTTTAATCTAATTTAGAACTCCTGGACAATAAATAAGGCTAAGCAGAATAAGTTGACACTTTAAAATCATATAATAACTGATGAAAAAGTGAGGGCGATAATATCTATGGTTCGTACTGAAATAAAAATTTGACTCTTTCCTTTTTCTTCCATGGTTTTCCTTCCAAACAATTATGAAACAAGAAAACAGTGTTTCAAAAAGTATTGGGTGGGCCAAAAGGTCCATTCCAGGTGGGTCAAAAGGTCCATTCCGTTTTTTCTAGTAGCACTTAGTTGTCGTTAATTTCATTTGAAACAATTTTGTTAGCTTGCATGCGACAGCTGTCATTATCAGTGCATTTAAAAAAAAGACTTATCAAAATTGGTGAATTTTTGTATAGCCATTTAAATGTTGAAAATGGAAGAAAAAAGCAACATTTTTGGCATATTATGCTTCATTATTTCAAGAAAGGTAAAAATGCAACTGAAATGCACAAAAAGATTTGTGCAGTGTATGGAGAAGGTGCTGTGACTGATCGAACGTGTCAAAAGTGGTTTGCGAAGGGTCGTGCTGGAGATTTCTCACTGGACAATGCTCCACAGTCGGGTAGACCAGTTGAAGTTGATAGCGATCAAACTGAAACAATAACTGAGAACAAGCAACGTCATACCACGCGCGAGATAGCCGACATACTCAAAATATCCAAATCAAACGTTCAAAATCATTTTCACCAGCTTGGTTATGTGATTCGCTTTCATGTTTGGGTTCCACATAAGTTAAGTGAAAAAAACCTTCTTGACCATATTTCCACATGCGATTCTCTACTGAAACGTAATGAAAACGTTCCATTTTTAAAACAAGTTGTGACGGGTGATGAAAAGTGGATACTGTATAACAATGTGGAACGGAAGAGATTGTGGGGCAAGTGAAATGAACCACCAACAACAACCACACTAAAGGCCAGTCTTCATCCAAAGAAGGTGACGTTGTGTATATGGTGGGATTGGAAGGGAGTCCTCTATCATGAGCTCCTTCCAGAAAACCAAACGATTCATTCCAACAAGTACTGCTCCCAATTAGACCAACTGAAAGCGGCACTCGACGAAAAGCGTCCAGAATTAGTCAACAGAAAACGCATAACCTTCCATCAGGATAACGCAAGACCGCATGTTTCTTTGATGACCAGGCAAAACCTGTTACAGCTTGGCTGGGAAGTTCTGATTCATCCACCGTATTCACCAGACATTGCACCTTCGGATTTCCATTTATTTCGGTCTTTACAAAATTCTCTTAATGGAAAAAAAATTTCAATTCCCTGGAAGACTGTTCACCTGGAACAGTTCTTTGCTCAAAAAGATAAAAAGTTTTGGGAAGATGGAATTATGAAGTTGCCTGGAAAATGGCAAAAGGTAGTGGAACAAAAGAGTGGATACGCTGTTCAATCAAGTTCTTGGTGAAAATGAAACATGTGTCTTGTATTTTTACTTTAAAAACCGAAGGCACTTTTTGGCCCACCCAATGCTTGAAAGGAGATTTAGAAGAAACTAGTATTCCTCTCGCCTGTCTCCACAGGCCTGGAAAAGTGAGGCCTGACAGTGGCCCTGACGAAAGGAGGCCTAAGTTAAAGGATGTCTGGACAGCGTCCGAGGCTAAATACACTCGGTCAACAAGGAGGCACCAGTAAGGGGCGGGGGACCGTGGGACAGCAGAACACCCCAGTTCAGGTCAGGGTTCACTCAACGATTACGTATATAGCTTCCGCAAGCCACAGCCTCCCTAGACTCAGTTTCTCCACCTGTAGGTGAGGAAGTGAGACAAAGTCTTGTACTCGGAAGCGATGTTTGGTTTCTTTGAATGATATGATGCCATCTCATGCTTCCGACCTTCAACACAGAAACGGCCCCAGCATCTAACTCCTCATCTTCCTTCAAAACTGAAGTAAAGGGTCCGCCAGCTCCTCCGTTCGGACTTGACACCTCCTCCTCGGGTGCCCACATCCCACACGCCCTGTAGCCTGCGATCACCTGCTCCCTCGCCTGGCTAGCCTCCTCCACTGACCCAGGGTGCCCACCAGTGGGAGGAGAGGTAAGCCAGCACCATCGGGACTGACTGCCGGGGGCACAGCAGTGCTCCTCCCTTCCCAGGTTCCTCTCTTCCTAAATCTGAGTCTGATAAAATTTCCTGGCACCCTTAAAATACTGCTTGGAGGTATGATAGGTATTTTCTTAAAGATCTTTGCTATAAAACTTACAGCTCTGCTCATAAGACACTTAATCACAAACACAAGCAAAAAAGGGAGAGGGGGGCACAACGGGGTTTGGGGTGGGGGGAGAACATGAATATCCATAATGTCTTTGTTTCCAAGAAACAAACTACAAACAAAAGAATGCGAAACAGTTGGGCTATTTCATTATGCACGTGTTCTTAGACAAGCAAAACTACCTAAGGGCTATTTTTACTGTGAATTTTGTTAAATCTTTTTAAAATACACTTTAAAGCATTGAGGAATAAACTGGTTCTTCCACACAATCGCTCAAACAACACAGGGTTCTTCTAAGCCGTGGAGTTCAATTGGCTGCACCGGAAAACAGGCACAAGGATTGTTGCAGCAGCACCTACCAAGCAATACTATGTTAAGTTTCACCCTAAATGAGCAACAGTCCATGACTGGTTTAACACATTACGGTACAAGCAATAGAATAGCAAGCGTTCATTCACAAACAATGATAATACACTGAAGTAACCACAGAATAAACAACAGAATTAATGACAGAGACTTGCTTCAAAGTGATCCAGGTGGTAGGGAACAGAGATGAACCAAGACAGACCATGAAACGATCGCTGAAGCCAAGTGAAGAGTACACGGGTGGTACTCTTCCAACTCTAGGGTGGTCACGACCAACTCTATTTTTATGAATGTCTAAAATGTTCCAACATAAATTTTAAGATGTGATGGCCAAAACAGTTCCTAACACAGAAAGCTCTTCATGATATATTCTTTAAAACATGTCATGAGGTGTTTTAATGAAGTGAAATTTATATACCACAAAATTCACTCATTTTAGCAGTCAGGGTGCTGTGGTCAGAACACCTGAAATGTGGCCACCTGGTCTGCCAAGTTACGGACTCTGAGAACTGAAAAGAATTTACCATCACTGGTCCTCAGTTTCCTCTTCTGGAAAATCAGTATATCATCTACCTCTGAGAATTGCATGAAACAGCAAACGGCAAAGGGTTTTCTGCAAATTGCAATTTGTCAGATAAATTTTGATCACACCATTTTTTAAAAATATTTACCCATTTTAAGTGGACTGTTCAATGAGTTTCAGTAAATTTATAGTCGTACAACCACCGTCACCATCGATTTTAGAATACCTGCATCAATCCAAAGTTTCCCTTGTGCCTCTCTGCAGGCAATCCTCTTGCCTACCCCTAGGCCAGGGCAACCGCTGATCTGCTTCTGTCTCTATAGTTCTGCCTTTTCTAGAAATTTCATATAAATGGAATCATACAATATGCAGTATTTAGCGTCTGGCTGCCTTCTCTTGTTGTTGAGGGTCATATTTTTTGGGGGCATGTGTCAGAAGTTTGTTTCTTATTGGGGAATTTCACTGTATGGATATGATATACCATATCTTGTTTATCCGTTCACCAGGTGGTGGACATTTAGACTGTTTCATTTCTGCTATTAGGAGTAATGCTGCTGAGCATTTGTATGGAAGTCTTTGCGTGAGCACATGTTTTTATTTCTCTTGAGGCAGACACCTAGAAGTAGAATTGCTGGTTCATATGGAAAGCATATGTTTAACTTTTTAAGAAACTGCAAACTGTTTTCCGAGGTGACTGTATAATTTTATATTCCTGCTGGCGATTTACGAGGGTTCTAGTTTCTCCACAGTGTCACCAACACTTGGTAGTGTCAATCTTTTCATTGCAGCCATTCAGGAAGGCGGGTAGTGGTATTTCACTGTGGTTTAAATTTGCACTTTCCTAGTGACTAACGATATTGGACATTTTCCCATTTGTTCATTTGGCCTCCACACATCTTCTCTGCTGAAGTGTCTATTCAAATCTTCTGCTCATTTTTTAATTTAGTTATTTTCTTACTATTGAGTTGTAAAAGTTCTTCATATAATCAGATCCTTTATGGGATACGTGACCTACAAGTAGTTTCTCCTGATCTGCGGCTTGTATTTTCATTTTCTTAAGGGCACATTTTAAAAAGCGAAATTTTTTAAATTTGATATTCAATTTATCAACTTTTTCTTTTGTTGTTCATGCTTTTTGCATCGCCTCTAAGAAATCTCGCTGAATCCCAAATCACAAAGATGTTCTTTATGCTGTCTTCTAGAAGTTTACAGTTTCACATTTAGTTTTCTGATACATTTACATAGCTTGTTCCTTGGTGGAGAAAAAACTAGTAATAAAACTGTATTACAAAATGACCCCTTTGAAAAATATGCAAAAAATATGATTACGTATGCTTCTATACAGTTAAAGGCATACAAACATACATAAAAAGAGAAAAGCCTAAACGGATATATACCAAAACAGCAGATAGGTACTTATATTTTAGCGAGTTTTATTTT
Source organism: Balaenoptera musculus (assembly GCF_009873245.2). NCBI lineage: Eukaryota > Metazoa > Chordata > Mammalia > Artiodactyla > Balaenopteridae > Balaenoptera > Balaenoptera musculus. Next base: position 11,931,950 of record NC_045787.1, on the reverse strand, counting down.
CTTCTTGTTTGGCAGTACTTAGGAATGACATATAATAAAGTGGCTTCAAAATGCTATACTCCAAACGGCAGGCTCTGTCTCACACAGACAGTGAATATGTACTTTAGTCATGCACAAGCTACACAAAGATATCATCAAAAGAGAATGACAAATTTCAGAAGCAGGCAGCCAACTGTCAGGCTGTGTGTACGCCAGGACAGAAGCAGCAGCTGGAGACATCCTGGAGGTCAGGAGGACGTTAGGGAAAGGGGTTGCTGAGACCTCAGAGAGCCTCATGGTTAGAAAGAAGAGTTGAGTTAAACTTCTGGAGGTGAGAAACATCTGGAGAGTCTGGTCTCAAGTTCAGTGCAGAGAATGCAAAGTTCCCAAGACTGTAGCCAAAAATCTGGATGAACCAAGCAACATGTTCAATTCTTTAAAAGAAGCTTCTTTTTTTCAAGAGTACCTTGTAAGAGGCAAAAATGGTATGTTCTAGAATGCTAGTAACTGTTATACGTTGAGTTTTTAACAACACAGTGGCCAGATAATAAAAATTCGTGAATTACTACGGAGTGTGGTATGCAGCTCTTCGTGAATTAAGTTTAATTACAACAGAAAGATTCCTATTTTGGCCAGAAGCTTTTATCCTTCTATCCTTGGCCAATGAACTTCAGAAACAAGAGAGATCTTCATTTTGAACCAAACGTAATGAACAGTATGTTTCACTGTAAGCTGACTTCAAATGCGGAGGACCTACTACTGCTCACTGCTGGCAGTACTTCCAGATGAAACAGGAGCCGCTTCAATAGGCTGATGAATTCTTAATTCCTGCTTCTCTGGATCACACGTCCTGCTTTCCAAAGAACATGCACCCCACAGAAGAGGAGCCGAGGGAGCAGCAAGCGATGAGCTCCGTCCGCCCCAACTCCTCGGAGCTCAGGCCCCAGAGCAGACGCTTCGTGCAGCTGCAGCTTACACAGCCATGTTCTCTGGATCCTTCTGGCAATAGCTGGTAATTCAGGACGACAGAAGCCTGTATCCTCCTTAATCCGTGGGCCCTTCGCTTCGCACCACAAATACTGACGTCAGCCTCTACTACAGCCAGGGAAGGACACGGACAGCAGGAAAAAAGCTGGGCCTGCACACGTTCAAGAGGGGCGACACCAGGCCCCCAGGCTTCCTTCCAGCAAGCCTGACAAATACCCGTAACGACGGTTATTAATGAAACACGGGCAGCGCGGATGTGGTGCCACGCGGCCTGCGGGAGGGCCCTGACGGTTCCAAGTGATTTCCTCAGCGTGGCCTGCGGCGAGCGCTGCTACCGTCCCCGCGCCACAGCAGGGACGCTGAGGCAAACGAGGTGAATGACCGGCCCAGGTCGCAGCCCCTCCTCCCGACCAGCGCCCTCAGGGTCACCGTCCACACTACACTGTCTGAAACTCGCAAGGACGTTTTGATAGGAGACCGGCTCCCCACAGGGGTCTTGTTTCAGACAGCCCCTTCCCCAAATCTTTTGTTGGCAATGACACTCTCTCGTTTGTTTCTCCAAATCGCTATTCAATTCGATGTGTTTCACTGAACTTGAGGGCACTTTTCCCGTACACTGACCATGCGATGGCCATCCACCTGCAGCTGCCCAGAGGGGCCAGGCCCACGCTTCCGGAGGACGACCTGGCAGAGGAAGGAGGGCAAGTCACACTCCTCCGTGCCCACTGCCCGAGGAGAAAGGGGCTCTCCTTCCCCTCCTGCACCCCACAGGGCAGGCAGCCCAGGGCCCCAGCCCCTCACGCCCTCCACTCGGCTCCCAAACTTCTTGTGCAGTAAACAGACAGGCCGGTGCCTTCTTCGTCAATGTTTTATTGGAAGAGGTCAAGGTGAAGTCTAGTAGTAGCACAACCACCGATAATGCGTGTTTGGCTTCAAACAAGACATACAATTCCAAAGAAGCATTTCCCAAAATATAAAAAGCATAAACAGCTTTTTGAAGTCTATAGCTAGCGGCAGGTCCGAATACTTTTCAAAGTCTAGAAAAACTCAAAGCCTCCACTGACAGCTTTTCGTACCAGAATCATTCAAGACATCCCTCAAGATCCCAGAGAGAGAGAGCTGCAGCGTGAGTAGCAGATGGCTTCCGAGGTGCAATGTAACAATGACAAGACAACGAAAAGGGGAGAAACACCAGTTTTACTATAGAGTCAGCCAGAGCTCACTTCCTCCCCGGAGTCTGTCCACGGCTTCTTGTGCTGCTCAGCTTGCACCCCGCCCCCTCTTACCACCCAGCCCGGAGCAGGTCCAGAGCCTTTGCCTGGAGGGACCAGGCTCCCTGGTCCAGAGCCCCTCCCACACCGGGACAGGGACCCTCAGATGCTTCGGGGTGGGGGGCTCAGTGTCCCTCCACAATTCGCTCACATTCTTGAGGACACTGAGAGGCACACTGGACGGTCAACAAAAATGTAAAAAAAAAAAAAAAAAAAGACTACGAATTTATTACTTTTTGTACTAAGACTATAAAAAGGTAATTTGAATACAAGATCTCTGTCTTCATAATATTATTCCATTATTAAGTACAGAACCAGAAAGAGCTGACCAGCAAACATGTTCTGTAAAATATCACCTCCCTAACCTGATTCTGAAGAAAACTGGCAGAACTAAGATGACTAAGATGATGTCCGCATGGCAGTCCTTGGCAGGGGCCCTGTTTCTGGAAACAAGGACTGAAGCTGTCTATGTTTCCTTTTATTATTACTTATTCTTTAACAAAGATGCCAAAATGAATCCTCTAGCGTGGTTACCTTCAAAGGAATCACCCTGGGATGCTCCAGACCTACTCCAGCACACGCTCCAGAAAACCCGCCAGCGCTCAAAGGCATCCGGAAGCTCTCTTTTCAAATTGCCCACGTACCCTGGGCACATTCTCTGGAAGATTCTTAATCCAGTAAACTGTTATTCTTTCAGAACAGGGTAGCACTTGGGAAATAAGTTAATCATTCAGTGCCATGCACAGGTGAGTGGAATAAAGAAACCTGGTTACTCCACTTTTTAAAAGTTAAGAATATACCTGGAATATCAGGTATCTACCGCCTAACAATCCACCCAGAACAACGACGTCCGGTTTCTCGTGAGTCTGTGGGTTGACTGGGTGGTTCTTCAAGATTATAAATAAAATCATAAATAAAAATTACAGATGACTGGGACAGATATACTGGTATTCACAGCAGGGGACGCTGATACTGAAAATTACTTCAACTTGTGTACAGGGCCTCAGAATAGCCTAGAACTGTTGTCCGGGCTGGCCTTTTATGGGACTTTCACAAGGTGATAGATAACAGGACCTTCATTTTCATCTATTTTCCTGAAACTGTCAAAGCAAAGTAAGGACGATCGCCACTTGGGCCCACCTATACCTCTGGGCCCAGATTTTCAATCACTTCTGTGTTTCTGCTTTTATTTAATGTAGGTCTTCTGATCTGCAGAAAATCAATATTTTAAGAAAAATGAACAATCTATTCAGAGTTAATTAGTGAGCAGAACTAATTCATTAATATTTTCAAAGTAAATCTGACTAAGCGAAGCAATAAAAAGAACCTCTCCCTTTATCCAAGTAAGGGATCATCTCAGACCGCAGCTCCTCCTACCCTCCATGAAAAGGTTCTGTTATCAGAGTAGTTACACTTAACCCTCAAAGTTAACAAATAATGCAGCCAAACATTCTTGAAAACTACAGGTCGTGACCTTAGCAAAGTGTTACAATCAAAATGCAATGCATTTACCTGTAACCAATTCAGTGTTAGAAGTCCTATTTACAAGCATGTTTTAATGTTTAAAAACTGCTATGGCTTAGGTACGATTTGAACTCTTATCATACTTTTGTTGTATGGTAAACAGAAGCAAAATCTTAAGTTACTCCAAAACATAAATGCAGATCAGAAATAAGTTTTCCTTCTGGATACAATTATCTTTGAAAGAATAATGATGTTTTAAAACATCACTTAAACGTGGAAAGAGAATTTTTAGCTAACTTTGAAAAAGCAAAACTCAGTCGTTTAATAAAAGAGAGGAAAAATCAACTCAATAAATGGGCAGTTTGTTCATACGCTGGAACTGAAAATATTATCTACCATCAGTAACCACACCAAAGCAGAAACTGAGAGGAGGCACTCTTATTGGATGAATGGCTTTATTATACACTATGAACCCAAAAAGCACAGCATCTTTCCTCTTATTGGAATTATACGCGCCTCCCCCAGCGGCTCTACAGCTGGTAGGTCTTTCAATCTCTGCTTGCAGATCCAGGCACCAATTTTGAGGTGGACCCAGGCCCAGTGAGGAAAATACTAAGCCTCAATTTAGTCAACAGGTATTGGACAATCACAGTAATACTGGATGTGCCCTGGGAGTCCAAATATGAAATACAGATGTTTACTCCCTGCCTCAAGAAGTACTGAGGAGACTGAAATAAAACATATAACCAACACAGGAAGTACTCAATTTGACAAGTACAATTAAAGACTTAGGACAGGATCCTAAGACTGCATGACACAACATGCAAAGCCCCTAGGACACAGTGTCTGCCTCCCAGGAGACACTGCTGCCATGGCTGGTCCTCCCCTACTATGGAGGGGAATCACTGGCTAGTGGCCAGGGCACTGTCATCACCGCCCTGCTCTAGTCAGTGAAGGACTGTGCCCTCCGCCCTGGATGATGCTATTTCAGGGGAGCCTCCTAATCGCAACCACTGACTTGGCCACCCCCAACGATGGCTACATTCTCTCCCTCAAGTCTGTCCTGACCCATTCGAGTAGGCTCCACCCCACACCTTCTCCCCAACTCCCTTTCTGGGCAAGGGTACAGCAGTACATCTAACTTAAGAAACCAAGATCCAGCCAGGGGAATGGTCAGACCAAAGGTAAAATACAGTTCAAGACACCAGCTGCACAAGGCTCTGTTCAAGGCCAGCAAAGCTCTGGAAGTGGTACGGCACCCCCCCATAAATCTCCTCCTTGGGGATAACAGGGGAGAGCGAGGGGGAGGGAACAGAAAAGAGAGATGGTAATGAGAATACATAATGCCACAGCCTCAACAAGCTTCTTGGATATCTGCTCCATAAAGTCCTGTCAACAGAATGACATCAGGAGTAGAAATAATCCTTAAGAACAACAGTCTGTTCTTAGTAAAAGAAGCTAGAACTTGTTTTATTGTTTGAAGGCAGCGTATCATTATAATTTTCCAAGAACTAATAGGCTTAAATCATTCAACAAAGAATAATATTTTCTTGAAAGCAGATAAGACAGCTTTGTATCTTTCCAAAGAAAGACGCCATTGAAAAGAATATTTAGCATTTCTGCCTTAATAATCCAAAATCTAAAAGTACTGAAATTTTTTAAAATCAAGGCAAATTTTATTTATATAAATACCTCGTAACGGTCTTTAATGGAACCTAGAAATATGAATATTTAACGCCTTGAGTTGCAGGTTTGGGGGAATACCTTTCAGGAAAACATTCTTCCATAGTCTTTAATACACTGAAAGACGTATATGCTGGAAATGAACTAACTTACTACTGTTCACAAAGACTTGAGTCTGATTGGAAGAATAAGGTTTAAAACGAACTCTTGTTTGGGCAAGCAATTCCCAAGACTCCGAGCCACTTACTCCAAGACAACCAGTCTGATTCCTGAGGAGTTCTGAGGTTACAGGCATAAGCAAAGGTGGTCCTTTGCTTTGCTTTGACAGTAGTCAACAGTGGGCTCGACTCAGCAGGATCAAGGGGGTTACAAGGGGTTCCGAGAGCTAGATCCCAGGTTCAGACAACCTACTCAGAGCCTAATGCCAAGGCCCCCATACTTATGGTACAACATCAGGAGAATCACCCAAGCAATGTAGCTAATGCACCAATTTCTCACAATACCCCAAACTCCCACCACTACAGTTCCACATCAAGGTTGTGTTGTTGCTTCCAGAAGGTCTCAATGAAATGTAATTATGGGAAACGACAGCATTAACATCTTCAGGGAAAGGGCTGGACCAGATGATCTGAAACTTCTTGACTCTCTAAAATGCCGATTCCATAATTAGCACAACTAAGTGCCAGGCAGAGAGTAGGGCCCAGAAGACCGGGCACAGATGCTTCACCACATCCAGTTATAAGTTAGACAATACATGAAATACATGCCATATACAAGCATTTATATTTATGGAGATAAAACAATAAAAGTATGTATTTCAAAACTTTAACAGTGATTATCTTAGGATGGCAGGATTCCAGTGACATTTTTTTTCTTTTGTTTTCTAAATTTCCGCAATGCATATTGTTGGCAGAGCCCTGGTAGGGACCAGGGGTCTCTCAAGAGTCTACACGTCACGCAAGCAGAGGCACTATCTTTGTCCCAGATCATCATTAGAAGGATAATTTTACCTCGAACAGACTGAGAAGACAAGAGACAGTGACTCTTCCCTCCAGAGCAAAGGGCAGGTTTGCTTACAGGCCTGGAAGGAAGAGAGACGGTCTCTCCTCCGAGCAAAGAGCAGCCACGCGTACAGTCCAGGAGAGAAGTTCAGGCACCCGACATTCAGGCTTCCTCTCCTGTGATGCAACCCACTGTGTGCACAAGTGTTGACTGGCCTTCTGCACTTCACCCTGGAGAAACTGGGTTTTCTAGAACTGGTGCCAAAAGAAAATGCCGATACCATGACTACTGTTACTACCGTGAGTGATAAAAGTCCTTGTCTCTGACCCAGGAGTTTTGTGTCTTCTGTCAGCATCTATCAAACTGTGGCAGGCTAATCTTTTAGCTTGCAAATGGGGAAAAAGCTCTCAGACCCTCCACAGTTCATGACAAATATGTGCTATTGTTACCATCTGAGATGCTTATAATTGGCTAAAGACGGTTTCTATTGCTTGCAACCAAAAGCCCTGACTAATGATAGAATTGCTTTAGGAATCAGGTCTTTAAATGTCCTTTAAAAAACAGAAAGGAAGGGATAAAGATCAAGGGGGGCCACCTCTCGCGAGGGCACGCTCGTTTTTACTGCGCCCCTGCCCTGCGAGGGGTGCTGTGCCGGGAGCCGAGGACAAAGCAGACAGGAAGCACCTTGTACACACACACCCGCGAGCGGCACCACAGGAAGCGAGCGCGCCAGGACCAGGTGTTCTCAGAGGACGGAGAGGGGACTCGGAGGAAGTCCGGGGGGATCAGGGAAGGCTTTCCTGACATTCTACAGATGTCACCTAACACTGCACAAGTACGCCTTTTTCTCCTGGCAGGCATGTCTTCATTCTAGAAAAAGTTTACAAATCTAAACAACTGGCACAAATTTACCAGCCCCCGTTCTATCAAACCAATTGTGTTTTCAGAATTACAGAATAACAGCGTAATTATAAGATGAACGCTAGGCAGTAGACTCACCGGCATTTCACGACTACAGTCCACCAAGAAACCGATTCAGAGTCACCTGAAGGTGTTAATCGCCAACCACAGCCAAATGGTCTTTGATGACTTTTGCATATAAAGCTCTGGAATGTTATCCAGTGAATGGCACTGACGAGTTTAAGCCAAAGGCTCTTAAACACTTCATACAGTACCTTGTAGCTAGAAGGCGGTTAACAAAGAAACAAAAACAGCGTTAAGGGTGTTCTAAGGACACTGGACTCAGAGCCAGAGCGTTAAATTTACTCTTAATTTCCTCTCTCTGACTCTGGGCAAGTCACTTAGCCTCCCAGGCAGACAGACGCCTCATCTGTACTGAGAAAGGGGCAGAGCATAGGTTATAAGGACTTCATAACTTCGAAAGGTAGAATAATCACTTCAGCTCACCAGACTGGCATTCAGTGGCAGTGCTCCGTTTCGCATACAATGTAACCTGAAGGATACGAATGTTCCCAAATGATAAGCATAAAAGGCAGGATAATTTCAGTTAGCCTTAGAGATATGTGATTTCTAATCACAACTAAACTCTGCTGTTTTTTAAGGGAAAAAAAAAAAAGCATTTTTCCCCTGATAAAAGTAACATACATGTGATACGGCCAATTTTTTTTTCAGAAAAAAATACAGATAACCAGTAATTCCACCACCCAAACGCAATTATCACTAACATTTAAATAAAGCTCACTGAGAGTTTTTAAAATTTATGCAGTCACAGATATGTACTTAAGTTTACACACAACCTAGTCAAATAGTGATTCACGCGCACACACTCCACCACTAAACTACAATAGAAAAGACAAAAGAGAAGTGCTCAGAGAAAACTACGAAGTGCTCACAAAGCACTCAGGACAAGCTGAAACTTGAACAGGCTCCCACTGGTCAACCTGTAACAACTGGAGCAAAAATAATGATAATAATGGATAATAATCAATAGAACAAAATGACAATCTATGATCCTATTCTGATATAAATAAATAAGTAAATGAGAAGGGAAAGCTCTTTCTTACGGTAGGATTCCAACTAATAAAAGAATAGGTGAAGGAATTAGAAAATTACCATTTGGCAAATACCAGACAGGCAAAAGTCATCAATGGGTAAACAATCAACGGGAGAAAGGATGATGAGAAAAGAGATATTTGCACAGTTTCAAAGAAAATCCCCACTAGGTACGCATTAATTACAAAGGGGAAAGTTATTAATTTTACAACAGAGATTGGTAGGAACCACCCTAAGCGATCACAGTTAATGTCACCAGTCATGGGACAGACACACCAACACTGTGTACCTCCTGGTAAAATGCACAGAGAAGATCACAGCATCACTTCCACTGCCTTCCTAACAAAAATGCACACTCTGAACCGAATCATGAGGAAATATCACACAGATCCAAACTGAGGACCATGCAACAATATATATCACACAATAAACATAAATTCAAAATTGTTACTAAGAGAAGCTGCATGCAAATGCAGTTTTGCAGACAAAATTTCCAAACCTGAACTCCTATAAATTAGAGCAATTATTGACAAAGATTTCTGAATTATTTCCCAGCAGGGCCTCCATTTCACTCCCACCACCAGCAGAAAGCTTTCTAAAATATCCAGTTCTCCAAATCTCATAAGCTGTTAAAAACAATGCCATATATGGCACTTTCCCTTGACTATCATCACACTTTTACCTTCAAAGTAAACTAGGCTTTGCAAAGTCACCATTTCTAACTTGTAAAGCACAGTCACGATTTTAAAACTTTGACTTAAAGGGCAGTCCAAACTCTGCTCTGAGAATAGGTAATGTCTACAGAAATTTTAGTTTAATCAGTGTAATAACAAACCAGATAAAGTCAGTGAGCTGATGTACTCCTCCAATTAAGCAGACCCTTCCCTCTTCTGTTCTTGACCAGTAAATGTTCATGGAAAAGCCAAAGTTATGTTTAGTGAATAAGTAGGTCCTATTACATTCTTTTAATTAACTACCTTACAGGTAGTTCTGATTGACACCTGTTGTCCCAGCACAGTTATTAATAGCACTCCCTTTCATGCTTAAAAATATTCTGATTTGTACAACAAATTATTTGGTAACCTACTTTAGTCTTCCAAGAAGTTACTGGGGGCACTTCTTTTATACCTGAATGAGATAATATATGCATCACACTCAATAAATGAAAGCATTCTTTATTCCTGTCACTACTATTATTATTCATACTAAACATGTTCCTCTCCTTACAATACAACCACATTACCTCCAAAGATTAGATGCATCGTTCTTTCTGAAGTCCTTTTTTTTCACATTAGGATGCATTAACACTAATTCTAGTCTTTCTAAATTCCTTCTACTTTTGTCAAAGCTTTGATATGCCAACATCTCCTAATATGTTTAGCGTAAAAAAAAAAAAGAGAGAGAGTGTGTGTGTAAACATTTAACAATAAATGAGCTGTTCGGGGTTATTGAATACAGAGGTTAATCAACACAATCAGGATTTCATGGTGAAGAAGCAGAGCTACTAGCTTCAGGAAGATATATTAAGAACCACAAGAATTCTCTACCAATAATTATCTTTTCCAGTCTGCAACTTTCCTGACTGTGGCCTAATTCTCTAAGTCCTGATTACTGTCTACTTTATCATCATAAGGAACTTCCCTACTCATTTGACCTACGATTTATTCATTTTTCTAAATAATTATTATGAAGTATATTCTATGTGTTAATGATGAAAATAAGTGGACAGTATCTGTGGCCATTCTCAAATGAGGGTGAAAGAATGCTACATGTGCGCTGCAGGGCTGGCAAGGGATTTGCAGTCAATAACTTACTTCTAGTTTCCAGAAAAATCGTGTCAACGTTTGCGGACACAGAGTGCAACATACGCCAAGTAGGCCTAACTGGCTTTTTTGATGCATACCGTGAAAACTTTAATATACCAGCCCTGTCCCACGGGGTGGGCCCTAAAGTCAGACATACGGTGGACAGGCCTCTGGTCAACACCCTGCAGGTCCAGGGCCTCCCGTATCAGGCATCCCGCCCCTGGGGGACGGCAAAGGTAGGGGTGCTGTACTGCCATTCTCCCCTTTGCAGGAGGACCTGCTGAGCCACTTAATTAATTATATATGTATCAATCTCAGGGGAAGGCTATTGTTACCTAATTCTAGGAGGGAAATCCTAGAAGCACTTGTGTGGATACAACTGATTAAATTACTATGCAGCGTTATCTGGCTTCCTTTTCAAAAGCCACAGGTGTCAAATGCAGGGGTGTGTATGTAAATTTGTCCTAAGATACTCCTGAACAGACTAAGTGGGCCATTCACTTCTTTTTGAGGAGGAATTAAACAAAATAGTGAGTTCTTGGAAGACAGGGGAGCCAGGTATTTGCAAAGGGTTAGAAGTGCCCCCAGCATCTGAGTCCGGCTTCAAATGAATAAATGAGGGGGAGAGAGAGAAGGCAAATTAAAGAAATATTTATACAGAAATTTCACGTGCCTCAATCACTTAAACGGGCAGGAACCGAGAAAACGCAATGCCCAGCCAACCAAAGAACGTGTGTCTGCGGAAAAGCCGCAAGCAGGACGCTTCAAGGGAGCCCGGTGCAATCACTCCTCTGACTGGCTCAGTTTCTTTAGGAACAGACTATTTTGCATACACACATTTGTAGAACGATCTCTTATGATCAAAGAGGGTCACCAATGTTGTTTTTTAAATATTTGCGTAAGTGGTTGATTTTATGGATGATGTTTCTTTTTCTTTTCAGATTGCCTAGATTTGGTGATACTGCCTTTGTCACAAAGTAGGCTTCCGTGCACACCTCAGTGGACGGGTCGGCCCTGTGCAGGACTACCTCTCACCTGCTGCCCCATAGCAGGGCCATGGGTTAGCAGTGGCCGCTGGGGACTAAGGAAGCAACCCCTTTCCAAGGATGCCTTCCCTCCCTTCAAAATTAGGAGCCTCCACTAGATTCAAGCCTGTAACGTTCTCTCTGCATAGATCCATCCACTAACTACTATGTAAACTAGCTCTGTTGACCAAAAAAGGCCAACTGTCTGTGCCAGATACGAACTCACTTCTGAAGACATTCAGAACTGCAGCACCTCGGCTCTCTGCAAATGAAATACAGACCTGTTTAAACCTAGGTGGGCAGACATAACACAAAATACATTCCTGAGAGCACAAAAGTGAACTGCACTCATCCATGAATTTATACAGTGCCTTGGTCCTGTGTACAATCACTGCACTCACCCATGAATTTATACAGTGCCTTGGTCCTGTGTACAATCACTGCACTCACCCATGAATTTATACAGTGCCTTGGTCCTGTGTACAATCACTGCACTCACCCATGAATTTATACAGTGCCTTGGTCCTGTGTACAATCACTGCACTCACCCATGAATTTATACAGTGCCTTGGTCCTGTGTACAATCACTGCACTCACCCATGAATTTACACAGTGCCCTGGTCCTGTGTACAATCTATGATGAGGATCATCCAACACGTTCTCCCAGGCCACACGCTTGCTGTGATAAAGAGCAACCGCCATTTTTCTTTTTCAGGATTAACCCTTTCCTGGCCCCTCCAATCCAATTCTACAGAAATACTGGTTGTCTGGAAAGTGATAAAAATCTCAAAAATGTTCCACGTGTAGTTGGGCTAGTGATTTTCATCCAAATGTGATGATAAATATGCCATTAAGGGTACTGGGTGCTTCATCAAACCATGGGAGCAGAAGCTCCAGACTTCTTTCTACATGGTACTCAAAAGGAGACAAGCGCTACAAATCACGTGCCAAAATCCTCACTAAAGCCTGGGCTTCATGCAGAATAACTTTACATGTAGACGCGTTTCTTCAATACAATATCAGAAAATAACTTAAAGACTAAAAGTATTAATAAATGTAAATCTAAAGTAATGTGATGCGGCAACTCTGACACCAAGCTGGCGATTCCTAAGAGTTTTTAAAGGGGGAATCAGAGCCAGACTCGCAACATCTGTAGTAAAAACCCAAGACCGACATTAAAGAATTATTCATGGAAAAACTTCTTCACAACAATGAGCCAAAGCTCAACTGCTAAAAATACATTCACTGTGCACACAGCGCACGGGCTCATTTCACAGTGTTTCCACTTGAACTACATCACCAGATTCTCCCCACCCAAACGTTCCCAGGCAACATGGGGTTCAATTCACGGGACAAACCTGGACACGTGAGGAATTAAAGCAGAAAAGCTGAAAAACATCAATGGGTTAAGGAGGAAAGCTGTGATTGGCGGGCTTGCCTCCTTGCTCCCTTTAGAAGTCCCTACTTACAGCTCATAAGCCACAGTGCCAGGGAAAATGATGAGAATGAGGGCAGAAAACTCACTCAGGTATAGGAAACAGCTTTCATAACATTAGATTCTGCAGAAGGCATGGAAAATAATGGGTCTGATTTGATAAGCCATGTAAAAAGTAAACTGTATTAATTTATACTCATGTCTACTAATTATTTAGTTGAAAACAGTTAAAGCTAAGTGGCTATGAGGACGGACCAGGATCTAGGTTCAAACCAACCAATTCCTTAACTAACTGTGTACCTTGGGCTACTTAATGACTCTGCACCTCAGTTTCCCCATCTGTGGAGTGGGGATAATAGTATACTTGTTTAATAAGTAATTCAGGCAGGGAAGACTGCCCTGAGAACAGCAGATGGCACCGTGTCGGCACCCAAGACGGGTGAGCTGGCATCGTGACTGCTCTAAGATCACTTGAAACTGAATCACAAAATATTTACTCAGCTCCAACAAGTGCACAGTTTGTCCCTTTCACCAAAATGTTTTTAACCCGTTTATTTTGCATAACCTGGCAGATGCCAGGAATAAAACACCAGTGGTCTTATAAAATCTGTAGTCACAAATCCAAACTCACCGTCCCTCCTGCTGATGTTCCGGTCTAGCTTCTCGGCTGACAAGGAGAAAGGCGAGGTTATAATTACGAAAAGAGCAGAGACAGACTCACACTTCTTATCAGCCAAGCTAACTGAGCAGAGTCTGCTCCCAGCTCAGTCAGGGCTGGTTCAGCCGCAGAATAAATGAAAACTTCAATGAGAAAACACATTTATCCCATAAGAAAGACAGAAGCCTTTCTTCCATTATTTTAATAACTCCTTCCCCCTCCTCTTCGCCCATGTCTCATTCTGTCATTGTTTTATAAGCAAAAACATCGTTTTAGTAATCGGGAAACCCCACAAAATGTAACATCTAAGTAACAATAATCCCTTAAAGCACTCTGTATGAAACGCTCACAGCACCTTTTACTCAATCGGAGTTCCATGTGAGATCAATTTAAATAAACATTCAAAAGTCAAGGCCCATTACAAATGTTCATTTTTGTTCATAAATTCAAAAAGTCCAACAGCAAAAGAAACATAATTTATTCAGATTACACAGGACTGAATGTGACTGCTATACTCACTCCTTGGCACAATGATTTTCAAAGCATAGATTCAAAGGTACATCCTGACTGACCGAGAGCCAATTATATGCCAGATATTATATTGATACTAAGGCTGTGGGCAATAAGACTGAATCAGACAAAGCCCACGACACCAATATTTACAATTTCACGGTAATACAGAGGAAATGGCATCCTCTTTGTACCCTGGAGTCTCGACCATGAACAAAACAAAACAATACAACAAACAACAAAAAACACCTGGTGACTTATGTATGCCTTTTCTTAAAATTCCTTATTGCCCCTATTAACTCTTGGCTGGGCATGAGCTTTGCAGCCCTTGTTCATACTATGTACTACATTTCAGAATGGTGGGAGAAATGGCATGCAGTACATTCCAGGACTTCAACTTAGTGTATGTGACACTATAATTAGACACGTAAGAAAGACAGACCGAAACCGACATCCCGTAAAACACTATCAAGTTCCCATTCGTCACTTTTGGCTGCTCCCGCCAAGTAACTTTTTCATCTCATGACTTTCTCATTGTTACACATCTTGGTATTAGCAAGCACTCATGCTCTAATTTGCCCAAATATTGCCAAACACTAATATAAAACAGTAAATAAACTGAATTTATCCACCGAGTTTGGCTCACACTGACATGGCAAAATCTTGAGGCTTTTTGTCCAAAAGTCTCAAACATCAGAAACTGGTTACTGTTACGGATATACGAAGGAGAGGCCACCATTTCAGAGAAAGTGCAAGCAAACCCAGTGCCTCTGTCCAGCTGAGGCTGACCCTGCCCGCCCGAAAGGCAACTCAAAGTAGCATCAAGCAGAATGTTCCATCAGGGCACCAACGATACAGCCTTTCACTTCAATTTCAAATGAGTCCAAATTTAGAGTGTGCTCTGGAACAACGTGAAAAACTTACTTGGAGCATGTTTTTATAGTTCTTTAATATCCATCCACTGGATGACTCACAGTTACGTATCATAGAGGCCAGGTACTTCTATTTCTAAAAAAGGAATATGTTGGAGGGTTGGAGGGGCTAGCCTGGAGCTCTAACGCTTGGTGACTAAGCAAGAAAAACAAGGGAGAAGCCAGTTCATCTCCAGCCTAGGAGAAGTGATTTTAAGGGCCTAAGTCTTGTTTAAAACGTCACATAACTCAAGTTTGCAATTTATTTTCCAGTATAGTCTCATGAATCTAGTCAACATTTAAACACTACTCAGTAGTGCTAACTGGGTCCACCTCTTAAAAGTCTGTTTACACAAGCTATTCAAAACACCCAGGTCCCAAAGTTGCCAAAAAAAATATTTTGAAAACATTTACTAGGGCACAACTAGGAATCAGTCTTTCCAGCAGTTCTTCCCAGGCCGAGGTACTCAAAACAGTAAATCGGTCTTCTCTGATTCGAAGAAAAACCTTCCCACTCCCCATCTCCGACCCCATGTCCACCTTCCACAAGGGGTCTGTTCACTGGAGAAGGTTCGAGAAGTTTCACGGAATCATTAAGAAAGTTAACAGTTGTCTATTTCACTTTGCAAATAAGAGAAGTCAACCCATTTGTAAAAGGAGCGAGCGAGACAGATCTGCCTGTTGCCATGAGATTGTCTACAGATGTGTTCTCAGACTATGGGATGATTCCCAACTGTCCACAGTTTGGTTTATTCTGTCAATTCTGCATTCCAAATACGTCATGTCAGATATAAACGCAACACCAATGCTCCCTCTGCTAAATCAAATCACCTGTAGGAAAAAGCAATTTAAAGACCACTATGAACAAGCCCTATAAAGCCATCAAACACACATCAGAGACAATTATATCCTCTGTTAAAAGTTCTATCACTGGGGCTTCCCTGGTGGCGCAGTGGTTAAGAATCCACCTGCCAATGCAGGGGACACAGGTTCGATCCCTGGTCAGGGAGGATCCCACATTCCGTGGAGCAGCTAAGCCCGAGCACCACAACTACTGAGCCTGCGCCCTAGAGCCCACGAGCCACAACTACTGAAGCCCGTGCACCTAGAGCCCGTGCTCCACAACAAGAGAAGCCACCGCAATGAGATGCCCATACACTGCAACGAAGAGTAGCCCCCACTCGCCACAACTAGAGAAAGCCCGCGCAGCAACAAAGACCCAGTACAGCCAAAAATAAATAAATTAAATAAATAAATTTAAAAAAAAATTTTTTTTAAGTTCTATCACTGGCCACAAACAGCTTAACATATATCATAACTTTAAGCAAGGCAACATAAAACATTAGTGATATTAAAATGCAAGGCTTCAAAACTTACCTGGCAAAAGTGAAGACTAAATAAATAGGCAAATGCTTTTCTTTCATTGGCAGTAAGAAAACGCTTCATTTAGGTTTATTTTATGAAAATACAGGCCATGAGTTAGCCAAGTCCATGGAAGCCTACTTCTCATCAATCAAATCAGCTTCAAAATATTAAAAAAAATTTTTTCCCTATGTGCCCCAGAAGTTACTCACCTACCACCTTTCCATCTATTTCATCTATTTCCCCCCACCCCCGTCTTCTCCCAATCATTTCCACATATCTTCTGACCCCTTCTCCTGCTTTCCCAGGCGTCCGGCATGAGAACAGCAATACCCTCAACTCCTCCCTGCACGTCCACCGGCCGGGAAGTCTTCTCTGCAGCCACACGCGCAGGGCAGGCGTGCAGCACGGCAGGTGCGCACAGGCGGCGGGTACACGTGGTACTCCGCCAGGCTGTGGAGGCCGACCTGGGCCTGGGGGCCCGCTCAGAGCCCAGGAGAGCTGCTCTCACTGCCGCGTTTAATGCTTTTACGCTGCTCATGTCTTTCAAATGTTCCTCAGAGCTGGCCCCCGTGAGTAGAACGTCCACCCCAGTCAGGGCTGGGAAGGACAAGCGCTGTCAGTGTTTTCGTGTCTTTACTTTTCAAGTTGATGTCAACAGCCTTCAGGATTCAACTTAGAAGAAAACATTAGGACCAGGCTCTCCTGTGATCCTCCGTAACTCTGTTTTGCCTTCAAGTTTGAGACCACTCACTATTAGCCTTTATGGGGGGAGGGAAGGGAGGAAGGAGCCAGCTAGAGAGAGAGAGGCCGGCCCTAATGTTACGGGAGAAAGTAGAGAGATCCAGGTGTTCTGGATCCAGTCACTGAAAATGACTAAAATGCCTTTGGGATCTGGCAGGCCACTTACATTTTAAGGAAATCAGCCCCTTGGCTGCCACCCCACACACACACATACAATCTCATTTATGCCTACCATACCCCACCAAAGTCTATTGATCATTTGCCTGAGAGTCGATTCCAAGGGGGGTTAAACAAATTGCTCCATTTTTCTCTAAAGCACATCAGCAAATCTTTTTTTTTTTTAAATTTCCTTGACTCAGGATGCTACAGATTGTTAAGATCACACTGGAGGTTTAATAACAGCTTTTAATTGGAGGTGGGGTGGGGAGAGGAGACAGTAACACTTTAAATAAACGTCTCTATTGGAAGATGCACAAAGGTTTCAGAAACTTACAGTATCTATAGTTACTCATCACCTCGTGTACTGATACAGAGAGATACTGGGCTCATAAAAGCACTGATACATTTTCAGACTAAGTTTTATAATCATTGGAATTCACAGCAATGACTCAATGGCTACAGCTGTGAAAGGCTAAACTACAGGAATCCTGGGTATAAAAATCCTATGTTCTGAACACTGGGCAAAAAAATTTAAGTATATGGGGCAGAAGCAGCTCATAATTTTCAAATCATGACTAAAATCATGGCAAGTTCTACTACAAATAATTATCACTAATGGTTTTAAATAAATGGTCTTTCCCCCTTCCAAATATCTCTATTGGTCACTTCGCTACACTCACCAGTAGGACAAAATCTAATACATCATGACCCCTTAGGTGCTTTCTGCCACCACACGCACACACAAAAGCCAAGACCCAAAAGTCAACAAAAAATCTACAATATTTTAAATCACAAACAAGCTTTATGAAGTAAAAGTGTTGAACAGCCAAAGGCCATACGATGCACTCACACAAACATGATAATGTACATCACTCGATACTGAGGTCCATTCACAACCAGCGCAGTCTGTGAGCCACTGGGGGCCAGGACGGATCCCGCACACAGCGGCACCTGGCCTGGCTGTGGCCTGTGGCACTGAGTGCACTGCTCAGTTGGAAGCATGCTCTCCAGGAGTCTGATCTCTGCTTAGGATTCAGAACAGCAAAGGTGATTTGAGTTTAGTAATGAACAAGACGACAATTGATGTAGAAAAGCATGGGAACCACAGGGAAAGCACAGCAATGCTTGAAGGGTGTCAAAACGCAGGATGAGAACTGGACCCAGAAAGTGTCTGCTCTCGCTCTCACTCACCTAACTAAAGTTTTTTTCCTGAAACATCAGTAACTTTCCATATATAGGATGTACTGAAAAGAAACATGATGGCACAAGTGTTTGGGGAGTTTATTGCAGCAGTGTTTAAAAAAGGCTAAGAAGCAATCCTTCCTCTAAGGTTCACGTGTTAATCATACGAGGACAGAACAGTTTGCAAGGGAAATAAAACTCCTCCAAACCAGTCAAGTCCTGCCTCGTAACGCACAGCTAATATTAAGCAGATGCAAACACGTTCCAGACCACTGACGCCCTATCATTTTCTCAATGTGACAAAATCACAAGTTCAAAGCCTCAACAATATCATCTGGTGCCTTCAGTGGACCAGAGGGCAGTGAAAGGCACCTTGCAGAAGCCAAGCCCTGTGATCCGATGACTGGACAGAAGCCATGAGCAGGGGACAGCCTCGCAGCCGTAGGACACGGCGTTTCCGGCAGCGGCCGGCTGTCTTTCTGCTGAGAGGACATGAAAACAGCGTGCGGTATTCCCTTCAACACTGTCCCCAAACACTGCTGCTGCCGCTGCTAAGGCGAGCAGCAAAGCTCTCCTGCCCAAAACGTTCCGACATCCCCACGGGATAAAGGCTGCGAGGCCTTCACTTAGCAAGCGGCCGGGGTTTCCGCAGACGTGGGAGCGGCTATGTGGACAGGCTCGGGACGCCTGCTCGTGTGGCTGAGGGGCTCTGAAGTCAAGGTCAATGCGGAGCCCTCCTTGACCAACCACAGAGCACACGGAGCGCGGGAGTGAGAACCGTGCATTGAATAGCGAGATCCATCTTCCCTCACAAGCCATGTTCTCTGGGGTAATATGTTTCAAAAACAAACGTTTGCCATGAAAATAAATTCAAAGTAAAACGGGCACCGTCTGTCGAAGGTTAACAGTTGGCAGTGCCCCCACGGAACCCCGGGTCACAGCACCAGAGACCCTGGGCCGTGCAGCCCGGAGCGGGCGCAGCTCTAACCGTGCGTCCTTCCTCAGAAGACGGGGAAGGGAGACTGCACATGTTTTGTTCAGCCCCAGTTTGAAACCGATCCCATTAAGGAGGGGAAGAAAATGAGACTGATGGTTAAGGAGCAGCGCTGAACTGGTTTTGTTTTCCTCTTTTTAGAGTTTCTTTAGGTTTTTTTGGGGGAGGGGGGAGTTGGTCAAGGAAAGAAATACTTAACAGGTAATACTCTGTTTAAACCAGTAATGTTTAAGGGATGCGTTAATTCTTTCGAAAGAGTGCACTACATTTTTTAGTAAACTGATGCCTTTTTATCAGCCTTTTAAAAAACAAGGTCTCCAAGGCACTTTTTTTTTACTATTTATATTTACTGGACTCCTACTATTGAAGAAAGGAGAGAGAAAACAACCCTGTTTAAGTCACAATCTGGTTGATGGAGAGATAAATCACAAGAATTACTGCAGAGCCACAACCAAAGTATCAATACCCCAGAACCGCAGGTGTTCGGGAGACTGAGCCACGGCTGAAAGCCGGGAGAGATAAGGAAAATTGCAGGAGAGCAGTAACAAACCTGGACATGATAAGGGGTTAGCCACAGGAAAGCAGGAAGGCGCAGGGGTCCTTCTGAACCCTACTGGAAGACGCCCCACACCCCCAGAGAGCAGGGGACATCTGGGCTCCATCCTGAGACCCACTGCCATCAACCCCAGGGCTGCCTGCAGGCCGCGGGGAGCAGGGGACCGTCCCGGCTCAGGGGGAAGCGCACAGAGGGCTGATGCCTTGCGGCCGGGGGTGGAGGAGGAGCGCACATGCCTGTCTTTGCCGTCCCTGCTCTAGGAGGAGGTAATGGCAAAGCGGAGGATCTCAGCAGTGCTTAGTCCCATTTTCCTCATTAATCCTCTAGAAAATCAGGGAAGGATTAAAAAAATCATCAGAACTCCAAATTCATACCTAGGGAGCACTTCTGTCAGGAGAAGTTAAGTGAATTCTTAAATGCTAGTGAGCTTTCCAATGGATCATTTCATAGGACGAAAAACAAAATGTAGAAAAATCATATGACTAACCACAGAAAAAAGTATAACACTGTCCTTTTTAATAAATGACATTTTCTCACAGACCAAGTTTCTACGTGTAAATTTCTCACTAATTTCTGTATTTCAATCCCTAGCAAAATTAAGGCAGAGAATTTATGCCATCATTTAATCATGCTTCTATTATCACAAGGGAGCTTTTTAGACCTATCTACAGGCAAAGAAGTAGAAACTACATTGTATTTGATAAGCCAGTCCCTTCTAAAACAAAGCTTGTCTCCTTGCTTTGAAAATTTCACTATTCAGTCCACAATGACAACAGTTGCTATCAGATCCAAGTGTGCCCCGAGGTTGAAGCGTCTCTGTTGGGCAATCCCAGAACTGCTATTAAGACCAAGGGATCATGGTGCTGTTTCGGTTAAAGGTGGTGCCAGCAGAAGTCAAAGGGGATCATGAGGTAGAACGTGTCCCCACCTCACACTGAGCCTGACGAGGGTAATGAGACAGCAAACAGCTATGGGTGCCCACAGATTTCACAGATGGGCCCCTCTCCATGGAACTTTGCTAGCGATGACTTAGATAACAAGATAGAGAAGTCCAGGTTATCAAATCCTCAGACCACACAGCTGAGTGAAATCATTAGTGTGTCAGTGGGGGGGGGGGGGAAAAGAATAGTATCCAAAAATCTGAACAGGAAGAATTGAAAGTAATAAGATGAAATTCAACAATCTATATAAAGTCACATTTACGTTCAAAATGTTAATTTGTTAAGTACAAGTGAGGAAGGATCTGGGTGAAAAAAGGAGATAAAGGAACAAAAAACACAGGGTGTTCTGGAGAGTTCTACAAGCTGGATCTCTGACAGGAACAGGGCAGGGCAGGGCAGCGTGTACCCTGTACAGGTCACAAACAGCAGACCTGGGATTCTGTGATCCACATCAGTGCAAAGTGTGGAAGCTACTGGGGGGAAGTGAGGAAAAGTGTGGGTGTTTAAAGAAGAGCCTGAGGCCAGGAGGGACCTGGTCACTATCTTCAAATATTTCAGAGGCTCAGCAGAAAAGATCTTTTGCAGTTCTGGACACTTGGGCTCCAACAGCCAAAACTGGAATCAACTGAAGTTTCAGGGGAAGAGATTTCACCTTCGAAAGAGTGTCGAGGTGGAGGGACGAGGACAGAAGGGATAAGGTGATTCAAAATCAAGGGCTGTGCAGACAGTTAGGAGTTTCTTCCCTTTGAGCGAAGTCTTTGGCGTCTCTGTGGCCTGTGGCAGGCACCCTTGACGCTGAGTTCTGAACCCAGAGGTGTCCCGCTTCACTGGTGTGCTCTCTGCCTAGCGCTGCGACCTGCAAAAATGAGTCCAACAACTCTTTCTGCCCACCTTTGCCGCCGCCCCGCACTGTAAGAAACCTCCCGAGGCCTTTGCTGAGGAAAACTAGGCTCATGTGTTCAAGCTGCCAAATCTCTAAGCTGTGTAACTGTCGTGAACCCTCGAAAATCATTAAGGATATGGCTAGAAAGAGGAAGCACCATCATTTCTTGAAAATGAAGCCAACATTGGCCAACTTTCCCTAACAAGGCTATAATCACAAAAAATGTATGCACGGTTCAAAGTCTGTGGACTGAAAGACTCTTGTGGCAAAATCAGACGCCACTAAATAACTCAGGAATAAGGTAAATCCCCAGAGGATCTCACCTTCGGCGTTCTTCCTCTGGGCCTGGAGCTGGTCTCTGAGACCTGCAGCGCCGTGACCGGGGGTCGCCCTGGCCGCCCTCCCGGTGGGCACTGCCCCAGGTGGCGGCCGGGAAGCCACTGACGGAGGAACCATGTCTCCACCTGGTGCCCCCTTCCCTCCCGACACGCACCAGCGGCCCCTGCCAGGAAGGGTGCTCAGCCCCAGGCCGGCTGCAGGAGGGCCGTGTCCTCCGCACCAAAGTCACGCTGTGCTTACGGAGGAGACCCCAGCCCCCTGCTAGGCCCGTGGCCCCTGTTTCCAGCCCTGAACCGCTGTTCCCCTGCCCCCAACTGGCTCTATACTCAGAATGTCCTTTCTGTGCCCCCTCCACCAGGCTGCCACCTCCAGGTCCGATTCCTTTGTTCCACACACCCTGGTCAGGCCTCTCTACACACGCCCCACGATTGAGAGCTTAACTGGAAGAGACGTTAAAACTTAAGGAAGGCAACGCAGTACCAGACAAAGAACGAGCCAGGTCCCGAACCCAACCCTTGCGCACGTTCTAGCCCCGTGACCTTCAGCAAATTAAGTGGGTTAGTGTCTCCGAGCTTCCCCTATTACATGGAGAGAATAACAGGATCCATGTGAGAGGGGCCCTGGGAGGAGCCCGTAAGATAACCTACAGGAAGGCTCAGCAGGGCCCCTCGCAGACGTAAAACACAGAAGAAGGACCCTGGGCTCTTAGGCTACTGAGAGCGCATGCTCAGTGAAGGGCAGGGCCAGGGCTGACAGGCCGCAAGTGGAGAAGGCAGAACGTGAAACTCTTCGGGTTTTCGGTTCTTTCCACTGTGCCCAGTTACTTCTCCAGCTATACACTCAGATCCTAAACTTGGCTAAAATCCTCTGATGTGTCTATTTTAAATGCCCCTGACGTTGGTCTACATAACAAAGCGAGAGGAAGCCAGAGCATTCCAGGTGCACTGAAACGGCGCTCAGAAAGGGGTTTCTGCAATGCAGCTGCCCTGGGGCGGCTGTGGATACACGTCCCATCTGGGAGTCCCGTGCGCCACCTCACAGACCACCCGGCCCAGAAACACGCCCGTCACAGGCCTGCCCACAGCCATTCACAGCCTGGCACGGGGGTCAGCACAGATTCTCAGATGGGATGGATCACAGAAGGGCCGTGAGGTTTAAGGGCCAGCACCGGGATCAGTGGGCGGCTAATGACAGCTGACAAGGGCGGTGACCAGCTCCCAGACTCATCTGCGCTAGAAGGAAGCAGCCACCGTCCTGAAGTGGCCCTAAAGCGCTGAGCGGGGCTCCAACTTCAGGTTCAACAGATGCCCGAACCTTTGGAGAGGCACTAACACAATTACGACCAGGCCAACATCCGGAAGGCTTTCCCTTCTCAGGGTTCTCTTACACACTCTGAGGCATCTAAGAACAATGCGGCATCTGTAGAAAATATCATCGTTCCTTCTACACCCCTTAAATAAGATGTCTTTGTCTAGTACTTAGAAAGAGGCTGTAATGTCAGCTGCATGTCCTGTGAAAAGGTAGGAGGCTGAGACACAGTGCTAATAGAAGAATCAAACCAAAAAATGCATTGTAATAGTCTAATGTTGGTTATTTTTTTTATAATCCATACAACAGAGCCAAAAAAATATTCTAAAAGTGAACTGTACAAATGCCATTTTCTTGCATGATCTTTATACCTTAGCTCTTTTCTGAAGAATTTCACTGCATAAAATTAAATATTTTATCATATGTAGAAAACTAAGCCAACTCAAATAATAAACTCCAGAAGAAAACTAAAGCTATCTACCTGTATTCTCATATTCAGAGATGAGATCGTTCTAACACGTCATACTTCTGTGATTTTTTTTTTTAAGCTAAAAATGAGATTCTTACCAAAGTCCAATTTAGGTAACATTTTTTTTTAAAGCAAGCAATAAGAATACTGACAGCTTCCATTTAACTCAATACTCTCAGCACAGTTAAAGAAACAGTGGTAAATTCAGTTAGCCTCTTTTGCCCCTTTCCCTTCAAAATAATCTTTTTTAGTACAATGAGAATAGGAAGCTCCAGGCAGTATATAATGATCAGTTTGGAATTCAGGCCACACAGACTGAAAATATCAGCATGTAACCAACTTTTTATCTAGGTTATTTCAGAAGGATGTACCAGAAAACTAGGGAATATAATGCACAGGCTTGACTACGTCTGTATTACAGTTAAATGGTACTTTACCCAACACGCCTTCCAAAATCAGGTGATCTTAAAGGATACATACACCATATGTAGAAAATTCCGGATTGTAAGAAAAAAATATGTTTTAACACACATTAATTCTGATTTGTTTACGTAAATGCTCATCCTTTTGAAGAATCCTGAGGGCAGAAACAGTAAAAAAAAAAAAATATATATATATATATTTTTTTATTTTTAGGTGGTTTTAAAATCACATTTAAATGTGCATTTATTTTAAAAAAATAATAAATAAGTCAATAAATAAAGGGTGCATTTAACCTAGCATTATGGAACAATTAAGAACAAATACAGGACAACTCCTCTAACAGGTGGTGAAGAAGTTGCCAGGGGCTCCAGTCAGGGAATCTAAGTGCTGGAGAGGATTTCTTCCTCATGCTGGGACACCAGACCCACGCCTTGGGGGGGGGGGGGGGGGAAGAGGGGGGGGGGGGGAGGGGGTTGCTGGCCAGGAGCGGGACAGGCTCTAACCGAAACACTCTTCACTCACCCAGAACAGGACGAAGTTAAAAAGCCTTCTTCAGTGATGGGGAGGGAGGGGAGCACAAAGACCCCCTTCTGCGCTCCTGTGAAGAAGGGAAGGACGCGCCAGGCCCTGAGTGTTGACAAATCCTGATTCACGGCTCCAGTCCCACTTAGCTCACACATAAAAGGGGCGATTCAGCCACTCAAGGAGCTGGGGCGGGTGGGGGGGGGGGGGCTTTGAATGTACTTTAGGTCTCTTTTTAAACAGACCACTATTGACAGGGGCTCTGACTCAGCATCATCTCTCCTGACTACTCTTCTCGGCCAGCTGTCAATGCCTTTATGTGTCCAATACTGAATCACACATCACTGTATCCAAGTTAGGAATAAGCCACAGGACACTCACCACTGGGAGTCATGATTGTCTTAACATGACTCTTGTCCTCTGTATATGGAAGTTATAAAACTGTGGTCAGTAAGTCGAGTGACCATACATCCTGGTTTGACAGGGACAGTCCCAGTTTACACCTACTGTTCCAGAATAATTAACAGTAATACGCTCTTTCACGCTCAAAAGCATCTCTGCTTAGATCATAAATTATATGGTCAGTCTATCAGTGAAGAATGTCACACTAAGGAAGCATCAACATTTGACAGCAACACCCGTCATCTCTTAAACACCTAGCAGGGACACAGCTTTTTAAGCACAACGCAGCACAAGGTAGTAACCTAGAGCTTCTAAAGTTGAACCTGAGCAATAAGTGCCTCCCTCGACTTGGAACTTAATCATCTTCTCTACCCTTTTAAGTGGCAGCATTCCTGTGCCGACAGCCATCACCTACAGTGACCTCTCTTTTGATCTCTGGCACCAAAAGAAAGCCTTTGCTGTGTGGTCCTAGCACCACACATACAACTTGGCTGCTCCTGCTTGGCAAATACAGAGCAATAAGGTCCAAACAAAATCTCTGCCCTAAAAGAGGTAGCTTTAGAGAAAAATGGTTAGAAGAAGTGAGAAAATAAAGAATTACCTCACGAACTAGGAAAATCATTGGGTAGGCGTATTTGTAAAAAATAAAAACAAAACGAGGCACATACACAATAAACAAAACTAACGTATCCTATGATATAAATGTAAGTAAATATAAAATAGTAGACAACACTGATAAAATCCTTGCAGTGAGTTAGAAACAAAGCCAAGCCATGGTATATAGCCAGGGTTGATTTTTTCTGTTTAATTTGCAACCATGGGCCTGTGGCAATTCCAGAGAAAGTCTTATATTTACAGGCAGATGCAAAGCAGTCTCCTTCATGCAGCCAAAATACTCAGCCAAGAACCCCTAGGTGTCTGACTCAGTGACAGGCAGAAGAAGAGCTCTCGGCAGAGACAGGAGCAATTCTTCCTCCCCCAGGGGTCCTGGGTCCCAGCCCAGGGAGGGAAGCCACTTAGCCCAGCAGTATTTACCCTCTTTCTTTCTCTCTGTTTCTTTTTCTCCTTCTCCCTCTGTCAGCTATCTTTTCTATTTTTATTCTTTATAATTCCCTATTTGCTAGTAAACCAGAGGCAGCATGCTTTAAAATGTCGGAATCCCTCCAAATCTCTAGGTCCTGGAATAGGAGCTCTGTCAAGGAAGGTACAATGCTAGTGCCCCAAGTTACAGGGCAGCCAGATAACAAGACAACATGAAATTCACACAAGTGCCAGAAATGCATGGCAGTAAAAAGATCTCTGTGTTTGAAATTTTCCATAATAAAAAAATTTTGTAATATTCATATTCCAGTTATTATACGAAAAAAATGGGATCTTTAAACTCTGAAACCTTTAAACTTGTGAAATATAAGCCACTGAAAACACACTGTAAATGTGGCAATTTACTTATGAAAGTTTTAAATACATGAATATTAATTTGTTGTCAACACTTAAATGGATTCTAGAATAAATCCTCTGTCCCCTGGGACGTACTTGTATGCTTACTACTGTCAAACTGTGAGCGTCTTTCTCAAACCTCAGGGCAGAGTCCATGAGACAAATCTACTGCAGAGAAAGTGGGACACAGAAACAAAGTATCGGAAATGGGCTGTTCATGCTAACCTAAAAATACTCTTGTGAAAACTAAATTTAATGGTCAAGTGTTTCAGAAGACCGCTGCATTTATGAAACGCATATATCCAGTATCAACTCTGTAAATATGTGCATAAAATGTTCAATAGCCGTAAAGATGAGACTTAACACCCAGTTCTCAAGTGACTATGATTTAAGGAAGAACTAAATGTTTTAGCCATCTCCGTTTATTTGACATTAAGTAAAAATGTTACTTTCGAAAGGGTCAGTGTAAATTTTTAAAATCATCTTTGAAAGCATAAATAGGAATTTATAAGGCCTGTTTTATAAAGAAGTGGTGTAAAACATATTTTTAAATAAGAACTATGCTAGATATTCATTATCCCAAAATGCATTCGCCTCCAAAATATCATCACATATCAGTATTTCTGATGCAAAGATACACTTTTACTGTCACACGGTACTTTGTGAACTTTTCTTTCAGAAGCTTTGTCTCCCGCAACCCAGCACACAGGAGTCTACGTATCCTATATATTTTCAGGACTCTCACAAATTATGCTGAGCTCATACTAAGTGGACTACACAAGAGAGAGGCTACACTATCACATGGGGGAGTTCCCCAAATATCTGTGTAATTGTCAGTGTGATAAAATGAGTTCTACTTAAAAGGCCCAGGCAGACTTAAGTGAACTGCGCCTCATCATATCTAATCTTGAGAAACGTAGGTTTGTAAAACACATCTTGCTTCCACATCTTGAGGTTACACACCAAGATCTAGTTTTATGCCGATATATCTCTAAATTTTAATACTGTAACAATCTAGACTCTTCAGCTCCAAAGAATATACAATTTATGCAAAGGAAAAACAAGACTCGGAATCCATTACTAAACCTTAAAAGATTTTAAAACAAAAAAGTAAAAATTGTGGAAAGGGAGTTCTAAGTAGAGTGGAGAAAATTGGAAAACTCCTTGTAGAAAACATTTGAAACCTGACAGCCTTAAAAAGAAAACTGTGGTCCAATTCCAGATCGCGATTTTTTCCGAAGTAGTTTAGTTCTAACTAGTGGCAGCCTGGAGAAACTTAATGGACCTCTTCTCGGAATACTGTTTTCCAATACATAAAATAAAATACAGAAAATTACACAGAAAACCAATCATTTCTTTTTAAAGTTATCTAAAGATTTTAAAGTATTATGTGCTTCTTTACCACACATGAAATAACAAGATCTAGCAATCAGTCCAGTAACCACTGTCATTTTGAAGCAGTGCTGAGCATTAGTGAAATTTTGAGAGATCTGCAGTAACCAAACGTAATGGAATTTGAAAATATCTGCGATGTCCACTGGTGACAAGTCACAGGTGCTGCCAGAACTACTGCATTACATTCACAATTGAAAGAAATATCGTATTTAGTTGGAGAGCTGTGAAAAATAAAGATGTAATTAATTTCTTTCCCATCCAAGTTCATGGGACTTCACTCCAGACCAAAATCTCTTATGCTAGACACAGTGTTACTTACTTGGCCTTTTTGAGCTCTACCTTTGGAGGGAATGTCTTAAGAAGGTCACTGAAGAACAGGTTCGTAACCAGGAAAACATAAACTCCAAGCAGGATCTTTCTCAGGCAAAGGTGCAGGTGGCAGCCCTGTGTGTGCCATGTGTACCCCTGACCGTAGCCGACCAACTTCTCAAGAGTTGCTAGTCAATCCCTTCTTAAGCTATGAAAGTGAGGTAAAGTTGGCTGGGTAGACAGACAGACAGACATAAGGAAGACCCGAGGGAGAAACAGGAAACAGAGACAGACTTAGAGCAGCTATTTCAGAGTGCCAGCTCACACTCCCAGCAGCTCCCCCCGCGGGGCAGGCCACGTCATCTCCCTCCCCCGGGCTGACTAAGGGTCCCACACACTTAGGATAAATTCTCTTTGTTGCCCCAGCAGCCAAAAGAGCCTTAACTAAGTCAGGCCCTTAAAGTACAATATATGCCAAACTGTGATGCAACTCCTCAAGTGCAAACTACTAAAAACCACAGTCACTAAGTATCAAACCAGTATGGATTGATGGCGACTAGAGCTAGTTTTCCCATAAACCAGCAGCATTGTAAAGTGGATCTTTCCCCAAAGGACATGAAGAATCTATACCTTGGTGATGCTGAAGTGTCAGCAGACATGCTCCTTTGTTTCACTTTTCTGCAGTAGCCTTACTTGTAGCCGTTGGTGTTCACGGCTGGGGTTTTGTACCATCATGCTGTATTTTCAGAGGACAAGCAAGGCTCTAGACATACACTGACCATGACAGGAGGGCAAGAGTCACAGAGACAGACACTTCTCATTTATATGTGCAAAACAAAACAAAAATAACACAAACCCTCTGCGCTTTGATGCCAGCATTTTTGCTACTAATCAGCAACAGCCTAATTTCTTTCTTCTTTTCTAATCTTATCACCAGGGAAGACTGTTTCAGACTGAGAAACACCCAGGAACAGCAACCAACTAGTCCTTAAACCTCGTCAGGTTTCAGATACACTTCTGGTCTACTAAACAATGATTCTGCAGCAACCTCTCCGTATCTGCACTCGGCAGTCATGAAACAGACAGGACAGACAGAGGAAC
Organism: Balaenoptera musculus; assembly: GCF_009873245.2. Lineage (NCBI taxonomy): Eukaryota > Metazoa > Chordata > Mammalia > Artiodactyla > Balaenopteridae > Balaenoptera > Balaenoptera musculus. Next base: position 11,902,681 of record NC_045787.1, on the reverse strand, counting down.
AGCTACTGGCTAAGCCCTGCCTTTGTCCTCCATTATTCCAAATAATTTAGATTGCCTAATTCTGACCTCGGGCTCTTCAGCTTATGGTCTACAACCAAATGTTACAAAGTTTAGCTAGCCGGCATTACCTTAAATGGTGCAATTTTAGAGTCCTTCAAAATGCTGAAAAATTTGGATTGGCATTCCTGTAGTTTTAGTCAAAAACAGCGACCAATGAGAGACTTAGCAACGGGCTTTTCTTATAATGGGCACTATATTTTTGGCAAGCTATTATAAAATATTTTATTTCTTTTAAAAGGGTATAAATAATCTGCTGTGTGGACAGTTTTTCCTGAACATAAATCAGTTCTTTCTCTGTGGTCGTACAAACTGAAGTACAAACCAGATGTCAGACTTAACTTATTTTCTGGGGTAAATCAGGCTTGGTTGGGTCTTCTGGACATTCTTTGTATCTTTACTGCCCCAGGACTGGGATGATTTCCAATCCTTCCCCCACATATCTTCATGGTATTTGACTTTAGGGCAAGGCTAGGTACAATTTAATAATTAGAATGCTGAAAAGGGGTCACATTCCAACTAATTTCTCATTATTATAAATTGCTAATGCTGAAATTATATATCAAGTTAAAACAAGTGTTTAAATTTTAATATTTTTAATGCAAATGGTTGAAAAGTGATAAAACACATTTCTACATATATAATATTATCTCCCAAGAACTTCAAATAGATTCCAAGAAAGGTTTTACTTTTACTGACTGCTGAGCACATAGTAGGTACTCAATAAATGTGTGATGCATGAATGAATAAGTGAGCATTAAAGATTGTTTTAAATAACGGTAAAACTGAATGGCGAAGGGTTCAGTGACTAGCTAAAGATTACCAAAAGTATGTACTGATATATCAAATTTTTAAATAAAGCCAAAGCTTTCTAACCCCAGGATATACAAATTACTACACTCTCTCCATGGAATGTGTTTAATTAAAAAAGAAAAAGCTAAATATTATCTACATCATAAAGCTATATCACAAAGAACTTTTATATATCTAATGAAACTTTAAAAAAAATCCAAAACATGTCACAACAGGAACCTCTGGTTTGAGGGAACTACGGAAAACACACCCCAAGAATATAAATGAGTTCTGTAAAGCATTTCCTTAAATCCCTAACACATGGCCTGATTTCCCACCCTCCTACCTCGTCCGCCTCTCCCTCTCCCCAGCTTCATCTGCTTTCCATTTAATCACCTGGAACCCTGCTCTTCTCAACCACCTTCTCTTTCACCTATAAAAACTGGCTACCACTTGCTATTAATAATAAGCCCTTTCTAAAGTGCTTTGTCTAATTACCAAATCACTCCACAGCTGGTGACAACACAATCGTATGATCCAAGTATCAATACTATCAACTTACAGATATTTTCAAGCTAATCCTAAAATACCATTAAGTACTTACCACTTTTAGTTTCCCAACAGTAGATTTCAATCTACTAGTGGGTGACCCTTTTTTTAAAAACTCACTATGAATCCAGTATGAGGAATCATAATTAAGTGTAGAAGACAATTTTACTACCACCACTGCACAGAATAAACGCCAAGTCCCAGTGCATCTCACTGATGTGCACTTTACGATAATAACTCGAGCACTCCAGCTGAATAAAGCAAAGAACATCACAGACTTGATTATCACCCATAAGAGAAGCCAACTTATAAAGAATTTATGAAACAGGGCAAGCTATTTCCTGGGACTCAGTGGTAAAGTTAGAGCAGTAACCCAAATTTTACACCTTTGAAACAAAATCTCTCTTTTCAAAATCACTATAAATAATACCTGGAATCAAAGGAGAGATATTCAGACATACCAATTAGTGACCATCAGAAATGACATCATCCTACAAAAGTAAAAGACATGGCAATGTGGGAATATTTTCTTAAAAATACAACTTACATTGTCAAATAAAGCTGTGTATGGAAGAATATGACATAAAAATAAAAATGGGGACCTTCCCATCTATAAAAGAAGAATGGAACGAGGCAGTCTTAATATCCATTAAGACTATAACAGAAGTGATGAACAAAAGCAGACCAGGGTGTCCTAAATTTCCCTTTAATTCTGTCCTACACAAAGAACAAGAAACTTAATCCATGCATTCACCTCAAATAACCTAATTAAAAAGTAAAAATCAAACTGTAGGAGTCAAAACCCGAACCCTCTAAGTAGCAGCCCCAAGGACAATGGCTGCAGAGGTCACCTAGTGACCCCGAGCGTTGGCTCTCAGATCTGGGTAGGAAACTGGCAAAAGCCTCCCTGCTCTGAGGCTCTCTTGTCCCACCTTGGGGGCAAAGGCCATGGCCTGCCCCAGAAGAGGAATGCCAGGCAGACCTGGGTTTCTTGGTGGCACTTCCAACAATAAATTTTCAACACAGGGCCAGTAATTAAAATGAAAAATATGGACATATAGGAATTTAACCACTTCTACTGCAAACAGTAGCATGAACTCATAAGCCCTGGCATCCACTATGTCAAAGAGGCCAAGTAAATCCAACGAACTGAAGGCCAGCTCAAAGGACAGCATCCTGAATCCGGAGCAGGGACAGATATGCACACACAAGCACTTTCCAGTGCTAGAAAGCAGGACCCAAAACAACACAAAAGGAAGTTATATCCACTACAGGGAAACAGTAAATTAGAAATCAACCTTCTTGAAAATCAAGTACAAGGGAAAAATGAAGAGATTTATACCAGGCTGTATACGTCATATTCTGTTGCCAAATATTCAGATCCACTGGAGAATCTCCTATTTAAAAAATGTGATGAATAACATATTTGTGGAGACTCTCTACTTAGTTCACCTATGTGGGACCTCCCTATTCGGGGGAACTTAGGGTAAACTTAAAGTGCATCTCTTGCATGAGGCTAGGTTAACAGCACAGAAAATTCGGTGGGGAATTGAACACATGGCACATACACTCTTCATGGATGGTAAGGCCCGTGAAATGGGTGACAAAGCATTTCACTGACTTCAGGATAATATTCTTGGGTGTGACGCTGTGCATGTTTACACCTGTGAACACCCAGTTTTCACAGCTATTCAGACTTCTTTTCAATTTTACAAACATAAGACAGAGTCCTAGAAACTTTTCCAAGGATCATGTCAGAAATTATTACCATTCTTCAAGGGAATCTATTCTCAGATAAATGTGAAGAACCACCTTGCAAATCCCACCATAGTTTCTTCCCCTCCCTGACTTGCTTCAGTTTGGAGGCCTTCCCAATATCACACTGTTATTGGCTGATTCTGATATAGAGACTGAAAGCACAACTATCCATAAAAAGAACTTTGGGGAGAGATTTACGTCGCTCTCTCCGTGAGAAAGACATGAACATTCTGTAGTTAAGTAAAGCAAGAATACTTGTTCGACTGAAAAAACCCTGTCTCTGCTACCCTCCTGGGGTGGAATGCGGCTGCCGGCTCCCCACGGCCCCTGTTCAGAACCAAGCTGTTTCTCCGGGACCCAGAGCTCCTTGCAGGTCTGCAGCTGGCCTTCCCCTTTCACACCCGGCCTGGGCCTCACGCCACATCTGGCCCACAGCAGGCTCTCCCTTAGTAATTAGTGCCTGTGGCACCTGGCAGTCCATCCAAGGCAGGCCCCAGAAATCAGCATCTTCTCGTGGCCAGGATTCTCAGGCCCTGCCAACAGCTGAGCTTTGAACGTTGGTCGTCTTTCCTTAAAATACCTCTTTCTTTAAAGGATAGAGTGTTTTTGAAACCCTACTTTGTAGAAACATCTTGACCTATTTATGAAAAACTGGGTTGGCCTCATATTGATATATATAATTTTAAAAGGCCCTGTGGCCTGTTTTCAGATTCATGTAACTAAAGCCTTAAAAGGGATGGGAGGAGAAGTTTCAGAAACGGTAGCAAAGTATGCAAAAGGGAAGACCGAGAAGGACCTAAAACATTCTTAACCAGCTTACGGAAAGCTCTCCTATGAAAACATTCCCAAGAGCTTAGAAAATCTTACCAGCACTATCACTCCCCAACACGACCTTTCCAGTCTACTCACTGGGAAATCCACTCATTGAAGTGAAAACATTCAGAGGCAACTAGATCTTAAATCTGAAAGGAAGCCTTGAGGAAAGATGCTTCTTCACTCTCCTCTGCAGCTGATCAAACCTAGTAATCAATCGGCTAGCAAATATAGATTAGGGTGAGCTTGGCCAGTCTAGGTAGAGATGGTGAGTGCCCAGGAGACACGTCCAAGTGCGAGAGGCATGGGTCTGGAGAAGCAGCTAACTCTCAACAGTGACAACAGTAAGCAGATGAGTAGCAGCAACGTGCACACAGCCGCACAAGGAAAGGTGCTCCTACCACCCCCGTCCTTCTCCGCTGCCGCCTAGCCCGTGTCCACTCGCGCACGCACGCCCCGGCTTCAACACCAGCTGGCTCTCTTCCTCTAACAGTCTTCTACGGGGGAGGTCGTTAATCCATGAACATGTCTGGGCCTCCAGCCCACATCTGCCTCCTGCCCTCAGACGTGGGGATGTGCGTGCACTTGCTCATTCCTCCAGCCAACATGTAGTAAGCGCCGACTGTGTGCTGGGTACTGGGGATACAAACACGAGTGAGGTTCCGCCTCGATGTGAATGCCGGCTTAGAAAATAAAACATCAGGAAGAAGTTACATGACGCTGGGGTGACCGAGTCAAACGGAATGACGATGAATAATAATTACCACAGTTTAGGGGAGGGAATCAAATCACCCCAAAATAAGAACTGTTGGGCTTATTTGCTAAACCAAGTCTAGCAAAAATCATCATAAAATGCAAATTTTACATTACATAAAACTGTGGTTGAAGAGGCGTCAAGTAGAAAGAGGTTCAGAGTCACGGGCCCCGCCAAGCGAAGAGGCACAGAGGAGACAGGAGGGGACACACAGAAGGTGACGTGGACGTGAGGGGCCTGGGGACAGGGCGGGGGGCTCTGTGGGCAGCGCTCCCCTCCCCACTTAAGACTGTACTTAGTGCCAATGTGCCATCTAGACTCTCCACAGGGAGCACCCCCTAAACTCCTGCCCCAGAAATCAAAGTCTCTGACTGCCTCCAACCAAGTCCAGCAATGGCCCGGAGGGCACTGCCATTCTTAAGCAGTCAGAGGAGAGACAAGAGGAATGCAGGAAAAAGGAAGAAGTGAGAAAAACAGGGATTAGAAAAGAAAGATAAAAGAGTCCATTTAGTGAAGAAAAGCATTCGTTGTTTCAGTAGGTCTGGAATCAGGGCATGTGCCCCTGGTGGCCACCACCCATCCCATTCTAGCTGACCTGACCTCCTCTGGAAGCTATAAAACCCAGAATGGATGGATGAACCCAGGGTTCAGAATGATACATGGGTGGGAGTTCACACAGCTCTGAATGAGGGCACTGGTGACAGCTATTTATAGGGTTCAGGGGCCTTTTTGAAAAGCTTACTTCTGAGCAGATGGGGCTCTGCTCGGGGGAGGGCTAAGGCTGTGAGAATGACCTCTGGGTGAGTCACTCCCCTACAGAGAGGAAAGTCCCTCTGAAGGACACACAGAGACACAGAGCCTCGGAAAGAAAGATAGACGGTCACCAGTAAGAACAAACTAACATACAGCTACTGGGAAGTTTAAGGGTAGGAGTGACAGGGGTAAGGGCTGCTTGCATTCATTCATTTTCCTTGAGAGCATCCTTCCTTCACTGGGAGGCGGCGAGCTCCACGGCCACTGCACACCCAGCGGCCAACTGGAAAGGGCCAGTCTGTCCTGCTGCCCGTGGTTCTGGGGGCCACACGTGCCCTTAGTGTTCCTAACAAGCAACTCAAGAGGCAAACTGACAGTGACACTTCAGGACACTATGTGTAAATGGCTGAATTTGAGCTAAACATGCAGACACTGCGATGAGGAAACTCTTCCTCCAGATACAACCAACAAACAAAGGAATGAGTTTAGAGGCTTATAAGAGGAAAAAGACAAGCACATCAACGCCAGTGGGTTTGCTGAGAGGAACAAAACAGGATTCATTCCAACTCTGATCAAAGGGAAAAGATTAGCCTTCCCTGAGAAAGAGGAATAAGTGCATGGAAAGCTACCCAGTGACTCTCCAAATCCCACTGGCTGGGAGGTCACTGTCCAAATCTTCCTGAAGCAATCTCAGGAAAACAAGATCCTGGGCTTAGGCAGCAGGAGCCTTTCTGCCCTTGATGTAAATCGGATCCTGGGCAGATTCTACCATTCGTTATTCCTCATTACCAAATCAGGTGGGTTTATGAGCCAAATAACCTGCCCTCAAGCCATCCGTTTCAATAATTGGTCAACTTCACCCCAATTCATTCAAGCCAGTGCCAATAGACTGGCAGAGGACAGTTCCCAGGAGGTTGAGCCAACCTTGCTGAGTGGTGTGCCATGCCTAGTAAGAAATTAAGGCTAGGGCAGAGATAGCTTCAAGATGGTGGAGAAGTCAAGACGCGGAGATCACCTTCCTCCCCACAAATACATCAAAAATACATCTACATGTGGAACAACCCCTACAGAACACCCAGTGAACGCTGGCAGAAGACCTCAGACTTCCCAAAAGGCAAGAAACTCCCCACGTACCTGGGTAGGGCAAAAGAAAACAGAAAACACAGAGACAAAAGAATAGGGACGGGACCTGCACCTCTGGGAGGGAGCTGTGAAGGAGGAAAGGTTTCCACACGCTAGGAACCCCTTCGCGGGCGGAGACTGCGGGTGGCGGAGGGGGGGAAGCTTCGGAGCCACGGAGGAGAGCGCAGCCACAGCGGTGCGGAGGGCAAAGCGGAGAGATTCTCGCACAGAGGATCGGCGCCGACCAGCACTCACCAGCCCGAGAGGCTTGTCTGCTCACCCGCCGGGGCGGGCGGGGCTGGGAGCTGAGGCTCGGGCTTCGGTTGGATCGCAGGGAGAGGACTGGGGTTGGCGGCGTGAACACAGCCTGAAGGGGCTAGTGCGCCACGGCTAGCCGGGAGGGAGTCCGGGAAAAAGTCTGGACCTGCCTAAGAGGCAAGAGACCACTGTTTCGGGGTGTGCGAGGAGAGGGGATTCAGAGCGCCGCCTAAACGAGCTCCAGAGACGGGCGTGAGCCATGACTATCAGCGCGGACCCCAGAGACGGGCGTGAGACGCTGGGGCTGCTGCTGCCGCCACCAAGAAGCCTGTGTGCGAGCACAGGTCACTCTCCACACCTCCCCTCCCGGGAGCCTGTGCAGCCCGCCACTGCCAGGGTCCCGTGATCCGGGGACAACTTCCCCGGGAGAACACACGGCGCGCCTCATGCTGCTGCAACGTCACGACGCCTCTGACGCCGCAGGCTCGCCCCGCATCCATACCCCTTCCTCCCCCCAGCCTGAGTGAACCAGAGCCCCCAAAGCAGCTGTGCCTTTAACCCCGTCCTGTCTGAGTGAAGAACAGACGCCCTCTGGCGACCTACACGCAGAGGCAGGTCCAAATCCAAAGCTGAACCCCGGGAGCTGTGCAAACAAAGAAGAGAAAGGGAAATCTCTCCCAGCAGCCTCAGGAGCAGAGGATTAAATCTCCACAATCAACTTGATGCACCTGCATCTGTGGAACACCTGAATAGACAACGAATCAGCCCAAACTGAGGCAGTGGACTTTGGGAGCAACTGTAGACGTGGGGTTTACTTTGTTTCTAGCTTTATCTTTATCTTATTTTAGTATTTAGAGATTATCATTGGTAGATCCGTTTATTGATTTGGTTGCTCTCTTCCTTTTTTTTTTTATACATATATATTTTTCCTTTTTCTCCTTTTGGAGTGTGCATGTGCATGCTTCTTTGTGTGATTCTGTCTGTATAGCTTTGCTTTTACCATTTCTCCTAGGGTTCTGTCTGTCCGTTTTTCTTTTGTTTTGTTTTTTTAGTATAGTTTTTAGCACTTGTTTTCATTGGTGGATTTGTTTTTTCGTTTGGTTGCTCTCTTCTTTCTTTTTTTAAATTTTTTTTACTTTTAACAATATATTTTTTATTTTTTATTTTAACAACTATTTTATTTTATTTTATCCTATTTTATTTTATTTTACTTTTCCTTCTTTCTTTTTTTTTCTCCCTTTTCTTCTGAGCCGTATGGCTCACAGGGTCTTGGTGCTCCGGCCAGGCGTCAGGCCTGAGCCTGTGAGGTGGGAGAGCCGAGTTCAGGACATCGGTCCACCAGACACCTCCCAGCCCCACGTAACATCAAACGGCAAAAGCTTTCTCACAGATCTCCACCTCAACGCAAAGACCCAACTCCACTCAACGACCAGCAAGCTACAGTGCTGGACACCCTATGCCAAACAACTAGGAAGACAAGAACACAACCCCACCCATTAGCAGAGAGGCTGCCTAAAATCATAACAACGTCACAGACACCCCAAAACACACCACGGGACACGGTCCTCCCACCAGAAGGACAAGATGCAGCCTCATCCACCAGAACACAGGCACCACTCCGGTCCACCAAGAAGCCTACACAACCCACTGAACCAACCTTACCCACTGGGGGCAGACACCAAAAACAACAGGAACTATGAACCTGCAGCCTGCGAAAAGGAGACCCCAAACACAGTAAGTTAAGCAAAATGAGAAGACAGAGAATTACACAGCAGATGAAGGAGCAAGGTTAAAAACCCACCAGACCAAACAAATGAAGAGGAAGTAGGCAGTCTACCTGAGAAAGAATTCAGAGTAATGATAGTAAAGATGATGCAAAATCTTGGAAATAGAATGGACAAAATACAAGAAGCGTTTAACAAGGACCTAGGAGAACTAAAGAGCAAACAAACAATGATGTACAACACAATAAATGAAATTTAAAATTCTCTAGAAAGAATCAATAACAGAATAACTGAGGCAGAGGAACAGATAAGTGACCTGGAAGATAAAATAGCGGAAATTACTATTGCAGGGCAGAATAAAAAAAAAAAGAATGAAAAGAATTGAGGACAGTCTCAGAGACCTCTGGGACAACATTAAACTCACCAACATTCGAATTATAGGGGTCTCAGAAGAAGAGGAGAAAAAGAAAGGGACTGAAAATATATTTGAAGAGATTATAATTGAAAACTTCCCTAATATGGGAAAGGAAATACTCAATCAAGTCCAAGAAGCGCAGAGAGTCCTATACAGGATAAATCCAAGGAGAAACATGCCAAGACACCTATTAATCAAACTATCAAAAATTAAATGTAAAGAAAAAATATTAAAAGCAGCAAGGAAAAAGCAACAAATAACATACAAGGGAATCCCCATAAACTTAACAGCTGATCTTTCAGCAGAAACTCTACAAACCAGAAGAGAGTGGCAGGACATATTTAAAGTGATGAAAGAGAAAAACCTACAACCAAGATTACTCAGCAAGGATCTCATTCAGATTCAACAGAGAAATTAAACCCTTTACAGACAAGCAAAAGCTAAGAGAAATACGCACCACCAAACCAGCTTTACAACAAATGCTAAATGAATTTCTATAGGCAGGAAACAAGAGAAGGAAAACACCTACAATAATAAACCCAAAACAACTAAGAAAATGGTAACAGGAACACACATACCAATAACTACCTTAAATGTTAATGGATTAAAGGCCCCAACCAAAAGACACAGGCTGGCAGAATGCATACAAAAACAAGACCCAGAGTATATATGCTGTCTACAAGAGAACTACTTCAGACCTAGGGACACATACAGACTGAAAGTGAGGGGCTGGAAAAAGATATTCCATGCAAATGGAAATTAAAAAGAACCTGGAGTAGCAATTCTCATATCAGACAAAATAGACTTTAAAATAAAGACTATTACAAGAGACAAAGAAGGACACTACATAATGATCAAGGGATCAATCCAAAAAGAAGTTATAACAATTGTAAATATTTATGCACCCAACATAGGAGCACCTCAATACATAAGGCAAATGCTAACAGCCATAAAAGGGGAAATCGACAGTAACACAATCATAGTAAGGGACTTTTAACACCCCACTTTCACCAAAGAACAGATCATCCAAAATGAAAATAAATAAGGAAACACAAGCTTTAAATGACACATTAAACAGGATGGACTTAATTAATATTTATAGGACATTCCATCCAAAAACAACAGAATACACTTTCTTCTCAAGTGCTCATGGAACATTCTCCAGGATAGATCATATCTTGGGTCACAAATCAAACCTTGGTAAATTTAAGAAAACTGAAATCGTATCAAGTATCTTTTCCAACCACAATGCTATGAGACTAAATATCAATTACAGGAAAAAATCTGTGAAGAAAACAAACACATGGAGGCTAAACAATACACTACTAAATAACCAAGAGATCACCGAAGAAATCAAAGAGGAAATCAAAAACTACCTAGAGACAAATGACAATGAAAACACGACAACCCAAAACCTATGGGATGCAGCAAAAGCAGTTCTAAGAGGGAAGTTTATAGCAATACAATCCTACCTCAAGGAACAAGAAACATCTCAAATAAACAACCTAACCTTACACCTAAAGCAATTAGAGAAAGAAGAACAAAAAAAACCCCCAAAGTTAGCAGAAGGAAAGGAACCATAAAGATCAGATCAGAAATAAATGAAAAAGAAATGAAGGAAACAATAGCAAAGATCAACAAAACTAAAAGCTGGTTCATTGAGAAGATAAAATTGATAAACCATTAGCCAGACTCATCAAGAAAAAAAGGGAGAAGACTCAAATCAATAGAATTACAAATGAAAAAGGAGAAGTAACAACTGACACTGCAGAAATACAAAGGATCATGAGAGATTACGACAAGCAACTATATGCCAATAACATGGACAACATGGAAGAAATGAACAAATTCTTAGAAAAGCACAGCCTTCCGAGACGGAACCAGAAAGAAATAGAAAGTATAAACAGACCAATCACAAGCACTGAAATTGAGACTGTGATTAAAAATCCTCCAACAAACAAAAGCCCAGGACCAGATGGCTTCACAGGCGAATTCTACCAAACATTTAGAGAAGAGCTAACACCTATCCTTCTCAAACTCTTCCAAAATACAGCAGAGGGAGGAACACTCCCACACTCATTCTACAAGGCCACCATCACCCTGATACCAAAACCAAAGATATCACAAAGAATGAAAACTACAGGCCAATATCACTGATGAACACAGACGCAAAAATCCTCAACAAAATACTAGCAAACAAAATCGAACAGCACATTAAAAGGATCATACACCATGATCAAGTGGGGCTTTTCCCAGCAATGCAAGGATTCTTCAATATACACAAATCAATCAATGAGATACACCATATTAACAAACTGAAGGATAAAAACTATATGATCATCTCAGTAGATGCAGAAAAAGCTTTCTACAAAATTCAACACCCATTTATGATAAAAACCCTCCAGAAAGTAGGCACAGAGGGAACTTACCTCAACATAATAAAGGCCATATATGACAAACCAACAGCCAACATCATTCTCAACGGTGAAAAACTGAAACCATTTCCTCTAAGATCAAGAACAAGACAAGGTTGTCCACTCTCACCACTATTATTCAACATAGTTTTGGAAATTTTAGCCACAGCAATCAGAGAAGAAAAAGAAATAAAAGGAATCCAAATCGGAAAAGAAGTAAAACTGTCACTGTTTGCAGATGACATGATACTATACATAGACAACCCTAAAGATGCTACCAGAAAACTACTCGAGCTAATCAATGAATTTGGTAAAGTAGCAGGATATAAAATTAATGCACAGAAATCTCTTGCATTCCTATACACAAATGATGAAAAATCGGAAAGGGAAATTAAGGAAACACTCCCATTTACCACTGCAACAAAAAGAAAAAAATACCTAGGAATAAACCTACCTAAGGAGAAAAACGACCTGTATGCAGAAAATTATAAGACACTGATGAAAGAAATTAAAGATGATACAAACAGATGGAGAGATATACCGTGTTCTTGGATTGGAAGAATCAACATTGTGAAACTGACTATACTACCCAAAGCAATCTACAGATTCAATACAATCCTTATCAAATTACCAATGGCATTTTTCACAAAACTAGAACAAAAAATTTCACAGTTTGTATGGAAACACAAAAGACCCCGAATAGCCAAAGCAATCTTGAGAAAGAAAAACGGAGCTGGAGGAATCAGGCTCCCAACTTCAGACTCTACTACAAAACTACAGTAATCAAGACAGTATGGTACTGGCACAAAAAGAGAAATATAGATCAATGGAACAGGATGGAAAGCCCAGAGATAAACCCACACACATATGGTCACCTTATCTTTGATAAAGGAGACAAGAACATACAATGGAGAAAAGACAGCCTCTTCAAAAAGTGGTGCTGGGAAAACTGGACAGCTATATGTAACAGAATGAAATTAGAACACTCCCTAACACCATACACAAAAATAAACTCAAAATGGATTAAAGACCTAAATGTAAGGCCAGACACTATAAAACCCTTAGAGCAAAACATAGGCAGAACACTCTATGACATACATCACAGCAAGATCCTTTTTGACCCACCTCCTACAGAAACGGGAATAAAAACAAAAATTAAAAAATGGGACTTAATGAAACTTAAAATCTTTTGGACAGCAAAGAAAACTATAAACAAAATGAAATGACAGCCCTCAGAATGGGAGAAAATATTTGCAAATGAAGCAACTGACAAAGGATTAATCTCCAAAATATACAGGCAGCTCATGCAGCTCAATATCAAAACAACAAACAACCCAATCCAAAAATCAAATAGACCTAAATAGACATTTCTCCAAAGAAGATATACAGATTGCCAACAAACAGATGAAAGGATGCTCAACATCACTAATCATCAGAGAAATGAAAATCAAAACTACAATGAGGTATCACCTCACACCAGTCAGAATGGCCATCATCAAAAATCTACAAACAATAAATGCTGGAGAGGGTGTGGAGAAAAGGGAACTCTCTTGCACTGTTGGTGGGAATGTAAATTGATACAGCCACTATGGAGAACAGTATGGAGATTCCTTAAAAAACTAAAAATAGAACTACCATATGACCCAGCAATCCCACTACTGGGCATATACCCTGAGAAAACCATAATTCAAAAAGAGTCATGTACCACAATGTTCACTGCAGCTCTATTTACAAGAGCCAGGACATGGAAGCAACCTAAGTGTCCAATGACAGATGAATTGATAAAGAAGATGTGGCACATATATACAATGGAATATTACTCAGCCATAAAAAGAAACGAAATTGAGTTATTTGCAGTGAGGTGGATGGACCTAGAGACTGTCATACAGAGTGAGTAAGTCAGAAAGAGAAAAACAAATACCGTATGCTAACACATATATATGAAATCTAAAAAAGTAAAAAATAAAAAAATGGTTCTGAAGAACCTAGGGGCAGGACAGGAATAAAGACGCAGACGTAGAGAATGGACTTGAGGACATGGGGAAGGGGAAGAGGAAGCTGGGATGAAGTGAGAGAGCGGCATGGACATATATACACTACCAAATGTAAAATAGATAGCTAGTGGGAAGCAGCTGCATAGCACAGGGAGATCAGCTTGGTGTTTTGTGACAACCTAGAGGGGTGGGATAGGGAGGGTGGGAGGGAGATGCCAGAGGGAGGAGATATGGGGATATATGTTTATGTACAGCTGATTCACTTTGTTATACAGCAGAAACTAACACACCATTGTAAAGCAATTACACCCCAAAAAAGATGTTAAATAAATAAATAAATAAAATTTAGGGCATTAAAAAAAAAGAAATTAGGGCTTAATCCCATTATACTCCAATAAACATGTTCAATCAATCTATCAATCAATCAATCAATCAATATTAGGGCATTAAAAAAAAAAAGAAATCAGGGCTTAATCCCACATTTCCCACCTCACTCCTGTAACGGCTCTGAGGCCTCTGATTATTTTTCAGATGCTTTTTGATATAATTAACAAGTTTTGTTTTCCCCTAGCACTGACACAGAGGTGTCAATACACTTAAGTCACCTGAATGATTCATCCTGAAGGAATTACTACATCCAACAGAGCTGGGTTCACAACTGACCCACCTGTTCCACCGCTGAGTAGCATCAGAAACCATCACTGGTACGCGCAGCACAGGCTCATAAAACGTACTTACACAGGCAGAGAAAGATTCTAAGAGAAGTGCCCTGTACTGTTAATGTCTGCACTCAGTTTAAAACACACATTGACATATAAGCAAGCCAGGAATTGTCTGGGGACTAGAAAACTTACTTGTTAATTTTTTTTGCCAATCACTGTTAACATACAGCAAATGAGAAAGGAGACTCATGAAAATCTATGTAGGCATAACCTGTTAAGACTCCTGAATACTTTAGGAATGTGAGAGTTAAAAAAAAAATCTAAAAGTTATGTTCTCGTGCAACTACAAGTACCTAAAAATCAAAGTAAGCTTTACTGAATTTTTAAGTTACACCAATAGGATTATCACTTCCTAATTTGAGGTGGTTTAGACACGTATCCACTCTGATCATTTACACAATGTAAATTATAAGCATGTATGTGTGTATGTGTGTGTGTGTGTGTGTGTGTGTACGCATACACATGTGCACACTCCAGAACTCCAGTCAAGCTGCAGTTCCCTGCAAGAGACAAAGAATAATTGTCCTTGATGAGGGATGCAATCTTTAAGAGTTGCACATCAGTCCATAGAGTAGAACAGGAAAAGAGAAAAGGTTTCAAAGAGGTCTTCTTGTGGAAAATACCCTTTACATTATTGATCACTATAAAACACCTTGAAAGTGAGTATGTTGCCTGAATCTACATGATCTCGTAATATTCCTTTTACTGTCAAGCCAGGAGATAAAAATTAGCCCTGACTAGTGCTATCAAAATAATAAGGGAGAGTATGAAATCTCTAAGTGGAACAAAAAAAAAAAAAAAAAAGAAGCTGCAAATCATGTGTGAGTTCTAAAAGCAGAGGTAAAGAGGCCACTCCCAAAATACTTCAAATATTCTCCCCACTTTACATCATTGCCATTGTATACTGTGTGTGTGGCATACATTATCTCCATTTTAAATCATGGTATGAACTCTGCCATTTTTAAAGGTGAAAAACAAAGTAAGAACTGATATTTTAAAGTGTTCTCAAGTACCAGCACAAAGAATATGAGCTAGGAGAGTTAAATTACAAGCCATCTGTTCTGATCATTTACGATGTGATTTCTCTAATCTCCTTCAATACTACATAACATCTCTGTGGCAACACGGTGACTACAAATGCAAGTTTGGTGGGCCAATCGTGCACTCAGTCTGTTCACACAACAGAAAACCGGACTGGTCAGAGAGCTCCTCAATGACCCAGAGTCTTCTCCTTCAGGAAGGATGTCCGGTCATAAATGGACCACATTCACGTTCTCCATTCCCTCCAGGCATGTAAGTGAAATGATTCTGCACATCGCACGTATCATACCTTACCCAAAACTGGCCACGGCCCCATAACCCATAACCAATATGTGCACCTCGGCATGACCAGGGGTTCCTCTTCCTAGCTGTGCATCTGAGTTACCAGTAAGGCTTTTTCAAAATACGGATTCTAGGGCCCTATTCTAGAACTACTAAATGAGAATCGCTGGAGATTTGTAATTTTTTTTAACTTTTTAGGTGATTCTGATACAGGCTGGGTTAAGGAACCACCGGTATAAATCACAACAGGCATTTACTTTGCCTCTCCTTGGAGCTTGCCCAGGGCCAGAGGCCCAGCAGCTCACACTCACAGGAAACAATTATGACCCAAAGACCCAGAACCAGAACACGGTCTACACAAGGTACTACGCCAACACTGACGGCCAGGGAGGCCAGAAGACAGACAGGTGGTTTCCTAAAGGAAGTGATGCTTGAGCTCAGTCAGTGATAGGAAAACCAGGAAGAGGACGGAACGCCAAACACAGAGACAGGGGCAAGAACACAGACACAGCGTGGGGTGTGCGATGGGCCTTCGAGAGGCTGACGGGGCAAGCGGTCCAGAAGCTTCCCTCGAGGCCAGCCAGCCCAGCTAGGGTGGATGGACTGACCCAGTGTGAAACTCAGAAAACTGCATTTGTGAGTCACATGCAGCCTTGGTTGCAAAGCACATCCCTACACCAGGTAAAGAAAAACAGGATTTGGGGGTGGTATAAAGAGAATTAAAAATGACTCTGCCCTAGCTTTAGCAAAATCCTCATCTGTAAACAGGAAAAATACTACGTATGTCAAAAAATGTGTGATAAGTGAGAGATAATAGACTAGGTCTTTTTAAGAGCATCTCAAATTTCATTTTCACCTTGAGAGCAATTCCAATTAGGTGGACTTGAGCTAGTTGATCACCTCTTATCATTTTAATTTCTACATTATTCCCCAGCACATTTTTAAAAAGAGGCCAGAAGAGAGAATCTGCCTAACCATCTTGCCTCTTTAGAATACAAACTCCCACTGGCCAGAATATTATTTTTGTCTTCTCCAGCTGTATGGCACCTGGCATACTGACACTGCTCAAAGGATAAACAGCTCATTCATTACACAGTGCCCTGTATATTAAATAATGCCCATAAAGTCCTTTGAAGATGAAAACCACTTCAAGTGCTAAGTAATTCTGAGCTAGGCATTTGAAACTGAGAAACAAAGATGACAGACCAAACATCATAAAAAGGTCACCACCCAGCAGGAAGGCTCTCGTTCCACCAGACCTCTGGTCCCCTTGCAGGCATGCTACACACAGCAGACAAAACCCCAACCTGCTTTACATGTTTTTAATGTATATAATCAGGAGAAAAAGTTTCAAAATGCTAAGAAGAACGAAAGCCTTCAGTGGTTCCTTTCTTTCAGGGACCATGCCCAAAAGTAATTTCAAAGCCACACAAATTCTTCTTCTTTCTGAGACGTCTCCTTTTAAGTGACGCTAACATGCTCTCTATGAAGTATCAACTCAATTCTGTAACAGGCACAATGAAAATTCTTGAACAGAGCATATGCGGTTTTATGCAAATTAATACAGTTTCGGTCTTGGAGTCTAACACGTACTCCTGGTCGTGTATGCGAGTGAGCAGAGCTGACTCCAATGTTCCAAAATACAGAACTCACACCAGCAGGAGAACGCGGGGTGCAACTGTTAATGTCCAGGCCACGTTCAGTAGGAGCAGAGCACCAAGCTCCTCTCCCTTCAACTCCCCCAGGACGCTACGAGGGAGACTAAGTATCACCAGCTTGAACCACTTCAGGTGGGCCCTTCGCTGTCCCCAAATACACCACTTACTAGGAAGCAAACTCCATCCTTTTCTTTTTGACTCAGACTCCCTGAAATTTTCAACGGGACAGTTAATCCAACGTTTTCTAAGAAATTACCAAAGGTACCATCAAATCACAACTGAAGCCCAACCAGATCTTATCCACAACGCCCTCCTTCAAAGAAGAGTGACTTTTTTTCCTCTCCCTGACACCAAAAAAAGGGACACAGAAAGCTCCCTGAATGGTGTCACGTACCTCAGTGTGATATGCATGGCGCAGCAGGAGAAACCATCCTTCTCCGCAGGCATCATCTGCTTTCCACCGGGACACCCACCTGGGGGAGAACACCACTGCACTCGGCATCCTCCTGGCCACCCCTAATAGCTACTAACCTACAGGAAGTTAAAAACCCTCTCTGAGTCCCCTCCCTCTGGTGTAAGACTGGATGTCACTGCCTACCTTGCAGAGGGCTATGAAAATTAAACAGCTGGTGGCTTAAGCACACAATAAATGAAGCTGTTTAAGAATCTGAAATATTGCCCATTTAGCCATAACTTTCTTGATATGTAACTCACACACTATAAAATTTTCCCTTGTAAAGTATATAATTCAGTGGGGTTTAGTTTATTCACAATGTGTGCAACCACCACCACTAGCTAATTCCAGAACGTCTTCAGCACCCAAAAGTCCTTCCCCAGAATGCTTGACCAATTAGCAATCATGACCTTTTACTCTCCAAATTTTTCTAAATCAAAAGGCTTTCATCCTTAAAACATTAATAAGCAAATTATGATTCTTCTTGCTAAAATGTCTAGTTGTAGAAAGGGCCTGTAGAGGTACAGAGGCTAAATACTCCAGAGCACACTCTAACAAGCATGAGGACAGTCACAGAAAATACAGAACACAATATATGAAATCGAGACTGTCTCCCCAAAACAAGGGCCCATGTTCTATGTCATCATTTAATGGAGCAAAACACTGAACAGCCAATATTCACTTTGCCTGTAACATAAGAAAGATCTGCACCCAGTGGTCTACGGTTTCTAGAACTGAGTGCACACACACACACATCCCAGAAACCCGGCGCTAAAGCAGACACTACACAGCGGCATGAAATTTACTGCAGGTGGTTTCTGGGAAGAAACATTTGGTCAATGAAGGGCAGCAAGCAGGTCTCCCAAGTCGTGACTCATGACTTCCTCCAGAGGGACCCAGCTCCTTCCCCTACTCGGAGCATGTGATGGATTCCTGTGAAGAGACCACGCCTGCCCCATCCTCATCCTAACCCACACCTGCTCCCAGGCCATCCCTCACGTCTCATCATTCATTCTTATTATCTCACCACTTTCCTTTCTCCTCCTCTCTTCCAGCAATTAGTATATGGAAATGAAGATGATAAACTGTTTTTCCCACAACAGGTGTCAGCTTTATAAACCATACTTATTAGAAATCAATCTCCCTTTCTTTTTTGGCAACTCCTTATTTTTCAATTTTGCACTTCCACATCCCCAGAAAGTGAGCTGTTGATGGAGTCTGGCAGCTCTTTTCTTAAACATGCCTCGGGGGAGTTCCAGCGCATGACTTCATCTGTTTTCTTTGGGTGACTAAGTGACAAGGCAAAGAGCTGAACAGAAGCTGACCACTAACTGCCGATTTGAACAGTTTCAACTTGAAGATGTAGGTTCCTTTTAATCACAGTGGTATGGCTTAGCATTCTGAAACTGCTTACTGCATTTTCTAGGACTGAGTAAATCAGCAAAGACACTGAGGATAAAAGGAGCCTTCACCGTCAGAGAAGGGAGTTACAAATTTGGGAAAGGCAAGACTGAAATGCAGTTTGTCGTACTGGACTGGAATTGAAGGCATGAGTATCAACTCATGGTTATTATTCTAGACAGACAGGTGCACAAAAAGACAGCGGCACGTGTGCATGTGACACCGTGTGTGTGTGCATATACATGTATGTGTGGACGTACACACATACTCCCCACTTCCTAGCTCTGTGCACTGAGAGGTTCTAGAAGCAATGAAACCCCTGTAGCAATAAGTACACTTAGTGCCCAGACTGAGTTTTAGTGCTGTTTTCTGCTAAAATGAACCAGGGCTCCTTGGAGAAACAGCTGATTTCAGGGCTGGAGTAAGGAAAGGACAACATAAGCCTGGAATATTTTACTGTGTCAGAAAATAACAAAGTGCCCCAAAAATGATGGGAACATGTCACAAAAGATAAAGGAGCCAGCCTGAAAGGACATCATGGCCAGATCTTGGACAAGTTGAGCATCAAACTAAATAATGGTAACAAAGGATTATAACCCACTGAATGAGACAGGAATTCATGAGGCCACACTTATATAAATAAATAAATAAGTAGGGCAGAAGGAGAGGCTCTGCCTTACGGTCGAAAACCAACGAAATACAGAAGACATAATGAAGTTAGAAAAATCATCATCTTGGAACCATCATAGTAATCACTGATTCAGGCAAAAGTCATCAACGGAGACAACCAGCAAATGAAAGTCGGGAAAGGAACAGGATTTTACATAGTCTCAAATTATCTCCCCACAAGACACTAATTACAAGGGAAAAATACAGTGGAGAAACCTGGTAGTCACCACCTAAATCAAATGACCAAACTGAACAAACGTCCCACAATGGGGCAGCTGACAGCTGTGTCCCTGTCAGGGCACCCGGGGAAGGACACAGCCCTTATGCCAGAAATGCACGACCTGAACCCAGGAATCATACAACCCAAACCAAGGGACAGCCTTCCACAGAAGTGACCAGAATCTTCAAAAATATCAAAGCAACAAAAGAGACAGGCTGGGGAGATGTTCCAAATTAAAACGAAAGAGACATGACAACCAAATGCAATATGTGGTCCTGGATAGAGTGCTGGGCCACCAATATATTTTTAATCGCCAACAGTTTCTGGAAGAACGGGTAAAATGTTATTAGAGTCAGCAGATTTGTATAATAATATTATATCAAAGTTAACGATTTGGGTCACTACTGTAAGAGAATGTCCTTGCTCTTAAGACAATACTATCGAGCCACCTTTTACAGATAAGGGCACCCTCACCTCGCAACTTACTCTCAAATGGTTCAGAAACAAAGTAATATGTAAATTTAATATATACAAAATATATATGTATGTGTATGTGTGTGTGTATCTAGAGGGGCGTGGGGAGGGGAGGGGTAGGTGATGCACCTGAGGTGAAATAGTAACAACTGGGGAATCTGAGTTCTTTGAACATGAATACTGGCTTCTCAAAACAAACTTACCTGCTCCCGCCCCTCAAAAAGAAAACCTCAACAAACTTTAAATGTAATCAACAATGAAGACATGAACCAACTAAATAGCCAAAAATGATACATACAGTGAAATCTCAATTTGACTAAGTTGATATGAATTTCAGCCTTGTACCTCCTTTGTTGGTTTAAAATCAAAGACAAACTACAACAGCATGTCAAAAGCACATACTCTCCCATTAAACAGCAAGCCAATCCTACTTTTGTAATTTTAGAAATTTTTTAAAAGTGAAAATTAAACAAAAATGAAAAAACCTGAAACTTAGAAACTCCTTGAGTAAACCAGGAGGAAATGAAAAGCAGATTTTAAGAGTACAATACACCTTCCAGTTATATAATGTCTACATCCAAGACACCAGCATTTCAACCATCCTCTGACTGAAACAGTAAAAGTCCAAGGCAGATGTGGAGTTACTCAGAGACACATGAAAACAGATCACGTTCCCAGTGTGGAAATGCTGCTGGGAACTGCACGTGCAGTAAACCTGAAGCATCGAATAAAATCAGGCTACAGTTTGGGGAGGGAGGGGCAGGTGAGGTGTGACTGACGAAAATGCACCCCACATGTAGGAAAACCTAGAACACATGCCCGATAGTTATCTCACTAAAAGAGGATGTTGGAAAATAAATCTATTCCCCATGACCACAACATTCATCATCTATGGGCACGTTTCCATGAATAACAGCAAAGAAATGAGTGGCTGCAACAAAATAGCTACACAGAAAGAACCCAGGAGTGACCACACCCACCTTATAATAAAACTGTCCCCGACAAAGCAGCTTAACAGCCTCTGGCCCCTCCCCACTCCCCAACCTGTGCTCCCTTCCTCAGTCAGAAAGGAAGCCCCAGTAATCTTTATAAGGTGTCACACACATCAACCCGCTGAAAAAACTTCCCTCCCCCGACAGCCTCTCCCCGCCCTTCCCAAACTTCCCTCCGCTAACCTTGACAGCTGACCTTGACCACCGCAGACACTTCCTCCCCGGCAAAGTCCACACAGCCAGGGAAACAGGAACCAGCACTTCCACAGGAGTCCTCCCCAGACAGAAACAGCTGGGAGCCAGGAAAACTCAATACACCTCAGTGGGAAAGCTGGGGTTACCAGGGTTATTTATGTTAAAAAGAACATCATTTTTAATTAGGTGACAAAAGGAAAGGCATAGAAGCTAAATTACAGGGCTCAGACCAACGTGAAAAAAACGCTTGCTCTATCCTGGAATCTTTCATTCCACTTTTGTTTGGTGTGAGACTTTTAAATTACAGCTTCCGTCCTCAACACACAAGGATATACATTTTCAGTTTTAAAGATTTGAAAGTTACAACACAGTACCTTGTGGGATGCTGTAGAGAGGGAGGGTCATTTCTACTCTCTCCCTCCATCAGGGAAGGAAAGGGCATGTCGGGGCTTTGTGGTCTGGCAGCCATGGGTTTAAATTCCAGCTTGAGCCCCTACAAGCAGTGCAAACTGGGGCAGTCATTCAACCTCCCCAGAGGCTGAGATCCTCATCCTAACCCAGAAATAGCATCCACCTGCTGGATGGGGGATTTGATTTTACATAAGAAAACGTATATAAAACACCTGCACAGCATCTCGAATCACAGGCACTCAGATGGTAGCAGCAGTAGAGAGAATAGTTAAGAGAAAGACTTTACCAGGTTTTCTTGAAGGACAGGACTGGCATTAACAACATGTGGAGACAAGAAAATAAACCTATTTTAAATATCATTCTCTGACCTTACAAGCAGGTTACTGCTTTCCGGATGCACTTATTTTACCCGCTTATGGAGCCTAATTCCAAAGGTGTTACCTGACCCCTGACGGCTGGGGGTCCTGCCTCCCACGCTGCTCTGGCAGCTGCTACTAAAGATTTGGGTTACCGCAAAGCTCGTGGAGAAGCAGAGGGCTGTTCCAAGACTGCCCGTCATCCTACTTGCCCTTAAAACAGCCCCCGATCCGCACTGCAAGCTGTCACGGGAAATCTACCATCATCCCACCTTAATCCTGCATAGGGTCTACAGTCAAAGGTTTCCAGTAATTTGGTTCAGGGGGGCAGGTCCCATCTCACCAACAGGCTGTCCCCGTCTGTGTGTTCAGCAACCAGCAGAGCTGAGACAGGACCTATAAGCAATGCCACGGAGACGAGAGATGCCCAACAACGAACGCTGCAGATCCTGCATCTCTCGGACTGCGGTTAAATATCAGGAAGGAAGCAGGTACACAGCCAGCTAACGAAATGCTGAAGCTCACGAGTCCCGTCAGGAGCTGCTCTCCCGGAGGCTCCCATCCAGGGACACGTGAACGGAACTGTCACGGGAAGGAAACAGATTGGCCTGGAAACCATCGAATTAGCACCGGTTCTCAACGGTCCTGAACCCAAGATGTATTAAGACAGTGCAACAACATTTCAATGGAGGTGAAGTAACTCCGAAATAAATGTGTGAAACATACTCTGCCTCTGTGCAATCTGGCTTTTTGGAGCTAGTAAGGGTCCCCTGAATGCCAGCTATCATCACTGTGGTCCTGAAAAGGGCAGAGAGAGCTGGAAGGGATTTCTCATAATCATGAATTAAAATAAATAAATAAATAAAGCTACCTACAAGCAAGAAACATCTATTTGTTTAGTATTAGACATGAAAAATCCGTTCGTTATTAGGATGCCAAAATATTAGACAATTTAAACTTTAGAGATTTCATTGTATGAGTGACTCTAGTTCAGTAGAAATACTTACAGCAACATTCTAATCAAAGTATTGCTTCCCAATATATTTGTGTGCACCTTCAGAATGAATAATAGACGAATTGTACTTTTGGGTCCTTATCATTTAAAAGCTAAACTAATAAAGTTATCCAAAAAACAACATGTATTTTGTTATTCCTGAAGATCCTAGCACATCTGCCATGAAGGACAAGGATTAACTGAGAGTAAAAGCAAGTAAGAAAACATACAACTTTCAGAATCCAAATGGCCCAGAAGTACCCTGCTTGGGTTTGCAGACACGGCGTTCAACAGCAGCAGCAATAAAGGAAAAAGGAATCCCGGAAGATGTGGATCAGCGCGAGAAGAGGAAGTGAAGTAAAAGGAATCAACGATGGAAAACAATTGTAAATATATACTGTTTTGACCAACCTCTCACAGACTTTTCATAGGCATAAATTTCAAATTAAAATTAAAACACACGTCATTTATACATGCCTCTTCACATATACTAAGAAATATGGGTTCTTTTAAAATAGATTTCAAACATCAGTCTTTGTGGGACTTCCTTGGTGGCGCAGTGGTTAAGAACCCACCTGCCAGTGCAGGGGACACAGGTTCGAGCCCTGGTCCAGGAAGATCCCACATGCCGCGGAGTAACTAAGCTCGTGTGCCACAACTACTGGGCCTGCGCTCTAGAGCCCACGAGCCACAACTACTGAGCCCGCGTGCCGCAACTACTAAAGCCCACGCACCTAGAGCCCGTGCTCCGCAACAAGAGAAGCCACCGCAATGAAGAGTAGTCCCCGCTCGCCACAACTAGAGAATGCCCACGCGCAGCAACGAAGACCCAATGCAGCCAAAAATAAATAAATAAATAAATAAATAAATATTTTTAAAACTCAGTCTCTGATATATTCATTTCTTCTTGTACTGAAACCACCCATTCCACAGAATTCCAAAGTGGGGTGTTTTACGACTTTTCCAAGATACACACACACACACACAAAGAGAAACGAGACACCAACAAAACCTATCTAAAAATATTTGAGGATTATACTTTTAAATTTGAATCGTGTTTTTCTCAAGTTCAGCTTTATTTTATGGTTATGAGTCAAGTGGGGAAACTAACACTTTATAAATTCCTTTGTTAACCATCAACACTGTGAAATACAGAGCTTCAGAGTCAATTACACACAGAAAGGTCCATGAACAGAGGGCAAATGACCTCACATAAGTATTAATGCAGGAACAACACCCCCTCCCCCAAATGAAACTTATTCCCAGAAATTCCTTCTTCAACACCAGGAATGTCGAGGCACAGCGGACCACCCTGCATGTGCTACTCTTTTACTATCTGGACAGCAGCAAAACTCACTGGAGTGGGAAAATTGGAAGCAGGTGACTGTGTGTATCTAAAGACAGTTTTTTTAAGTCAGCAGACTTGACTTATATGCCACATGGACTCCCAAGTTACGCTTCTTACAGAATCGAAGAAAAGGATCTTTACTTCCCCGTAATTATCTTCAAAGTCTCCCTAGGCGACCCCTAGATGTTTCAGGAAGTTTGGTCCCATCTAGGTCAGTCTGACTCTTACTATCTTTAAAATCAATAAAAAATCTTTCTAAAATAACTCAGTTTTGTTCAAGTTTACCTAGATAAATGACTTCTATTAGATTTGACTTTTGTTGGTATCTCACAGTTTTTATTTGCATTTCCTTGAATATGTGTTGGCCATTTTGTACTTTGAATTGTCTGTCTATTTCCCTTTTGGATTGCTTCCTTATTGATTTGAGGAAGCCTTTTCTTAACCGTGTATATTAATTCTTTGTCTGATTTGTAATATAAATATTTTCCCCCAGTTTGTGGTTAGCCTTTTTTTAATGTTATGTTTTACATTATAATACAGTACAACTGGATTCTTTTTTCCACGTACAGTTCTATGAATTTTAATATATAGAATCACCACCACAGCCAGGATACAAAACAGTTCCATCATCCCTCAAAATGCCCCTTACACTGCCCCTCTGTAGTCACGCTCTCCCCACCCCTAATTCCTGGCAATCAACCAATCTGTTCTCTGTCCCTGCAATTCTATTTTTTTGAGAATGTCATACAAGTGGAATCCTATGTAACCTTCTGAAACAGGCTTCCTTCACTCGGCATCAGCTGAATGGATGTACCACAGTTTATCTGTTCACACCTACTCCTTTTAATGCTAACAACCACAGCAGACAGCAAAGGGCCTTAGCCCTTCCCAGCAGCCGGACAGGAACAGAGCAGCATACCAAGTACCTTCCTGAGACTGAAGGAAAAGAGGGGAGGGCCATGCAGCTGGCAGGACCTTGCAGAAACCCCTCCTGAACAGAAACCGAGTGCAATTCATCGCTGTCCACAACAGGGCTACAAACTGTAAGAAAATAAGCCTGATGAACTCACGCGGACACTGCTAACGCAAAGTACCCTAGACCAAGAATCTATTCTGTATGTTCACTAACGTTTCCATTAAAGCTTCCCCTGTCATGGTAACTGTTAAAATGTACTAATTTATGACAGAGCCCAAATAGTGTGATGCTTCCAAAACACAAGATCTGCTCTATAGATTACTCTGCAATCCTCCCCAACCAGAGAAGAGTAGACGTGTGGCTGATCAAAAAAGTCAGTAATCTACAATTCAAGTATATTTATCACCAAAGGGAGGTTTCATATTGCCAGAGCACATCTGGCGTTAGACCAAACAGTCCAGACTGACCAGGAGGTCTCACAAGGGAAAAACCCCAGCAACCCCAGAGAAACACCTTTCTCCAGCTCAAGCCCCTACACCTTGCGCTTGGAAAGTCCACACACCCTACTCTCACTCTCGCCCCAGACATATATAACCTTTCCCAGAGGGCAGGTGGTTCAGAACTTGGGTTTCCAGGGGATTCCTTACATGGAGAAGGAACAAAAAAGAGGAAATTAAGGTAACAACTATTCCATAAGCAAACTGAGTGCTTCCATTACCAAATGAGAAGGGAACATGAGACTCAGGCACTCGCCAACCATTAACCACCGGAGCAAGAATTCCCATAAACAAGACCGTCTGCACGGAAGGCTCGAGGATGTCACAATGCTGGGAGATGGCGTTGGAAACTCTAGCCAGGGTCTCCTCTTTATCAAGTGGCAGAGACGGAGTGACATCGCAGTCTGGTCGGGGTTGAGCACTGTGGCAGGAGCAGGGGCCAGAGGCTCGGGCAGGCAGTGCCTCCACAGCGGGCGCAGGAGCCCAGGGCCATGCGGAGCAGGCAGAGGCGAAGGCGCCCTGCAGGGTCCTGATCCACACAGCCTTGCTCCTTTCTGCTCCTCTGCCCTAATTCAGAGACACAGCGATAGCAATACCCAGAATGGCTCCAGGTGAATAATAATAATAATAATAATAACAACAATACATCTGCCAGGATTGCCATTCGCAAGGCACACTGGGCAGGTTCCCATGCATGCTCATCCCCTTGCCCATGGCCTGCTGGGCAGCTCAGCAGCAGAATCTGGAGGACAACTCTGTCTCTGTACCATCTAATTCCTCTTACCCCTTCTGCGCCCGTGGGCCCATCCCGTTCACTGCCCACGAGGGAAGCTTCAGCGGGGCTGAGAAGCAGGGAGAAGATACAAAAGACAGCATCTCTGTCCACAAGACAAACAACACAGTCACCCCAGTCAGTTCACCCAAGTCCACTCAGCTGAACACTCGCGAGAGGAAGAAACGAGCAGCGGCATCAGAGGTACCACCACCTTTCAGGGGAATGCACTAGGGTTCTCACCCGAAACCATTTCTTCACCATCCACGGAGTAGCTACTGCTCTGCCAGCGGCGCTACTAAAAATCTGTCAAGACAATGCACTTCAGGAAACAAAAACCAATTCATTATAGAACCGAGGAGGAAAGAAGGGGGTTGTTAAAGACTGCTTTTCATAGTAAAACACAATTCATTCCGAGCAACATAAGTGACTTTACTAGGCAGTGAAGTGTGGCTACTGAGTAAGAATTTGACTTTTCTCTGGAATTCCACCAAGGATATGAGAGAAAATTTTCTCAGTAGAGGAGTCAAGTAAATAAACTTAAATATCAGATAGAGCTGATTTAGATTATGACAGCTCCAAACACATCTTTCACTTAGAAACAAATCCCAAATCTATCATAACATTTAAGAGGTCTGAAAAGGCCATCCTATTCACGTATTTTTAATATACATTTGAAAAACATACTTAAACCACATGCCTCATCTCAAACAGAACCACTGGCTTCATTTAAATCTTGGTTAATCATTTAAATGGTTTAAATGGCTTCATCTAAATCTTCATTTGAATCTTGGATGGTTACATCGCAAAGGAAAAAATATAATATTCCATGTCAATAAGTCAGTTTACAAGGTCTCAATGGAAAGTTTCCTTCAATGATTGTTTTACTGCTCTTTGATTTCTTGAAAATCACTTACAGGATATTTTCAGCTATCTCTTTGCTCTCCTCTAAAACTGAGCCTCACTGTGCCACTGAGAAAGGGGAAACCAACCTTCACTATCAAGTTTCATTTTCTTCAACTTTCCTTTTCAAAACATTGAGGGTAACAAGGACCAACTGCTAATTATTATTGGTGCTCACAAAGACCAAAGCCGCCAGGCTTCTAAGTATACAAAGCAGCAGCAACACAAGCTCAGAAGCCAGCTACTTAAGTGGTGTTAGAAGCGTAAATACAAAGACAAGTTCCCTCGATATTCCATGAGGAAACCATTATACCAACATAGAAGGATATGCAGACTGCTGCCTCACTAAGGAACAGATTCGACTGTCTTCACATATTCCATTGGAAAGAGAAGCGCAGCAGCCAGGAGTCCAGACTAAGATTTAGTAATGAAAGGAACACAGCACGATGAGCCACGACGCTTCATAATAACCACAAACCCTTATTCTCTGCACATTCATTTAATGCCAACCTAAAACATGCCAAGCAGGTTAAAAATAATGCATTTATGTAAGTACCCCACACACACTCCAGAAAGGTTACAGGGAAAGCTCTGAAAGAATGACTTATTGCCGCAAGAACAGAGCCCCAAAAGAGACTGGCGATAAAAGTGATTGGTCCCGGTGGGATTGAGAACTAATGTAGGCAAAGTCCTGGCCATGACAGGCATCCGGGAAAGAAGCCCAGAGTCAGGGGCATGTTTCCTGGCCCTGACCCCACCTCTACCGGAGCTCCACTCCGAGCAAGTCATTCAACCTCCCTAGAAGCCTGCTTCCTCTTCCGTAACATTAAAAAAAATTTTTTTAATGGACCAGCTCAGGTTTGTGATGCCTTTTTAAAAGAAAAGTGAAGAATAACCACTAGGTGCTGGGGGCTGAGAGGGAACTACAGAATCCAAGGAGGCAACAGCCCCTGAGCCATCTCCCCAGACCCTCTCCAAGTAAGTGCAGGAGTCCTGCCCCCAGCACCCAGCTCCGAACCCTGGCAGTTGGCAGTGCCCCTGCTTGAGTGTGTCCAGTAATCATGACAGCCCATTCTATGCCTGAACTGCTCTAATTATTTCAAAGTTCTATCAAGCTAAATTCGCCTTCTTTCATCCAACCATGGGTACCAGTTTTCAATCGGTGACTACAAGGATAAAATTTAATGCAGGACAGACAAGGAACAAAAAGGAGGAAAGAAAATAAGGCGGCCAAGCAAACGGTTCCAGGGCCAAGAAATGAAAGGCAACCAGTAGAAACGCCGTGTCTAAGTCCGACTGGCAATCTTAAGTACCAGGCTCACAGCACCCTGGAAAAATGTTCACACCCTGATCTCTCCACCCCCAGTCAACGAGAACCTATTTCCTGTGTTTCTACACCTTAGGAAAAAATGTTCGATTTTACTAACGGACTTGACCTCTCTGTTCAGCCATCCACATTCAATCCAAACTGCCCAGGAGGACCCCTACCTGAGCCATTCTACCAGGTGAGGTCCCCACCCAGGGTCCTCCTGCTTCATCTGTCTAAACGTTCGTCCCATCCCACCCGACCAATCCAACTGAACGGTCCCCCTCCACCCTCCCTCTGCCAGATATCACTGCCCTAGATGCTGGAGCCAAGATCTAGGTCAGGGATTCAGAGTTGCCCAAAGGAGGGAAAAGCGCTTTTAAAAGATGTTCCAGGCTACCCCTGGGATGGGACGGCACAACTGCTGTCTACTTAAAATCTGCTCTGGTTCCTGATTCCAAGTCAGATAACTAAAGGGGCAGTTTGCCCAATCATTTTGGAAGGAGGAAGAAAGGAATAAACCCGTGGGCAGCACCGACTGGCTCTGCCCCAAACTGAACATGTACAGGAGACCGAGCAGAGGATCAAGAGCACAGGCCTAGGCATGGCCACCAACAGACTTACCTCGCCAGGTAAAGCCTGCGGACAGCCACACTGACTGGGAGCAAGTTTTCTGGGAGCATCCAGTCCAAGCTGATGTCTTTTGAGGCTCTTCTGAGCGAAAGAAGTGATTTCTCTACTATGCATAATAAAGATATGAGAAAGTCTGGTCTCAGAAAGCACCAAAAATTCCATCACCAGGGCACAGGCGCCTTTCTAAGAGAAAGGAGCTGAATTCTGCACAGAATCCATTATTCTGTGACAGGTGGTAAAGACAGAGAGAAGACAGGCTAGACTTAGCTGCAGGGTATGAAGGGAAGACGTCCCAGGTCTGCTATTAAGAGGTAAGACGGGGCTTCTCTATCGGGCTAGTTGCACCAAAAAAAGGCTTTCATTTGAAGGAATTCATGTTTTCCTAAACCTCTGCTTTCTGCGGGGACCTCGCGGGGAGAGGGAGCAGTGGGGAGTATATTAACCCCAAGCTGACAGTGTTGAGTCGGCGTATGTCACTCCCAGCCACAACCAACCTCTTATAATGACTCAAAAGTAACCCCACCTGACAAAGACCAAGAAAACGAGGGAAGACAGTACTAAACCAGGGATGCACCGGCACTGCTCACTTCTGCCTCCGACCATCGCCCTCCCGCTGCAAATTGCTCCCTGTGACCCGGATTACCGAACTGATCTCACCGAATCTGGCGACTTGATTTTGGAAGAGGCCACGAAGGAACGTGAGCCGCCGGCCTCCGGAGCGCTCCCCGTCGCAGGCCGCTCCCCCGACGTCCCCGGCCCAGCCGTCCTCCCGGGAGCCGCCGCCAGCACTCCGCACGCGCCCCGCGCCCGCCCGCCCGCCGCGGCCCCGACCTGGCCCGCCCTCCTCGGCTCTCGAGCGCCGAGTCTGCATCCTCCCTGCCCCGCACCTGGCCCGCTGGGCGCTGCGCTCCGGGCTGCGGGCCCCGAGGCTGCCGCCGCCCGGACGCGCCAGCCAACGGGATTGGGCTCGGGGACGCGGGGCGCGGGGCCAGCTCACGCGGGATCTGGGCCCGGGCGGGAGGAGGCGCCGCCGCCGGGGTCCCGGGGACGCCCTGTCACGCCTCCCGCGCCTCCTCCCCGCGGGCCGGCCGCAAAGCTCGCCTCTCCCGCGGCCACCCCCCTCCTAGCCCGAGAGACACCGGGCCACCTGGCACTGCCTCCCAGGCAGTGCCCCGCGAGTGCCGGCCCCGCGCCGCCCCCCGGGGTCACCACGTTCCCAGATGTCCCTCCCGGGCCACCCCCGGAGACAATGGCTCACCCATCGCCCGGCCGGCCGCGCTTCATGTCTGACACCACCTCCCCTCCTCCCTGGGCGGTGGGTGCCATGGCTGCCCCGTTTCCCAGAAGTGTAGATCGAGTCTGGGGAGGTGACAGGCTAGAGGACCGAGCGAAGAAACCCGGCGGCTTACGGGGTCGACGAGGGGCCAGGGACAAATCACCCCCGGAGACCGGCCCAGATGAGAGCCCGCATTCCCAGGCCTGGCCCCGCCGCCCCCGTCCTCTCGGCCTCCGGGACAGGGGCCTCCGCCCTCGCCGTCCCCGCCGCCGCCTCCTCGGCCCTCCCTCGAAAGAGACAAAGAGCCGGCGCCCCAACCGGTGGAGCTGTAGCCTCCGGGGCGGGCGACGGGGAGATTTCACCCTGGAACGAGGGGCGGGCGCAGGGAAGGGCGAGCCGGCGGCGTCCGGGCCGAGCCGCGGCACGGGGGGCGGCGCAGGCAGCGGGACCCGCCGGTGTGGAGCCGGGAGCCCCGGCGCGGGGCAGCGGCCTGGGTGAGCGCGCTCCGGGCCCGACGGGCGGGCGAGCACCGGGCGCGCCAGGGCCCGCGGACCGCGCCTCCGCGGCGGGGTTGGCGGGGCGCGCGCGGGCAGCGGCGCAGTTGCACTCACCGGATCGGAAGAAGGCCGCGATGTCGGCCAGGTCCTTGGCCGCCTCCTCGGCCCCCTCGCCGGCGCCGCCCCCGCAGCCCGAGCTCACCGCGCTGGCCGTGGCGGCGGGGCCGGAGGACGCGGCGGGGGCGGCGGCGCCGCCGCTGCTGCCGCTCATGGCTGCGGCGGCGCCCGCGGCCGCGCCCGGCTCGGGCCCCGCGCCCCTAGCACCGCGCGCCGCCCGCTCCGCGCCTGGCCTGGCGGCGCCGAGCGCCCAGCTGCCCGCGCCCGGCGCGTGGACGCAGAGCCCCGGGGCGGCGGCGGGCGGCGGCGGCGGCGGCGGCGGCTCGGCCGGAGGAGCGCGCCCACATAGACGAGGACTCCGCCCGAGAGCCGCGAGCCGGCCGCGGGGCGGGGGCGCGGAGCCACGGCCTCGGCGGCGCCGGCCGGAGCGCGGGCAGCAGCGCGCACCGTGCCGGACACGCAGTCGCGAGGGCGGGGGCCCGTGGCCGGCGGGAGCTCCGGGATCACGGGCGCCGGCGGCAGCCGCGAGCCTCCATCTTGGTTTCAAATGGGGAAGGAAGGAGGGGGAGGGGGGAAATCACGGCAGAGGGAACCCGGGTGAAAGGAAAAGGGAGAGCAGGGAAAGGAGAGAGGAAGGAAAAAAAAAAAAGAGGGGCTTCGGCAATTTCCGGCGAATATCGTCAGGGGCCGGAGCGTGGGCTCGGCGGGTGGGCGGGGCCTATGGGGGCGGGGCCTGGCGGGAGAGGCGGGGCGGCGCCGGGGTGCCGGTCGCCCAGAGAGCCGGCGGGTGGCTGCTGGAGCGTTCAGCCTTGCTCCTTCTCCCGGGCAGCTGCAACCCTTGGAAGGAGCAGGAGCGCTCTGACCAGCGAGGGCGGCCCTTTCCTGGCCCAGCACTGCGCCCCCCGCCGGGCGCTCGCTCGTGCTGCGCGAGGCCGTCCTCGGGGCGCTTGAGCTGTTTACCGCGGCTCTCGCCCGCGGGGCCGGCTGAGTCCGGCACGGGACCGGTGTGTTTCTCGTTGGCGCAGCGCGGGCGCCGGCACGTAGACGGGGCTCCATAATAGTTGTTGAATAGAGAGATCGTGAAAATGGGTGTTGTGTACTCCAGTCCCAGAGGGAGCAGAGCAAGCCTCTGAACTCCTGGGGGACGTCTTCTCGTCTGTAAAATGGGATTGCGGACTCACAGCTACCCCACCAGAATGTAGAGAATGGGGAAGGTGATGGTGGCTGAGGAGACCAAAGGACATGAGGGGTAGGTGACATCCAGCTTTACGGAAGACCCGTGTCAGGCCAGCATTTGACAAATATTCAGGTACAAACGCCTATGACGTGGCTGCCAGCAAAGGGAGCAGAAGTTATGGGTGTCAGAGGTTAAAGGAGCCAACGCTGCCGAAAACAAGGAGAGGGAGAAACAAGATTGATTAAAAAAAAAACAAAAAACTGATGAATACTGATGAAACCAGTATACATGTATACTGCAAATGAACAATTGAGTAAATACATAGTGGGTGGTGGATACCAGGTTTTTCACTGTTGGAGGGGGAGTCTAGAATGATCCCTGTGGTACGGGATTAGAGTTGGAGACGTCAGTATGAGTTCATGTTTAGCTTAATATAGATACAGGTGGATATATGGAAAGATTTACAGATATGTATATTTACAGGGGCTAGTACATGTACGTATATTTCCTTGCTCTGTCAGCTGAGTGGGCTTAGAAATAACACTCCCGTAGCAAGATGCACAGGCACTCAGATCTTGTTATTAACACCATTCTTCAGTAAAAGGAACCTGGGCTCTTCAGGGGGATGGCTGACTCTAGGACTAGGGCAGGAAATATACAAGAGAGCCTGGAGCATCTTGTTGTGCCAGAAGGTAAAAATTTTTTTTTTAATTAATCAACAGCCAGAACAATGATGGGGACACAGGAGCCAACTGAAAGAGCTCCCAGTGACCAAAGCTGTAACAATTTGAACAGCAAAATAAAGCAATATTTGATTATACCCAAAGTATAAAATAAATATCCATGAGTCCATATTGATATAATTCAATGATTGAATAAGTAACCAATTGAGAGAGAAGAGACAAGTATCCCATGCAGAAGAATTCAAAATCATTGCCTAGATACTCTGCCCTCAATGAAATGGAATAGAAATTCCCTCTCCTTAACTACGGGCTGCCCTTAGCGACTTCCAGAGTACAAAATGGAAAGGGGGAGGGGAGAGTAACTTTACAATGAAGAAAACTGATAAACACCACTTCAGCCACATGAGCAAGGTTAACAGCAGTGATAAATCACGTGGATGGTATATACCCTTGATGTGATGTAATGAAAATGGCACTTTACCCCTGTGGTCTTCCTCCCAGAATCACAGTCTAATTATGAGAAAAACAGCAGAAAAATCCCAGTTGAGAGACAGTCTACCAGTACTTCCCCAAACCACTAAGGTCAACAAAAATAAGGAGAGTCTAGAAAACTGTCACAGCCAAGAGGAGCCCAAGGAAACATGACAACTAAATGTAATGGAGTATTCTTAAGGATCCTGGAACCAAAAAAGGACATTAGGTAGAAACTAAGAAAATATGAATAATATATGGACTTTAGTTAATAATAATCTACCAATACTGATTCATTATTTGTGAGTAATATGGGAAAATTGGACATGGGGTATATGGGAACTCTGTACTATCTTCACAACTTTTCTGTAAATCTGAATCTATTCTAAAATAGAAGTTTTTTTTTTTTAATTTTTAATTGTATGTAGAATCTCAAAAAGAAAAAATTCAGTAAGTCCAAATTTCTCAGGTGTGCTGCCCATGTTTCTTATTTTTCTGTTGGGTAATTTCTATCTCCAGCTCCTATTCCTCGTCATGGCTTAATCCTAGTTCAGGGGAAACAATTTCCAGGAATTTTCTTTGTCAATTGAGTACATTCCCCTTCCTGCCTTCTCCCCAAGGTTGCAGCCAAGCTCCCAGAGGTATTGGTGACATCACAGCATGGGGTGGGGATGGGGAGATTGCACCTGGCCCTTGGTCATCATGGGTTCATGCTGGCACTGGTGCCGATGTGTGTCCCACGTGTGTCTGCCTCCCCCGTGCTCCTGCGACGGGCATTGCCGTGACCTTGTTGTTTTCTGATGTTGCATCCTGGTCACCCAACCACAGGGCCTCTGTAGGTCTGCCGGCAGTCAGCGCCTCTCCCGAGCTACTCCCAAGCACTCAGGAAGACATTCAGCTGCTCCCTGGGATGCTCAGTCCCACCCCCTCCCACCCCACCCCAGAAAGTGAGGCCAAATCCTCTCTGCTCCCAGACCCCTCAAGTCTACCTGGGCACAGACTTCCTTCCTCAGAGATTCACATCGGGGTCTAATGCTATCCATTTCCTCTCCCGCAAATTGCAGAATTATTATTTCCTCTGCAGGAAGAAAACTTCTCCCCAGGTTTGACATACTTTCTTCAAAATCTTTTATTTGGGACATAACCTTTGTGTTCTTAGGAGACTCCGTTTTAAATTTATAAACGCCTTCCCTCCAATTCTTCCCTCTGCCATAGGTTCCAGAAGTGTCTCTTGAAATTCAGAAGCCAAGTGTCGACTTCTTTCTTTCCCTCTGCATCCCTCCTGTAGTACCCTGCCCTGCAGGTAGTGAATACAGATCCCCCCTCTGTTGCCTAAATGGTGGAGAAAGTTCAAAAATTTGAAAACATCAAAACTGCTGGGGGGCAGGGGGCAAACTGGATATCATGCAGTCACAGAAAAATCAGCAATCCCTTAGTGGTGGTACTTGGGAAGTGTCAATTGGAAAAAGCTAACCTCTGCTGGAGAGTTCTTGGGTGGAGGCAAGTTCTAGATGTTGGGAGTTGGCCTGAAAGGGAATGTTGATTGCATGGTAATGACTGCTAAGGGTGTTGGGATCAGAGTGGAATGACTGGTGTGTGATTGGACAAAAAGAGCTTCTCTAGTGTTGAGACCCAGATATTGACCAATTCTTCTGTCTCAGGTAGAGTCATTTCCAAGAAAGCTCAATAGAAGACTTTGTGTCTGAGTGTGGGACGTGCGGGAAGGCTCACCCAGACTGCAATAAGAGAAAGAGGCTGCACACAGGGTTTTTTTTTACCTTCTGCCATCTGAGCATGTGTAGGGGGATCTAAACAGGGTTTCATGACAGCTGCTGTTGATCCTGCCCCACTTTCAAAATTCAGCTCGAATTTCATCCCCTTTCGTGAAGCTGCTACAGTACATTAACTCGAATTGACCTCTCCCTTCTCTGTATTCTGGAGTACCACTCGTTCTGGCATTTGCTCGTGTACTGCATTTTATTATTTGCATCCTTTGCGTTTAATGTCTTGCCTACAAGATGGGGAGATCCCTTGCAGTCAGTACACAAGCATCAGCCTCTCTCCTGTGTGCCTAGATCTATACCAGTCCCCAAGCCATGGGGCAAAAGAAATGGAGAAAGCCAATTGGGGGACACAGGGTAAGTTGTAGAGTCAATATCCTTTCTCTGCTTCTTATCAGAACTCATGCCTGGCTAATATACTCCATTTCCCAGCTCTGAGGGCTATGTGACAGAGTGCTGGCCACTGAGTGGAAGGGACTGGGCAGGGCTCAGAAGAAAGAGTTCAGACACAGCAAGGGCATGCACTTAGCCCTTTGCCCTTTGTCCTCTTTAGAACACAGACAAAATGCTGGAGGTGACAAGGCCATCATGTGACTGTGAGAAGGTAAACATGAGAACAGAAGCACATGGTACAGATGGATGAGTGAGCTGCCCTTCTCTGGGCTTCTTATTGCATAGAAACATACAAGAAAAAGAAGACCCTGATTTAATTAGGTGGCTGTAAGTTGGTGTTCAGTTTTTGTTTTGTTTTGTTTATTTATTTGGCTGTGCCGGGTCTTAGTTGCGGCATGCGGGATCTTCGTTGCGGCTTGCGGGATCTTTTTTTTTAGTTGCGGCATGCGGGATCTTTAGTTGTGGCATGCGAATTCTTAGTTGCGGCATGCAGGATCTAGTTCCCTGACCAGGGATCAAACCCGGGCCCCCTGCATTGGGAGCGTGGACTCTTAGCCACTGGACCACCAGGGAAGTCCCGGGTGTTTAGTTTTGTGCAGCCAAACCAGCTCTGACGGATAGACCAGTTATGGTTCTTTATCAGCACTTCTCAAATTTTTCCACCAAGGAAACCCTAAAGATGGAGGAGAGTGAAGAGGCGGGTGAAAGTCGTATCACTGGGGATCGTGGAGAGGAACCGAAGCAGCCACCAGGAGATGAACTTCAAAAAGCTGCCAGCTTTTTCTTAGAAATGCATGTGAATTTTTCCTTCTCCTTACACATCTATATTTATTTTAATATATAAACAATGTCTTAACTCACTTACCAGTTGTTTGGGTTGAATTGTGTCCTCCTCTAAAAAAAGATATGTTGAAGTCTTAACCCCCAAAACCTTAAATTGTGACCTTGTTTGGAAGTAGGGTCATTGCAGATATAATTAAAATGAGGTCATACTGGAGTAGGATGGGCCCCTAATCCAATACAGCTGGTGTCCTCATAAGAAGATAGCCATATAAGAATAGAAATGCACAGGGAGAATGCCTCATGGAGACGGAGGATTATAGATGCATCTACAAGACAGGAAACACCAAAGGTTGCCAGCAAACTACCAGAAGCTAGCAGAGAAGCAAGGAAGGATTCCCCTACAGGTTTCAGAGGGAACACAGCCCTACTGGCACCTTGCTTTCAGACTTCTAACCTCCAGAACCAAGGCAATATATTCCTATTGTTTTAAGCCACCCAGTTTGTGATTCTTACAGTTATGGCAGCCCTAGGAAACTCACAAGCTAAACCCGCCCTCCAAACTTTTGAGCGAAACTGTCATTCTAGAGAGAAATGTATACGTTGATCTTATAGATAATATTTGATGAGTGCTTAAGATAAAGAAAAAGAAAGAATCTAGAGGAATGTGGAGAGTTCCAGGTTGAGAGGTTTTCAGAAGTGAATTGATGTTAATACGGACATACTATGGAAATGTCCAGATGATCTCTTGAGCTATGGGGCTTGACCTCTGGCCAGAATTGGAACTCTAACTCTAAATTTGAGCTAAAGAGCATAAAAATACCTGGAGATTTAACTTGACTAATCTGCTAAGGAAATGAGTGTGGAAAGTAAGTAGGGCATAGGGCAGAGGGCTGAGTTTTCATGCCATACAGTGGGTAGCACTGTGTGATGTGACTTGTGTCCTGAGAGTCCCCAGCCGGTCCTGGGGCAGATTAAGGAGCAGGTAAAAGGAGAAAAGCGGACCCACAGGGACCAGGGCATCTAATTCAGCCCAGGCCATGCTAAGTTGGCTCACAAGGCACTACAAATGGACCCAGCTTCTTTCTTTGATTTGGGGTGACCTCCACTAAGCTACTGAAAGGTCCAAGCCAGAGCCTTACTTGTTCTGCTCTGAACCTGTATTCACAGGCATGGGACCCCAGGAATGGCTGCCTGGCCTTGTGGGTTGATTGGTAAGAGTCTTTTGAGCTCCTTCACTCCAGTATTTTTTTTAGCCATTGAGTTAGCTCTGAATATACACATTAAGCAAAGACAGTGGAAGCAAAGAGGTGGAAGAGAGAGTTAGGTGGAATAAGCCTGGGAAAGGAACATGGGATGGAAATTGGGAGTATTTGAGGTGGACAGGGGACAAAAAATATGTGTTTGTGTGTGTGTGCGTGTGTGTATGTACATGCACACGTGTGTGCATTACATGCTTATGCATGTTTATAGGGTATGAGTTGATGAAGATCTGGAAGTTCTGGTAGCAGGGAAACCCAATTATACATGAAGAAAAGATAAAGATAGATTTGGCTTTAAAATGAGCTCAGATTTGGAAGTTGCAAGGTTTTATTATTACTGGTATGTTAATGAGAAGAGTGTACAGGAGAAGTGACAATATCTATATTTGCTGCCTTGGTTTCAAACTGATCAATGTTACAGCTCATTACTTAATAACTGCTGACTTTCTGTCCCTGTCCAGTAACTCAAAGAATTCCAAATTGAGCCCCCAGCCCCAAATATGCAGAATCTGAAATTCTACCAGGTGGGAAATTTAGTCATTCTGATCCTGGCCAACTTCTGGTCTTCAAGATTTCTGTAACGGATAAATACTCCTGGGAGTGCTAACACCTTAAACCTTTATCACTTAATGCCTTTTAGAGAGGATTAGTGGATTAACCCAGCATTGGCAAGAGTAATAAGAGGGATGAAAGAAGGAAAAGAGCAATGGAAGGCACCAATTATAAAAAAGCACCTACTTTGCTTTTGACTGCTTTTGACTGGTCTTACTGCTTCTGTTTAGTGTAGACCCTCAGAAAGTTCTGACCCTGGTTCCTTGGCAGAGATAGTGAAGATTTTTATATTTGGGGGGTCACTGATTACTCACTGAAGACCCCACAGGCAAAGGCCCTGAGGCCGCCTGTTCTGTTTGGCTATGTGAGGAAGGGAGGGGAGACCACCGTGGCTGAGTGCGGGGGGATTAGGAGATGCAGTCGGTAGAGCAGAGCAGCTTCATCAGGTAAAACCTCATGGGTCCTTTGTAAGGACCCTGCCTTACAATCAGAATAAGATCACAGGTGTGGATCACTGTATCAGAAGATTCTAAGTGATTTAAGGTCAAAAGTTGGAGATTGTGTGGACTCCTCAGAATGTTAGAAAGTAAAGCAGAAATCTGTAAAAAGCTTTGTAACAGACGGTCGTTGAGAGAGCTGCTAGAAACCAGCAGCTGTCACCCCCCAGGGTAAAGGCTCTGGAAGATGCTTGAGGACCGTCACACCAACTAATGGGACCTGCGCCAGGCAGAGCTGACCGGGAGCACAGGGATACCCACGTGTGGAGGGAAAGCTGGGGTGGTCCTGGGCAACTGGCCTGGTCCCTGCCGCCCACTGCAACATGGAGCCGATGTGTTGTGCAGCTACATCTCGGAGGACTTCTTCCCTCACCAGCCCGGGGGGTCCTGCCCATGCACCTCCATCTCCTTTTCCCACCCAGCTGTCTGCTCTTAGGAACCTAGAGACAAGAAGAGACACAACAAGAAAACCACTTTTTAGAGAGCATCTCAGGCATCTTTGTTTTTTTTTAAATTTTTATTGGAGTAGAGTTGATTTACAACGTTGTGTTAGTTTCAGGTGTACAGCAAAGTGAATCAGTTATACATATACGTATATCCACTCTTTTTTTTTTTTTTTTAGATTCTTTTCAACCTTGGGCCTCTTTTTACTTCTTGTTTCTTTATCTCTGGCCTCAGAGTAAAATCAGGGGCTATGCAAAGCAACAAGGAACTCCAATTAGTGGATTGGATTTATTTTCAAAACCAGTACAGTTGACTGTCTTCTTCCAGAGACGCCAGATACATAGCATCATGGAGAAAAAAGAAGTCCCAGTGAGAACTAGTTTTCGGTGCCACTTCTGACACTGACTAGCTGTGTGATCCTGGGTGAGTGAACTAGAGAAATGAACATTGCCTGCTTGACCATGGCCTTCAGGAACTGCCCTCCTCCCCAGGAAGACCTCATATGCAGTCACTGCTCGTACCCGCTAGCCCCCGTCTGCCCCTCCTCCATCCCTACCTCCTTCATTGGAGGGGGAAGAAAGTACCTGGAGACAAGCCAGCCTGAGCTCGTTCCTACTTGAATTGGGAAACTTGGAGAAAGAGGCAAGGGGACAGGGCAAGAGAAGTAACTGCAGGGGGTGGACGGGAGGGAGGCCCCCCAGCGCTACTTCCCTGATGCCAGGCTGTTCACCAGTCCCCTCGGTTTAGCCCCTCCAGTAAACCCTTCTCCTGAGACCACCTGAGGGGGTCTCTAGCTAAGAGCATCCCACTGGAAAGGAGTCAGTAGCAGGGGACAGTTCTAGGTCACAGACCCTCACTGAGCTATGGCTTTGGAGCAGAACTGGGGATGGGGCATAGAGCCCCTCCTCCCCACATCCTGCGACAGGATCCGTAAAGCCCACAGTCAGCAGTTTGGGGACAGCTGATGAGTTATCCCCGTGCTTTCTCAAGGATGGACCCTGTGGGCCCACTGGAAGCAAGAGAAAGCCTCAGACAGAGAGCCACTTAAAGGAGGAAATGAAGGTGAGGAGGACCAAGCATTTGAATTACCCTCCTCCCAGCCTTGAGCCTGCAGCCTACTTCTGTAAAAACCCCAAAATGGTCATGCACACTGTTGATTCGCCCAGTTTCAGCATTGGCTGAATTCTCAACCTTTCTCTGTTTCTACAAATAGAGTTAAAGATTCCAGAATCTACAGTGGAGATATCTGAGGGTCATTGCAGGGATTAACCCCCGCCCCGACCCTAGGCATCACAACCCTCCCCCCACTTCCGTCTTCTCTCTCCTGAAAGTACCACCGACCACACCTCTCTCTCTGGACAAGCACAGTGACCTCAACAATCCTGAGGCAACCATGGGGCTAGGCTGAGAATGCCACCCGGGTCTGAGGTGGGGCAACATGCAAATCAGATCAGGGAGGAGAGGGGACGTGGTACCCGGTCTTTGCACTCTGCTCCTCAACTGGCCCCCGAGGAGCCACGCTACAGAGGACAATGTTTATGGGAGTCACAGAGGAGCAGGGGTGGCACCACAGGATCGTTGCCCACAACACAGCCTTGGATGGAACACAAAGGCGTGTACAGGTGCTTGGTCCCTTCTCTGTGACTCCAAAATCCAAAAGTTCTGAAAATCAATGTCTTTTGTAACTCTTTTGGTGGCAAAAACTGACTTAACATATGTGAGGTTATGGGTATACTTTATCTCATTTAGGGTGAATCATATTTTTGCTGCAGAAATACTGCAGGATGTGATTTTGGGGATAAAGCCCAAGAGTCTACTGGGAGTATTAAGCATTTTACAGTATACAAACTGTGTTACCTTTCCATATCTGAAATTTTTTAAATGAACTTCAGAAAGTGTCAGAATTCTGAAATCCATCTGGTTCCTAAGGTTTTAGATAGGGAACTGTGGACATAGAGATTGTATACAAATGGCCAATAAGCACAGAAAAAGATGTTGAACATAATTAGCCATCAGGAAAGTGCAAACCAAACCACAGTGAGATACCACTTCACACCCACTAGAATGGCTGTAATCAAAAAGGCATCCAGAAACAAGTTCTTACAAGGATGTAGGGAAACTAGAATCTCATTCCTTGTTGGTGGGAATGTAAAATGGTGCAGCCACTTTAGAAAACAGTTTGGCAGTTCTTCAAAAAGTTAAACATAGAGTTACCATAT
This sequence comes from Balaenoptera musculus, assembly GCF_009873245.2. NCBI lineage: Eukaryota > Metazoa > Chordata > Mammalia > Artiodactyla > Balaenopteridae > Balaenoptera > Balaenoptera musculus. Next base: position 11,860,885 of record NC_045787.1, on the reverse strand, counting down.
GACCCAGCTACTCTCGTCCTAGATATATAACCAAGAGAAATGAAAACTTGCGTCCACACAAAAATCTCTATGCAAATGTTCATGGCAGCATTATTCATGATAGCAAAAGACTGGAAACAATCCAACTGCCATCAATTGATGAATGTATGAAGAAAATGTATATCCACGCAATGGAATATTATTCAGCCGTAAAAGGAAGTACTGACACCCGCTACAACACAGATGAATCTTGAAAACATTATGCTAAGTGAAAGAAGCCAGTCACAAAAGGCCACATATTGTATGATTCTATTTATATAAAAATATCCAGAGTAGGCAAATCCATGGAGACAGAAAGTAGATTAGTGGTTGCCAGGGGCTGAGGGAGGGAGCATTGAGTTGTGTACTTAAAATGGGCAAATTGTGTAGTATATGAATTATATCTCAAAAAAGCTGTTGCAACAGAAATAAATACAAATTGAATCTGGTAGCTACAACCGTGGCTAATTCAAAACAAGGCAGTAGAATGTCAGGGCAGGTGCTATGGATTGAATGTATCCCTGCAAGATTCATATGTTGAAATCCTAACCCCCAAGGTGATGGTACCAGGAGGTGATTAGGTCGTGAGGTGGAGTCCCCATGAATGGAATTAGTGCCCTTATAAAAGAGGCTCCACAGAACTCCCTTGCCCCTTCACAGGGTTACAGTGAAAAGACAGCCATCCAGGAAGAAAAGCCTCGCTAGACACTGAATCTGCCGGCACCATGATTTTGGATTTCCCAGCCTCTGGAAGTGTAACAAATCAACCCTTGTTGTTTCTAAGCCACCTAGTTTATGGTGTTTTGTTATAGCAGCTCAAACGCATTAAGACTGCATCTCGGGAAATTCTTAGGCCCTCACATAAAGGAAGAAAAGGTGAAATTGTCCAAAACAGGCTACTGCAGTAGTAGAGACCTTTGAGGGGTTCCTCCCATGGGGCAAAATATGCTAACAACCATGAGATTCAGGGATCTGACCATACACCCCACCATCCTCAACTGACCGGTCTCACAGGGCCAGCTGGGAATCTCCCATGGCAGGTGCTGTCCCTGAGCAGCCACAATGGATGGTGCTCTTCCCTCACTAGCCAGAGGGGTTCAGGGATGTTTCCTAAAGGAGGTGTCTGTGGCAGTTGCTTCCCTTGAACTGCACAGTCTTATGAAGCGTGTGCAGCTAGTGGTTCATTCACTCTTTGGTCAAGTACCGAAGAAGTTGCAAAGTGCCAGGAGAGAATCATAGCAAAACCCATGGAAGAGTGGACCTTCCTAGAGACTGTGGAATGAGAGGCAAACAAGCGGCTCTTGGTACAATTTCTGGATACAGTGGTTTACTTGTGACCCCATAGTTCAACAGGGAGGAAGCCAGAGAAATAAACAGTCCAATGTCTCTCTCCTCCCACCCTCTATCTGCTGCCTGTGCCTCCCATTGGCTGCACCCGACTAGGAGCGAGAACAAGGGAGGCTGTGGATGAGTCCATAGCCATCAGACTCCTGAGGACAGAGAGTAGTGAAGAAAGGTAGAGGGCACATCTAGTGGGCAAAGGACGACATGCTGAAGTACCTCCAGCATTTGGAAGTCCTGAATCAGCCAACACTCGGCACCTGTCTGAGCATGACCCTGTGCATGGAGCTCTAAGTGACAAGACATAGTTGGAAGGATAAGACCCAGTCACTTGACAAGACAATTATGATTACAAAAGAGAATATGTGGGCTGCTGGTGGGGGACCCTGATGCCCAAGGAGACAGGAGCAACCCCAAAGTGAACTGGTAGGAAGTAGGAGCACTGAGGGGGGAGGAAAAGTGGAGGCCAGACAGGCTCAGTGCCTCTGAGGCCGGGGAGATCAGGAGAGGCCAGTGGGAGGAACCATCCAGGAGGAGCAGAAGAGGAGTGGAGTGTGATTGCCCCGCCCACTCGGGCCAGGGAGCCTGCTGAGCTCCCAGGCCAGTGCCCTGCCCTCCAAAGCCCCCTCCAGGCTGCGTGGGTCCAGCGGGCATAGGAGGGAGGCCGGGGAGATCAGGAGAGGCAGGCGGGAGGGGTCCTCCCAGACTGGAGGAGCAGGAGAGGAGAGGAGGGAGTTTGCCCCCCCCACTAGAGCCCAGGAAGGCTGCTGGGCTCCCAGGTGAGGTCCCCTGTCCTCTGAGACCAGGTGTGGGGGGCATGCCTGGGCCCCTTCTGTTCCTTGACCCTAAGCCCCTACCCCCACAGCCCCCAGGGCCTTTTCCAGCCCTGTGGGTCCTGAGCATTGGCCTTGCCCACCACCCAAACTCACCCTTGCTTAGTCCCCTACCCTCCACAGCCAAGGCCTTACCCCTCTCTTTATTTTTTCTTTTCCCTCCTCCTCTTTTTTACTATTGTGGTACTGATGTACCTTCCGGTTGTTGTCATCTATATTTTTATTTTTATATTCTTCCTAACATATCTGTTAGTTTCCTACTCTAATTTTATTTTTTACTTGTTATCGTTCTTTTTTTCTTTTCTTTCCACCCCAGGTGGCTTACGGGATCTTGATTCATGAACCTGGGGTCGGGCCGAAGCTCCTGCAGTGGGCACTCCCAGTCTGAACCACTGGACTAACAGAGAACCTCAGACCCCAAGGAATATTCATCGGAGTGAAGTCTCACGGAGTTCATCTCAGCACCAAGACCCAGCTCTACCCAAAAGCCTACAAACTCCAGTGTTAGAAGCCTCAGGCCAAACAACCAGTAAGAGAGGAATACAATCCCACTCGTAAAAATAAAGGAAAAAAACAATGAGACGGCAAAAAAATATGTCACAGATGAAGGATCAAGGCAAAACCCTACAAGACCAAATAAATGAAGAGGAAATAGGCAATCTACCTGAAAAAGAATTCAGAGTAATGATAGTAAAGATGATCCAGAATCTCGGAAATAGAATGGAGGCACAGATTGAGACAATACAAGAAATGTTTAACAAAGATCTAGAAGAACTAAAGAACAAACAAACAGAGATGAACAACACAATAACTGAAATGCAAAATACACTAGAAGGAATCAATAACAGAATAACTGAGGCAGAAGAACGAATAAGTGAGCTGGAAGGCAAAATAGTGGAAATAACTGCCAAGGAGCAAATAAAGAAAAAAGAATGAAAAGAATTGAAGACAATCTCAGAGACCTCTGGGACAACACTAAACGCACCAACATTTGAATTATAGGGGTCCCAGAAGAAGAAGAGAAAAAGAAAGGGTTTGAGAAAATATTTGAAGAGATTATAGTTGAAAACTTCCCTAACATGGGAAAGGAAATAGTCACCCAAGTTCAGTAAGCACAGAGAGTCCCAAACAGGATAAACTCTAGGAGAAACACACCAAGACACATACTAATCAAACTAACAAAAATTAAATACAAAGAAAAAATATTAAAAGCAGCAAGGGAAAAACATAAAATAACACACAAAGGAATCCCCATAAGGTTATCAGCTGATTTTTCAGCAGAAACTCTGCAGGCCAGAAGGGAGTGGCAGGATAAAGTGATGAAAGAGGAAATCCTACAACCAAGATTACTCTACCCAGCAAGGATCTCATTCAGATTTGATGGAGAAATCAAAAGCTTTTCAGACAAACAAAAGCTAAGAGAATTCAGCACCACCAAACCAGCTTTACAACAAATGCTAAAGGAACTTCTCTAGGCGGGAAACACAAGAGGAGAAAGAGATCCACAAAAACAAACCCAAAACAATTAAGAAAACGTTAATAGGAACATACATATCGATAATAATCTTGAATGTAAATGGATTAAATGCCCCAACCAAAAGACACAGACTGGCTGAATGGATACAAAAACAAGGCCCATATATATGCTGTCTATAAGAGACCCACTTCAGACCTAGGGACACATACAGACTGAAAGTGAAGGGATGGAAAAAGATATTCCATGCAAAGGGAAATCAAAAGAAAGTTGGAGTAGCGATACTCATATCAGATAAAATAGACTTTAAAATAAAGACTGTTACAAGAGATAAGGAAGGACACTACATAATGATCAAGGGGTCAATCCAAGAAGAAGATATAACAATTACAAATATTTATGCACCCGACATAGGAACACCTCAATACGTAAGGTAAATGCTAACAACCATGAAAGGAGAAATTGACAGTAACACAATAATACTAGGGGACTTTAACACCCCACCTTCACCAATGGACACATCACCCAAACATAAAATAAATAAGGAAACACAAGCTTTAAATGATACAATAGGCCAGATAGATCTAATTGATATTTATAGAACTTTCCACCCAAGAGTGGCAGCATACACTTTCTTCTCAAGTGCACATGAAACGTTCTCCAGGATAGATCACATCTTGGGTCACAAATCAAACCTCGAAAAAGTTAAGAAAATTGAAATTGTATCAAGCATCTTTTCTGACCACAATGCTATGAGATTGGAAATCAATTACAGGAAAAAAACTATAATAAAACACAAATACATGGAGGCTAAACAGTGTGCTACTAAATAACTAAGAGATCACTGAAGAAATCAAAGAAGAAATAAAAAAATATATAGAAGCAAATGACAATGAAAACACGACGACCCAAAACCTATGGGATGCAGCAAAAGCAGTTCTAAGAGGGACGTTTATAGCAATACAATCTCACCTGAAGAAACAAGAAAAATCTCAAGTAAACAATCTAACCCCACATTTAAAACAGCTAGAGAAAGAAGGACAAAGAAAACCCAAAGTCAGTAGAAGGAAAGAAATCATAAAGATCAGAGCAGAAATAAATGAAATAGAAACAAAGAAAACAACAGCAAAGATCAATAAAACTAAAGGCTCGTTCTTGGAGAAGATAAACAAAACTGATTAACCCTTAACCAGACTCATCAGGAAAAAAAGGGAGAGGATGCAAATCAATAAAATTAGAAACGAAAAAGGAGAAATCACAACTGACACCGCAGAAATACAAAGGATTATAAGAGACTACTACAAACTAATATATGCTAATAAAATGGACAACCACGAAGAAATGGTCAAATTCTTGGAAAGGCACAATTTTCCAAGACTGAACCAGGAAGAATTAGAAAATATAAACAGACTTATCACAAGTAATGAAATTGAAACCATAATTAAAATCTTCCAGCAAACAAAAGTCCAGGACCAGATGGCTTCACAGGCAAACTCTATCAAACATTTAGAGAAGAGCTAACACCGATCCTTCTCAAATTCTTCCAAAAAATTGCAGATGGAGAAACACTCTCAAATTCATTCTACAAAGCCACCATCACCATGACACCAAAACCAGAAAAAGGTATCACAAAAAAAGAAAATTATAGACCAGTATCACTGATGAACATAGATGCAAAAATCCTGAACAAAATACTAGCAAACAGAATCCAACAACATATTAAAAGGATTATACACCTTGATCAAGTGGGATTTATCTCAAGGATGCAAGGATTCTTTTCAATATATGCAAATCAATCAATGTGATACACCACATTAACAAATTAAGGGATAAAAACCATATGATCAACTCAATAAATGCAGAAAAAGGTTTTGACAAAATTCAACACCCATTTATGATAAAAACTCTCCAGAAAATGGGCATAGAGGGAACCTGCCCCAACATAATAAAGACCATATATGACAAACCCACAGCAAGCATCATACTCAATGGTGAAAAACTGAAAGCATTTTCACTAAGATCAGGAACAAGACAAGGATGTCCAGTCTTGCCACTCTTATTCAACATAGTTTTGTAAGTCCTAGCCATGGCAATCAGAGAAGAAAAAGAAATAAAAGGAATACAAATTGGAAATAAGACGTTAAAAGGTCACTGTTTGCCGATGACATGACACTATACATAGAAAATCCTAAAGATGCCACCAGAAAACTACTAGAAGTGATCAATGAATTTGGTAAGGCTGCAGGATAGAAAATTAATGCACAGAAATCTCTGGCATTCCTATACACCAACAATGAGAAATTAAGGAAACACTCCCATTTACCACTGCAATAAAAAGAATAAAATACCTAGGAATAAACCTGCCTAAGGAGGTGAGAGACTTGTACTCAGAAAACTACAAAACACTGATGAAAGAAATCAAAGTTGACATAAACAGATGGAGAAATATACCATGTTCTTGGATTGGAAGAATCAATATTGTGAAAATGACTGTACTACCCAAAGCAATCTACAGATTCAATGCAATCCCTATCAAACTACTGATGGCATTCTTCACAGAATTAAAACAAAAAATTTTACAGTTCATATGGAAACACAAAAGACCCTGAATAGCCAAAGCAATCTTGATAAAGAAAAATGGAGTTGGAGGACAGGTTCCCCTACTTCAAACTATACCACAAAGCTACAGTAATCAAGACAGCATGGTACTGGCACAAAAACAGAAATATAGATCAATGGTACAGGATAGAATGCCTAGAGATAAACCCACGCTCATATGGTCACTTAATTTATGACAAAGGAGGCAAGAATATACAATGGAGAAAAGACAGCCTCTTCAATAAGTGGGGCTGGGAAAACTGGACAGCTACATGTAAAAGAATGAAATTAGAACACTACCTAACACCATACACAAAAAGAAACTCAAAATGGATTAAAGACTTAAATTTAAGACCAGACATTATAAAACTTAGAGGAAAACATAGGAAAAACCCTCTGACATAAACCACAGCAAGATTTTTTGACCCACCTCCTAGAGTAACGGAAATAAAAACAAAAATATATGGAACTTAAAAGCTTTTGCACAGCAAAGGAAACTATAAACAAGACAAAAAGACAACCCACAGAATGAGAGAAAATATTTGCAAATGAAACAACAAACAAAGGATTAATCTCCAAAATATACAGACAGCTCATGGAGTGCAATATCAAGAAAACAAACAATCCAGTTAAAAAATGGGCAGAAGACCTAAATAGACATTTCACCAAAGAAGACATACAGATGGCCAAGAGGCACATGAAAATATGCTCAACATCAATAATAATTAGAGAAATGCAAATCAAAACTACAATGAGGTATCACCTCACACCGTTCAGAATGGCCATTATCAAAAAATCTAGAAACAATAAATGCTGGAAAGGGTGTGGTGTAAAGGGAACCCTCCTGCACTGTTGGTGGGAATGTAAATTGATACAGCCACTATGGAAAACAGTATGGAGGTTCCTTAAAAAACTAAAAATAGAACTACCATATGACCCAGCAATCCCACTACTGGGCATATACCCTGAGAAAACCATAATTCAGAAAGAGACATGTACCACAATGTTCATTGCAGCACTATTTACAATAGCCAGGACATGGAACCAACCTAAATATCCATCGACAGATGAATGGATAAAGAAGATGTGGCACATATTTACAATGGAATATTACTCAGCCATAAAAAGAAATGAAATTTAGTTATTTGTAGTGAGGTGGATGGACCTAGAGTCTGTCATACAGAGTGAAGTAAGTCAGAAAGAGAAAAACAAATACCGTACGCTAACGCATATATATGGAATCTAAAAAAAAAAGGTACTGATGAACCTAGTTGCAGGGCAAGAATAAAGAGGTAAACGTAGAAAATGGACTTGAGGATATGGGGTGGGAAGGCGAAGCCGGGGTGAAGTGAGAGTAGCATCAGCACACATACACTACCGAATATAAAATAGTTGGCTGGTGGGAAGCAGCAGCATAGCACAGGGAGATCGGTTCAGTACTTTGCGATGACCTAGAGGGGTGGGATAGGGAGGATGGGAGAGAGGCTCAAGAGGGAGGGGATATGGGGACATGTGTATGCATATGGCTGATTCGCTTTGTTGTGCAACAGAAACTAACAGAGTATTGAGAAGCAATTATACTCCAATAGAGATCTATTTAAAAAAAAAAAAGAATTTGTGTTCAATTGTGTAGCAGACACAATCAATGCCTAAGGAACTCAAAGCAGTAAGAACCCCCCTTGCAGTGGTGTGATAAGGGAAGAATCCCTAGGTCAGAATTTTATTGCTTTTGGTCAAAGGCCAAGACTCAAAGAACAAAGAATAAATACAATGTGATCTTTTAATAAATTATAGAGATACAACTATGCACGTGGAATAAAGCAAAACTGGGCTTCCTAGCATAGACTAGGTTGATCTCCGACCTGGGACACTGTGAGCAGGTCAGATGTGTCTGGATGACACGTCTCCTTGGCTTTGAACAGCTGTCCTGTCTCATGTTGCAGTATCCTTTACAGCCAGAGCTAGCAGCCAGCATCTCACCACGTGGGAGGAGACGTCACCCCCACCTCCCTTCCATCCTGCTCCATGGTGCACAGATTCCTTCCCAAAGGAGAGACTCAAGAAGATACCTCCCAATCTCTTAATTTATCACTTCCCCCTACCTTTCCCCTTTGGTAAACATAAGTTAGATTTTGAGATTTGTGAGTCTGTTTCAGTTTTGTTAAAAAGTTCATTTGTATCACTTTTAAATTAGATTCCACATATAAGTGATATCATATATCAACTATACTCCAATAAAAATTTAAAAAAAGAAAAAAAGAAGGAGATACCTCCCACCTGCAGAAGGAAGCCCTGGTTTGTGTCCTTTCAGCAAGACTCTCTTCTCTGCTCAGCTTCTCCCGGCTCTTCACAACCTCAGGGAAGCAAGGAAAGGAGCTAATACGTATTGCCTGAAATACTATGTTATCTGGATTTTTACAAAATGGTGGGACTGGAAACCATTTAGAAGCCATGGTGTTTTGTTCATTCACTTCCCTCCGTCCCATCCCCACCTTGGTGACACCTTCCCGTGTCACTGGTCTTCTTTCCTTCCTGTCTTCTGCACTCTCTCCTACATTATCTAATTGGTGTCCCTGTATATTTATCTTTCCTGAGATAGAAGCCAATGGGAAGGTGAAGGTGAGACCATACTGAACTACAGGGGAGCAGTAAGTCACACATAACTGGATCTCCCCAATCCAGAATCTAAAAACTACCCCGGACAGAATATGTCCAGATTAGTTTACCCTGGAGTCCTACAGAAATAATGAAGCTTTAACATGATGTGTTCTGCCTTTATTGGGATTCATCTGCATTGGAAGATGCTGGCCTTATGTTATTTAATTTCCCTTTAATAAATAAAGATCCATGTGTTAGCTGTTTTAAGATTTGGTAGTAGGAAAGTTTGTCTCTGCTGACAGATGGTTGTGCTTCCTTTTAGGAGCTAATGCAAAGTAGGGAACTCGCTGTGTTTCTTTTTATTCCATGGAAGATGAGATGCTCAGAATTAAGTTATGTGCCTATTTGCATCAGTTTTACAATAATCTACTCCCCTTTGTTACGTGGCTCTTATTCTTTTATTGTTATTTTAAAAGTTTTTACTTCTCTATTTCCCCTAAGTTTCCTCAAGTTCTTTTCTGAAGAAGGTTGGGGATAGATGGCTGATTAGATGGATGGATGGATGGATGGATGGATAGATGGATGGGTGGATGGATAAGTCAGTGGTTATATGATACATAGATAAATAGATGGATACACAGACAAACCAGTTGGACTGAATTGTGAGTAAGGGAAAGGTAGACTCCAGTGCAGTTCCTTCCCATTCTGATCTTCCTTTTATGCCATGGACTTACCTTCTCTTTCAAGGATCCAATGCTCTCTATTTTTATCAAAATTTTCATGAGAGTCTGTGTAGCACAGTAACTAAGAGTATGGTTCTGGAGTCAGAGTCAGGTGCAAACTCCAAATAGCTACTATATCTGTGTAAATATAAGAAGCTTATCCTCAGTTTCCTCATCTATAAAATGGGGATAATAGCATTTCCTACATCATACAGTTGTTCGGAGGTTTCAGTTGGATAATACATGTAAACTGCCGACTATGGTCTATATACCACATCATAAAGGCTCAGTGAACATTGGTCATTATTATTCCTCAGTTATGTGACCGCTTTTTCATCTTCTTTGATGCTTCCCTCTCCATGTACTCTTCATCATATGTTTGGACTATTACAGTAGCCTTCTAACTTGTCTTGGAATTAAGAATCTTACAGCTGAAAAGGATTACTTAACTCAAGGCCCCAATTTTATTACTATAACCTAGAAAACCTTGACAAGAGAAATGTCATGCCTGTGTGACACAGTCACACAACATGGATTTCAGCAGATGGGGACACTTAGCCATGTCTAGGTATAACTGGTGAACCATTGGGTACCTTAAAAGAACCACCTGGGAAGAGAACTCAGCTGTGCCCACTGCTAGGGTGTTTCTCCATACAGGTGGGGCGGCTTGTTGGTACAGCCTATCTGAGGAGCCTCCGGTGTCAGGACTCATCCACAGGGGAGAGTGATCCAGGTATGAAGAGCTCGGACCAGGAACAAAACTATAGGCAGAGAACAAAAATTCGAAAGAGAGAATGGGCTTCAGTCCAGCCTCCTGTGTGAAAGTCTGGATCCCAAGAAGAGCGACAACCACAAGCGAAAACTGTTGGGATTCAAGTCATGTGTAGCTGTGAGACCCCTTCATGCCATGGGGAGGGTGGTCATCTCTCCCCATTCTCCTACAGCCCACAGCTTGGCTTCTGTCTCCTGAGGGCTCGGGCTGGTTCTCAAGGGGTAGCGCTTCAGGAGGGACCATGGCAGCAGGTGGGGCGCACTGGACCTAGTGGGAGGGGCACACATCTGTGACAGGCTTTGGAACTCCTCCAAGTACTTGGGGCAGAGGGTCACTTTGCAAGACCTTGAGCCCCTGTGTGATCCTGGTGAGTTAACAAGCTGGTGAGAGTCGCATGTTCATGATAATGGGATGGTCATTTATCTCTGCAGGTGCCTGAGGGCAGGGACATCTGGGGGAGAGTCACAAGGAAACAGAATGGTGGGGGGGGGTCTGTCTCAGGGAATGGCTCTTGCTCTTTTCCACACTTTAGCGTCGTCCAGCCATTGCTCCTTGGACCCCAGCCCAGTGATCTTCCTGGAGCACAGGCTGGGCCATGCCACTCCTTCTCAAAAACTTTCGATTCACCCCCTGCCCTTTAGAATGCTCTTCACACTCCTTGGCGTGACCTTAAAGATCCACCTTGGCATTGTCCCAAACCTCAGAATCTCCTGGAGCCTTTTTGTCAAGTCCACATTTTGGAGCGTGCCCCAAGCAGAATGTCTGAGAGTATCCCGGCGGCTCCACAGTTCCAAGGCCTTATATCCATCCATACCTGGCGTAGGATCCAGGCAGGAAGGCCTCTGAAATGCCAGGACCCATTCAGGCCAGGGCCTTGGCCACCTGTGCCTATGGGGCTGGTGGGGTGCAGACAGAGAGCACCCACGGTCCCAGAGTCTTCCACCAAATCTGTGCTCGCCACAGAGCCTTTGCTCTTGATGGTCTGAGGTGACCACCCCCCGTCACCAACTCTACACCAGCTTTCTCATCACTCTGTTCAGAATCATTTCCCCTTATAATCCAATGAGACATTTAAATGCTGGTCTTTCCCACTAGCTCCTTGAGAGCTGAGACTAGCTCAGGCTTCCTTTGTGTCCTTCACTGTATCTGGTGCACTGCTTCACAGATTTAGTAAATGTTCAAAAAAAAAAAAAAATGCCTGTTGAAATAATGAGTTGCACAATCTAATTTTCGTCATTTATTTTTAAGTAGGCATGTTCGTCAAGCTATTGCCTCCCACAAGATGATTTAAACCTTTTCTCCAATTATGCAACTGAATGTTCTAAAGAGGTTTCCCACATATGCGGGCGCCGAGGAGTTTTAGGAGCCTTGGATGCCCTTCCCAGATCTGCGGAACCACATCAGTGTGGAGACCCTGTGTGCAAGCCACATTCCTTTCCTAATGTTCCCCTTGACAAAGAAAGAAAAGAGCAAAGTAAAATCTACTAGACCAAGACTTTTTGGTGGACAGTTGGAACCCAGTTCAACCACTCTGCTTTTCTAAGCATCTCTCTTTTCCTTGCTCCTGATTATGGCTTCCAAACCAACAGCAAAAAATATAGGATGTGGGAAAACTTGAGTAAGAGAGCAAAACAGTCTTTGGGGGGAAAACGTTTGTTGTTGTGTCATTGTTGTTGTCATCTTCTTTTGCTCTGTTCAATTTCAAGACTTATCAGGCATTAGCTAAACTGATCAATAGATATTTGTTGAGCCCTATTCTGTGATAGGTATTGTGCCTCTAATTATTTTATGCTGTGAATTATAATTTCCTCTTCAGTGGTATTTCTTTCTTTAACGAAAACACTTGTGTTTATTGAAAAAAAATGTCTTCAAGACTAATGAGGAATCAACTTACTTAGGTGAGATTTTATTCTGTGATGGATTCTGCAGGAGCTCACCAGCATCCATTTTTCTCTTCTTCAGAGGCCCACAGACTACAATTCCCAGACTTCCTTGCACTTAGATGGGGCCATGTGACCATATTCTGTCCAATGGGATATGTACACCCCTGTTTGTGGACCTCTATTCTTCATTCCCCATCCACATCAGCCTTGGTGGCAACATGTCCGAGATGGTAAAGGTACAAGATGGAACAGACCTACCCAATCTGAAATAGACCAGGATGTGAGTGAAATACACTTTTACTTTTGTTAAGCCCCTGAAACTCAAGGCTCTATTTGTTAGCACAACCTTTTGACTAATATGTATATTTTCTTCAACTTAGTGTTGTTTTTTGGTTTATTTGGTTGGTTGGTTGGCTTAAATTCTTTCTGAAGGACCGTGTCCTTTTTCTCCATTTCATGAATCTGGCTGACTGAATCATCTTGAGAAGAAATACACGTGCCCTAGACACCGAATCTCTTGCCCAACTTTTTACTGGCTTTCCATGATCTGACCCCAGGTAGTTTCCTTGCTAGTCTACTGGCCCCTAACCTCACAAGACATTTTAATGGCTTTATTTCTCATATCTTTCTCTAGGAATTTTATCAAGACCTTATTTCAGCTTTTCAAGACTGGCTTATTCTAAAATGTGCTAATGAAATGACACTAGCCCTACCCCCTACTGGAGCAGTCATTGTAACAAAACTCCTTGAAAGAGTTGTATAGGCTGGTTTTCTCCACTTGCTCACCTCCCATTCTCTCCCGAGCCTGCAGCAGGCTGGCCTTCCTCCCCACCACCCCATGGCTCCCTACTGCTAGTCTTTAAAAAAAAAAAAAAAAAAAATTATTTATTTATTTGGCTGTGTTGGGTCTTAGTTGTGGCACGTGGGATCTTTTAGTTGTGGCATGCGGGCTCTTTAGTTGCAGCAAGTGAGCTCTAGTTCCTTGACCAGGGATCAAACCCAGGCCTCCTGCATGGGGAGCGTGGAGCCTTAGCCACTGGACCACCCAGGAAAGTCCCTCCCTACTGCTGCTAGTCTTAATCGTCAATGTAACAGATGAGATCTGGCCCATGTTTCTCTTCAGCCTCATCTTTACTGTCTCCCCATCACACTGAGCTATTGATACTGTACTCTTGTCCTTTGCATGTGCATTTCCCTTTCCCTAGAGATGCTTCCCTCATCCCCCAAAGTGTGTACAGTAAGTCTCTTAGATGTCCCCAAAGAGCCCTGTATTTAACTCTATCCTATTCCCATCACAGTGTATTATAATTTCCTGTGCAATTGTATGTATCTCCCAACTGGACCATGTATTTGTGGTGGGCTCTGTGTTGCATCATCCAGACCTCCCTTCAGTGAAAGATGTGTTGCTCTAGCTGCTGGGAACACAGCCTGCAGCTGTCACCCTCTTCAGGGAGTATCTCTGTTATAGAAAGCAGTCTTGCCCAAGGTCATGTCCATTCTCGTGGCAGCCTATGTCCAGATCAACTCAGGGGTCTAAGGGCCTGGCCATCTCAGCCAAACTCAGGACAACTCTGGTGGGCTATTCTAGCTCCTTGAAGTTGGCTGAGACTATCATTGGGCCTGCCTTGCAGCTGACAAATATCTGACAGTCCTTCATGTAACTAAAAGATGTATGGGGCCATTCACTCAGATGTAAAAGGTCACTCTCTCTGGAAATAAGACATGAAGGTAGAAGTGAAGAAACTAGTTGTGTTGCAATAACCATCATGTGATCCTCAAATTAGGTTAAATTAAGTCTGTATTAAGCAATACCCCTGTGAGATAATACAAATCTCTTCTCCCATCTTGCAGCAGGCTGGTTTCAGTGCAAGGTAAGAGTTTCTGCTCCAAGTATTATATTTTGGTATGTGTCTCTGCAACCGGTCTAGGGCCAGCTAACATCCACTTTACTTAAATATTTTAACTGAAATTGGTAAACTTTATTTTTCAAAGATATGCAGGTGAGGATTGTACTCAGAGCACTAAAATCTCATGAAATCACAGGTGTTGGCGTATTAAGAGTGATCATTTGATTTGAATTTGGTTCTTTTAAAAAAGTAACAAGTTCCAAGACCAAATGAAAACAAAGAATGACTATCTGAAAACTGGCAAACAAGGTAGAGTCACAGATGTAGAAAACAAACTTATGGGGCTTCCCTGGTGGTGCAGTGGTTAAGAATCCGCCTGCCAATGCAGGGGACACGGGTTCGAGCCCTGGTCCGGGAAGATCCCACATGCCACGGAGCAACTAAGCCCATGCGCCACAACTACTGAGCCTGCGCTCTAGGGCCCACGAGCCACAACTGCTGAACCCGTGTGCCACAACTACTGAGCCTTCATGCCTAGAGCCCGTGCTCTGCAACAAAAGAAGCCACTGCAATGAGAAACCCGCAAACCACAATGAAGAGTAGCCCCAGCTCGCCACAACTAGAGAAAGCCCGAGTGCAGCAGTAAAGACCCAACGGAGCCAAAAATAACTAAATAAATAAATTTATAAAAAAAACAAAGAACAAACTTATGGTTACCAAGGGTGAAGGGGGTGGGGGAGGGATAAATTGGGAGATTGGGATTGACATATACACACTACTATATATAAAATAGATAACTAATAAGGACCTACTGTATAGCACAGGGAACTCTATTCAATACTCTGTAATGACCTATATGGGAAAAGAATCTAAAAAAAGAGTAGATATGTGTATATGTATAACTGATTCACTTTGCTGTACAGCAGAAAATAACACAACATTGTAAATCAACTATAGTCCAATAAAAATTAATTTTTAGAAAAGTAACAAGCTTCAAGACCAAATGAAAACAAAGAATGACTATCTGAAAACTGGAAAGTAAAGTAAGTCTAAGGGCTGAAAAGAGTTGACTGCACTGGGGTTGGGTTTCATCTTCCGTAGAGTTCTATCATTGGAGAGACACATTCTGAGAATTTCCTGTCTGAAGTAGATACTTTAGGTGGCAATATGTTTGATCATTGTTGAAATTTAAAAAATGATAGAAATGCAGGACTTTCAAGAAAAATTGATTACAATCTAATGGGTGTGGTAGAGGCCCATTTATCTCTTACTGATCACAGTTGCTTGGTGATCTTGTCACAGACATAGGAAAACGTTTCACTTCCATTGTAGGGCATAAAATGGGACCTGCCTTGTGTCCTGCTTCCCAGAAAGTCCATATAAAAGCAGAAAGATATTCCTCCCAAGCTAAGCTTCTGAATAAAACTTGGCTAGTGCTTTCCTCTGGCCGTAACCATGTCTCATATTTCTAAGAGTGTCACTTTCTTAGTTACATCCCTAGAGGCTTTTAATATGAATCCTTCCAGGTCAAGGACCAGTTCTGCATTCCCACACTCATTCACTCCCTCATTCCACTGCTATTCACCATCTACTGTGTTATGTTGTGTGCAATCTACATAGGATGAAAAAAAAGAGAGAGAGAAAAGATTATCTTCCACACTCATTCATTCATTCAACTGATATGAGCATCACCTTTGTTGTGTGCAACATGTATGGGATGCAAAAAAAAAAAAGATCATTCATGGATCTTGATTTGAATGAGATGAGAGTCTAGCAGAGAGAAAAAATATATGTACTAACCAATAATAGGCTATAAGTGGTGACTGACACAGGATAAGCAGTTTGGAGGAAACAGCGTCTGTCTGGCCAGCAGAGAGGATACCATCTAGATGGTGGCTCCTCTTCTCTTGAGCAGGTGGATGGGGGCGTGGCCAGATCATACCTGGTGAAGGAGTGTCCCCAATACTTGGGGAATCACCTTCTCTCAGAAGGGTGACAGTTGACTTTCTCCTCAAAGCACGTGCTCTTGACATCACACTTCCCGCAAACATTTTTTCTTTCAAACCTAATAGCTAAGTAACTTCCTGATACAGGTAACACCACGGGCAAACTGTTTGCCAGTCACAGAGGAGACAGTATTAGGTAGAGAGTGAATAAGATGGGGTTTTTCAGTTAGACAGATCTGGCTTCCGATTTTATGTTTGCCACCTTCTAGCTTCTAGGCCCTTGAGTAAATAACTTTTCTAAGCTTCAGTTTCCTCATCTGTAAAAGGGCTCAATAACCCAGTGCCAGAGCCCAGGAGGGTTATATGGAAAGCATGTAGCATCCAGCTTGGCACATCTGTATGGAGACATTATTTCTCCCATACTTTCTTTAAACAAAAAAAAAACCCCAACTCAGTTAAGAGATTTAATACTGATTGGAGACAGCTTAAAAGAAGAAGGGAAATTTTCCAAAAAGCCCTTTATGGAAGACCTAGTTCTTCCCGATGGGTTTGAAGGATCTCAGAGTCTTCGCTCTACCTTGGCTAATATTTAGCCTACGATTTCTTAGTTATTAAAATAACTCTGCCTTAGACTGTTCTTTACACAACAAAAAGCATGATGCAGTTACCTGCACTTTGGTAACCTTAAGGTCTGAGGAAGTCTTAAATGAGATATTAAGTCCTGGCATTAAGTATGTATAGAAGTAGGGTTGATACACACAAATGTCTGGATGGTACTGTTTGGGGGCTGCATTTCTTGAGGATGCCTTGGGAAAATGCTGCCTCCGGCCACCTGGCACTGGGCTTGTCCCCAGTACTATGGTCTGAGCCCTTCCTGGCTGGGGGGACACACAGGGATGGGGTTCATGTGTAGCAGTTGCTGTGAACTGGCTGGTGAACCTACAGGCTGGCAGGTGCCAGGTTGGCCCCTGGAAATACCCACCCTTGGTTTTCAGTGCAGGGAGGGTTGGGGGGTGGGAGTGGAAGAGGAGTAGCACTGGGGGGGGGGGCGGGTGGAGGCAGCAGCCCCTGCCAACCAGCATGGAAGTATGTCCTTGTTTTTTTTTAATTTTTATTGGAGTATAGTTGATTTAAAATGTTGTGTTAGTTTCAGCTGTACAGCAAAGTGAATCAATTATACATATACATATATCCACTCTTTTTTAGATTCTTTACCTATATAGGTTATTACAGAGTATTGAGTATTCTGAGTTCAGTACTCTACTGAGTTCCCTGTGTTATACAGTAGGTCCTTATTAGTTATCTATTTTACATATAGTATCCTTTTTTTAACAGTAGATATAACATCAGTAGAGCCTACTTTTCATATATCAGCCCTGTATAGGACACCTGCCAGGACCCTTCCTTGCTAAATGTCCTTTATGCTTTTGCAAATTACTACTGTCTAGACACCCAGCTTTGGCCTTCACCCTTCACAGTGCACACAAGCCCATGGCCATGCCTTCAGGGATGCCTCCAAAAGAGGAATTCTCAGAATTTGATTTTTATCTCCATCCAGTGGAGAGGCTCATCTCCATTTTAGTGAGCCTCTTTCACCTTAAGATGTTCTTCAGCCTGCAAATTAGACTCTGTTATCACAATCGCCTTCATGTGTTTGTTTAACTGTACTTCCTTTTTTTTTTTTTTGGCTGCATCGCAGGGCTTGTGGGATCTTAGTTCCTCGACCAGGGATTCAACCTGGGCCCCTGGCAGTGAACGTTCTAACCACTGAGTTCTAACCACTGGACCACCAGGGAATTCCCTTTAACTGTGTTTCCTTAGAGGAGATGTCAAGATATGTTAGTGCTAGAATTCCACCCGTGGTAGTAGAGGAAAGTTTTGTGTGTTAGTTTTTTTTTTTTTAAATGAAAATTTTTTTATTTTCAAGAGACATTAATAAAATGAAGAAATAATTCAAACAAGGAAAAATATTTGCAAATATTATATCTGAAAAAGGATGTGCATACAAAATATATTTTTTAAACCTAAGAACTCAATAATAAGAGGAAACACTCCCCCCTCCAAATGTGCAGTGCAAAGGATTTTAATAGACAGTTCACCAAAGAAGACATACAAGTGACCAATAAGCACTGAAAACATACTCAATTAGTCATTAGGGAAAAGAAAATCAAAACTCCATAGAGATACCATTACACACTAAGAAGGATATTTTTATTTATTTTATTTTTTATCATTATAATTTTTTATTATGGTAAGAACCATATAACATGATATATACCCTCTTCACAGAGGTTTAAGTATGCAGTATAATATTATTAACTGCAGGCACAATGTCATACACAAGTTCTCTAGAACTTTTTCACTCTATACTCACTGAGAAGAGGGATATTTTTAAAAAGACTAACAATACCAACTGTTATTGAGTATGTGAAGAAACAATCATACATTTATGTTGGGTGTGTAAAATGTGTATAGCTACTTTGCAAAACAGTTTTAGTAGTTTCTTTTTTTTTTTTTTTTTTCAATAGAAAGTCACAAAAATTATAATCATCCTCATCAGTTCACTCAGTCCCATGTAATTAATTTTTTTTTCATCTTGATCTTTTGTTAGCAGTTTTAAGAGTTCATCAGTTTTCCATTAGAGTTCTGAAAATGCTTATTCATTCAGTTCAGCAGTATAGTCAGTTACCAGAAACCTGTACTTGTCAGAGTCTTTTCCATGAATTCCTTGAAGATGAAACCCTTTTATAGGAACATTTTTGCAAAAGCATCAGAGTACACCCAGAACTGTCTGTAAATGACAAAAGACTTAAAAATGACCATGGTTAAAGATTTGATGAAAGTTCATAATAATGCAATTGACAAGGAAGTTTAGTTATTTCTGAGATACACATTTTAAAGTAATAACTAGAATTATGACTTATAACATTATACCAGAACATATAAGATTTTTAGAAATTTCCTGTAATGTCTGAAACATTTATATAGTTTTTGTTTTAACCTGATTTCCCTTGCTTCTTTTTAGAAGTTATTTTTTTAAGGACCCGCCCTCTCTCCCAGCCCTGAGTCAAAATAAATAGCGTCAGGCTGAGCCCCTCAGGCATGAGGTCATTTCCAGTTTTAATCCTGGAGAGCGCGAGCCGGACCCCCATCCATGCCAACCTCCAAGCCTGACCCTTTGCCCTAGTGGCCCACTTCAGGGACCATAGCACTTGTCACGTGAAGGCTTTTGAGGAGCTGCAGAAACTGGTAAGAGAAAGCTGTCGACAGCAGCTTGGAGGTGATTTTTCTTTTCTGATGCTCCTATGACACCCTTTTCTCCCTACCACATGCTTGTTCTCTTCACCCAGAGCGCTCCGCGCGTCGGTATCAGATATCTGCCAAGGGCACTGCCACTCTGTCCAGCCGTGAAAGTGCACTCCCAATTTTGAACAGTTTATATACTTTAAAAACTCATTCTCCTTTCCCTAGGCCTTACAGGGGGGAGATGGGGGGGTGTGGCTAAAAGAAGTCCCACTTTTTGCTTCTTCGTCCAGCCCCGGGAGCCCATGCAGCTGGCTGTTGGAAAGTTTTGACTACGATTGACTACAGTTCGAAGGGAGCTCTTAGCTGGGACGGTGGACCACGCGGTGAAGGCCAGCGCTGGGGGGAGAAACCACAGAGAGCTAATGGCCCGTTGTCGGTGCCTGTCGCTCGGTCTCCTCGGGGGCCAGGCCCTATCTAGACAGAGTCCCGGCTCTTGGCCAGCAGCCCCGCAGCTGCCCGTCAGCCACTGGCAGGCCCTCCTGGGGACACAGGCGCTTCTGTGTCCCCTCCCACCCTCCTCTGCCACAGGGCCAAGAGACTGACCCGGAATCCGCAGCAGCTTTCAACTCGAGCCTTTTGTGACTGAACAATGTCTAACTATGGCCCTGGAGGGCCCCAGAGGCAGCTCCTTTCACAGTGGGATTTCCTTCCTTGTGGGTTTTCCCATCTGTCTTTGTCTGGGGTCGTGTCTAACAGATGTCGGTGGCCTTGGAGAGCCTTCTGAAAAACCAGTGACAACGAGACCTGGGGCCCCTTCCGGGAAGACTGCGGCCAAGGCCCTTCCGGGGTCAGCTGAGGCCCGAAAAACACGGGCAAATCACAGGATGCCCCCAGCCTCTGCTCCCGCATCCATATCCTTCCTGCTAAGGGTAGCAGAGCACTTTCAGGGAGATTTAGCAGATGGCTTCTGGTGCAGTCGGATGGAGATAAAAATCAAATTCCGAAAATTCCTCTTTTGGAGGCCTCCTGTCAACTTATAAAGAACTCCTCAAGCATGTGAAATATGAAACTGCAGGGTCAGATTATTGTTTTTTTAACCAGCATGATAAACCTGATATATTCAAATCAGAGTCATCGTTCAGAAGTGTTGCCCAGGAATCAGTGAACTCACTTCGACTGTGGTTTCAGTGCTTCACACATAATTGGAACTCCTCCTTTGGAATTATTTTCCCAATGAATCAGTTTGATAATTAATAGTGAAAACATTGTAAACAACCCAAAATAATAATAGGGAATGAGTAAGTAAAGAATCTCAT
Source organism: Balaenoptera musculus (assembly GCF_009873245.2). Taxonomy (NCBI): domain Eukaryota; kingdom Metazoa; phylum Chordata; class Mammalia; order Artiodactyla; family Balaenopteridae; genus Balaenoptera; species Balaenoptera musculus. Next base: position 11,840,291 of record NC_045787.1, on the reverse strand, counting down.
ATGGTCATTAAAATATTGTTCATATAGACCATGGGACTCTGCTTATGGTAATACATGAAGTGAGAAAGGAATATATGAATATATATTAATGAGTTCAAGTTTATAAAAAAAGAAAAGTAGATACAAGAAAAGACAGGAAGAAAATCCCCCCAAAAGCTGAAAGTAGTTGTATTAAGCCAGTGGAATTATAGGTGATTAATTTACTTTTTTTAGTTTCCAGCAGTGTGATTATGTGCCTATGTAATAAAAAAAAAGTGTAATTTTTAAAAAGTCCTATGAAAATTATAGCCTGAGAAAGATTAGTTTAATAGGCTTAGGAGAAAATTAGTCTTATTAATTTATAATCGCAACTTACTTTGGGTAAAAATTGCTATTACGCAGTTAATCACCTCTTCTCTGTCTTTTTGGCTATTTCTAAAATTCACATCTATTCTAAAAAGTAGTAAAATTTGCCACCACTGAATATTCCCATGAGAGCGCGGATTTTTGCCCTTTTTGTTCGGTGACATATTCCCAGGTCCTGGCATGGAGGTTGTCATAGTAGGACTTGGTAAGTATTTATTTGCTGAATGAATGAACAGACTGTAGGTTGTAAAATGAACTGGAACATAGGACAGAGAATGGGGCTGTAGAATGAAAAGGAAAATCAAAGACAAGAATTGCAGGAAATACTTTGCAGAAGATAGCTAGACGCACGCTGCAGGACTCGCCCAGACCCCTTGGGTCCCCGCCATGTCCCTGCTTGTTCTCCCAGCTCCAACGCACTTTTGTTTCTCAAAGCTCAACACCTGCCACTCTTCTCAGAGAACAGCCCAAGGGCTGCTGGAGCTGATTTGCCTGTCAACGAAGAGAACAGGCAGTGCCAGGAAATTCTTTCCCCCAGGAAGCCCCTTGCCCTTGACAATGGGTGCCCCCCGACTCCCCATTCCCCTGTGGATTTGGCTGAAGCTGCCCTCCCTGTGACTTTGCTGAAAATCAGACCCTTCCTTGTCTCAGAAACATGACCCAAGACAACACTAATTCAGCAACAGCAAGAAAACCTCACATTCATGAGCTGCTTATTATGTACCAGGCACAGTTGTAATGTGTGCGTGCATTATCTCATTGAAATAGGGGCTCTTACTATTCCCATTTTCACTTGAGGAAACGGAAGCACAGAGTGGCTAAATAACTCACCTCTGTGTTTGAAGATTTCATCCCACCCTGACATTTCCGACCGTCCTCCATGAAGGGCCTGGAGTTCCTCTTGCTGGCCATTCTCCGAGTGTAAAGACCGACCTGTAAGAAAGTAGCAAAGACCAGCCCAGGGAGTGAAAACATTAGGAGCCACATGGAGGGCATGGACGGATGGGTTGCCCCAGCTCCGTGTGGATGGAGTAAAAACAGAATCAGAAGGGTCACCAAGGAAGCCCTCACATTTGTGAACGTGATCAGAAGAGGCAACATTTGAGAGCCTGTTCTAGGTCTGGCTGCCAAGGGCATGCTGACTAGATGTTGAAGACCAGGGTCCTGCAGATGCTTTACTCAGGTCTTTGTGGACAGCCCTTGGTCTAGCACCGAGAGACATCTCTTTTGGTCTTTAAGGAGCTGAACCTGAAGTGAACATGTGACATGACCTCCTCTGGTAAGGTCATTTTGACTGTGGAAGTGGGAATATTTATTGAAGTGCAGAGTTATGTTAAAACATTCTTTTGGTTTAGCATGGGGATTATGCCCAGTCACTTTTTGTTGGGTTAATGAGTGGATGAATGGGTGAATGGAATGACTCCATAATGAGAATGACGTTCCTGAATGTTCAACCCAAGTCAACACACGTTGACCACACCTATGGTGAGGGAGCCATTGTGCTGAGTTGTGCAGTTGTAAAAGTAAAGGGAGAGAATTAGACACAAGCCTCAACATGACTGTGACTCCAGGTAGACAAGGCGAGAGTTCCAGAGGTTCAGAGAAGAATGGCGTCACATCACACCCTTTGGCAGGGAAATCGGGAAAGTCAGTCTAGAGGAAGTGGAATTTGAATTTGTCATGAAAGAAGTAATATTTCAATCAATGGGGATGTGGGAGAGGAGTCTGAGCTGGGATGGGGAGAAGTGGGAGTAGAGAAAGCAGAGCAAACAAGGCTGGAAAGCGCAAGGTGAGAAGTCTGGTTGGATTGGAACATGGATGCTGGTGAGAAATATTGGGACATAAGGTTTGAAAGAGAGGTGGATCGTGAACTTGATAAGAAGAGTTTTGGGGACTTTCCTGGCAGTCCAGTGGTTAGAACTCCGAGCTTCCACTGCGGGGGAGCAAGGGGGGCACGGGTTCCATCCCTGGTCGGGGAATTAAGATCCTACATGCTGTGCGCACGGTGTGGCCAAAAAAAAAAAAAAAAAAAAAAAAGTTTTCATGATTGTGATGGATTCGAACTGATCTAGTTACGTGTTCTTGCCTGGTCCTCACTGAGAGGCTGGGAACCGCCACGGGTACACGGGACCATCATGACTGTCAATCAAGCAGTGGCAGCTTCAGCCATGCCCTCCTCCCCATGATGCTCTTATCATGGGGCTTCAATACCTGTTTGAATTAGAATAGCCTTCGAAGGTATAAACGGGTATGGACTAATAACAGTTAAGGCCCCAAATGTAACCTTGGCAACAGTTAGGAAAAATAAATTGAATATTACTCTGTGCCCAATTAAGCACAGAAAAACCGTGTGGATGGAAATTTATCTGCAGGTGGATAGCTTCATTGCAGGTTAATGACAAAGCTGTGTGCGGTGGATCATCTGTTCCAAAAATGGCTGCGACCTCATCTCCCATCCCACAGGCTTTTTGGTGATGTGACCTGCTGGCTCCCCATCAGGAGGGGCAATTTACTGCTCCACACCCTGGGTGGGCCCCATGGCTGCTTTCACCCACTGGCTACTGTGGAATCACGCTGTCACAGTTCCAAGCACAGCCCTTCAATGGCTCGGTAACTTCTGCTTCCGGCCCTTGGAAACACTCATCCCTGCATTGCTCCCCTGGAAATCCAGCCACTAGGCTGTGGGAAGTCCAAGTCACACGGAGAGGCTCACGTAGGTCAACAGCCCCAGCTGAGCCATCACTGCTGTGGCCCACGTGAGTGGACCTCATAGGACATCCAGCCCAGCGAGTCTTGGAGTAACTGCAGCACCAGCTGACCTGGTGTCAGACTGCATGTCTGAGAGTCTCCACGAGAGTCTCTGAGCAAGAACCACTTGGCCCAGTCAACTGACAGAGCCGTGAGACATAATAATAGTTATTTAAGTTGTTACGTTTTGCAGTGGTTTATTAAAACTCAACAATGGATATTTGGAACACCAAAATTAGGGGTTAGACTATGGGCCAAGGAGAGCTGTGGATGCAGGCCTGTGCTCATGAGGAGGTGGGGTAGTAGGATGTGAGTGGTCAGGGGACATCTGACCCCACAGAGGGCAAGACCCCCAGGGTAAATGCCCGGTGGTGTGGGTGGTAGCTGAGCGGGCAGGAGGCTGGCTTCTGGCTGTTACCTAGAGCCTCAGCTTTCTCGCTAGTAAAGTGGAACTCAGTCCTCATAGGGTGGAATGAGGATTAAACAAGGCGGTGTAAATGAAGGTCCTTTACACTCTATGGACCTTCCCAGAAGGTATCATTATGATTCCCTACAGGTGGTCAGATGTTAATACTTGTTAGGTGGTGCATCCCCCCATCCCACGTGGCTTGTCATGAATGGGTTTCTCCTTGGAAAGGTCTGCTCATAGCCACCCCACGAAGCAGTTCTTAGACCATAATCACAGAACCCTGCTAGAGGTCCTGTAAAGTTCTCCACATTCATTCATTCAGTTATTTCTTCATTTATTCAATAATTACTTGAGTGCCAATTATATGCCAAATAGTGTTGTTGGCACTGGGCATAGAGCAGTGAACAAAACACAAAATCCCCTTCCCCAACGGGGCCTGCGGTATCACTGTTTATAGTAATACGTTGCCAACCGTTTTAAACTATTGAGAGTAATGTGGTGTGGTAGTTAATTGCATGCGTTCAGGGGTCAGATAAACCTGGGTGCACATCCTGACTCCACCACTTAGCAGCTGCGAGACTGCGGACAACTCGCTTCAGCTTTCTGTGCCTCAGTTTCTTCATCTGCAAAGTAGGCACCATCATCATCATCATCCCTATTTCACAGAGTTGTTATGACATCAAAGGAGTTAATGCGTGTAAAGGACGTGGAACAATGACACACAGAGTAAGCTGTGTCACAGTAAATATTATTAATTATTATTGTTATTATCATTATTTTGTTTCTGTTGGGAAATAGTTTTTCTATTTCTCTTCTTGTTTTGTGATCAGTGGTAGCATACTCTCCATTCAATGTGATAAATCCTCCTCCCTTCCTTGCTTCCTTCCTTCCTTCCTTCCTTCTTTCCTGTAGAAAGAGGTATGGTAGATAGTTCATGATATTCATTTACCTGCCAAAGTGGTCCATGGCTTGCAAGGTTGAGAAATCTGATCTAAATTAGCACCTAATGATATTATAAACCCACAGATTGTATCAGCAATTGTTGGCTCAGTATTTGAATCTAAAATCACCTTTTTACTGATCTCCCTGTGGATGAAACCCCAAGAAATCAAAAGGTAATCAGGGAATTCAGTGAAAGCAAGGGAAGCTAGGACCACAGGGTCCAATGGACCCTATTCACACTGCAGTCTAGGTGGGAGTCTAGGTGGGAGGTGTTCACTGGCCCACAATATATAGGGTGTCTTCTGGAGTTGTGACATTGAGGCCTTAGTGAACCTATTCTAAAAAGTCAAGGAAAGCATGATTGAGCATACTTCCTCAAGAAATGAAGGCAGGTTTTTTTAATAATTATTCTTTTTAATATTTTTTTAAATATTTTTAAAAAATTGATTTATTTTGGCTGAGTTGGGTCTTTGTGGCTGCACGTGGGCTTTCTCTAGTTGCGGCGAGCGGGGGCTACTCTTTGTTGTGGTGCGCGGGCTCCTTGTGGCGGTGGCTTCTCTTGTTGCGGAGCACGGGCTCTAGGGCACAGGCCCAGTAGTTGTGACACACGCGCTCAGTTGCTCCTCCCGGACCAGAGATCGAACCTGTGTTCCCTGTATTGGCAGGCGGATTCTTAACCACTGCGCCACCAGGGAAGTCCCTGAAGACAGTTTTAAAAGGGAAGTAAAGTTAAACTCTAAAGATCATGGATCTGGCTGTGTTAGTGAATAAATAAAGAAAAACTCAAGTAAGAGGCTTTCTATTATGTAAAATCCCAAGGCAGGCAGTTCAGGGAGGGTATGGCATCAATGCTGTCATCACATGTGCAGGTTCCTTTCATCTTTCTTTCACCACCCTCAGAGCGTGGCCTCCTTTTTTCAACATCTACCTCGAGATACAAAATGACTGTTGGAACTCCAGCGATCATGTCCCCATTCCAAGCAGGAATAAGGAGGCATGGGGGTAATCAACCAAAAGCACCCTTCCTAGCTGAGTGAGCCCTCTTTTAGAAACTTTTCTTGGGACTCTGTCCAATACGTTCCACTTACATCTCATTAACCATTTTAGAGTGGAGAAATTGTCCCCAGGGTGCTGTGTTGGGAAGAACTATGCTGAACCTTCTGTGATGAGAATGAAGGCTTCGGGGAGCTGCAGTGAAAGCCCTGTGTTGGCGGACACTTTGCCCTCCTAGCTCCTTTGAAGTCAAAACCCATCAGATATAATATGAAATATCTGAAGTATTTAATTATCACGACACTTCAAGTTTTCAAAGTAGGGAATCTCTCTCTGATTTCAAATAAAAATCATACATATTTAAAGTCTTCGCTTCTCCTCCTTCTCTAATTCCCTCCCACCCATCCTCCTACCTCATCTCCAAACCTGAATTCCTGGATTAATTTTTAATAAAGATAGTTCAGGGGAGAATTTTAGCTTCTGTAATTTTTTAAAAAGTTGCTATAATCCATGGTGGGTTGCTTTATACCTTCCACCCTTGGAATTTCAGATGATGTTTTGTGAGGGTTCTTTGTATGAATTTTATATCATGAAGCCAGAAAAGTTAGTATTTCTTCTGAATGAGCCCAGGACTTTCAAATTCTGATCCCGATGAAGTCAATCACTTTATTTATTTAATTAGAACTTATATAAACTTATTGCTAAGAGGCTTTTAGGTAATTTACAAAATTACGCATAATTAAAAATAAAAATGTTAGGGCTAAAAACAAAACAGATTTTCGAAAGGCAATGATTTTTTTTTAAAGTCTTTTTAAAATTTATTTATTTTATTTATTTATTTTTGGCTGCGTTGGGTCTTCGTTTCTGCGCGTGGGCTTTCTCTAGTTGCGGCGAGCGGAGGCTATTCTTTGTTGTGGTGCGTGGGCTTCTCATTGCGGTGGCTTCTTTTGTTGCAGAGCGTGAGCTCTAGGTGCACAGGCTTCAGTTGTTGTGGTGCACGGGCTTAGTTGCTCCGCGGCATGTGGGATCTGCCCGGACCAGGGCTCGAACCCGTGTCCCCTGCATTGGCAGGTGGATTCTTAACCACTGCACCACCAGGGAAGCCCGAAAGGCAATGATTTTTCGTTCCTCTGACTTATGAAAAGGAAACCACAAGCTGATGCTCCTTGGACATCATACTGTGTTGAAATGTAATGAATATTTGCCAAGTGCTTTGAGATCCACCCTGAATGGTGTCATAAGTTTCAAGTGCCATTGTTATTAAGCACTGTCATTTTAATGTAGCTTTTAGCATTTCCATCCTACCTCTGATATAATGTGAGCTGTAGGCATAATCTCTAGATTCAAGGGACAAATAACTTCCTAATATAATAACACATCCTGGCTCTTACTCCACCCAATAAATAAATTACAGGAGAAATGAATAGGATGTGTGCTGACATATACAATAGACACTAAGAATGGATTTTGTTTCTTCCTTGCTGATCCTTCTCACTTTTTCAAAAAGGTGCTAATGTGACAGCCTTGAGCTGAGAGCCTGGCTGGCTCCTTAGAGAGGAGTTATTCAAGCCAACCTGGTGTTTGCATTGCCTTCTTAGTATATCTTTAAAGGTCCTGGGCACAAAAAAGATCCTTTTAAGATACCATCTCTTGCTGACACTGCAAGAACAATAAATGGTGTATATGGATGAAGAGCACCCTACAGGAAACTGGTCCAAAGGGTCGGATTCTAGTCTCTATTTTGTCACTAACTGGCTGTGGTGTCTTGAAATGGTCACTTTGATCTCTCTGGATCTTACTTTTCTCATCTATGAAATGTAATGATCTCTTCCAGTTTCATTAATTTATAAACTTATGGAACACTGAACTTTATTTGTTCTCTGTGAGATCCATGTGCCCCAGCGTGAGAACGGGCTGGGCCATCTTTTGCTCCCTGTGATGTGACATGGTTTCTGTATTTCACGACGACTGTTCACTTCTGGTTTGTGATCCGCGTGAATCAATGATTATTAACACTTGAGTCAAGTCGAATCCTGTGGTATCTTAAATCTAGTACATAAAAAATAACTGCCATTTGGTAAACAGATATAAAACATATTTTAAAAATCTACATGGAGGGAAGAAGTGGGTGGAGACGGGGAAGAAGTGGGCAGTACAGAGCTTGTTTTTTTCATTTTAACTAATCTCTGCTTATGAAAGGTAAGAATGGCTCCTGTTTCAACCACACAGATTCAACACTAATTCTGTTAATACAGTTTATTGATTTTTTTGTAAAAAGTGAGAATGCAAATGGAGTGAGGTCCTCCAGATGTAACTTTGAAAAATGAACTGGTTGTGTTTTAAATCACAGAGATTAAAAATGGTCAGATGGTTTTGCCTTTGCTATTAGGACCTCAGTTACGGGGCTTCGGTTAGTGGAGATCACTCGTAGCCTGTGAGAGGTTTGACGAAGGAGATGGCTGAGCTGCTGTTTATTTATTCTTTAATCCGTGAGAAGTTTGTGTAAACACATAGCCTCTTTAAAATCTCCAGGGCTACGGAAAAACCTTTGGAATTTGTGGGAGATTATGGGCACACCTCCCCCTACTGGGCACCGTTTGAAACTGCTTATTTGTGTGGTCCCAGCCGACAAAGATGTGGAGATGTTGAACGGTGGGAGATTCCTGTGGAAACAGGAACCTTGGGATTCTACTCTTGTTCGGAAAGTGGAGAGAATAACTATAAAGGTGTGTGTGTGTGTGTGTGTGTGTGCGTGTGTTTTCTACCAGACGGGAAAAACATCACAGAAAAAGGCATGGAACTCAGCAAATACACTAACGTAACTGGAGACGAGCTAGTATGTATGAAAAACCACATGAAAGCAACTGCAAAGCTAGGTTACAGCTAGCTGTGGAAGGTTTTGAACAACAAGCTGCAGAATGGGGAGAGTCGCTGAAGCTAACTTTGAGTGGAGGAATTCACTTGTTAATTTCTCTGACCAGCAGCCCTTTGTTGGCCATGTGCCACAAGCTAGTCCTTGGCTAAGTGCTGTGCACAAGCAGAGACCAAACTCACTTGGATCCTGACCTCAAGAAGCTTAGAGTCTAGTAGTTGAACTTAGATAGATACCTAAGGAACCATAACCCAAAGTAGTAACTGGTGCATCGCATGAAATGAAACTAGAAAGCAAAAGGGATTACTTTCAGCAGTGGACTAGGGCAAAGCTTAACAGAAGATTGTCATGATGAAAGGGAAGTTGATCTTGGCAGTGAGAATGTCCTGGAGATTGGAGTGAGAGAAGCCAGTTAGAGGTTACAAAATGTATATATATCGTATCTTATACTGAAGATATATAATATCATAATATAACAATTTAGATTTCTTATATGTAATGAATGAATGTGGATGAACAAATTGTGGTATATTCATACAATGGAATACTATTCAACTATAAAAAGAACCAAACTACTGATTTATGCAATGATATGGATGAATCTCCTAGACATCATTCTGAATTTTTTTAAATTTTATTTTTATTTTTTTTTAATTAATTTATTTATTTAGGCTGCCCTGGGTCTTAGTTGCTGCATGTGGGATCTTTTAGTTGCGGCATGAGAACTCTTAGTTGCGTCAGGCATATGGGATCTAGTTCCCCGATCAGGGATCGAACTCAAGCTCCCTGCATTGGGAGTGCAGAGTCTTACCCACTGGATCACCAGGGAAGTCCCAATTTTATTTTTTATTGAAGTATAGTAGACATACAGTATTATATTAGTTTCTGGTGTACAACATAGTGATTCAACATTTACATACATTGTGAATTGATCAGCACAAGTCCAGTTACCATCCCTCACCATACAAAGTTGTTATGGTATCCACTATGTTCCCTATGCTGTATGTTACATCTCAGTGACTTATTTATTTTATAACTGGAGGTTTGTACCTTAATCTCCTTCACCTGTTTCACCCAGCCGCCACCTCCCCTCCCTTCTGGCAACCACCAGAGTGTCTGTATCTATGAGTCTGTTGCTGTTTTGCTTTGTTTGCTTTGTTTTGAAGGCTCCACATGTAAGTGAAATCATGTGATAGGTGTCTTTCTCTGTCTGACTTATTTCACTTAGCATAATAGGTCTAGGTCCATCCATGTTGTCGCAAATGGCAAGATTTTGTTCTTTTTTATGGCCAAGTAGTATTTCGTTGTGTATCTATACCACATCTTTGTTATCCATTCATCTGTTGATGGACCCTTAGGTTGTTTCCATTTCTTGGCAATTGTAAATAATGCTGCAATGAACACTGAGGTGTGTATATCTTTTTGAAGTAGTGTTTTTGTTTTCTTCAGAAAAATATCCAGAATTGGAATTGCTAGATTGTATGATAGTTCTATTTTTAATTTTTTGAGGAACCTCCATACTGCTTTCCATAGTGGCTGCACCAATTTACATTCCCACCAACAGTGCACATGGGTTCCCTTTTCTCCATATCCTCGTCAACACTTGTTATTCGTTGTCTATTTGATAATAGCTTTTCTGACAAGTGTGAGGTGGTATCTCATTGTGGTTTTGATTGCATTTCCCTGATGTTTAGTGATGTTAAGCATCTTTTCATGTGCCTGTTGGTCATCTGTATGTCTTCTATGGAAAAAGGTCTATTCAGGTCCTCTGCCCATTTTTTAATTGCATTGGTTTTTTTTTTTTTTTGATATTGAGCTGTGTGAGTTCTTTATATATTTTGGATATTAACCCCTTATCAGATATATAATTTGCAAATATCTTCTTCCATTCAGTAGGTTGTCTTTTTTTTTTTAATTTATTTATTTTATTTATTTATTTTTGGCTTCATTGTGTCTTCGTTGCTGCGCGCGGGTTTTCCCTAGTTGCGGCGAGTGGGGGCTACTCTTCATTGCGGTGCATGGGCCTCTCACTGCGGTGGCTTCTCTTGTTGCGGAGCACGGGCTCTCAGCGCGCGGGCTTCAGCAGTTGTGGCTCGCGGGCTCTAGAGCGCAGGCTCAGTAGTTGTGTTGCACGGGTTTAGTTGCTCCGCGGCATGTGGGATCTTCCTGGGCCAGGGCTCGAACCCGTGTCCCCTGCATTGGCAGGCGGATTCTTAACTACTGTGCCACCGAGGAAGCCCCAGTAGGTTGTCTTTTCATTTTGTTGCTGGTTTCCTTCACTGTGCAAAAGCTTTTTAGTTTGATGTAGTCCCATTTGTTTATTTTTGCTTTTGTCTCCCTTGCCTGAGGAGACAGATCCAAGAAAAAAAAAAAAATACTGCTAAGATCAATGTCCCAGACATTATTCTGAACAAGAGAATTTGGACAGAAAAGCGGGAAGACTGTATGATTCTGTTTATTTGATGAAATTCTTGAACAGACAAATTGATATTGATAGAATTCAGATCAGTGGTTGACTAGGGTGTGGTGGTGGAGGTATTGATTGAATACCAACCAGAACAAGGAAACCCTCTGGGGAGATATTCTGTATCTTAAATGGGGCATTGGTTACATGGGTGAACACATTTGTCAGAATTTATCCATTTCCAATAAGAATTTATCCATTTTTACTGTGTGTAAATTATACTACAATAAAGTCTACTTAAAAATTAGGAAATGGTGAAGCATAAGAAGTTACTATGCTCAGCAAGGCACTTAACCTGTAATTTGGTCATTTCTAAATTGTGTCAATTAATAATTAAAACGTACTTTATTTTAATAAAGTAAATAAACCCACTTTAACAAAGAATTGTGATTTTATTCTAAACAAAGCAAAATGAGACATGATGGAGAGAGTGTATGACTCTCACATATTTCCTGAAGGGGTGAATGGAGAGAAGGGAGTAAAGGGAATATTAAAAAAATAATGATTAGAGAATTTTCCAAAACTGATGAAAGACATCAATCTACAGGAAGCATAACGTATACCAAGCATGGATAAGTAAAAATGTGTATCTCCATTCATAGATTTAATCTACTGCAGAAAAATAAAGACATTTGAGATTTTAGTGGCAATAAAGAAAAACGAATAAAACTAGAAAAATTGAGACAGCTGAGTGATAATAAGGAGCTATGCAAAGATCGATCAATCATTTCTCCAATTAAACCTTTCAAATGCTTCCTCGATCTGCCCACGTTTTCACTATTCTTGGTACTTTTATTCAGAAACCGGAGTTAGGTTTTCTTTGGTCTCTAAAAAAAGTAACTTTTTCAAGTGAAAGTGGCATAAGAACTGTGAAATTGTAAAGGGAATTACAGTAGATCTGAAGAGAAGTTTGATTTGCTATTTCAGTGAAATTTGAAAGAAAATTCCTCAGCAGGCAAAATTTCCCATAAAGTCTTGCTAATAAAAGTGAGTACAGTGGAGTTTTGTTTTGTTTTGTTTTTCTTCCTTCAGTGTTCAGGCAAGCTCCCTATAAACTAGGAAATATGTTATTAAAATGAAATTGAGATAAAAGACCACAAGTAAATTTGAAGCTGTTTAAAATAGAATAAGGGAATCTTGCCATGGGTTAGTGGTAATGGAAATCATTTACTTTGGACATCTGATTTTATTATTCTGTAATCATTTACATAAAGATCTGCTTAAGCCATGAATTTATAGATGTTCCTCTCATGCATTCAGATTTAAGGAATAATTTTGTTTTCTATAAATAGATAAGAAGAACTAGAAGATAGAGATTTTAAAAAAGAGGGAGAGAGCAGTAAATTCAGGCACAAAGTATCCTCCTTTATTCTTGCCTGTGACCGTATCCTTGTCCTTATTCATTCCTGCCATTGACAGAGCGTCCAGAGACCACAGGTTCAGTTATTAAGCAAATTCCTTACCGATGACTCCAAGAAGGGATTTTGGTTATATCTAATCTGGGAGAAATGTGGTAGTTTCTATTCATCTGTTCAAAAGCTCTATTGAGGTTAGAGTGCCTATCAAGGTCAGTCAGCGTTCTAAACGGGAGTCGCTTGCCCCCTTTTGTCTAAAACAATTAGAGCTTCAGGACACTACCTGCTTTTGAACAGATTGATCTTTCCACAAAAGTGCATGGAGTTAACTTCTTTTCCCTGAAAATTGTATCATATTTTCAGACATGTGAAGTGTACTAAAGAGATGTTCTGAATCCTGTATGAACAAGCTGTGAGTCGCATAGACCCCATACCATTGCAGCTTTTGAGTCAGTTTATTTACTTCCTATTCAAGAATTCCACATCCATTGCTCATCAGTCAGTGGGTCACCATGAGATATTTACATAATTATATTACCCCCTAGGTGGCAAGGAAGAAGAGAATTATCAGTAGGTTCTCCTCTTAAGGATAAACCCTTAAAGAACTTTTCTTACCACTGTAAGGAGATCCTTGAATTTATTGGGATCTTAGACCCATTTGGGGGAAAGCATCTTCCTATTAATTGTTTTTCATATTTTTAGTGTTTGGATTGTCCAGCATCCACTTGCATTAGTGAATGTGACTGTCTTTTTCTTTTCTTTAACATTAAGTGAATATTTTTTAGTGTAACGTTTTAATTACTTTAATGATTTTTTTTTCACTATTTTGAGGGTTTTATGGTGTTTTATCTAGAGCTTGCCAAATACATCTTAACTAATCAGAATCTACTTCAGATTTATACTAACTTAATTACAGTTGGATATCAAAATATTACTTTTATATAGCTCTACTCCTTCTTCCTTCTTTTTCTTTAAAGTCTTTATTGAATTTGTTACAATACTGCCTCTGTTCCATGCCTTGGTTCCTTGGCCGTGGGGCATGTGGGACCCCAACTTCTTGGCCAGGGATTGAACCCACACCCCCTGCATTGGAAGGCGAAATCCCAACCACTGGATGACCAGGGAAGTCCCTCCTTCTTCCTTCTTTATGGGGTTATTATTGTTATATATATAATATGTTTTAATATAATATAAATATATAAAACATATTTTATATAATTTTGTGTCTTTTAAAGAAACAGAAGGAAGAAGAGCAAGCATATAGTTACAGAGTGTGTTATATTTCCCTTCTTGTTTACCATTTCTGGTTCCCTTCATTTGCTCCTGTGGGTTCAAGTTATCATGGAGTGTAATTTCCTTACTCCTTGCTCCCACCTACCTCTCCTGTGCTGTTATTTTCAAATATATTACATTTCTATGTGTTATAAACCCAACTATATACATGTTATTTTATATAATTGCTTTTTAAATCAGTTATTTAATGTTTATAATTTTATATGTTTATAATTACATAATTACCTTTACCTGTGCTTTGTGTGTGGTGTGTGTGTGTGTTTGAATTATCATCAGGCATCACTTTATTTTATTTTTATTTATTTATTTTATAATTTATTTATTTATTTTATTTATTTTAATTTTGGCTGCATTGGGTCTTTGTTGCTGCACACAGGCTTTCTCTAGTTGTGGCGAGCGGGGGCTATTCTTTGCTGCGGTGTGCGGGCATCTCATTGTGGTGGCTTCTCTTGCTGTGGAGCACTGGCTCTAGGTGTGCAGGCTTCAGTAGTTGTGGCTCGTGGGCTCAGTAGTTGTGGCTCGTGGGCTCGAGAGCACAGGCTCTGTAGTTGTGGCTCATGGGCTTAGTTGCTCCACAGCATGTGGGATCTTTCTGCACCAGGGCTTGAACCTATGTCCCCTGCATTGGCAGGCAGATTCTTAATCACTGCGCCACCAGGGAAGCCCCATCACTTGATTTTAGACTGAAGAACTTCTTTTAGTGTTTCTTGGAAGATGGGTCTGCTAGCAACAGATTCTCTCAGTTTTTGTTTGTCTGGGAATGTCTATTTTGCTTTCATTTTTGTAAGATAGTTTTGCTGGTTGTTTCATATTTGGTTGACAGGTTTTTTTGTACAACACTTTGAATACATCATCCCACTACCTTCTAAACTCCCTTGTTTCTAATGACAAGTCAGTTGCTAATTTGTTAGGGTTCCCTTGTACAGGACAGGCTGTTTTTCTCTCACTGCTTCCAAGAGTTTTCTCTTTCTATTCATCTTTCATCATTTTTACTATGATGTGTCTAAATCTCTTTTGTTTATCCTACCTAAATTTAGTTGAGCTTCCTGGATGTGTAGGTTAATTTTTTTTTTAAACAAATATAGGAAGTTTTTAGCTTTCTGTTCCTTTCTCTCTTCTCTCCTTCTGGTACTCCCACTATATATATGTTGGTGTCCCACATTTTTCTGGGGCTCTGCTCATTTTTAAAAATTCTTTTTTCCTCTGTTCTTCAGATTGCATAATCTCTATTGATTTATCTTCAAATTTATAGATTCTTTTTTCTGCCAGCTCAAATCTACTATAATACTTTTAAAATTTAAGTTATGGTACTTTTCATCTCTAGAATTTGTATTTGTTTCTCTTTTTAAATAATTTATCTTTATTAATATTCTCTACTTGATGAGATATTGTCTTTACTTCTTCTTCTTCTTTTGTTTTTTGCCATGCCATGCGGCCTGTGGGATCTTAGTTCCCTGACCAGGGATTAAACCCGGGCCCTAGGCAGTGAAAGTGTGGAGTCCTAACCACTGGACCGCCAGGGAATTCCCTGTAATGACTGTTTTGAAGTCTTTGCCTGTTATGTGTAACATCTGGATCCAGGCAGTTTCTGTTGCCTGCTTTTTTCCCTGAGTGTGGGTCACACTTTTAATTTTTCTGCATGTCGCAAATTTCTTGTTGGAAATTGAATATTTTAGTTAATGTTTTATAGCAACTCTGGATATTGACTTCCCCCAACCTAGGGCATATTGTTATTGCTTGCTTGCTTATTTGCTTAGTGTTCTGGCTGGACTTTTTGAGAGAAGTTTGCTTTCTCTGTTGTGTGAAGCCTCTGATGTGAGAAGGCACAGCCTTGGGCATGTACACAGTCACCGAGATGACAGGGGTTTTATCAGGGTTCTTTGTCATTTTCCCTGATCCCTCAGTCAAGCTGTCTGCCCCTGTTGGTATCACAACCAGCTGTTAGACGCCACTAATTGCCAGGTTGATTGCTTTATTGTTTTTCACACCTTTGGGTATAAATTGCTCCACAGTCTAATCCAGTTAAATTCAGGCCTCTTTCCAGCGGTAATTTTTGAGGCCAGTTTTGGAAGTTTGTTCTAACCCCAGGAGTGCTCTTATTAACTGTATCTTCCCCTGGTTTTCTCTGGGAAATTAGCCAGCCTGTGGCTTAGCTTTAGCTCTCATAAAGCTACCAGCCTCCTCTTAATTGCTTACCACCAAAAATTTCCATTGTTTTCCAGTGCCCTTAGGCTTCTATTTTCCCATACTCGGTTTCAAATAAAGTCATTTATTTGGGGTGAATTTCAGAACTCTCTGGTTTCTGGCAAAATCTCTGAGTCATGGCTGCAGAGCTGAAGGCAGGGACCGAGGCATGCTTCTCTGAGTGACACCCTGCTTTAGGAGCAGAGTGCTGCGTTGGTGCAGTAGCCTCTAATCTTCTCAGCTTGCCTTTGTTGGTGTGGAAACTCCAACCTATGAGTGAACTGAGATGAGGGCAATTGGAGCTCCTATATTCTCAGCCTGTTGCAGTTAAGGTAGAGCCTTTGCCCTCTGAGTGCGGCTTGGTGGAAGAAGGGGCCATTGACTTCTTAACCACACTTACTTGCAATTCAGCCTCTGTAACACAGACCTGATGGCAGGAATGAGAAATGCTGGTGGCCTACCCCTGCCAGGGAGATACTATAGCCATTGACTGGGAATTGGGGGGAGAGAGAACCCCATCTTCTTGGCCACACCCACCTGGAATAGAGCTTCCATCATGCTGAGCTGGATGGGTGGAGCAGGTTGTAGCTTAAGTGCCATGGATTCTTTCTGTCCTTACCAAAATTTAGTAGATTTTCTTGAATATGTGATTCCTCATTTCCTTAGTATATTTCCTCAGTACAATTTCCTGAGACTTGAAATGGTTGTTTTGTTTTTCAAAAAATAATTTTCACCAGTCATGGTTGTTACATTGGTGAGTGGGTCCATGGAGCTCACATCACTATTCTCGAAGTGGATTGTGCAATTGTCTTTTCCCAATAACTTTTGAATATGAAAAAATCCCCAGCAACAATGGTAATATCTTCCTCTGTGGCACTAATTCTATCACTAAATAAGATTTGCAATTGCCTCAGTATTTCATAGCTAATTTTGCATTGATTTAGGTCAATTCATATTGTTTAAAGCAATTGTATATATAAAGAATTAGATCACAATTATGAGACAAGTGTAAATTCCACGCCTACAGGTTTATAAAGAGATTCCATTATGAGAATTATAGATATTTTCCCACATTTCCTAGTTTCTATTAAGATAAACAATTTAAATAAGAAAAACGACCATTTTTTCAGACTTATTAAGATGTCTGTTCTTCAATCATGATTTACTTCTTATTCACTTCTAAAATAATTTATAAAATTCTCTTAAATGGTAAGATACTCTTCACATTTTCTTAAAGAATTAGACAAAACCAATCAAGATCTGGCTTCTGGTTGTTAGTTTGAGATCAGACTAACAGTGTTATAAAACATTGACAAATCTGGAAGCAGAGCTGCTTGATTTCATCTTCTGTATGAAAATGAGTCTGTGATCTTAGGGCTTTTCATGTGAGAATTAAGAAACATGAATTTGGAATTTTATGAATGCTCCAGTCCAGACCCCAAATGATGCACGTTAGCAGCATTCTTGACATGTAATCTTCACGAGCCCCTTTGCTTCCTAACAAAGGCAGACGGTCCTCTGATCCATTTCACGTGGAGAAAGTTGTTTTTCTTGTCTATTTCTTCCTTCCTTTCTGTCTTTCTTCCTTCCTTCCTTCCTTTCTTTCTTTCTCTCTTTCTTTCTGTCTTTCTTTCTCTTTCCTTCTTTCTTTCCTTCTTTCTTTCTTTCTTTTCTTCTTTCTTTCTTTCTATCTTTCTTTCTTTCTTTCTTTCTATTGAAGTATAGTTAATTTACAACATTCTGTTACTTTCTGGTGTACAGCAAAGTGATTTTTCATATTCTTTTCCATTTTAGTTTATTACAAGATATTGAATATAGTTCCCTGTGCTATACAGTAGGACCTTGTTTTTTATCTAGTTTGTATATAGTAGTGTGTATCTGCTAATCCCAAACTCCTAATTTATCCCTCCCTCCTCCCTTTCTCCTTTGGTAACCATAAGTTTGTTTTCTATGTCTGTGAGTCTGTTTTTGTTTTGTAAATAAGTTCATTTGATCATATTTTATTTTATTTTTATTTATTTATTTTTGGCTGCGCTGGGTCTTAGTTGCAGCATGCGGGATCTTTAGTTGCGGCATGTGGGCTTCTTAGTTGCGGCATGCATGCGGGATCTAGTTCCCTGACCAGGGATCAAACCCGGGCCCCCTGCGTTAGGAGCATGAAGTCTTAACCGCTGGACCACCAGGGAAGTCCCTGATCATATTTTAGATTCCACATGTAAGTAATATCATATGATATTTGTCTTTCTCTGTCTGACTCACTTCACTTAGTATGATAATCTCTAGGTCCACCCATGTTGCTGCAAATGGCATTATTTCAAAATGCTCCTTTCTTATACCTTTCACTGACTAGTGCTAGGCCTGTCTTCTGAAACAATCTAGATCAATTTTATCTCATCTTCTAAAGAAGAGCATTGATGTAGGACTGAAATGTAATTTTATGAGAATTCACAAGTAAGCCCACTTAAGAGAAAATGTATCAATTAGCACCATTTCATGCACCTGGATGTTTATTGCAGCACTATTTACAATAGCCAGGACATGGAAGCAACCTAAATGTCCATCAACAGAGGAATGGATAAAGAAGATGCTGTACATATATACAATGGAATATTACTCAGCCATTAAAAAGGAATGAAATAGTGCCATTTGCAGAGATGTGGATGGGCCTAGAGATAGTCATACAGAGTGAAGTAAGTCAGAAAGAGAAAAACAAATAGCACATAATATTGCTTATGTGTGGAATCTAGAAAAATGTTACAGATGAACTTACTTGCAAAGCAGAAATAGAGTCACAGATGTAGAGAACAAACTTATGGTTACCAGGGGAGAAAGCTGGGGGGTGGGGGTGATAAATTGGGAGCTCGGGATTGACATATATACACTACTATGTATAAACATACTACTAAATGTTTATATGTTTTATGTTTTATAAAATAGGTAACTAATGAGAACCTACTGTATAGCATGGGGAACTCTTCTCAATGATCTGCTGTGACCTAAATGGGAAAGAAATCTAAAAAAGAGTGGATATATGTATATGTATAACTGAGTCACTTTTCTGTACAGCAGAAACTAACAGAACATGTAAAGCAACTATACTCCAATACAAAAAATTAGCAGGCTTTTGGCTACAATATACAGCCTACCTGACAGAATGTAGTTTAAACAGTGCGGTTTATTAATAAATCTCATTTTAGGAGAACTCTGATGGTAATTGGTTCCAGAGGCGGCTAACACAGCAGCTCTGGGCAGCTTCTCTGTCCTCATGATTATGCCCTCACAAGTATCACTTCTTTACTAAATAAAGTCAAAAAGCAGGGAATGGAGGGATATTTTTTTAATCCAGAACTTTTTATCCCTTTAAGACTCTCAGCAGAATATTCCTCTTTTGTGTCAAAAGCCAGGACTGGGTCATCTGACAACCCTAAACTAGTCACTTTCAAAGGTAAATGAGGATACCATGATTAATTAGGCCAATTAATGCTCACCTGGGGTTAGGCATGCTGTTGCCCCTTACCTGGACAAAATTGGAATTCTATTCCCAGAAACAAGAGGAGAATGGTTGCTGGGTTGTCAACTCATGGTGTCTACCAAAATTTCTTAATCCAAATTTGAAAATTAAGTTCTATGATAGATTGATCTGTTTCTTCCTAATAGATCCTATGCCAAAGTATGTTTTTATAAGATTTGAGATATATTTCATACACTGTAAAATTCACCCATTTAAAGTATATAGTTGTTTTTTAGTATTTAATATATTCACAGCCATGCAGCCATCACAACTTAATTTTAGAATACTTCCATCACCCTAAAAACAAACTTCATACATATTAGGAGTGATTCCCCACTCCCTCCCTCCTGCCTTGGCTTCTTTCTCTATTTGTCATTTCTGGACATTTCACATAAATGGAATCAAATAATTTGTGACCATTTGTGACAAGCTTCTTTCACTTAACATAATATTTTCAAGGTTCATCCACATTGTAGCATGTATCAGTACTTCATTTTTTAAAAAATTGCCAAATAATATTCATTTAAAACAAACCCACATTTTTTAATCCACTCATCAGTAGAAGGCATTTGGGTTATTACCACTTTTGGCTATTATGAATAATCTTGGTTTAAGCATGCATGTTTTTGTGTGAACTCATGTTTTCAATTCCCTTGGGAATATACTTAGGAATGGAATTGCTGAGTCATATGGTAACTCTATGTTTAGCATTTTGAGCATTTGCCAAACTATTTTCCAAAGCAGCTGCACCATTTTACATTCCCACCAGCAATGAAAGAGGGTTCCAATTTCTTCACATATTCGTGATCACTTTTTATTGTCATCTTTTTTATTTTAGCCATCCTAGTGGGTGTGACATGGTATTTCATTGTGGTTTGATCTGCATTTCCCTCATAACTAATGACATTGAGCATCTTTTTCTTTTCACGTGCTTGTATAATTTTCTCTGGAGAAATGTCTATTTAAATCTTTGCCCATTTTAAAATTGGTTTGTATGTCTTTTTTTTAAAAGATTTTTTTGATGTGGACCATATTTAAAGTCTTTATTGAATTTGTTACAATATTGCTTCTGTTTTACGTTTTGGTTTTTTGACATGTGGAATCTTAGTTCCCCAACCAGGGATTGAACCTGCACCCCCTGCACTGGAAGGTGAAGTCTTAACCGCTGGACCGCCAAGGAAGTCCCTATATGTCTTTTTATTGTAGTTTGTAAGAGTTCTTTATGTATTCTGGTATAAATCCCTTGTCAGATATATGATTTGCAAATATTTTCTCCCATTCTGTAAGTTGTCATTTCACTTTCTTGATGGTGTCCATTGAAACACAAAAAATTTTAATTTTGATGCAGTCCAATTTGTCTACTTTTTCTTTTATTGCTTGTGGTTTTGGTTCATATTTAAGAAATCATTGCCTAATCCAAGGTCACAAATATTTACTTCTGTATTTTATTTTAGTAGTTTATAGTTTTAGCTCTTACACGTAGGTCTATGAATACATTTGAATTCATTTTTGTGTGTGGTGTGAGGCAAGGGTTCAACTTCATTTTTTTGCATGTGAATATCTAGTTGTCCTAGAACCATGTGTTGAACAGACTACTCTTTCCTCATTGAAATATCTTGAAATTCTTATCAAAAATCAGTTAACCATAAATATAAGTGTTTATTTCTGGACTTCAATTCTATTCCATTGATCCATATGTCAATCCTTATGCAAGTACCACAGTGTCTTGATTACTGTAGCTTTGTTGTAAACTTGCAAGTCAGAACTGTGTATCCTCAAACTTTGTTCTTTTCCAGAATTCCTTGGCTATTCTTGATCCCTTGCATTTCCATATGAATTTTATGATCAATTTGTCAGTTTTGAAAAAAAAATCCACCTTTGATTTTGGCAGGGCTTGCATTGAATTTTTAAATTAATTTGAGAAGTATTGCCATCTTAGATGTATTAATTCTTTTGGTCCATGAACATAAGATGTCTTTCCATTATTTAGATCTTCTTTAATTTCTTTCAACAATGCCTTGTAGTTTTTAGAGTTTAAGTTTTGTACCGCTTTTGTTAAAATTTTGCCCAAATATTCTATTTTTATGCTATTGTAAATAGAATTGTTTTCTTTATTTCTGGATTGTTTCTTGCTAGTGTACAAAAGTACAACTGATTTTTGTATATGGATTTTGTATACTGATACTTTGCTGAATTTGTTTATTGGTTTAATTCTAATCATTTTTTAGTGGATTCTTTTGGATTTTGTATATACAAAATCATATAATCTGCAAGTAGAGATCTTTTTACTTATTCTTTTTCAATTTGTGCATCTTTTATTTCTTTTTCTTGCCTAAGTGCTCTGGTTAGGACCTCCAGTACGATGCTGAATAGGAGTGGAGAGGGTGGACATCTTTGTCTCATTCTTAGCTTTAGGGGGAAAGCTTTCAGTTTGACTACATTAAATATGATGCTAGCTGGAAGTTTTTCATACCTTTCCTTTATCAGCTGGAGGAAATTCCCTTCTAGTCCTGGTTTGTTGCCAAAATACTGTTTAACTACCCTGTGTAAAGTAAAGAAGTAGAATCAGTTTCCATTTTCAAAAAGTTTCCCCTCACCTTTTTTCCATTTTTCGTTCAATTTTTTGTTTAGTCAGAAAGTATTTATTGGGCCTATCTTCAGTGATAGAGTAATTTTAAGAAATTACTCAAGAAATTGTCTAGTATGGTATTCACTTTCCCCATCTTCTGCAGGCACCAGAATTTCTCTGTCCTTTCTCTTCTTTCTCATTATGAATTACTAATAATTTATACTCAGTGTAGAATTAAATCATGGTATTATTGACTGAGAGACATTGCATTTCAAACTTTTCTCTGATTGATGTATAAAGACATTTTCCAGTTAAGGAACTTCAGGCATCAGTAATGATTCCTTACACTGCCGCCTACTCTGGTTAAAGAAAATCAACTGATATTTGATATGAAGTCATCTTTAGCAAAATGTTAATACAGAAGCTCTTTTAGAGTTGCAGAGAGAACCTCAGCCCCTTCAATCTGATGTTCAGTTTCCTATCTGTTTATGTCAGCTAGTTTTTGAAACCAACTTCATGAGCTCTGAGTTTGGGTGACATTCAGCCTGGGAACTAAATAAAAAGAGGCATGAATGAGGTTGGCAAACCAGCTCTGTTGCCTCAGAGAGGTGCTTTATGTATTTACGTCCAACCTTCTTTCAGGAAGGATTTCATACCACTTAAATTAAGAGTTGAAGAAATTGAGACATTGGGAAAGTGAGAGCCAGAAACAACAGCTGCATCAGATCTGTTGAGGTGTGTGAACTCCCTCTCTGGGTTACTGGAGACCTACTCCTCCCAGAAATAGATGCTACTATGTTTGCTAGCAGGGACTGTGGAAGGTGATGGCCCTTCCTTCAACTGGCCTAGATGAAGTGAAGCTGGTTTGAACCTACTGGTGCAGTGACAGTGGCTGGTCTCCCGATCCCACACACCGGAGCGAGGACACACCCGCTCCAGAACCCTGAGGAGTGAAGTCGTGATGTAGAAGGTCTACACAGTTGTTCTCTAACTTTGTACCTCCTTCCCCACCCCAACGTCTGTCGGTGAAGGAAGAGATAAAAGACTTCAAAGTCACTGCTGGCTACAGCCAATGAGGGTGAGGGGATTTTAGCTGTGAAATCACACTCTCTAAATGCGTGTTTGGGAGGTGACGTGGAGTAAGAGGCTCAGTTCAAATCGTGGCTCCACCACCTCTGCCTGCTGCCTGGCATAGAGTAAGTGCTCAGAAAACAACACGTGCTCTTAGAGCTGAGGATCGCCTCCTGAGACAAGCGAGTGCAGTGTCTCGCCACTCTTAAATCCTAATTCAAAGAGGGAAAATAAACCTTAAAAATATTAAGAATAGATCTTTAAGCCACACTTATCAATAGTATATAATAAACATAATAGGCAACATTAATTGCAGTGCTAAAATATCTACCAATTCATATTACACATATATATTCTTGTTGAGGTAACCAAGGTTTAGCGTAGCGAGAACGTTGTACATTGGGGGGTTGTCTGTGTTGTGTATTACATATGTGACTACTATCGCACATTTTATTTATCAGTCATGCCAGATTCTTTCCACTGAAAAGATTAATTCATGCTACCAATTGGTTTGGAACTAGAAACCTGAATTCCAGATGGCATCATGGATTCTTCTTCGTAGACTTGTCTGTATGACTTCTTTGATGTCAAAGGACTCTGAAATTAATCTGCATAACATTAGTTCCACTGGTTTGTTGATGAGTTTTTTCCAATACATTTTACACCGTTGTGGGGTAACATGTATTTTCTGAAATTTAATGAACCCCCCCCACCCCCCCGTCTTGCTTCATGAAGCAGTCTACAGACGCACATTTGCTGCCCTGCCACTCCTGGTATGGTTCACATCTTATTTAAAGCTTCCACATTTGTTAAATATTATTCCAGTGCAATGGTTGTGAAATCAAGTACTGACTTCCTGTCTTATAAAAATAAAAATGATCTTGTGTCTTACTAGGAAAAAAACTGGAGCCCATAAATTAGGATCAGAGCTTCTTATTAAGTCAGAATTACTGCCCTTTTTCCTTTTTGTTTGTTTGCTCCTTATCTAAGATTCTTCTTGCACATGCTGCAAAGACACATTAAGAATGGGAAGCAACGTAACATTCTACCTCTTTGGAACTTCCTCAGGCCCTGATCAATTGTTTTCTTTCAATTTTTAAGCAGGGGGTCCTTTTTTCCAGCTAAGGTGGCAGAAGAACATGTATATTTTATGAGCTCATGAGAAGAGACTATTACTTCTACCCCCTAAAAAGAAATTATCTATTTAGTCACTTACTGAAGCTTCACACTTATGAAATTAGCTCAACTATCGACTTTACTTTTGCTAAGTCAGTGGGAGAGTTTTTTTGCATACTGTTCTTTTAGAAAGTGTGTTTGTTTTCTCATCCTTTATTTCACACTCCCTTTGCCTTCTCTCTTTAACGAGAATATGAAACACAAAAGAGCATTTCTCAGCTTTGCAGACAATATCACCAGAGCTATTTTTAACTTCAGTTTCTGCAAATAATCTGCCTCTTTTGTACAGGAGGAAAAAAAATCTTTCTTTCTTACTAGAAAATAAGGTTGCGTTTTATGTATATTTATTGGAGATTTTAAAGGAGACAAGCCCCCTAATTCTCATAGTAACAGATTTCCCACACCATGCGTATATGCGATAGCATATTACAGACTGAGCATTAACTTTACAATATTTCCATTTTTAATTCTTCTTCTCCTTCCCCTCCCCACCCCTCCCTCTTCCTCTTTATCTCTTTTGAATGAATGTTGACAGCACTGTCCCAAAAGAATTAGCATGGGGTGGGCTATTTCTTTTACCAGAAAATTTGACTTTGCCTTCCTCAAAGTAGATCTGCGGAAAGATTCAGGCCCTGTTTCATGACTGAATGACAGTTACAGAGTCAAGTCACAACTTGTGCTGTAATTCTAGGCACTTTCTTGTTACAGCATTTCGTCTTCAGGTAAATGAAACTTAAAAAAAAAAAAGAAATCTTCCTTGGCTGAAAAAAGTTCCTTTGTTATTGTAAGAGAAAATATTTTCAATATTTTAGCAAAAGTGTAGGAATATTTTTAGTAATTGGGAAAAACAAACACAACTTCTCTTTAGATTTGAATTGGAAATTCACTTTGGATCTAAAATTTGAGAGCAGGTGTAATTTTTCATCTTGGGTTCTGAGTAAGACTAAAACCAGAGGGTCAAAATATCCAAGGAAATCTACTCTCTTGTGTTACACACAGATGAGTAAAAACCTTTGCTAGAAAGTTCACTCCAGGTTTTACAGAATTGATTTTTCCATCTGACATTAGAGACTAGTGATTATTCAAGCAATGCCTTTACTTCATACCACTTAAAATCTATGTATATTGAATATTTCTGATGGTTATTGAAGTTCAAAAATGATATTACCATTTCATCAGGCTGGTAAACAGAAAGGTTAATTAAATATGCCATAATTATCGATTACTAAAACTTGAAGATAAAACACATTTGCAATTTTTGCTATAATCATTTTTTATTTTATGATTCAGAAAATATCTTAGGAGTTTCAGGGTCATGAATTATTATGATTAGCAACACTATTCATATTTGGAAATGTTCTTTGATATAGGTTTTGTCAGATGCTTCCTTGTGATTATATTAGGTTATGCATTCTGGGCAAATCCTGCATGACTGGTACTGTGTTCTTCCTAGTGCATCACCTCAGGAGACACTTGCTGTCCATTTATCCTATTAGTGGTGATATTAACTTCAGCCCCTTGGTTAATGTGGTGTCTGTCAGACTTCTTCACTGGAAATCACAGTTTTCCCTTTTGTAATTTATAAGTAAGCTATCGGGAAATACTTTATTTTTTCAATAACCATTTTTAAAAATTGAAGTATAGTTAATTTACAATGTTGTGTTAGGTTCAGGTGTACAGCAAAGTGATTCAGATTCTTTTTCAGTCTTTTCCATTGTAGGTTATTATAAGACACTGAATATGTTCCCTGTGCTGTATGGTAGGTCCTTGTTGTTTTTATGTCAGGAAATATTGGAACTATGTAAATATCCTATTGTTCTTCATGCATTCACCCCACATCCTGCAGCACTGATAATTTTTCCTTGAGTCAGTTATGACCATGATGGTTATAAACGGATGATTTTCTAACTCTTGGTTGTTCCACATTTGTTAGTTAGCATTCTATTATGAGGAATGACTTTCCCTTCTCTCTCATTTGCTTTTTTTAAGCTGTATGGACTTGCACATTTTAATTTTGTTCCATGAATTACAGGATATAATACACAATTTTTATTATATTTTGAGGCTCAGATTGTCTCATATTTGGCCATTTAGGAGGCCCTTCAAGCTGGCTCCCATGTCCTTTTGATTCCGTGCTTACTTTCCTTAGTTTTTGGCCTCACAAGTTGTTCCAGGCTCCTGTTGTACTTTCTTATGCCAGTCCTAGAATTAGCCATTTCTCCAAGAAGCCCTACTTTAATACGTTCCTTTGCCTTCAGGCTGAATCATACTAATTAAATGAAAATGTAGCCCTTAAGCCTAGTAACTCAGGCTTAATAACAGTATCATGAGCATTCTGAGGAACTTTACACTCAAAGATGTTTCACTGACTTTCACATAAGAATTCCAAGTTGATGATATTATCAAATATCATAATTTGTTAAATTGACTAATGCCCCTAAATTGCATTATTCATTAATTGACCACATCAAGTACACATAAATATTATTCGTTGTAACAAAAAAGAGGTAACCTGCAGATTCCACACTAAACAAGATAGATACATACTATCATATAATAGACATTTACTCCCGGAAACTTTTCTACCCTGACCCGGGAAGAAAAATGTAAATAAATGGTGAGACATAGAAGTCATCAATTCTTGTGTTTGCCGTTATCTTGTGTACGTTAAAGAGATTCCAAAGTCCCTGTCAATAGTATTTTTTTAAATTTTTTTATAGTTTTCCTTGCTTTTTTTGTTTTTTGGCTGCACCATACAGCTTCTAGGATCTTAGTTCCCTGACCAAGGATGGAACCCAGGCCCCTGGCAGTGAAAGTGCTGAGTCCTAACCACTGGACCGCCAGGGAATTCCTATCAATAGTATTTTTTTTTTTTTTTTTTTCATCTTTATTGGAGTATAATTGCTTTACCATGTTGTGTTGGTTTCTGCTGTATAACACACTGAATCAGCTATACGTATACAAATATCCCCATATCCCCTCCCACTTGCACCTCCCTCCCACCCTCCCTAATAGTCTTTTTTTTTTAAATCTCAAACAATCAAATACAGTGAAGAATCTGAGACATTGTCTTGACCGTTGCAGGAGAAGGATGTCCTCTGTCTGAATGTAACATGGAAACTTGAGTGAACATATTAGAAGAAATAACTCATATGATAGCATTAGTTAAGAACTGAGCAAGTATGCATTCCTACTAACCAAACAGCCTTTTTTCATCACACAACCCATGTAGGCAGTGGGTTAGTCACTTATGAACGGATTCTTTTCTTCCTCCTTCTACTTGCCCTTCCTTCTAGACCAAGATTCTGTTTACATTCCCATGAATGTCAAACACGGCACTCCTCTTCAACCCACATTCCTGAGGATGCTGGCTTCTCTGAAGAGTTTTATTTTATCCCCAATATCCAATTATGCAACATATTCATTTGTGGATTCCCCCCCCCCCAAAACATGTTTTTTAAACAGGCAAAACTTAGACCAACACTTTGGCCACAATCAGAGGCTGTTTCCTTGGGCTTCTGCAAGGAACAAAACACTCTGAAAACAATCCGTATGAAAACAATTCATACCCTCTCCTTGTGACTCCAGAGCTACCCGGACAGTGGAAGTGCTCGGATGGGGCCAGAAGCATCAGCAGAGAATTCCAGCCCTGGCCCAATGGAGGAGTGACCCACCAGCATCATTCCACAGCCTCCAGTGACAGTGGGGTGGGGCTTGAACCTGCAACCTCAGGCTTGGGCAAGGGGAGGAGGGTGAGAGAAGATGTACACATGCCCACAACCCTTTCCTGTGCCCATAGAAGTCCCTAAAATACTATCTCTTAGTCCCAAACTGTATGAGACCTCTCCCTCCTGGTGAATCCTGGGCACATTTTTATTCGCAGTACTTTGTCTGCAATTGTCATAATATGATTAATCTAATTTACATTACTGCTATTTGTATATTTGTCTTATCTCTCTGCTTCCCCAATTTTTATGTAACACCTTGAGATCAGGGATGTCTCTAGCTGATCTTTGCCCACCTCTTACAGCTGTTGCAGGATGAAAGTGCTCAATAAATATCTACTGACCTGAAATTTGGTGATCTCCTTTATCCCCAATATCCAATTATGCGACATATTCATCGTGTTCTTTCCCCCCCAAAACATTTCTTTTTAAACAGGCAACACTTAGACCAACACTTTGGCAACACTTAGGTCCAATTTAGACCCTCATCACTCATCACGAATTATATTGCTTCAAAATGGTGATGGGTGTTTGTTTGAACAAGAAAGCGCATTACACACTCAAGAATGAGTGGGGGAAGCAGGGTGTCCTGCTGTGCAGATCCAATCCCCCAGCCACTGCTCATCATCTGTTCTTTGGGAGGGGGAAGGTTCCACAAAGATGCACAAATACCACCTTTCAGAATTAAACGTCTCGTTTATGGTTCTAGAATTACAGCATATTTGCTTATACCTGTTTGATTTACTTCATGAAGTTTTTAATCCCCAAAGAAAGCATAAGAGCTTGATAATTGCTTAACAATTTAAATGAATGATTAAAATATGGAGTATTTCCCAAAAAGAAATAAGACTTGGATATAAACCAGAAATATGAACTCGCTGTGCTCCCGCCTCATCATCCTCGAACCTGGGCCAGCTCTGGTGTCCAGGCCATGGAGACTGACCATCCTGCTTGGATTTCCAGCTCTGCCCCTTTCTGACTGTGCCATTTAGACAAGTTTCTTGACCTCCCTCTGCCTCCATGTTCTCATCTTTAAAATGGGCATTATAGCAGTTCATCCACCCCCATAATGTTGTGAGGCTTAAGTAAGTAGACACGTGTTGATAGCTCACCACCGAGCTTGGCATGTGGCGAGCACAAGTATAGGAGCATACCTGCCATACACGCACCAGCACACATGCCAGAGCTCTCCCGGGGCACTCTGCTCTTTGGAGCCCATTTTGGCTCTTGTCCTAACACTAAAAATAGCTGAAAGCTCTGCTGTTTGTTGAGGTCGAGAGTGGGGACTAAATTAGCCTTTTGGGGCTTGGAAATATTTCAGGGCTGAGGGTAAACGTTTACGGAATGGACTTCCCTTCTCTTGGGAACTCTGGGATTCTTGGAGGGTCCAGCTGCTGCCCCACTGGTGGGCAAGCTGGTTTCCGAGAGGACACAGAAGTGAGGGGAGTCAGGCCCAGGGATATTAGGATCAAGGGACTCATGAGGACGAAAGCCACTGGGAGGACAGTGAACAGGAAGGGGGACCAAGGTACCAAATGTCAGGCTTTTAGCAGAAGTGGAAAGATGCTGTCAATAATGTGCGCTCTGACTCAGAGCTTGTAAAGTCTTACTCACCAGGCTTAAGTGTACAATCAGGCAGATGCCAGGGTTACTCTGTAGGGTTGCTCTGCAAGGGCAGTGAGTCTCAGGGATGCTGTAAAAACTCTTTTAAGGGACTCCCCATCCACTAATATTCTGTAGTCTCTCTTTAGAGAGCCTCTTGACATCTTGCCCTTGCTTTCCAAATGTGGGCTTGCCTGACCATCTCTCAGCAGGTCCTGGGCAACCAGGTGCAAACTTAAACCCAAGGACCAAGAATATGGGATACGGTACACAGTCTGGTCAGGGGCTGCCTTCAGCCACCGGCCAATCCCTTCTGGTTTCTCCTGTGTATTTTCTTGGGATGCTTTGCAGTCTATAATCTGCCTAAGGAGACCACTCCTGGGATATTGGGGCCCCAGATATTTGAAGAATATCTGGATTTTGATGTTTAGACACTTGTGCAATGAGTGAGTACCGCAGGTTATGTTTGGTCATCCATTGGTAGTTTCATTTCCATGTTTCTGTTTGTTTGCTTCTCTTTGACCTGTTATGCTTTGATGTATTCTGTTTTAGTTCCTTAGCTTCCTTGATCTGGACCCAACACCACCAATGCTGTAGGGATAATTAAAATCAAATATTGTCTCTCTTCTGTAAGAAAAATGACACATGCATTTCTCACTGAGCAAATGCTACCACATTTACCTTGATGCTGCCTGCATTTTAGAACACCTATTTCCTTCACCTCCCATAATAGGAAGAAAATGAACACTTTGAATTCTATGGTGGATTTGTAGAAAGGTTTCTAATTCCACAACGCTGAATTGTTAAAATGGCGTGGCCTGTGAATGATCTCATGTCACTAATACAAAATGAAAATCCCTGTGGGCAGTTGTTTTTCCTTTCTGTTTGATTTTCTGAGAGCAGATACCATTATTCAAAGCACATATGAAATCATGCACCTGGGCATTTAAATTTGGGATTGAATCTCCTGCAGACCTGAGCTTGAAAAAAAAAAAGGCTTCAGGGAATTAGCGTTTTCCCAGCAGTGGATTTGATAACCCTGAAAAAGGGTTTGTGAACCCTACCGTCAGTCACAGAACTCAGTTGTTTTAAAGTGCCAGACAAGGGAAATAGATTTGATTAAGGAGATTTCTATTCCACTGACAAGGTATTTGAAGATTCTAATAGACAAAAATGAATCATGTGTTACGAGATGATTTGTAAGTTTTCTAAGTTGTTCTTCTGGTTTGTGCTATTTGGCACTGCAAGTAAGCAGTGCCCAAGAAATGTCTTAGCTGCTGGCTTTGGAAAAATAAAATCCAATCTGTATGAAACCTAGAAAGGAAAGCTCTCTTTTACCATCACTGTGCTCTTTCTTATACATCACTCATTCATTCTTCATTTGGGTTTCATTGCTGCTTTCCATGTTAGGTACAGAATTCTTGCACATGGTGGCACATGGGAAGCACTAGATAGGAGAGGTCGCTGCAAGTAGCCATAAGCCAATAGTGACAAGAGTTGGAGGATAAATGCCCCGGCTCCCTCACCTCTCAGGTGGGATAACTCTGAGGCTCGCCCAACTCCATCTCCTAACAGTTCCCAGCAGCAATGAGCCCCAGTCGTCTGCAGGGGTAACCTGCTCACGAGCACATCATGCACTGCCTTCCTTCTCTTCTTCATTTCACACTTCCAGTCCCCACTCAGTACTTTTTGGGGTCACCTCACAAATAAACTACTTGCCCTTGAATCCTTGTTTCCTGGTCTGCTCCTACGGGAGCCCAACAGAAGCCAGTGAGGGAGGAGGAGACTGAAAGGAAGGCAGATGTCAGAGCGTGGAGGGCTGGGATTCTCAAAGCATGGTCCATGGAACCCCGGTGTTGCCTGAGACCCTTTCAGGAAGTATAAGTCAAATCAAGTTTTCATAACAGTGCTAAGATGGTATTTGCCTTTTTTCACCATTGTGATATGTCACTGTCAAAATGCAAATCAAGGGTGGATAGGAAAGATATCCCGTGCTCTTGGATTGGAAGAATTAATATTGTTAAAATGGCCATACTACCCAATGCCGCCTACAGATTTAATGCAATCCCTATCAAATTACTCAAGGGTGGGTAAAACCAGTGGGGCTTTAGCACAAATCAAGGCTGAACTAGGAGTCATACATATATATGAGTTTCACTTTAAAATGTCCTTGATGAAGCTGTAAAAATGATTACTTCTTACTAAGTCTCTTCTTTTGGGTATAGTTTTTTAAAAATTCTGTGTAATGGAATGGGAAATACACATAAAGTGCTCTGTGTTCTCCAGCTCCAATGGTTGACTTGAGCTGTGAGCTGAACTAGCCTCATGCTTCACAAAGCGCTGTTTTTACTTGAAAGAATGACTGGCAGATGATCTAACTATGATTATTCAGACTTAAATACTTGCCAAATGTTTTCTCAAAAATGAACAAAGTAATATTTTTTTGTTGCCAGTAATAAAATTTGAGCTTCCAAGTGAAAACTAGACTTTTGGAAAACTTCTGTCATAGTTAGGTTGAGAGTTTCCTTAATACTTCAAGATTTTTCTGATGAGATGGGTGGTGATATTGAGAAGTGTTTGGTGATATTGTATAAATATGCTGTGACAACATTTGCAAGATCTGCCTAACTCAGCCAATGTTTTCCAAATGACCAATGTGTGATGGTTCAGCATCTTGTATGGGTGAAAGATCCATTTAAAGAGCAAGATAGTCCAGTGGATTTTAATATAATAGTATATGAAAAAGTCAGTGATGTGATTTTGTGTTCCACATGGCAACTAACCGCTAAGAAATGACCACATGCCGAGGTTTGATGCAATATCAAAAAAGAATATCTACAATGATCTGAAATGCCTATTAAACATTCCTCTGGTTTCCAACTGCATGTCTGTGTGAGGACGGCTTGTCTTCAGATTTATCAACATAATCTATCACAACAGATTGAATGCAGATGTGGGAATCTAGTTGTCTTCTATTAAGTCAGACACTGAAGAGATTTGCAAAAATGTAAAACAGTGCCACTCTTTTCACTAAAAATGATTTGTTTTGGAAAATAGAGTTAGTCTTCATAACCTGATTTGTGTTAATCGTACGTGTTATTTATATTAATTATATTAACATGTAATGGCTTTATTATTGTTATTTAAAAATACATTCATAATTAAAATAACATCTTCTCAGTTTACATTTCTAATATGGTGAGTGTTGGTAGATGTAACCCACAGACATAAAAATCCTTTGAGGTCCTTGATACCTTTTACAAGTGTAAAGGGATTCCACGATTAAAAAGTTTGAGAACTGCTGATGTGGAACTTTGCCTGTTGCAGGATTTTAGATATTCTCACCAATTCGGCGGGGAGCCCCTGAAGAGTTCTAAGGAGGTAAGTTCCAAGTTGAAGCAGATCTTAAAAATCATTAATCTTGAATGTGTGTTTGTGTGTGTGATGAAAATGTTAACAACTTCTGCAGCTCTGGGAGGCAGCGGGTGCTAATGGGGCATTTGCAGTCTGTTCCATCAATCCCTCTAGCGAGAGACACCTACTCCAGCAGGTGCACACAGGGGCCCAGCGCCCTGGTAAGGGAGGCTTCCTTTCTTGTCTTCAACGGACTGCACGCAAGTCACCGAGGCATGCAGAAAGCATTCGATTCAGAAAGCATTCTGTTAGGCCACTTAACAGATACCCGCAAGGCAAGTTGTGGTGTAGGCTGATGAAGGGCACTGAAAAAGACCGAAGTCCTTGGATCCTTGCAAAGCCTGGGGTCTGAGAGGGGTCGGCTGAATCTGCTCTCTCCCGTCCTTCCCTGGTCTGACTCGCTTTGACCTCATGATACTGTATCCTCCTATATTTCTCCTAACCTTTCTCTTTGCTCTGGAGGGTGGGGTCCAGTTGAGCCCAAGGAGGGCAAGAAGGAAGATTTAAATTGGGGAGCGGGAGACCGGGGAGGAAAAAGAAAAGGAAAAGAAGAGAAAGGCATTCTAGCTGAGTCCAACATTCTTAATGTGTTAAGAGCCCCTTGTTCACTCTCCCAAGCTTGCCTGGCTTCTCTAACTCTGGGGGGTTCCTGGTGAGTCTAGAAAACAGTGTTTAATGTGGTGAGTGGGGAAGAGAGCATTTGTCTCGCTGAGCAGAGGTCAGGCCTCTGCAATTCCTCCAGGCAGCAGCGGGAGAATAGAGGGAATTGTTGTAATACGACCAAGGTCACGTAGAAGTGAAGGCTAAGGTTCGGGATGACAGCGAAAGAGGGGGACAAGGGACCAGGCCACACGCAGCAAGCCTCCTGACGGCACACGCGGAGCCTCACCGCCTCTGCCCACCACGCTTCGTACCTGGAGGGGCTCCTCCTCCGCCTTGCCTCCCTTCAGGGGGCCAGATGGTCCCTCTGGGAAGGACCAATCCCTTTCGCATTGTTTCAAAAATCCTTTCAGTGATAAGTAACAGACTGCTTCTTTCCTTTACTGCTGTGGGTAGTAAATGGGAAGCAAATAAGTGCTCGTGGTCCCCAGGAAGGAATGTACAAATGGTGCATGAGAGCTGGGGCTCCTTCCTCCGGGAGAGCTGTTTATCGTAGGGCATCGGCGTCCTGGCGGAGGTTTTCACCAGGAGCACGCAACTTACGTGCGTGTCCGTGAAAAGCTGGCACCTCCAGCGAGGCTCTGGTCTGGACTCTGCAGCCGGGAGCTGTTTTCTTTCTCTCTTCCAGGAGTGGTGCTGAACTCCTGGCACCATCTTGCAGCACTGGTATCGCAGTGGAAGCATGAAGCCTCCAGGATATTTTTTTGAAATTCATTCCTTTCTCTCTGATCCCGTTCCCCTTTGGGGAAAGTCCCCAAAGAGATGTTTCTGGTTTGAGTTTGCCCCTTCATCTCCTTTCCAGGCTGCATAACAGGAGAAGGGCTCATTAGCTCTGGTGGTATCCACAATATAGACAATTTTAGCAAAACGGTCTGGTTTTGGAG
The DNA here is from genome assembly GCF_009873245.2 of Balaenoptera musculus. Lineage (NCBI taxonomy): Eukaryota > Metazoa > Chordata > Mammalia > Artiodactyla > Balaenopteridae > Balaenoptera > Balaenoptera musculus. The sequence goes on along the minus strand of NC_045787.1, from coordinate 11,806,074 downwards.
ACTTTGCTTTTTGAGACGTTGCAAAGTATTCAGAAGAGTTTCTCCGACACGGAACGTGTTCCTTTGGCTCAGACCCTTTAAAGTCCTGATGTGAAGCGATTCTAAGTCGGGAAAATGATTCCTTTTCCTTCCCTTCTGTTTGGCTGCACAACTCTATCTCCAACAATTTCCTCAAACCTGTTTCCTCCTCTCCCTTCCTAGCAGTTCAGCCCTGTTGCAGATCTTCACCGTCTACCTTCTGGGTGATTTGTACGGCATCTCAACAGATCTCCTAGTCTCCTGAATTGCTTTTCTCTACTCTGTCCACTCATTTTACCCCCTCCCTCCATCTCCCTCCCCACGCTTTGTGGCTTCCTGTTGCCTGAAGAATGAAGCCTGGACTCCTGAACCGGGGATCACAGAAGACACTGTGGGTGCCCATCAAATATCCATGCGCTTCTCCACATTTCCCAGCCTCCCTTGCTGTTAGGCTGGGATCCTGTGACAAGGTTTTGGTCATTTGGGAGATGGATGAAAAGGGATAGAAGCCACTTCCAGACCTGGCCCTTAAACACATCCCATGGTATCCTCCAGTTTTCTTCTGTCCTTCTGGGATGACTTCATAGCTATGTGTGTGTTATGGGATGTATTGTGTCTCTTAAAAGCTGTGTTGAAGTCCTAACCCTCAGTAGCTTTGAAAATGGCCTTATTTGGAACTAGAGTCTTTGCAGACAGAATCAAGTTAACATGAGGTCACTGGAGCAAGCCCTAATCCAGTATGACTGTGTCCTTATAAGAAGAGGGGAATTTGGACACAGGCAGACACAGAGGGGAGAAGGGCATGTGAAAGTGGAGGCAAAGAATGGGATTATGCTGTCACAAACCAAGGAACACCTGAGGCTGCCAGAAGCTGGAAGAGGCAGGGAAGGATCCTTCTCTACAGGCTGAGGAGTGAGTATGGCCCTGCCAGACCTCGATTTCAGACTTCTAGCCTCCAGAACTGTGAGACAATACATCTCTGTATGCATACATCAATACATCTCTGTGGATTTTCATGATACCTTTTTTTACAGCAGCCCTAGCAAACTAATATAGTGTGCTACACAGAGTAGTTTCTGGATGGAAGAGGCTGCTTGGCCTGCTTCAGGCTTTTTGTGAATGAGAAACAAAACCTCACTGTGACGAGCCATGGAGATTTAAGACTTTCGTTGTTACTGCAGCGCTATCTGGTTTATCCCGATACTTAAGCACATGAGTAGAGACCCCGACTGACCTTTTCAGCATCATCTGTCTCCTGATTTTCCAGTGATATACTTTATGCCTTTGGGATTTAAACTCTTTCTGTCTGAAATGTTCCTCCTTCCCTTTTTTGTCAGGAGAAATCATATGCTGTTAAAGCCCAGCTTTAAAGCCCATCACTTGCTCTGGAGACATGTTAGATGTATCAGTTACCTATAGCCACCATAGTGCTATGTAATAAATGACCCTAAAACTCAGTAACATCTAATAACATGCTTCCATGGGCGTACTTGGTGTTGGCTGGTCTAGTCTGGGCTCACCTGGCCTTGCCTTTTAGCTGCGACTTAAGTCCAGACTGCTTCACATGTGTCTTATCCTCCTTGGACCAGTATCACCTACCCAAGACATGTTTTTCTTATAGTCATGGCAGAAGCACAAGAGTGTAAGCCCAACCATGCAATTACATTTTAACTTGCTACTCATGTCTTGTCCATTAACACCCCTTTTTCCAAATTAAGTCCCATGACCCAAGCCCGACAAATATGGGATGGGGAAAGTACACTTTGCTCATGGAGGTTGGGTGAGTGTATGACTATTGACTGAGTAATCATTTGATCGAATCTATCATTTAACCTTTCTAAATCTCTATTTTTCTCATCAGTAAAATGGGGACAATAGTAATTACCTCACTGTATTGTGGTAAAAATTCAATGAGACATTGTAATGTGATGTACACAGGGTAGCAGGATTTCCTGAGACGGTGGCTGTGATCATCATCAAAAGGGCTGTTGTAGCCTCTGGACGGGAAGAGATATTAAGGCATCATTTAATACTTTCAAGTGTAGAGAAGAGTTGCAAAAAGAGTACAAAGAACTTTTGGGTGCACTTCACCCAGATTCACCAGCACTTAACATTTTGCCACATTTGCCTTTCCTGCACCATTTCAGAGTTAGATGCAGATAGCTCTTGCCCCCAGTTTTTTATGGAGGTGTCTCTTGACTGGAATAGGGTATTATAGCTCGATCTTTAAAGAAGGAGTTTACAGTGGGAAGTGACAGTTTCTACTAATCAGCTCGGGAACTGAGATGGGAGAGGCTCCTGTGTGGTGCTTTTGGGCACTGACATCCCCTTGTTTTCTTTAGACGAAAGCTCAGATGCTAACCTAGACCATTTTGTAAAAATAAATATTTTCCTATGTTGCTACACAGTTTTTTAAAAGATATTTATTTATCTATTTAATTTTATTTTTGGCTCTGTCGGGTCTTAGTTGCAGCATGTGGGATCTTTCGCTGCAGCGCATGGGCTTGTCTCTAGTTGTGGCGCGTGAGCTTCAGAGTGCATGGGCTCAGTAGTTGTGGCACACGGGCTTAGTTGCCCCACGGCATGTGGGATCTTAGTTCCCTGACCAGGGATCAAACCTGTGTCCCCTGCATTGGAAGGCGGATTCTCAAGCACTGGACCACCAGGGAAGTCCTGTAACCTAGACCATTTGATGAAAGAAAAAACCCACTCTCACCTAAATATCCAGCAGGAACAACTAGTTGGGGAGTATGCCTTTGGTCAGTGGGCTCTGGCTCTCTGGAGTTATTCAAAAGGATCCGCGCAGCCAGGTGTGGATGGGAATTTTCCTAGCGAATTGTTCTAACCCATAGCCCTGATCATGTTGCTCACCTGATTAAATGCTTCAAAGGCTTTCAACTCACAGAAACAGAGAGAACAGTGGTTGGCAGGGGTTGGGAGTCAGGGGGAAATGGGGAGATGTTGGTCAAATATGGCAAACTTCCAGTTATAAGACGAGTAAGTTCTGGGGATCTAATGTACAGCATGGTGACTATAGTTAACAATACTCCAGTGTATACTGACACCTGGCTAAGAGAGTAGATCTGAAGTGTTCTCGCCACACACACACAAGGGTAACTATGTGAGGTGTTGGGTGTGTTAATTTGCTTGATTGTGGTAATCATTTCACAATGTGTATCATGTTGCATACCTTAAGTATATACATTTTTTATTTGTCAGTTATACCTCCATAAAGCTGTTAAAAAAAAATGGCTTCCCACTAGTCAAAGGATGGAGGGAAACGTCCCAGTGTGGAGTGCAGGCAGCGCCTTCCAGGTCACCGTCCCATGTTCTCCACTTGCCTTTGTGCTCTGCACAGGCTGGCCTCCGTATGTGGAGTTTCTATCTCTTCCTTTTCCATCTGGAACACTTGTCCCTTCCCTCTAGGGTCCAGCAAACCATTACTTCCTGTGTGAAACCTTGGCCGGCTCCAGGCAGGGTCACACTGGCATCTCTGCTCCATGACCAAGGACTCCCAGCTGATGGGAGCCTGGTTCCCTTCACTGCCTCCCTCTCCAGGGCTGAGCCCTGGCTGGAGACTGTCTTCTTTCTTTTTTAAAACAAATTAATTTATTTTTGGCTGCATTGGGTCTTTGTTGCTGCATGCAGGCTTTCTCTAGTTGTGGCGAGTGGGGGCTACTCTTCATTGCAGTGGGCAGGCTTCTCATTGCGGTGGCTTCTCTTGTTGCAGAGTACGGGCTCTAGGCACGCAGGCTTCAGTAGTTGTGGCACCCGGGCTCAGTAGTTGTGGCTTGCAGGCTTCAGTAGTTGTGGCTCGTGGGCTCTAGAGCGCAGGCTCAGTAGTTGTGGTGCACGGGCTTAGTTGCTCTGCGGCATGTGGGATCTTCCCAGACCAGGGATCGAACCTGTGTCCCCTGCATTGGCAGGCAGATTCTTAACCAGTGCGCCACCAGGGAAGCCCTGGAGACTGTCTTCTCACCTTCCTGTCTCCCAAGCTGTGCCTGACACAGAGTAGACAGGCAAGGAATTGCATAAACAAGTCAATACGTGGACAGATGCTGCAAGATATACTCTGAAAAATAAAAATTTATGAGTTTTTATGTAGTGGGAGGGCTTAAATTGCTTCCTCAGCTATCAGCTAAGTCACGTGGGTGTTAGAAAGAAACTGTGGTCCACTGTAGCCATTCCCTCTGGATGGCTAAGGAAGAAGTGGTGTTTCCATCTAGGAATTCCTTCCCAGCACTTCCTGGAAAATTCCTATGTTTTTCCAAAATTCCCAAATCCTGAGGATAAATCAGACAAGCAATTGGGAAAATGGGAAAAACAATAATTCTCCTGTGAGAATGAAAGCTTAATTATCAACCTGGAGACATAACTAGTTAGGAGTCCCTGACATCAGGTCAAAAGTAAGAGCAGGAAGCAATGACAAGCGGAAGGGTCAGGACATTTCAGGAAACAATGACAAGAGCGCTTAGGACGGAAGTGGTCACAATCTACTCAGTCAGTCTTGCTTGTAGCTGTTGTGTGTGTGTGTTCATGGCCCTGTCTCCTGCTAATGGTGACTCATTCTTGCAAATCAAAGAAATACTAATAAATCCATATGCATAGTGTACTTTATACAAATGTTGTGAGTAGGGTTATAAGAAACAGTAAGTTTGGAAGCCAAATAGGCCCTTAAACTGCAACTTTGACCTGTGAGAGCAATGCTGTAAACCTGGCTGAGAGGCTCAAATGTGAAGTCGTTTAAATACTATCAGATAGTATTTGGTGTTTTCCCGTGTTTGAATATCTGCCGTAGGTTACAGTTCTTTGTAAAATGGACAATAGTTTCATTGCATTAAAAAAAGGAAAGGAGCTTATGTTTCACTGTTTTTATGTAGCCACTCATTTAAAAACATGTCAACAGGGGACGTCCCTGGTGGCACAGTGGCTGAGAATCTGCCTGCCAATGCAGGGGACACGGGTTCAAGTCCTGGTCCGGGAAGACCCCACATGCCGCGGAGCAGCTAAGCCCATGCGCCACAACTACTTAGCCTATGCTCTAGAGCCCGCGAGCCACAACTACTGAGCCCGTGAGCCACAACTACTGAGCCCACGTGCCACAACTACTGAGCCTGTGTGCCACAGCTACTGAAGCTCGCGTACCTTAGAGCCCGTGCTCCACAACAAGAGAAGCCAACACGATGAGAAGCCCGTGCTCAACAACGAAGAGTAGCCCCTGCTCGCCACGACTAGAGAAAGCCCGCACGCAGCAACAAAGACCCAACGCAGCCAAAAAAATAAAATAAAATAAAAAATAAAAACATGTCAACAAAATGTTATAAAAAAATACATAATAGCATACGATTTTAGGAGTTCCTGAGAATTCCTATTTCTCATTCCTGAATCTCAACAGCAAATATCTGTTGAGAATTTAGGAACACTAAAGAAGCTTTGTCAGTTAATGTAGGGACCCTTTGTGGTTGGAAAACAAGCCAAGAAAGAAGCAAACAGTAACTACGTCACAGGAAGTAGGGTCAAAGTCATGGTAAAAGAAGGAGCTGACAGTCTTCACATGGATCAGGCTGGGAGGTTCTTGGAAGAAAACCGAGTTTTGTGCAGGTAAGTTATACCTGCCTCAGGTTCTTCAGGAGAAATCTGCCCCCAGCACCGCCGGGGGAGCAGAGGGGCAGACGGAGGAGGAGAGGCAGAGCTGGATAGAGTGGCACTGTTTGGGCTCCCCCCACCCCAGGGTAACCCAGGAGTTGGGCTTGTGCCTCCCCTTGGTAGAGCCAGCAGGAATCTCCCAGGGTCTGTGAGACCCATATAGGGGCTGGATGGAAGGGCTTTCTCCGTTGGAGAGGAGGGGGCTGTCCTGAAAGATGTGATGGGTGGGGAGGGCTTGAAGGAGAATGTGGTGACTTGGGTGCCAGGACAATCTCAGCCCCCCTGGAAGTCTGGGCAGTGAGGCCTCAGGTCAGCCTTTTGGGGTCCAGTGAGTAGCCCCAGGCTCTCCTGTTGTGGATTGTGTGTTAAACCAAGTTCCCATCCAGGCTGGAAATCCGAATTCAAGTGTTTCAAGGGGCTGGGGGCTTCCCTTGGGTTACATTTTTATTTATTACTTGGCTCAGATGCTAAGATCTAACTCTTGGTGGAAATACGGCACCCTTTTCAGATGCATGGAAAATGCCTTTAGGGAGACCCCTCACTCAAACCTCTGTGCCCTTCTCAGATTCCTAGAAAAGTGGAAAGACAAAAATACTGTGACCTCAAGGAAGATATAATGCTATTACCACCAGGGAACAGAAGAATTTGCTTCAGAGTCAAACAATGGCCCATTTGCACAGACCAGGTAGAGTGAGGTCATGTCTGGCTTTGATCACTAACCCAAAAGTTTCATAAAGTCTCAACTATTTCCTGTGCACCAAACAACCGTAGCTGTTATCATAGTGCCCTGGCTCTTAATAAGGCAGTGTGACGTAGAGCTGAGAGGCCAGTGTTTGGAGTCAGACAACACTAAGAATGAATCTCAGCTCTGCCATTCACTGCGTAACATGGCGCCTCCACTCATGCATCTTCTAACGTCTACCCCGCGGGCGGAGGGGTAGGATGGCTGAGGTGTCAGGCCCATGGCTCTTAGTGCAGGTTCTGCTTCCCAAGCCACACTGAATGCCTGGTAGCCTTTACATTTATGTGAAGAATGGGGTTCAAGGTTTAATCTCTTGCTTTGATTTAATCCAAATCAGTGGGTCGCATTGCTGTGGTCACATCACTGTAGAACAAAAAATTACCTCACGTGGAGACTGGCTGTATGTTCCTAAGTATTAAAGCAGTTGATGAGCGATTAAAAACAGCTAAGATTTCAGGGGTTTCCAATGACGCTTGTCCGGAAAGCTCAACCAATAGCAAGCTGGGACTGGAGCCATTTACAGAATTCTAGTTCTTATCCCAGGACCTGCTGTGTCTCTCCTCTTGGGTCTCCCGTGTTCTCTATCCCCACTCTCTCCCTTTTTCTTGGTTTCTTTTCACTTTCCTTATCTACCCTTTCTTCTCTTTAATGCTGTGTTTTACTTTTTCTCACCCCACCTTTTTTTCCTTCTCCTTATTCATACTTTGACCTGACCTCTGGTCAGGTGTTCATAATTTTGAGAAGTCTGTATTCTCTCTTCTGCAGCCTCTCCCTTCACCGGGAACAGTCAAATGTTGCAGGGATGGGGGACTGTTTCCCACTAGATTAACCCTTTATGTAGAGCACAAGAGAAACAACTCACTAAAGACTGAACACACTTTTCAAATTCCTCTGAGTTCGCTGAGGGTTTGAATGAAAGGAAATGCACACCCGCAGGAAGCAGCGGGGCTGGCCCTCGGCGAGACAAGACGTAAGTTATGTTCGTCTGTGCCTTTGGCAGTCCAGTGACCTTGGAGTGAGGTCCTCTGCCTTCCCCATGGCGCTGGGTCCATCCTCCCTGGTCTTTTAGCCCTTTCTGGCCCCTGATGCCCAGGAGTCCCACTTCCTCTGGCTGTTCCCTATATCCCTCAGGTGCCTCCTGGCTACCCACTGATTGGTTCATCTGTTCTCCATCTTCACACTCAGAGAGCTTTGATGATAATCTAGCTTCCAGCCTGCTTCTTCAAAACTTTGTTCCACGCCCTTCAAGGAGTCAGTTAGCTAATCTGCTAAACCAGGGCAGGCTTCTTAGAAGCAGAACACCTGCTTTCTGATGTCAATTCACTTGCCTTCTCGGGGCACGGCTGCAGCCCTGAAGGGCTGAGGGTTATTAGAAAATAATAACCAGAAAGCTCTCTGCTCGAAAGGGTCTCCCCTCAGCCCACCTAGCTGCCATGTGCCACAAATTGGAAATTCATTTGCGTTTATAAATTTTCTCTTAAAATGAAACACCTCCTGGGAAGATTGGTCCTATACGTTGTTATTGCTTTAGTGTCTGTGATTATTATGATGTGGAGTCATCCGTCAGAAATGATACTCCCACTACAATATTGCTGTTATGTGAAAGTTCCATCTACCTTACTTTATTCTTCATATATGGTTTCCAGAAAAATGTTGTTGGGCAAGGGGAGGATTGTTATTTCTCTAAAATAATCTTCACCTTTTTAAGTGACCTTTAATGGCTCCATCATCCCTGAATTTCAAAGTCCTTCCTAATCCTATGTATTTTTGTTTAGCCTGCATTCTCACTAGCATGTGACACATTTCCTTATCTAAATCCTGGTTTCTGGGTTGGCCATTGTGGCAAGGGATGTAATTTGGTGGCATTCTGGGTCTAAGGGCAGCTTTGACGGCGGGGGAAGCACATGATTTATGAGGCAACCCAAGAGCTCCTCCTAAATCACGCTCTACCACTGACCCTACATGTATCCCTGCGATAGCAACAGTGTTCATTCATGGGCTTAGGCCTTTTGGAAAGAACGTGAAGGAGCTTCAGTGGTCATGTAGCTCCATGCCTTCATTTGTTTTTATAGAGGGGAAATCCAAGGTCCTTTGAGGTTGGGTTTCTGGCTAAACTCACCCAGATGCAGTGCTGGGTCTACAACTCCAATCTCCTAACTGGAGAGTGTTGCGTTTTCCACCCCATAACACCTTGGTTGAGTAGGGATTGTGCACGATCAATGACCACAGTCGTCAGACAAATACCATCTGGGAGGAGTAGTACCTGAGATGGTTGCTATCTACCCCTCAGCTGCCTGGTGTTAACGTAGGAAAGGAAAAGGAAAGTCAGAAGTAGGACCACTCCTGGGAATGACTTACTGTATCTAGAGTAGCACAGTCCAGTAGAAACACAAGGCAAGTCACATGTGTCATTTAAAATTCTCTAGTAATGCAGTGGTTGAGAATCTGCCTGCCAATGCAGGGGACACGGGTTCGAGCCCTGGTCCGGGAAGATCCCACATGCCGCGGAGCAACTGGGCCCGTGAGCCACAGCTACTGAGCCTGCGCGTCTGGAGCCTGTGCTCCGCAGCAAGAGAGGCCGCGATAGTGAGAGGCCCGCGCACTGCGATGACGAGTGGCCCCCGCTCGCCGCAACTAGAGAAAGCCCTCGCACAGAAACGAAGACCCAACACAGCCCAAAATAAATAAATAAATTTATTAAAAAAAAAAAAATTCTCTAGTAACCACATTTAAAAAGTAAAATAATTCTTTAGAAAAGTAAAATAATTTAAATAATATATTTGAATTCTAATTATATATTAATTAATTACTTAATTTTAATCAATATATTTTATTTAATTGGACATACCTGAAATACAATTTCAATATAAAAATTATTAATGAGCTATTTTGCTTTTTTTTTTTTTTTTTGGTACTAAGGCTTCAAAATCTGGAGTGTATTTTACACATTCAGCACAACTCAATTAGAACTAGCCACATGTCAGGTGGCTATTTGTACCATATGGGCCAGTGCAATTCCACTCTACACTTAGTCACTCTATCTGGTCTCCTCTGTTTGCTGTACTGGAGTATGGGGCCCCATAATCTGGGAGGTTCAGGGAAATCACCCTGATTCTTCATCCCCTATAAATAAGGGGATCATATAATTTATTAAGCAAACCAAGACACTGTTTAGGGTGAGAGGAGGGGGCACTCTTAAAAGCTGTGCCAGACAACAGGCATATACTAGCACTGAGCCGGCAGACCAGGACATGTGGTCTCCTAGTTATAAACAGACTACCATCAGAGGAGGCCCTGGATGCCAAGGTTGCTATGGGAATCACTGGGTAGCCCCAGGTGGCCGATGGGTAGTGAGAGATGGAGGACACGTGAATGAGGGCAGTGACGAGGCATTGAGGAGCGTCTGGGCAAAGTACTTGTGATTTAAGCCAGGATGAAGGAGGCACTAATCAACTGAGCAAGTACAAAAAAGAGGAAATGAGCTTAAACTGCACAATGTGAGATTTATATCCGACCCAAGCAGACCTCCCTGGTGCTGAGAAGGCATTTCTGAGACTGGGGATGCTAGTGTCTTCTAGAGACTTTAAAAGCAGAAGGCTAGTGCCTTCTGGGGACTTTAAAATTCACTTTATCCAAGGCAAAGACCGACCTGCTGCAAAGAAAGAAGATAAAATAATTAGCAGATGTCTGAGTCCCTTCAGCACTAGATCCCACGACAAGATTTAGCTATTGGTTGTAGGAAATGTTCCAAAGATGAAGAAAAAGTTTTAGCCAGATAAAATTTTGTCACAAACATTTGTTAAAGTGCAAACCTTGAAGAAAATAAGAAAAAAAACAACAACAACAACATACATTTTGATGACTATTGGTACGGTAGAAAGAAATGATTCTCACATTTTATCTGTGTAAGGTTTAAGAATTATAGCGAGAAGGAACCTTTCCTAACAGCTTTTACTCACAAATACTGTTTAAAAAAAAAACAAGCAGCACTACGGTTTATCTTGATCATCCTGATGTTCAATCATCTGAAGTAGCTGATGATATTTCATGTGTTACATTAAACCAAATATTTTCAGCTATAAGTTAATTTCCATTGTAAAGTAATACCAAAGCAAGCATCTATATTATGCATTATAATATTCAACAGGGAGTAGATCTCAGTGGTGAAAACTGAGTCTTAGAGTCAATTAGCATGGCCGATAACAAAACGTAGTTCTATGATTCTATGAACAGGCAAAAAGAGGAGTGAGTGTGTGTATTTATGAGTGTGTATATGCACACATGAGATGTATTTTCATACCCAGAATATTTTTGGCCTTTATTTTAAAGTCAACTTTGGTAAGGTATAATTTACATACAACAAAATGCATCCATTTTAGACAAATGTATACACATGTGTTACCACCACTACAATCAAAATTTAGGGAGGTTCCATTATACCGGAAAGCTCACTAATGCCCTTTTCCCACAGCCTCAGGTAACCGTTTTTCCTTCATGGTCCCTAAACTGTGCTGAGGCACCCCGGGACACCACAGCAAACGCACCATGGGCATTTACAATTTCCGAGGGAAACACGAGACTTCTGTTCAACACCTCGGGAACCCCTATTATGGAGTTGTTTGGACCTAACCTCTAAATAAATAGAACCTTTGGGTATTTTGGCTTAGGTGCCATGAAAAAATTACTGAGACACTAATAATAGCGTTTTCAAGGCTCATCCATGTTTTCGCACGTATCACTACATCCTTTATGATGATGTGAAGTATTTTAATGCCACACAATTTCTCTAAAGAAAGCTGCTATGAACGTTCATATATAGATCTTTTGAGTACATATGTTTGCAGTTTTCTTGGGTAGAAATCTAGAAGCAGAATTTCTGGGTCATATGTTAAGTGTATGTTTAATTTTTTCAGAAACTGCCAAACTATTTTCCAAAGCACAATTTTACACCTCCCGTTGCTCTACTTCCTTGACAACATGGCATAGCCAGTCTTTTAATTTTAGCCATTCTAGTGGGTGTATGGTGTTAACTCATTGTGGGTTTTTTTTTAACATCTTTATTGGAGTATAATTGCTTTACAATGGTGTGTTAGTTTCTGCTCTATAAAAAAGTGAATCAATTATACATATACATATATCCCCATACCTCTTCCCTCTTGCGTCTCCCTCCCTCCCACCCTCCCTATCCCACCCCTCTAGGTGGTCACAAAGCACCGAGCTGATCTCCCTGTGCTATGCGGCTGCTTCCCACTAGCTATCTAGTTTACATTTGGTTGTGTATATATGTCCATGCCACTCTCTCACTTTGTCCCAGCTTTCCCTTCCCCCTCCCCGTGTCCTCAAGTCCATTCTCTAGTAGGTCTGCGTCTTTATTCCCGTCTTGCCCCTAGGTTCTTCATGACCATTTTTTTGTTTTGTTTTTTAGATTCCATATATATGTGTTAGCTTATGGTATTTGTGTTTCTCTTTCTGACTTACTTCACTCTGTATGACAGACTCTAGGTCCATCCACCTCACTACAAATAACTCAATTTCGTTTCTTTTTATGGCTGAGTAATATTCCATTGTATTTATGTGCCACATCTTCTTTATCCATTCATCTGTTGATGGACACTTAGGTTGCTTCCATGTCCTGGCTATTGTAAATAGAGCTGCAATGAACATTGTGGTACATGACTCTTTTTAAATTATGGTTTTCTTTTAATTTGCATTTTCCCAATGACTAATGATGTTGAGAATCTTTTCATGTGCTTATTGACAATTTGTATATCCTCTTTAGTAAAGGCATTTGAAATCTTTTGCCCATTAAAAATAAAACTAGTTTGACTTCTTATGATTAAATTGTAAACATTTTTTTGTTCTTAAGACAAGTCCATTGCTTCTCCCGATCTGCAGTTTGACTTTTCATTGTCTTAACTGTACCATTCAAAGAACAAAAGCTTTCAATTTTGATGAAGTCCATTTTATTAACATATATATTTAAATGATTTGTGCTTTTTTGTGTCCTAAGAGCTTTTTGTCTACTTCAAGACCACAAAGATTTTCTCCTATTTTTTTTCTAGATACTTTATAGTTGTAGCTTTTACGTTTAGGTTTGTGACCTATTTGAGTTCGTTTTTGTATATGGTGTGAGGTAAGATTACAGGCCCATTTCCTTTTTTTAATGGATATCCAATTGTTCAAACAGCATTTCTGTGGGGAAAGACCATCCTTTCCCCATTGAATCACCTTGGCATCTTTGTTAGATATTAACTGGCCATGTATATGTTGGTCTATTTCTGGACCCTCACTTCTTTTTCATTCATCTTACAACTATCCTTTGCCAATACCATACTGTTGATTACTGTAGCTTTATAGTAGTCTTGAAACCTAGGTAATGTAAGTCCTTCAACTTTGTTCTTTTTCAAAATTTGTTTGGCTGAATTATAAGTCCTTTGCATTTTTATATAAACTGTAGAATCAATATGGCATTCCTATAGAAAAGTCTGCTGGAATTGATAGGCTCTTCCTTGAGGCTGTCAGGCCAACTCTCGGTGTTTGTCAGCCTCAGGAGTAATAAAAATAAAATTAAAACTATTGATGATATTACCCCCAAATAGGCAGAGATTAAAAGGCCAATAATAAAGTTGGAAGACAGTGTTTATGAGGTAGAAAAATCCCACAGCCATGGGAGCCAAATGTCCTGGATTCATGTCCCCCATTTTTCCCACTTTCTGATTGTGTGGCATTAGGGCAAGGGATCAAAAGATGGATTTTGTAGTTTGCCATGAGGATTAAGGAGGATCTCACCAGCTACCTTCTGGATATAAAGGTACCTCACATTCAACAGATCGAAAAAGGAACCCCCTATTTTCCCTCTCCCACCAGCTTTCCTTTGGTCTTTTCTCTTAGTGACCTAACTCTACCGCCCACCATCCATTCTAGCACAAATGTGCTCTTCATAGCAGCCTAGAATCTTTGGAACATGCTGTTCGCATTTTGATTTTCTCCCAACATAGAAATCAAAATATAAAAACGAAAACCAGGGACACCTCGCAGCCTCCTTTGCTGCTAGGATGCAGACATGTGACTGAGAGTCCACCAATCAGATTCACCAGCAGGGACTTTGAATCAGGAACTGTGTGAGCAAAGAGGCAGCATGGAGCATCTCCATTTTGCTGGCACAGGCAGTGTCCTTCCAGGGTCTCCTTGCCACCTTCATCAGGGATTTGTTCCTCAGCCTAGACCTGATCTACTCTTCCTTCCAAAGATTCTCTTAGGCACTTAATTCTGCCTTGTAATCCTCTTCTTTTCAAACGAACTAGAGCAGAGTCCGTTGTTACAATTCAAAACCCAGAGCAATACCCTAGAAGTGATACACACTAAAGCACTGAAGCCACACGGCCAGCCCTGACCCTCTCTCTCTCTGTCACCACTGTAGCCAGTCAGTCACCAAGTCTTACTGATTCTGTGCCAACCCCTGCCCTGCCACAACAGCTTTTGAATCCGTCTCCTTCTGTCCCCCACTCTCCCAGCCCTGCTCAAGCCACCGTGTCTCTCATCTGGACTGTGGCCATAGCCTCTACCGGGTCTCTCCTTCCACTCTCAGTTCCCACCTTCCAGGCTCACCCTCACACTATATCCAGAGTCATCTTTGAAAAAAGGCAAATCTAATATTATCACATTCTGGCTTAAGACCCTTCTTGCTCTTAGTGTAAAGTTCAGCATCTTCACACTGGTTTACCCAGCCCTGCATAATCTGCCTCCTGCCTCTCTCATGAGATCCATCAGGTACCACTCCCTCCTCCCCTGCCTCCAGCTATACTTTCTCTCTGTCCCTCGAATGGGCCAGCTCTTTTCTGTCTCAAGGCCCTCATTCACTGTTCCTTACACCTGGAATGTCTCATTGCCACCCAGCCAATCCTTCCTCACCTTTCAGATCCTAGCCTCCGTTTTACACCTCAGTGATACACGGCATACTCTCCTTCTTCTCAGCACTTCTTACAGTTATAGTTAAATCACCCTATATTTGATCTAATAGTTGGTACAGCATAGAGTGTATAGCACATGTTTTGTAACCAGACTGTACTATAGATCTGGTTCCTTCATTTTCTACATCTGTGACTTTGAACAAGTTATTTCATCTTTCCCTCCCTCGGTTTCCTCATCTGTGTAATGGGCACAATATTAGCACTGTACCTATATCTAAGGTTTGTTGTACTTAGAACAGGGGTTGGTACACTTTCCTGTAAAAGATCAGGTAGTAAATATTTTAGATTTCATGCTCTCTGACTTAATTACTCAGCTCTGACGCTGTAGTGTGAAAGCACTATTATAGACAGTAATCCATACGTAAATGGGCGTGGCTATATTCCAATAAAAATTTGTTTACACAAACAAGTGGTAGGCCAGATTTGGCCTACAGACTGTAATTTGCCAATCCCTGGCTTTGAATAGATTTGGCACAAACAGGTACTCAGTAAGTGTTAGCTGTTATCATGAATTATTTTATTTCTTTCTTTCCTATTAGAATAGAAGCTTCATGAGGGCAGGGACTATGCCTTTCTTCTTTGGTGCTGTATTTTCAGCGCCCAGCTTGGTAAGTAGTACATAGTAGAGGCTCAATAAATGCACATTTAATAAATGAGTATGTCAAGAGCTTAACCCAGAACCCAGGGCTAAGCTGGTGCTCAAGAATTGTTGGATTTCTTCTTCTCCTTCTTGTTTAAGAATGGTACTATTAACTCATTCTTAATAGGGCATTTACTTATTTATTTATATTTTGGGCTGCGTCGGGTCTTAGTTGAGGCATGTGGGATCGTTTGTTGAGGCATGTGGGCTTCTCTCTAGTTGTGGTGTGTGGGTTTTCTCTCTCTAGTTGTGGTGCGTGGGCTCCAGAGCACGTGGGCTTTGGAGTTTGCAGCACATGGGCTCTCTAGTTGAGGCATGCAGGCTCAGTAGTTGCAGCATGTGGACTTAGTTTCCCTGTGGCATGTGGGATCTTAGTTCCCTGACCAGGGATCGAAACTGCATCCCCTGCATTGGAAAGTGGATTCCTTTTTAAAAATTATTTATTTATTTATTTATTTATTTTTGGCTGTGTTGGGTTTTTGTTGTTTTCTCTAGTTGCGGCGAGTGGGGGCTACTCTTCGTTGCGGTGCATGGGCTTCTCATTGCGGTGGCTCTAGGCGCGTGGGCTTCAGTAGTTGTGGCTTGAGGGCTCTAGAACGCAGGCTCAGTAGTTGTGGCGCATGGGCTTAGTTGCTCCGTGGCATGTGGGATCTTCCCGAACCAGGGATAGAACCCATGTCCCCTGCATTGGCAGGCGGATTCTTGACCACTGCACCACCAGGGAAGTCCCAGAAGGCGGATTCTTTACCACTGGACCTCCAGGGAAGTCCCAGGACATATATTTCAAGGTTTGTTTTTTAGTAGGAATAAGGAACTTGATTTCCTTGGCATAGATTTTCAAGGGCAGACTTTCTGAGTTAAATAACATGACTTTTATGGCTCTCAATATCTGATAATAACATTATATATTATAATAACAATAGCTAGAACTCCTAGATGCCAGGTGTTTTAGTATAACTCTTTAATCTTCACCACAGCTCTATGAAGCAGATATTTCCCATTTATGGACAAAGAAACTGAGGTTTGGAAGGATAAGTATTTCATCAACTAGTAGTTGACACAGCTGGAAATTGAACCCAGTGTCCTGGCTTCCAGTTTGATGCTCTTTCTACTAAGCTACACAGCTCCTCATGTTACCAGACTGATTTCCATAGGGGCTGACAGCATTTCTTCTTTACTAGTATGAGGTGTTGTCATTTCCATAACAATGTAAAATGGTGCAGCTGCTGTGGAAAACAGTCTGGCAGTTCCTCAATAAGTTAAACATAGAATTACCATAAAATCCGGTGATTCCACCCCTAGGTATATACCCACATGATTTGAAAATAGGTGTTCAAACAAAAAACATGTAGAAAATGTTCATAGCAGCATTATTCACAATAGCCAAAAAGTGCAAATAACCCAAATGTTCATTAACAGATGAGTGGAACAACCAACTAAATTATATTCATACAATCGAATATTACTCAGCCAAAAATGGAACAAAAGTCTGATATGTGTTAAAACATGGAGGAATGCAGAAAACACGCTGAGTGAAAGCAGCCACATACTATATGATCCCATGTATTTGAAATACCCAGAACGGGAAAATCCATAGAGACAAAAACCAGATTAAGGGTAGCTAGGGACTGGGGGCAGGAGGAAGTGGGGAGTGACTGGTGATGGGGTTTCTTTTTGGAGGGATGAACATGTTCTGGAATTGTTACTGAACCACACTTGGGTCTACTCGCCCACAAGCAGCAAAGCCAATCTCCTGGCACTGGGTTGTGGTGGAGGAGAGGGCAGCGTCTATTGCAGGAGCCAAGCAAGGAGCCCAGGCAGCTAGTGCTAAAAAGGCGTGAACACTCCTGAAGGCTTTCAGGTAAAGATTTTTTAAGACAGGGTAAGAGAGGGGGTTGTGGGGTGTGTGATCAGCTCGTGGACACTCTTCTGATTGGCTGGTGGGAAGTAACTGGGAGTCAACGTCATCAACCTTCTGGTTCCGACCCGTCTGGGGTCTGCGTGCTTGTGGGCAGCATACAGTTAACCTCCTCCACCCGGTGAGGGTTTCAGTATCTGCAAAACAGCTCAAAGAACATGGCTCAGCATATCATCTATAGCCCTTGCAGAGGAACTAAAGGTCCTTGACTTTGTTTAATGGCTAAACTACTATTATTTTGTCTTGCTTGACTGTTTTCCTTTCTTTCTGCATTTTCTCGCTTCTCTGATTAAATTTACTCTTTGACTAAAGTTTTTCTATAGACAAAGCCAGGCAGAGGACATGGGTGGGTGAGTGGGGCTGGGATCTGTTCTGGGAAGGCCCCATAGGGTCTTGCTCAGTTACAGAATTAGTGGTGATGGTTGTACCACAGTATGAATGCAACCTGTACCCTTTAAAATGGTAAATTTTATGTTATGTGTCTTTTACCACAAGGAAAAAAAAAAAGTCCGTAACAAATCTGGAATACAATAGGGAAATAATTTCTCCCAGAAATAGCAACATCTTGGTCCTACCACAACCTTTCTTACTCCTGCTCACCCCATGCTCTTTTCTTCTTCTTTTTCTTCAGAGAAATATTTAGCTTTCTCCCACATACACTTGGCGTCCAAACAGCCCACGGACAACCTCCGCCAACCTGAGAACAAGTGTGCAGCTTACTCCAGCAAAGCCTGGCTTATTCTTGTCTGTCCTGAGTAGATTTGCCGAGGCATCAGAAATAAGCAAGCTTTCTGCTGAGACGCGAGGCTTCCTTAGCCCACAGGGTTTAGCTCTAAAATGCCCTGTGCGCCTCTTTGCTCACTTTTCCTCCTGTGTCTGAGGGAGAAGAAGGATGGAATTCTATGGGCTCCTTCTGGAGCTGGCATCAACCTCCACCACAGTCTTTTCTCCAACCTGGAGTGTTTCCTTGGCAACCAAGTGAAGAGTCAGTCACTCACTTCTTACTAATGCTTGTTCAGTTTTGAACAGTTTGTCTTACTTGAAAAGAAACTGCAGAAGCTGCACTTTTGTTGTTGCTGTTTTTTTTTAAAACCCAGGTTCCTGCCAGGCTTTTAAAGGGACCATCTAGATTTCCCCTCCAAAGCTGGAATACACAGTTAACAATCACACCAATTGTACCTAGTATGTGTCAGGCTTTACATAGAATCACTCAGTCCATCTGTGTGACAATCCAGGAAGTAGGTATAATTATTATTCCCATTTTACAGATGAGGAAGTGGAGGCACAGGAGGTCAAGTACCTTGCCAAGGTCAACCAGTAGTACCATTATTAGACTATATTGTAGAGTAATTTCTTCAAACCTGTATGGGGTACCTGCATCTTACGGGAGGAGCTTCAGCCCGAAGGGTGGACTCTTAGTGATGGAGTAGCAGGCACTGTTGCAGGTGGTGGGAGAGAGATTTAGGGGAAGGGGACCCTTCAGCAGAACTCCTCACAGCCCACCATCTGGGCATATAGAGCACCGCAAGTAGAATGTCCCTGTTTTGACTGGCCTTGGCACATGACAGAGAGGTATAAAAAGCACAGACTCTGGGGTCAGGCCGAGCTGGGAACAGGTCCTGCCTCTATCACTGAGTCACTGGGCAAATGACCACGGAAGTTCCTGGCTGAGCCAGGAGGGAGTTTTTCTGAGGACATGCATGTCTGGAGAGAATTTTGGATTCGACTAGGGTTTCTCAATCTTGGCACTCTTGACAGAATTCTTTGTTGTGAGGGTCTGCCCCGTGCATTGTAGGATGCTGAGCAGTATCCCTGGTCTCCACACACTGGAGGCCGGTTGTGACAACCAGAAGTGTCTGTAGCCGAGGCCAGCTGTCCCCTGGGGAGGGGGGCAAGGTCATCTAACCTCTAGATTAGACCACCTAACGCTTCTTGCCATTCAGAGATTATTTTGTGATTCTGTCGTATGCTCTCAACTTATAGAGTTGTTTTGTATAACATTACCCCTTTCACATGGTGGCATCAGAATTCAGGTCACCATTCAACAGATTTCTGGAATTTGCCTTTTCCTCTCAGTGGGAACAACCTCCATGACATTCTTGCTCCATTTCCCCTCCAAAGGCCAGACTCACCACTCAAGGTAATTCTGTATTTTCTGGTTAAAAACAAAAGCCTTCCTGAGTAAATTTCTCAGTTGCCTCAAGGTTCAAAGTTCCTACCAGACCTTTCCCACCTGCATGATTTCTCCTCTCACCCTCCCCCGCCTAAGAAATCCCCAGGGCGGGGAGAAGCTTCTGGAGCACTGTTGCGGGTGGCTGGTTCTCTGAGCTGGCCTAGGAGATGCGTGTCTTCCTGCTTGGCCTTTGGCGGGACCTCGTTGTATTTTCTGTGTGTGCTGATGGCTGCCGGGGAGCTGGGCGCCCCACTGCTGCCTGGGCACCCGGTCACCGCCTCCTCCTTCCTCCTCGCTCTGGGCCGTCACCTTGGCCTTCTGCGTCCCCCTGTTGCAGTCCAGATGACCCCTGGCAGGCACCGTGATGGATTCTCAGTTACCGCCTGGTCCCTCCAGGGCTACGGGAATGTCCCCGGGTGGCCATCGCGCCAGGCGAGGTGCAGGTGGCTCTCTCAGGCCATGCTCGCTCCAGCCCTGCCCTGTCGCCATTCCTTGACCGCAGCCCGTCCCCGTGCCTCTGCCCTCCCCCTGCTCTGAGCCTGCCTCCTGCCTGGACTCCAGGAGGGGAGTGGGACACAGTTCATCAGGCCTTTGGAGCCTCTATCTTGCAATCGTTCTTCCAGAGAAAAATGGAAACACATCTATTTCAGTGTTTCTCTTGCACAATGCTAATTTGAAAGTATTCAGAATTGGCTTTATAACTCCCTCTAATGCCCAACTCCGACAATTGTTTAAACACACGGGGACCACAATCCACTGAACTTACCCGCAGTCATTGGCCTCATTCCTTTTGCACCCTCACTTTCCTCCGTGTCCAGCTGGACATCCACCCTCGGTTGGTTGTAAACACCCCAGACCCTTCTCCTCTCTCATTTCATTGTACTTGGTTGATGTATGAGTCAAAGGTCTCCAGAGAAACAGAACCAACAGGCGGGGTGTTTATATAGAAAGAGGTTTATTTTAAGAAATTGACTCACATGATTATGGAGACTGGCAAGTCCAAAATCTGCAGGGTGGCCTAGCTGGTGTTTCACTTCAGGTCCAAAGGCCGGCTGCTGGCCGACTTCCTTCTTGCTCAGGGGAGGTCAATCTTCGTTCTATTAAGGCCTTCAACTGATTAGATGAGGTCCACCCACATCATGGAGGACAATCTGCTTTACCAAAGTCCACCAGTTTAAATGTAAATCTCATCTAAAAACACTCTCTCGGAAGCATCCAGAATAATGTTTGACCAATAATCTGGGCTCTGGGGCCTAGCCAGGTTGACACATAAAATTCACCATCACTGTTGGCTAAACCACAACCCTGTTGTGGCCAAACTCACTTGCTGCCTCTTCTGAGGCTGTTCCCACATAGGTAGAGGCAGTGGGAGCAAGATACCCACCATGTCTCACTGGAAATGAAAGATCAATAACCCCCAGTGAAGTGCAGCGATTGTACTATATTTCCCTGGTTTAGTCACTCTCCCGCTCATAGATGACTATTTCATATCTGCTCCCCATCCTCAGGCTCAGCAGAAGACCTTGCCCCCTGTGTCTCAGAGAGAGATTCCATAGGTCCTCACCACTGCGTCTATCCTCCTGAAGGCTGCATCTGTGCTCACACGCTCTCCCTCCCCCTCTTCCCATGGGTGAAAAGCCTGGGCTCCTGGCAAAGGCCAACCCCTTCCTCCTGTGATGGGTCTCACCTTCTCCTCTGCTGGAGGTCAGTGTCCAACAGCTCCTTCCTCTCTCCCCTGAATCATCAATTTTGTCTTTACTCGTTCATTCCCATTAGTACACACACTTTTCTTGACCTCGCTTAGAGCTCCCACTCGATTTCTCTCCTTTTTACAGTTTCCACTTGTGCTGTCTTTAATCTCTCTCCTCCTATTCTCTTAATTTTTTATTATGGTAAAATACACAAAAATGTACCACTGTAACCATTTTAGAGTGTATGATTCAGTGACGTTAAGTGCATTCACAATGTTGTGTAACCATCACTGGTCTAGTTCCAGACTTTTTCATCACTCCAAACGGAAATCTTGTATACGTTAAGCAGTCACTCTCCATTCCCTGCTTTCCCCAGGGCCCCCCCAGTCCCTGGCAACAAGTAATGTGCTTTCTGTCTCTATGGATTGCCTATATTGGATATTTTATATAACTGGAATCCTACAACATGTGGTCCTTTGTGACTGGTTTCTTTCACTCACCGTAATGTTTTCAAGATTGATATATGTTGGAGCATGTATCAGTACTTCATTCCTTTTCATGGTGGAATAGTATTCCACTGTATAGATATACCACACTTTGTTTATCCAGTCATCTGTTGAGGGACATGCATTGTTTCCTCCCATTCTCTTTAAGCCCTTTCCAACAGGCTCTCACCCCCACCAGGCCACCAAAACTGCTCTCGTCGAGATCACCAATGATCCCCATGTTGCCAGATCTCACAGTTGATACTCAGGTGTCATTGGACTTGAACTCCCAGCAGCACTTGGCCTGCCAATCACTCTCTCTTCTCAAATCACTTCTTCACTCGGCCTGCAGCACATGCATTTTCTAGGTTTTCCTTCTTCCTCTCTGGAATGTTCTTCTCTGTACCCTCTACTGGCCCCCTCCTCTTTTCTAACTTCCTGATGTTGGAGTGTGGTACTTGTACCTTTTGCCTGTCTACTCTCACTAGTCCCATGGCTTTCACTACCATTTATATATGGACGTACCTCATTTTACTGTGCTTTGCAGACACTTGTGCTCTTTACTAATTGAAGGTTTATGGCAGCCCTGCATCGAGCAAGTCTATCAGCACCATTCCCAACAGCATTTGCTCACTTCATGTCCCTGAGTTACAGATTGGTAATTCTTGAAATATTTCAGACTTTTTCATCATTATTATATTTGTTATGGTGATCTGTGATCAGTGACCTTTGATGTTACTATTGCAAAAAGATTACGACCTGCTGAAGGCTTAGATGATGGTCAGCATTTTTTAGCAATAAAATATTTTTTCTTTTTCTTTTTTAAAAAAATATTTATTTATTTGTTTGGCTGCACTGGGTCTTACTTGTGGCATGCAGAATCTTTCAGTTGTGGCATGTGGGATTGAACCCGGGCCCCCTGCATTGGGATCGTGGAGTCTTAGCCACTGGACCACCAAGTAAGTCCCTTTTTTTCTTTTTTTAAAAATTCCTGTTTGGCATTCATTTTTTCTTCTGTATTGGTCTGGAAGTTATATGTCCTTTTACTGTTCTTTTAGTGGTTACCCCAGAAGTTATAACATACTTCCTTGACTTTTTAAGATCTAATGTTACTTTTACCCTCTTTCCCAATGACACAACTTAAAATACTTAAAATACTATATATTAACATACTTAAAACACTTCCTGACTTATACGCCATTTTTTAGTGTTTAGTATTAAGGGATAAAGTATTTTTAATTTAGGTATGTACATTTTTTTTAGACATAATGTAATTGCACACTTAATAGACTACAGTATAGTGTAAACATAATTTTTATTTATTTATTTATTTATTTATATTTTATTTTATTTTTTTAACATCTTTATTGAAGTATAATTGCTTTACAACGATGTGTTAGTTTCTGCTTTATAACAAAGTGAATCAGCTATACATATACATATGTCCCCATATCCCCACCCTCTTGCGTCTCCCTCCCACCCTCCCTATCCCACCGCTCTATGTGGTCACAAAGCACCGAGCTGATCTCCCTGTGCTATGCAGCTGCTTCCCACTAGCTATCTATTTTACACTTGGTAGTGTATATATGTCCATGCCACTCTCTCACCTCATCCCAGCTTACCCTTCCCCCTCCCCATGTCCTCAAGTCCATTCTCTATGTCTGCGTCTTTATTCCTGTCCTGTCCCTAGGTCCTTCAGAACCATTTTTTTTTTTTTTTTTTAGATTCCATATATATGTGTTAGCATACGGTATTTGTTTTTCTCTTTCTGACCTACTTCACTCTGTATGACAGACTCTAGGTCCATCCACCTCACTACAAATAACTCAATTTCGTTTCTTTTTATGGCTGAGTAATATTCCATTGTATATATGCACAACATAATTTTTATATGCACTGGGCAACCGAAAAATTTGTCTGACTCGCTTGGTTGCGATATTCACTTTATTGAGATGGTCTGGAACCGAGCTCGCGATATCTCCAAGTGTGCCTGCTTTGACATCTGCCAGATTTTTGTCTCCAGCCCTGATATCTTCCCTCTACTCCTACTTATGTGTCCTATTGCCTGCTCAGGAGCACTCTTGGGCTGCCTAAAAGTCATCTCAAGCTTAAAAATTTGTCTGGAATCTCAAAATTACTGAGGTATTGGAATCATCCTTGATTTCACATCTCCTGTCCTACTCTGTAACTAATCCATCAGCAAGTATCACTGATTCCATCTTCATTTGTACCCAGAATCCAACCACTTCTCCCCACGTCTCCTGCTACCTCTCTGACCTAACGCCCTGACATCTCCTCCCTAGATTACTGCCTAGTCTGCCTGCTGGGGTCCCTGCTTCCATTTGTTTTCTCTAGTCTATTGTGAGTTGTTTTTTCAGTTTGTTTGTTTTTATTTTTGTTAACACCTAAGTCATACCTTGTCTCTCCTCTACTCCAAACCCTTCAATAGCTCCTTATCTCACTCAGAGTAAATGCCAAATCTTCATCATGATCCCTCCCCAAGTCAGTGAGTTTCCTCGCCATCTCCCTGGGCCAATAGGCAGATTTTTTTCTTGGATCACCCCAGTGACCTCAGTTCCAACTCTCCATCTGGGACAGGCACGAGGCCTCCTCTCCTGTCTAGGTGTGGCATAAAAACATAAATTCCTTAGTTACCAAAACTTGCACCTCTCTCACCCCTGTAGAGCAACCCCAGTATCGGTTCATGTTTACTATGCTGATTTTCTTTCATTTTTGTTTTTGGCCCTGAGGTTATCCCTTACTTGCTTGGGAGTTTGGCTATGAATGTAGAAAGTTATTTTGTTCCGCACTTCTTGGTGCCTGGTATCAGGAGAATATTTAGGTTATGCTGTTTGCCATATTGCCAGAAACAGAACACCTGTCCTTTGTCTCTGCATCTAGGTCCTGATGGCTACGTGAGGCCCTCCTCGCTTTGATGATGCATCTGGGCTATTCTCTGACTTGAATCTTTGTCCCCTCTCTCAGACACGGTCTGTACTCACCTTCTAGATCTTCTGCAACTAACAGCAAGAGGTGTTTCATCACCTTGTTCCAACCCTCAAATTTTGTGTGTGAGTCTTTAGCCTGCCTTTTGGGGTGTGGGAGTCTGAATAAAGGCCCCCCTTCCCCAAGATGTTCATGGAACCTGAAATCCCTGGGACCTGTGAAAATATTACCTTACATGGCAAAGGAGATTTGGCAGATGTAAGATTAAGAGTCTCGTGATGGAAAGATCATCCTGGATTATCTGGATGGGCTTGATGTACTCACAGGGACAAGGGTCCTTCCAAGAGGATGGACACAGGGGGAGTCAGAGTGGAGAGAGAAGGCCACGTGGTGATGGACACAGAGGTTGAAGTGTCTGAAGATGGAGGAAAAGGCCTTAAGCCAAGGAATACAAGTGGCCTCTAAAAGCTGGAAGAGGAAAGGAAACAGATTCTTGCCTAGAGCCTCCAGAAAGATCGCAGCCCTGCCAACCCAGCGATTTTATTCCAGTGAAACTGATTTCAGACTTCTGACTGCCAGAACTGTAAGATAATATATTTGTATTGTTTTAAGCCACTAAATTTATGGTAATTCATTACAGCAGCAATAGGAAACTAATACACAGGGGATTCAGATCAACTTGATGAGTATCTAGCTCTTTGTTCCTGCATGTGAGCCCTCTCCTACAGTGTGAGAGAGTGACCAGACCCTAGAACCGGGCCTGTTCTGCAGACCGTCCTGGGTCTGGGATGCCTGCAGGGCCAGGGCACGTGTGAGTGCTTTGGTGTCTTGCTAGAAATGGGTCTGTTGCCAGTTCATCATTCTGAGACTCCGGGAAATGAAGCCAGATGAAAGCTGAGCCAGGAGGGGGCCTCTGCTGAAGCCTCTGGCTGAAGGGCTTCGGTGAAGGCAGTTGATGCTGGTGGTGGTGGAGACGGAGGGTCAGATCCAGGGCGGCCAGGGATACAGGGAGGTGGAGCGGGGCCTCAGCACCCATGCACAGAACATGGCACTTCCAGGGCCTGCCTTTTTTCTTCACTGTGGTAAAATGCACATAATATAAAATTTATCTTTTAAATCATTTTTAAGTGCACAGTTCAGTGGTATCAAGTATGTTCACAGTGTTGTACAACCAACTATCACTACCTACCAACCATCTCCAGAACTTTTTCATCTTCCTAAACTGAAACCCTGTACCCATTAAACAAAAGTCTCCCTTTCCCCCTCCCACCCCCTAAACCCAGGCAACCACCATTCTACTTTCTATTTCCATGAATTTGACTATTGTAGGTACCTCATATAAGTGGCATCTTTCAGTAATTGTCCTTTTGCGACTGGCTTATTTCATTTAGCATAAATGTCTTTAAGGTTTATCCATGTATATGTCAGAGTTTCCTTTTTTCCAAAGGCTGAATAATATTCCATTGTATGTAGAGTCCACATTTTGTTTATTCATTTATCCGTCAATGGACACTTGAGTTACTTCCACCTTTTGGCTGTTGTGAGTAATGCCGCGGTGATTATACATGTGCAAATTATCCCAGTGCCTGTCCTTAACATGTGGCTTTGTTGGTTGGGAAGCAAGCTGGGAAAGGATGCTGTAAACCTGACATAAGACCACAGTCTCTTATCCAAAAATGTGGGGTCAGATGTGTTTCAGAATTCAGAATTTTTCTTTTGAGTTTAGAAAGGTAATTCAGTTTATACGTGGTATGTTATATCATAACTACAACATCATTCTAAACAGACTACAAATAGCCCCATGTCAGTTTCAGGTTTGGTTTTGTAACCAAATCTATTTGCCACAAATTTATTTTTAATTTTTCAGAGCTTTTTAGATTTCAGAATTGTGGATAAGGGATTGTGGACATATAACACAGGTTATCAGTTTGTAGAGATAAGAAAGAAAAGAAATGGCTTCACTTCTAACCCATACTGCCCCCTGTGTGTGGTTTATCTCTGTAAGCATTTTGGGAGAATTAATTGGTCAATTCAAGGAAGAAGAGTGATTGACTTGAAAGAACCAATTAAGTATTTGGTAACTCAGTCATTCTGGTAAAAGGATTTTCTGGGTACACAGAGCTCAAGTCAACGCGAGTGTGGAGAGAAGGATGTTTTGACAAAAAGGATTGGGAGGAATAAAGCAGACCATGTCAATTATTTGAAAATTGAGATTCAAAGCTGAGGTCAGAAACGTACTCACAGCATTTTTAAAAGAAAGGTCAGCAGAATTTAACTAATTGTCCTTAGATTAGATGGGTAGGAGGCCTTCAGAAAATACATGTGTTTTGGATTTAACTACCTAGTTGGGATGGTTATACCATTTTGGAGAACTTATCCTATGTGAAGCTTTGTGTTACGTACTTTAAATACATTCCCTTATTTAATCCTTATAAACCTCTGCAATGTATTTTCCTGTCCCCAAGCTGGGCTGTGCAATTTGTGTGGTCCAGTGAAAAATGAAAATGTGGGACCCCGGTTCAAAAAGTATTAAGAATCTCAAGATGGCAATCGCATTGCGTTAAATCAAGCTCCTGGCCCTTCTAAGAGTGGGGTTCTGTGTGCCAGCACAGGCTGGAGGACACGAAGCTGGGTGTTACTGTCGCATTTTCATACGAGGATACCAAGACACAGAGGGGCCATGTCCTGCTCCCAGTCGGACAGCTCTGATGCTGAAAGCTAGAAGACAGGGCAGCCTTATGGGTCATTGTACCTCCGGTTCAGCTCAGGGTAGAGGCTCAGTGAGTATTATAGGGCAGCAATCAAGACAATTCAGCAAGTGCTACAGAGCGCCTAGAACTTTTGTAGGTATTGTTACTAACACGAGAGAGAACAAGCTAAAATCTGACAACATATGCTAATTGTTCATGCTCGTAAATCCCTATAAATATATAGGAAACACTCACTCCTCCGCCAGAATTTGTGGAGGTCTCTTTAGTTCCTCTGGGAGGGTAATGGGAGCCGTCTAACTTGTGAAGGTTTCTCATTAAACTACTATTTGTCTAATTGGGGTAAATCAGCTAAATGCTAATTAGTATCTTCCAAAGAGTAAAAATAGATCTCTAATCACTCACATTATTGCTCAGCACAGAGAACACCAGGGAACCCTGTTTCCAGAGCCTCCGTCTTATTTAATGTTTTACAGATTCCATGCAAAACCCCACATGCCTGTTGCATGGCAGTAGCTGACGCGCAGCTGAGATGCTTGAATGTGGTTGATTTCCAGAGGCTGTTGTCATGAGAAACTCAGTCGTTAGTGGCTATAATTGTGCTTGTGCAACTCTGACAAAGAATTTCCTCCACAGTTCTGTGGCTAGAATCATGTTAGTGAAATTCCAGTGACAGCTGAAGACAACAAGATGGAACGAGAATGGACAAAGTTATGACAAATAGTTACACTCGTCACATATTGTGACTTGGGGACGGGCTTTGGCAGATGATGCATTTGGACTCCTTCTGCAGGATTCCCGAGAGATTGTTCTGTGACAGCTGACACTTCCAGCTGACCTTCTATCTGAGACTCCTGGCTTTGCTGGTCTAAAATTAAAGTGGTTCTTTTGCCTTTACTGACACAGACGTTCTGGAACATCTTAGGGATCACTTAGGGGGCTCCAGTGAAAGGGGCCTAAATGATGGAATGGGGAGGTTCATCATCTCCTTCCAACAAGAATGGAGGGAAAGAGCTGGTTGGGGTCAGCTTCTCAGGGATGTCACCAGGAGGCCCCGACTCTTCTCATATTTCCATTCCATCATCCTGAGCATGTTGGCTTTCATCCTGAGCTCTGTCCTCAAAGTACAAGACACCATTTCTTCATAAAACCATGTCCAGGTTCAGGGAAGTTGTGTTTTCTGGGTTCCCTGAAAAGCAGAGCCTGATACCATTTATTTGGGAGCTGGTCCAGGAAGCAGGAGTGAGGGACTGGGGACATGAGACGGGGAAGGGGGAAAAACCAATACAAGAGCGTGTCATTGGGCTGCCGCTGTGGGCACCAGGGGCTAAGTTCTGCCGGGATCTACTGGGAAGTGTGCAGAGCGGGGCCAGGATCGCCCACCTGGAAGGTGAGGCTCCTGGATCTCCATCCACTGCTCCTCTTCCCCAGTGGCTGGAAGCGACGTGAAAGCAGCAGCACAGGAGAAGACTCAGAGGCCAAGATGTAAAGGAGTTCAGGGTGTGGGCTTGAGGTGGGAGGCTGTCAGCTCAGGGTGAGTATGAGCTCCTGAGAATGCCCAGCATGGTGGTGCTAGGCCTGAAATTAAGGTTCAGTAGTATGTGCTGCCTCGTTATCTGAAGCTGGGAGGGCCAGTTCTCCTCCCCACCCTGCTCCCACAGATAAGGTCCATTAGCCAGACAACCTTCCTTATCCCAGGACCAGGCCCTGCTGCTGCTTATCCCTGAGTAAGGACTTCAGTTTCCTGCCAGACCACAGAGTCATCCAAACAAGCCTAGCCTAGTCTCCTGGGAGAACAAAGGGGTTCGCCCCCTCCTTTGGATACTACAAACCCTGCCTCCCAAGGCCATGCTTGTTCACTGTGTTCCTAAGTGCAGCCCTGTGTGCCCTGCATGGTATGCTGTTTCCTACCCCCTCCCCAGGCATGAGTAGATGTGACCATAAACTGCTGTTGATCTCATCTGTCCAGTGTTGGGTGTTCAGCCATCCCCAGAACCCTAGGGTAGGAATGCCTCCCTCACCAACGCTGTGAAGGTGAAGAGCTCAAACAGCCATAACTAAGAACATCCACCATGGCCGCAGGTGAGATCAAGGTGGGCCAAGACATGCGCTACAGGGAGCCAGAGGCATTGGCTACAGAGGGGAAAATGGTGACTTTTTCCTTTCCTGTCTCTTTTTATCAGGGTCAAGAATCCCAGAAGACCCCAGCAGGCACCCATCATGTCTCACTGGACAGAACCGGGTCACCTGTCTCTCTCTGAACCAATCCCTGGCAAATGGCAATGATATTATGATGACTGATTGGAGACCCATCACAATTAGTTCCCTGTGGTGGGGGAGGGCCCACTTTCCATGAGCACATTTTCCCAAAATGCCTGAATGAAATCAGGGTTCTGTTGGGTTCTATTAGAACAAAATAAGGGAGAAATGGCTGTTGGGTGGGTGGTCAGCTGTGTCTATTCTCTATATGATGGAGAAACCATTCAAGGGTGTAGGGGCAGAAATAGTGTCATCTCTGTTATGTTTTAACTCTGGTGACAGTATGAAAAAGAAAATAGAGAGACAAGAAATTGGGGCAGGTCAACCGATTCTGGGGCAACTGCCTAAAGTGAGGACAGTGGTCATAGCAAATAGCAATCATGTGGGACGCTGACAACTGAGGAGGGGAAAATCCCAGGGGTGACCATTACGAGAGACCGAGGTTCATTGGTTCTCTAACTTTAGTGTTCTCAGCAATCAATCACCTAGACCCCTTCCAGGAATTCTGATTGGGAAGGTCTGGGGAAAGGCCCAAGAATGTGCAGTTTTACCTCATATCCCCAGGTGGTTCTTTTTTTTGGTTGTGCCATGTGGCATGCGGGATCTTAGTTCCCCAACAAGGGATCTAACCCGTATCCCCTGCAGTGGAAGCTGGAGTCCTAACCACTGGACTGCCGGTGTATTCCGCCCCCCCGCCAGCCCAGGTGATTCTGAAGCAAGTGGTTGGTACCCACAGGCTGAGTGTCCCTTGGGCTGGAATTACTGCAGATATCCCAGTGGGGGTGGGAGGTCATCTTCACTCTTCCCAAAGTTTTTTTGTCCAGCCACCACTGCAGTCCAGGGTTCTGTGTCTCTGAGATGGTGTGCCAGGACTCAGTATCGGCACAGGCTTGTGGGTTCAATGACAAACCTCTTAGTCCAACTGGAGCCCTCCTCATTTTCCCCTGACGGCTCCCGGCTAGCCAGCAACCTTCATCCCTGGGGTCTACCTGATATTCGTAGCTGACGTTCACATACCAGTCGGCTATCATTGTGCCTTCCTATTGAACCAGCTATTGGCTGACTTGGCTTGAGCCAACATCATCCCACACACAAGCTGCCTCATTCCTTCCTGCCATAAGTGTTTACTGAGGAGCCATGTGCCAGGCGTTGTTCTAGGCCATGGGGATCCAACATGGAAACAAATGGGCAGACTCCCCACTCTCATGACACTTCACAACAAGAGTCACATAGTAAACAAAAAAGGACATAGCCTAATGGGTGGAATTGTGGCCCTCTCCGAAGAAAATTTATGTCCAAATCCTAACCCTTGGTACCTGTGATTGAGATCTTATTGGGCAATAGCATCTTTGCAGATGTAATTAAGTTAAGGGTCTCAAGATGACATCATCCTGGATTTAGGATGAGCCCTAAATCCAATGACTGACGTCTTTATGAGAGAAAGGAGAGGGAGGTTGGAGACGTAGAAACAGATGGAAGAAAGCGATGTGAACATGGGGCAGAGACTGGAGTGTTGCTGCCACAAGTCAAGGAACACCTGGACCCACCAGAAGCTGGAAGAGGCAGGAAGGATTCTCCCCTAGAGACTCTGGAGGGGGTACAGCCCTGCTGACACCCTGATCTAGGACTTCTGGCCTCCGGAATTGTGAGAGAATAACCCTCTGTTGTTTAAGCCACCCAACTTGTGGTCATTTGTTACGACAGCCCTAGGAAACTAATATGCAGAGTAAATCAGGTAGTAGTGAGAGCTGGGAAGGAAAACAAAGCAGGGTAAAAGGATGGAGAGTCTGGGAGGGTGGAGGAGATGCTCTTCCAGGCAGAGTGACCAGGAACACACTGGTCCTCGCTTGTCCTTGTATCTCTTTCCCTGGTCACGGCCTCCTGGCCTCTTCCTATTTGTCTCCCAGCTGTGTTCTCAGACCTTGACTTATGATCTTCCCTCACACTCATCTGAAGATGGCAGCTCAGTGGGAACTCTGTTTAGACTCTGCAGAAAATAAGTCGCTCCCTTGTGGGTAGGGGCAGGGCTCACACGCTCAGATGAGGCCTGGGTGAAGGACAACGTGGGGGGCAAGTGTCCCTCCCTCAGTCAGGCAGCTCATGCTCTGCACCAGCTGGTTGTTGCCACGTGCGGATAGGGCTAGCACCGCCAGACCTTCCAGTTTCTGAAGTGAAGCCAGAAATCCGACAGAAGTCTCTCTCTCTTTCTCTCTCTTTTTTTTTTTTTGGTATTTACTTAAAAAAAATTGAGGTGAAATCAACATACCATAAATTAACCATGTGAAAGTGGACAATTCACTGGCATTTAGTTCATTTACAGTGTTGTGTAACCGCCACCTCTATCTAGTTCCAAAACATGTTCATCTCCTGAAAATGAAACCCCACACACACTGGGGCGTCACTCCCTGTTCCTCCTTACCTCCAGCTTCTGGAAACCACCAGTCTGCATTCCATCTCTATGGATTTAGCTATTCTGGATCTTTCATGTAAATGGGATCGTGCAATTAAATGTCAACAACAAACAGCAACGACAGACACCGTGTGGACCATTGGGCTGGCCTGAACTGGACTGAACTGGACATTCAGTTTCTGATCTCTGGCTATGACAGGTGGCCCCTTACATCAAAGTGATGGGGTCATTTGGCAGCTGTCACTGTGGCCTGTTAGGAGGCTGATAATGCCAGGCTTGGGAGTGGTCCAGAAGGTCTGCCCTGGGTAAGTGGTTTTGGTGGCGGTGCTCTGATTCCAATATTGTCCCCAAGAGGAAAGGTGGCTATGACCACTGGAACTGGAAAGGCAGCCTCTTCTCTTTATGTAAGAGAGCTCTGAGGGGTTAGAAAGGATGCTCTCCTCCTCTCCTCTCGATGGTCTGGTCTAGGGCACTACTTGGTGAGAGAGACAGCTCTGGAATGACATCCAAACGGGAGGAGGGAGGAAGGAAAATGGTGCCAGCAAGGATTCAGATCCCATCGCCACAATGGTCCCTGTGTTCAAGAATTCCCCTTTCCACCTTGGAACTCTGCTCTGGAGAACAAAATGTGGTTGGTCATTTTCCCTCAGGGGAGGTGAGGTCGTACTCTTGCCTTTAGTTAGAGTGAGGAAAATATGAGATGTGAATGTGGGAAGGCTGTGTTCATTCTTTCCCAGAGTCATTCATCCCTTTAGTGAGGGGATATTGAGCACCTGCCAGGTACCCAGTGGGATAAAGATATATTACTCGTCA
Organism: Balaenoptera musculus; assembly: GCF_009873245.2. Classification (NCBI taxonomy): domain Eukaryota; kingdom Metazoa; phylum Chordata; class Mammalia; order Artiodactyla; family Balaenopteridae; genus Balaenoptera; species Balaenoptera musculus. The sequence continues at coordinate 11,773,655 of NC_045787.1, read as the reverse complement.
GCTCTCAGATGTATTCGGTGACAGATTAAAAAAGAATTAGTGTTACCAAGTGTCAGCAACAGGAACCATGGGGGTAAAGCAGGAAAAGATAGATTTTCACAGGGGGGAGAGGGAGGCATCAAAAGTTGCATTTACTTCTTCCCAGGCACTGCACTTGGTCCTGGGCTTGTTCTTTGCCCAGGAGCCGGGGTGGGGAGTTGGGTGTGTGTGTGGGGCGGTGGTGAGTGGGCTGAATCTATTGCTTGGCTTCCCCAGTTCTGCATACAGGACCAGGGCAGCTTCTGCCCCAGTGAGGGGGCTTCCCCTAATTCCTTCATCCCTGGGGATCACTTTTTCTTATTTGCACAAAAGCGCTGCATGAGCTGGGCTCCCCGCTTTGCATAGTTCTGCTCTTTCGTTTATACTTTGGGGTCCAAATTTGCAGCGCTTAGTTGTTGTGGTTGGAACACGAGTATATATAGGAATGAGGTTTATTATTGTTGTAAATGATCCTCCTCTGACCAGCTTATTAAAAAACACGGTTCCTTCTCTTCTGGCCGGAGTGGTCTAGGTGCGGTGCTACCCCAGGCAGAGCGAGGGATGCGACGGTGACTCACTTCGGCTCTTTTCCAACGTGTAATTCAATGAATTCGGTTTGCTTTAGAGCCCGTGACTCATTTTCCCTGCTCAGTGACTTGCGTGACAGGGTGGTGAGATAACCAAGAACACAGGGAGCCAACGGGTAGGTTTTTGTCAAGAAATGTAGACTTTCACAGACCTGGGGGAGATCCAGAGTGCGGAAAAACGTAGTCCTTTAAGGATACAGTTCCCGAAACAAGGGAAAACATCTTCCAACGGTGGGGTAATTTTTCACCTTCTCACATTTCACTTTTGTTTAAGAAAAAAGTCTGACATCACCGGTAGGATCTGCCGTGTCAGAAATACTGCGGGTGCCTTTGCAAACAGCTGCAGCCTTTGTGCTGGGCTCATTGCTCAGCGTGGGTAACTGTTTTGTCCACCGAGGTTAGAGTCGTTCCCCCCACCCCGTCCACTCAGCTCTTCTGCATTCCTGGCCCACATTGTGCGATGGCTCTTCAGAAAATGCCACGTTCATGTCAGCGTCATCGGAGGGTCAACCGGAGTAACGTGAGGGAAGAACCCGCGTATCTGGGTGTGATTAAATGTGTGTAAAGACAGGGGAGAAAGCAGATGTTATCTCTTGTTTCTTTTTCAAATTGGAGTTGAACACTCAAAAAGCTGTTGGGTGCCACAAATGGAAATGGTGAAATTATGAAAAGAATGTCCTATCTGTCCCAGATGTGCTTTCACAGACATTTTCTTTCTAACAGTGTTTGATAACTTTCAAAGGAAAAATTATTTTATGGGTGACATTTCAAATCAATCCGTTGAAAGGCTATTTGTCTGAAATACAAATTTGCCAGGATCATGTGTGTGTGTGTGTGTGTGTGTGTGTGTGTGTGTGTGTACGTGTGTGCGTGTGTGAATTGCCGTATGAAAGAGTGGAGGGCTTGTTTGTTTCATTATGACTATTTATTAGCCTGGACCTTGGCTGTTTATTTGTTTGGCACTATGAAGGGAGGAAACTACAAAATGAACTTGTGGCATACTCTAGTTATCTTTTGTGGTGTACCAAACTACCCCAAAACTTGCTGGCTTGAAACAATTCTGTGGGTGAGGAATTTGGGCAGGGCTCAGCTGTGCAATTATTCTGCTCCATGTGGCCTTCACTGAGGCCTCTCGGTGGTATTCAGCTGGCAGATGGGCTGGCCTGGAGGGCCCAAGACAGCTTTACTCATGAGTCTGGCACCTCAGTGGGGATGGCTGGAAGGCTGGACTCTGCTGGGACTGTCAGCTGGGGTGCCAACACTTGATCCCCCAGCATGGCGGCTCAGGGAGCCCAGAGACAGGGCTCCCAGAGACCAAGGTGCACCTGTCAAGCTTCCTGCAGCCTACCATCGGAAATCAAGCAGCATCGCTTTCCTATTTTAGTGCCCAAATTTGATCACAGGTCAGCCAGATTCAAGGGAAGTGGAAATAGATCCCGCCTCTCAGTGGGAGGAGGACCAAAGAATTTCTGGCTATCTTTAATGCACCGTATGATTTAAGAGAGAGATTTTTCAGCCAGGCTTTCAGGAATGCTTAAAAATATGCTTAGGCTTTACCCAGATGGGGTCCTTCGGTGACCCCCATAGCAGCTGTTTAAAACCTTTTCCACTTCCTTCTCTCAAGCCTTTAAAACCCAGCAGGATCCTATGGGGCCTTCCGGAGACAGGGCTCCCTGCCCCCACGTCCTCTGCTTGCCTCTTGCCTATAGAAAAACTTTAATCAAAGAATAAATTTAATCAGAAAAAAATGAGAAAGTGCAGAAGCAAAGGAAAGCAGTCAAACAAGATGAAATAACAATAGCTTAGCCATTAAACAAAGTCAAGGATCTTTAGTGTCTCCTCAAAGGCTGTAGATAATATTCTGAGCCATATCCCTTGAGCTGTTTTGCAGATACAGGCCAGCACCCCCTGACTAAAAAGATGTCTTTATTCCTACTTTCCTGATAAAACATGGACCATTAGGCATAAACTAAGTAGAGTGGAAAAAAGCATGGGTTCAAAAATCATCACTTACCATCCTTGAGACTTTAAGTTGATCAACCTCTCTGACCCTTGATGGACTTATCTGTAAAAAAGAGAATAATAATACCAGAATCACTGTGGTGTTGTTGATAAGTGTGTATAAAAAATGCTTAATAAAAACCTTGGTAAGTATAACTTAAAATGTAGTTATCTTTTAGCCCCATTCTTTCAGAACCTGTCTTAACATGGGCTATTTTCCTGACACTGACATTTATGAGAACAAATCACTAAAACTCTGAGAGTTTTAATTATTTACAGGGTTGAAGAGATGATTAAATAAAATGATGCCGCTGAAACCCTCTGTGGCTGTCAAGTGCATTATAATGATGGATAACATAGCAACAGTACCAACATCACAATCAACTCATAACTGCTTTGTATTCTGCATGGTCACAAGTCATCACCTATTTCTCTTCCCATCACTTATTTTCACGGTGCCCCGAAGTTGCAGATATTATGGAGTGAGCAGTAGAGGAAAGAAACTCTTTCAAGGGTGGGAACAGACAGCCAGCCCATCCACAGTAATTTATGTAGTCTAAGCATATGTGCATAATTCACTATTATAATGAAATAAAACCCAACCGAGTTGATCTGACACATCTAATGATATACATAATCCTTGCTTTTGCTGCATGATAATTAGGCATAAAAAGTTAGATTTCACATAAATAACTGTAATTAGTATCACTTGGATGCCACCAAAGCAAATTTTTAATCTATTCTGTGTTTTATTTTTTTCTAGTACCCTTAATTAGCAACCATGCTAACAATTTCCCCCTGACAACCTACACTGTTTAATTCTCTTCATTCGTTCATTCACTCATTCATCAATTCATCAAATATTTATTAGGTTGCCCACCACATGCCAGGCATGGAGCTAGGTAATGTAAAAATAGCCAATAATGGACAGACAGACAAGACAAAGGGGTTATTTCAATACTGTTAACCCTCCTGCAGTAGGAGAGTTCTGCACTATAAGAGCACAAAAGGGGCACATAATCTAGTTTTGGTTCCAGTGAGGCCTCCCGGGAGGAGATGGTGGCCAGAGGAGTCTGGAGGGGCCAGATCAAGAAGGGCCATGTTAAGCTGTGTTGTCCTAGGAGAGGAAATAGGAGATAGACTTGGTGTCTTGCTGCATGTGGAAGCCAAGGGAGAAGGGGAGCCAAGGAGGACACCCGTGGTTTGGGTTGTGAAAGAGGCATCTTTTCTGAGACAGAAGGAGGAGCAGTTTGAGGGGGAGACATTTGTCGTGAGCATATTAAGAGAGTTTGGGTTGCTTGTGGGATGTCCCAGAGGAGGTGTCCTGCAGACAGTTGCTATGTGGGTCTAGAGCTGCCGCTGTCCAAGATGGTAGCCACCAGTCACATATTCCTATTTAAATTTAAATTAAGAGGAAATGCAATTATAAATGCAGTTCTTTAGTCATACCAGTCACATTTCAAGTGCTCAGTAGCCACCTGTGGCTAGTGGATGCTGTGTTGGGCAATGCAGATATAAAACATTTCCATCAATGCTGTATTAAGGCTGTCATTAACAAATTACCACAAACTGAGTGGCTTAAAACAACAGGAATTCATTCTCTCAGTTCTGGAGGGTTTTCAAGTCTGAAATGACAGTGTCAGCTGGCCATGCTCCCTCTAGAGGCTCTGGGAGAGACTCTGTTCCATCACGTTTTCTTAGCTTCTGGTGTTGGCAGCCGTCCTTGGCGTTCCTTAGCTGTGCAATCTCTGCTCAAATCTCTGCTCCCGTCTTCATACGGAATTCTTCCTCGTGGACATGTCTCCAAATCTTTCTCTCCTTATAACAGCACCAGCCATTGGATTTAAGGGCCCACCCTAATCTAGTATGACTTCATCTTAACTTGATGACATGTGCAAAGATCCTGTTTCCAAATAAGGATGCCATCACTTGAACTGGGGTTAGGACTTGAACATGCCTTTTTGGGGAGCATAATTCAACCCATAACAATCACAAAATTGGACAGCACTGCCCTAGAGCCTAGAGGACAAAAGAAGGAAATTGAAGCCATGGGTCTCATACATGAGACCATCCAGGAAGTAGATGTGGAGAGAGAAGAGAGGAGTCTGGCTAACATTTATGGGACAGGTAGAGGAAAAGAAACTCACAAGGGAACTGAGAAGGAAGGTCAGGGAGATAAAAGGAGAACTAGAGGAGTATGGAGGCTTGAAAGTAGAAGAAACCATTTAAAGATGATGAGTGTGGTCAATAGAATTAAAAACTATGGAGAGGATAAGTAGAAGAAGTGAAAAGAACTCACAGGATTTAGCAACAAGGAGGCTGTTGACAAAGACTCTTTCAGGAGAGGCAAAGGGCAGAAGTCAGGTTGGGCTAGGAATTAATGGTGCATATGGAAGTAGAGATGGCACTTCATTCCCCTTTTGAAGATTCACAAATAATAATTAACTATAATTGATATTAATACACATTAATTACTACACATTAATTAATATATATATAATATAATACCCACTCCTATTAATAGACAGAGATAATAATAGTGAACCTTCAGGGTTTATTATGTGCCAGGCATGGTCTTAAATTCTTTACCCAGATAAATTAAAATGAATTAAATCCTTACAATTGCCCTATAAGCTAGGTACTCTTATTATCCCCATTTTATAGGAACTGAAGCACAGAAAGCTTAACACCTGCCCAAGGCTGCAAAGCTGGTAAGGGTCGTGTCAGGACTCAAATCCCCATCTGTGCATTGACCTATTTATCCTATAAGGGGTGGGGGGCTGATTTTTGGTGGTGTTCAGGACTCTTCCCTGAGAGAGACCAGAAGGAGAAAGAGTGACCCACGTCAGGGCAGGGGAAGGGATTTTGAGCCAAAGGAAGGGATGCTGACGGAGGTCACAGCCCACAGTGCCTCCTTTTCACTGAAGGTGAAATACACTGTGGGGAGAGAGGAGGGTAGGGGTGGAGGTGGGGAGCTGAGAGAAATGATGAAGGCTTACAACAGCTGCAGAGAGGGATGGAAAGGAAATCATGTAGTGATTAAGAACATGATTGTCAAGAAGCATTCAGAACCCAGCTGTGAGATGGAAAACAGATTTGTAGTGGAACCACTCAGCTCAGTTAAAATCTTTGCCATCAGCATTTAGGCAGTTACAGAGCAGAGTATGTTGTCTTGACCCCAACTCTTGAGTCTATTTATGCTCTGGGGGTGTTAGGTGTTATGGTCCTGATAGATCCTCTGACTTCCACTCTCCTTCCCCTTCCTTCTGACTAGTAAGACTGCCCAGTTCTCTGCTCTTGTCCCAAAAACTTGAGGCAAAATTCAGGGTGTGAATTGTTGGGGCAAACATGGCAGCTCTGGAGAACCAAGAGCCCAGAAAACATGGCATCAGGGAAAAAACAGAGGGTGGGAGGAAGGAGAAAGAGGAAGAAACCCAATTGTCCCCTCTATTCCAAGCACTGGAGGGCAACCCAAGCAATTACCACCTAGGGTCAACCTCTGTGTTATTTTCGTTCCAGGGACATTTGAAAGGAAACCCCAATCACGGCTTCCAAGGCAGGTTGAGCTAAATCACTCTTCTTGCCCAAAGTAGAGGAACATTACCAGCTTCAGCATGGGGTAGAATGCAGGACCTAAAAGGACAGAAAGGAGTTCTGGGGCCAGCTGAGGGTCCAGTCTGTGCCCACGGAGAAACAGAAACCATTTCAGGGGCAGTAAAAAATTATCAGTAGATCATTTTGGACATGCCACTGATCAAGTCCTAGAGGATAAGTAAAGTTTGAGCAGAGGTTAAGAAATTTCTGCAAATAATAGAGGTTCTGCAGTAAGAAAGTGACATCTGAGAACGGACCAGTTCAAGGCAAGAGCACCACTGGATTCACAGAAACACCCACTAGGACCAGCATAAATAGGGACCTGCACAGAAAACATTTTCTTACCCTCACATTATTCTTAATGGGGAAGTCAGAAATTACTAACTTGAAGTTCATTTCCTCCTACTCTATATCATTACTCTTTGGGGTGTATAATTATGCTTAAGTCAAGTATATTGCAAACTACATTTAGTTTTTCCTCCATGGACTAAATTCATTCTCACCAAATCCATACGTGTTGTTATGGATAATTTTCTGAACTTAGTAGCTCCTTCGTACTTATCATTCAAGATTCTAATTCCCAGAGTGGGTGAAACAAGGAAATTTGTTGCCTTCAGAAAATGCTGCTTTTATGAGGCTTATTTCTGTGGAGAGTGTTATTTTTTATGTTAGTGTTTCCATTCAACAATGTGTCTCACTGATTTGACCTGAAGTCACATGAAGCATTTCCTTTTCTCTTTTTATAACGTTATTGGTATTTTTATTTCATATGATATGAAATTCACCCATTTAAAAGATACAGTTCAGTGATTTTTAGTATATTCAAGGCATTGTGCAGCCATCACCACAATCCTATTTTAGAATATTTTCAACACACCAGAAAGCTACCTCTCCCTGTTAGGAATCATTCACCATTCCTCCACCGCTTCTCCCCAACCTTAGGTAACCACTAATCTACTTTCTGTCTCTTTGGCATGGATTTGCCTATTCTGGACATTTCACATAAATGGAATTATACAATATGTGGTCTTCTGTGGCAGGCTTCCTGCATTTATCATTATATTTTTAGGATTCATCCATGTTCTAGCATGTACCAGCACTTCATTCCTTTTTATTACCAAATAATATGTCATTGTATGGATATATCACATTTTGTTCATTCATTCATCAGTTGGATGAATAATGTGGTATTTCCAGGTAACAGAATATTATTGAGGGATTTAGGTTATTTCCACTTTGGGCTATTATGAATAATGCTGCTATGAACATTTGTGTCCAAATTTTTGTTTGAACATATGTTTTCATTCTCTTGGGTCTGTACTTAGGAGTAGAATAGCTGGGTCATATGATAAATCTGTGTTTAGCATTTTGAGGAACTATCAGACTGTTTGCCAAAGTGGCTGGACCATCTGACATTCCCACCAGCAATGAATGAGGGTTCTAGTACCTCCACATCCTTATCAACACTTGTTATTGTCTGTCTTAAATTTTAGCCACCCTAGTGTGAAGTGCTACCTCACTGTGGTTTTCATTTGCATTTCACTAATGACTAACTGATGTTGAGCATCTTTTCATGTGTTCCCTCTGTCTCTTTATCTTCCCACCTCCTACACATTTCTGGAGAGACTTCAATGTGCAAACCATGAGGGCAGAATATCATGTTCTCAATGACTTTATAGTCTTGTTAAGGAGACAAGAAAGTGGGCAAATGAGAGCCCAGGCAGTGGGGGGTTAGAAGTTCAGAAATTGTGGTGACACACAGGAAGCAAAAATGATAGGTACATTACCCAGAGGAACAGGGAGGATCTGGATAGGCAGAGAATGAAATGATTCCCCTTATTTTAATTCAAATAAAGTAATTTCTGTTTACCTTTCAATGACACTGGAAACCAAAATCTCCATGCCTAGGTCATTGAAACAGAACTCAGAGTGGGAGTTTACTCCAGTAAATGAACTTAAAATGGGAGGACGAGCATCCCATGTGCTTATAAAATACAAAGATTCACTCCTTCGTTTATGTGTTTATTCATTTATTGCATAATTATTTAACGCCATGTGATTTCAGGTCATTTTAGGAAGAAATCGAGAAAAATCAGACCGATAGGTTCCATTTATACACTGTGTACTGCTCACCCATCTACACTAATTTATAACCCCCGCCCCCCAACATATAGACATGTTCAAATATGTTTGCCTACAGTTACTTAGATCTGTTCAGAACTACTTACCATTTGCGAATGTTCTTCTCTTACTACTTTCCTTGATGCCTATACCTTGCACATATGTACTTCTATTACTTAAGGATTTCACTATATTATATCTATTGGTTGACTGGTGGCTTTTTGAGAGCGGGGGCCATATTTATCTTACTTGCCTTGTATCTCAGTGCCTACATATTTTTGTTCCTGTTGTGTAATTAGTGTCCAAAAAAAAAAAATACTGAATGATATCAAAGAGGACCCAGGGACTCACAGACATTATTCTGTTCAGAAATCAAGATAGAATTAATATATTCTTTTTGAAAGGCATCTCCTAGAAACCAGGAAACAGAAGAAAGAATTTCAACAGTAGATTCTTTTTTCTTTCATTCATAGGCTCATACACATACCCACAAACCGATGTGTAGTTCCAAGGTGCTTTTGTGTCGATGTATAAGGGCCCAGGTCCTGAAGTGCCTGAAGGAACAAGGGAGGATCCTTGTCTTTTGGGAGCTGGGTCTGCACAAAACAAGGTAAGGCACTCAGTGGAGTGGAGAAAAAGCCCAGTGTCTAGAACAAGAGTCAAGCCCAAGAAGCCCTGAACTAAGTTCTGGTTTGGGACTCTTTATAGTCTTCCTTCTAGTGCTTTCAAGGTCTGGAAAGGGCCAAACCTACACGTGGGCTGTAACTATAGGCAGGGAATGTAGCAGACAAGGTGTAGAAAGAGGTGGAATGTCCAGGAAGTAAAGATGGTAACTGGCCAACCCAACTGCAAGGGATGGCTAAGGCTTTAATAGTTGACTAACTACCACATTACCAGAGCTGAGTGTGAAAGGGTCTACTGATTCTGACTCCAATTACAATGTGTGGGTTTTGCCCCCCACACCAAACAATTCTCCGACACCAGCTGGGTGTCCTACAATTCAACTCAGTTATGACATTCTACCTGGAGATAGCATCAGATCTCACAGGTTAAGGTCTCAGTCCCACAAGACTACCCTCTACCCGCACTTCAGATGTCAATGGAAAGTCAAGATTTTCACCTTTACTATTGACCTGCCGGCTATAGATTGGAGGTTCCATTGACCCCCTCCTTGGGTTTGATTAATTTGCTAGAGCAACTCACAGAACTCAGAGAAATATTTTACTTACTAGATTACCAGTTTATTATAAAAGGCAATAACTCAGGAACAGCCAGATGGAAGAGATGCACAGGGCAAGGTATGGGGAAAGGGCGAGGAGTTTCCATACTCTCTGGGGGGCACACCGCTCTCCCACATCTCCACGTCTTCACCAACCAGAAGCTCTCTGAACCCTGTCATTCTGGGTTTTTAGGGAGGCTTCAGTACATGGGCATGATTGGTTAAAATATTGGCCATTGGCTATTGAACTCAACCTTCAGCTCTCTCCCCTCCCTGGAGGTCAGGGGGGTGGAACTAGAAGTTTCAACCCTCTAATCACTTGGTTAGTTCTCCTGGCAACCAACCATAATCCTTAGGAGTTTTCCAAAAGTCATCTCATTAACATAACAAAAGACATCTTGATCTCTCTCATCACAGAAAATACCAGGAGTTTTAGGAATGAAGAACAACTATATATTTTCTATTATACATCACAGTATGATGAAGGGTCTTGGAAAGATCCACTAGAAGGAGTGGGGAGATGCTACTCAACTTCTCACACCCTTTACTGTTAAACTCTGCCAAAAGAAGGAAAGAAAGTGGAGAGGATGAATCTTTCACAAAATAGGGTAATGTATTGTTGAACTGTAATGTCACCAGCCATTAAGTTCTTGTTGCAGGACAACCAAAACAACATGATAATGAGTGCTAATCCAAGAGGTATTTGATGTTTGTAATTGGGCTCAGCACTCATATGTGATCTTCCATCCGTCACAGTTCTGCACTCGATCAACCATCTGTGTTTCTCAGAATTTTAAATCACATCTTGTTAAAATATGCACACTCAGAGTAGCTTGAACGTTAATCCTCGTTGTTACATTCCATGCCATGCCACAGCCTTTTAAGCAAACTAAATCATGCTGTAGTAAATTGAGAACCCAGTATACACATTCTAGTACCTTCTGCCTGTGGAATTCAGGAAATAGGTCTTGCCATAGTTTAAGGGACATGTGCCATGTGGTATTAATAAAATTGTTATTGGTGGACACAGAAACGCATTTCTTAGAACTAAAAGCTCTTCAAAAATCCATTTAATGAAAGCTAGTTTTGAAAAGAGTAATACAGCCACTGCATTTCTATAGTGAATCTAAGGATGGCGGATCCTTTATTTAACTTGACGTAGGTCTACACTTCCCAGGATTTTAACTCTCACTGTTTATGATTCATGTTGTAAAATATACACAACCAGGACTTCCCTGAGGGTTCCGTAGCTAAGACTCCGTGCTTCAAATGCAGGGGGCGCAGGTTCAATCCCTGGTTGGGGAATTAGGATCCCACATGCCACGTGGCACGGCCAAAAAATTTTTTAAAAATTTAAAAAAATAAAAAATAAATTTAAAAAAGGACAATTTCTGAAAAATAAATAAATAAATAAAATATACACAACCACCTCTATAATGATTTAGAGGGAAATAAATGAATGTTTTGGAAAAATGAAGACAAAAAGAACATTGTATGTTTACTCTCTGGCAATGAATTTTTCCCAAATATTGGCTTCATTCAATAAATGGTTATTATGAAAAATTTAAAAGGGGGAATGTACTTAAGACACCAAAGAATAAAAATAAAATAAATAAGGATAAATTGAAAAAGAAAAAAAAGTTTTAGCCACCTTCTTCAAACACTACCAAGGAAAGATCTGGTGGAAATGGAATGGAGTTGAGTGTATTGCTTAGTGTTTGCCTCACCTATTTCTCCTTTCAGCTCCTTAAACTGAGAATGTCATCTGCCTCATTAAGCCTCCTAGGAGCATGACCAAGGTCTTGGTTGCTCAAATTTAACTTTCTGAAAACCTAAATGTAAGGTAGGAGTTAACAAGAGGGAAGTATTTTATTGTATTTTTTTGGTGGTTCTGTCACGTAGAGAATTTCTATTGAAGCATTCATTCATTTAAGATATCTTGTAAAAAATTTTCCCCTACCCCTTTTGGTGCTTTTGGCTGTCCTAATAATTAAATTGACATAAGATAGATTAACAGGAGAAAAAACAATTTTAATTACTTTTGTACGGAAGTATGGATTCTCATAGATCAGAATCAAAAAAAAAAAAAAAAATGACCAAAGCAGACAGCTTTCATACTTTTTAAACAAAGAAACAATAAATTGTGAAAAGCTAACAAGACAAAGAAACTTATGCCTGGGTACTAATTAGTGAAGAACTTAAGCAGAATACCTCTGGTGGGTGATAAGGCTGTCTCCCCATCTTCTGGTGCTGGGAATGTAGCTTTCATATGGGAGATTTACTTACTGCTTTCATGAGGACAGAGAGGAGGGTCCAAGTGTCCTTGCACCAGCTCTTTCTCAAGTAATTTTAATTCAAAATAATCCATATGCCACTTTGGCATATTTTGGGGCAGCCTGACCTGAGTCCAATAGTACAATGTTTATTACTTTTAACTATACACAGCAATTAGGCTCGGGATAGCAAAGCACTGCCTAGCAGGAGTCCTGAGGGAATCAGATTAGATGAATATATAAGAATGCTTTCCAATTAATGTATCAATGATTTATAAATATGTAGTTCCCTGGAACGCTTACAAATATTTGAAAACTGTAATTACTTACAGAAGTATTCAACAGGCTATTTTTTCCCCCTCAAATAAATTCTGTATACACCATTCATTTACTCAGCAAATCCTTTCTTTACAAATAATGAAAAGACACAGGAGCCCAGCCTTTGTTTGTATTATCACAAATGCCCAGTTTTGTGGAGTCTGAATTATGAGACTTTGTATGTTTAAAGTCTTGAGGTGGCCTATCCCCAGGTTTACCTAAACACAATGGATTTGTCACCTTAGAAGGAACAGGGATTCCTCAAGATCTTATCACACCATTCTTGCCCTGCTGAGCAAAACTCAAAAGAATGAACAGCAGTTGTCTCAATAGTAGTAATGACAAGTGGAATGAAGTGAGTCATTTAAGTCTTAAAAATTACATTAAGGTAAAATATTAATTTTATTTAAGTCTTTATCTACTACTTAAGTCTTTTCTTTTTAAAATTTTATTTAATTAATTAATTTTTGGCTGGGTTGGGTCTTTGTTGCTGCGCACGGACTTTCTCTAGTTGTGGCCAGCAGGGGCTACTCCTCGTTGCAGTGTGCGGGCTTCTCATTGTGGTGGCTTCTCTTGTTGCGGAGCACAGGCTCTAGGCACACGGGCTTCAGTAGTTGTGGCTCGTGGGTTCTAGAGTGCAGGCTCAGTAGTTGTGGCGCATGGGGTTAGCTGCTCCGCAGCATGTGGGATCTTCCTGGACCAGGGCTCGAACCCGTGTCCCCTGCATTGGCGGGTGGATTCTTAACCACTGCACCACCGGGGAAGTCCCCTTAAATTTTATTTTTTTAAAAATTGAAGTATAGTTGATTTACACTTAAATCTTTCTCTTAAAGTCCAATTTTGAAATTAAATTACTGTAAGAAAAGTTTTTCTATCCAGACTGACCTTGATTTTCTTAATCTAAGAGTCCTGGGATAAAGAAGATGATGTCAGCCTGACTGTGGGCCGGTCTGCAGTGACCACATCCAGGGTCCACGGATCAAATGAGGAACTGGTTTGAGAGAAATCAGAAGTTTTATTATGTTTGGTCGTTAAGAACAGACATATTTCTTGAACTGAAATGTTTTTATTTGTTCAAGAAATTTAATGGACTTTCATTTGACAGTAAAAAAAAACCGGCAGGGATTGTGTCTTATTCTTTCTTTGTCCCTGGTACCGCTCCTGGCACATGGCCAGTATTCACAACATGTTTGATTGATGAATGAATGAAGAAATACATGGAATGTTATGGTGTGAGATGGAGGTTGGAAAAGTGAGAAGAAAGTTTTCACATCCTTGGAGAGGATGCTCTTGGATTGCAGTGACCCCTCCTGGGTGTCTGTCTATTCCAGGCCCTTCCTTCCTTCAGTCTCTAGGTCTTGCGTACCCCACTGGCCAGAGCTGATTGGATCAGGGTGGGGATGAGATCCAAAACTCTCTCTCCAGGAACTGGGGTTAAGGCATCCTTGTCTGTCTGTCTCTGCTGGGCGCTTGGATTAAGGACTTGTAAACTGGGGAGTCCTGGGGCAGCAACCTCCTGCCGAGTGCACACGTGTCCATCCTCCTCTTTGCTTAAACCCATTCCAGTGGGTTTCTGTTCATTTCATTAAAACAACTTGACAAAGATGAGACATTTTGAAATTCACTTTCCCTTTCTGGCTTGAGTTTTCATAAAGGAGAATACAGACTATGAAGTATGTCAGAGGCATGCGATAAAGTCTCCTCTTTATTGGCAGGAGAAATTTTTTAAGTGCCCAATTCTAAGAATTCTCTGGCATTGTCCTTCCTGATATTCCTCCCCCAGTATAATCCTGTGAAAGAGTGTAATTCTATGGTTATTTCTGTCTATTGATGGTAGACGATATACACAATGTTTTCCAAATTTAAAAAGGCAACTCAGAAAGCAAACTGTCCCAAACGAGATCTGGTACATACATTTTTTTTTGCAGACATAATTTATAACAACTCCTGGGAAAAAATTAGCATTCTGGAGCAATTTTCTGATAGACTTTAAGGAGGTTAAGATATCCTTTTGGAAAGTTATGTGCCTACCCACCCAACTGACCATCTGCCTTTTTAGGAGTCTGAGGTCACCATGCATATTTTATATTGTATCATATCGAAGTATAACTCAAAACATCTAAAAGCACGATTCTTAATTCTTACATAAATATAAAACAGCATGTGTCACAGATTTATTTAACACATTAATGAGAGATCCAGCTAGCTTAAAAATTATGGGAAATATTGAATATCATCAATTGGAAGAATGCTGACTTACAAATGCAAAACTAGTTAATGTGCTACATGACAATAAAATGGTAACTTTTGTGATTATACTTTCTCCCAGACAGAAATCATTTCATTTGTACAGGACAGAAACCTACTAGTTAACCTGTAACTTCACAGTCTACTCTCTAATTAATGGTAATAATTCAGACACAGATGCATTCTTCTGAAGAATTAAATAATCCTTGGGTGGACCAGTTATTAAACGATTTTCTACTCTGAGACTGAAAAGTCACACAAGCTTCTTTCTTTCTTATTTCCAAGTTTTGGAAAATTTTTCTTAACAGCCAACTTTTTTTTTTTCTATAAATATCTCTAACAGAAGGGATATCTTTGAATTGGCTGGCTCTTCTCTGGTGGAAAATGTTAAATAAAACTTTGACACATGCTCTTTTCAATTTGACTAAGAAATTGCTTTAACACTTCAATATTAAAAAGTATTAGTGAGGTCATCCACATACCAGAAAGCAGCTGTTTCTTTGAGAGACTATCTCATTTGTTTTTGATAATCTAAGGCCATACCCAAAGGCCCAAACTAAACTACACAGTGTAAAGGCAATTTAAATAACAAGGACCTCTTCATGCATTTATACCATTTTTGATTTTCATCGTTAATTTTTTTCAAACATTTAAGTAATGAATTGGCTATATTCAGCTATAGGTGGAAAATATTGTTTTGATTAAAATGTAAATTCTTTTTATAAAGTGTCATTATTTTATTAGAACATTGCACTTTGGCAAAAAATAGATGTAGCTTTATTACATACATTCGATGCTAGCATTTAACACATTGTAATTGCACACCCTACTTGTTACATTTTACTATTAGATATTGAGGTCTGTCTACTGGTTTTATAGGTAATATTTTCTCCATCTTTAGATAGACATATTTTGGTAAACCATGATTCTATAAATATATGATACAATGGAAAATTCTTTTCTGTTTCTTTTTCAGTGCGTACCTTTTCAGTTTAATCCTGTGGTAATTTTATGTTTTCTCAGATTAAAAAAAAGCATTTATCCTGTGTGTGTTGCTTACCATAGTATAAGATTTTATTTTTAGTGCAAAGTTTAAGTTTTAATTATAAAAGTATTTGTATCCCTAAAATTTTGCAAAGAATGCACTGCAAAATACATCTGCCTTATGTTTGTTTTCTATCAGATTGATTTTGAGCAACTGATAATTGTTGAAAAGTCGTTAGAGCGAAGCTGAGGTTTCCCTGAGGAAGAAGGAGTTGCCTGTGGG
Organism: Balaenoptera musculus; assembly: GCF_009873245.2. Classification (NCBI taxonomy): domain Eukaryota; kingdom Metazoa; phylum Chordata; class Mammalia; order Artiodactyla; family Balaenopteridae; genus Balaenoptera; species Balaenoptera musculus. The sequence goes on along the minus strand of NC_045787.1, from coordinate 11,758,010 downwards.
CTCTGGCTTCTTCCCCAGCCCAGGAGTTCCCAGTCTGATCTTGACAGCCTGCCCTAAGGATTTTAGGCCTGCCAGCCCTCACAACTGTGGAAGCCAATTCCTTGAAATAGATCTCTTTATATGTAAATGTATATAGTTTACTTGTGTGGTGTGTGTGTGTGCATGTGTGCATGCATGTGTTTATATACGTGTGTATTCTCCTGGTTCAGTTTCTCTGGTAGAACTCTGACTGCTGCACCTTTGAAATTGGTAAAGAAGGCTAGGAACTTGCAAATTGCTCCCCTTTTCCCTAGGAAGAAACTCCCTTTGAAGAGCTTAACTCTTTAAAATTGGCCCCCAGGGGGGAAGGAGGGGTGGAATGAATTGGGAGATTGGGATTGACATATATACACTACTATGTATAAAATAGGTAACTAACGAGAACCTATTGTATAGCACAGGGAACTCTACTCAAGGCTCTGTGGTGACCTAAATGGGAAGGAAATCCAAAAAAGAGGGGATATATGTATACGTATAGCTGATTCACTTTGCTGTACAGCACAGACTAACACAACATTGTAAAGCAACTATACTCCAATAAAGATTAAAAAAAAATGGCCCCCCAAATCTGAGAAGTTTATATTTTCTACGTTACTTTAAATCTCTCCTTCCTTCCTTCCTTCTGTAATTCTTCTATTCATTAGTATTTCCCAACTTGAATAAAGGTCATTACGCACACACCAGCCTCCAGTTAATGTTGTTAAGAGGACTTAGCGGATGGGGCAGTATTAAATGTACGGCTGTCAAAATCATGGTTCTCAATCACAATCAACAGAAATTTACTGTTGCAAATTTTTTGTTTACTGGACTGAAGCAAAAAAAAAAAAAAAAGAAAAGAAAAAGAAAAAGAAAAAAGGGCTGGATTAAAAGGGCAATTGGGCAGCTCAGAATAGCTGAGAAAGTTGGCCAGTGATGCTTGGAAGGTGGCCCGGAGGATCTGTCGGCCGCAGCCAGGAGCTGCTCAGACACCTGCCACAAAACCAGCCTGTTGAGGATACTGCTGCCTCCCTGACCTGCTACTGGACGCACTGCTTAGGGGGCCACTGCTGCCACGGCTGGCTAGGAAATTTACTCAGGGTTGTTGCTGGCACTCTCCACCAGAATGCATTCTCCACCGTCCCACATCTTTGGGTCATCAGCTCCTGCTTCAAGTCCAAGGTTGATGCAATTGATCGGGTCCCATGCCTGGGTCACCTGCTGGTGCCCTAGCGGTAAGGAGGTCGGGAGAATATTTGGTACTTTTGGCTTCTGTATGGGAAAGAGAGCTCTGCTTGGTGGGAAATTCTCCAAATACAGGGAGGGGATTTGGATGGGGGTCAAAGAGGAAAAATGCCCACTAGAGTGCCTTCGGGCACCACCCCTCTGTGGAAGCTGGCAGGAATGTCGCAGCCTAGACTCCATGGAGCAGTCATGCTGGAGCACCTGGCCGTTACCAGCAGGGAAGCAGAGCTGGGTGAGACCGGAAAGAGCATGTGCAGCAGCCAAGTGGCTGGAGGGCCCCCGAGGATGGTGCCCTTGGGCCTCGTGGGCTATGGAGGACCAGAGGGGAAAAAGGCATCTGCAGAGAGTGGCTTGGCCAACACCCACAGCTCCTTACGGGAACATCTCTGAATGATGCCTGTGGAGAGGAGACACGCCTGCAGCCCTTCTCATTACCATCGTCCAAAGGATGGCTCACCTCCAGGCTCAACTTCTAGCAGGACTGATGCCCACTTGTGCCTGGAGGCTTTGCTTGGCTCATCTTACCAAAAAGGAAGATATCCCTGCTTCAGTATCCAAGGGTATTTGTAAGTCCTTTTAACCCCTGCCTGCAAAACAGAGTTGGGATTCTGGACACCAAGGGAGATGGTGGTGGTCACGGAGTAGAAGAGATGCCACCTGCCCAGCAGCTGTATTTGGGAGGATCTGAATAAAACCAGCTAGAGGTTTTATTCATGGATTGTTTCACCTCTGCTGCACCTCCTTGCCTCAGGTTGGGACAGTGGTGAAAGTTACCTCTAGTGTGAGACTGTCCAATGCATAATTCATGTTTGTAAAATAAAATTGACCCACAAAAAATCTAATGGTTGGCAGTTGCCATTATCACTTAGGAATGCTTTCAGTTGCAGGGAACAGAAAACACCATGTACAAAGCTTTAATTCCCCATCTAACAAGTGGTCTGGAAGTGGAAGTTGCTATTGTTGGTTCAGACTCAAAGACATTAAAGCTATCATTTTTGTAATTCAAAGGGCTGTTCCCTGATGGTCATTACAATGGACTGAATATTTGTGTCCCCCCTAAATTTCATATGTTGAAACCCTAATCCTAATATGATGTTATTAAAAGGTGGGGCCTTTGGGACTTCATTAGGTCATGAGGGTGGAGCCCTCATAAATGGGGTTAGTGCCCTTATAAGAAGAGGCCAGTGAGTTAGCTAGCTCTATTTCTGTCATGTGAAGATACAATGAGTAGTCAGCGTTGGTAACCTGGAAGAGAGCTCTCATCAGAACCAGACCAGGCCGGCACCTTAATTTCGGACTTCCAACCCCTAGAACTATGAGAAATGTTTATGTTGCTTATAAGTTATCCAGTCTATGATACTTCTTTATAGTAGCTCCAACTGACTAAGACAGTCATAATGTAGCTGATTGCAACAGCTCCAGGAATCATGGTTGCATTCCAACTGCAAGAAGGTGTGAAGGGGACAGCTGAATCTGTCCCTTTCCTGAGGAAAGCAAAGGCATTCCCAGGAGCCCTAGTAGACTGACTTTTATGGTTCACCAGCCAGAATCATGCCACACAGCCACCTGTAACTACAAGGGACCCTGGGAAATATTAGCCATTTCCTGCGTATACAGGAGAGGTAGATGTTTCTTTGCCAATCTTATTCTTCTTAATGAGACTGAAAAATGTGTGAGTTAGCCAACCAACAGTGACTTCTTCCACTGCCAAGTCTATAATTCAACTTAATATTGATTTGTGAACTAATAATTCCTTCACTGTCTATTGATGCTTGCTAGCCCACAATTTGTGACCAGCAACAAAAGTTTCCCCTCCAAATTATGGAAGTAAAATGGTTAACAAAATTCTCTCCAGTAATCAATTTTTTTTAAAAATTAGAAGTTACCATTATATCATTTTAGTGACAGACAAATACAGTCAATTTCGTGGAATGCTACATTGCTGACAAAGCATTGTAAAGCATTGTGATTTTGAAAATCACATGTGGAGGAAAAAACTGTATAATTTTTAAGTCTTAAAATAGATTATAAAACACAGTACAAAAAAGGAGACTTGGTTTCTAGTCCTGTCTTAGTTATTACACAGCTTTGTGGCCTCTGACAAGTTGATCTTTGTTTTCTTTTCCATACAGTGATAATCTTTTCTATACAATAAAATTGTGATCTACTTTAGTTATTGTCAGATCTGAAATTTCATGATTCTATGTAATTAGTCTTGGTGTCTTTGATTCTGTGTGGGTGGACAATAAATAAATTGCTACGTGTTCATTCATTTGGTTTTCTTAAATTCAAGAGCTATTTTTTGAACACCTACTGTGTGCTGGGCAACAGAAGCACCAAGGATGGATCTCTTGTTAAAAGACCAATCTAAGTGGGGATTTTAGTTTGAGGTTTACTTTAAAATTTTTTAGGGAAAAAAATTGAATTATTTTCCTTAAAGCAGATTTGCCCAATTCCTTCAATGGTGGGGTTATTTCCAGACATGGTCAGAGAGGGCAGGATCTAAGGAACCTGCAGTGTCCTCTGGCTCAAGCATCTTCCCTGCCACCCTGTCATCTCACTCATCTTCCTATCACTGGGCTGACTCCATCTCCAGAAGGTCAAGTTTAAGAGAACAGGTACAGGAGGGGCGGGAGAACGGGCTGAGACAGCTATCTGCCCAGCAACAACTAACTGCTGGGATTAATCTAGACTATTAGGAAGCCAGAAGGGCGTCCTCTGAGGGTGGTGCCCCGGGCAGGAAGTTATGGACCCCTATAGCTAGGGAAGGTCTGGGACCCAGGCCAGACCCAAGGAGGTCTGCTCTAGCTTGGGGATCATGAACAACGTATACCCCTCTGAAAGCAAAGAAGAATTTTTAGCAGGAAGAGAAGACCAAAGACAAAAATATCTAGTTCACAGTTTTGCCTAAGATGGTACAGACCAGGGAACTGCAGGACTGTTTTGAAAGTGCTGGCCCTGGCTTTCTTTCTGAAATCAGCCAGACTCGTGTTGGTGTGTCATCATCTCTGGAGGTGCCCCTCTCTCCTCCTAGCCCCTCACTCTCACCTTCTGTCACCTCAACGCAGGTGTACCTTGTTTTATTGCTCTTTGCTTTATCGGGCTTCGCAGATGGTGCGTTTTTTTTTTTTTACAAAGTGAAGGTTTATGGCAACGTTGTGTGGAGCAAATCTAACAGCACAACTTTTCCAACAGCTTTTACTCACTTGGTGTCTCTGTGTCACATTTCGGTAATCCTTGAAATATTTCAAACTTCTTCATCATTATTATATTTGTTATGGTGATCTGTGACCGGTGATCTTTGGTGTTACTATTGCAAAAAAATTACAACTGGCTGAAGGCTCAGATGATGGTTAGCATATTTTAGCAATAAAGTATTTTTAAACTAAGGTATGTATGCTGTTTGGACATAATACTATCGCACATTTAATAGACCACAGTATGGCATAGACATAAATTTTCTATGCACTGAGAAACCAAAAGATTCATGTGACTCACTTTATTGCAGTATTTGCTTTATTGCAGTGGCCTGGAATTGAACATGCAATATATCTGAGGTGCCTGTATAGTCCAGAGGTTAAACACCAGATGGAGCCAAGTTTCAGGGGTCACAATCTCCTTCTGGTGATGGTCCTGGGTAACTCTCTGTCTCCTCTGTAATATAGTGATAATAGTGATAATGGCCAAGTTTAGAGGGTGTCTTAAGATATGATTTAACTCACAATCATGACCTAGAAGAGTGTTAGCTCTCATTTCCCCTTCTCAGACCTACCCACTACCGACACCCTCTTTTCCTGGGCTGTCTTTCCTGGCCAAGCTGAGTTTTCATCTCTGTTAAAAGAATAACTCTTTTCTTGAGGGCCTGGTTTTAAATCTTCTAAGGTGATTACTGGGTGCACAATGAACTCTGACAATAGGCTACTGAGAGAAACAGGATGATGACACTCCCTAAAACCAAAAAAAGTCATTTAAAATTTTCTTAGTTTCTGAAGAGTGTTTAGAGTTGGTACTGCTTAATGGTTTTTTTCCTAGTAAGAATTTGAACAATTGTTCAAGAGCTAATCGGTATTTAGTAGCCCTTATGAACAGATGCAATCTTTTCCTTCCCATGGAGATTTGGAGCTGGTCTCCCTAAAATTTATAGTCTAGTAGATTTGAACTGTTTAATACAGTAGCCAGCAGTCGTATTAACTATTGAGCATTTGAAATGAGACCGGTCTGATCTGGAACCTACTGTTTGTGTAAAATACACATAAAAATTTGAGGATGTAGTATAGTTAACACAAGTTCGTGGTTCACATCTGCAAAACAACTCAGGAAATGTGCATCAGATACGGCTGCGTAGGTACTTCAGAGAGGAGCTAAAGCAGAGGATATGGGAGAAGGCCTGTCCCAGGAAGGCCCCATAGGGTCCTGCTCGGTTACAGTTGATAAAAAGAATCTAAAATATCTCACGAATAATTGTTCTGTTGATAACATGTTGAAATAATATTTTGGATATATAGGGTTAAATGAAACATTGCTAAAATAATTGCACCTGTTTCTTTTTACTTGTTAAAAATGTGGCTCCTAGAGCTATAAATGGACACATGTGGCAAACATATTTCTAACGGGCAGTCCTAGTCCCACTGAGAGAGGACAATTTGCAGAGATAAAATATTTATATTCTCCTTTGTAAAGTCGTTTAGGGCAAAGTTCCTGGAATCTTCACACATGCCAATGCAGCTACTGTTCTGACAGGCAGACAGCATTTAGGAAATTATCTGTCACCTTCAGGTTAAAACTCAAGGTTAAACATTTCCAGTGAGTTTTAGGCTGAAGAATCAGCTGTGAAGATACCTGACAAGGACACAACGAGAGGAACCAAAGTATGAGTCAAGACTGTGGGAAGATGTGCGAATTAAAGTTGAAACATTCTAAATCTCATTTTGAAAATTTTTCTCCCGATGCTAGAAACATAAAATTCAGAAGAGACATTCCAAACAAGGGGACTTGGTTGATGCTAGCAGGAATATTCAGCTCAGAGCCAACCGAAACTGGACGGAAAGCAGCCGAGAAATGGCATCTGGGGCTCGGTAGCCGAAACCTCTGGATTTCCGCTCTCCGGGAGCCGGCGGCGAGCTCGCTGCGGCGTAAGTGCCTCCGGACCCCCCAGCCCGGGGAGGCGCTGGAGCACCAGGAGCGGGAGGAGGGAACCCGGTCCAGGCGGAGCAACGCTCGTCGCCACGGCGACCGCCTGAGCCGCAAACAGCCCGGTGAGCGGAGCGAGAAGCAGTCCGAGCGGACGCCGGGGAGCAGCGCGGGCCGGCCGGCCCCCACCCGTGGCGTGTCCCCGCGGAGCGCCGGAGGGCAGCGCCATGGACAAGCTGGTACTTTGCGTGCTCGCTCCGCGCGGCTCCCACGCTCGGCCCGCCCCGCCACGGCCCACGCGCGGCCTCCCAGCTGCCGGGGGCTCGCGGCTCCACGGGGTCCGCGCACGGGCGGGGCGGGCTTCAGCTTCAGGGCGTGGGTCCTGAAAGCGCCTTCGTGAGCCTGAGGGGCTAGAGTTGCCGCGTTCTGAGTTTGGCGTGTTTTGCTCAGGAGGCCAGGGCACTCATAAAATACAAAAGCCTAGGTTCAGGGACCACCTCTCCCCTTTATCCTCAGCTTGCTGCGGAAAGGCCACTAGTGGGCTGCGTGGGGACCCAAGCAACCCTTGACCCATAGCGAGCATCAAATAGGTCCAGGTGTGGCGGAGGCAGCTCTTGTGGGAAGTTGTTGGCTGTAACTAGCTCTCATTAGCCCTTGGGTTTGGACAAAAGCCAGTGTTTAGTTTCCTTGGAGAGAGGGAGAGGGGTGAGGGGCAGAGGAAGCCCCATTGGGCAGTTTCCTGGTGTCTTTTACTTTTGCCTGAGTGCACAGCAGGTGAGAAAGGGCCGGAAACGAACTCTGTGCGTTTAAATAAGCTTTCGCTTCATTTGGCCTTGCTCGCTCTCTTAAATGAATATTGTGGAGTGGAAAAAAAAATCCAGGTACTTGTCTTTTTTTTTTTTTTTTAATTTATTTATTTATTTATTTTTTGGTTGTGTTGGGTCTTCGTTTCTGTGCGAGGGCTTTCTCTAGTTGTGGCGAGCGGGGGCCACTCTTCATCGCGGTGCGCGGGCCTTTCACTATCGCGGCCTCTCTTGTTGCGGAGCACAGGCTCCAGACGCGCAGGCTCAGTAGTTGTGGCTCACGGGCCCAGCTGCTCCGCGGCATGTGGGATCTTCCCAAACCAGGGCTCGAACCCATGTCCCCTGCATTGGCAGGCAGATTCTCAACCACTGCGCCACCAGGGAAACCCCCAGGTACTTGTTTTTGCATTTATCTCCAAAAGTGATTCCTGCTGTTTGGAATTCAGGGAAGGTCTAGGAGACTAAAGCCTTTTCTACAAACAAGAAATGGGGGACACGGAGGGTCTTTTTGTACGCAGGAGGGCCCGGCAAGGTCCTGCTCAGTTTCAATATGGATTTGTGTGGTTACATTATACATTTTATCATTTACACTATCTCTAACTGTATTACTTAGGAATATATTATGCTAATCAATAAAATATGCATCCTGTCATGATTTAATAAACATAAATTGTATTACTGACTTAATTAAGAGCAATGTATATAGTTTATATATATAAAACTTCGACATTTTCCTCCCCTCTGTAGATATTTACCTTGTGGAAAATTACCTGTTTTATTCTTGTGAGCGTCTTGCTATGGTAGACTCATATTAATGTTCTTATTTTCATATAACTTATGTCATAAATACTTGGAATTTCCGGTATATCTACTTTGTGTTTCATTAAGACAAATACTCGTTAGTTCACTTTAATCTTTTTAGTGACTCTTTTACCCATTTTCTGTCCAGAAAAATAGACCCTGAAATGACAGATGGCATTGCAACTGCTAATACCTATAAACCAATGTCTTTTTTGTATTCCTTAATTGAAAATCCATATATTATATAATCTTACATAAATTTATCAAGTTTAACCCTGTAAGAATATAAAAATATGACTATTAGCCTTATAGCATATTATTATGTTTTATCACTTATGCTCACTTTAAGACTGAAAAAAGTAGGCCACTAAAACAATATCATTCCAATTTTATAAAAATAAAAAAGGTATGTAAATATGTATAGAAAACAGAGTAAAAGGACATATACCAAAATATTGATCTCTGGCTGGTGGCATTAAAGAGGATTTTCGTTTTCTTTTTTTTCCCTTTATTTAAAAATTTTTCATAATGAATATACATATGGTAAATTATATTTATATATTTAAATATAAATTATCAGTTATAGTTAAATTATATAGTTAAGTAAAATGCAAACATATTGTTAAAAAAAAAATATATATATATATATACACTCCCTGATGGCTTTCAGGGGAGGGTTTTTTTTTTTTTTTTTAATCAGTCATCAATTTTATACACATCAGTGTATACCTGTCAATCCCAATCGCCCAATTTAGCACACCACCATCCCCACCCCACCGTGGTTTTCCCCCCTTGGTGTCCATACGTTTGTTCTCTACATCTGTGTCTCAACTTCTGCCCTGCAAACTGGTTCATCTGTACCATTTTTCTAGGTTCCACATACATGCGTTAATATACGATATTTGTTTTTCTCTTTCTGACTTACTTCACTCTGTATGACAGTCTCTAGATCCATCCACGTCTCAACAAATGACTCAATTTTGTTCCTTTTTATGGCTGAGTAATATTCCATTATATATATGTACCACAACTTCTTTATCCATTCGTCTGTTGATGGGCATTTAGGTTGCTTCCATGACCTGGCTATTGTAAATAGTGCTGCAATGAACACTGGACATTTGAATATTTATTGAATATTTATTTTTTATTTTTATTTTATGGCTGTGTTGGGTCTTCGTTCCTGTGCGAGGGCTTTCTCTAGTTGCGGCAAGTGGGGGCCACTCTTCATTGTGGTGCGCGGGCCTCTTACTGTCGCGGCCTCTCTTGTTGCGGAGCACAGGCTCCAGACGCGCAGGCTCAGCAGTTGTGGCTCACGGGCCTAGTTGCTCCGTGGCATGTGGGATCTTCCCAGACCAGGGCTCGAACCCGTGTGCCCTGCATTGGCAGGCAGATTCTCAACCACTGTGCCACCAGGGAAGCCCCAGGGGAGGGTTTTTAAAGGCAACATTTGGGGTGAGGGATGCAGCTCATGGATTTCCTTCTGATTGGTTGGTGGTGAGGTAACAGGGTGATGTTTTGGGAATCTTAATCATCAGCCTTCTGGTTCTGATCAGTCTGGGATCTCCGCTTGCGCTCAGCATGTCGTCACCATTGTCCACTTGTAGTCACCATCTTCCGTCCTCCATCTTCCCCCACCTCCACCTTAGTTTCTGCAGAACAATTCAAAGATACGTGTCAGATGGTTATGAGTATCCTTTGAGGGGGAACAGGACTCTGTTGAAGGTATCATTACTTTTCTTGCTTGACTGCTTTTCCTTTGTTTCTGCATTCCCTCACTTCCCTAGTTAGTAACTGCTTAAGTCAGCTCTTTGGAACTCAGGGAAGGTCTAGGAGACTAAAGCCTTTTCTACAAACAAGAAATGGGGGACACGGAGGGTCTTTTGTACCCAGAAGGGCCCCACAAGTTCCTGCCCAGTGTCAATATGGATTTCTGTGGTTACATTATTTAGGAAAAATAAAAGCAAGTGGACACTGAGACATATACATTGTTACAGCTGGGAAATGGGACGGCCTCGGAGCTTTCAATTCCCTGGGGAGGATAGAGGACGCCGTTCATCTCCCTTGTCTGAGGCTAGTATAGCATTAGAAAAAGGCTGCTATGAATAGGGCTATTTCGAGGAATTGGTTCCTGCTGCAGGAGAAATGTCAGGAGGAAGTTTACCTGTTGCATTTTCTCTTTTAGTCACGCTAAGCTCTTTCCTGGCACTGAGCACCAAGGCTGTTTATTTATACCTCTCTGCTGTTTGCATTTGGCTTTACTCTTTGTAGCCTTACTTTTAACAAACAGACAGAAAAAGGGCGGAACAACTGCTCACTCCTTACTTTGTTTACGAATAAAAATCAAGAGCTTCAGCTCAAGAGTAAACTGCCCACCAGGGATATTTTGGTTTCCCAGGCTATTGCATGACACTCCTGGGAGGAGGTCAGCATTCGAGATGATGCTTGGATCCAGGTGTCCCCTCCCCTCGGGGCCAGGCCCACCCCATCACCAGGTCCCATGGGTGGTTTGTTGGTTAGAATCTGAATGAATGCTTTCTTTCCGTATTAACTCCTCTCTAGAGAAAATGCTTCCAGAGTCAGGCTGGGGTAGGAAAGATAGAATTAGAGGATACTTGAGCAGTTTGGTTCAATTCAAAACACACTGCCTTAAGTACCTACTGTGTTTGGAGTACTGTGGAAGGGCTCTGGGGAATTTGACTTTCTTTTCTGTCTCCATTTTTCCTCCCCTCCCCCCACTTTCTTCCTCCCTCTCTTCTTGCTTCTCTCCTCCTCCCTCCCTCCCTCCTCCTCCCTCCCTTCCCCTACTTCCCCTGCTACAGTATGTATTGCATGCTTTCCTGTGGACCCTCTTCTCAAATTGCCCTTGATGATTTTGAAGTTCCCCTAACACTCACTGCACAATTAATGATTATTCTCCCCTTTTCTTTGGGGACCAGATGAGGTGAACAAATTGTGACTGCTGCCTCCTGGTTTTGAGTAACATGGGTAAGTGATTTGGGCCTGTCTTGCAGGAGGTGGATTATACATATTGAGAAAGGAGGGTGGACATGTGATGCTTGTCAGATTCCTGACAAAGTTTATGCCTGCCCAGAGGTTATGCTATTTTAATAAGGCCATTTAGAGAAAGCCTGCCATTGTTCCTACCCCAGATGGGGTAGTAGAATTATGATCGGGTTCCCATGGGCCAACATTTCTGCCCCAGGGGGGATAACATGAAGAGTCAGAATGTCTTCCTTTCTTGAAGCAGCCTCCAGGTTGGGCCAACAGGGCTTGGCTGTGGGATGTGGGCGAAGCCTCCTGCACCCATCCCCAAGGGAGTGGTCATAGACTTCCTTGGACTGCTTGGACGTTGGAAAAAATAAAAGAATCTTACTCTTGGAGGGCTGAAAGCTGGGTGGGCCACTTCTGAACATTGTTCAGCTTATTTGGGTAAAGACTAAGAGTTTGTGATGCAGTGGTGTCCTGGGGTGTCCATGTTATTGCTCATTACAAAGAAGCAAAGCGAGGCCTAGCCCAGAGGGAGCGGTCATCCCCGACTCTGGCAGCCTTCCCAGAAGAGGGTCGACCAAGTGTCAGGGGCTGTGTTGGGGACTCAGGAGACGTCTTGGCAGAAAGGTGGCTGTTACCTTTCAGATAAGGAGCAGCTGGGCCAGGAGGAACCTTGACTTAGATTTGACACGCCTACTTCCCAGTAAATGATGTTTAGATAGACACTAAGCAGCAATATTCGAAGCATTTCCTTTCAGATGAGAGTGGAAGCTCTGGAAAGTTGGAGGTTCTGCTGGTTATCATGCTGCACATCAGGTCACCCCCAAACTCAGTGGCTTGAAATAGCAACAATCCTGTTATCTCTTCCAATTTCTGTGGGTCAGGAAGCCAGGAATGGGCTCAGCTGGGTGGCTCTGGCTTGAGGGTCCCTCCTATGGCATTTGGGGCGCTGGTGTAGCTGGGACTGTACAGGCATCTCTCTCTCTTCCTGTGTCTTAGGTCAGACACGGCTGGTTTGAGACACGGCCCCGCCTGGTTGGTCTCTCTGAATAGGCTTTCTCACAGCAAGGCGGTCTCAGGGAAGCTGGCTGCTTTCATAGTGGCCGAGAGCATCCAAGAGGAGAATTCCAGAGACCAAGGTAGAAGCTGCGTGACCTTTATGACCTAAACACGGGAGTTACTTCTGCTGTGGTCAAAACAGTCACAACTTCCTCCTCATTTTGAGGGCGGAGACCCCACCTCTCAATGGGAAGAATGCCCACCTCTCATAAGGACACCAGTTTTATTGGACTAGGGCCCATCCCAATGACCTGGTCTTAACTTGGTACAATTTGCAAGGACCCTATATCCAAATAAGGTCATATCCTGAGGTCTTGGGGGACTTCAACATACCTTTCCTGGGAGGGACACAATTCAACACATAACAGTGATAAAATGCATCAATCTATTATTAGTAATTTCCCTTTTAGTATGAATTCTTATTTTTTTCTTTAAAATATATAGTTTTAAATTTAAGAAGTAGTCAATAGTCATGGAAAATAAAGAAAAAACCCCTCAAATGACATAAACAATTTAAAGCATGTCTTTATCCCAGTCCTGTCTACTAGCTCCCTCACTGGAAGCAGTCATGGCAGTAGTGGTTTTGGATGTCCTCTGAGAAACTTCCATGCACCTCAATGTTTTCATCTATAAAATGGAAATATTACCTTCCTCGCAAGATAATGTTTAGAATGAAATGAGTTAGTAAATGTAAAACACAGTGTGAGAGAAGGCACTTAATAAGTGTTATTCATTTTCCCAGCTTAGTGAGGATAGTCTAGAAGTGGTTTACAGTGAAACTAATGAAGGTTAGGTTTCAGGCCCCCCACTTGCACGGGGCGGACCCAGGAATGTGTTCAATGGATGTACGTTTTTGTACAATTTGCAGAAGTAAGATATCTTTACTGCCATTGGTGAAGAACTGAGTAAATCTCTTAACATTTTAACTTCACCTTCATTCAACCTTCCCTGTTCTTGGGTGAAGTTGGAATGGCAACAGGCATTTTTAAGATGCAAGGGGAAGCTGAGTTGAGAAAACCTTTCCTGTAGGTTTGGGGGGATATGTCAAAGAGCTAGCACGAATATATTTTGCTCTATGTCTCTGCTATGCGTTCCTCCTGTGGTGTCCACTTGGCCAGATTCATGACCTAAAGGTCCAGGGCTGAGGTCATGTTCAACGTGAAGGTGTTCTGTGGTGCCCAGCTTGGAAGGATGGGCTCCATGGAGGAGAAACCAGGTTTGAAATGGATGAGCCAGAAGCTAGTCTAGGAAAAACACTTAATTACCAAATGTGCCCAAAGCAGAGGCTTGGGTTCTCATCAATGTCTGTTCAAAAATGCAAATTCTCTTCTGTCGTGACTGTTCTTGATAATGTAATAATATAATTGTAAACACAGTATACATTTTTTTCCCTTTATGATAGAAATTATGCAAAATAGAGTTGATCAGAATTCCTGTGTTTGTAGGGTACAAACCTGTAAACTGTAAATAGCCAGTACATCTGTCTGGGAACTTGCATGTTTTGAGTACCCCGTCTCTCCATAATAAAAGACAAATTTCAATCATCCCTGCTGGAGGAAGGACTAAATTATCTTTGTATTCATTCTATAGAAGACATTGCAAAGTTGTTGTAAGAAGAGGAAATCAAAGAGTTTTCGGCCAAAACCATATCTCTATCTATCTCTATGTATATCTATTTTGACATTAAAGTCTTCCAGGAAATTAATACAAATAGTCTGTTATTTATTTCCTGGCTTTTGTGTTATCAGCCTTAAAAAATGTGTAATTTGTTATATTTTATTTTTTCTTTCTAGGTAAATATTCACTTTAATGCCTAATTTTGTGTTTATAATTCTGTTTTCTCTTTCTTAATGTGGGACCCCCAATTTGAGTAAACCTCAGACCCCACTAAATTGAGATCCACCCCACACTGGCCTAAGTAAGTGCTATAATGGGTTACTTGGGAGCTCTTGGCTCTGGTGGAGGATGGGAGGGGAGAAGGAGAGAGGAGGTGGAAGGAAGGAAGGAAGGAAGGGGCTAAAGACTAATTTTGCCTTTGTCCCAGTTTTCCCTCGGGCTGGCTTTGGTGGTGGGGCATCGGGCATCATTTGTTAAATGAACCTACTGTATAGCACAGGGAACTCTGTTCAATATTATGTAACAACCTAAATGGGAAAAGAATTTGAAAAAGGATACATGTATATGTATAACTGAATCACTTTGCTACACACCTGAAACTCACACAGCATTGTTAATCAACTAGACTCCAATATAAAATAAAAAGTTAAAAAAAAAGCATGTTACACGTGCTGTGCTCTACAAGGCAATGTGGCGGATGTAAAAGAAACTGAAGGTACGGGTCTTTGTTCTCAAAAAGGTTTAACCATCTCATTGGGAAGACAAGCATGCCAAACACTGCTGAAAATCCTAAACAAGTTAAAATGAAAACCGACTCAGCAAAAATTGCATGTGGTTACTCAAAATGCATGGAGAGCACAGGGGAATCAGCGTGGGCGAAGCCTGAAATTGGCCTCCATCAGCCACTCCAAGTCTTGCCTGAGGACGAGCGCGTGACTGGGAGGTCCTGGCATGTGGTCAGCCTACCTGCATTGATACGGGTTCGCTGCCACTCACGTGTGATGGACAGATGCTGCTGAAGACGGATTGTGACAATGAACCTGCACAGCTGTTCCAAGTGAACCTGAGGAGGCGAACAGCTAGCCAGGCAGGGAGAAGAGATGTTCCAGGCAGAGCGATAAGGGCAGCAGACAGACGGATTAGGGGACAACAGTCTTGGAGCAAAGAGGCGGAGCTGGACAAAGAGCTCTCAGATGAGGTCCTTGCTCTCCAGCTAGGTTACGACTCCTTTTCCACTGAAGTTTATAAGTGGCGAAGACTGTCAGCCCTATGGTGGCTCCTTTTAGTAATGATGAAGAATGGTTAAGCCTATTTTCCGTGTCATAGCGGACTTTGATTATACGTAGTTGTTGTGTCTGGGGTTAGGTATCTTTTCATGTTTGTAATGCGTAATGAGTCATTTTACAACAGGATACTACTCTTCTGTCTTTCTTCATGATATGACTATTTTGCTGAAGTTTCTTATAGTCATGATTTTAAAGGTCTACCTTTCTTTAACGTATACTATTATTTCGACCGTTTCAGAATGGATGATAGTACTTTTCCAGGAAGGCCAGTGTACATAATTAATTATATCAATGGCGGAATTCCTTTTGAGGGAGGAAATTGTCTTTGTTTGGGAAAAACAAACGCTTGTTAAGTCACTAGAGATAGGAGATGAGACCTGAGGGCAAAGCCAGAACAACGCAGGAGAGGAGCTTACAGCAGGCTCACTGTCTGGGTGGGTGAGGGGTGAGGAGAGATGGAGGCTGGACGAAGGCTGGGGGATGCCTGCAGATGGGGGCTGGGTCAAGTGCAGTGGAAGAGTCATGGGAAAATCCCCCAGGCGAGGGATGAGCAGGGAGCCTGAGAGTGGGAATGCCCGGGGTTCATTGGGAAACTGTCTTCCCCCTTTTGCTCTATGGGGTCTGCTCTATTCACAAGCTACTTTGTTGTTTCCTAGAATTTGAGCAATGTGCTGCGTTGTACATCTGGACCCCTAGAGGAAGGACCTCAGAGCTGGGGTTTTCTTGAGCCCTTCAGCCCCTTGGGGGTCTACTGAAGTCTTAGAAAGGGCATGGAATGGGTGCTCGGCCAGATTCATCTAGACCTCAAGAGGCTAGGGCATCACAGCTGGCTTCTGGGTACCTTACTGCATGGGGGTGTGACTGTTAATTAGCAGAGCTGATTCCAGAACCACCCATGCAGCAAATATCTTTTTGTAGCCATGCTCATGCTTTTCAAACTTTTTTTGAGGATGGACCATAGGATTCATTTTATTTTTGCCCTTATGCTATTAGGGGAAACACCTATGTCTGGCCGTGTCTAGCCCAATGCTGAGTATATTAGGCAATTATAAAGGTTTATTAACTGAGTAGTCTTTTCATGAGACTAAACTCTATGTCATCTCTATTTTGTTACTTTCACAGTTGATAATAAAGTGGGTGGCGTATTTGATTTTCTTTTTGCTGAGAAAATTCATCTCAGAACCCTTGGGTATTTAGTATCCTATTCCCAGGCTTACGGAGACCTAGAAGCTTAAAAATGAGAAACCCCTCCCAGTCCCTTCATTTACCTTGAAAATATGTTCCACCTGCTTAAAGAGAAAATTTAGAGAGTAATGAAAGCACAGCATATTTAACTTCTTTAGGAACCTGTTGTAGCATCTGCATCATGGTTATATTTGTTCATTAACTTCATAATGACTTTGGGACCTAATTTAATCTTTGTTAGAATTCTAGATTTCCATTTTAAAGCTAAGCATGTGTAGACAGACACCGCTAAGGAAAAAAGTAGGCGCCCACTGGCCCTTCATTGAGGACCTTAATCATGCCCTGTGTTTGTGACTCCCCATTTCCCTATCATTGGCTTATATACACTTTAAGGGTGTTAATGAATAACAGAAATAGATTTCCACTTCTCAAAAAAGAGCTTTGGTGTTTCTGGGATAATTAAGGCATCTGAAGAAGTAACTGGGTCATTACCTAGCGACCTCCATAGTGATAGATGGTTTAGGAGAGGCTGATTAAGTTTCATCCTGGGAGTTTTAGTTATGTTTTGGTAACTATATAGTAATATATGCCCAGTGAGCTAATATACTTTTTTAAATTTTATTTATTTATTTATGGCTGTGTTGGGTCTTCGTTTCTGCGCGAGGGCTTTCTCCAGTTGCGGCGAGCGGGGGCCACTCTTCATCGCGGTGCGCAGGCCTCTCACTATCGCGGCCTCTCTTGTTGCGGAGCACAGGCTCCAGACGCGCAGGCTCAGTAATTGTGGCCCACGGGCCTAGTTGCTCCGCGGCATGTGGGATCTTCCCAGACCAGGGCCTGAACCCGTGTCCCCTGCATTGGCAGGCAGATTTTCAACCACTGCGCCACCAGGGAAGCCCTGTGAGCTAATATTTTAAATTTACCATAAAGATTTAAAAATGGCTAATAATGTATCCTTACCTTCTTGATCTCCTTTTAGTACTGGGAAATAACATTAGATGGCAGTAGAATACCAATGACTTGGCAGTTCTTTATTAAGTATGTTACATAAGTCCAGCTCCATTACAAGGGAATCCCCCCAGATAGAGGATAGAGAGACATATTCTTGCAGTGGAATTTCTTCAAAATAGATGTTTAAAGTCAAGTTTTAAGGCCACTGGCACCAAAGAAATAAAACAGGGCCTAGCACGTGGTCAGTAAATGAATAAGTATAAAGAGATTAGGTTAAATATCTGTTTTGGACAAAGTCTTAAGAGCAAAGATAGGTGCAAATGATCTTTTAAAACAGTGATACAGAACTTCCCTGGTGGTGCAGTGGTTGGGAATCCGCCTGCCAATGCAGGGGACATGGGTTTGATCCCTGGTCTGGGAAGATCCCACATGCTGCGGAGCAACTAAGCCCATGCGCCGCAACTACTGAGCCTGCGCTCTAGAGCCCGCGAGCCACAACTACTGAAGCCCATGTGCCTAGGGCCCGTGCTCCGCAACGAGAGAAGCCACTGCAATGAGAAGCCCGCGCACCGCAACAAAGAGTAGCCCCCACTCACTGCAACTAGAGAAAGCCCGCGCGCAGCAACGAAGACCCAAAGCAGCCCAAAATAAATAAATAAATAAATTAAAAAACAAAACCAAAAAACCAGTGATACAGAAATTCTGAAAAGAGATATCATGGGTTTTCCTTCATTCTCACCTTTATCTCCATCCTCCTCTGGATTTCTTAAACGTGCTGTGTGCAATTTTGTGGGTAATCTGGGAATTGGGTGGATATTTTATTTTTGGTCTCGACGCACGGCTTGTGGCTTGCGGAATCTTAGTTCCCCGACCAAGGACTGAACCGTTGCCCCCTGTAGTGGAAGTGCAGAGTCCTAACCACTGGACCGCCAGGGAATTCCCTGGGTGGATTTTTCTGATTGAGGTCTGACGGACATGGTGGGAGTAGTGTGTTCATGGGGGGAGAGTGGGGGTAATCAGTCATCCTGTGCAGAACATTGGGGTTTTGGAGAATTCCAGGCTCTTCACTGCTGCTTAGTTTAGCTCAGCAATTCCTGTTCCTGCAGCTCAAGTAGCAACCACCACCCAGCCAATCTTTGGTGGATGCAGACCAGACAAACCGTTCGTGCTGTGGAGTAGAGAGCTCCTTTGAACAATTATTTGAAAACAACTTAATCCTCGACTACTTAAAAAATACCTGTTTCCTGGAAGCTAGGTACCTGGGTGAGCTGAATGGGCAAATGAACATCTGTGGCATTCCTTGGGGGTTTGTTACGCTACCTTGCAGCTTCTGGGGCTTGGGTCTTCATCACCTAAACAGCACTTGCTTTATTTATAGTAAGATTACTTTTTAACAAAGTCTGTTAATTCCTTCTCTGTGTACTGGAGGATATTGCAGTGAAACAAAGGATTTTGCTGAATGCTTGTTACATATAACACTCAAACTTCTTTAGCAGATTTAATCCTGACTGTTTTTAGAGGTAAGGACCCATTCACCACTTTTTGCAGATGATATTTGCCTGAAGTCTGCACCTAGAGACAGAGGATAAGAAAGAAATAGTTCTCTTCTTGTGTTTAGGCTTTGTGAGTTTCAGCATATGTTTGTGACCCCTTCCTCGCCATGTCAACCACAGTAGTAGGAAAACGAAGAGCTCCCGCACCCTGCCCGTCTCTTTTCTGTCTTCTCCTTCCCCTCCCTTCTCTCACCCTCTTCCTCATCCCTCCAGGATCCTTCCTGCTCCCGTTTCCTCCCCTCACCTCCGCCTCCCCCCTTTTCCTTCCTCTCCTCCAAAGCCCATGAAAAGCATGCATCTAGGGGAAAGGGAACAGTTCAGGCGAGCGAGCGCTTTCCCTTCTTACACAGAGCCCAGCAGAGCAGGCTCCCAACTGGCTGGTTGGTTTTGGCGGCAAGATGTCATTGGTTCATTTTCAGCCCTTGGTCTTGAAGGAGACAAACTTAAAGAGTGTGAACTCATATTTAAGGTTTGCCGTAGTTTCAGCTTGGGTATTATGCCTTTTCCCCCTGTTTTACAAGTTGGTTTTCTTTTACATGGTTCAAAAAAAAAATGATGACTTTCGTGCTGGTCAGGTTGAGGCATGCTCTGGAGAGGCAAAGTCCAGACTTGTTTAGGGTAGAGAGGTAAATCCAGCCCCTGGACGCAGGTTGTGCTCTGAGAGGGGAGCTGCCAGCATGAAGTATTCAGAAAAGAAAATGAAGAGCCTCTTGTTTAAGACAGTTTACTTGCATGATTCTGAATTCCTGCAGTGAATTTATTCAGGATTAGCCACTTCAATGTTATCTGTTTTTCTCAGTTTATATTTTTCCTTTTAGATTCACTTTGTTATACAGCAGAAACGAACACAACATTGTAAAGCAATTATACTCCAATAAGGATGTTAAAAAAAAAACAGATTTCTTTTAAAAATAAAATTTTAGAGGCATTAAATGGTTTTTAAAATTTTTTTTTTTTTTTAAAGCAAATGTGTATTGTTCCCTTGCGGCAAACAGTTTCCTCCCTTTCTTCTTTGCTTCCTTCCTTTTTAAAAAAATCCTCTCTCTCTCTTTCTTTTTAAAATTAGTTTAACAACACAGAATCTGGAGCCAGATTTCCTGGGTCTGAATCCTAGCTCCAGCACTCATTAGCTGTGTAACCTCCAGTAGGTAACTTGACTTCCCTGTGCATCAATGTTTTAACCTGTAAAAATGGGGAAAGTAACAGTAACTACTTCATAAGCAAGCTGTGAGGATCTGGTGAGTTGATATTTATAAAGTGCTTAGAACAGGGCCAGGTAGAGAGTAATGCTAGTAATTAAAATAAAAATAAGACAGAGGTAAACCTAGGAAGTACAGAGAAGCAAAAAAAACCCATAAAAATAATTAAGCCAACCTCTCAGTCTCAGAAATAATCACTGTCAATAGTCTCTCCCTCTGTCCCCACATACATGTATATGTAATTTATTTCTAATTAAAAAAATTTTTTTTTACAAAAATTGATTCATACTCTTTCAGAGCCCTATTTCTTTTCATTTTATGACACATCATAAACATATCTCAATTTCATTAAAATGCCTCTTGAACATGATTTTTCACGGCTGTGTCGAATTCTATCGTATACCTCTACAGTAAGTTATTTTACGAATCTCTTATTATGAAGCTGGGAAGATTTTTGTCGTAAGCTATTTCCCACATTAATAATTAAAATATATATATATGCTGTCATCACAACAACCCTATGCCTCTGCTCCCATCTGCAGGCTTCACGTCCTCTACCCACTGGCACCCCCTGCTCCCAGCACTTTCTGTCTTCTCAGGCCTCCATTTTCCCTGGCTTCATTTGAGAAATACTCTTTAGGAGATTTTTTTTGGTTATCAAAACACCTTATTTAAACAGCAAACACCTAATGGATGAAGATGTGGTATATATGTATACAATGGAATATTAGCCATAAAAAAGAATGAAATAATGCCATTTGCAGGAGCATGAATGGACCTAGAGATTATCATACTAAGGGAAGTAAGTCAGAAAGAGAAAGACAAATATATGATATCACTTATATGTGGAATCTAATAAAAAAATGCAAATGAACTTATTTACAATATAGAAGCAGGTTTATATGTATCGAAAACAAACTTATGGTTACTAAAGGGGAAATGTTAGGGGGAGGGATAAATCAGGAGCTTGGGATGAACACACACACACTACAAAATATAAGATAGATGACTAACAAGGACCTAGTGTATAGCACAGGGAACTCTACTCAATATTCTGTGATAACCTCTGTGAGAAAAGAATCTAAAAAAGAGTGAATACATGTATATGTTTAACTGAATCACTTTGCTGTACAACTGAAACTAACAACATTGTAGATCAACTATACTCCAATAAAATTAAAATATTAAAAAAATAAAAAACAGCAAACACCCATACCCCTTCAAAGTAAAGTAAAACAAAGCCAAAGCCCTCATCAAACACTATGATAATGCCTCCCTCCAAAGAGTAGGAAGCTAATGGGGCAGCAGGAACAAAATACAGCCAATGGACAACTAAAATGTTCTCTATGCTTTATGTTTATCCTACTTTTGTATTATCTATAATAAAAAAATTCTCAACTTTTAAAATTTAGACAGTTCTTACATTCTCAGGTTATTGTAAGTAGATCTTTATTTGTCAAATAGCAAAGTCTTAACAACCAGAATAAGGGCAGAGCCAAGCCTTGGAGTGTCTCTTTTAGGTAAAGAATCCAAGGGATGGTTAAGCTCTCCATCTAGTGGCTGCCCAGGAAGTGGCTTCCTTGAATTTGGCCTTTTTTAGTTTTGGTTTCTGTGTAACAGGCTTATCACGACATGTTCATTTTTCTCCAGGCAAAGTAGTTACTATTTGAGAAGTCCCATTGAAGCATCTCATTAAATTCGCTCATATTTGGTATATAACGAGGCACTAAAGTTAGTTCATTTGCTAATAGGACCTTTCCCTTCATTCTCTTGTGTGGGAAATCGGTTGCTGATCTGTTACTACAGCAATGCTCAGCGTTACCCACTTACAGGGGGATGAATTGCTTCATGTCTCGTGTCCAGTTACTGTGGTGTCCTATTGCATTTTCAGTTACTGAAAAGGAACTAGCCAGGAATTTTTCGTCTCTACCATGTTCAGCTTCTAACTTGACCATAGACCTCATTTAAATCAAGAACATCTTGGAATGAGTCCCCTAAAAAAGCAGAGCCGGGGCATGGATTTGTGTTACCAGTTTGTTAGGAGTGCAATCCCAGGAAAGCAAGCATTGAGGGGAAAGAGGAGTGAGGTAGGGAAGGAGGGAAAACCAATAGGAGGGTGTGTTATTTAGCTGGATGCTTCCAGGTAGCAGTCTGGTGGGACTGTTTGCCACGAGGCCGCTGGGCGCATGGGGCTGGCCATGCAGCAGGAGGGGGAAGGGAGAACTTGCCTCGTGCTGCGCTTTCCCACTGGTGAACGTTTGCTTCACTGACATTAATTAATTCCCTTTTTCTTCTGGTTGTGCGTCATGGGTGACAAGCAGATTCCAGGTGTCTTGTGGCAACAGGGAAACCCTGGGCAGGAGGTGAGAGGCATACAGTCTGGAAATGAAGCAAGAACTGTTGTGGGCCATGTGTATGCAAAGGTGGTCAGCGCCCACCCAGAGTTGGATACAAAGCCACAGCTGGGCCAGAACAGGTGGTCCAGGGCCTCAGAGACAGGGGAGGCTGAACGGATGAGAGGTGGTGCTTGAAAGTGTGGGACTCAGTGACCTTGCTTAGTGTGCTTAGCCCAGATTCTGCTCACGGGAGCCCATCAAGGAACTAAATAAATATTGGTTATGGATTTTAATATATTTTCTAGTAAATGCTTCCTGCAAGATTCCTTCTAATGGTGATATCGTGCATAGATTAGGATCCTTTTGGTTGCAGAAACCTAAACCAACGAAAGCAGAGAAGGGTTAAAGCCCGAGTGGCCAGGGTTGCCCTGGGGAATCACAGTGTGGGCAGCAAGGAGGCTGGATCTGAGAAAAGGGCAAGAGTCAGGACTGTCAAGTACCCTGGACTCTCACCTCTGCACACGTGGGGTGTCTGCTTCACCCTTGTCCATCTCTTTCTCAAGACCGGCTTTGTTTGCGTCCATGGTCTGCGTGAAGGCGTGGCATTTTGTTCGGAGGGGATCAGGGAATAAGGAGGTGCAGATCACTGGGAACAGAGATGGAAGAGTGCCCTTCACACCGGCCTTCCTAGTGAAGTCGAGAACTGGGGGGCTGTAGAATGCAAGCCTGGACTTGAAGACCATTGCATGAACAAGCAGAGGCTGAGAAGTTACATCTCCTCAGATGGTGCTAGAAATCCTTATCCTTCACCTTAATTAATGATTCCTAGAGTTGCAGTTAATGAGCCATCCTATCAAGACAGCTAACGTGAGTGACACTTTATAATCAAACGTTTTCAAGATGCCACACTGCTTAGCAACAGAACTGCTTGGAGAGTAGCCCCATCTTGTGGAGAAGCCTACAAATATTTCAGTGACTTACTGCTCAAGGTTAAGGAATTGAAGCAAAATGCATTTGAATTTTAATATTATTACCCTTTTGGGAAAATACCATGAAATTTTATGTAATCAGACCAGTACATTTTGTGTGAAACTT
Source organism: Balaenoptera musculus (assembly GCF_009873245.2). Taxonomy (NCBI): domain Eukaryota; kingdom Metazoa; phylum Chordata; class Mammalia; order Artiodactyla; family Balaenopteridae; genus Balaenoptera; species Balaenoptera musculus. Next base: position 11,734,750 of record NC_045787.1, on the reverse strand, counting down.
ACAGATGTTATTTTTCATAGGTGATGAAGTCCCTTGGGCAAATGATACTGACTCTAATTGCGCTCGTATCTTAAAAAAGTCTGGATGGCTTACCTTTAACTTCCTGCACAAAGCATTACGGTCATGATTCTACGCCATTCACTTATGTGAATTTTTTTTTTTTTTTTTTTTTTTTTTTTTTTTTTTAAATATTTATTTGTTTATTTATTTTTGGCTGTGTTGGGTCTTCGTTTCTGTGCGAGGGCTTTCTCCAGTTGCGGCAAGTGGGGGCCACTCTTCATCGCGGTGCGCGGGCCTCTCACTATTGCGGCCTCTCTTTTTGCAGAGCACAGGCTCCAGACACGCAGGCTCAGTAGTTGTGGCTCACGGACCTAGCCGCTCCGCGGCATGTGGGATCTTCCCAGACCAGGGCTCGAACCCGTGTGCCCTGCATTGGCAGGCAGATTCTCAACCACTGCGCCACCAGGGAAGCCCCACTTATGTGAATTTAAAGCAAATCAAGGATGATTATGATTAGCTTGGACATGAATAAAGATTCCTATAAACTCGAGGAGGCTGGGTAAACCATCTAAGGACAGAGCAATGAAACAGAGCCGGACGGATGAAAAGGTTTTGTGTTACGTAGTTGAAGCTTCCTCTGTTTTTCTAGAAGTTTAACAATGTCATGAAATGCAGCAGATGGCTAGATTTTCTTTCTCTAGGTATGGTTAATATTAAGGAAAGGGCTGAGGTAGGATGCAGAATCACTTCTTACTGGAGAATCTTAGACCAACTCTTTACCTTCGAATGTGCAAAAAGACCATAAACAAGGAGCCCTGAGTTCTCGTCCTGGCCAGTCACCACCTGCCTCCCTCATTTGGGGGAAGTGACTGAACTTCTCCAGGGACCAGTTTCCTAATCTGTCCTGCGAGGAAACTGATCTTGTAAGATTGCACCTTTCAGGTTTAAGAGTAGGAGCAAACCAGAAGCCCTGCACGCTGCTGAGGAGGAGACACAAAAGTGACCTCTGCTTCCCAAGAGGCCCCATGTGTGGGTTGTGAGAGAGGCGGTGGTGCCTAGGTGCCCAGGTGTAGCTGCCCCGGGAATGTGAGCTCCCTGCTCACGGAACTTACCTGTGCCTTCCGGATCTGGTGGACCGTCATTGCAAAAGCCCACATTTATGACCTGAAGGATCAGAAAACACTGGGTTTATGAGGGGAATTTCAGGTACCATGGCACTTGGAGTTTCTACCGGCCCCAGTAGCAAGCTAGGAGCTGTTTCAGGAAGAGAAGAGTTATTTCCAAAGCGGGCAGGGGGCCTCTGCTATGATTTTCTTCCCAGGCCTCTCTGCAGCATTCCATCTTCCCTGGGAACTTCAAGCTGGGTCAGAGGGTCAGAGGGGCTTGCACCAGATGGAGCCGTGTCTTGCTCTGGCCTCCCCGCGCCCCGACTCAGAGCTGGAAGCGTTACACGTTACTATGTCCATGGCAGGAGCAGTGCCCCCCAGTATGGGATATATTGCTTCCAAAAGCCAAAGAGGCTCAACAAAACTTGTGCTTCTTTCTAGTTCAAGAAATCATATTTGGAAACAGCAGCTGTAATTAGAGTCAATCTCTGACTAAGCTTATTTCGTGTCGTTCAGAGCTTCTCACCCAAGAGCAATTTTGTCCCGCAGGGGGCATTTGGTAATGTCTGGAGACAACATCACAACTGGAGAGGGTGTGCTACTGGCACCTAGTGGCTAGAAGACAGGGACGCTGCTGACCGTCCCACAGTGCAAGATTTATCCACCCCAGATATCAGGGGTGCCAAGATTGAGGAGCCCTGCTCCAGAGTCATTTGTCTTGAGAGAGGTACTGGTAGAAGAGGAGAATTAAAAGGATTTGTGGTAGGGATTGCCACCTGCGCCTGTCATATCTTTGACGGTGGCACTGCTTTCTGTTTTTAGTGGGAGAGGTTGTTCCAGGAGAATCTATACCTGAAAAAATGGAGGACTGTGCCATTTGCCAAGGATGTCTATTCTGATTACACACTTAGGCATTGTGGAAGCAACCACTGGATGAGTTCAGTTGCCCACTGGGTCACAGGATGAGTCTGTGTATCCACTGGGTCCACTGGAGAGAGACTTGGAGTCAAACACCATTTCTCACTAACCCCAGACTCCCCTGCTTTGACTGGTGGCCCACGATGGCATGCTTTGCCAGCTCAGAGCAGGATTCACTAATTTCCAAGGGTCTGGGAATCTCCTTTCCCCGGTGCAGTTACCTCGCTCAGTGACTGCCACCCTACAGCGCTGTATTCTTTACGTTCCCCGTAATCGTTAATTGCAGGAGACCTTGGGGTTTCTAAGGCCATGGCCTTCCATGTCACTTCATTCCGGACCACCACAAGTGACTATCTAAGTAACTGCTTTGCCACTGTGTGCTGTGACTGTTAGTGTCCCAGTGTCTGAAAGCATCTGGATACAGGTAGCCGATCTCAGATTCCACATTCCTGTGGGGAGCTGTTTCCTGAATTTCATTTCTGGTACCATTTGCTTGGTCATTGTTCTCAGCTATAGATATCAGCATCCACTTTCCTGTTTAAAGTGCAAAGGACTTTATCAAGGGGTACAGCTGTCACACTGAATCGAGTGTGAAGTTTTGAACAAAATAAACAATATAAAATATAAAAATAAGCAGCTGAGCTTCCAAAGCCACACCACAGAGCTGGGCCACTAAAGGAAAAGTGGCGTCTACTTGATCAGTGAACTGCCAGCCTGGTTCTGGTCCCATGGCCACATCACCTCTGCCGTAATTCGCACTAGCAAAGTGGATGTCTCACACCCTACCTCCCATCAGAGCTTGGTCTGATTCAAAATCTCATGCAAGTTCACCTGATGGGAAGAACCTAAATGACATATGGATCCCTAGCTGCAAGGGAGCTGCAAAGGGGTCTGGGAAATGTAGTTTTTAGCTGTCAAGTTACTACAGTACAAAAACCAAATACTAGAAATGGATTAGCGTGGATGTTGAATGAGTGAATCTTCGATATCCACTGCAGAATACAAGATGGAATTTCAGACAAGGCTGAAATTCAGCAGATACATACTGGTACAGCCATACTAATTGTTGAAATGTTGGGTACCTCCATTCCATATGCTAAGTAAACCCTTGCTTCTGAACTCTCAAGGGCCCCGTTGTTGCCCTGGGTACTCTCTGTCCCCTCACTGGGAGTCCATGCTTCTTCTCCATTATCCAGCAATTTAAAGACTTCTGCCTGGACAGAGCTGTGGATTGGCATCTCTTCTTTTAGTTGGTGCCCAAGTCCGTCAGTGCCCCTAAAGTTCTACCTCTTGGATGCCTGCTATTTGCCCCCTCCCCATGTGGACTCCAGAGGGTCAGTCTGTGCTCCATCAATACTCCCCACCTCCTGGGAAGTCCCAAGGGAGCATGCCTTTCAGCCATCCTAGTCCCTACCAGCCTCCTAACCACCTAGACACGCTTTCCATGGCTTCTGGGTCATCCACATGCCTCTCCCAGTGGGCTCAGAGGCGGTGGGGAAACAGTGAATAGTGGTGGTAGCATTGGCACCCCAATGGGCAAACACCTGGTGCCCATCTGGCCCCTGAAGCTGTGGCTGTGCATTCTTGCAGAAACTGGTCTCCTTAGGACTTCGGCTGTAAGAAAGCCAGGGAAAGAGTGTGAGTAGCAATGGGGGCCACCCAGGCACTGATTTGGAGTGTCAGTCTCCCTGGACATCATGGGTACTCCTGAGGCTGGAGAGAGGCCCTAGAGGATGCATGGGACTTGTGGGGGTGATATGGGGCCAGGGAAGTTGCTTTTCAACATCCCTGGAAAAGTTCATTAAAACCCCTCAATGCCAATGCCAACCTATCATAGGCATTAACGAATATATATATATATATATATATATATATATATATATATCTCACTGCTCTGTGCCAAACATGTTCTAAAAGAAAATTAATTTGGATACCATAATTAGCATCCTCTTCCCCCCACCATTTTATGAAGGAGAAAACTGAAGCATAGAGAAGATACTTTACACCAAAGTTCTACAGGAGGCAACCCAGCCTAGAGCCATCCCTCTTACCCACACCAGTGCCCCATCTCTCACAGAACCTGAATGGTTGGGTTCGACCTTAAATACGACATGCCAACAAACACCCTGAAGACTTAGTTGTTTATTAGTTTCCTATTGCTGCTGTAACAAATGACCACTAACTTGGTGACTTAACCCACATTTCTTCTCATACAATTTTGGAGGTCAGAAGTCCAAAGTCCATTTCACTGGGTAAAATCAAGGTGTTGGCAGGCATTCCGTCCAGATTCTGGGGTGAATCCATTTCCTTTCCTGTTGTGGTTTCTCAAGGTCACTTGCATTGCTTGGCTCATGGCCCCCTCCTGGCATTGTTCCAACGCCCCGTCCTTTATCACACCAACTTCTCTCTTGAGTCTGACCCTCCTGTTTCCTGCTTAGACAGACCCTTGTGATGACAGTGAGCCCACCTGGATAATCCAGGATATCCTCTCCCTTCCCCAGATCCTTAGATTATTTGCCTTTGCGAAGTCACTTTTTTCATGTACAGTAATTCATAGGTTTACGGGTCAGGACATGGACGGTTTTGGGGGCTGAATAATGATATTCAGCCTACCACTGTGGTTAGTGGAGATTTTGAATATGTAAGAATCCCAGTATTAGGAGGGCTAGGAAAATTTTGAATATATTTGCCATTAATTCAGTAGAAACTGGGTGAATATCCAGCCCCATGAATAATAGAGCTGATATTAAAAATTCTCCAAGACTATGCCACTTAATGCCTGTCAGATCAATGGGGGAGATTTGTTGGAAGATTATTGATTATATCAAATAATGCCTTAGACCAGATATGTATTTTAAGCTGATGTGCTATAAGACTTAGTTGTTTTATAATATATATAATTTATTTTCTCTAGAGATAAAAGGGAATGTATTAAAACATCCAATTTATATGTTGGTTTATATATTGATTTTTTTCATGTATAGGTTGTTAAATATTATTAATATACCCCCAACAATAAATGCTTGAAGGGCTCAGTCTACTAGAGGGGAGAGAATTATCTGAACACACGATTACATTACATTGTGCTGTGTGCAAGCATGGAAGGGTGTAAGGATGGAGAGCAGCGGGTGACGACGTTGAGGAAATCTTTCCTAAGGTGAGTCCTAAGCAAGTTGGAAGCAAAGAATAGGAACTTAGCAAATGGACAAGACACAGGGCATTTTTCCCAACATAGGAAGACTGGGACCAGACAGGTGTTTTGGACATTGTGGTGTAACTAAAGCAGATGGTATAAAGGGGTGTAGAGAGAGGGGTTTGGGGTGAGGAAGAAGCCTGGAACCCCAAAGCAACAAGACAGTGTGATTTCTGTTCACTTCACAGTGTTCACATTGTTCTCTCACATCAGATGGATACTTCTCAATCCTTCTCCTACTTGGACTCCATGTCAATTTAAACACTGTAAACCATTTAAAAAAATTTGTTTTATAGCTTTTTATTATGGAAAATTTAAAGAATACACAAAAGTAGACAAAAAAGTCGAATGAAACCTCCATGATACTCATCACCCACCTCAACAATTAGCCACATTCTCTGACAGTTTTGGAGAATTGTTTTATTTATTCTTCTCCTTTGTTGTTGCCGGGGGATTTTAAAGCAAATCCCAAACATCACATCATTTCACCTATAAATACATGAGTATGTATCTTTAACAAGTAAAGACCAAAAAATCACAGTATCATTTATCACACCCACCTATTCTCAGTATCTTTAGTACTCATTCCATGTCCTTTTATTTAAACAATTTGGAAACTGTTGGTTTATTAGAAGGTTAGTATACTGCCCTCCGTTGGTGTGTCTTGTAAATCTCTTTCACTCTATAGCAGCACCTCCTCCCCCGCTTCTCCTTTTAAGTGTCACTTCTTGCTGGTTGAAGAAACAGTGTCATTTATACTGTTAGAGTTTTCCCTGTTGTGAGTTTGGCTGACCTCATCATCATGGTGTCATTTAACAATTTCCTCTGTCCCCACCTTTCCCTTAACTGGTAGTTTGATATAGAAGCTTGATTAGAATCACTTCTTTTTTTTTTTATTTTGACAAGAATATTTCATAGGCAGTGCTGTGTAGCTCTTATTACATCGCATTAAGGGGCATAATGTCTTGTAATCTCACTTGTAGTGACGTTAAGATTGATCAATGAATTTGCCCTCATTTTTCTACTGTAAAATTCTCCATCAATCTTCCACCCAATGGTTTTAACATCTATTTTTTAAAAAAATTAATTTATTTTTGGCTGTGTTGGGTCTTCATTCCTGCGTGCAGGCTTTCTCTAGTTGCGGCAAGCGGGGGCTACTCTTCGTTGTGGTGTGCGGGCTTCTCATTGCGGTGGCTTCTCTTGCTGCGGAGCACGGGCTCTAGGCACGCGGGCTTCAGTAGTTGCGGTACGCAGGCTCAGTAGTTGTGGCTCAGGGGCTCTAGAGCTCAGGCTCAGTAGGTGTGGCACACGGGCTTAGTTGCTCCGGGGCATGTGGGATCTTCCCAGACCAGTGCTTGAACCCGTGTCCCCTGCAGGGGGATTCTTAACCGCTGTGCCACCAGGGAAGTCCTGGTTTTAGCATCTATTGACACTTGCTGCCTAGATTCACTGCTTCATTAAGGGTTCAAATGGTGACTTACTCTCATTTATTCTGCATTTTAAAGCTAGAATTTTTCTTTAAATTCGACCATCTCATAAGCTGTTTGATTGCTGTGAAATACAGTTTGTTCTGGAAAAGCAGGAACAATGATTGATCCTTTCCCTTTATCAGTTTTCAAAGTAAGTTGGTGCCAGAGCAACTTCCTGAAATGACCAAAGTGTTTTTGGTTTTTGCTTTTCAAATATCACCATGAAATCATGGATCCTGTATATTTTCTGTTTCAATCCATTGCAGTCGTTATTGTTTTTATTGTTTACATTTCTTCTTTGGTCCGTGGGAGATGCTGCAAGTTGGCTCCTGTGTCCTTTGACATGACTTCAGTTGTCTTTGACAGCTTCCGTGCTTTCTGGTATGAAGATGCTCCAGGATCACCTTGTGTATTTCCTGCCCCGCTCTAGGAATCCAAGGAACTCTGGTTCCGTTTCATAGGGGATGTATTTAGAGACTCTAGTCTGGGTCCTAGGGGTGTTCATTGCTGCTGAGTTGATCGTTGTTTATCACTATTTCAGTGGATAGAGCAAGGAAATACATTGTTTTCAAAAGGCGAAACATACATCTGAGTTCATAAAGATATTTCCAATCAAGATTAAGATTAACCAGCTTTGGGACTTCTCTGGTGGCACAGTGGTTAAGAATCCTCCTGCCAATGCAGGGGCCACAGGTTTCAGCCCTGGTCCGGGAAGATCCCACATGCCACAGAGCAACTAAGCCCATGTGCCACAACTACTGAGCCTGAGCTCTAGAGCCTGTGAGCCACAACTACTGAGCCCACGCACCTAGAGCCCATGCTCCACAACAAAGAGAAGCCACTGCAATGAGAAGCCCGCACACTGCAACGAGGAGTAGCCCCCGCTCACTGCAACCAGAGAAAGCCTGCGCGCAGCAACAAAGACCCAAAGCAGCCAAAAATAAATAAATTAAAAAAAAAAAAGATTAACCACTTTTTACTTATTTGATTTTTATGTTTGTGTTTCTTTTCTTTTACACTGAAAATCCTAGTTCCTAATGACATTACCCTAGTTGCTTATTTGCTTTATCCTACTATATGGTAGGATATAGACTATCCATTATATATTTCCAATAACAGTCATATTATTATTACCAACAATATGATTACTGAAAACAATTTAATACTTCTTTGAGGTTCTTTCAATCTTCAGTGTATATCATAGATATACACAAAAAATTACTTCACTTTAAAGTTGCTTAAAATAGTTCTTCTGTTTGTGGGTAAGCCACCAACTTGAGACATAATTAGGGCCATTTCTTTTTTTTTGGCCATGCCACATGGCTTGTGGGATCTTAGTTCCTTGACCAGGGATCGAACCTGGGCCCCTGCAGTGAAAGCGCCAACTCCTAACCACTGGCCCTCCAGGGAATTCCCAGAGCCATTTCTTTTTCCATTTACTTTCCATTTTTAGAGATTGTTTTTTAAAAGAATTCGATACACTGTGTTTTATGATTATGTGTTGAACCGTGATAAGTCAAAACTATAAAATATGGTGCGTTTAGGGAGTTGCAGTTTTCATCGTTGTCTTCTCCCCTTATAGGTAACTTTTTGATTTTAGGTTTTTGGCTTATTCTTCCATCGTTCGATTTTAAAAATATAAGCAAATACGTGTGCACGCATGCATTTGTGTGTTCTGCCTTTTTACACCAAAAGTGGTGTACAACACACTGCTCTGCTCTGTGCTTTTTTTCACCTGTGTCTGAGGGATCACACACAGCAGGATACAGAGGTCTCCCCGTGCCTCTCTACTCAGCTGTGTGGCTGTATCATGTTTTACTCAAACAGTCCCTTCTTTTTTTTTTTTTTTTTAAATTAATTAATTAATTAATTAATTAATTTATGGCTGTGTTGGGTCTTCGTTTCTGTGCGAGGGCTTTCTCCAGTTGCGGCGAGTGGGGGCCACTCTTCATCGCAGTGCACGGGCCTCTCACTATCGCGGCCTCTCTTGTTGCGGAGCACAGGCTCCAGACGCGCAGGCTCAGTAGTTGTGGCTCACGGGCTTAGTTGCTCCGTGACATGTGGGATCTTCCCAGACCAGGGCTCGAACCCGTGTCCCCTGCATTGGCAGGCAGATTCTTAACCACTGCGCCACCAGGGAAGCCCAAACAGTCCCTTCTTTTTTTTTTTTTTTTTTTTTTTTTTTTTTTTTTTTTTTTTTAGTCCCTTCTTGAGGGACATTTGGATTGAGCTTTAACACTCTTGGCTCCTTTTTTTCTTTCTTTGAAACATTTTTTTTTTTGCCTTGAGTTCCAATACATTCCTCTTTCTTGGCTCTCCTGCTGCCTCTCTGACTGTTCTCAGTTTCTATAATTTGTTCCTTTTTCTCAACTCACGCTGAATCTCACTCATCCCTGATGCCCCACGTTCACCTCTCTTCTCAGTTTTTACCTTCTTCTTGGGGTGATTACATGAGTATCCCTTTTATGCTGATGATTCTTAGATGCATATCGTTAAGCCCCCATTTCTTTCCTGAAATACAGATTTGCATTTTCAGCTTTTCATTGGAACACTTAGAGACCTCAAATTCAACATGCCCCAAGTGAAACTCATCAATTTTCCCTCCAAACGGCTCATCTTCACTGAATTCTTATCTCAGATAATAGCTTGACCACTTACCTTGCTGTTCAAATGAGAAATCTTGGCATCTCCTTCAGATCTTCTTATCCCCAACTGCTACTCAGCCAGCAGGTTCTGCCAGTTCTGTGTCATCTCCATTCCCGTGGCTGCTGCCTTGGTTCAGGGCCTTCAGTCAGGTGCCCTAGTTTGGGACTTGAAATCTAGGGGGAGTGAAACAAGGTCAAGCGTGTTTACAGCCTATTTGTGGTGGTAGCTGAGGCAACATTGAGAGTCAGGGGGCATCTGGAGACTACGTCACATAGTGTGACCTTGGCTGATATTTGACCTCCAGCATCTCTTGGTTCAAATCAATTATTTGATTTTCTAATATTCCATTTACACACAAGAATTCAGGTGCTTATCTGTTATAGAAAAGAATCTATACACATTGCCACATGCTTTGTATTCAAAGTAAAACAATGACAGATACAAATAGTAAAGGCTTTAAGGATCAATTTCTCTGTAGAGGAGTACTCAGGGTCAGTGTCAATCAGGGCACCATTCTTGGAGGAGGTAAGATGCGAGTCAGCTGGCAAGGGATTTGAGAGTCAAGGATTAGTGGAAGTAATGGGAGAAGCATCTTAAAAAGAGGACTTATAATGCTGTTATGAGCATGGACACTTTGTCCAGAGGCTTTGGACAAGTCACTTTACCTTTCTGACTGTGTTTCCTCATCTGAGCACTTATTTTCTACTCTGACCTTCATATTCAACTGTAGCACTGAGTGAGTCCAGATTTGGGAGCTCCTTTCCTGGAGAGAGGAATGAGGAATCTTGATAGAACATACCTAGAATTCCAGAAAGGGAGCTGAGAACCAGTTAAAGAATGAATAAGGAGACTTTAGGTGGTAATACCACCTCCAGTTCTCACCTGTTCTCTCTGCCCTGGATTCACTTCGGGGCCCCATCTATTCTCCCAAGCACCTGGGGGGCTCCAAGGACTTGTGGGCTCTGGGTTGGTCCTGAAAGACCTGCACTCAAGGCATGAAGAGGCAGAGCCCCGTCCCTGAATTAGGGGTGCCAACTCAGCCTGACTAGGGGTGCCCCTCTCCTGACCTTCTCTGCCCTATGTTCCCGGGATGCTGGGAGTGAATGCAGTCCCTTCCCTCTCTGTTATTCAGTTCTCTTGAGTCTTTAGTGGGATTTATGACATTCCAAATGGCCTCTATTTGCACTTTGGAGTTCTGCAAGAATCCAATAGTAATTTAAAAGAAGATTTTCTAAACTTTAAAGCAGTTGAGAGAATAAAATTCCTTCAAGATTAATTTCCAATTTACAAAATTATTGTTGGAGATTGTGACTTGTGTGGTTTCTGTGTTCTAACAAATGATTACTTTTGTTGACCATCTACAGCACTTTAAAAGACTAATATTATTTGGGGAGTGTCAGGGTATTTCTATGACATTCTTTTAGAACAGCCTTTTATTATAGTTTTTCTGTTAATGTTGCCTGTATTTCTACCAGGTTTTGCTTATTTTACTTTAGGACTGTTATTCAGTGCATAGCTACCATATACTCGTAGTGGATTATACCTTTTATAAAAGTAAAATGCTTTTCTTGGTCCAAATCTTTTAGGCTTTTGTCTTTAATTCTACTTTGTATGATAGTAATATTGAAGCAGCTATTCATTTTCTGTATGTGTGCTATCTTTATCCAATCTTAAAAGGAGCAATTATAAATCAGGAGAAAGAAAATCACTAGGAGAAAAATAGGGACACGGACAGGCAATTTACAAATCCCCCACCCCAAATGGCCAATAAATATTTAAGAAATGTTTAGCTTCACTATTGTCAAAGACTTGCGAATTAAACTAGCAATGGCATAACAGCCATTTCTCATCTATCATATAGGCAAAGATGAAACAAAATTAATTTCTCATGGGAACCAGTGGATACAATTTTTAAGGAATAATTTTTTCTAATAATTTATTGAAATAAATAAGCAGAGATCTATGCAAGGATTTGACCACAGAGATATTCATTATATTGTTGTTTATGACAGTAAAAAATTGGAACCAATCTAAAAGCTAAAAAAAAAAGTATTGGCTAAATAAATTAAGGCCTGTCTAACAATATGATATGTAACCATTAAATCATAATTCGAAGAATATTCAGTAATACGAGAACATTTTCATGATATCTTGTAAACTAAAATTAAAGGTGTACATATGCATATACATATATACATACATGTGTGTATGTGTATATATACATATATATACATATAAAATATTTTTTTAAGAAAAAGGAGATGGGAATCAGAGCATTTCTCTTAGAAAGCACACTGTTAATAATGCTCAGATTATGGTGATATTTATTTTTTTTACCTTTTTACAATAAATGTGCCTCATTTTTATAATAAATAATCGTCAAAAACTATTTAAAAACATTAGTATTATAATTGTTTAAAAGAGGTTAAAGATTTAAAACAAGAGAATGGTATTACATTTTACATGAGCGAAAATGATAAAAATCATTCAGAATGAATTCACTATGTAACTGTAACAATACTGGGATCACTATGGACATATTTGCATGTTTTTCTTCCCTAGAGATTGATATCAAAATTTTTGCCCCTTCAATGTGCTGTATCCCATGCAGTCAGATCTATTTTTATCATTGGTAATCATTTTATTATTTAGTTTGGTTCATATGACATAGATAGGCAAATTTTCTAAATTGGGAATTTTTTAAAGGGAAACAGTTTGAACATAAAGATAAGTTTCTTATGGCTTAGAATTATAAAGGAGGAGACTTTGGCTTCACTTCCACTAAAGCATTCAATAATTTTCCCATCATTCTGTCTTTACATAAATATGAGACAGTAAATGTATATTATTGTTAGCCTTTGATGTACTTATGAGACATGGCTCCGTTCATCATTTCCTTAGCTCATTGGGCAGCGGGTGTGGGTGAATTATACTTCCAGCCGCCGGATGGCAGGCAGCTAACATGCACTAGTAGTCAGCTGTTTCCATATCCCTCTTTCCATAGCTTAGACTGCATCATCTAACGTACTGCGTTTGAAAGGGAAAAAGAAAAGACCCCAACATGTAGTATCTCTGGATCAATCTATTTTATTAACCTCCAGACATAAGATCTTAAAGGGCATAAGACTGAAATGCTGTAAATCTTGTAACTGGAATTCTGAAGATTTCTTTTGAAAAAGAAAAAGAAAAGCCTGATAAGCCTAAGCCTGTTGATTGCCGGCACAGTGCTCCTTTCATGTGTCCACAGATCCATTGTTAATAGTACAGCTTTACCAACTTGACATTCCCCTGCTGGAAATACTATTGCAACAACAATTCCCTGTAAGGAAAATATTTGTAAACTTTAGCTGATGGCTCCGAGCAATGGTAAGTTGATGTTCAGTATATTGAAATTCACTCTAATGAATAATTCAGTTCACTAAATTCCAGTTTGCAATTCTATCCCATTTGATAATCACTCAGTAAACTGATAATAAAAAAAGAGCACCTGCTTGTATAGTTCAGTGCAAGAAAAAAATGTTAGAGTTGATTGTGGTGTAAACCTCAAGCTTCAGTCTAGGCTAATTAAGGAAAGTAGAAATGCAGAATAAGTAAGTATGCATCCTGTATTTAACTAGGGACACAGAGGAAAAAAAGTGACACTTACAGGAGGGGCTGGAATTGCCTTTCACACTTATCAATGCTTCCTTTTGCTGCACACCCCAAATAACACTACTACTACCCATGCAACACATTAAAAAAGGAAAACAACAGTGGCATGAAAAACACCTTCAACAGGCTTAAAAAAATAGAGGTACTACTTAACAGAAAGAAATATCATTTTTGGTTTATTACTATATACACTATAGGTTAATTTAAAAATGATCACCTGCTATGTGTGAGATGCTGCGATTCACAATATTCAAAACCTTTATTTCAAAAAATATCCTAGTACAAATTATATTTCTAAAACGTAATTATTATTCAGGATGAAAACTATTTGAATCAAGGAGTGAGCAATAGAATTTCAGAGCAGGGAGCCTTGAGATTCAGGAAGGACTCCATAGAGGAAGGGACATGGGGACAGACCCTTGACACATGAATGGAACTTTAATCTGAACAGAAGGAGGGAAGTGGGTTTCAGACAGATTCTGAAGGTTCGTTTGGAGAAGAACGTGGACCCTCATTGGCGAGAGCGGGCGATGGGTGATGTCCTTGCCCAAGGGGGAGGTTTGTAGGAAAGGGAAGGAAATGGCTTGAAGCTCTTTTCTTTCTTCACTGTTGCACATTTTTGGCCAGAACTTCCCCTCCCCTTCAAGTCTTGCTTTTCTCTATATATCAGAATAAAATTTTAATATTTAAACGAGAGTTTTGACCTGATTTTAATGAGATTGAATCTCTATAAGAGTTGAATGGAACTAATTAGAGAAAAATAAAGTCTGATAGACTGCTTACCACTTGGAAAACTTTCTACAGGACAAACTCTTGTGACTTAAAAATGTTTTACATTTCATTAATTTTTTTTTTTTTTTAAAAAGGTCAAATGTAATTCCCCAACGAGGATAACATTTGGGAGGAAAATCGCCTTCACCTGTAGTTCTTATATTCGTAATTGCCTCACATTTTCTCTTCGGAGACTGCTGTTTTTGGCTTTGTGTATTTTCTGCATTAGAAAAGCAATAGCTTTTCTCCTATTAGTCTACATCACTCAGTGAATTAACACCTTCAATTCTTGTGTTTCTGTGCTTTGTTATTATAATGTAATAAGCAGTTGGGCACACCATGTTTTCTTCCTTCTGTTGTTTGGCTGAAATACCCACTCGCCAAACAACGATTCTGTCTGTGGTCTGCTCTAGTCTTCTGGTTGATGGTGTGATCCTGATTTGTTTCAAAATGATGCTCAGAATGGCAAGAGAATCGGTGATGATGTGCAAGAGGGCACGTGAGATTTGGTTGAGAGGTGATTTTCCTTTAGGCTTGAGGTTGAGAAAGGAGGGAGACTGAAGCAGAGGGGGAGGTTAAGAGAGAATGAGGAAGACCCAGATGTAGAAGGTGGGATAGGCCTCCCTCAGGAAATGGCAGTGATACGAATGCTGGGGTGGTTTCATGGGGAACAGGGAGGCACTGTCTTCCTTCTAGAATTTTCTCTTGGAGCAGATTCACATGTTAACCCTTTGCTTTGGTAAAGGGGGAGGAAGTGGAAAAGCAGAAAGTATTTTCTCCTGGCCTGTTCTAGCTCACTTTCAGAACACTTAACTGCAAGAACATATTTTCCTTTATCTTCTGTTGTAAAAGGAAAATGGTACAGAATTTTTAGCTTTTTAATTTTTCCCTTTAGTTTTTAAGTGTACTATTGCTCCTACTTTAATTAAATGATTTAGACTAATTTCAAAACTGCGTGTTTTTTTTTTTTTTTTTCGTTTTAAATTTTTGGCTGCACTGTGCAGCTTGCAGGATCTTAGTTCCCCAACCAGGGATTGAACCCTGGCCCCTGGCAGTGAAAGCTCAGAGCCCTGACCACTGGACCTCCAGAGAATTCCCTCACAACTGAGTTTTATGAAAAGTTCTTATCTTTTAAACTTTATTGCATATTAAGGGTATATTTTACACACATCGACTTGATATCGCAGCCTGGATTCCAATATACCTTGATAGGTTCTTATAATTTAGTGCTTTATTATTGACTAATTGTGGTTTTGTCACCTTTGCTAGATTATAAACTCTTTATATCTTATACTTGAATAACGTTATGTTGGGTGTATCAGAGAAGCTCAATAAATATAATGGTGGTTGACTTTGATGAGATTAATGAGCTATACTAAAACATTTTCTTAAAATATATAACACTTTTACTTAAATCACACCTAAAATATGGAAATAGGGAAGGAATTATACAACCAGGTTTTATCCTTAGCCTTTTTCTTTGCATCTTTGGTTACTTTTAAACAAGAACTTTCCCATATTTTTGATGATGTAATGTTTGAAAGTTAAAACAATACAAAGAAAATAATTGTTCAGATTAATTTCATGTCAAATACTAAATCACCAGGTAAGGGCTACATTTTCAAAAACCTTGCCTTATCCTGGCCTTCACGTTTTCATACCTGGTACATTTATGTCCCCGTAATAATGGACTTAATCAATGGAAGTTTATTTATGTAATTAATTGTACCATTTTACTTGGATATTTGAATCTACCTGGGAGCTGCCTTTGAATACAAGACCCAACGTCAACTGTTTTTTGGTGGAAGACTTAGTAACAGATGGAAAAACCAGGGAGCTGGCAATTAAGTAGCAGGAACTAGATGTTGCATTATAAAGCATTGTTAAGTGTACTTATGATAGGAAACGCATGTATATATATTAATATTAATTGGGTGTCCTTTCATCACCACTCTGTCACGAAAGTTGTGATGCTGGTTTTGTAAGTCGTAAGCATGAAAACTCACCCTAAAGAAGCTTAGAAAGAACATTTGGGATGCATAGCGTTTATATAACTTAGTTTTGTTAGCAATAAAATGAATTTCTTCTTTTTTAAATTTTTGTTTATTTATTTATTTATTTATGGCTGTGTTGGGTCTTCGTTTCTGTGCGAGGGCTTTCTCTAGTTGCAGCGAGCGGGGGCCACTCTTCATCGCGGTGGGCGGGCCTCTCACTATCGCGGCCTCTCTTGTTGCGGAGCACAGGCTCCAGACGCGCAGGCGCAGTAGTTGTGGCTCACGGGCCTAGTTGCTCCGCGGCATGTGGGATCTTCCCAGACCAGGGCTCGAACCCGTGTCCTCTGCATTAGCAGGCAGATTCCCAACCACTGCGCCACCAGGGAAGCCCATGAATTTATTCTTTATGTACGCAGTAATGGAGTTTATGTTTCCTCTCTCAAATGATATTTTCACACTTTTGCTGTTGAAGGAAACAGCAGTGTTTGAGATTTACCTTGTGAAACCTATAGGCAGTAATGACATTTATTACAAATTATGTTACGGTCTTTAAGAAAGTTGAAGTCTAGAAAATATGAACAGGTAAATAAACTGGGTTATTTTTGTCTTCATTGGCAAAATAAATTTTGCTCTCTTGGTAGCAGAGTAACTTATTTGTAGCTGTAGGTTGTTTGGGGTTTAAAGACCTAATTAGCTGCTGGATGAGGTTATACATGGGACTGTTCATTCACTTAATGAGCAGTGCAAAGATCCAGAAACACAGCTGTGATGCAGACAGACCCATCCTTGACCTCTCAGAGTTTGCGGTGGTATTGGGGGAGGTCAGAGGTCACCAGAAGCAAAGCATCTGAGCCTCCCCTCGAACTCTGACCTTCTGTCAGCTGCTTTCTTTCTGAAGCGATCATTCTCGGCTCTGACTGGACACATCCTCCTTTGATGTCTCCCCAAGTTTACCCTTAAGCTTTTCAAAGAGAGACAAAACATTCTTTCGAGAAATTACTGCTTGGTTTCAGATACATAGATTTTCTGTATCTGATCACATTCTTGTAATCCAAAGTTCTTCTGCCTCACGAATCAGTGTGTCTCATTTTACTGCCAGACACCCTGGCATGGGTATCAGTGCTAACCACTGGTGTTTATAAATACGTCTTGGTTATTTGCATGGGTTTGTATTTATGATAAATATAGTAAATGAGGGTTTGCAAAGTCAAGCTCTCATACATTGGGAGGTTCCCCATGATGGTGGCTAATTAATGCACTTCTGATGGGGTGGTACTAGAAGCCCTGGGAGGTGTTCTTCTTTATTGCTTTTAGAAGATGTATCCTGAGTGAACCAACTAATCATCTCTAATATTAGGGTTTGATTTTTACACTGAATGACATGTGACTTCATTCTCTAAAGGAAAGGAACACGATTTTGAGGTTACCATTTCATGACATTTTAGCACAAGAGAAAAGCAAAGAGGAACTAGGTGCAGGATTAAGTAAGAATTTTGATGTTTGCTGGTGAACCTGATTCTCTACTTTTTTCTTGCCCTGTTTAACAAAACAAGCACAACTGTGATAACAGCAGATAGCCCTTAAAATGGTCCTCCAGTCAACCTTGGGCCCCTGGTCCTCATCCTGTAGCTGTAGTCTTGGGTTCCTGGAGGCTTGTCTGTATCTGTTGGCGAGAGTCAGTGGGAGCAGGCGGATGGGAGCTGAGGGACCTCTCAGTATTATTCACTGATCCCTGATGTCTTCAGTACCAGAGGTCAGATCTGGGGATGGGCAGTGACTTAGGTAATGAAATATATTTTTCCCCTAAGTAAATACCCGATAAACTAAATCAGAACCAAAAGAGATGGAATATGAGTTGGAGTTTCTGTTGTTTTATATTCAGGAAAATGATCATGCCTTGGTGCCTTAGAAAGCCCATGTGTGGAACAGTAGCAACTAAAAGGTAACATAAAGGTAAAGATCATTTGTGTCTGCTGCTTTTATAAAGCAAGAACTATCCCATTAATAAGGATTCTCTTCCTATCTCTCTAATTAATACTGGTCTTATATTTGTTTGAACCTTGGATTTCGGAGAAAACATGTAATTAAGGCATAGGATCATTCCCAAGCTGTTGCTTATCCTTTAGATTATAACTACAAACAAGATTCTAGTTAAAGAAATATTATTTTTCTCAGTTGTGTGTGAAATAATGCTAAAATTTTGGTCTTAAACAAAGAGCCAGTGGGATAACTGATCTGGAAAGGGTTAATATGAAAAATTATAACCATGCTAAGCAGCCAACCCAAAAGCAGGATACTGGGTGGACTTATTACCATGAACTCCGTGATTTGCAGCCAAAATTTGATTTCCATATCTTCATTTGGAGCCCCTGAGCTTGTGCTTTGGTTTGGGAGGAGAATCTTATAAAGTATTACAGCTTTATTTTTTTTACTTTTTAAAATTTTTATTGAAATGTTGATTAACAATGTTGTGTTAGTTTCAGGTGTACAGCAAAGTGATTTGGTCATACATATACATCTCTATCTATTCTTTTTTAGATTCTTTTCCGTTATAGGTTATTATAAGATACTGAGTATAGTTCCCTGTGCTATACAGTAGGTCCTTATTGGTTATCTGTTTTATATATAGTAGTGTGTGTATTTTAATCCCAAACTCCTAGTTTATCCCTCCTCCCCTTCCCCCTTTGGTAACCATAAGTTTGTTTTCTATGTCTGTGAGTCTATTTCTGTTTTGTAAATAAGTTCATTTGTGTCATTTTTTTAGATTCCACATATTAGCGATATCATATGATATTCGTCTTTCTCAGTCTGACTTACTTCACTTCGTATGATAAGCGCTAGGTCCATCTATATTGCTGCAAATGGCATTATTTCATTCTTTTTTTTATGGCTGAGTAATATTCCATTGAAAGCACTATAGCTTTATATACAAAGAACAAGTGTCATGGTCCAGGGGATGTCATTTGTTCAAAATTGGGCATCTAGAATGGGAAAAAATTCCTATGGGGAAAACAGTAATATCAAAGATGTTACAGCACTGTACCGTTAAAGTGATCAGCCTCATTTCAGATGATTCCAATGATATCATAATTTTTTCAATGTTTTGTATGCCACGTTGTAAGATTGTATGTGTAAAATTCATGTTAAAATAACGTTTCGATTACTTTAAGATGCTGTGTGCTTGGGATCCAAGTGGCAGAGATCACTCACTTTGTTCATGCATCTTGCTTAGAGCTGGACAGTACTTGTAAGGTCATCTGGCCACCTACCGTATGTTGTTCACGGGGAAAATGGGACCAGTATGCCTGGTGGTTTATCAACATCACACAACCACCTAGTATGTGGGAGTCAAGATCAAAAACATGGCTTCCCAAAGCCAGGACAACACTGTTTCTATGAATATGTTGAAGTGTCACCAGGGGGAAGACAAGAACTCAGAAGGTTGTTCCTGAGATTTTCTTGATATGTATATACCCCGCTCCTAGTGCCCAAAATTCCTAATTTGTACACTTTCTGCTTGAAAGGTACTATACAAAATAACATCTGGAATGTGCTTTTAGCATCGAGCATCTCTCTTCCTTCATTGTATACCTGCACAACTTGGATGTTCTGTTTAGTGTATGCTTTACTCTAAATGCATCAGCTTTCTGTATCATCCTCTGGGATTTCACCTGTGTTTCTTCTTTCCTCTCTTGAATTTTGGCAGATGAGGCTTTCAGAAAACTTACGTGTCTTTTTTTGCTTTTGCTGCGCAATTTCAACTCATGGAAATGGTGGCAAAACCAACTAACCACACCACTTAATTTAAGCTTTCAAAGATTTTTTTTGAGAGGAAGCAGCTCAAATAATTATTGAATTCGTATATGATTGGCTCTTGTATTCTCTTTTAATTATGAGTTTTTCCTTTCTATTATGAATTTAGAAATAAAGAAAAAGGTGCTGGTTGTTTTTGGTCTTTCATACACTGACCTTCACGTTTTCAAGATGAAAAGACCAATAGGAAGAGCAAAGAACCAGAGCTTTATTTCCATTTCTTTAGTCATCTTGTCTTCAACGTGCACGCTTTCTCTAAATTCCCCCATTCCTGTTGGGTTATTATGATTCTTCACTTTACCAAGCTTGATAAAATGGAATCACCTTGGACAAATGTGTCTACTTCCCCCATTACCAATTGTCAAGTTCCATTTCTCTGTTCCTTCCCACTCCTTCAACCAGGATTTCTATACAGGAGTAGCTCAGGGGTGGCAAAATGGTGGATGGGATAAGAGGACTTGCCTTTTTTTATTTACTTGTTTGTTTTTGAGTGGCTTGGGTGACCACTGCCTCCGCCCGTCTGTCAAATCCTTTATTTCCTCGGGCCTAGGATTCTGACTTCCGTCTTTCTTTACTCCCATCCTTCAGCATAATCTTCCTAATCAAGACTTTCATCAGCTTATTCTTCAATGACTCCCTAATGCCAGCAAAGGCAGTTCAGCCTCCGCATACCTTTCCGAGATTAATCACTCATGTTTCCTCATAACTGCAGCACAAGAAAGGCTTTCTTTTGAACTCCAACCTCTGTGCTTTGCTGGTGATATTTTCCCCATATGTCATGCCCTACCTCTTCCTATTTGAATCTTACTGTTGTTCAGAGCTTGACTTAAATCCTACCTTCTCCAAGAAGTTTTCTTTGATCATTAGATATCATAAAACTGTATTTCATCTGATCTAAGCCATTATCAGATAAAAGACACACCACTGTTTCCTTTACCACTAAGAAAAACGACTGTCGGTTAATCTAGGATGCACTGCTTTCTTAGAACTTTATTTTAATCGAAGAAAGCTCTTTCAGACTTAATTAAACATAGATTTAAAAAAAATTGTATGTCACCCTCATGCATCCATACAAAAATAGGTGCAATGAATAGGTTAAGAAATTTCTAAAACTTCTTCACATTCAGGGTCTGACTCTCCTGGGATTTTCTTTCCGTCTACTGTCATTCATTCTGTAAGTTGTGATGCTGGTGTTTTCTTGATCTTCCCAGAAGGTGTCAGTGGAAGATTTTCAGAAAACAACCAGGACACACATTCCTCCCTCAAATGGATCTTCAGTAGTTTGTTGACTGTGATATTGAGGTGCTGCAGTGGCCTTGTCATGCTGTCCGGAGTGCCACTGAGTCTGTGCAAACTCTGGCAATGACAACTATGTCATGATTGCTGTTGACCAACAGTTATAAGGGTGCATAGCAGGTGCACCCAATTTCAATATGGTAAAAGGTGCAAAAAAATGTGCAACTCAGAATGGATGAAATATGGTACTTTCTCATCCCACTGAACTCATTTACCATTTTTATATGCTGCCCCTGTATCATTGTTTACAAGGCCATCAAACTGATGAATGTGTTTAATTCTGCTGGGCGTCGGTAGGACATTTAGAAGTAGAAACCTATGAAAAATGTGTAGATGGTAACCAATAAAACCTGGATCTACTCTTTCTCTTAGGACATATTGGGAAATCAAGAGCAAAATTTCCAGATAGCTCTAGATTGGGTTAGTTTAAATTCCTTGGGAGTTTGTACGCTACATTGGTATTGTCACTAATTGTAGTCATAACTGTTCTGCAAATAAAAAATATAGTCATATTTTTCATGTATTATGAGCCTGTGAGGATCCAGGAGTTTTACATATATTTAAATCATCACAAGTCTGTTAGGCAGGTGGGTTTATTTCTAATGTACCATTTAGGAAACAAAAGCTCTGATGTCATATAGCTAAAAGAGGACAGAGCTGGGATTTAAATCCAGGTGTGTCTGACCCCAGTGCTTGCAATTTTTTATTATACCACATGGCATAGGTTGTACATACAGGGCTGCAAGGCCCAAAGTAGGTAACTCTTCGTAATTTAGGAATGAGTTCAGGAAATTTAACACTTTGGAATGTAAGCATAAAATGGCAATAATTCAAAACACAGATCCAAGTGAAGCTTGCCCCAAATTTTCTTTTTTTATGGCACTTTCCACAATTTGTAATCATATTTTATTTATAATTATGTATGCATTTATATTTATTTATTTTATAGCTTCCCCCAGTGAAGACAGGAACGTTGGCTTTTCATTGGTTCTGAGATGTCCATTTTTCACATTTTAACATCTGTGAATTCAGAATGCAGCTTAAAATTGAGGTTGTATTTAAGTGTAATTGACAGCATTTTATTTTTTCTCTTTGAGTGTTCTATAAAATAATTATGCATCTTACAATTAATATTTTTTAGTGCTTGACTAAGTGTGTGTTTTGGTTAGCTTAGTGTGTAGTACAGTGCCTGGCCCCATAAAAGGTACTCACATTTGTTGAGTGAATGAATGAATGAAAGTGAAACTTTAAACTTTGCCTGAAGGTACTTGAATTTCTGGATGAAGTCTCCTGCCTGCATGAGGCCCGTTGTCCGCTCTTGTTCTCTCATTATGTCTGACTTAGGATTTGGGAATGGCCAATAGTCTCAGCCTGAAACAGCGCATCGTCCACAAAGATAGGGCTGCAGGTCTCCTCAGTTTAAAAGTTCCTGTAGGAGGAGTGTTGCCGCTGAAGCTTTTGCCTGGTGGAAACCACCCACGGGAAAACCCTCTTGGGTCTCCCTCTTGAGCATCTCACTCTTCTTCAATGACCAGAAACCAATTTTATTGCAGGCTGGCAATTAAGGGCAGGTGATCAGATGCAGATTCAGGCTTGTGCTTTGCTTTGTTTGTGCTGCTGAATGACAATTCTCAGTGAGCTTCCTTTACTCAAGGGGATTCCTTAAGATACCTACTGCCTCTGCCTTGCCCACTTTGAGGCTGAAATTCAGCCACAGAGGTTGAAGACTTTGCAGTTTACTGCAAAGCCTCGAGAGAGCCATGGTGACGCCTGACAAACACAGAATGAATGCCATCAACCATCTGTGGAAGTCTTCCCAGAAAGTAACTCTTCCCAAGAGAGAACGTTGTAAATGGGCTGCTGATGAAATGAGGATGGTGCCTAAAGTACCATTAGGGAAGCTCCAATTTCAATGTAACTGATGAAAGAGAATGGATGATGTAATGAATTGTGACCTCTGTCCTGAGGTCATGTGTTGACACAGGATTCTTGGGACTGATACTTAGATGCTGAACAAGGAGGATGAGAAAATTCTGCGATTTGCTGGTGACCTTTCAACACCGCACAGAGGAGAATGACTACTTCTAGATACTGTCTTCATTCATCATTAGAACAGAAAACAGCTGCTTACTAATACCCGGAGGCTGATTTAAAGAGCATTCCATAAACAAACTCTAACTTCCTGTGCTCTAGCGCTTTGTTTACCAAACAATATTTAGTCTAAACGCTATCTCTCTGTTAACTCTACATATGGAGGCCATGCCTAATATTGGCTGTTGAGCAGGTGAATTTCCCAAGTTCAGGTGCCAAATTAGCATCCAAATTAGTGGTAGGTGTCAATACCAGATTAGCATCCTGGCTTTCAAATCAGTCTCTTGTGAGGTTAATTAGCAGGATATTGGTGGGATGGGTTCCCTATTTCCTGTTTTATCCTTGGATGACCTGATTGGATTTGAGTTCCTGAAACTTGAACTTCAAGGACTAAATCCTGGATTCAACATGCCCAACCTTAACTGTCCTGCCTTTTATTCATCTTGATGAGATAAATCACACAGACTAGATCTCTCAAATCACATTGCCTATGATTTCCCATCATATCTTTACAGTAAGGATGATCAAGATGTTTAGTCACAAAGTATAAATTACCTTGGTTTATTTGTATGTACAACGGTGTGAGCGCAAGTAATTTATGGACATCATTTTCTATTTGCCTATGAAATAGGCTGCTTGTTCTTTATGGGGAGAAAATGGCTCCTTTGGGTTACAAGCAGCCTATCTGATGGTCACAGTCACAATGCTGGTAGTTAACCACACAGCCGTTTAGACAGACAGACTGAATTTCTCGTACAACTTATTCAGAGCTGTGGCTTCTCTGCTTTCTATTTTGATACGGTTTAAAGTTACTCACTGTTCAAAGAAATGATTCAAATATCTCTATGGACTCCAAGTTTACTGTTGGGCAGTGTATAGAATTAAATGAACATCAGAGGTTGTGTTGCAACCCAGCAGTTCAAATGCTTTGATTGGTTGATAAACATGAATGAGAGGCACAGTTAAACTGAATAGCAGGTAAACAGTATTACCCTAACAACACAAGGCTTTGGAACAGAGGAGAGGGCAAAGGGGAGGGACTGTAGAAGGAAAACAAGGAGAGTATAGTTGCACTTTTAATTTTTATGCCGTGTATATGGTGACTAATATCTTCAAATTAGACATGTAAACGTGAACTTCTGGTCCTCCAAGGGACTTTTCATTTGAAAGCCTGTTGGATGATGAGTAGGGCTCCCAGGGGTTAGAAGATCATTCTGGAAGAGTCCATAAGCTGAACAGATTGCTGTGATGTTTAGGATCGGTAGGAGACAGTTCTGGAAGCAGAGCATCACCTGTGTTTTAACGGTAAGGAGTTGCTGTTTGTAAGCTTGCACGTGTGTCTTAGATCATCATCTCTTGCACCTGTGTGCAAAAATACCTTAAAAAAGTTCAAAGTTATATTCAGATGAATTTGTGAGAAACAGTTTGTCTACTAATTTTTGGATAGCCCATAAGGCTATATGTTGATATTTCAAATTAAAAAAAAAAGGGGAGTGCATCTTTAGGCTTCTCTGCACGTTGCCACATAAACTAGAACTACTTGTAGAAATACAGGCTTCAGCTTTTGAGATGATGCTTGCCGCTGGAAAAAAACCCATTCAGAGTGCTTTGGTGACTGCATTCTCCCAGACCTGTAAGCTTTTGTTGGTGATGAGAGATAATTAAGGCAGATTCTAGGCTGCAAGTTTTCTAAGCCCTTTGAAATGACACCCTTCCCCGCCTTCTAAAGGCCCAGAAATGTGGTCACAGATCATGAGATGCAAGGATGTGCCTTTGGAGTCACATTGAAGAATGAGCTTCCCTAGCCTAGGACTCATCAGCAGCTTTTGATTACGCAGGTGCATAAAGAGATGTTTGGAGCCTCTTCCACGGCTGATTAATGTCAGAAGAAAATGGAGGGTTCTCCAGAACTCTGTTCTCAACATTGAGGCATGCTTCTTCCTCAGGGCTTGATCGCTGTATCTTTTATGCGTCCCCGGCAGCCAGGTGATCCTGGCCACTCTTGCAGCCTGCTTTTCCACCACAAGACACAGGAATGCTGTCTCTGCATTTCCTAAGCACTCTGCCACCAGCCACCCTCCACTTCCCCTCGCCCCACCATTCTGACGCATCCTTCCCAAGGTCAACATCTTCCAGCCAAGCCCTGAAACTTGTTTGGCTGCAAACACTTATTCTTTAAGACCGAATGCAAGTGTCGCCTCCTCTGAGAAGCCTCCCTGACACTTTGAGGAGGCGGCAGGGGCTCCCTTCCCTAGGCCCTCTCAGCGCTTTGCTCCTCTGGCGGCTAGAGCCCTCGTCACATCACTGCAGTGAAATGACATTTGTCTACTTGTGAGTCCCTGGAGGACAAGGATGATGCTTTCTTCATTTTTAAACAGCCTTCTGGTAACACAGAATCTGGTACTAAACACACCTTAATTTATGCTTGTGCAATCGAGTGAATTAAACTTTTCACATGTCTGAATGTGTTTCCAATTCTTCATTTCACTTTTCCATGCTTCAGTACCAAGTCTAAAAAATTAAAACTGCTGATAAAATCTCAAGTATAATTAATGAATTAGGTTCTCTTTTGGCACGAATGACCTTCTGGGTGTATGTTTTTTGGAAGTTTCTATATATTTAGGATGCTGGTTCTGTTCACCTCCCTGATGTATGACGTTAACAGAATTACCTTAATACTGTTGCAGTGTATTATGTAAATAATTACACATTTTTTTGTTTAGTGCATTGATTTGACAATTTATTAAATTATAACTTTGTCATCTAAAATAATCAATGAGAAAGAATCCAAAACCACTTAACATACAAACTGTAAATCTCTCTATATTTAACCTTAGTCTGGAAATATTACTGTAATGATGCCATATTATAATTAGGTTATTGTAATATAATAATTGACTGTATTCAGAATACACATCCAAATAAACCATAAGCTCTCTGGGTTTAGAAAAGTCAAGCCATATATCCTTTTTGCTGTATAATAAACACAAATGCTTTTCAATGAGAAAGCTTGAAATAATTCTGTATATATTGACTCAGTTATGTACAAAAATATGGCTCAGATATGATGTCTGCCTTCTTTTTTGCTTTTCTCTTTGATGAAGAATGCTCAGTACCAACTTCCAAGCATACAATGGACATGAATTCCAGACTTAACGGATTTTGTTTTTCTTTCTTTCCCTAAAATTAAACTGAAATATATAATTTTGCTGGTTGACTTTGTTGAACTTTAGAAAAAAAACACTTGAAAGATTTATGACAGTCCTCTTGACCTAAATTCACTTAATTGCAAAGCTAGTTTTGAAATGGAGACAGGTTTTCTCCCTGCTGCTGGAGTGTATATCGTTCATGTTTCCACTGATGTACTGATGCTAGAGAATACTGTTGCTCCTTGAATTTCAGATTGCTAGGTTTCTCTAAACAGTGATTCTTGCAGGGGGGCTAGCGACTGGCGGGGGAGAGAGGGCAGCTCATTCCCCTACTGAGAAACTCCCCAGGGAGGGGCCGTTGTTGCCCTGCGGGTGCACAGTCGAAGCCAAGACAAGGAAAGAACCTTTGCTCTCAGATATGTTTTGAAAGCTGAAAGGATGTCAGTGTTGTTATTCTTTGGCAAAATAGCCAAACCGGTTTCAGAATCCTCTTAATCAGGCCCAGACATGTTTGGTCCTTTGAACACATGTCACACGCACAGGTCAAAACAACTTCCCTGGAGCGCTGGGAGGTGAATGGCTCTAGGATGTAGCTGTGGGGAGGGGGCAGGTGCTGCTTTTTAGTGCCCAGGTGAGGGCTTCTGAACCTGAAGGAGTCAGTGCCCCATGGGGCCACCTCGTACTTACACCGTAGCCAGACCCCGGGAGGATGCGACTCTAGGTGCAGACCTATCGATTCCACGAGTATCTGTTGAACGCCTGCTTTGTGCCGGGTGCTGTGCTTCATGGTACAGTGGGGAAGAGCACTTCCGGGCCTCGTGGGGTTGAGCTGAAACTTGCCCTTCCTGTCAATTTTTGCACAACTCTAGTAACAAGAAACAAAAAAGGTCTAGAGTGGCAGGGATCCCAGATTTATGCCCTTGGACTTTATTGAGTTCCTACTTCAAGTGAGGACGTGGTAGCACTAGTCAATCATGATCAAGTCATAAAATGCTTTCCTTTGGAGCGGCGTTCTCAGGCTGGGCTGCCACTATCGTCGCCAGGGGAACTTTTGAGAAACACCAATGCCAGGTCCCCGTGCCGGGCAAGAGGGGTCAGAGTTTCTTGGGAGGCAAAGGAATCAGCATTTTAAAGTTCCCAGGTGATTCTGATGAGCATCCGCTGTAATCACTCTGGTTCATTGTGATAAACAAGGGAGGTTTTGGAATTTCACCCCTGTGCCATATATAATGTGAATGATGACATTATATATACGTACTTTTTAGCAGATGAGCAAAAACCACTTGAGTTATATGGTCCCTGCTGCCAGAGGGGACTCTTGGAATTCTACAAGAATTTACTCCTGGTTTTAGAGTAAAACCAGTGTAGGACTGGGGGAAGATAGAATATATGGCCATGTGAAGGCCCACACTAAGTCTTGATCAGGTAGAGAAATTTGGGGTGTAGAAAATGGGCTCTAAGTTAGAGTTTGGATAATGTAATACTGGGAGGAGAGAAGGTTGTGGTGAATGGGATACCCCTTTAGCAGGTTTTGGGTCTGCCTGGGTGAAAAATCCACATATAGTGAAAGGTAAAGAGGGATCTTTTATTTGCTTGGAAAGAATGACCGATAAGGGAGTTGGTAAATGGGGAGATTTAGGGGCCCTGAAAGCTCCAGCAAACATACACAAAGTTCCAGAGCTTACTTTCAGCACAGAAGAAAATTGACGGAGCCCTCTCCGTTTAAGTGCTAGCTCTTTGCGAGTGAAGGGGAGGGCGCTCTTGTTAAATAAAAGAGGGCTTCACTGTAGCACCTGCTGTGAGTGGATTAGCCAGCGTGGAGTGTCTTCCTTTCCAGGCACCACTTTGCTCAAGTGCTGTTCGTGTGGGAAGGAGGTGTGGTGCTTCCTCTGCAGCTGTGGCCCTTCACCTGGAGAAATGAAACGCAAGGCAAGTTAAGACGCGAAAAGTACAGTTAGGAGTTGAGAGTTGCTAAACTGTGGTTCTTCCAGCCAATTAACGAGCAGGTTTGGTGGTCCAGGAAGCATCACAGAGGAGCCTCTCCCAGAGAGGAAACGGGGCCCTGTGGGTTAAAGGGAAAATGCTGGAAGCCAAGAAGGGAGGCTTTTCTTTGTTTAAAGACGTGGAAATTGGGTTAACTTTGTGGAGAGGGCTCTTTCATTTGTAGGAATGAGTAGGAGAACTGCTTCCCTCAGTTTCTGTAATTCAGCACATTTAAATGGGATGGAGGCTAAGTGAGGTTAGTTATATTTGCTGTGAATTGAGGGAGAGCCATACTCCATACTAATGGTGGAATTCCGTGCGGTGGTTTATGCTGAAGTCATAACAGCATGGAAGACCCAGGAGCTTGTTGACTGAATTCTGCGCCTGCAATCATGGACTCACACGGAGCTAGAATAATTTGCACCAGCCCTTAATTACTTGAGAGTGACTTGTAAATGATAAACTTGGTTAATCATCCCTGGATTAGATATCAGTTGAGGTTTTACTAAGTGCCAGGCACTGTTCTGGGCTCTGGAGATATTGCAAAAATCAAAATAGAAAATATCCCTCCCTGTGGAGCTGATACTCTTGTAGGAATGATGAGATTCAGGTGATATTTATTTTATTTTACCTCTCAGGAGGCAAGAAGGATCAGGTTATATATATATCAGACAAGTGAGTTAAACTAGCCTGGGCCATTTGGATATCTCTCTTAAAAAAAGAAAAAGAAAGGCATCTTTTACCGATAACCAGGCATTTTAGCTTAGGCCTACACTTGGAGTAATTTTCCCTCTGCTCATGGGTTTGCCCTGATTCATCCACAGCTGGGGAAAATGGAATAAAGTGAAGCTAACTGGCTTAAGATGATCAAACGCATGTCCTTGGTCTCTTTGGCACTGTTTCATCAGGTGATTAATTATCTCTGGCCTTGAGATTGATACTGAGAGCCAAAGTGAAATCTGTCTCAGAGTATTTACTTTGGTGATTTAAGATAAGGAGTTTCAATTGTAATTTGTAGACTCCACATTATTTACAATGATCTCCAGTGGGGATTTAAATCTCTGTTATACTCTCCCCTGCTATGTTTGTTACATTGCTATAAGCACACATACACATGAGAGAACAAAACACCCAAATAAAAAAATGGAAATAAATTCACTCAAAAATATGCAACAGACTCACATTAAAACAGATCTCTTTCTTAAATTCAGATCTGCAACTAGGCTAATCATATCGCCTAGAAAAACTTTTTTTTTTCAACAAAGAAATATATGCATATTTTTTGGCTGCAGAACCATCCCTTGCCTCACTCTCTTTGCTGTGCAAAAGTGTCATATGAAGACATGGTGTGAACAGTATGATAGAGATAAAAAGTGAAATTGCCCAGTAATAGGTTGGGGGAAGCAGGGAGCCCAGCCTACTGGCTGCCCACCCAGGCAGGGAGCCTGAGTCCTAGGCACTTCAGGAGGCGAGGATGGGGTGGGGAGTTACCATTTGCTGAGACACAGTAGTGTGGTAGGGGAGCTGGACATAGAGCATGCCAGCTGGAAGCCGGCTGGGCACCAGTCCATCCGGGCACTAAAATATTACCAGTGTAATTCAGAAAGTGGTGTCAGTTAACTTTGTGGAGTACACAAATCCTTCTATAACCCATGCAGTGTATATGGGGTCTCCTCCCAAGAGTGCTCTAGATAACGAGTGGAATTTAGAGAATGTTTGTGGGCTATCAGTTTGAATGGATGCAAACTTCTTAGTTGCCTGGGACACCCCATGTCTTGGCCTGGCCCTGCAGACATGCCAGGGCTTGAAGCCCAGCCCTGCCACTTACTTAGCAGTGTGCTCTTGGGTAAGTTGTTTGTGGTCTATAGTCCTGATTTCCTTGTGTGGAAATAATAATGTCTGCTTCCTAGGGCTTTTGTGACAATTAAACCTAAGCACAGTAAGCAAGTGATGACTTCCTGATCCATAGCTAGCAATGCAACCGGGGCAAAGAGAGCAAAATGTACCCTGACATCTTCAGGAGGGCTGGGGACAAGGGTGTCCTTGCTCAGCCAACAAAGGGTTTCTTAGACCCGACAGCTCCATCCTCCATCCATTTCTCGTTGCCAGTGACATGAGTGGGGTGGGCCTGGATCTGAAACAATGCCGCCAACAGGACGGGGCTTTCTAATGGTGGAGGGAGTTTAAGCATTTGTACAACTAAAATATCATGATTAAGAAGTTTTGTCACCTGAATTTTTTTTTTTTTTTTGTCACCTGAATTTTGATGTCCAGGGTCAAAGTCTCGGTCGTGCCGTTTTAATTCATGCGCTGATTGCCTTAGTATTATCCCCAAACCACACCCAATTTAATCTTTGCAAATACCTTCGAGTTTGGACTTTTATCCCCATTTTACAGACAAGAGTAAGGTCTCTGTTGGAGTTGGGGATTTTAACCTGGAGCCAAAATGAAATGTGTGTGGTTCATGCACAGTTTATGTACATGAACATGTAGACCTGGGCTTTGGTTCTACAGAGTTAAAGGCAAAGGTTAGTGTATTAAAAAAAATTGGAAGGATGGGTTTGTCATGTGAAAAAGTCACAGAGCTGTATTATGAAAGCACATGGCATTGGGTCTTTGTTGGGATTCACATTTTAAAATCTCAAGTTTCACCCCAGACACCTCCCGATCCAATCAAAAGATCCCAAGAACGAAAACAAACAAAAAACCAAAAAAACCCCTCAAGTCTCTTGTCTGTCTTAACTTCTGAACCAATGAGAAGCAGCCCAAATGCCAGAGAAGAAACAGAGCTTAGCTGTCGCATAGTCCAACACTTTGATTTTGGAGTTGCAGAACCTGAAGCCTGGAATGGTTAAATGTCAGATGCAAAGTCTTACAATTAGTGGCAGCCCTGGGTCTGGACCCCACTCTGGCACCAGGGCTCATTTGTGTACATGAAGTTGCCCCATCTTGAAAGCACCACTTGTTTCTTGGGAGGTAGCAC
The DNA here is from genome assembly GCF_009873245.2 of Balaenoptera musculus. Lineage (NCBI taxonomy): Eukaryota > Metazoa > Chordata > Mammalia > Artiodactyla > Balaenopteridae > Balaenoptera > Balaenoptera musculus. The sequence goes on along the minus strand of NC_045787.1, from coordinate 11,703,687 downwards.
ATTAGTCCCTCTTTCATCCCAAGGTGGTAGTAACATTCCTTGTTACCAAGTTGCAGAAATGTGTTAAATACTGTTCTAGATTTCCTTGGACACTGAATAGGTTTCTGGCCACCCTCCCCACTCCCATCAGTTGGTGCTTGTGCATGCAACACAAAACAATTTTAACGTAATTCTTTTTTTAAAAATTTTTTTTAATATTTATTTATCTTTGGCTGCATTGGGTCTTCGTTACTGTGCGCGGGCTTTCTCCATTTGCGGCGAGCAGGGGCTGCTCCTCGTTGCCGTGGCTTCTCTTGTTGCGGAGCACGGGCTCCAGGCACGCGGGCTTCAGTAGTTGTGGCATGTGGGCTCAGTAGCTGTGGCTCGCGGGCTCTAGAGCACAGGCTCAGTAGCTGTGGCGCACAGGCTTAGTTGCTCTGCGGCATGTGGGATCTTCCCGGCCCAGGGATTGAACCCGTGTCCCCTGCATTGGCAGGTGGACTCTTAACCACTGCGTCACCAGGGAAGCCCAATTTTAACGTAATTCTTAAAAATAAAAAAAAAAAAAGAATTCCATGGTTCGCCTCTCGCCTCTGTCATCCCACTCTGCCCTCCCTCTCCAGGTGTCCTGGATGCTTCAGAGGCGACGGGACAAGCCACCTCCAGCTGGTCATCTGAGTGCTTGGTGTTGCGGTTCCCTGGCAGCCAGAAAGCTGCAAGTTTAAGTTTAGGGAGTGACAGTGCACTGATCCTGTCACCAAATATTTATTTGACATTATTGACTTTTTGTGGTAGTAAAATAAAAGTCCCTCATTGTGCCAGCATACCTTGGTATAAGGCAATGAAAGTTGACATCGATAAACATTGCGCTGTTTCATCTACATGGCACTGGGGTTCACTTCATATTACTTATCAGGAGATAGAATAGTTTATGTAGGAACATATTCAATGCTTAACGTGCTTTTAACTATAGCTTTGAAAACATTATCTTTAAAAACGCATTGATAATTTGCTTTTATATGTAAAATTGCTTTGGAAGTTTTTTTCATCTGTGATATTTAAGGAAAAACAGAATAATTAGTGTTCTGTTTTAGAGGCCAATCTCTCCTTTCCTCCACTAGAATGTATAGTTTTTTCCTTTGGAGTCCTGTAAAATCAGGTCGTAGAATAATGTGTTGCCATGGCAGAATGTTATAGAAGTTTCTGTATTCTTTGGAAGCCTTCAATTGCTTTACATCCTGACTTTTGTAGTTCTCTAGTCTTTTTTTTTTTTTTTTAATATTTATCTATTTGGCTGTGCTGGGTCTCAGCTGTGGCATGCGGGGTCTCATTCCCTGACCAGGGATCGAACCCGGAGCCCCTGCATTGGGAGCACAGAGTCTTAACAACTGGACCACCAGGGAAGTCCCTGGTTCTATAGCTTTTTAATGTCTTTTTGGCTGCCCAGCAGTTGCCATCTGGTTGATTTGTTGCTGGATCGCTGGCTCCCCTGGCTGCCCACCATGTCTTCAAGCTGCTGAAGACATTTAGTACAAACCCAGAAAGATCACTCGGAGAAAAGCCTTTATTCCTCCCTGCCCGAGAGTGTGGAAAACAAAGAACAGGACATTTTCCTGGTTTTAGCCACGGTTGAAAAGAGATTTAAATTTACTTCTTTTTGATGTTTATGGAATGTATACTTTGTGTCAAGACCCGTGTGTTCTTTTTTCAGGGAAATGGCAAAAAAGTAGGTAGATTGTTTATTTTTTTTAAACCTTAACCTTGCCCTGCATCCCCACCCCCAAGCCCAACTAATTTGTCTCCCTTCAGTTTTGGAAAAAAGAACATAAAGCGCACATGTCTTGCGATTGATTGCCTTTCAGTCACTCGGAAATCCCCAACTTTTTCCTCTGTACTTTTTCTTAAGCCTTTTGTATCTTAAAAAATTCTCCTTTGACTCTAACTTCCCCTCTTTCTACTAGTAACCACATTTCTTTCCTTTATAGTCAAGTTTCTGGAAGGAATAGTTTATATTCAGTACCTGTATTATTTTTTAAAATTTATTTTTATTGAGGTAACATTGCTTTATAACATTATATAGGTTTCATGTATAGGACTTCCCTGGCGGTCCAGTGGTTAAGACTCCATGCTTCGAATGCAGGCGGTGCAGGTTCGATCCCTAGTCCAGTAACTAAGATCCCACATGCCATGTGGCATGGCCAAAAAAAAAAAAAGTGGAGCTATTCATTCCATGAATGATTTCTCTTTTACCAATCATTCTTTTCTCAAGTCTGAATCCATTTGCTTTCTGTCCAACCAATGGAATTATTCTAACAAGGATTACTCTGTTACCTACTGCTGCATAACAAACCGTAAGAGAACTAATGGCTTAACTATCTGTTATCAATTATCTATTATTTCTTAACAGCTATCTATTATCTCTCTTGATTCTGTGGGTGGCTGGGCTCAGCTGGATGGTTCTTCTGTTTCATGTGGCTTTGGCTGGGTTGCAGTCATCTGTTGGCTTGACTAGGTTGGAATGTCCAAGACAGTTTGAAAGTTGGTGCTGGGGTATCAGCTAGGAGATCTTCTGGGCTGTCAGCCAGAATGCCTTGGCTTTTCTCCGTGTGGTCTCTCCATGGGTTTGGATTTCTCATAGCTTGGTGGCTGGGTTCTGAGGGAGCATTCCCAAGTGCAAAAGCAGAAGCCAAAGGTCTCTTAAGGACTAGCCTAGGAAGTTTTATAGTCTCACTTCTTCCCACATCCTTTTGGTGAAAACTGGTCACAGGGCCAGCCAGATCCAAGAGGAGGGGATATAGAGTCCATGTCTTGATAGGTTAGTGGTACAACCACATTGCAGAAGAGCTGTGAGGGTGCTGCAGTCATCTTGTAAACACAATTACAGGAAAGATCTGGCCCATAATGTCTATTGTGCTGTATTGAGAACCAGTATCTGTATCTGTCTCTGCAATGCAATTTCCCCTTGGGCTCCAGATCCACATTCCCAATGGTCTGACTGTCCCAGGCTCTGGGAAATGCAGCCACGATCCACCTGCCTGGCCTTCCTGTCTTCAGGCTTGCATCACTCCAATCCACTTTTTTTTTTTTTTAAGATTTAATTTTATTTATTTTTGGCTGCGTTGGGTCTTCGTTGCTGCATGTGGGCTTTCTCTAGTTGCGGCGAGCGGGGGTTACTCTTCGTTGCGGTGTGCGGGCTTCTCCTTGCTGTGGCTTCTCTTGTTTCAGAGCATGGGCTCTAGGCGTGTGGGCTTCAGTAGTTGCGGTGCGTGAGCTCAGTAGTTGTGGCTCGCGGGCTCTAGAGCGCAGGTTCGGTAGTTGTGGCACACGGGCTTAGTTGCTCCGTGGCATGTGGGATCTTCCCGGACCAGTGCTCGAACCCGTGTCCCCTGCATTGGCAGGCAGATTCTTATCCACTGCGCCACCAGGGAAGTCCCTCCAATCCACTTTTCACACTGCTTTCAGAATGACTGATGTTTTGATGCAGCACAGACAGCTAAACATCTTTCCTGATTTGAAACTCATCAGTGACTCTCCATGGACTTCAGATAATATTTATACTTTCTAACATGGCCCATAAGATATTTTATGGTCTGACTTTTTTTCTCATTTCCTATTATGCCTTTTTCTTTTTTTTTTTGGCCTCGCTGCACGGCATGTGGGATCTTAGTTCCCCAACCAGGGATCAAACCTGTGCCCCCTGCAGTGGAAGCATAGAGTCTTAATCACTGGACCACTAGGGAAGTCCCTCCTATTATGCCTTTCTAGTTATTTTCAGTTCAGCCATCCTGGCTGCCTTGTGGTTTCCAGACTTGCTAAGCTTTCTTATGTCTTTTGGCCTCTGCATGTGCAGAAATGCCTCTATCCCAGGGAGTGTGGCCAACTCTCCTTCAACTCGAGCTCAAGCCACCTCTTCCTGAAACTTTTCCTGTACCTCCACCCCTCTTCGGCCCTGGGCTAGATGGGGAATCCTCCCTTCAACTCCTTCTCTGAAGACCCATTAATGCCCCTGCATAAATCTGATGCCCCTGTAGCAACCATGATGCCATCCTCTCATATTTACATTTTCTGCTTACATTCTGCCAACCAGGCTATGAGTTTTTTTGAGGTCACTGGGTAGTGTTTACCTCTAGAGTGCTTGTACATATTTGAGGTTTAATGACTGTTGAATACAAGAAAGGATCCAGAAGGGCTACCTAGCAGGAGCTACTGGTCAGCATTAAAGATAATGCACTTAATTCAAAAAATGAACTGGAAGTTGAATATCCACCAATGGTAAAATGGTTGATTATGGTACATCCATATTGTTGAATGTTTTGCAGCTATTACAGGAGTTGGAATGGTCTGTACTAAACTAAAAAGAAGTCTGTGATGTATTATTAAGGGAAAAATGCATGAAAAAATTTTACACTGTATATAAATAGAAATGTGTATATGTGTTTGCATATGTTTGTATGAACAGAGCACATATGGAAAGATATGCTTCAAACTGCCAATGTTGGTTACAGTGAACTTGCTTTGTTATTGTAATTAACAGTCAACAGGTAAAAAGTAAGCAATGGTATTCAGAAATTAATTTCAAAACCAGATATGAACCTGTAGACAAACAAGAAACATAGGAGATAGTGTACAAGAATAAGTATTTCTTTAGCAGCCTAGGAAATGTTTACAAAAGTGGAGATCTTTTTGATTTTGGTGTGTGTCTGTTGAATGCTTATATATGCGTAAAATTAAGTCTGTAAAGATTTGGAACAAAATGTTAACGGTAATGTATCTGGTTGGCAGATGATTTTTATTTCTACTTTTGGCTTACCTGTGTTATGTAATTTCAAAACAATGAGCACATCTTATTTTCATAATAGAAATAACATTATTTCTAAAAACAGAAGATAGTACATAAAAACTGGTACCATTAAGCTGTCTGTTATCTGAATACCCAAGAGTTGAAAAAGCAACAGTAGTATGAAATGATTACAAAATGAATCCATTTGAGAACAGCAGTTGCCACATAACATTTTTCTTCCCTTCTTGTAGCAAAGATTGAAGGAAGAGAAGGAAGCCAAGCGGGCTCGTCTGGATGGGAGACATGACTACTTATTTGCGATTGTAGCTGCCTGTGTGGACCTCAACAAAACTGAAGTGGAGGATGCCATTCTTGAGGGGAATCAGGTGCGATGCATTTGAGTTCTCACTGACTTGATTATGGAGGGCACAGCTGACGTCCTATGGCAGGGTCTGTGCCGGGCCTTAGGGAAGTGTGTCTGTTCCAACATGCTCAGGACCCTATTCTGGCTTGGTATGGGTGGTGGCAGAATGAGCTTGGACTCTCCAGCTCTCCATGTTGAATGGGGTACTTAGAATTGACATTTGAGTTCTGAGATTCTGACAGTGATGTCTGTGTCTCTCTACATCCAGTGAAGCTGGGCTCAGGCATCGTTTTGGAACCTGAGGTTAGAGAACAGAATCTCGTCTCAGCTGCTGATTTATCTCGGTTTTTTTTTTTTTTTTTTTTTGAGTTTATCCTGTTCTAGCCTGGGATATTGAACTGTGCCATACTTTTCTGGCTTTGACTTTGATTTGGCAGCTGAATCTGGTTTCTTTTGTTCCTGACCTGACTTCCATCTTCTGCCCTGATATCCCTCCAAAGCCTGGGGCGTGATTTAGTTGGTGGGGAAGACCAAAATACGGGAAGATACAGTTTCCTGGGCAGCGAGGAAGGCATACCAGGAGCTGTGATGTTTCCTGAAGTTTTTTTGTTTTTAAACTTTTTAGGCGTTAAAAAAGAAATAAAGAGAAGAAAGGAAGGAAGCCTTTTTTGTTGACAGGGATGTCACATTGTTGATAACACTTTTTAGTGATAGGCTTGTAAATGTTTGACAACCAGCTTTGGGCAAGGGGAAGGAGGAAGGCACTAGTTTGAGCATTTCCTGATTCTGTGGTATAAATATTCCCACCATGGCTGATTCCAAACTACCAACATGATGTTACTAAACACTGAGTTGGGAAGAGTTGCGGTCAGTTGGCTGTCCCAAGCCTGTACGAGCTGCCTCTAGCCCTCTGCTGGCTTTATCCCTTCCTGCAGTGCCACTTGGGTAGGGTTAATTGGGGTCAGTGGACCAATTCAGGGTGGATGACACTAAAATAGTTAAACTACAGAATGAATCAGTTAGGCGAGGGAATGTCCTTTTTTTCCTTTCTCTCCTCCTTCTCGTAGCTAACATTTATTGAATATTTACCATATGTCAGTCTCTGTTCTGATTTTTATCTATTATCCCATTTAATCTTCGTAATACCAGGAAGTAGATAAAATTGTTCCCCCCAGATGGAGGCATAGAAGGAGACAAGTTCACACGGCTGATCCAGGCTTGGAGAGACATCTGGATTTGGGATAATGCAGGTGGAATAACTGAATAAAAGCTCTGAACTGTAGGAATCCCAAGTCACACTCTATGCGGTATTCAGGACCCAGGAATGTCAGGACCCCCGGAGGCTTAAAGACAACATCCTGTCTCAGACTTACTGAGCCTGAGGGTGAGGGGAGGGCAGGGAGGGAGTTTTAAGATTGACCTTGATGGAAGTAGCTCCCCCGTCACATTCTTGGCTTGAAATTTAATCTCAGTGAGTGCATCCTCTTCATCCCCATGGCATCCTCACTCAAGGAAATGTAAGCAGAGAAAGCAGGGCAACTTGCTTTTTCTTACAAATGGTGGTTTTATCTATAACATGGTAGAAACTGAAGGGGTCTTTTTTTTCACACTTGAATTTTCAGGCTATATTTTTTCTGTTGAAAATTTTTATTTTAAATTGTGGTAAAATACACATAAGATTTATCATCTTAATCATTTAAGTGTACAGTTCAGTAGTGTTAAGTACATTCATCTTGTGCAACCAATCTACAAAACTCTTTGCATCTTGCAAAGCTGAAACTGTGTTCTTTAAACAACTCCCCATCCTCCCCTCTCCCAGCCTCTGGCAACCACCATTCTACTTTCTGTCTCTGTGAATTTGACTACTTTAGATGCATCATATAAGTGGAATCATACACTACTCGTCTTTTCGTGGCTGGTTTACTTCACTTAGCAAGATGTCCTCACGGTTCATCCATGTGATAGCATGTGTCAGAATTTCTCTCCTTTTGAGGCTGAATACTACTCCATCATATGTACATACCACATTTTATTTATTTATTCATCTGTCAGTGAACAGTTGGGCTGCTTCCACCTTTTGGCTACTGTGAATAATGCTGCTGTGAACGTGGGTGTGCAAATATCTCTTCAAGACCCTGCTTTCAATTCTTTTGGGTGTATACCTAGAAGTAGAATTGCTGGATCATATAATAATTCTATTTTTAATTTTCGGGGAAATGCCACACTGTTTTCCACAGCAGCTGTACCATTTCACAGTCCCACTGACAGTGCACAGGGTTTCAATCTCGCCACATCTTCACCAACATTTGTTATTTTTTGGTTTATTGACAGTAGCCATCCCCATGGGTATGTAGATCTTATCATTTCTCTTCCCATTTGAATTCAAAATTGTGCTATTGACTGTTTTAAAGGAGTGCTCCCATTGGTAGCAGGCCAGCTGGCAGACCTCTAGATGTACAGCGAACCTCCTGGGGGGGACTAAGTTGCTATAGGATGGAGTATTCCGTAATCATACGTGTTCTCATCATGGCGGCTTTCTGCAGTTATCGGAATTGAATGTTACTTATCTGTAGTGTGTTAGACCGGGTTTTGAAAGGTTTGTTCTCTCTTTCTGATCTGCAGATGGGTGAAAAATTAAATACTCATAAATATTTATATCTGCCTTTAACGGCTCAGCACTTTAGGAAATCAGCCAATATGGAGAGACAGTCTTTTTCAAATGTGTGTATGCCGCAAATATTTTTATGATTAATCAAAGCACTTCTGTGAATTTAGTCTTTATTATGGTAAGATATTTAGTCTTCCATGGTTTTATGTTAAAAAGATAGGATCCTTTCTGTATGGTTTGCTGAAGTCCTATGCAGATAAGAAAGATGATAGTAACTGCTGATTTAAACGTGGTTTCTGATTCAGTCATTACTTTGCCTTTCCTCTTTCCCAGATTGAAAGAATCGATCAGCTTTTTGCTGGTGGAGGTCTTCGTCACCTCATGTTTTACTATCAGGATGTGGAGGTAGCGGAAACAGGTATTTAAATTTGATGTGACATAACCCAGAAATGTGTTGTTAGATTGATCCAAGTATGGCATGAAGCAGGAGGCCACTGGGAGCACCGACCACTTTTACCTTGGGGGGTGGGACAGGTGGGGAGTGGTGAGGTATGGGGGGTGAAGCCCAGTGCAACAGGTTCTGTTTTCACCCCAAGCAAAGGACAAATGGTGGTGGGTATGAAGCCTGGTTGTTCTAACTTGATTTGGGGTATTTTGTTTTCCTTTGCAGGCTGTGCTGGCAACTGGAGAATAATAAAATAATTTACATTTTGAGACTTCCCTTCCTTACATGTGAGCTCATTCTGTGCAGTTATGTTCTAGGACTGCTTTTGGGCATCTGCTTCTTTTCTGTTTCTTTTTAACTTAGGAATTGTTGCCAATAACGGTAGTTTTTTAGTTAAATATCATGTCATGTTCATTTTCTACTGACTGTGATTCAGAGGAATAATATTGAGCGACAAGTTTAGCCATTTTCACTTAAGAAAAACTTGCAAATCTTTATGTGGATTCAACTGGCATATCCCATTCTACTTTTATGTGAATTAATGCAATTTTAAAGCCAAACTAGGGACATAAACAAATATATTATGATTATATTAAAATCATATATAGGGTCAATCCCTTTATGACCTTTTGGAAGAAAAGGAAAATAGTTATCGCTCTTGGAATACAGTATGACCATGGTTTTTGTTTAAAAACTGAGGAAATTATGCATGCATAAGTGCCTGGCATTTTCCCAAAATTATCCGTTTTATGTTTTGTGGTCAGAAAGGGCATTACATTTTGAGTGAAAAAATCAGAAGACAAAAATTTTAAATTATATCCCAGATTGCAAAACATAAGCTCAGGTGAATAAGTTCACCCATGAACTATGCGCTGGGTGAAGCTGGCCTTTGTGTGTCAATATTACATTGAGTAAGAAAGGTTCATGGGATGTAAACATAAATGCAAGCTTGTTTTTGTTTCCCACTCTCCCTTTAAACCTTTTCGGTAGGAGTAGCTTTTTTTCTGACCTTGAAATGAAATCCAGACAACCCCATGAACTTTTCTGGATAGTCTTAGATAAGAAAAGTGCCCATGGTTGTTTCCAATTACAAACACAGTCTCAATTCAGAAACTAAAAATATCCAGTTGATCAAAACTAGTTGATCTAAAGTTAAATCTTCTCTACTCTTGGCCCTCCCCCTTCCTTCCATCCCCCAACACCCTTGCAGCAGGGGCCTCTGAAGGTCAATATTTGCAGTGGTAGAGGAGCATATGGGTCTCCTTTTCTCCCTCAACTTCTCCTTCCACCCCTTTTGCCCAATCACGTTAACCATAGTTTCTGACTGAGTCAGGCTTGAAGCAGGGCAGAGATTAGACCTAAGAGGTAGCAGCAAAGTTTTTACTTGACTGGCACCTGTCGTGAGCTGAGTGGCCTGGCATTCTCTGGGCCTTGCTCACATGAGAAGACTGAGGAACAGAAAGATTAAGTAACTTGCTCCAGGTCACGTGGCTCAGAAGCTCAGCCCGAGATGGAAACCCCGGGAGACTGACTGCAGAGCCCACGTCACCCATCACTGTGCTGTCCTACCTCTACAGCAGCCTCCTGACTCTAGCGATACTGAAGGGCCAGCTGGAGCAGGACAGCAGGAGGCGGAGGTCCTGGAGTTCTGTAGTCAGAACAGGTTTTTGATGTCGGCTCTGTTGGTGTGTGACTTGGAGCGGGTCACAGCTGCTCTCAGGGTTGTAGGGAGTTTTAATAATGTAGACACGGTACCAAGCAGAGGGCCTGACACAGGACACATGCCAATAGTTGCTGTCTCCTTCCTCACCCTTCCTCCCATGAATGATGACTTTTGTAGCTCCAGCAAGAATCTGCTCTGGACCAAACTCTCTTACTCCGGTTTCTTGCATTCCTGTTTTTTCCTGGAGCAACAGTTTTGAAATGAACCTGTGGTCTGCAATCGAGCAGATCCTTTTATTTACTTTTTTTATTTATTTATTTTATTGACGTATAATTGACTTACAATATTAGATTAGTTTCAGGTGTACAGTGCAGGGATTCGATATTTTTGCCCATCGTAAAATGATCACCATGATAAAGAAGATCCTTTTAGATCCCTTTAGGCCATGGTTTTGCATCCATGAGGTTGCAAGGCTAGAGGTTGTCCAAGAGGTGGAGCTTCTAGGGCACGTGGCTGAGTCAACATATCAATATTTTAACAAGGAAACTTCATTCTAAGAGGCGACCACATGGAAATAGTATTCGTAAAACTAAAATTCTTTTGCATTTTTAGGGCAACTTGGCTCTCCAGGAGGAATAAATCCTATTTCTGGAAAGATTAAAAAACCTAAGGTGTTCGTGACGGAGGGAAAAGATGTTGCTCTTACTGGGGTTTGTGTGTTCTTCATCAGGACCAACCCTTCCCGAGCCATCACCCCTGAGAACATTCATCAGGTAAGAGGCAACAGCAATCCTTTATCCCAAATTACCAAAAATCACGTAAATTCTACCAAAATAGCCCTTCCCATGGAAACAACCGTCATATTCATTAAGTATTTAAAACTACTTTCAAAGAAATATTTTAAAAGCACTTAAAGCAAGCAATTAAGCGGACAGTTCCTTAAAATCTGTTGAGTAAGAGGACTTAATATTCAATTTATTAACAAAAATTGATATAACATTGTGTGTATCTGTGCGTGTGTGTAAAACAGTGAGGTCTTTCCTTTTAAAAAGAATTCCTCTACATCATTTACTTAATGGCATATTTCATACATTTAAAATAAGATTTATTACAGTGGATACACCCTTGAACAACACAGGTTTGAATTGTGTGGGTCCATTTATACATGGATTTTTTTCAGTAGTAAATGCTACAGTACTATATGGTCCATGGTTGAATCTGAGGATGCAAAACCAGGGATAAGAAACTGTGGATATGGAGGGCTGGCTCTACGTTACACCCAGATTTTCCAACTGCTCGTAGGGTGGGAGCCCATAACCCCAGCATTACTCAAGGGTCTTCTGTATAACTTTATTTTTCTTTGCAAAATAAAATGCATCTGTACAAGTCTCCCCTGCCTTCAGTGGGTGCATTATCTGCTTGGAGCAAATAAACTGGTAAACATCTGGTATTCTACTTATTTCATGCTTTTATTTTTATTTATTTATTTTAAAATCTTTTTCAAAAATTATTTATTTATTTATTTATTTATTCATTTTGGCTGCGTTGGGTCTTCGTTGCTGCGCGCGGGTTTTTCTCTAGTTGTGGCGAGCGGAGGCTACTCCTCGTTGCCGTGCGCGGGCTTCTCATTGCGGTGGCTTCTCTTGTTGCGGAGCATGGGCTCTGGGCACACAGGCTTCAGTAGTTGTGGCTCGTGGGCTCAATAGTTATGGTGCACGGGCTTAGTTGCTCCGCGGCATGTGAGATCTTCCCGGACCAGGGATCGAACCCATATCCCCTGCATTGGCAGGCAGATTCTTAACCACTGTGCCACCAGGGGAGTCCCCATGCTTTTATTTTGATGATTGCAATTTAGAAGAGTATAAAGCTTATGTCTTAACTAGGTGTCAAAATAATAATTTACTGGATCGAGAGACAATATACAAGCAGACCATCTACCAAGAGACTTTGACCAACAACCCGCAGCAATCTGCCCAGGAAATCAACCTCCCTTACCTGCAATAAACAACACAGGTAGCCAGACTGCTGTGTCAGCCTGGTAGGAAGCCAGCTAGGAAATGAATTAATAACTCCTCTAACAATTGGTCAAAATGGCCAGGACTTGATTCATGACTGCCAGCCTCAATTTTTGTCTGTACTTTCAACATACTTCCTTGGGGCCAACCAGAGAAGGCCAAATGTGCACCCCTAACCAATCACATAGGATGCCCCGCTTCTAGTGAGCCCACCTTCAACTTCCCCAGGCCAACAACCTCCCCTCAGGGCCCACCTGAGCCTCCCTTTTCTCCACTAAGAAGCTTTCCCACTCCTCTGCCTGCTTTTGAGTCTCTGCCGAAATGCAAGTGATGGTGGCCGACTCTCTTGCTATTGCAAGGAATCAATTCTTGCTCTGAATAAACAGCCTTTGCTTTTCTCATTTGGTTGGTCTTCATTTACTCCCATAGGATATTTGGTTAATGAACACCATCAGAAATGACTCAGTAGCTAGGTTGCAGTTGAAGATAATTTTTTTTTTTTAATTTTTAAAAAATTTATTTATTTATTTATTTTTGGCTGTGTTGGGTCTTCGTTTCTGTGCGAGGGCTTTCTCTAGTTGCGGCAAGTGGGGGCCACTCTTCATCACGCTGCGCAGGCCTCTCACTATCGCGGCCTCTCTTGTTGCGGAGCACAAGCTCCAGACGCGCAGGCTCAGTAATTGTGGCTCACAGGCCTAGTTGCTCCGCGGCATGTGGGATCCTCCCAGACCAGGGCTCGAACCCGTGTCCCCCGCACCGGCAGGCAGACCCTCAACCACTGCGCCACCAGGGAAGCCCCTGAAGATAATTTTTACCATGAAGGTTTTCCCGATTGTTTTGCAGGAGGTGAGCTTCAACATGCTTGACACTGCAGACGGGGGTTTGCTCAACAGTGTGAGACGTCTGCTGTCTGACATCTTCATTCCTGCTCTCAGGGCCACAAGCCACGGCTGGGGTGAGCTCGAGGGCCTTCCAGAGGCCTCCAGCCTTCAGCAGGAGTTCCTGGGCTCCCTGGAAGGCTTCGTGAGCGTCCTGGTCAGTGCACAGGAGAGTTTGAAGGAGAAGGTAAGAACAAATACGTTATTCCTTCAGAAATTATCTAATGGTGAACAAATCAATATGTAAGTGTGTAATACTTCTCTTAGAGGGTCTTGATTCCACTACTTGCAAATCTTGAAAATATTTTATGGGTGTTTTTATTGCCCCCTGAAGATGTGGTGGTGACTAGATTTAAATTACTATAATTTGGAGTGATGAGTGCATTAGGGGTTCCAAAGAAATGTTGGCTGCAATGGAGGGTTTTACTCTGTCACGCCAGATGTTGGACTGCAAAGAGAAGAGTATGAAGTGCTTCTGGTGTTGCTCTGCAGCCTAGAAGGAAAGGAATTTGGAGCCAGAGTGTGTGTGTGTGTGTGTGTGTGTGTGTGTGTGTGTGTGTGTGTGTGTGTGTGGTGTGTGTGGTGTGTGTGTGTGTGTGTGGTGTGTGTGTGTGGTGTGTGTGTGTGTGAGGGGGAGTGGTTAGGGATAGATGTGTGCTGGGGGAAGATAGGGGGGTGATGGTGGGTAGGGATGGGAGGAAGTCTTGAAGAGGAGGGAGAAGGAGAGACGAATGGACATATCTAGAGAGAGTGGGTTGGGTCCTGTGGTCCAGCCAGTGACCAAAAGGGCCTTTAAGAATCAGTTTGGCATTTGCGGGATTTAGCTTCAATAAAATTTGTGCCACCTACAGTAAACCTGTGTTAGTGATTACCTGGGGTAGACGGTGGTGGATACAAAACTGTGATAGATGACAGCCCAGATCAGGCATAAGTGGGAGATAGAGAAATGGATCCCATGAGACCAATGGCAATGTAACGCTCACTGCTCTCCAGGGAATACTGAGACCTTTTGGGACCTATTGGGATGTTGGTAGGGAGGGATGCTATAGGCCTTCTAAAGGATGTGGGTTGGGAGAGTTGAGTAAATGTTATCCAGACAGGGGCAGGATGATTCCAGCTAACATCTGAGTTCTATTTGCAATTAACTACGATACAGGCCATCCTAAATGTGAGTTGAACCAAATTAAATAGTTGTTCTACTGAAAAGAGTAATGTTTTCATATGGTTCCACTTCATACTGTGGTAGAGGTTTTAAAAAATGTGGGATGGATCCTCACACAGGAGAGAGGCAGTGCCACTTCATGAAGCCTGGAAGCCTCCCCTGTAAAACCAAGGAGAGGTCAGGAGATGTGGCAGACGGAGGGTGCAGTGTCAGGAGTGAGGAGTGGGGGGCTGAGACCTGAATTTAGGGACTCCCAGGGCCAGGTGCACTCTTACCAGAAGGAAAATGTCCTTATCAAATATTGAGGTGTTTCTGGGTTTTGTGTGTTTAAAAATATCCTAGGTTTCTTTGTCAAGTCAAAATCCAACACACCTCTTTTCCTACCCCTCTCCACCCCGCCCTCCTGAAATGAATCTGTGTATTTGCCATTGCACTTGCTAACCATAAGGATTGACATGAACATCTTTTCCTCTGGTTAGTTTCCAAAAAGAATGTGATAGATTAGAAATTACCCCTCCCCCCCCAGTCAATTTTTTTGAAGGCCCCCCACTTTCTTTGGTTTCATGAGTTGACTACTTAATTTCCAAGTTCCCTATCGATTCTCAAATTCTGTGATATTATGTCTCTCTCTCTCTAGTTCACTGTTTTTTTTGTTTTTTTGGGTTTTTTTTGACCCAAATTTTGACCTCAGAACCAGTCACCTCTACGGGTGTGCCCAATGCAGTATGTCTTACTGTGTTTTCAAGGACATTTCTCAGGAAGCAGATCGTTTAGACTAGAGAGAATCCCCTTAAGATCCTTCTGGATCAGTCAGAAGTGTGTGTGTTTGTGTGTGTGTGTTAAAATAGCATCATCTGATTATTTAACTTTCATTTCAATTAGGTGAACCTTCAAAAGTGTGACATATTTGAACTGAAAACCCTGAAGGAACCTCTAGACTACTTGACTCTAGCTAATAACCCTGAGACTTTGGAAAAAATAGAAGGTTGTATGAAAGTATGGATCAAACAAACAGAGCAGGTAATTTTCAGAAACCAAACATCAGAAACTAGCTATCTGAACACTGACTAGTTCAGATGCCATGTTACTGAACAGCCAGTGGAAGAAGGTATGTCACATCCCGTTCCCATTTGCCTAAGTATTTTACCACAAGTCCCTAACAAGGTGAAAGGTTCAATGCAATTTTAATTTATAGTCATTAGTTAAGAGATAGTAAGAATTCTAGGAGATGAAAGTAAACAACTTTATATACTTATATAACTAAAAGACTGCACTTGGCCAATTTTTTTTCTGAAAGGTGTAAGTTACTTTGGAGAGAATCTCTGTAGAAGTACAAGAAGCTTTCTAATTCTGTGTGTCCTCCAAAACAAAGCGCAAGACTTAACCTTTAAAAAAATATTTTCAGAAAAGTCCCAAGTGAAGCTGAATGTTACATCAATAAGGAAGCATAATGGAAATTAACCAGCTGAAGGCATGAGGGCTTTCCAAGGTTATATTTCTCTGAGGTTCTAAGTGAATAGCCAAGGAAACTTTCTCAGGTCACGTCCTCCAAAAGTTCATGAAAGCTCCTTAAACAAGTAGTTTTCAGTTAGAATGAGTCAACTAAATTTTTGTTGAAATTAAAAAAATGGATACATGTTAGGTTACTAAAAGGCTGTCATTTGAAGCATGCAAATGAATAAAAATATATCACGATTCAGATAGCAGAATTTACTTCTTTCCTTATATTTTGCTTATGTATAACTTTTATATCTCCAGCCCTGCTCACTGGTTCATGGGCCTTCTGTGCATTTGCAGGTCCTTGCTGAAAACAATCAGCTACGGAAGGAAGCGGATGACCTTGGGCCCCGAGCAGAGTTGGAGTACTGGAAAAAAAGACTGTCTAAATTTAACTACCTGTTGGATCAGTTGAAGAGCCCAGATGTGAAGGCTGTGTTGGCAGTGCTTGCTGCTTCCAGGTCGAAACTTCTGAAGGTTGCTTTTTTGCTTTATGAAGTGGGAATGAAAATTCTCTATGCATATGTCATAGAGTAATTAGGAACAGAAAAATGTCATTCTACCTCTATGAAAACAACTTTAAGATTGGATTATACTGTCCTTTTATAATTTTGGATACTGTGGAAATTGCCTTTGAATGAAAGGTATTTGTTGGCTGGTGTACATGTGTGTATATGTATTATTAGAGGGCATTGCAAGTCATTAAGATGTAACATAATAACATGATTATATATATATTATGAATTCAGACCAACGAGGAGTAGTAATAATGAAACCTTACCTTATCTATTTTTTTTTTTTTTTTTTAGCACTGGTGTATTTGTTTTATATCCCTGTGTAACAAGTTACCCCAACACTTAGCCACCTGAAACAACAAACATTATCTCATAGTCTGTGGGTCAGGGATTTGGGTGCAGCTTAGCTGGGAGCATCTGACTTGAGATCTATCCTGAGGTTGCACTCAGGGTGTTGGCTCATCTGAAGGCCTGACTGGGATCTGCTTCCAAGCTGCCTATGTGATTGTTGTGGGATTCAGTTCCTTGCTGGTTGTTGGCTGGAGGCTTCCTTCAGTTCTTTACCATAGACATGGGAGTGAGGTGCAAAATGGATTCAGCAGTCTGTGGAGGAGAAAGGGTGTAGGTTTAAATGGAGGTGCTGCCCTCTTGACGCTTTGTCCTAGTTATTGAATAGATGTCATAAGAGAAGGCCTGGAAGAGATACCTCTGAAAATTTTGTCAAAAAATTTAAATTGCTCTTCAATGTGGCAATGCCCCCCACCCCTCTGGATTCAGTTTTATGTGAGATGCACAGGGCAGACTGAAGGTCTGACCCATGGGACTTGGTGATGACTTTTAGCAGCTGTTATAGTGGAATTTCCTCTATTAATAATTGCATTAAAATTTCTTTCCTGTATTGTGCTTAGACTTGGCGGGAGATGGATATTCGAATCACTGATGCAGCTAATGAAGCAAAGGACAATGTCAAATATCTGTACACACTTGAGAAATGCTGTGACCCCTTGTACAGTAGTGACCCTGTGAGTTAGAGATTTCTACCGCCTTGGTCTACTGATGACCCTTTCACACTAACTGAATTGAGTGTGGAGTTTTGGTTCGTGAATATTAGTCTGTTGGAAAAGTCTTAGAAACTTCTTTTTATTCTTAAGAAAGTTATATATATATATAATATATATATATATATACATGTCTATCTATTTCTGTGTCTCTCTCTATACATATATATAATATTTATATCATGTATCTGTCTATCTAGCATCTATTTATCTATCCAGATAAGATGGACAGAACATGGGACGTTATATTTTAAAAACATTTATTGCATATTCCATTTCCCATTAAATATTGCAGTTGACATCCTGGACTATACTCAAACAACTGTGGGAAGAGTTATTGGCTGATTTTTTTCTTCTTTTTTTTTTATCTTTTAACTTTAGGATGTATACCTGTTTTTATTTATTACAAAATTAACTGTTAACACAACTTCCTTGTCCATAACAGAAAGTTAGTGTTTCTTGCATTGAAACAAAATTTGATTAACTGTGTATGACTAAATAATAAAAATAAAATTACCCCTAAATATATTCTATTTATGTAGAGTGATAGATAATATTTTAAAAATTTAAATAAAAATCTTTTACCTAAATTTTATTCTAATGAAGTAGGAAGGATTAGCCTATTGCAATGTTGCTGAGTTTGATATCTGTTTCCCTGAAAACTTTTGTGATGTTTTCCAGATGTCCATGATTGATGCCATTCCTGCACTTATAAATGCAATTAAAATGATCTATAGTATCTCTCATTACTATAACACCTCTGAGAAGATCACGTCCCTGTTTGTAAAGGTGAGTGCATAGCATAGAGTCCATGGTCACTTAGATTTCTTTGCCAATGGTTAATTTTTTTTTTTTTATAATTAGAAATTACCATGGGACTTCCCTGGTGGTCCAGTGGTTAAGAATCCGCCTTCCAATGCAGGGGACGCGGGTTTGGTCCCTGGTCAGGGAACTAAGGTCCCACATGCTATGGGGCAACTAAGCCTGCACACTCTAGAGCCCGCAGGCCACAACTAGAGAGCCCTTGTGCCACAACTACCGAGCCTGCATGCCACAACTAGAGAGCAGCCTGCACACCACAACTAAGACCCAACATAGCCAAAAATAAATAAATAAATAAATATTAAAAAAAAACCCATAAATCTTTTTTTTTAAAAAAAGAAATTACCACATTGGCGCAATCCAATGTCTATGTACCCTACAATTAAAAAAAAAGCTTAATCTCTCAATAGAGAGAGGAGGCTGATTCTAGCAAATCATAAAGCATTATTTCCCAAAATAATTATTATAATAAATATTGTATTATTTATATAATAAAAATGAAAGAAAGATTCTTTTTAGAATTTCTTTCCTTATTTAGCACATGATTTCTATCTATTGGGTAAATTTTAATTAAGAAAAACTATATTTAACTGGCTATCTTCAGTTTCATATTTTATGTGCCACTGTTCCAAATTTATTTGATGCCACAGTTGTTTATTTGGTGTTATTAGAACAGTAATCATGGTAATAAAAGCCACTTGCAACGTTCCAGTAATCCATAAAGCAATTATAATGATTCTGCCAAAAAACATAACGATGTTTAAACCTTATGTCCTAACTCATAAGTGTTTATGGTTGCTTTTTCCCGTTTTTGAACAGTCTCTAAGAAGTGAATGACTTTTTCATTACCAAGGCAAAAGTTTTAAATGTTGTATTAAAATAGAGGCATTTTCGGCTCATCAGGACTGTGTTGTGAGTACTAATGCAGTAAGAGGCATGATTCTTCTTGGGAATAGGGACATCCAGCCTTGAGAGCTTGATGGGAAACTTCCTTCTGCTGTCGTACTCAGGTAGAAAGGAGGGGAATCCACAAGGCCCTTTTCCAACTTCTTCACACATTAAAGTTACGTTGGGGTCAGGAGGGGTATTCCCTGAGAAGAAGACTCAAAAGTCAATTTGTGTTATTATTCCAGGTTTCATGCTTTTGCAAGGCTTGTTTTGGAACATAATTGTGAAACCACCATTTCTCTCATTTTCAAAAACCTTTCATTATGAAAAATTTGCATCAGGTGCAAAAGGAAAGAGGATTGTATGTACATGTACGTATCACCTAGATCATCAACTGTCAACACATGGCCGATCTTGTTTCACCTAACCTGTGCACTGCAAATCCCAGACATCATGTCATTCCATACCTACAGTATAGACCTCTAGGTTTCCTTTTAATTTATTAAAAAATCACCAAAGGAATTCTGAAGTCTTTTTTTTTTTTTTTTTTTTAAGTTTGGAGGGATAAATAAAATGTTGGCGGTTACACACATTATCTTTACTCTTTTCTCTGTTGCCTTCTGCTTTTGACATTTCTGCTACAGATCATGGTGGCATGAAATGATCAGGGTGGACAATTCGTTTCATGGCACTTGGAAACCGTGAGTTAGATTTTAGAGCAGGCTGCTGAAGAAGGAGACGGGGGGAAGCTCTTGACAGCTTTTATGTAGGGAAGTGAATCCCTTCTTGGTTGGTCAAGATGTTCATCCTGCATTAACACAGGGGTCTGAATTGGCAGTTTTCTGTAGTGCTTCCAGCTCTGTGATTTTACAAATGATTTTGATTATAGATGTGTAGAACTTAAAAAGTTGAACAGATAGAAGCAGAGAGTAAAATGGTGGTTGCCAGGGTCTGGGGGAGTGTGGAACATGGGGAGATGTTGGTTAAAGGCTACAAACTTTGAGTTATAAGGTGACTGAGTTCTGGGATCTAATGTACAGCATGGTGACTAATGGCTAATACTGTACTGTACACTTGAAAATTGCTAAGAGAGCAGATCTTAAGTCTTCTCAACACACACACACACAATGGTAATTACATGAAGTGTTGGATGTGTTAATACTTGATTTTGCTAATCATTTCATTATGTATATGTATATCAGGCCTCACATTGTACACCTTAAATATATACAATTTTTGTTCGTCAATTATACCTCAGTAAAGCTGGAAAAAAAGAGGGTTAGCGCTTGATCGTAGTTGTGATGGAAAAACAATAAATCCAAAGATTTATTTTACAGATTTTACACTCTGAGAGGTAGGAGAGCTAAGGACCCTCTAGCCCAGTTTATCCCTGATGGCTGCTTAACGTACTTGACATCATTTTATTGGAAAATTCCAGGTGACCAATCAGATGATATCTGCATGTAAAGCCTATATTAGCAACAATGGAGCTGCTTCTATCTGGAGCCAGCCACAGGATGTTGCTGTGGAAAAAATACTATCTGCAATTAAACTTAAGCAGGTAACGGTGAACTTGATAATATATTTAGACTTTTAATTATTTTTACATTGTTTTTTGCCAATGCATCTTAAATCATCTAGCAGTTATCATATGAGTGGTTGCTAAAAAGAATGGTAATCTTTTACTGTTAAGAAAACTTGAATGTTAATACATCAGTCCCCCACATTTGTTCACTTACTGTACCCTTTTTGGGGGCCTGCTATGTCCCAACACCACACTAAGTACTAGAGATACAAAGATGAAGTAGTTTTCCTTAAGCTTCTTGTAGACGAACGGAGAGATACACAAAGAGTTAGGCTTCTACTAACACAGTGGGACCCAGGGGGAAAGGCTGCATCTTTGAGTCACCTTATGAATAATTAGGAGTTTGAACTTCCCTGGTGGTCCAGTGGTTAAGACTCCACGCTTCCAATGCAGGGTGCGTGGGTTTGATCCCTGGTCAGGGAAGTTCCTCATGCCACGTGGCCAAAAAGAAAAAAAAAAATTAGGAGTTTGCTAGGTTGGGGGATGGGAAAAGATGACTTCCCAGGCTGATGAAGGAGTAGCTACAGAGGCATGAAACTGAAAGGTTTTGTAATTCCACCCTAAATTTGCTGTCGCTTTCACTTAAGAGAATAAGGTTGATATCTTTGTTGTGTTCCCTTTCTTGTATTTTGCTTTTTACTTTAAGGAATACCAGCACTGCTTTCACAAGACCAAACAAAAGCTTAAACGAGATCCAAATGAAAAACAATTTGAATTCAGTGAGATGTATATTTTTGGAAAATTTGAAACTTTCCACAGACGTCTTGCCAAGATAATGGACATCTTTACAACCTTCAAGACATATTCAGTCCTACAAGATTCTAAGATTGAAGGGCTGGAAAACATGGTCACTAAATACCAGGTACTGTATTTCAAAACTAAATTTGCTACCCTTATCCATAATAAAACTTTAATGTTGTATGTAAATGAATGTATTTAGAAAGCTTTAAATAATCAGTCTCTGATGTAAAAGATAAGCTCATGGCCCTTAAACAATAAAGAAGTTAAATCTATTTGAGAATTGTGTAATGGTGCTAATATATTCTTTTCAGGTATGTGATTATGAGAATGACTTCCCTATAGCCTAAAATTAATCATCATTAGCAAAAGCGTTTTCATTAGCACAAGAAAAATGTTTAAATATAACTTATTATTTCATTTATTCATGCAAGAAATATTTAATCAAGCATATACTGTGTGTCAGGCTCTCGTTGACACTGAGTTCTGAGTGGTCTCTGATTATATCTGCAGTTAAGCATTTTATATGGACTCATGTTAAAAAAAATAATAGGGATTGGATTTTATTTTAGCTCTACTATTCTTAATTATTTTGACTTTTGACAGCTTTATCTTGTAAGGATATATGTGTAACTAATCTTAGTTTTTAAAGTGGGCACAGGGATCTAATAATGTTTCGAAGATTTTTAAAAAACAATTTACAAACACGACGTGCTTTACATTCTTAATGTGGATATAGTCAGTTTTTTCTTGTTTGGGGACAGTGGCGCTAAACCTTAATTTTTTTTTTGTACTTGAATTTGAAAAGGATCATATAATTTACTGTCACTCATTGATTTTTCTACTCTAACAGTTTAGGTCGATATAAGGAATCTTTTCATTTCCTGAGTATATCAGATTTGGGGAGAGAAAAAGAAAAAACCTTTTCTATACAGTGGGAAATATTTTAGGTGAGCTGTATGTAATCTGCAAGGTGGATAATCTATTCTTTGAAACTGACAGTTCTGCAAGACAAAGATGGAATATGTCCATTTATTTTTCAGTTTGGAATCTAGTTAGTTTTTATTCTTAATGAAAAAATAACTTTGGAGCATATTTCAAAGTTTATTTTTGAAGGAGAAGTTGAACGGTACATCTAAATGCAGATGAAGACTATTCTAACCTGATAAAAAATACTGGGAAGAAAAATTGCTTTCAAAATCTAAAGTGAAATACTGATGAAAATGGATGTACCAGAAGGTAGTGAGGTAGAATGTAGATGGTTCATGGAAGTGTAAGGTGAGATTTTCGTGTATTAGAACCAATGTGAGAAGCTCAAAGTGCGGCCATGGAAATGAAACTCAGGCTCCTTGTGTGGGTTCAGGGCCCTGGCCACCCCTCTGGGCTCCTCACCTGCCCCTCTTCTCCTCATTCAAAGTACTCCAGACACAGGACAGGTCACTTCAGCCCACCTTAGGGCTTGCAGAGCCTTTTTTCTGGAAAGTTCTGCCTCTGAATCATCACATGGTTATTTCCTCCTTGGCCTCTAGATCTTGATTTAAATGACCCTCTCAGTTAAGTTTTCCTTGAGCTCTGTTTCACCTCAGTCACTCTGTGTTACTTATTTTATCACTGTCTGCAATTATCCTGTTCATTTATTTGTGACTTACATAGATTCCCACCCTCTCTCCCCAACCTAGGATGTAAATTCCCGAGGGCAGGGATGTTTCTTTGTTCTGTTCATTTCTGTATCTTCCGAGTTTGCTGGCATATAATAGGTGTGCAATAAATATTTGTCAAATAAATGATTTAGTAGATTGAGTTTGATTAGTTGGTTTAAAGGTCATGATTAATCAGCTTATTAATACTCTTAAGTGACCATTAAATCCAATCACAGAGCAGAATTTTCTAAGGACCGCAATACTTCTTTTATACTTTTATACAGAATTTTCTAAGGGCTGCAATACTTCCATACTTCTTTTACACATTTCCTATAACACGATGGGTAGGATTATAACATTATATATACACAATTTCTGAATAGGCCTAATTTTGTAGTTATATGGCATGAAAGAGTAGGTTGTTTTAACTTGTAAACTTGATTCAAGAAGTTATGCAGCTTATAAACTCTTGTCTATTGAGAGATTTGAGTTGATGTTTAAATGGAAATATCTTTGAAGAAGCGTTTGTGGAAGCTGGCCCAACATTCTTCATAAAGATTATATGCCTGTGTCAACAGTGTGGGCACCCGAGTTTGAGAACGGCTTAGTACCTGGTTAAGAATGATCACAGAGAATTAGAGCTCATTATTCAGAGCAAACGAAACTTTGGATAATAGTATTTTCAAGAAGATGAGTTACCTAATTTGCACTGTTATAGTCACAGACTGCAGCTTTGGAGGAAACAATTAATTCTAGAGATTCTTTAAATAGTAGATTATGGTTTGATATTTTATTTAGGACATTTGAGGCTTGGAAGATAATTTTTCATCTGTAGATGTTATAATATAACTGTGTTCTTCCTAAGTTGTTTGTATTCTGTTAAAGTCTTATTTATTTTCTGAGAAGACAAACTTTTCAATGAAAAATATTTTAGTAAATTCTACTTTGGGCTTGCTTGCTTCCTTCCTCCCTTCCTCCCTCCCTTCCTTTCTTTCGGCTGCGTCAGGTCTTAGTTGCACGTGGGATCTTCGTTGAGGCATGCGGGATCTTCCCTTGCGGCGCACGGGCTTCTCTCTAGTTGTGGTGTGCGGGTTTTCTCTTTCTCTAGTTGTGCGTGCAGGCTCCAGGGTGCATGGGCTCTGTAGTTGTGGCATGCAGGCTCTCTAGCTGAGGCGCGTGAGCTCAGTAGTTGTGGCATGAGGGCTTAGTGGCTTCGCGGCATGTGGGATCTTAGTTCCCCGCCAGGGATCGAACCTGCGTCCCCTGCATTGCAAGGTGGATTCTTTACCACTGGGCCACTAGGGAAGTTCCCTGGGCTTCTTTTTTTTTTATTACTTCCAATGTAATTTGTAAGAAATTTTTAGACAGAACATCTTTCCTACTTTTCAGGTGAGGTTTTTATTTGCTATTTTTCTTCAGAAATACATAAAGTCTCATGAAAATGCTTTCCAAATGATATATTTGAATGCATTAGGCAATATTATACTACCTGTAATATACATGAAGCAATGAGAATAATTAAAGAAATAAGGCTCCTCTTAAGTTGATTTTTGGGGAACGATTGCACAGGTTCTATATTTAAAGGTCATATTTACCTAAGTAATGCAAGAATATTGAAATATTGTCTTAATTCTTTCATAACATTTCAGGGTATTGTTGCCACCATAAAGAAAAAGGAATATAATTTCTTAGACCAGCGGAAAATGGATTTTGAGCAGGATTATGAAGAGTTTTGCAAGCAGACTAATGACCTTCATGTAGGTTGGGTAATGAAACTCCTGTTGACAGTCTGGTGTTTATTTTTTCCGTTCTGTGTAATGCTGCTTATCATTACCCATTCAGAAGGGAGAGGCATCTTCATCATGGAGGTGACCGATAGCAAGCTTGGCCTGCATTTTGTGATTTCAGATTAATGACTGAAGGCTCTTTTTCATGGATTAAAGGGTCACAAATATAGCTTTGGGTAATGATCTGTGATCACAGACTTCTGCATATGTTCCATCTTAGATCTTAGAAAATTAACTTTTATCTTCTGTTGAAACATAGTGTTATTAGAATATAGAAATTTGTTTCCATTTGTTTGTTAC
Source organism: Balaenoptera musculus (assembly GCF_009873245.2). Classification (NCBI taxonomy): domain Eukaryota; kingdom Metazoa; phylum Chordata; class Mammalia; order Artiodactyla; family Balaenopteridae; genus Balaenoptera; species Balaenoptera musculus. The sequence goes on along the minus strand of NC_045787.1, from coordinate 11,678,963 downwards.
TTTAGCAATGATTATGGCCAGAGGTAGCTTGAGCAAATAAATGATCAGCAATGTCTGGCAGATCTCAAAGGCAGGGTTACAGCTGGCCTTGAAACAGTGGTACCAGGACCCCTGGTACCACTCAGCACCTGGACCCCTCTTGGTCTCGAAGCCCCATTCTCTCTTCCTTCTGCTGTCCCTCCTCCCACCCCCAGACCAGCCCACAGGAGCAGCGTATGGCCGTCAGTGTCTTCTGAGAACATATCATGGAACCAGCCCCATCTCCAAATTCCTAAGGAAAAGGTTGGGTTAGCCAATTCTAATGTGGTGCCTTGCCCTGGACCTGTTAACTGTGGGGTCATATGGTAAAAGCAGAGGGGATGAGAGCCACTTGCGTGGTTGGGAGTGTTTATTATCAGATGAGGAGAACCAGGGAGGGTAAGATTGGGAGACCACCTAATAGGTGTCCACCATAATCAACATGCAGACTTCTTTCCATCCCAGTGAGATCTAAAGTGTGCACCTTTCTGATTATTAAAGGAAAATGGTCATTCTGTTTCTTCTTTTCCAGAATTTTTGGTTTGAAATAAATTTATACACTTCAAGGGAAAAAGAGCTCCAAAGCATTTCTGGAGGGATGAGTTCAGTGTAGGACTCATAATAAAACTAGCTAATTCTATGTGTCAGGTCTGTTCTAAGCACTTTATAGATGTTAATTAATTTAATACTCGCAATAATCTGATAAAGTGGGTGCTCTTATTACCCTCTTTTTGGAGAGGAGGAGACTGAGGCACAATGAGGTTAAGTGACTTGCCCAAAGTCAGAGATGACAAGTGGTAGGCCGTCTGGCTCTAGGATTCAAGTTTTAAACCATTATGCTATAAGACACGTTTCAGGTGATGGGAAGATAGAGTGCCCGTAATAATTTAAGCACTGATCTCTTTTGGGGGCCGATTCAGACGTAAGGAGTGTGGATCTTGATCTCTTGTTGATGGGCGGTGGCAGATCCTGAGTCTGTGCTCCGCGGTCAGTGTTTATTTGTCAAATCTTCATTGTGTGTCCTAGCAGTTTCTGATCACATGGTACTTCAGTAGTTTGTATGTGGGATATAGGTAGATGGTGAACACCTTGAGGGCAGGAATTGTGTTCATTCCTATTTATGTCTCCAAGGCCTAGGGGATAGGACCTTATGTAACTGGAGAGCAAAGAATGTTTGCTGAATTAGTGTATGAGTTGCGAAATAATAAGGAGTAGACTGCTAAGTGAAATAAGTCAAGCGGAGAAAGACAAATACTGTGTGATATCACTTATATAGGGAATCCAAAAAAATACAACAAATTAGTGAATATAGCAAAGGAGAAGCAGACTCACAGAAATAGAGAACAAATTAGTGGTTACCAGTGGGGAGAGGGAAGGGGGGAGGGGCAATATAGGGGTAGGGGACTAAGAGGTATAAACTATTAGGTATAAAATAAGCTACAAGGATATATTGTTCAACATGGGGAATATAGCCAATATTTTATAATAACTATAAATGGAGTATAACCTTAAAAAAATCACATCCCAGTCCCACAGATATCAGGGGCATCAGATCTGAAAAAAAGCACAGGTTTTACTTTAAATGGAACATAAACGAAATGACCCAATAAAATGTTTGTTTTAAGAAAAAAATGGAAAAGAAAGATAATTACTGATAAGGTAACAAAAAAATAAGAACTAGATTTATTGCAATTAAACATGCATTTACTGTACATTATTTATGTATTAGACTTCTATGCTGTAGCTTATGGATACAGAAATAAATCAAGCTGATTTGCCCTCAAAAATCACATCAGACGTGATATGATTGAAATATAAGTACATATATGTTAGAACAGAGTAATGAATATATTATTTAAAAAGGGCAAATAGTGGCTAAAATGGCTAATTATAAAAGTATAATATTCTGATATTGTACTGGGAAGTAAGGATTCAAAGATAACTTGACATATTCCAAAGAGGTTCTAAAGAAACTTATATGGAGAACAGACCTGCAAAACATTACATAGACTCTGAGAATTGCTACCACCCATAAGGTAGGGTGTGAACCTGGGAGAAAAACAGTTCCGTACTGTTGCTTGACGGGGATTAGGAAAGGCTCCAGAGAGGAGGCCATGCTTGGTGTGAGAACACGATTTCTGTTTTCCAAGTAAATGGAGCGGAAATGAGAGTAATGGGGAGACCGTTTCAAGACTGTGCCACTTTTTATCATACTGAGAATATAATTTTATAAATGTCTTAAAGGCTGGTTTTTAAGCACTAGTTATAGACATTAATTCCTATTCTTCTTGAATTTTTTTTTTTAATTGAACACTTTTATTCATTTTGTCTTCCATCTCAAAAATGGTCCACTTCTCTCTTTGGCTTGCTGACCAATTTTCCTCTGACTTCTTTTTCCCTTTCTCCATCCACTTTCTCTTAACTAACCTTTCTACACTCTCTCCTTTAAATAGTTCACGCACTGTCATGAATTCAGCCTTTGTTTCTGTAAAACTGGGGGGCGTATACTGACCTTCCCATGACTCTGGATGTAGTGAGCGGGGGTGATGAGTCTTGGAGATGGAATGGAGAAAACCAGTAACTGTGGCATCTCCAAGATGTGAGACTGGAGGGTGTGTGTGTGGGAGCGTGAGATATACTGTACATGAGTGATTTGGAGCAGGGTTGTGTCCAGGGATCTGCTGTCAAGGGCATCAGGGCCTGGGATCCTGTCCAGATTTCGGGCTCATGCTTATACTAATATCAAAGAGAGGCAGTGCGTTAGAACCAGGTGGGCCATGGGAAGTCTAGAAGGATATTGTCTCCAGTGGGCAAAGTAAGGCACTGTTTAGTAAAGGACCAGCGTTTGAGGTGGCAAGCCGCCTTAGGGAAAACTGAGTAGGGCCTGAGAGCCCAGAACTAAGAGGACTAGAAGATTCCACACCAGACTCCAAAAGACTGAAAGAATGGACCTAAGGCTCAGAGAGAAAAGAAGACTAAATTGAGGTCTTAGGTGTTCATGAAGAGCTCAGTGTAGGCCTTTGTGAAGCCATAAGTTAGAAAAGCAAGGAAAACCAGGTCCAAGCGTTAGGGCTCAGTAAAGATTTACTGTGTCCCAAGTTCTGTATAGTTTATACTCAGATATTTTTACGTCTTGAAAAAATTTGAGTGTTTATTTAGATAGGCTAACTGTACAGTTCTTCAGTGCAAGAAGATTTCTTGATCCTAAGATGTGATGTTTGTGGAAGAAATATCTGGTCCAGTATCCCTGGGGCCTGCCATGGCACCAAACCCCATGACTGCTCTGGCCTTCAAGTCCCTCTTTGTTCTGGCTTCTGGACATTTATCTTTCTCTAAGCTTAGATGCGTATTATATTCTCTGTTATATTTTGTCCTATATTGTATGTGTTCGTAGAGATGGGAAGCTCTTTTATCTTGTTGCTAGGTATAATTTTTTGCAATGCTAAGTCATTGTTCATAATCAGACTTTATTCTGTTTTAGAATGAGTTGCAGAAGTTCATGGATGTTACGTTTGAAAAGATTAAAAACACAAATCAAGCTCTAAGTATGTTAAAGAAATTTGAAAGGTAAAAATTTGAAAGACTTTTCTAAGTTCTGTTTTCTAAATTGGGGTAATATGAACATGGTTTAGCTTACGTTATTATTGCTAGTATTATTTCATATTCTAGTGGGAAGGAAATCCTCTCTTGGCAATCTGAATAACAAGGCCACAGTTTTTAAGTTCTTCAGAGGATTAAGAGTTTGTTTTATTTCCTCTCAGCTTTGAAGTACCTTGTGACTGCCTATCATAATATCACTTAATGTTTAAGTAATTTGAAGAAACTCTTACCAAAAGTTTTGACTAGGTTTTAAGGATTGATACTATTTAAAAAAACAAAAAACACTCTAGGGAATTTCCTGGTGGTCCAGTGGTTAGGACTCTGCACTCTCATTGCCGAGGGCCCGGGGTTCACTCCCTGGTCAGGGAACTAAGATCCCATAAGCCAAAAACAAACAAACAAACAAACCCAAAAGCCATAAGCTCTCTATTGCGATATGATTGACAGACTGATCCCATTTTGATTTTTTAATATGCTAACACAAATATTTCATTCTCTTCCATCAGCATATGTTTTTACAATAAGTCTTAATAAATAAGATTTCTCAATATCATCCCATTAATTCTAGCCTTTCACTTTTAAAAAAAAATCAGATTGAATATACCTAATCTTGGAATTGATGACAAATACCGGCGTATCCTTGAAAACTACGGGGCTGACATTGATATGATCTCGAAGCTGTATACAAAGCAGAAAGACGATCCTCCTTTGGCTCGAGACCAGCCTCCCATTGCTGGGAAGATTCTGTGGGCCCGACAGCTCTTCCACCGGATTCAGCAACCAATGCAGCTTTTCCAGCAGCACCCGTCTGTGCTCCAGACGGCAGAAGCCAAGCCTGTGATTCGCAGTTACAACCGGGTGGCCAAGGTCCTCCTGGAGTTTGAGGTTCTCTACCACAGGGCATGGCTTCAGCAAGTGAGTCTCTGCATGTATGCTCTTCAAAGACGTCTCCATAAGAGTTTATAAACTGCTAGCATTGGGCAGTTTTATTCCCATAGAAAGTTGAGTTTGTGGGTATTTTATAAGACAGGGTTGGTTGACTCTAAGTAATCAGTCAAAGAGTGTAATATGTCCCTGAAGAAAAACAATAATTAATTTTGGAAAAAAGATCTTAAGCCAGGTAACAGAAACTCATTTTTTAAAAATTAAATTATTTATTTATTTATTTATTTTTTGGCTGCGTTGGGTCTTCGTTGCTGCGCGTGGGCTTTCTCTAGTTGTGGCGAGTGGGGGCTACTCTTCGACTTGGTGCGCAGGCTTCTCATTGTGGTGGCTTCTCTTGTTGCGGAGCACAGTCTCTAGGCGCGTGGGCTTCAGTAGTTGTGGCATGTGGGCTTCAGCAGTTGTGGCTCGTGGGCTCTAGAGCACAGGCTCAGTTGTGGCGCACGGGCTTAATTGCTCAGCGGCATGTGGGATCTTCCCAGACCTTGGCTCGAACCCGTGTCCCCTGCATTGGCAGGTGGATTCTTAAGCACTGCGCCACCAGAGAAGCCCCAGAAACTCATTTTTATTTAATTTATAAACTCCTAAGGAAGAAGATCCTGTTTATGGGATCCTGTACCTGGTTGATTAGGATTTCTTTTTCTTTTTTTTTCTCCATTGTGTCTGTGAACACTAGTATGCCTGTTAAAGTTTTAAATTTTATTTGGCCATACTAGGTTAATCAAATTATATTTCATACCCTACCAACACTTGTATTTCTTTGTAGATTGACAGGAAGTATTTTGGAGGATAAAATTCAGCCTAACAAGACCTCTAAAATGGTATATCATTTTCCTAGTTCAAATTTTGGTGTCTGAATCAACAACAGAGATGTCTCTGTAGTGTTTTACCTTGCTTTTCTAGATAACTGAAGACTGAGCTTGGTAGGTTTCATGAAACTTTTATTAGGAAAAATAACTGAGTAGGCATGAAGGTATCAGGGAGCGAAGTGGCTTTTGAGAAGTCACCTTTATTGCAGTATCCACTTATCAGGTGTGAGAGATTCATGACCTAAGCATTTTGTTGAATTGACTATACATCACCACCAAGAACTTGAAGACTCTTTGCTGAGAGTGAAGTTAGGAGAAGAGTGAGAGACCCCATTGTCTTTAGTTTGAGGATCTCAAATCCATGGAAGAAGACGTAATGACCTTCATTCCCAGAAATGGCCAAGCTAGATACCCTGTGTCTGCACTGAACTCTCTAATAGTAATAATGTTGATCTCTTCTCACAGACTGAAGAAATTCATGTAGGACTTGAAGCGTCTTTATTGGTGAAGGCTCCCGGCACAGGGGAATTGTTTGTAAACTTTGATCCTCAGATATTAACCTTATTTAGAGAAACAGAGTGCATGTCACAGATGGGTCTGGAAGTTTCACCATTTGCAGCTGCCCTTTTCCGGAAACGAGACTTACACAAAAAGAACTTCAGTAACATGAAGGTATAGTACTTTTATTTATTTTCCCTTCTTGGCTAGCCCCAGTGTGCATTAAAAAAAATCTGGTGGTGTGTCACTGTTGAGAAGCAGAAAGTGTCCAGGACGACTGTAGTGGAGTGACTGAGGCTAGAATGTAGAGTTGGCGAGGGCCAGGTCATCATAGAGCTTGTAAACCAAGGTTACACGTTTGAGTGCGCCAGGAAGCCATTAGAGGAATCTGAGCAGGAGAAAAAGGCATGATGTCTTTTACAATAAAAATCATTCTTTCGGCTGGGTGAGGAACAGATTCTAAGGGGACAAGAAAGGTCACTGTGAAGCTAGTTTGTGATCTGTTGCACTGGTTCAGGATGGAGATGATGGCAGCTTGAACTAGGATGCAGTAGAGTAGTAGATCAGTGAATTAGAGAATGATGTCGACAGGCAGGTTATGAGAGAACTCAAGGATGATCCCTTTGTTTTTGGTGTGAGCAACTCAATGGAATTATTCAATCATCATGCTGGTTGTATTCTGCACGCATGTTCAGTAACATGCAGTGGCCCCAAATGGAAGTTCCACTCGTGGAGATGGCAAAGACTGGAACTAGCTTGTTTTGGGGGGCAGAAAGGAATCAATAGCTCCCATCTTAAGTATAAGATGATTTTTAGAGATCAAAGAAGAGGTGTTATCCATGCAGATAGATATGTAAGTCTGGAGTTGAGTGGAGAAGTCAAAGTTGAAGGCATATTTTTGAGAGTTATTAGAATACAGTTGCTATTTAAAGCCATTGTCCTGCATGAGATTTCCAAGGAGGAGAATATAAAGAAGAGTAGAGGGCCTACATTAAACCCTGAGTTGTTCCAATATTAACAGGTCTGATAGAAGAGGACAAATATGCTAGTAAAATTAAGGATTGGCCTTTGAGGCAGGTGGAAACCAAGTGGCAAGGAAGCCAAGGGTAAGAAAAACCTCATGATTGAGGGAATGGTCACCAGTGACAAATGCTGCCCCGAGGATGCTCAAGATGAGGTCAGAGGTGCTGCCACGATATTTGACAACATGGAAACCATTGTTACAACTTTATGGTGGCCAATATCATAGGACAAGCCCAATAAGGCCACGCATTTGCATAATGCTTTACATTTCAAACCGTTTTCATATTCATTATTCCATTTGATATTTTCCACAGCCACGTTAGGTAATTGGAATAGAGTACTATTATATTATTTTAGAGATGACAGAACCGTGGCTTAGAGAAATTAAATGACTTAGCCAAGGTCTCATAGCTAGTAAGTGGCAGAAATAAGACAAGAACCCAAACTTGTAGTCTACTGTTTTCCCACTCTTTCGTGTTATATTAAAAAGTTAATATTGGCAATGGACAGACATTCCTCAAATGTAAGCTCATCAAGTACTAGTCAGCATGTTGGAATTCCCTTTTAGATTTTTCTTGGATGTTAGAAAAATAACTAAGTCAATCTACATATTTGTAAAGAAACAGTTAGTTTTACTATATATAAAATAGGTAAACAACAGGGACCCACTGTAGAGCACAGGGAACTATACTCAATATCTTGTAATAACCTATAATGGAAAAGAATCTGAAAAAGAATATATATATATATATATATATGTGTGTGTGTGTATAACTGAATCACTTTGCTGTACATTTGAAACTAACACAACATTGTAAATTAACTATACTTCAATAAAAAATAAATAAAAAAGGAAAAAGAAAGTAGTTATTTTTATTAAGGAGCACTGTTTATCAGAATATAAAATTACTAATGATAATTTTGTCCACAGAATTGCTGTTTCAGTTATCTGTTGCATGTAACAGACAATCTCAAAATATAGTGGCTTAAAGCAACCATTTCATTATACCTCATGATTCTGTGAATAAAGAATTTAAGCAAGGCTTGGCTAGGTGGTCCTTCAGTTCCATGTGGCATTGACTAAGATTACTTAGTTCAGTTGGCAGATGTTTGATCTGGAAGGTCCAAGAAGGACTCATTCTCTGGTTCTTTGGTGGGAATGGCTGGAAGTTTCCCTCAGTTGGGGCTAAGGACTGGAGAATCTATGTGAGCATTCCAGGATGGAGGCCTCAGGATAGTAGAATTTCTTATAATGCAATTCAGGATTCCAACAGTGGGTGTTACAGTGAGCAGGGAGGAAGCCACGTGGCCTTTTGGACAACCTCAGATGTCTCATGGCATCATTTCTGTTGTCTTCTGTTGGGCTCCATAAGCCCACCCAGATTCAAGGAGAGGGGACATAGACCCCACCCCATTAAGGGAGGAGGGTCAAAGAAGGATTTAAAACTGCCACAGTTGTAAATGACAATTCTAGCAAGTGAATTATCATCTGGGTGACATTTATCGTATCTTGAGGTTGAAAGCGTTAAAGGTTCCCACTCACTGCAAGTACCTGGTAAGAGCAGATCTATTGACATGTTTTGGGGACTATCTCAGGTGTTGCTGAGTTATTGTGCTGAATATTTAACAGTTTTCAGGCTTCTACAGATATGCTGAAGTAGCTGAGAGTTTGTTTTCTTCATCTATTCCTTGGAAGGCAGTTCAAACTAGAAAGAGATGAGCCAGCATAGACTAATAGTTAGGAATCCAGATTCTGAAGTCAGTCTGGATTCAAAGCATTATCTTTGGGCAAATTACTTCACCCTTCTAAGCCTCAGATTTTCATTTATAAAATGGATGAATAATACCTCCTGGATTAAAGGATTAAGGTAGGAAGTAAAAGGCCTGCTGGAGGCTGATTTAAGAATTGCTTCCCAAATAGACTAAGTGATGAACATTGAAAAAAAGGTAAGCAGTGGATAAACGGTTCAGGAAATGTATAAGTAGCTGCTAATAGAACCATCAACTTTAGGTGTTTCATGGAAATTGAAAAGATATTACAGAAATTGTGGAAAAGTATTAAATGAAGAAAGGATTATGTAGTCCAATGGGAAATGTTGAGTTTAACACAATTCACAGAGACTGTTGGGCTTTTTACTTCCTTCTTGCAATTTTCTCAGAATCATTACTATTAATTGTGACTGTCAAAGAAGGGAGATATTGTGTACAGTGTTTTCCAGACTTATCCACCCAGGGACCATTTTTCTTATAGAATCTCTTGTGGCTTGCATTTCAGCGTAAACACCTTGGGAAACAGTGATCTAATGACAAAGTAATACCCACACGCACATTACAAAGATGAGCTTAAAAACAATTGTATTTAAGAAGTGCATTAAAGTTGCTTTCTTATAATTAATTATTATTAATATTAACATAGCCATAAAAGGTAGGCTGGAAGTACTATCAGTCTTATTTAAATATGGTAACATGTGAACAAAATACTGACACAATTCAACATTATACAGCAGGTAAATTTCAACGGGGGACCATGAGTTTCTGATCACAAATGCTCGTTCTAATAACAGCTAGTTAATTAATCAGAGAAATATTGATTGATCATCTTCTATGTGCCAGGTACTGTTTCAGGCACACTGAACAAAGCAGACAACATTCTTGTCCTTTAACTTGCTCTTAAGTTCTTTTTCTCTCCTTCTCAGTCGTATTTTATTAGATTAGGAATTTGTATCTGTGGAGAGATTTCTTGCCTGTTCTATTCTTATTATGTTTTGGCTGCTTTACTTGCCAGGCTGCTATTGGAGCCCTGCAACTGGACCCTAAATAAAAGTAATCATTTTGGATAAAAATGAGCTATTAATAGGTATTCAAAGTGAGATATTATTTGATTACTTCACCCCTATTTCCCTGCAGATGATGCTGGCTGAATATCAGAGAGTGAAGTCAAAAATGCCTCCCATTATAGAGCAACTGATGGTCCCTCATTTGGCAAAGGTGGATGAAGCTCTCCAGCCTGGCCTGGCTGCACTGACCTGGACCTCACTGAACATTAAGATGTACCTGAAAAATGCTTTTGCAAAGACCAGTAAGTCTGTTTAGATGGTTATGATTTTTCAATTCAAAAGGCTGAGTTTTGGGGCTTCCCTCGTGGCGCAGTGGTTGAGAATCCGCCTGCCAACGCAGGGGACATGGGTTCGAGCCCTGGTCTGGGAAGATCCCACATGCCGCGGAGCAACTAAGCCCGTGCGCCGCAATTGCTGAGCCTGCGCGTCTGGAGCCTGTGCTCCGCAACAAGAGAGGCCGCCATAGTGAGAGGCCCGCGCACCGCGATGAAGAGTGGCCCCCACTTGCCGCAACTGGAGAGAGCCCTCGCACAGAAACGAAGACCCAACACAGCCATAAATAAATAAATAAAAATTAAAAAAAAAAAAAGAACAGTGTGAGAAAACCAAGTATGAAACAGCTCTATGGAGCAACTTTAATTCTGATTTTGCTACTGAAATTTAATCATGTTGGGTTTTCTTTTTTTAAACAAAATGCTTAATCTCTTTTATTTTTTTCCAAAGAGGCCCTGGAGTTGCTGATTGACAGGGTCAATGATTTGATCGAGTTCCGCATCGATGCCATCCTGGAAGAAATGAGTAGCACGCCTCTTTGTCAACTCCACAGGGAGGAGCCACTTACCTGTGAAGAGTTTCTCCAAATGACAAAGGTTATTAGAAGACTGATGTTTTTATTTAAATTTTGTTTTGTGATTCATTTTTCTATAAAGGGCATTTTTAGGAGCGTAAATTAAATTTTTTTTCTCTGCGCATGACTGGTCTGTGATAGACGTGATTCAAACGAGGAGCCTTCTGACGATAATTTGAAAAGGAAGAGGAATGTACCTGAGGGGGTCACGTAGACATGAAGAACAAATCATTTCTTTTCAGATCAGTAGGAGGGAAGTTGCCATGGAACACATTTCTCATTTCCCATAGTTTTTGAAGAATAGAGCTATTTTGCTGAAGAGCTTCTAATAAGCTAGGGTTAATTAATAAAATAATTGTTTTAAACAGCTTCTGGGTAGAATTTCTTCTTTAAACATTTCTGTAGAGCAGCATTTCCCAAACTGGTGTTCTGTGGCACACGGTTCTGGAGCCATTGCTGGGAAAGCTGGAAAAGGCGGGCTGTGTGTTCAATCTGCTTGGGGTAAAGACTGGTACGTTCCTTTCCCCATTCAGATTCTTTTCACATTAACGTTTTAGAATAAAGACCTTCAGAAGGGCTCCTGGGGGTGTCTAGTTAACTTTCTTTAATCCATTATTTCTCAAATTTTAATTTGCATTTTGATTACCAAAGTGAATGATTACCAATATAAAAGAATGCTTTCTTTTGAATATGTTTACTTCTTATAATTCATTTATTCCTTCAACAAGTTTTGTGGAGCTCCTATGCGAACCACTGTTTGGGAATAAAACAGTGAACAAAAAACTGATGCAATCCTTGCCATTGTGATGCCCACTTTCAAGTGGAAGATATAGAAAAACAAGCAAAAAAAAAAGCCAATAAACAAACAACATGCCAGGTGATGATAAGTTCAATGGAGAAAAATTAAGAGGATAGTGGAGGAAAGGAGTACCTGACAGAGAGTTGTGATTTTATGTTGATGGTCAGGGGTGACTTATGTAATTACATCTGAACATAAGAAGTGAGGGAGCAAGCCATCTGGATATCTTTGGGGAAAAACATTCCAGGAAGAGGGAACAGCAAGTGCAAAGGCCCTGAGGCAGAAGCTCCTTATGGTAGAAAGATGTTGAGTTGAAGTTCATTGAGTATGTTCATATGCTGAGGGGGAAAATCAAGTAGAGAAGGAAAAAGGGAATGTTTGGTAAGCATAGTGTCTGGCGAAGCAGCAGAGTGTGACTTAGAACTCAGATTGTGTGATTATGTATTCTTTTTTTAAAAGTTAATTAATTAATTTATTTTTGGCCGCGTTGGGTCTTCACTGCTGTGCACGGGCTTTCTCTAGTTGCGGCCAGTGGGAGCTACTCTTCTTTGCGGTGTGCGGGCTTCTCATTGCGGTAGCTTCTCTTGTGGAGCACGGACTCTAGGTGCGTGGGCTCAGTAGTTGTGTCGCACAGGTTTAGTTGCTCCGCGGCATGTGGGATCTTCCCAGACCAGGGCTTGAATCCATGTCCCCTGCTTTGGCAGGCGGATTCTTAACCACTTCACCACCAGGGAAGTCCCTATGTATTCTTAAATAGAAGAATAAACATTGCATTCACTGACAAAGGAGGAAAAGGGGTTAATGATGGAGGCTGATTTGTCTTCTGGATAAGGGCATGGGGTCAGGGCCATGTTGTGGCCTCCATTTGCTTTGTGCTATAGAAATCAAGCTTATTATCTGAGGACGATGAGGGAGGATGGTGTAAGGATTTGAGGATGCAAGAATTTGAGGACACAGCAGTTATGGGGCCTGGTAGAGAAACATGACTGGAGTCATGTAGAATGATCCTTGGGTAGCATTAGGGGTCTGCCTGAGTTTGGGGACCATGAATTTCCAGGACCAAGCACCTGCCTTGCCATGACCTGTGTGTGCAAGTGGAGAGGGTAGATGACCTGGTTCATTTGGGTTGGGCTTCTCCTGGGTAGGGCTGTGGAAACAGGTGATGGAGTACAGGCTGTTGGCAAAGGAATGATCGATGTGGGAAATCATGTCCTTAGGGGAGGGTGTGTAGAGTCAGAGGATTTAAGATGAAGACTTTAAAAAATGTTAGCAATCTCTCAGAGAACAGGGAGTTAGTTCATTGTTTATATGGAACGAGATAAGCAAGCTTCGCAAACAAACGCCCTCCTGTGTTTGTATGTGATTTGCTGGTCAATAATAATAACAAGCACTTCTTGGGTACTTACTTTGTGGCAGGCACTGTTCTTATCATTTTACATACATTGCCTTTTGGAATTCTCGCAACAATCTAAGGTAGGTTCTACCATAATCAGCATTTAACAGATGTGGGAATCAAGGCCCAAGATTTCCCAGACTCACACAGAGCTAGGATTTGAACCCAGGTAGTTTGGTGCCAGAGTCTATACTTGTTACTGTACTTGTTGCTGGACGGCGCTAACTCTATTCCCTCCCTTACCCAACCCCTGACCTGCATCTTTTTCGTAACTGTCTGTAGGCTAAGGATGGTGATTATTAGTTAAGTGAAGTTCTGAGCTGGGAGTTATTTTATACTTTATTTGATGATAAAGAAGTTTAATAGTTTCAGAACACATCAGAATCTTCCTGTTTTAATGATATCAAAATGCCATATGCCCTACAGCAGTGGAATGGACGTGAATGTCACGGGTAATGAGAAGGTAAATGAACCATGAAGCTAATGCTTGGAGTGGAGGGTCCATGAGCACATTAGAGGGAATCTTGAGATGAATCATGGTGGAACTTGGGATGGAGCTGGAGTCTATGACCTACTCACAGTCTATTGCTTTATGGGCTTGTTTTCCAACTAGGTGATAAATCACTGACTATCTCTCTATCTGTCTGTCTGTCTTGATTAAAGTGCTCCAGTATATTCGTTTATGTTTGGTAAATCTCATTCTTGAGAAATGCATAATCCAGTTGGAGGCAGGGGAATATCTGAAATTAATTAGGGGTTGATGATGGACTGTTGGCAAAGGTGAAGAGAGAAGGAAGGCTGGCTAGAGCAGATTTATGTGAAATGAAGGAAACTTCATGGGAAGAGAGGCTGTTCATGACTTTTGGAGTTATTTCCTCCATTGCTGGAGAAGTAAGTGTAATTTTGGTCCATCTATGCTCCAGTTGGTTCTCTTGTCTTTAACACATTCCTTTACAGGATACCTGGCCTGGGTTAGTGTGAGAGGCATGGCCAAGCATCGTTGGGGACCAAGATCTCATCTGGAGGCTGAACCTATGTGCCCTCAAGAGCTAGTTAAACAAATATGACACGGTGCTAATTTTTTTTTTTTTTTTTTGATAGGACCTTTGTGTAAATGGTGCTCAGATATTACACTTTAAAAGCTCATTAGTGGAGGAAGCAGTCAATGAGCTAATAAATATATTACTGGATGTGGAAGTTTCATCTAAGGAAGACAGAGAAAAAGTATCCAATATGAATAGTACTGATTCAAAAAATGAAATTTCGGGTAAGAGAGGGGGTAATGGAAGGGTCTTGTTTTTCTAGGACATTACTGAAAACTAAAATTTAATTTTCTACATGGCAATGAATTTCACACTCTAAAAAGACCCTCCCAATTTTATAAGGACATTTATAAATCTGAAATTATGATTCAGAGCACATTTTAATGATGCCATGTCATTCATTCCCATTACTTTTTGTTCAACTCTACAAGCATGTACTTTGCATTGGCCCTTGTTAGCTCTCTTTGCATTTAGGTCTAAATGTGTGTTTTTTCACTATCAGTAGAGTAGGATGGATTATGGATTGGAATCCCCACTGAGGTACGTCTACACCAGAGCAAAGGGTTTGCAGGACAGACGAGGACACTGAGAGGCTGAGGAGGGTCGCTGTTCCCCAGGGGTTTATGGTTACTGGTGGAAGACAGAACCCAGAGAACCAGCACCCAGGCGCCCAGGCGCTGTCTTTCTTTTGTGGCCACAGCTCCTGCCTCTCCTCCTGTTTCCGCACATCGAGGAGGAGAGGCCTCCTCAGACTGCCTGGTGCCCTGATTTCCTCTTCCTACCCTTTGATGGCCTCATTTCGTAAGAAGTGTGACCTTTGAGTGTTATTCAACTTGCATGTAATTTATCTTAATTTTCTCCTCTTTAACTGCAATAGATGGTTTTCTGTCTATCTGTCTGTCTCTCTCTCTCTCCGTGTCCCCATCTCTTTCAATTTCTCTCATTGCGTAACAGCAAAAAGAGAAGAAGGACATTCCGACACCTTGACATCTTCTCTTAATGCTGGGGCGGGCCTCCTGCCTTTGACGACAGTCGCGAGAAAGAAGAAAGAGTCCGAGGTGTTACAGGAAGGAGCCCGCGAGTTGCTCTCTCACTTCAATCACCAGAACCTGGGCGCTCTGCTGAAAGTTACAAGGAACACGCTAGAGGCCGTTCGCAAGCGCATTCATTCCTCCCACACGACCAGCTTCCGGGGTAATGATCCCACACCATTTGCCCCCTGGCTGGCCAAGCCTGGTTGCTGGTTGCCACACGACCAGCTTCCGGGGTAATGATCCCACACCATTTGCCCCCTGGCTGGCCAAGCCTGGTTGCTGGTTGTGTGTGTGTGTTCCTGTTAAATTTATTTATTTATTTATTTATTTATTTATTTATCTATCTATCTATCTATCTATCTATCTATCTATCTATCTATTTATTTATTTTTGACTGTGTTGGGTCTTCGTTTCTGTGCGAGGGCTTTCTCTAGTTGCGGTGAGCGGGGGCCACTCTTCATCGCGGTGCGCAAGCCTCTCACTGTCGCGGCCTCTGTTGTTGCGGAGCACAGGCTCCAGACGCGCAGGCTCAGTAGTTGTGGCTCACGGGCCTAGTTGCTCCGCGGCATGTGGGATTTTCCCAGACCAGGGCTCGAACCCGTGTGCCCTGCATTAGCAGGCAGATTCTCAACCACTGCGCCACCAGGGAAGCCCCCTGTTAAATTTAAATAATAAAAAACCCCACCATTTCTTGAGTGCCTCCTTGTAAGTTTAAATATTATGAACTTGGATTATCCCAACAATTCTATGAAGTAGACACTATCATTCCTCTCATTTAAGACTGAGAAAACTGGAGTCCAGGGAGGTTAAGTAATTTGCTTAACGTCGCTTAGCTCTTGTTAATAACATAATAATCAGCATCACGTTTAATCTTTTAGTTATAAGGTGAAAACGTGTGAAATGAATTATTTTAATTAGTGAAAGAAAAAAATACATACTTTAAAAAGAAGATATCCAGAAAGATAATTTCACTGTTAAATTATTAGATTATTAGCCAGTCTTATAAAGAGAGAAAGATCTTATTAATGCCATGATCTCCAAAGCAGAAGTTGTTTTTACTATTTTCGTGTCAATTTAGTACTTTCCAACTGATTTCTTCATTCTCAGTACAACCATCTCTCCTCGGTACCATTCAGAAATAGGTGTTGCATTTCCCAGAGGGGCCACAAAAATCCATCAAATTTAGAGACATTCTGAAATTAAATTTTAAATTAAAAAAATATAAAAAATAAAGTAACAGTAATTAATTAAAATTGAAACAATAACAGGATAACAAAACCTTTTTATTTATTTTGCATATTGGCATTTAAGGGAAAGCATCTCTAATATTTAATTAAAAGTGGATGAATAAAAGTGGAAACATTAAAATAATTTTTTGATTGGTGGCATGGCTTATTATGTTTTATTTTACTTCAGAATGGAGGATAGTTCTTTTATTTGACATGGGGATAATATTAGAACTTATCAATTTTTGATATGCTGAATATTGTCATGTCTTCCCCAACTTTATATGTTACAGGTATTTCCAACTGTATATATAGAGTTACATGCACACACATATCCATATTTAGACACCTATTCCTATATCCAACTTTAAAAGCCCCTTGGGTATAGTATAAATGGTAAATTACACGTTATTTCTTCTCCACTCTTTAACCGCGCCCAGTGTGGATATACTCACGGTGGTAGGAAAGACATATGTTTTATTTGAAATTCCAAGCTGGCTATTTATTCTGACTTTGGCTTGTTCCGATAGTTATTCTTGTTCTTCATTCCTTGCTTACTTATTCTACATTTAGTTTGTTGTATCCTGTTATTCGGACAGTATCATCTTCAATATTTTAGGCAAGAGTTTATATAATTAAGTCCGACTCCACGCAGTGGGTTTCCTTTATGGAGAGTGTACCCATAGATTGTAATCAGCAGAAAATGGCCTGGGTTCCACTGAACTGCTCTGTTACATTGAGCAAAACTAGATCCTCCATTAATTTTTATTCATTCATTCATTCAACAAATACAGTATTGTCCAATGATATACCTATTATGTATTGTTCTAGGTGCTTTAATTTTTCTGGTTAAAAATGAAATAGATTAAAAATTTATTAACTAAATTAATAAACTTTAAATTAAAGAGATTAAATCCTCCCTGTTTTGTGTTAACTCAGACAGTAGCAGTACCTCTAAAATGCAGCAGAAAGCTCTGCCCATTTTCCGGGCCAGCGTCACTCTGGCCATTCCCAACATCACCATGGCCCCAGCCCTAGAAGACATACAGCAGACGCTGAACAAAGCCGTGGAGTGCATCGTCAGTGTCACCAAGGGGGTTAGACAGTGGAGCAGTGAGCTGTTGTCCAAGGTGGGTGTGGGATGAGGAAATCATTTCATATGATTGAAATGAATCATATGATTGGTGGTGTGGTTTATTATGTTTCAAGGACCTATGACTGAAATAATATGTCCTTTTCCACTATAGAAAAAGATGCACGAAAGAAAAATGGCTGCTTTGCAGAGTAACGAAGACGGTGATTCTGATGTTGAAATGGGAGAAAACGAACCTCAGGGTAAATGTTCTTTTAGTTCTTTCTAACTAGTCATTCTGAATCAAAATATATTGAGCTAAAAGGTATTTTCCCTCCATGCAATTCTCAATCAGATTAGATCGGAATATTAATCTATGAGCCAATTTCTAGTTTATAAAATATAAAGATCCATGTATTTTAATATCACCATCATGAATAGTGTATTTTAAATGGGTATCTCACAAGACATACTAGGGGACAAGTAAGATTTTAGTTTCACAGTTTAAAGAGAAACTTGTCATCATCACATTTCCTGACGTTTAAGAGCTATTTTGTATTTTGAGCCATTATATGTCCTGTTTTGCTAACATGCTATGATTTTTGCTGTAGATCTCATGGTTTTCATTTATATTCTGTAATATTAGGTAGCATATGACATCCAAGTTGCTAATGATATATGATAAATGTATCTTTTAAAGCAACCCTGCAAACAGCAGGGCGTGTGTAATTTTCAATTACTGCTCATATCCCCTGAGAACTAACCACAAGGAAGAAACTAAGACAAGTTCCTCTTTAAAATAGTCTGTTACTGAGGAGGCTAAAGACAGCTCAAAACAACTGTCCACAACTTACAATATTATTTATCTAAGCTAAAAATCATATATTAGTGTGTTAATTTCAATTTTTATATTATTTGGAAACATTGCTTAACTTCCTAGAATAGCTTAAAATTCAGAATTTTCTAAACTCGAAATATGTTCAATCATGAATTATATCTTAAATTGAGAGGAAAAATGTTTAATGAAAAATTATACATATATTTTTGTCATGATAAAAGAGTTAAAAAAAGAAATAAGCTGCACCTTTTAAAAATAACAGCTTTGAGATATAATTTACATAACATAAATATTCACCCTTTTAAAGTATACAATTCAGTGGTTTTTAGTATATTCAGAGTTGTACAACCATCACCACTATCTAATTTTAGAACATTTTCATCACCTCCAAAAGAAACCCTGTACCTATTAGCAGTCATTTCTCATTCCCTTCCCCCAGCCCCTGGCAACCATTAGTCTACTTTCTGTCTTTATGGATTTGCCTATTCTGAACGTTTCATATAAATGGAATCATGCTACATGTGGTCTTTTGTAACTAACTTTCAAGTTCTAACTATGTTGTAGCATATATCATTTCTTCATTTCTTTTTATGTATCATTTCTTTTCATTGCTGAATAATAGTCCATTGTATGGATATACTACATTTTATCCATTCATCAGTTGATGAGCATTTGGGTTATTTCCACTTTTGGACTGTTAAGAATAGATAATGCTATGAACATCTGTGTAAAGTTTTTCCGTGGACATATATTTTCATTTTTCTTGGGTATGATAGTCATGCCCTGAATCATATGGCAACTTATGCTTAACATTTTGAGGAAATGCCAAACTGTTTTCCAAAGCAATTAGACCATTTTACCTTCCTACCAGCAATGTGTGAGTGTCTCTCTCTCTTTTTTTTTTTTCCTTGTATCCTCACCAACAGTTGTTGTTGTCTGCCTTTTGATTATAGCCATTCTAGTGGGTGTGAAGTGGTATCTCCTTGCAGTTTTGATTTGCATTTCCATAAAGACCAATGATATTGAACATCTTTTCATGTCTGTATGTGTGGCTTTTTTTTTTTTCCCCCTTTATATATCTTGTTTGGAGAAATGTCTATTCTTTGCCCATGTTTTTAAAAATTGGACTATTTGTCTTTTTATTGTTGAGTTGTTTATATATTCTGAATACAAATCCCTTACCAGATATGTAACTTGAAATATTTTCTTACATTCTGTGGGTTGTTTCTTCACTTTCTTAATGGTATATTTTGAAGTATAAAAGTTTTAATTTTGATTCAGTCCAGTTTAGCTACTTTTTCTTTTGGTGCTTTTGATTGTGTATTTAAGAAACTATTGCTTAACTTAAGGTCATGAAAGTTTACTCCTACGTTTTCTTTAAACATTTTATATTTTTAGCTCTTATATTTAGGTCTGTGGTGCATTTTGAGTGAAGTAGGGGTCCAAATTCATTCTTTTGCGTGTGGGTATTCAGTTGTCCTAGCACCATTTGTTGCAAAGACTATTTTTTCCCAATTGAATTTTCTTGAGACCCTTGTTGAAAATCAGTTAACTGCAAGTGCAGATGTAAGCATTTATTTCTGCACTCTGGATTTTATTCCATTGATCTTATGTCTATCCTTATTCCAGAACCCCACTGTCTTGATTACTGTAGCTTTGAAGTAAGTTTTGAAGTCAGGAAGTGTGAGTCTTCCAACATTTTTCTTCTTTTTCAAGATTGTTTTTGAATATTCTGGATCTCTTTTATTTCTGTATGAATTTTGAAATCATCAGCTTGTTAATTTCTACAAAAAAGATTTGTGATTTTTGGGATGTGCTGAATCTGTAAGTCAATCTGGAGACTATTGAAATTAAATTTTAAAAAACTGAAATAATACAAAGTATCTCCTCCAACCACAGTGAAATGAAATTAAAAATCAGTGATAGGAGATCTGGAAAATTCACTAATACATGAAAATTAAACAATACACTCCTAAATAACCAATGAGTCAAAGAAGAACTCACAAAGGGAATTAGGAAATAGTTTTACGATAAATGCAAAGGAAAACACAAAATGCCAAAATTTATGAAATGCAGCTAAAACAGTGCTTAGAGGGAAATTTATAGTCTTAAACACTGATACTAAAAAAGAAGAAATATCTCAAATCAATAACCTAGCCTTCTATTTTAAGAAACTTAACTTCAAGGTCACTGATTCTTTCTTCTACAAGCTAAAATCTGTTGAGCCCTGCAAGTGAATATTCATTTCATCTATTGTTTTTTCAACTTCAGAATTTGTATTTGATTCTCTTCTACATTTCTATATCATTATTGATATTCTCTATTTTTTGAGACATACTTCTCATACTTTAATTCTTCAGATAGGGTTTTCTGTAGTTCTTTGAACATATGTTAATAGCTGATTTTAAATTTTCTCTAAGTTTAATTAGGTCCCATTTGTTTATTTTTGCTTTTGTTTCCTTTGCATTAGGAGACAAATAAAAAAATATTGCTATGATTTATGTTAGAGTGTTCTGCTTATGTTTTCTTCTAGTTTTATGGTTTCCAGTCTTACTTGTAGGTCTTTAATCCATTTTGAGTTTATTTTTGTACATGGTGTGAGAAAGCTTTTGCACAGCAAAGGAAACCATCAACAAAATGAAAAGATAATCTACTGAATGGGAGGAAATATTTGCAAGTGATATGACCAATAAGGGGTTAATATCGAAACTATATAAACAGCTCATACAACTCAATATCAAAAAACAAACAACCTGTTTGAAAAATGGACAGAAGACCTGAATAGACATTTTCCCAAAGAAGACATACCGATGGCCAACAGGCACATGAAATGATGCTCAACATCGCTACTCATCAGAGAAATGCAAATTAGAACCACAATGAGATGTCACCTCACACCCGTCAAAATGACCATCATTAAAAAGAACATAAATAACAAATGTTGGCAGAGATGTGGAGAAAAGGGAACCCACTTTCACTGTTGGTGGGGATGTAAATTGGTGCAGTCACTGTGGAGAACAGGATGGAGGTTCCTCAAAAAAACTAAAAATGGAACTACCATATGACTCAGCATTTCCACTCCTGAGTATGCATCTGGAAAAATGAAAACAGTAATTCGAAAAATACACACACCCCAGTGTTTATAGCAGCATGATTTACAAGAGCTAGGAAGCAATCCAAGTGCCCATCAACAGACAATTGGATTAAGAAGCTGTGACACATATACACAATGGGCTATTAGCCACAAAAAAGAATGAAATTTTGCCATTTGCAACAAGATGGATGGACCTGGAGGGTATTATGTTAGGGAAATAAGTCAGACAGAGAAAGACAAATGCTCTATGTTATCACTTACATGTGGAATCTAAAAAATAAAACAGAGGAAAGAATATAGCAAAACAGAAACAGATGTACAGATTTAGAGAACAAACTTGAGGTTACCAGTGGGGAGAGGGAAGGGGGGAAGGGAAAAGATAGGGGTATGGGGTTAAGAGATACAAACTACTATGTATAAAATAAGTAAATAAATAAGCTACAAGGAAATATACGGCACAGGGAATATAGCCAGTATTTTATAATAACTTTAAATGGAGTACAATCTATAAAAAATTTGAGTCACCATGTTGTACACCTGAATCTACAGAATCTTGCCAATCAACTGTACGTCAATAAAAATTTCTTTTTGTCTAGTAATTCCAATAGTGGGCTTTCTCACGTATATTTCTACTGGCTGTTTTTGTTCCTTTGGGTGGGCATGACTTTCCTGTGTCTTTGCATGTCTCACAATTTTAATTTTTGTTGAAAACTTGATATGTTAAAGAGTATAATGTGGCAAATCTGATTCTTTCTCCCAGGGTCTGTTGTTGTTGTTGTTATTACTGTTTTATATTGACTTTCCTGGACCAATTCTGTAAAACTTGTCTTCCCTGTGGACTGCACCACTATAGTCTGTGCTTGGTTAGTTTAGCAGTTAACTATGATTGCACAGAGATTTCCTTTAATGCTTTGAACCAGTAAGGCTTCCATCCTTTGCCTAGGGAGTTTGTGTGTGCACTGGAGCACCCTGAAAGCTCAGGAAGTTTTCAACACTGCTCTAGCCTTTATTTACTATTTGTGCAAGACCTCAATTCATGAGCCAGCATGAACGATTGGGACACTTTTAGGTCTTTCTTGGGCATGTGCACAGCTCTGTACATACACATGACCTTCTAGAACCCCAGGAATATGTCAGGGCCTTATAAGGCCTTCTGTGGACATCTCATTCCCCAGATCTTTAACTTTTTTGGCCACCCTTTCCATTGCCCCAATGGATATCATTGCCTCAGGCAGCTGTGAAGTTAAATGTCACTGATTTTTTTTTTTTAATTGAAGTATAGTTGACTTACTTCATAACTAAGTGACTTATGTACTTCAACATAGTGACTTGGTATTTTTAGACATTATGAAATGATCACCACTATGAATCTAGTTACCATCTATCACCATACAAAGTTATTACAGTATTATTGATTATATTCCCTGTATTGTACACTACATCCTGTGACTTATTTATTTTATAACTGGACTTCTTAATCCCCTTTATTGATTTTGCCCATCCTCCTTTCCCCTCCCTTCTGGCAAGGACTAGTTTGTTCTCTGTATCTATGAGTTTGCTTCTGTTTTGTTCTGATTGTTTTTTGACAAATGCCTTGGGGATAGGGATTTTCTCAGTCAGTGGGTTCTGAGTCAGGTCAAATAAAGATAAACTGTTTGAATGGGGCTTGCCCAGGGAACTTCCAGACAAGTCAAGTAGGGCCAATTCTATGGGGCTTCTTGAGGAGCCTGAAGCCCAGGCTGGTCCCTCTGGTGAATGCTACCTGCTGCTGGCTGTGGTTTTCACAGCCACGGTCATTGCAAAGCTCCTGTTTCTCGAGGCTGCCACATAGCCAGCAAGGGGCAGTGTATGTAGAACCAGTTAACATACGACAAAACTCACTGTTGTTACCCAAATTTCAAAATATTTCTCGAATGAACAATTCCTTGAATTGTTGCAAGCTTTGGTTAATGTCCAGAGTCCTGAAAAAATTATTATTGACAAATTTGCCCAGTGTTTTCAATTGCTTTTATAAAGAAGATTTTTTCAGAGGTCCTTACTTTACCATTACAGAAATTCACTCATCTTTTTAAAGCACGTTCTATATACCGTTGATATAAATGTTTCTCTCTCTCTTTTTTTTTTGCTTTTAGATACCTTTGAGATAGCATCTGTGAACTTACCCATTCCTGTGCAAAACAGGAACTATTATAAGAATGTTTCTGACAACAAAGAGATTCTAAAATTAGTCTCTGTGCTTAGCACAATCATCAGCTCCACCAAAAAGGTAGGCCGAGAGGATCTGCAGCCAGGGTCTTCTGCTTTACAACAAGATTGAAGCTGAACATTAAAGCTTGTCCTTCACGTAGCCTGGGTCTCACCCACTGTGCCCTCAGTGAGCAGCTTATGGAATCTTGTACGTGCTCAGCAAATGTTTGTTTAACTCAAGGTTTTTCGTTCTAGATTGCAAGGTGAAAGACAATGATTATTTCTGTGTTTTATATTGTCTTCTGTTTAATGCCTTTAAACTTTTTATGTATTTATGTAGTACAGATAAGTCTGTTAAAAAATTCAAGATGTCTCAAACCCCAAGTCAGACGGGTGCTGCAATTCACCTTCAGAGAGTCAGTGATGCTGGAACTGACTTGAATCATTTGAAATAGAATAAGATTTACACTCAGTTCTTTATGTTTGTGTAGTTGGGCAAATCTTATAAAATAGATGAAAATGTATGTATATTGTGTATACATGTATGTATATCATGGAAATAAGATAATACTGAGAATATCAAAAATATTTTCAGCACATACTTGTACTGGACATGGATGTAAATTCAGGTTAATTTTTTCTTCCAAACTGCTCTTCTCTCAACTTTCCCTTTTCTGTTCAGGCAAATCTGTCTTTGTGGTTAAAAAGACTCAAAATCCTGATGTCAATTTCTACTTAAAAGAAAATATTCACATTGGCACTAAGACCTCCTGACTCTTTAAAAATGTTTCTCATTATTGAGGGAACAGTTGTCACTCAGTAAATATATCTTTTCTATTATTACTCAGTTTTGATAGAATTAGTTTCATTTGTTTGAAAGTGTTTTGAAAAGCTGCCTTTGCTGTAACCATGTGAGGAAATATTAAGTTTAATTTTAATGTATTCCTGAGGGAACTGGAAGCTTTTGCATTTATGCATTTTCAATTTTCCTTTCTTAATATCTTGAAGGTCTTGTATTTAATTTTGCCCTAGGGACTGCATTCACATAATTCAATTTAACAAATATTTGTCTAGTGCTTAGTAGAGTATTCTATGATGATAATAAACATTCAAGTATGCTTTCAAATGTCTCAGTAATCATGGAAAATACAATAAAATAGATCAATAATAAAGTCCATTACTTTCTCTGAATATAAGCAGCCACTATTATGAAAATCCAAGGACAAGACAGAGTAGTTGAAATTAATGTACTGCAGGCAACAAGATACTTATGTCTGCGTCATTGTTGTTGCACTTGCCTTTATATTATGTGAAGGAAATGTATAGATCTTAGTCTTCCTTAAGATAATAGAAAGGGTTGGCACTTAGAATAACTTGAAGGACTTTATCCAGATTGATAGGATGGCCAGATTGTTTCTGGAAGACTATATGCACACTTGGTCATAGTGCTAGACATGGCTCTCCACAGCCATAGACCCTTCTGAATTTTCTGTGGTTGACCCTTCCTCGACCGCAGAAACTCCTCTGACCCCAGCCCCTTTCCTCTTACAATAACTGGTTGGATCAGAATATAAACCTGACCTACATTCAGCACATCCATAGTTTGGCCATCAACTTATAACACTGCCTGGCTTGAAAAGATGAGCTGGACCAAACAATCAAAATAACCATGGCAATTAAAATAACTTAAGTAGATCAGCCCTACATATGTAGTTTAAGTAATTTTTCCTTTAGGCTTTAGGTTACCTCTGCTTTCAAAAGTTCCAGTTTAATAAAGATTGACTCAGATAAAATAAATGAGAGTCTAAAACTTATTTAGTTAGGGTATGTTCTTTTTTTTTTTTTAATAAATCTATCTACTTATTTATTTATGTATTTAGGCTGCATTGGGTCTTTGTTGCTGCGCACGGGCTTTCTCTCTAGTTGTGGCGAGCGGGGGCTACTCTTCGTTGCGGTGCGCGGGCTTCTCATTGCGGTGGCTTCTCTTGCTGCGGAGCACGGGCTCTAGGCTCATGGGCTTCAGTAGCTGTGGCACACAGGCTCAGTACTTGTGGCTCGCAGGCTCTAGAGCGCAGGCTCAGTAGTTGTGGCACCCGGGCTCAGTAGTTGTGGCTTGCAGTCTTCAGTAGTGTGGCTCACGGGCTCTAGAGCGCAGGCTCAGCAGATGTGGTGCACGGGCCTCGTTGCTCCGTGGCATGTGAGATCTTCCCAGACCAGGGCTCGAACCCGTGTCCCCTGCATTGGCAGGCAGATTCTTAACCACTGTGCCACCAGGGAAGTCCCAGGTACGTTCTTAATATTATAAACTCTTGGGTGTTGAAAGAGCTCAGGATTCTGGAATTTTACCCATATTCAGGGATCTTTGATAATCTGTAATTCATTCTCCAAACCATCATACATTTGTGAATATGTCTAGATGCTGTTGCAATGCATTCTGGGTGTGCATGTCAACATCTCAGCCCGTGCCAGGGCATCAGGTGTAGTTGGGACAAGCGGGGGCAGGCTTAGCTTTCTGCATTTTAGTGGGTGTGAAGTGTCAACACTCATTAATCCTGATGTTTCAAGGGGCATCTTTAGCTGCATGTGGGGAGATAGAGTAAAGCTACTGCTTGGCTTGGTATGGGTTGGTGAAATTTACTTAAAATAATCAGACCATTTAGAATGCCGTTGGTAATGCTCTATGCTTTCAAATAATGCCACTTTTCTCTCTATCTCAGTTGAAATTTTTTTTTCTCATGCAGATGTAACTCTGAAATTATAATGTAAGCCAATAGAAAAAGTTGACTACCAAGAGGTATAAACATTAGAAATGAGGAGACAAATTTTAATTATTTGGAGATGATATGATTATCTATCAAGTAAATCCAAAAGCGCTAATCTAAAAAAAACATATGGCCCAAGAAGAGTTAAGTTAGTAGTCAGTTGAAAGGTAACTATAGGTATTTCTGCTGTAATGCAATAAACATATTCCTGAAAAGCCTGTTTTGCAAAGTTGCACATATAATAGGGATTATGAGAAAAAAGAGCTTGAGACAGACACACACAACCTAGGAAATTCTGTAACCAGAGTAATACCCAAAACAATAATAATCATAGTAAAATATTAACCTGTTGAACAACGCTATAGTCAGTATAGAACTTTACATACTATCAAAAGGTGAAAGAAACTTGGTAGAAGTTGTAACAAGGTGTAAGAAACAGTTGAAAATACTGAGTTATGGAAACAAGGATAAAATATACAAAGATCAGGTCTAACTGTGCAAAGAACATTCTCAAAACAAAGTGGAGAACAAATTAACCCAAAAGAAAGAAGAGACAAAAAGCATTGTGCCCCCTCTTTGGTTTGCTGCTTTAGTGGGTACAAAATGAAGTGCTAGGAAAAACAGCATTTGACAATGTGACCTTCCTGTTATATTGACATCATTCCTTATTTGCCAGTTGCGAGAAAGCCAATTCATCTTACAGACGCACACTTTGTAACAAAGCAGACGATTCGTTAAAAAAACAGTTTTTAAAAAAACTTATATGCCATCCATGCAGTTATAAGGATAATGGAAAAAAGATCCTTTTTACGATAACAACATCATTGAAAAATACCTAGGAGCGTACATGATGAGAAGTTTGTAGGGTCTTTATGAAGAGTTCTCTAAAACTTAACAAGGAATTAAAGAAAAAGAGGTGAGAAGATTTAGAAACACATGGGAAGATTTAATATTGTATGGATGTCGGTCCTTATCTAATGTATTTATACATTTTGTGTGATTCCATGCAATCTTTCAATGGGGCTTGATGCTGGATATATTCTGTTTGTCCCTCTAGATCTAATCTCCACACTCTGACCTTAGGGAACAAGTCAATGGGTTTCCATTGAGACTTCCAGTAGATTTCACCAATGAGAGTCTTGGAGGAGTTTGTGCAATGGGAAAAAGTGACCTCAGAGTATTTTTTTCCCCCTAGCACCACCCTCTCTGTGGCATGATTTGAGCTGTGTTTTTTGACCTAAGGTCCAGCTCCAATCAAAAGGGCCTGGTCCACAAGAGATTTTATGGACTCGCTCTCTCTCTCTCTCTTTTTTTTTTCCTGAGAAACTGTTCCCCTCTCTTTTTGGTAGGATGGTACCAGTTACATTGTTACTAGTCCCAGGTTACTATTTACACTATTGTATCCAGTTCCAGTCCTGTGGCATTTTCAACTAGTCACATGGTTCACTAATTAAACATTTTAATAAATCCATGGGAACCACCAGCAACTGGCAAATGTTCACTTATATCATGATGCCGTTTCTGATTCTTCCTTCTCTACACAAATACGTTATTTGTATTCTAGGAAGTTATTACATCCACCGACTGCTTCAAACGCTACAATCACGTTTGGCAAAAGGAGAAAGAAGAAACCATTGTGACGTTTATTATGAAAAACCCCTTGCTTTCTGAATTTGAATCCCAGATTCTCTATTTCCAAAAACTAGAGCAAGAAATTAACACTGAGCCTGAGTGTATCTGTGCGGGTACCATTGCTCTGTACACAGGTTGGTTCATTTTCTTTCAGTCATAAAAATTCAACGTATTACTCTGTTTCTTTACCTAGATTAGTATTCCAGAGAGTTCTAGCTATCTTAAAGATTGACTCTCCTTTTATTGGCCTCAAGCTTTAAGCCCAGCTTGTAGATTTGTTTTTAATTCTCTTCTGCATAATTATTTATTCTGGACTATTTTGAACACTCTGCTGCTAAACCTTGAAAATAAATGCTAATTCAAACAAGGGATAAGTCTGTCATATTTGGAATTAAAATGTACCCTTTCTTTAATAAATAACAATAACAAAGATTTGAGGCTTAGCTCCGACAGTTTTGATAGGTACTGTTTTGTTTTTTTTCCCCCATTTTGGAATGTGTTTTGAATTGTTGCAAATAGGCTTTATAACATGAATGAATATATAATGATTGGGAAAAACTAATTTTTTTTCCAGTTTGATTTTTCATGTGTTAGAGGGCTATCAGCTGCAAAGTATTTACTTTTGGTAAACCGTTACACTGGGTCTCCTTATACTGGGTCAAGTTTTTCAAACTGAACGGTGGACATGTGGGTTTTACAGCTGACTTGAAGTTCACCTTGACCACTGAGACGAAGGCCTGGATGGTTGTCATTGGCCGTCACTGTAACAGAAAATACAGAAGTGAGATGGAAAACATTTTTACACTTGTTGAAGAATTCAGTAAGAAACTGAATCGCCCAATTAAAGACCTAGATGATATTCGAATTGCTATGGTGGCCCTGAAGGAAATTAGGGAGCAGCAAATCTCCATTGACTTTCAAGTGGGACCTATTGAGGTAACTGATAATCACTTGTTCTATAGAAACATCTCCATATGTTGGGCTCTATTAGATGAACTGTTGACCAGATCTGGACTGGAATTACAAATGGCCGCTAAACCCAAGAACAACGATTTCAGTAATGATACCTAACCTGTAGGGTGCCTCGTGTGGGCAGTTCTAGTCCTTTACACAGCATTTAAGGTGTCGAAGAGCGGAGCCTGAGATGAGGATTTCTGTGTAAGTGATTTACTGCTGAGTGCTCATGGGAGAAGTAGAGTGAACGAAACAGAAAAGGATGAGGTTGGGGGTGGGAGGAAGCTAAGCCAGGGTGTGATCTTAGCTGTAGACTAACTTCGGCCTGATCTCACAGGGAGTGTTCTGGAACATGAGTTGTACCACACAGTTGGCCCCATTTTGAGGCAAGGGGGGACTGTCTTTATTCCCCCAAATCAGTTGGTCATTGACCATTATTTCCTCATGAGGAGGCTCCTATCAGCTGAGGACAATTTTCAGGGGAAGAAGGCAGCTTGATTCCTATAGCCAACACACCCAACAATCTGGGTTGCAAATACCAGCTGATAAACAGGACCTGGATGGGGCACTGACAGTGTCCATTCATGGGTTTACTCTGTATTAGCTCGTTTAATACTTCCTACAACACTCCACTTCCAAACAAGGAAACTGAGGGTCAAAGAAATCACGCAGTTTGATTAATGTTGCACATTACTTTTGTTTTTATTATCATACTGTCTTTTCTAGATGCAAACGCTTTATCAGGAATGGGTTACTATATTCTTTTAAACGAGACTAGTATAACTGTAGCGTTAGAACAATTCCAGTTATAGAAACATTATCTTTTCATCACACCATAACTTAAATGTCTGGCCTTAAACTCTGATGGTCAGGATCCTACTCTTGTCTCATATTTTCTGCACGTCTCTTTGAATTTTGAAAAATTTCAAATTACCGTGAAAATGGCAGAGATGACTGAAGGTTTGCACCTCTACCGTGTTGGGTCAGGGAAATCACGTCGTCCACTGTGTTCTTCTTTGGAATTGAAACATCAAGGCAAAGACCCCCTACTTGGACCAGGGGAGTTTGGAGAAGGGGTTTGAAGAGGAGGTCCAGCAATTGCCAACCCTTTCCCCCTGACGTGAGAGTTAAGACAAACTGTTGTCAAGTAGTCAAGCTCAAGATGCAATCTTTAGTACTGATACAACTTATTTGGAAGACCTGATTTAGTGTTCAGCTCCCATATTCCCATTGTATCTTACTTTCCCCATCTCCCCACCCTATTCACGCACACTATGGCCTTGTGTGTACGAAGTCCCAGAATTGTACTTAGTCATCCATCAAAGGCAGCATTGGAAGGCTGCAGGTCTCTGTGTTACTTTGTTGATTTGATTGGTACTGGGGTGCAGACTGGAGGCATGCCTTCAAGGAGAAAGAGGGAAGAGGAAGAGAGGCACTGGGCTATGCTTGCCCAAATCAACAATCTTTTCCCCAAATCAACAATCAGGTGTTCATTCTATGTCTTTGGGGAAGAGTAATGGTGGGAGAAGAGGCCAGGGATATTTAGGAAAAATCCTTTCTCATGAAGACCAAACTTTGCCTTATTTTAATCTTCTAGACAAGAGAATAGTCCAGGATTTTGTGTCCTGAGGGCAATAACTTGGCTTAGGCTCTGATTCAAGAATGCCCTCTAATGTCTTACTGTTGGAACCTTTTACCAACAAAGTGAAATAGGATAGAGTTAAAACTCTGGTTCATTTTGTTATTCTAAAATTAGCAGTTAAATTGTTTTATGTTTTTCATTTACTTGATTTAATTTTGTAGTCTTCAAATACAATTTAGGGGCCTAAGTAAAAATACCTTTTATTTGTATAATGATTTATAGTTTTCAAAATGCATTAAAATTGATATATATTTTTTGATATTCACGAAAATCCTGTGAAGCAGCCAGGGAATTTTCCTGTTTTACAGATGAGGAAACTGAAGCTAAGTGGCTCAGTTGCTCACTTAAGCTTTTCCAAGTTTGCAAGTAGAGTAACTAGAACTCTCTGGGCAGTTTCCCTGTCATGTGGATCTTTTCCATTCTAATGCTTTAAAAAATGACTGTGCATACATTTATGCACCTGACTGGCAGAAATTAAATTTTTCTTCTTTTGTGTAGGAATCCTATGCCCTGCTTAACAAATATGGGCTTCTGATAGCAAAGGAAGAGATGGACAAAGTGGATGCTCTGCGTTACGCTTGGGAGAAGCTTCTGGCACGTGCCAGTGAAGTGCAGAATGAATTAGTCTCGCTGCAGCCCAGTTTCAGGAAAGAGCTTATTAGTACCGTGGAGGTCTTCCTCCAAGACTGTCACCACTTCTACTTGGACTACGATTTGGTACAACTCTCGCTTTCTCTGTGTATTTTGGGAGAAGAGTGACTACAGCATGCAAAGTGTAGTTGTTTAAAGATAATATTGGGTGGGCCAAAAAGTGCCTTCGGTTTTTTAGATAAAAATAAAAGACACATGTTTCACTTTCACCAAGAACTTTATTGAACAACGTATTCATCCTTTTGTTCCACTTCCTTCTGCCATTTTCCAGGCAACTTCGTAATTCCATCTTCCCAAAACTTTTTATCTGCTGGGAATATGTTGCTTAAAGAGACCCATTTCCAGCCAATTACAATGTGCTACAGAAGGGAAATGTGTAGAGTATAGGGTAAAATTTGTACTTATTAACTGGTAACACGCCAAACCACCAACTTCATGGATGAAGAAGCACAGAAATCCAGTTATTTAAGGTGGTCTAATGTCGGAAAACCTGATTGGAATGTTAACATTACAGGTCGCTTTACAAATAGATATTAGAGTGGTGAACTCTGTGTCATGTGGCATTAGTGTTCTAGTTCAAACCAGACACTGTTGGTGCTTCTTACAGAATAGTTATTTACCCTTCATGTCACCTGATAAATTAATAGCACATATTTTTAATTTTCAAAATTTCTTGACATATGAAAGCTGTGACCTTAACTTGGCTTTTTTTGGCCTTGAAAATATTTCCAAATGAGTTACTTTCCTGAGTCCTTTTTTACAAATAAAAAACTAAGTTTCCTATCCTGTATGTGACATGCATATAAACAACATTTGATATTCAAATACATAGTGCTCATGAAATTTGTATGCAAATGCTTCATTTTATTTTATGTTTATTTTAACTTTTTGTTTCAGAATGGTCCAATGGCTAGCGGCTTGAAACCCCAGGAAGCCAGTGATAGACTTATCATATTTCAGGTGATCTTTTTAGTTTCTTTGACTTTCTATAGAATCAAAACCTCAATGTCTTTTAAACACATACTTTTTTCCGCTTAATGTAGAGAAGCCCATTGTGGAATATAGTATGTACTTACCTTTTAAAAACTGTGATTTGATATGGTTAGCATTGGTTTCTATGTAATTAATTGTACTCATTTAGTTCTCATTTACATGTGCTCAGAGATCATACATGTTTGCTTATTGGCCAATCTTTTTTTTTCATTTGCATGTTTATTCACATGTAAATCATTTTTGATGAGTTTTCACTTGTATTTTTATTAGAATCAATTTGATAATATCTATCGGAAATATATCACCTATACTGGAGGAGAGGAGCTTTTTGGTCTGCCAATCACACAGTATCCTCAGCTTCTCGAAATCAAGAAGCAACTGAATCTTCTACAGAAAATATACGCTCTGTACAACAGTGTCATAGAAACTGTAAATAGCTATCACGATATTCTGTGGTCAGAAGTAAATATTGAAAAAATCAGCAGTGAACTTTTAGAGTTCCAGAACAGGTGAGAAATTAATGTTTAGCATGCCCAGAGCTATTGAACCTCAAATGCTTTCTTCTTTGATAGGCTGTCAGGGTTCTTTTTTCACCCAGATGTTTCGAAAGCACATCATGCTTCATTGCTGTTGTCCACTGACATCACCCTCGTCAAATGCGATTTATTAATTACCCCTGTGTGTGCCTGGTGAGACAAGCACATCCTTTAAACCTGGATGAATCTTGCCAGGGCCTTTCCTGCATCTTAGAGAGAGCTGATCTCTATTTATATTACACTTACCAACATTTGAAGTTTATGTTAGAGGATTTATTTGAAATAAAAGCAAGAGCCCTGTGATTTTTCTACATCCTTGAAGTGTTGAACCCCCCAAAAATGGAGGGTCATTTGTTGTACTTTTCAGTTGACAGCCTGAAACACTCTGCTGTGCTTTGTACTTGGTAGGGTCTCAAAACATGTTTGGAGAATTGAATTGAATTGGGAAGTACCTCTATTCTATAAAATAATGCCTTTTACCTAATTTTTATGAGGAAATTGAAAAAAGTCATTCCTGATTGGGAGGAGCAAATTTCTGCAATGTAAAAGTGTATTATATTAACAGCTGTCCTCTGAGTCATGAGATTTAACAATGTGGTGGGTATTTGTGGTGACTGTTTTTGATGGAAATGCTAGCAGACAGTCTTGGATTGGAGACATTCCAGGCTTCTATTCGAATGAACTTTCATGTTGGCTCTTCTTCGCAGGTGTCGGAAGCTGCCCCGGGCCTTGAAGGGCTGGCAGGCTTTTCTGGATCTGAAGAAGACCATTGATGATTTCAGCGAGTGTTGTCCACTGCTGGAGCGCATGGCCAGTAAGGCCATGATGGAAAGGCACTGGGAAAGGATAATTGCTCTCACTGGGCACAGTCTAGATGTGGGGAATGAAACTTTTAAGTTAAGACATATCATGGAGGCACCTCTTCTGAAATACAAAGAGGAAATAGAGGTACAATGATTGAGCGTATGATGTGGTGGGCGATTGGAAGGTCCCAGGGGATTTGAGAGTTTTCCTACATCATGGTCTGTTGGTGCAGTACATCATGCTAGGACAATCAAAACTCTTTTCCTGGTACTCAGCTATTATTTCGTCAACAAACGTTTATGTAACAGGTTCTGTGTTAAATGCTGGGGACATAAGAGTACATTCCTGTGTTTATAGATCATTAAATAATTTGTATAATTAAATAATTATACAAATGAAGGTGTAATTACAAACTGCAGTAAATACCATTGAAATGAAAGTATGCTGCTCTATGAGGGCCTCTAATAATGGGGTTGACCTCTCTGGGGGTGGGACGAGGGCGATGAAGGTCAGGAAGACTGGGTGCTGGGTGAACGGGGTGTGCTTGTGTGGTGAGGGGGTAAGGGGCTTGGAAAGTGCAGAGAAGACAATGTCAGGCAGGTGGAACAGCATATGTGAAGGGTCTGAGGTGTGTTTAGGGGACCAGAAGGCCGAGGTGTGGAGGTGGGCGAGAGAGGAGACAGCTAAGGTTGGGGAGATGGAGTGGGTCTAGAATGTGTTATCCATTTCAGTCTTTGAAGCAGTCGGTAGCCAACTGGGAGATGTATTTTGATTGGGGGATGACGTGGTTAAATTTGCATTTTGTAAAGATCACCCTGGTAGCTGTGAGGAGAAAGAATTGGAAAACAGAAAGGGGGAATGCTGGGAAACCAGTTGGGAGGTTACTTGAATATCCCCGGCAACAGATAATGATGTGTCAGATGAGGAGGCAAGTAGTGAAGCTGAAGAGGGGAGACAAGATTGAAGAGATCGTTAGGAGGTAAAATTGGATAGAATTTGACGGAGTGAACATGGTAGGGAAACGGGAGGGGCTAAGGATGAACCCTAGAGTTCTTGCTGAGAGATCTAAGTGGATGATGGTGCTTATGAGTGAGATGGGGAGTGTTGGAAGGTGATCAGGTGGAATGACAAAGTGCAAAGACTATGAGCTTGATTTTGGGCATGAGTTTGATATTTCACAGATTGTGTTTTGGGTTCCCTTGATGTATCCAAACAGAGAAGCCCAGTAAGCAGTGGGCGTGGGTCTTTCCTGGAGATACAAAAGTTGCTGACTCCACGGGTGTGGATATGCTCATCCAGAGAGGGACAAGAAGAGGGCAAGGATGGGTTTGACCAATGGCCCAGGAGAAGATAAGGCTGCAGAGAAGACAGGGAGAGTGGTCAGAGCGCTGGGAAGAAGTCAGGTTTCTGTTCACTCCCTCCTCTCGTACTGCGTTGGTTTGACTTTAGAGTTAAATCAGAGACACATTAAATTTTCAGTCTTTGATGAAAGTTGCAAAATTTAAAAGGTTATTGCATATCTTTTTTATCCTAATTTTTATTGAGTTATAATTGACATTTAACATTGTGTAAGTTTAAGGTGTTCAACATAGTGATTTGATACATTTATATTGCAATATAATCTCCATTGTAGCGTTAGCTAACACCTCAATTATCATTTCTTCTAGCGCTGGGAACAATTGAGATCTAGTCTTTTAAAAAATTTAATGTTTAGGATACAGTTTTGTCTATAATCACTGTACTGTGGATTAGATCTCTAGGACTTATTTCTCTATTAGCTGTAAATAGATATAACATCTCTCTCATTCCCCCACCCCCAGCCCCTGGTAACTACCATTCCACTTTCTGTTTTTTCAAGTTTTTGTTGTTGTTGTTGTTTTGTTTTTTGTTTGTTTTTTCAAGATTCCACATATAAGGGCTATCATATAATATTTGTCTTTGTCTGACTTATCTCACTTAACCCAGTATCCTCAAGGTCCCTCCATGCTGTCACAAATGGCAGGATTTTCTTTTTTGTCATGGCTGAAAATCTTCCACTGCTGTATATCTTTTCTGTCTTCTTTCTTTCTGGAATAGTTTGGTGGGAAATTTTACAGATTAGGATAAATCTATATTATATCTACACACACACACCATTTATTATATTGCAGTTTAGATCTGGAAATGTAAGTATTTATAGATACATATAAAGGAAAGAGTATAGACAGGACCTCTGTTGAACCAAGACTATTTGAGAAGGATGTGTGACTTTCATGTTGTAAAATGAGAGCTTGCACTTTCAATAGGACATCTGTATCAGTGCGGTGAAAGAGAGGGACATTGAACAAAAGCTGAAGCAAGTGATTAATGAATGGGACAACAAAACATTCACATTTGGCAGCTTTAAAACCCGTGGAGAGCTCCTTTTGAGAGGAGACAGTACATCGGAAATCATCGCCAGCATGGAGGACAGCTTGATGTTACTGGGCTCCCTCCTGGGCAACAGGTAGGAAAACCGTCCTTCTTTCCCCTGAGGTTTGAGAACCATAATAACAAACACTTCAAGGGAAATTAATTTAAAAAATGCAACAATACCCCTCGTACAATCTATTCAACATTAAAAGTACTTGTTTTAATTTTAGCCTTTGGCAAGGCATGGATAATACTGTTTTTATTTCATTATCCTCTATTTGGGGGATGTGTCTGAGACCATCAGTTGCACAAAATCATGCACCATGTAATTAGCCACTTGGATCTTGCAGAACATTTCAGCTTTGCTGCTGACAAGCCTCACTGCACAGCTGACAGCTCGACAGGCTCTAGATTCCAGAAGGAAAATTATCCTGAGTTCTAGAATAATTACTTCGGAAACCTTTTTGTCAACACCTATGGACTAGAAACTCTTAGTTGTGTACATACTTTAATGAGATGACAGATTAAGATAGAGAATGAAGTTAATTCATAAAGAGAAGTAAAACAGCACAGACCGATACCAGCCTAACATTTCTATTTGACGGTAGCAGCAGAGCTGTCAAGCTTTGGACGTGCGAGCCAGAGACGCATAAACTTAGATTTCTTTGGTTCAATGCTTCCTCTTGTGCTTTTTGAAATAATTTTTTTGTTCACCAGGATTTTCTCAAATATATGGTAATTGTGTAAGTGTTTGAAATGAGTAATATAGAATATAAAATTAGGTCTTAGAGATTGAGACTAACAATCTCAATTGGTAACATTGAGTAACATTGAGTAACATTGAGTCTGAACTACTTAGAATTTGGTGAGTTTTAATGAATTTGGTTACTAGTCACACCCAACCAGAATTAAGAACAGATGGAAGATAACATACCCTATGGAGGTAGAAGAAGTACACATATACATTAAGTAAATATCATCTGCGTTAGGAATGGGTAAACTTTTCTTACCAATGGCATTGAACCCACAGACAGAGTTGTATGAGGAATGCATATTCAACAGAAATTTACGGAACACCTACCGCATGCCATGTGGTCTTCTAGGTGCTGTGGTTAGAAGGGTGAATAAAACCAAGATCTCTGTTGCTATGGACCTATATTCTTGTGAAAAGCATAAACAAACAAACAAAAAATCCCAGAAAGATGTATAGAATATTAAAGCAATCTGCTTAACACTTAAGAATATGGAAATTAAAATTTTATTCACTAATATGACTAATATTTGAGATGACTTCAAGCCCGTATTATGTTGGACTGGAGAGATCAAGAAAGGGTGAAGAAGGAGAAGAGGAAAAACAACAAAAGGCAGTACAGTCGTTTAGGAGTAGGGTTGTCTACAAATAACAGAAGCACCACATACAACATCGCTTGAACAAGACTGAAGTTTATGTCTTTCTCAATTAAAAAAAAGTCCCAAGGTTGATGGCTCAGGTAGGAGTGTGGACTCTACCACATCACCGGGGACCCAAGCTTTGTCTGGCTTACTCTCCATCTTTACCAGGTGTAGCCCTTCTCCTCCTTCTACCCCTTACATCCAATGCTGCTGCTCACTTCCCATCCAGAAGAGTGGTTTTCAGACTTGGCTACACACTAGACACACCTAAGGAACTTTAAAAAATCCCAAAGCCTGGGCCACATCCCAGACTGATCGAATCAAATTTCCTAGGGGTGGGATCCAGGCAGGTATTGGTAGGTTTTTTTTTTTGTTTGTTTTGTTTTAAGGTACTGGTAGTTTTTAATATTTATCGGATAATTAGAATGTGCAGCTAAGGTTGAGAAATATTGATGTGGAGCTTAATCCCGGGACCGCACATTGCTGCAAAGGAGGCTGGGAAATTCAGTATTTTAACTGGGCAGCTATGAGTCTAGGTAGAAACGGGGTTCTATATCTAAAGAAGAAGGAGAAAAAGATATTGGGGGACCACTGTCTGTTTCTGCCTCACGAGGAAAAAGGGAAGATAGATTAACTATGAGAGAGGAAGAAAAGTGGCTCTCAGGCTTTATGTGTGTCCATGCAGAAAGCCTCATGCATACATGTACACACAAGACATGAGTGGGGTAGACAGAAGTGGATGGGAAGTTGGAAAGAGGCTCAGAAGAGGGCAGGCTAAAGAGAGAGTCCAGATAGTATCCTATTTGAAAACTGAATTTGTTGTTCGGTCCCTGCCAACGGCTCTGTAATGGCTCCACATTACATGAAAAACAAGAGACTCCACGGAATAGGCACAGAAGCTCAGTGGAGAGAATGTTATTCCCTTGGTGACAGCAACAATGACCAGAATGATACTGTTCCAGCAGCTGGGTGGAGTCAAGTCTAATGCTTGATCTGCTCCTTAGATGATAACATCTCCCACTTCTCTATGCCCTGGGTCAAGAGGGAAAATGTCGGTTTAACAATGCCCAGTATATGGTGATGAATGAATCACTTGGTAGCGTCATTTTAAAAGCCAGCAACATAGTCAAAGTTGTGAAGAAATAGGTGAAAATCAGGATTTTTTAAAAACCTCTTTAGTTTGAAAACAACAACAATAAAAACAAAACACTAAAAAAACAAATTCTGAATGTATTTCTCATTTTAGGTACAATATGCCATTCAAAGGCCAGATTCAAAAGTGGGTGCAATACCTTTCCAACTCAACAGACATCATTGAGAATTGGATGATGGTGCAAAACTTGTGGATTTACTTAGAAGCCGTCTTTGTAGGAGGAGACATTGCCAAGCAGCTTCCCAAGGTCTTCGAAATTTCTTTATGATTTCTTTCGGTTTTTAAACTTAGAGAACTATCTAATAACTCAGAATGCCCTTAAAAATGCAATAAATTTCAACCTCCATCGAGCCACCCCTTCTCCAATCTTTTGGTTGTTGCTGTCCAGCTGTTCTTCAAAGAGAGAGAGGGTAATTGTGGAAAAGAGGGGCGTGAAAATGAGAGGAAGAATGCTTCAAAACCGTGAAGTTTTATAGGAAATGGAGGGTTAAAAAACAAAGAGTGAATGCTTGCATAATTGATATACTTCTTCAGCTAATTTGAAGGTG
Organism: Balaenoptera musculus; assembly: GCF_009873245.2. NCBI lineage: Eukaryota > Metazoa > Chordata > Mammalia > Artiodactyla > Balaenopteridae > Balaenoptera > Balaenoptera musculus. The sequence continues at coordinate 11,640,245 of NC_045787.1, read as the reverse complement.
GAACTTGGAACAGTGCAGAATTATAGAGTGGTTATCTTGACAGTGGTAGGATAATTTGTTCTCTACTACTGACAGTTTAAAATAACTCACACTCTACAATATACCCAATTATATCTGTACTGTAAAATGGGGTGGAAATCTGCAAGAAAAAACTCAAGGATTCTTATCCAATTGCCTTAAATTGTTTGCTAAATTATAACGTGTTAACGATAAATTTGAGTTTTGGAAGCCTGATTATGTTGAGTGTTCTCTTCACTTAGGTTTCCTTAGCTTTCTCTTTGGTTAGTTTTCAGTTTAATTATAGAGGGCAGACGCGTTAGCCGATTTATTTTTTGGCTACCAGTGAAATGTATCCATACATTATAATTTTAGGTATTTATTTTTCTTTTATATTTGGGCGTGTTTTTCTTCTTGATGGGTGAAGAGTCTCAAATTGGACTTAATGGAAACTTTCACATACAATATTGAAGGAGCTAGGTGGAGTTTCTTGCTCTCATATTTGATAGTATGTGCTCATTGGTAAAATACAGAAAGTTTTAAGGAAGAAAATCACAATTCCTACTCTCTCAAATTAATCTGCACATTTTCCATTTTTCCTAAAAAATCTATTTTTAAAAATTTCAGAATATTAGGGTCACACTATAATTAATTTTGTATCTTATTTTTAAATGTTTGTTTTCTAAATACACAAATAATTCAATGCTCAGTGTAGAAAACTTGAAAAACATAAGATTCACTTAATTTGGAGGTAATTGAAAACAGTTGGGAGGGTGCTTTTCTCCCAAATTACCTTGTGTTGTATTATTATTATTATTATTTTTAATATTTATTGGACTATAGTTGATTTACAATGTTATGTTAGTTTCAGGTATACAGCAAAGTGAATCAATTATACGTATACATATATCCACTCTTTTTTTTAGATTCTTTTCCCATATAGGCCATTACAGAGTATTGAGTAGAATTCCCTGTGCTATACAGTAGGTTCTTATTAGTTATCTATTTTATATATAGTAGGGTGTATATGTCAATCCCAATCTCCCAATTTGTATTATTATTTTTATACCTGCTTCCTGCTTTTAGTTAACATAATGTGGGTCCCAGGGTTGAGCTAAAGATGCTTATTTAAGAAAGGGGCCGCTATGGTGCAAAAGGCCCAAGGAGAATTGAAATAGAACATGTGTGATATTTCATATATGCACAGGGTATCCAGAACGGTTACAAGTCTGACCTCAGCGGGAGGTATGTGAGACACTCTGTCCTTGGGACCACAGACGTGTCCAAGTGTGCTTTGTTACCTTGTGTTCATAGGAGGCCAAGCGCTTTTCCAACATAGATAAATCCTGGGTGAAGATCATGACTCGGGCACATGAGATGCCCAGTGTGGTTCAGTGTTGTGTTGGAGATGAGACCATGGGGCAGCTGTTACCACACTTGCTGGACCAGTTGGAAATCTGCCAGAAATCCCTTACTGGGTAAGTTCACTCTAAGCATCCTAGACATGAAAGGGACCGGAGACACGAGACAGGATTAGCCAAATGGGTGTTCTTTTGCTTAGACTCAATTCATGTCTAACGTTGTGGCATAGATAAAACTGATCGTTTGGAGGCTTATCGTCTCTCCAAGCAGTTACTAGATTTCCTCTGATGTTGAAATTATAGGATTTATGGCTTCTTCCATCATTGGGACAGGAGCTTGTAAATATTCTCATACAGACCTTGTTTTTAAAATTAATATACCTGTTTTTCTGATCTCCTTCTTGGATAAACATCTGAAGAAGCAAAATACTTCATTACACTCAACCAAGAACAATATGAACAGTGTGTAGTATACACAAGCGGTCAAGATTATACAAAAATGAGAGCCTAATCTAATACCTAGCAATATACACTGACACACCCACACCCACACCCACACTTACATATATGGAGGCTGGAGGAACTTCAAGAGTAATAAATAATTTTCTTGCCCTTCGGCTAATCACGATAAAATCACTAAGTAGAAATATGTTAAATATGGAAACAAAAGTGCAGCAAAGTAGGGTGATCATAGGTAGAACAAACATTCACTGGGTTTTTGTAACTCCTCGAGGCAGAGGACAGTGTCCAGACCCTTCCTTCCACGCAGCTGGATTTTGTTTCTGCTTCAGTGATAGATTCATTGGATTCTTTTAAGATACAATCCTAAGAATTGGAATTGTCAGCCTTTAGCTGACATAGCCCTGTGCTTGCAAACAAAATAAAACAAACACAAAACCAAAAGACTCCCTGTGTGTAAATTTTCCTGTCTTCTACAGAGAAAGTACAGATATTTCCAGGTTAAGTCAAATGTATACATTATACTTACGAAAAATGAGGAAATTCTATCAATTCTGGAAAAAAATAGTCTCCCAATCAGAATATGGACTCCCACTTGGCAAAATTAGTAATGAAAAAAAACAAAAAAACAAAAACAGAGAACAAAACAAAAACATTGAACAGTGTGGGAAAATTAGATTCTCTCAAAGTCTTTTCCCTTTTTCCCATCCAGATTAATTTATTCCTAGAAAGACCTGTTTTGTGTGCTTATGAAGTTTATCTTTTCCTCCCCACTTAGGTACTTGGAGAAAAAACGGCTTTGCTTTCCTCGGTTCTTCTTCGTCTCAGACCCTGCTCTTCTGGAGATTCTGGGGCAGGCGTCAGACACACACACTATACAAGCCCATTTGCTGAATGTGTTTGACAACATCAAAACGGTCAAGTTCCATGAAAAGGTTTGCCTAATTCTAATTGCTGGCCAGCAATTTACGTATCTTAGAATCTCAACTGTCTTTATTAAATTGCTCTTCAATAGTGTTTACAAAGATTTACTTCCCTGTCCATTAAATATCACCCGGTGACTAAAAAGATACTTTTGGGCCCAATTTGCCTTCAGAACTATGTGACTTCTTAATATCCAAAGTGTAGATTTGAATAACAAATAGTTTAAATGTGATTAGGAATGCTTCGTATGTAGCATTCATAGATTCACATGCCAAGTTAACTGTTTAGAAATTCAACAAAACAAAGGAACAAATTGCTCATCAAATAGCGCCTTGACTGAACAGAATTGCCACAGTGACTTGATTGTTTTAATCAGGCTTCAGATGTTTTTGTCATGATGGTCCTCCATGTTTTTCGTCATACTCCATTGAAAACTTTTTCTTTCCTTTTTTTTTTTAAACACTCTCAACAAGTTTCTAGAATCATGGAGTTGTATGGGACCCAAAAGAAATTATCCAACATGAGGAAGACTACATTTGCCCAGCTGCCAGAAGATATTGTCTAATCTACCCCTTTACCCCAAATTCCCTAAAAAAAGTGGCCCTTCCAGTTGGATAACATATTCAGTTCCCCTTATGGTGTTTCATACAAACCTTAGTATCATTTATTTATTCATCCCAGCATGCAATTTTCATCTGTTGAGCAAATACCATGGACTAGATGTTGTGCTTAACAATGGGAATATACCATCCTCAGGGATCTCGTGCTCTGCTGGGGTCTACAGAGTGCAGCTCATGCAGTGGTAGAGCTAGTCCATTGGAGGCCATTAAATGCCAGTCATTTAAGTTCAAGCCCCTCGCTGTGTGCCAGGCATGATGCCAGTCCTGGGGTTCCAAGGAAGAATATATCGCAATCCATACTGCAGTTGCTTTTATGCAGTACAACATTCAAGAGAAATTTGGCAATTAAACCATCGATATTTTTGACTTGCTGTGTTTGTGTGATGCACAAGGAGCATGGAAATGCCCACCAGTGAGCCCTAACCTGGGTGTAAGGGGTGTAAGAGAAAGCTTCCTGCAGGAGAATGTGGTGTTTGAACTGATTTTTTGAAGGTGAGTGGAACATAGCCAGGCAAGTGGGGAAGGGACGCACGTCTGGCCAGAGGAAGGGCAAGTGCAACGGCCCGGAGGTGTGGGCAGTCTAGGATGTCAGAAGTGTGGGTATGTGAGGGAGTGTATTACTTTCCTAGGGCTTCCATGGATTAAAACAACAAAATTATTCTCTCACAGTTCCGGAGGCTAGACATCCAGACTAAGGTGTTGGCAGGGTTGGTTCCGACCGGAGGCTCTGCAGGAGAGTCTGTTTAGTGCCTGTCTCCTAGTTCCTAGTGGTGGTCAGCAATCCTTGGTGTTCCTTGTCTTGCAGACACATCACTTTGATCTCCACCTTTGTCTTCACTTGACATTCTCCTTGTGTGTCTGTGTCTAAATTTCCTTCTTCTTCTAAGGTCATTGGATTCTGGTCCACCAGCATCCAAGATGACCTCATCTTAACTTGATTGCATCTTCGAACACCCCATTTCCAAATCAGGTCCCACTCACAGGTACTAGAGGTTGGGGCTTCAATATATATTTTTGGAGGAGACAACTTAACCCACAACATGGGGTAATGAGCAAAGGGAAAAGAGGGAGAAGGAGGCATGGACCATATTCCAGAAGGCCAAGTGCATCACACTATGGAATGTACTTCATCATGAACGTGACAAAAGGCGTGGGAGGTTTTCAGCAGAGCAGTGACCTGATTTGTGTTTCAGAAAGAGCCTCTGGCTCAGAGTAGGAGGCAGAATGGAAGGGGGCAAGGAAACCAGTTTCGAAAGTGATTGCAGAGTCAGGATGGGAAAGGCTGGGTTGCTACGACAAAGGGGGTGGGTGGAGAGAAAGAGAAGACCATATGGATTGAATGGTTTGAAAATTGATCTTTCTTGTAGATCTACTGGATGCATGGGTTGAAAGAGGGCATTGAATTACCCAGGAAGTTCTTCTTTATGTTTTCCTCAAATCCTTCTGCTTTAGCACCAGGACTTCATGGTCTTAGAGTGAAGCTTCTTATTGTCTGATTGTACATTGAAGATAATTGAAACTTCCTCATTTTCAGCCTCTGTTCATAGCAATTACTTCTTAAAAATAAATAGCATTGCTTTTTTTTTTTTTTTCTTGTTGCTGTTCCTACCATAAGGTTTCTACAGCCAGGGGCAGATCCTGGTTTTGTGGGTCCTAAATCTTATAAAATTATACATACGAATTTATATTCAGGACCTAGAAGGGTCTGTGCAAGTGAGGGGCCCTGAAACTTAAGGCTCACTAGCTTCTTGGTAGATCACTTCTGTGACAACTAAGGAGGATTTCATTAACACAGACTAAATCTGGGCCCAAGGCAACAATATTCCACTTACTAGAGAACAAAACAACAACAAACATTTGCATTTACTTTATAGTTTGCATCACAGTTGTTCCTTGGTGTCTGTGGGGAGGACTGGTTCCAGGACCCCAGCAGATACCAAAATCTGTGGAGGCTTAAGTCTCATATAAAATACTGTAATATTTAGATATACCTACACATGGTTTCTAGATTACTTATAATACAATACAATGTAAAGGTTATGTAAATAGTTGCCAGCATGTGGCAAATTCTAGTTTTGCTTTTGGGAACATTCTGGAATTTTTTTTTTTCAAATATTGATCAGAGGTTGGTTGAGTTTGTGGATTCAGAAACCGTGGATATGGAGGGACAACTGTATTTTGTATAACTGGCATGAGTGGCCTGTAAGGTGAGTTGGGAAGTAGGACAGGCATGATTTTTAATGACTAAATAGAAGCAAGAAATTTAGTCTCCGAGATGTGTCTTCCAACATCGGAAGGTCAGTGAATAGCACAGCACCATTTGAACTGTATTTTAGAATTCCAAATACTCCACATATTCTCATTATGCCATACTGCATGGAAATTGAAGTGAAATGACCAGACTAGGAGCTGGGTTTGCATTAGAATATATTATGTGCAGCCAACAGCTCCTGTAAAGAGCACAGTTTTTCGTATAGAACTGGAATTACCTTGTGAGATGTTTGCATTGATCATTTTGACCAGGTCATTGCTCATGTCAACTTGATAATCTCGTGGTGTGGATGACAGGGGCTTAGAGAGTCCTATTTCATCTTGGGAAACTTTAGAGATTTTTTTTTTTTTAATTATTTATTTATTTATTTATTTATTTTTGGCTGTGTTGGGTCTTCGTTTCTGTGCGAGGGCTTTCTCTAGTTGTGGCAAGTGGGGACCACTCTTCATCGCGGTGCGCGGGCCTTTCACTATCGCAGCCTCTCTTGTTGCGGAGCACAGGCTCCAGACGCGCAGGCTCAGTAATTGTGGCTCACGGGCCTAGTTGCTCGGCGGCATGTGGGATCCTCCCAGACCAGGGCCTGAACCCGTGTCCCCTGCATTGGCAGGCGGACTCTCAACCACTGCGCCACCAGGGAAGCCCTAGAGATTTTTTTGATTATCACATTTGTATTGAACATTTCTCTTCGAAAACAAGTTTTCCCCTCTCCGGTATAGACTATTTGAAATTGATTTAGTATTCCCTTTTCGATTTCATGGATAGCTTTTTAAAAAATTGTTTTGGAATTGATTTTGTATCATACTTTGCCTTTTATTTTATAAAATGTGGCTTAACTTTCTACAGGAAGGATAACATTGACAAGAGGGCAATGGAGGAATTCAATTCTTTGTGTAAATATAGCTTCTTTTTCGGCTTCTAACACAGATCTATGATCGCATTCTGTCAGTTTCCTCTCGAGAGGGTGAGACGATTGAATTGGATAAACCCGTGATGGCAGAGGGCAATGTGGAAGTTTGGCTTAATTCTCTCTTGGAGGAATCTCAGGCCTCATTACATCTTGTGATTCGCCAGGCAGCTGCAAATATTCAAGAAACAGGTTTCCAACTGATTGAATTTCTTTCTTCCTTCCCTGCTCAGGTCAGTGTATTGAAATTGGAAAGTATTTTTTATAGAATAGTCATTTTAGATCTCAGATATTGTCTATTGTAAACTACACAACTGCCTATAATTTAACTCTAGACCAATATTAAGATTTTCATTAGGATTTGTTAAATATAGGTAAGCTTAAAGATTTCAACTACGGATTATTTGGTGTTATATATCTGTATTATACATATATATTTATAAATATATATATATTTGTGCTATTGAGATATTTGATATGTTTTCTTTAACTTAAAATATTTTTTTCCTACTGAATCTCTTCAGTACATAACTCATAAAATGTACTGAGTGTGTTTTACCAGAAAAATGAGAAATATGTTTCAGCAATAAAATACAGAAAATGATGTTTTCTTAGTCATGTGATCAATAGAGATTTTGTGTCTACTATGTGTAAACCCTGTGTTAGTTTGGGGAAAGTAGGTTTAAGATGTATTCTTTCCCTACCAGTAACTTAAAAATCTATTTAGGGAGAATATGACTTAAAATGAGAAGAAAAAAACTGTAGACATGTCATGAGGCTGAATATACTTAATTGTCAGGTAAACAATATGAATAGAGTCTCCATAGGTTTTGAAACAACCCATCAAGTTGATGTAATCAAGGATGGCCTGACATTTGCATAATAATCACAGCTGTTTACTATATTGTGATTTCTATTTAAATATATTCATATGCCATACGCACTCATAAAGACTTTTTTATTTCCATAAGGTTGGATTATTAGGAATTCAAATGATATGGACACGGGATTCAGAAGAGGCTCTTAGAAATGCCAAGTTTGATAAAAAAATCATGCAGAAAACCAATCAGTCTTTCCTGGAGCTACTGAACACATTGATAGACATGACAACCAAGGATCTGAGTTCCGTGGAACGAGTTAAATATGAGACTTTGATTACTATTCATGTGCACCAAAGAGATATCTTTGATGACCTGGTAAATGCTTTACAAATGCTGTGGCATATACAGAAAAGCAAATACTAGTAACTATCTTTGTTTACCCACTGGGAATAGTTTGAATGAATTCAAAGAAAAGATAAAATTCAGGCAAAGAAGCATCTTCATGATGAGAGATTGTTTGTCAAACTTTCTTTTCAGTCTTTAGCTGAAATTTCAGCTGTTTTCCAATGATCTCGGCTAAGGTGTTATGGAGGCAATTAGGCTTTATTTTAAAATTCTTTATGTAATCATTTTTAATGCTGAAATGTCATGTAGCATCCTGAAAAGCTTTTATTTGTCTTGTGCTCCTTTTGATTATTAAATTGAAGATGACCAGTTTCTTGCTACAGAAATAATAAGTGATATTGCTAGTAGAACTGGTTAGTACCTTTAAGGCTCTTCATAAATCACATACTTAACAAGTTATGCTACATTTTATGTCATTGATTGCAAATGGTCTTTCCTAATATAGTTTGTGACATTCAGGAGACATGTGGATTTTGCCTTTAAAGAAAGAACAGGGATGGAAAAGAGAGTTTCGTAGCTATAGAAAATAGGAAATGTGAAAAGAAATGAAATTTGTCCTCTACTATAAAATACAACATTAGATAACAGGCATGAAGCTCTTATTTTCATAATAATTTTCTGGATCGTGTCTCACCCCATTATTTAAAAAAGATTATGAAAGATTGGTTCTGATGTAATGGAAATAAAGGCAACGCATTCAAGCTGTTATGTGCTGATCTCCTCTCTTAATAGTTAAGCACACTGTTTGCCTCAATGAGAAATAAAGAGCTCAGGGTAATTTTAGATTTCTTATTTGTCAAAGAAAAATGGTTAAAGTAGCTTAAAATTTTGGTTAAAAATATTCAGACAAAAGCATTGCTGGGCAATAACCTGCCATTTAGATGTTAGAAATTTTGGCTCGCTGCAAATCCTAGGAAGGGTAATTAACGGATTAAAAAAAAAAACCCAAGAATGGACTTTATCATAATCATAAGAGATGACTTTTTTTTTCCTAATGAGATTGTTTAGTTCTATCTTTGTAAGCCAAATGTGTTTTTTCATAGGTTGTATTTCATGGTTAGGACTGTGGTATTGGACATTTAAGGGTGAAATTTAAGAAATGAACGCCTTCCTCTTAAAATAGATCACGTTATTTAAATTGAGGGGCACAATTAGGAGTTTCTCTTGACTTCTCCTTTTCTCATATCTTTGAAAGTATCTTTTTTTGCTGATCAATAAATGAATGGGTTGGATGGTGATGTAGTTGACATCTCCCAATTAGTTGGGCTGTCTTTGCATTCCATTAACTTCACATTATGATCTACCTGAATGCTAATGTGTATAGTTAATAAGCGGTTCTCATCTCAGTTTTAACACATACCTTTTGCATTTCAGTGTCACATGCATATCAAGAGCCCTACAGACTTTGAGTGGCTGAAACAGTGCAGATTTTATTTTAACGAAGATTCCGACAAGATGATGATTCACATCACAGATGTGCCGTTCATATACCAGAATGAGTTTTTAGGCTGCACTGACAGGCTTGTTATAACTCCCCTCACAGACAGGTGATGGAAGGGTTCTGTGACTCCTCAACCTCTCTCTCCTCCACCCCCAACCTTCTAATTCTCTCCAGGTGCTCAAGGGATTTTGGCTGACGGTCTCTTTAGGGTTTACAGGCTCTTTTATATTAAAGTCTTCGACATTCGGTATGTTTAGCTTTACACACATGTCTCCACATGGGATTTAGTAGGTTTGTGACTAAAACAGACTTTGCTTCCTTTGCCTTCAGTCTTACAGAGTCTAAGTTTAAATGACCTCCGTGGACATCAAATGGGAAAAAAGCGAATTAATCGCTATGTATCAATAGATTCAAATCACCATGGGCTTTGAGGGCTGCTTTAGGGGACTGTGGCACTTATTGTCATTACAGAGACAATAAAGGTGGTTTTTTAGCAGGAAGGAAATTGAGTATGAACATTGGTGAACCGTGATGGAGGGGACATTGACCTGTCCTGCCCTCTGCCTGTTATTTACCAACTGTGTTAGCCAGAGCCACCATGCAATTTCCCTGGACTCAGTTTCCTCATCTGTAAGACATACTAGGTAATCTCCAGGGGTCCTTCCTCCATGGCTAATAGCCTGTAATTCACTTAGTTTAATTTGAGCTTTGTGGCATCAGCTAATTGCATATGTGCTGTTCAGGGATGCTTTGAATACTTATGTTGGACAAAATGGCTGAGTATTAAAATCAACATTGGGCCTAAGGAGAAGCTAAAGCTGAATATCAATCATTTTCACAGGATGAACCCCTGGGCTATTAGATTGAAAATATTATCGGACAAAGTGTAAAAGTTTGACGTAATAGCCCTGTCTGTGAGATTTTGCCTTTGGCTCAGTTGTGATACTGAATGAAATGCTCACTTTTACCTGAGGATTGAGGAGTAGCAGAAGATTTTACTGTCTTTTTCTCCTCACATTTTCTTTGTCTTCATACACTCCATATTCCTTCTTATGTCTCATTAAAGATGATTTTTTTTTTTTTAATTTTTATTGGAGTATAGTTGATTTACAGATGTTAGTTTCAGGTGTACAGCAAAGTGAATTAGTTGTACATATACATATATCCACTCTTTTTTTAGATTCTTTTCCATATAGGCCGTTACAGAGTACTGAGTAGACTTCCCCGTGCTACACACTAGGTTCTTATTAGTTATCTATTTTATATATGTCAGTAGTAGTGTGTGTATATCAATCCCAATCTCCCAATTTATCTCTCCCCCCCATATCCCCTGGTAACCATACGTTTATTTTCTACAAAAGATGGTTTCTACTGGATGCTTTTAGATGTTTTTTTGGAGTTCTCTTTGTTTTGAAGTGCAGAGGTGAATAATGACAAAATGTGGAGAATTCCTTGAAACACTTGTAACAGCTATTTCACACCTTCCCTCCTTTCAAACCTCAAGCATTCTCCTCCCTTCCTCTCTCGACCGAAGGCCCCATTTCCTGTTTTACTAAGAAGATAGATGCTACCACAGGAGAGGACCTGCGCTCATTCCCCACCATCATGTCTGCCAACCAAGCCCCCTATCCTTATGCTGTCCACTTTCTCTCCTGGTTTCTGGGATGGATTTTGTGCTGCCATCCAAAGCCAACACCTTCCACTGAAACAGTTATTTTCTCTCTGGGAGCATCATCAATTTTCACTTTCCACTGGATCATTCTCATCAACGTACAATGTGCTATCATGGCTTCCAGAAAGGAAATCCTACCGTGAATCCTCTAGTTTCCCTCCCATTTCTGTATTCCCATCAAAACGCCTCAAAATCACAGTTTTTTCTATCTATTTTACCTTGAATTCACACCATTCAGGTTCTATGTATTAGTTTTCTGTTGCTTTCATAACAAATGACCACACGTTTAGAAGCTTAAACAACACGAATTATTTCACAGTCGCATACGTCAGAAATGTGACGCACACCTTGTTGGACTAACATCAGGTGTCAGCAGGACTGTGGTCCCTCCTGGAGTCTCTAGGGGAGAATCTGCTTTTTGCTTTTTAGTTTGTTGGCAGAATTCTTTTTCTTGTGGTTGCAGGACCTATGTCCCCACTTCCCTGCGGACTGTCAGCTGAGGGCTGTTCCCAGCGTCTGGAGGCTGCCGTATTCCTTGGCTTGTGGCCCCTTCCTTCATCTTCACAGCCACAACCATGGGTTGAGGCTCCTTCATGCTTCCAGTCTCTTTTCCTTTTCCCGTCTCATGTCTCTGACCCACTCTTCCGCCTCCCTCTTCCCCTTTTTTAAGGACTCATGAGACTAGATGGGGTCCACTGCGTAATCCAGGATAATCTCCCCATCTCAAGGCCTTTCACATTAATTGCATCTGCAAAGTCCCTTTAGCTGTGTAAGGTAACATATTTACACATTCCAGGGATTGGGATGTGGATATCTTTGGGGGACCATTATTCTGCCCGTCACACTTTCTTCCCACGGTAGGGCAGTCACCCAGAGCCTCAGGTTGCTGAATCCAATGGTCATTTCTGGTTCTGACCTTCCTTGACTAGTCAAAGGCATTTGCACAGGTGATCGCTGTCTCCTTTTTGATACACTTTCTTCCTGTGGCTTCCAGGACACAACATTCACCTAGTTCCTCTGGTTTTGGCTGTCCCATCAGACCGTCTCCTACTGGTTCCTCTTCATCTTCTTGACCCCTAATCACTGAACGCACCAAGGCTCTTCTCCATCACTCACTCCTCAGGTGATCTCACATGGCTTTAAATATCATCTCGATATGGACTCCCCAATCTCTGCACCCTGACAGGGCTTCTCCCTTGAACTCCAGACACATACATTCACTTGCCTATGTGACATGTTTTCTTGGATGCTTACTGGGAATTCACACTTATGTTTGATTGTCCCCCCACAAAACTGCCCTCTTCTCCGGCTTGGCCAATGGCAGTTCCATCCTTCAGTTGCTCAAGCCAAAATCCTTGGAGCATCCTTGATGCCTTTCTTTCTCTCACTTTATTATCTAATCTGTCATCAAGTTTGGTCACCATCACTTTCAGAACTCACTTAGGATGTGACCACTTTTCTCCCCTCTGCTGTTACCATGTTAGTCCAAGCCACCATAATGTCTAGGCTGGATGACTGCAATAGTCTTTTATCTGGTTTCCTGCCTCTGCCATTGCCTCTCAATTCAGACACTGGAATATAAGTCAGATCCTGTCATCCCTTTGCCTTGATCTCCACTGTCTTTCCATCTCACCCAAAGTAAAAGCCAGCGTCCTTACATTGGCCTATAAGACCTGCCATGATCTGATCCCTGCTACTGTTTCTCCTTCCTCATTGAGCTCCAGCTACTTGCTCCTTGGCTGTTCCTTGAACAGTCTCAGCACACTGCTGCCTCAGGACCCTTGCACTTGCTGTTGCCTTAACCGGGAACCCTTTTCCCTTTGGTACTGGCATAGCTCACTTCCTCTTCTCCAGGTCTCCGACTGAATGTCATCGCACATGGGTCTTTGGACCTGACACATTTGAAGCAGCAATCCCCACACTCTTGAACCCTCCTAACCAGCTTTATTTTTCCTGTTTTCTACTTTTAAATAGTCTATTTCCTTCCTTTAGGATATCAGCTCTTTGAGGTATAGACTTCGTGTGATTTATTCACTGCTCCTAGAACAGTTCTGTTCCATAATAGGTACTAAATAAAATTTCCCAAATGAATGAAGAAATGTTTATTTTCAAAGTCACATCTTTGTGGTGAAAAAATTAAATAGTACCTAAAGATATAAAGTTGAAAGTATGAGAGGAAAATTTTTCTATTTTTCAAAATGATTAGTAGTTTATTTTCTCTCTAAGAAATTTCAAATGCTTATATGTCAAGATTTTTTTTAACTTTCACATATAGGTATCAGTTTATACAAACTTTTTTGCAACTTGATTCTTTCACTGTGTTCATTATCTTATATATATATCTGTATCAAAAAACTTGAGAAATTTAAAAGCAAAATTTGTAAGTGGAGGTGATTCTAAAGTTTGTTTCCCCCTGTTTCACTCTAAATGTTCACTTGTTTGTTCTTCTCTAAGTTGATTATGGGAGGAGTGAGTCACCATTTTTTGCTGGTCATTGGGATTGCATTGCAAGATTGGCTGCCTTTTTACAAAATAATTCCTCACTAAGATTAATACTTGAATAAAACAAAGGCCAGAGGCCTTGACATCTTGTCAGCTTTTCACTGACTGCCCTATGAAAATTCAACAATGTTGATAGCGATAGTCTCTGGGAAACGTGACGTCATTTGGATGGAGTTGCAGATATTTCAGATGATAAAATAGTCAGTAAATATGCTAAAAACATATAGTGCCTTTTTCTAAAAGCTCATGGTATTTTTCATGACCAGGCCTTCCTTCTACTTCTGAGCACAAGTCGAGAAGTCTGGAATCTTTCTTACCACAGTAAGTCCCCTACATACAAATGAGTTCCATTCTGAGAGCATGTTCGTAAGTCCAATTTGTTTGTAAGTCCAGCAAAGTTAACCTAGGTACCCAGCTAACACAATCGGCTATATAGTACTGTACTGTAATAGATTTATAATACTTTTCACACAAATAATAAATAAAAAACAAACAAACACAAAAAATAAAGAAACCATGTTTAATCTTACAGTACAGTACCTTGAAAAGTACAGGACAACAGCTGGCATCCAGGGGCTGGCATCGAGTGAACAGGCAAATAGAGTTACTGACTGGAGGAGGGAGAGGAGGTGGGAGATGGTAGAGCTGAAGGTTAATCAGCGATAGGAGATGGAGGGCGAGCTGCAATTCCACTCACGCATGATGTTGATGGCACGCACGTTCGCATCTTTGAAAGTTTGCAACTTTAAGGTTCGTATGTAGGGGACTTGCTGTACTGCTATCACTTAAGACCGAGGGCAGCAGAAATTGAAGACTGATGGAGACATCTTATCTTCTTGATAAGAAATGTAAACGGGAATTCCCTGGTGGTCCAGTGGTTAGGACTGTGCGCTCTCACCGTAGAGGACCTGGGTTTGATCCCCAGTTGGGGAACTAACATCCCACAAGCCACGCAGTGTGGCCAAAAAAAAAAAAAAAAAAACGTAGACAGGCCTCACGCCGTGTGTTCTTTCTCTGACATATTCTCACAACTTCCGTGAGTTATACCTGGGTCTTGGCCACTGGGCTGTGTGGTCTTGGCCAAGACGGCTAACCTTTCTGAGTCCCTTCTTCTGGAATCATTGTGTGGACTAGAGGTAATGGAGGTAGGGACCCAGCACTGGGCCTGCCGCTGAGTAAGTGTTAGTCATCATTCATAATGTTGCTATGACTATTGTTTTTCATTCTTTCTTTTTTTTTTTATGTTTAGAATTTTTTATTTTTTATTTAAAAAATTTTATCTATTTATTTATCTTTGGCTGTGTTGGGTCTTCGTTGCTGCACGTGGGCTTTCTCTAGTTGCAGCGAGCGGGGGCTACTGTTCGTTGTGGTGCGCCGGCTTCTCATTGTGGTGGCTTCTCTTGTGGAGCACAGGCTCTAGGCACATGGGCTTCAGTAGTTGTGGCACACAGGCTCAGGAGTTGTGGCTCACGGGCTCTAGAGCACAGGCTTAGTAGTTGTGGCGCATGGGCTTAGTTGCTCTGCGGCATGTGGGATCTTCCCAGACCAGGGCTCGAACCCGTGTCCCCTGCATTGACAGGCGGATTCTTAACCACTGCGCCACCAGGGAAGCCCTAGAATTTTTTAAATTGAAGTATAGTTGATTTACAATATTGTGTTAGTTTCAAGTGTACAGCAAATTGCTTGTTATTTTTTTTTCAGATTATGTTCCATTATAGGTTATTATAAGATATTGAATATAATTCCCCATGCTATACAGTAAATCCTTGTTACTTATCTATTTTATGTATAGTAGTGTGTATCTGCTAATCCCATATTCCTAATTTGTCCCTCCCTCTCTCTCCCACTTGGTAACTGTAAGTTTTTTTTTACGTTTGTGAGTCTGTTTCTGTTTTGTATATATATTCATTTGTATTTTTTTTTTAGATTCCACATATGCGATATCATATAGCATTTGTCTTTCTCTGACTTACTTCACCAGTATTCTCTAGGTTCATCCACATTGCTGCATGTGGCACTATTTCTTTTCTTTTTTTTTGTGAGTGAGTAATATTCCATTGTGTGTGCGTGTGTGTATATATACACACACCACATCTTCTTAAGCCAGTCGTCTGTTGATGGGCACTTGGGTTGTTTCCGTGTCTTGGCTATTGTAAATATTGCAGCTATGAACATTGCGGTGCACATATCTTTTTGAATTAGAGTTTTCGTCTTTTCTGGATGTATGCCCAGGAGTGGGATTGCTGGACCATATGGTGACTCTGTTTTTAGTTTTTTAAGGAACCTCCATACTATTTTCCATAGTGGCTGCACCAATTTACATTCCCACTAACAGTGCAGGAGGGTTCCCTTTTCTCCACACCCTCTCCAGCATTTGTTATTTGTAGACATTTTAATGGTGGCCATTCTGACTGATGTGAGGTGATACCTCACTGTAGTTTTGATTTGCATTTCTCTAATAATTAGCGATATTGAGCATCTTTTCATGTGCCTGTTGGCCATCTGTATGACTTCTTTGGAAAAATGTCTATTTTGATCTTCTGTCCATTTTTTGATTGGGTTGTTTGTTTTTTCAATATTGAGTTAATCATTGCTAACACATTCTTTACCAACCTTTCCTGTCATTTCTCCTTAAGGCTGTCCTATAATCAAAGAATCTATAACTAATCCAAGTTCTCAACAAAGATAATTAACTTTCTGATGCATATACCCTGTTGTCTTGACAAGTTTTCCAGCATTTTAGAATCAATACTGTTTAGGAATAGACACTGAAAGCACTTCTGGTTTAAGAGTGGTGAAATGCATCTAGATCGCTATGAATACTTAATACTATACTTGCGTGCTAATGAGCCCTGGGTCACGGGGTTGGTCATTGTTCATTGGTGCCAGGGTCACATTCTGCATCTCTAACTCTAGTAGCTATCGGCACAGGAGGAAGCAGGTAAAAGTGTATGGCTGGACCAGCACAAACCATTTAGTCAACAAATGTTCACAGAATACTAGGTGACAAGGGTTAGGCAAATAGCTGGGGGTAATAAAAGTACTTCCTGACAGCAGAGAGCTTATGGCCATCTAGTGGGGAGGCAGGAAAGTACAGTAGAGCTGCTAAAAGGCCACTAAATCACATAAAGTCCAAACCCGTTCATGAAGGATGAGATTTTTGAAAGCAGCAGAGACTGGAAAGGAAAGCAGAGAAGGCAGGGGGGTAGGTACACATACATGTAGAATGCTCTGGAGAGAATCATGTCAACAAGTACATGAAGAAGCTCTGGCAGATCCATGCTTGTCTCTGAAAGGCAAGTCCTAGAGGGTTTGGGTGCCAGCATAGTGGCCTCTGTACCCCAACACCAAATTAATTCTCAGAGACAGAGTTTGGGATGAAGTACAAAAGCATAGCTTTATTGCTTTGCCAGGTCAAGGGGGCCACAACGGGCTAGTGCCCTCAAAACTGTGTGTCCTGGGCTTCCCTGGTGGCGCAGTGGTTAAGAATCTGCCTGCCAATGCAGGGGACACGGGTTTGAGCCCTGGTCTGGGAAGATCCCACATGCCGCGGAGCAACTAAGCCCGTGAGCCACAACTACTGAGCCTGCGCGTCTGGAGCCTGTGCTCCGCAACAAGAGAGGCCGCAACAGTGAGAGGCCCGCGCACCGCGATGAAGAGTGGCCCCTGCTCGCCACAACTAGAGAAAGCCCTCGCACAGAAACGAAGACCCAACACAGCCAAAAATAAATAAATAAAGTTATAAAAACAACAACAACAACAAAAAAAACTGTGTGTCCCGACCTGGAGGGGGTAGTGAGGAGTTTTATAGTAATGGTTCAGAGAGGGCGTGATCAGCCTGTGGACAATCTTCTGATTGGTTGGTGGGGAGGTAAGTGGGAGTCGGCATCATCCACCTTCTGGTTTCAACGGGGTCTACGTGCTTGTGGGCAGCATGCAGTTAACTTCTCCCACCTGGCCGGGGTTTCAGTATCTGCAAAACAGCTCAAAGATATTGTTCTGAATATCCCGTGGTGGGGAACCAGGACCCTGCCCCAAGGCTGCGCTATTGTTTCTTTTGACCGCTCCTCCCTTGTCTTACATCCCCTCCCTTCCCTAATTAGCAACTGTTTGAACCTGCTCCTTGGAACTCAGGGAAGGTCTTGGAGGCTGAATGAAGCCTATTTCCTGTAATCAAGAAACAGGGGGACACAGAATGGCTTTTGTGCCCAGGAGCCCCACAGGGTCCTGCTTGGTATCAGTTGGACTGAAGTCCCACCTATTGGAGAAAGTGAGGGATAAATCACCAGGCATGGCTGCCCTTTTTTCATGTAAATAGCATGATTTCTTTCTGGCAACTTAACAACTTGCTACTTCTTCAGTTTAAATATAAACCCAAATGACCCTATGATAAGGAGGATTTGCAAGACAGAGCAACTGGGTGGCCAGAGTTCCTGGAGGTTTACTCCTTACCGGGAGAGTGTGGACGTGTCCTAGAGCTGGGCAGCGTGAGAGCTTGTGGCCACACAGACTGGCTCGAATCTCTGCTCCCTCCACCATGACCTTGAGAAAAATTATTCCATCTCTGCGAGCCTCTCTCCGCATCTGTAAAACGGTGAAAATAAGTGGCTTCCCTGCAGGGTTCAGTGGGGTTTAAGTGCCATAGTGTAGGTGGAGCTATTATGACATGTTAGCTGTAATTACAGAGACTGCTGTGCAAGGGATAACAGGAGTTCAAGAGGAAAGATCAGACCTTGGGTTAAAAGGCAGAATCAAAGTGAGATCAGGCATCCTTCTGGTTTTATACCCACATTTCCTTCTTTGAATCCAGGCTCATTCTTTGCATTCGGGGCTGAGTCATTTACCTGCCTTTTTGGGAACCCAAACCCAATAAAATTGAGAACCTAGGCGCCTCCGGATGGGTGTGCTCACATCTCATTCCCACACTTCATGCTGGATAATCACTTCATTTTCTTCGAAAAATTTTTTCAAGTCCAGATGAATGCTTTAGAGTTTATCCGTAAGAAAACCCTAAACTGCATTACATTATAGATTACCTCCTTCTACGGCACTGGGTGATGCTGGGAAATTGATCAATTCATCAGCAAGTTATCGGCTGTTTTCCTTCACAGGCATTCTTATATTCTCTCCCCAGAATCTTTTATTTGTTAATATCATAGTGTAAGATACAGTAGAAGGTATTTGCAGGTTTAGTAGATGCTCCCAGAAATAGATTTAAGGTGTGATTATTTAGCAATGTGTGATTTGAATCTCACGTGATCATTGGTTTCCAAGTTCATCAAATCATCGACTCTTAGATACAAAAGGGGATTAATCTACATAATGGCCCCCAGTCTGTTTCCTAGAATACTCTTCTTTAGATGTTGGTAGATTTCTGTGAAAAGTTTTGGAAATGCTATGTACTCTTTTTCATAATTGGAGATTGTGAATATACATTATCATAAAAAATCCTGTTGAACCTTTTTAAGAGTTTTCAAACGTATTTGACCATAGACCACTCCCTCCCTCCTTTTTCCTCAACACATGTTAATATCCATAAGGATAAGTGTATTTTAGGATGCAGTTTTGGAAAGGTTATGTAGGGGTAATGGTCAGGATCTTCCTTTTTACAATTTTGTGCCTGTATCATGTTACTGTGATGTCTCAGAAGTATCTTCCAGATGCCAGTGGTGTGGTTCTAGCGATTTCTCTACCCCTCCAGGTGTTATATCACGTTGGCTCAAGCTCTGGGAATGAGCATGGGGGGAGCCCCCGCTGGACCAGCAGGAACAGGCAAAACAGAAACGACCAAAGATATGGGACGATGTCTTGGGAAATACGTTGTGGTTTTCAATTGTTCGGACCAGATGGATTTCCGAGGACTTGGACGGATTTTTAAAGGTGAGGGTTATATTTTTTTATTTGATGAGAAATTTAAGCTAAGGTGGAGTATCTTGTTAAGATTTATTTTTCAACAATTGGCTACATCTTAGTGTCATTTTCCAACTTTGTAAAACTTTTTGGGAAACCTGAATCTTACCAGTGTTGTGTGGGTCAAATGTCAATATCATTTGCTTTTGTAATGTTCCTTTATCCCTGCAGGTTGGGTGTTTACAGATAAAGGGTCACATTTTGAGTTATTTTGGAGGCATTTAATGTATGATCTATTTGTTCAACTTTATGTTTGAGCAAATTTATCTGTGACTTGACCTGGCAGTTGCATAATGCTCTTTTTCTTTGACTTTCCAAAATTATGTACTAATTGGATATTCTATTTAATTTCCATCCTAAGGACTGGCTCAGTCTGGATCCTGGGGTTGTTTTGATGAATTTAATCGTATCGAACTACCAGTTCTCTCCGTTGCAGCCCAGCAGATTTCCATTATTCTGACATGTAAAAAGGAGCGTAAAAAGTCTTTTATTTTTACTGATGGAGATAATGTGACTATGAACCCTGAATTTGGGCTTTTTCTAACTATGGTAAGGAACCACAAGAAGAGCTACTGAACTTCAGCCTTCTTATCACAGTTTTCACGCATGTCCCTGGTCATATGTCACTTATTTTCCATGAATGGAAATTGGGATTGTAATTTTCACTCCTATTTGAAAACCTTTGGTGTTAAACAGAGCTCATATTAATAACTCATGACTTAGTCTCTCCAGTGAAAAGGAGAGTGAGATATGTAAATGAATTTTCTGGTTGTCATTCCAGATTTGTTGTGTGTGCATAATGAATCTTTTAATATCATGCTGATGTGTTGCGCTTGTTACCCCATGACTGTGTCATTCATCCTTAGGTTTTATTTTCTGTATAGAATCCTGGCTATGCTGGGCGGCAGGAACTCCCTGAAAACTTGAAGATTAACTTCCGCTCCGTGGCCATGATGGTGCCTGACCGACAGATTATCATCAGGGTGAAGTTGGCTAGTTGCGGCTTCATTGACAACATTGTTTTGGCCAGGAAGTTTTTCACGCTCTACAAGCTGTGTGAGGAGCAGCTTTCTAAGCAGGTGTGACATTTTGAAGGTCCCTATGTACTTAGGCATATTTAAATTTTTTATTCAGTGCTGGAGAGGGTGTGGAGAAAAGGGAATCCTTCTACACTGTTGGTGGGAATGTAAGTTGGTGCAGCCACTGTGGAAAACAGTATGGAGGTTCCTCAGAAAACTAAGAATAGAACTACCATATGACCCAGCAATCCCTCTCCTGGGCATATATCCAGACAAAACTGTAATTCGAAACGATACGTGCACCCCAATGTTCATTGCAGCACTGCTTACAATAGCCAAGACATGGAAGCAACCTAAATGTCCATCAAAAGATGAATGGATAAAGAAGATGTGGTACATATATACAATGGAATATTACTCAGCCATAAAAAAAGAATGAAATAATGCCATTTGCAGCAACATGGATGGACCTAGAGATGATCATACTAAGTGAAGTCAGGCAGAGAAAGACAAATATCATATGGTATCAATTACATGTGGAATCTAAAAAAATGATACAAAGGAACTTATTTACAAAACAGAAATAGACTCACAGATATAGAAAACAATCCTATGGTTACCAAAGGGGAAGGCAGGGGGAGGGGTAAATTAGGAGTTTGGGATTAACATATACACACTACTATATATAAAATAGGTATACAACAAAGACCTACTGTATAGCACAGAGAACTGTACTCAATATTCTGTAATAACCTACACTGGAAAAGAATCTTAAAAAGAATACACATATGTATATGTATAACTGAATCACTTTGCTGTATACCTGAAACTAACACAATATTGTAAATCAGCTATACTCTAATATAAAATAAAAATTAAAAAAAATTGTGGACTGGGGTTGTTGACAAGGTACCTCATATATACAAAGTAGAAAGTTGTATCATGGCAAAAACAATTTTACATGCAAAGTTTTACTAAGTACATTTGAAGAAATTAACATTTAAGGCATAGAAATGAAGTTAACACTATCTGAACTGACTTAAGAGCCAAAGAATTATGAATATTGATGTTTGCTTTTTATCTCACCTGTTCATTCATCATAATATATGTCATGTGTCCTCATGGTTTTGAGGAACCTCTCAATCCAAACTGCTCTGAATCTAGGTCATACCCACAGGTTCAACTATATTCCATTCTCACTCAAAACATTCTTGGTTTCTTCTGATTATTGCAGCCTTTGCTCACTGATTGTTCCCTTTTCCCTGCTGTTTCTTGCAGGTAGAGAAGCTCCCACATCACTGACTCCTGCCCTCTTCTTCTCTAGTTTCCTTTCTCCTCCTTCACTCTTATTGCCCTTGTTCACAAGGTCACAAGGTCACAAGGGAAATGAAATGAGTCCATGTGTACAAAACAATTGGCCCCATGCTGATCCCTTGGTGAGCATTCTGTGACTCTCACTTCATGCCCACAGATTTAACTGATTCTAATGCTGATAAGTTTTCCTTAATTAATTCCACTCACCAGTACTTTCAAGTCATTGTTATTGTACTTTTATGCAAGCTTGCTCATATTTTTATTTTATTGCCACAATTAGAATTTAAACTCCTTGAAGGCAGGAACTCGGTCTGAATATTTTTATGTGCTCTATCCTCCAAACGATTGGTATTAAGTGCTGCATACTGCTCCCAATTAGCAGGTAATGTTTTTTTTCCCTATAGGTTTTTAGAATTATGATTAAAAAATATTAAATTTATCATCTTAACCATTTTTAAGCGTATAGTTCAGTAGTGTTAAGTAAATTCACATTGTTGTGAAACAGATCTCCATAACTTTTTTGTCTTGCAAAACTGAAACTCTATACCCATTAAACAACTCCACTCTTCCCTTCCCCCCATTCCCTGGTAACCACAATTCTACTTTCTGTTTCTATGTATTTGGCTACTTTAGATAGCTCGTATAAGTGGAACCATACAGTATTTGTCTTTTTGTGACTGGCTTATTTAACTTAGTATAATGTTCTCAAGTTTCATCCACGGTGTAGCATGTGATAGTATTATATTTGCTTCCTTTTCCTGGTTGAAAAACATTCTTATTTTTACATGTATGCCATGTTTTGTTTATCCGTTCATCAGTCGATGGGCATTTGGGTTGCTTCCACCTCCTGGCTATTGTGAATAGTGTTGCTATGAACATGAGTGTTTAAATATCTTTTTGAGACTCTGCTTTCAATTCTTTTGAATATATTCCCCGAAGTGGGATTGCTGTATGATATGGTAGTTTTATTTTAAATTGTTTGACCAACTGCCAGGGATACTCTTTCCTATAGTGGTTGGATAATTGGTTTTTAATTATTCACTTTATATGTGCTGAAATTTGGCATGATTGAGCTTTTTATAAATACCTATCAAGGGGACAACAAAGCTGGGGGCTTGACTTTCTGATTTGTCCTTATTGTTTCCCCCTCTAGGTAATCCTGGAATGTAGCTACTTTTCTTTCTCCTCAATACCCCTGTCTTTTAAACGTATATGATGTTCATGAGTGAGGTCTCAGTTTAATTCTGGTTCAGAATTTTAGCTTTCAAGATATGAGGAAATTTTCTTATGGATGATTGGTTAAGAAGGGCTCAAGGGGTCATATATCTCCAGGAGGAAATTTATTCCTTTCTCTCTGTCAAGATCTATTAATTCTGATCTAAGGGCTTAAATTAATGATGGTACAGGAGAGGATTCTTTTGGGTATTCTCCATTTGTTAAAAAAAATAATCTGTTGATAAAAAAATTTATTGCCCCACTAACTGCACAAATTTTCTAAAGGAAAATCAGCATTTATTCATTATGTCTTTGTCAAATTTGTAGAGTTTCTATGGGTAAGTTAATATTGAAAATAAGCCCAGTGTACCTCATATTCTTCAGGTACATTATGACTTTGGTCTGCGTAATATTCTGTCTGTTCTGCGAACTCTGGGAGCAGCCAAAAGAGCCAACCCCACGGATACGGAGTCCACGATTGTCATGCGTGTACTACGAGATATGAATCTTTCCAAACTGGTAAGATTCACAGATGGAAATGTTCCACCCACTTAAATTTCAGTTTAAGCACAAATGAGATTAGAAATATTTATTTAAAGTGCTCATTTAAAATGCTTAATTATCAGATAAATACATAGAGCATAACATAAATTTAAATTACATAGAGCATAACTTCAAATTACATTTTTTCAGGAGCAATTTTTGTGGTGACTCATTTCTAGTCTAACATATCTATTCCAATAGAATTAAAATGGATTTTTAAAAATCCACATCTTACATTTCCAAATACCTTGAAATTTTTGTGCTGTAGAGCTAAGATCCCTTTCACCTTCGTTAAAGTAGACCTTGGAAGGAAATTGTATGTGAATTTTACAAGTGTGTAATAATTTCACATTCTGTGATTTCACAGTAGAGACTGAACAATCAGTTGTCCAGTATCAGTGGATCCATGTACAGGATGACAGAATGATATATTTTTATTTCAAAATAAGAGTATGAACCAAATTCCAATTCATGAATTTGCCACTATTCTCATTTTAAAAAATTCTTTTTAATTTAAATGAGAAATTGTAGGTTATTTAGTAAACTCCCCAATCTGGTTGTTTTATGGAAAGGTTGTCATGTAGGCAATAGTTTCTTTCCTTCTATTTCCTTCCTTTTTTTTTTTTTTCCTCTTCTCCCCCCACCCCCCTTTTAAAAAAACTAATTTTTAATTTAGTAAACATGATGAAAATATTTCTCAACTTCAGTGGAGGTGATATTTTATTTATTACTGTTTGTGACAAAGTAATCTGGGCTGTATTGGACATTTTCAGTTTATCTGATATTGCCATGTTTATGCCAAAAGTGTTGGTCTGATTTCCCTTTATTTTCTTTCTGAGATTGATGAGGATGAACCCTTATTTTTGAGTTTGATTGAAGATCTCTTCCCAAATATTCTTCTGGACAAGGCCGGTTACCCTGAACTGGAAATGGCAATTAGTAGACAGGTAATATATTTCACAGGACATCAAGTACAGTGTCCCTTTCATCTGAACTTCATGGGAATCAAGTGGAACTGTTGTGGACTAAATCTACAGGTTCCGAGAACAACACTGAGGCTGTGACTACAGTTTTAAGAGAAGCCATTGCTCACCATTGATAGAGCTTTTCCTCCCAGGGGTCTCCTACCATCACTCAGCTACAGGTCCAGTTAGCCATGTGCTAGTGGCCCCATTATTGATGGAGACCATTCCACACCAGATCCCCAATGAAATGTGATGGGTCAGCAGGGGCCGGTGGAGCTTGGCCGGCTGCATTGCCCATGCTTGTTTTGTTTCTCTCTGTGGTCCTGGTGTTTACTACATTGCTTTGGTCTCAGGACTGTAGCTACTGAGTGTCATTTGCAGTGATCTCATGTGGCTCCTTAGCTGTCATTCTTTTTCCCCAGGCCCAAGATCACTTGTGATTTCTTCCTTGGGCTCTGGGGGGATCCATCATGTTAAGTGTATCGTTAGGTGTCTGGATTTCCCATGATACCTGGTGCAGCTTTAACTTTTTATAGTCTTCCTAGGAATGGAAATGAATCATGAAAACCTTGTGCCTCAACTTCCTTTCCTATGAAAAAAAAAAATTTTATAGAAATGGTGATTAGCTCCTATTTATAAAATGTATTTCAATTCTTTGAAGATATTTGTAATAAAAATCAATATGGTAGTATTTTAGGGCCATTTCCCCTTTAAATATCAGTGTATAAAGATCTTAATTTCCTAATCAGGTAAAAGTGGTAATTCATTTTGCAAATGGCTTCTTCATCATATGGCCAAATTAATTGTAGCATTGCCTAAAAAGCTAAGTATAAACTAATTTATAAAGTGACTTACATGAGTAATTTATAGCATAAGAAAAATCTGAAGAGAAAATACATAGCATAAAATGATACATGATTATTAGCCAAAATTATTTAAGTAAAAATAAGAGCATCATTTATAGTGAATTTAAGCATAGCATGATGGTTAAGAGCATGGACCATAGGGCTGAATTTCTTGGGTTCCAATCCCTGCTCTATAACTTAACAACTAATAATCTTGGATAAATTGCTTAGTCTCTTTGTGCCCCAGTTTCCTTACCTATAAAATGAAGACACCAATAGTACTAATCTCATAGAAGATTAAACTCAGAATAGCGTTTGGCGGCGTAGCTTCCATACATGTGTTTGATAGATAAAAACTATCCAGAAGATTTATAAAGATGGCTTGTCATTGATATGGAATATCAGTCAACTTGGTATGCTTGAAATTATCTTTTAAATTAAATATCATCTTTTAAATTAAACATTTAAAATACATTTTGATATTTGAGCCTTTATTCTTAAGTTGCTCCTAATACATACATTCAATAAAATGTTAATATAAGTGTATTTAGTTCCCAAAGTCAACTGTAGGTGTTTCTTGTTTGCCTGGGATATCATTTTGATTATGTTCAGCCTGCTTTTGCCTATGTATATATATTTTTTATGCAATATATTTTTTATTGGGAATTCCCTGGCAGTCCAGTGGTTAAGACTCGGGCTTTCACTGCCGTGGACCCGGGTCCCATCCCTGGTTGGGGCACTAAGATCCCACAAGCCCTGCGGTGCAGCCAAAAGTATATATATTTCATTGTGGTAAAACACATGACATAAAATGCACCATTTTAACTATTTTTTAAGTGTACAGTTCAGTGGCATTAAGTACATTCATAGTATTGTGCAAACCTCACCACTGTCTTCAGAACTTTTTTCATCTTTCCCAACTGAAACTTCATATGCATTAACAGTAATTCCCCATTTCTCTAACCTCGCTCCATGTCTATACTTATTTTGAGCACAATGATAAGGCCAGATATCTGTTCATGTGGCCCAATGTGGGCGGTTTGTTATGTTTTCAGGTTGAAGAAGCTGGTTTAATCAACCATCCTCCTTGGAAACTGAAAGTCATCCAGTTGTTTGAAACACAGAGAGTACGGCATGGAATGATGACCCTGGGGCCTAGTGGAGCAGGGAAAACCACCTGCATCCACGCCTTGATGAACGCCATGGCAGGTAAGGGGGCAGTCAATCTGGAGACACATTTAAACTGTTGTGACACATGTGAATGCCCCAAGAGGGACACAAATGTAGATGTATGTTAGCATATTCTTATAGGAGGGGATGTTACTTTTTTGACTACTGGGTAGATTTTAGAGATAACACAGTACATTAATGGACCAGAGGAGAAAAACGTTTTTTTCCAGCTTTATTGTATACAAATATAATTCGGACACATAACATGTGCAAATTTAAGGTGTACAGTGTGTTGATTTGATACATTTATATGTTGCAAAATTATTATCACCATAGCATTAGCTACCACCACCATCGTGTCACATAATAGCCATTTCTTTTTTGTGATGAGAGCATTTAAGATCTACTTTCCTAGAAATATTCAATTATATGATACAGTATTATTAGCTATAATCACCATGCTGTACATTAGATCCCCAAATTTGTTAATCTTATAACTGGAAGTTTGTACCCTTTTCTAATATCTCCCCATTTCCGTCACCTCCAATCCCTGGTGACCACCATTCTACAATCTGTTTTTCTGAGTTTGACATTTTTAGATTCCACATATAAGTGATATCATACAGTATTTGTCTTTCTCTGTCTGACTTATTTCACTTAGCATAATGCTCTCAAGTTCCCTCCATGTTTTCACAAATGGCAGGATGTCCTTATTTTTCATGGATGAATAACATTCCATTGTGTACATATACCACATCTTCTTTATTCATTCATCCATTGGTAGACACATAGGTTGATTCCATATCTTGGCTTTTCTGAATAATGCTTCAGGGAAAACATTTTTTTAAAGTGATTTTATGGACTGTGCTATATGTTTTACATATGTTATGCCATTTAGTTTTAAAAATGATCTTGAGATGTGGCTATTATTATTCCCATTTTGTACAAAAAAGTCAAAATTTAACTTCAGAAATATTCAGTGTCAAAAAGATGGTAAATGATGAGACTCAAAATTAACGTCAGGGCCCATTAATGAAAAACTCAGAATTTTCCCCGTAAACCATACCATTTGCCACTTATGACTTAACACAAGATGCTACCTCTCAATAAATATAATTCTAATCCCAACTCTTAAATTCTATGTATTGAAAAATCACCCTAATTATAAACTAATTTCCCACCCAGAATCAGATATTTTTCTTGTGAAGTGAAATAAAAGTATTTAATTTCCAGATGTCCCTAAGTTTTACATCTAAGTCCCTAACCTAAAGTTATCTAAGGATAATGGGCATTGCCGTTTTCATGATTATTCTTGTATTCTCTGGTTCTGATTAGACGTTGACGACTTCCTTCTTAAAAGTATTTGCAGCCCTTAGTCATGGCAGTTCCAAAATTTCACAGAACTTTGGCTGTTAGAATGCATCATACATTGTCCCACAAGGAAAAGCTGCCTGGCTGGGTTTCCAGTCAGCTCATGGAACCCCAATGCATCGATATTGGTTGGTGACTATGGTCTGTATTTATTCTAGGGTCCTACATACATTAGATTTAGTCTCAATTTCCTCAGCTATGGGACGAAGTGAATTCTGTACCTCAGGACTCTAGCAGGGGGGTCTTCACACTGAGACAGGCTTATGCTCTCAGCTAGCACCTACCTCCACCAAAACTGAGAGGTCAAACCTGCAAAACTTACCACATGGTTTTCATGTGTACTATTAAGGTTCTGCTTTGGGATTTTTACATAGCATTAAAATGATGTATTCTCCTTCTCAAATTATGCTTAAAGATACTTCTGTTGTTGTTATGAAGCTGCCTTCTGTTAACAATAAACTACAAATGCACTGGGTACAATGACTTGAACAAAATGAGTACTAAATATTAAACAATAGAGATACATTGTGTATAATATGTCTAAATGATGTAATCAATATGGCATCACTGGTTTTGGAGAAGTTCTTTGCAAAGGTGAATAAATTATTAGACTATTTACTGTTTATTAACCTGTTCTTGGTTTTAGTATGTAGGGTAAACATTTGTTATATTAAATGACATTGTTTTTTACTGAAAACTTTGAATATCCAAAAGATTGAGAAAGTAATTGGGTTGAACTTCTGCAGGACCCATGTATGTTATTTGTTCCCTTATTCATCATGTATTTGTTCATCAAATATCTTTGATGTTCTGTACTTTGAGGTTCTGTACTAGAAATGGGAAAGCAGGCATGAAAAAAAAAATGACCATGTCTTTAAGGAGTTTACAGTGTAGTGTAGTGACACAGATAATTGTAACTCAGCATGGAAGATTGGACATGAGGAAGATTTGGACAATTATGATGTGAGCAGAGGCAAGGAAGATCAGAAACCTTTCTAAGGAATTCTAGAAAGGCTTACAGAGCAGGTGCTACTTCATCTGAGGTTTACGGGTTGAGTAGCAGCTGGCTAAAAGGCATTCTTAGCAGAATGAAGAGGCTGAGCAGGTAGGAGGGGCTGGGGAGAGCATGATATGCCTAGAGAAGCTCCCTGGCATGGATGAAATCTAATTTGTGGGAGTGGTGGGAGTGGGGGAGACGAGGAGGTAGAGCAGATGCTATTGGTGCCCAGGGCCGCATCCCTTTGGCCCTCCCCTGCTACAGATGTAGCTGTTGGAGAGTTTCTTCCCCAAATGCCAGTGGTGTCTCCCGGGTTTTCAGCCTTATGACTTTCCTTGAAGCTAGAGAACTGGCTAAGCCTGGAAGAAGGGGTTGGGTGAGAATTAATGCTCCTGAGGCAGCCATACCCTTAACCAATGAGGGAAAGAGTGGAAGGTAAATGTCTCACCTCCTGTCTTTTAGAGGGACACTCCATCTGTGACCAGCTCACCAACAAGCCCTTTATTGGCTTTGTCTCCTTTCCTGTCTCACTCTCTCTTTCCCCTGAATCCAGACTCTCAGTTCCCATGTCTTTGTCTCAGGCTTTGCTTCCAGGGGGAATTCAAATTAGTGCAGAGGGTGTGGCATAAGAAGCTTTGTAAGTCACAATAAATACCGAGATTTTATCCTGTGGGTAGTGGGAAGCCATAGAGCTGGGGAGTGGTGTGATTAGCCCTGTGTATAGAAGACCATTCGGTGGCCGCGTAGAGAATAGACTGGGACAGGAAGGGCCGTCTGGGAACTTCCTAGAGAATAGACTGGGACAGGAAGGGCCGTCTGGGAACTTCCATAAGGAGGTCCTAAGAAGGTGACAGCAAGAAAAGGGTGCTTACTCTGGGGCAGAGTCCATGAAGGTGGAGTGAACAGGACAGTCCAGAAATGCCTAGGAGAAGAATTAAGAGGAATTCGTTTAACCAACATTTAAAAAGTCAACCTTTTTATTTTCCCTTAGAGTGCTCTTATAAAAATGTTATGGTATCGTATTTTAAATGAAAATGATACAATTCTACCTACAACCATAATGAAATAATTTTTGATAGTTTCTCTTGTATGGGCAACAGACCAAGTCCAGTTTTCACCTATGATACATTTGAAGAGGTTGCTGGCCTTTTGTAAAGTGTGATCAGATTTTTAAAAAAATGTTGCCAGTCTTGCGGATATCATGTATTGAAAGAGCTGACCTGTGACCAAGTTGAATTTCAGCACTGTAAAACATTGTAAATAATTACCCTGATTCTTTTTGTGATTTTGGAAAAAGAGAACTATTCTCTAATTTTCTAGATAGGTTTTAATGTAACACCTTTTCCAGTGTACATATCTATGTATGTGTGCCTGTGTTTGTCAATCTTTCACACAGTATGTAATATTTTAGCCTCTATTTTTATGATTTTATACTTTAAATCTTTAAACTTTTTAAATTGAAATACAGTTGATTTACAATATTGTATTAGTTTCAGGTGTACAGCAAAGTGATTCAGTTAATACATATACATGTATCTATTCTTTTTCAAGTTCTTTTCCCATTTAGGTTATTACAGAATATTGAGCAGAGTTCCCTGTGCTATACAGTAGGTCCTTGTTGATTATCTATTTTACATATAGTAGTGTGTGTATATTTTAATCCCAAACTCTTAACTTATCCCTCCCCACCCTTTCCCATTTGATAGCCGTAAGTTTGTTTTCTATGTCTGTGAGTCTATTTCTGTTTTGTAAATAAGTTCTTTTGTACCATTTTTTTAGATCCACATATAATATACTTTAAATCTTATTCTTCAGTTTTTTACGTAGTAACTACCATCCCCTATGTACAGAATCCATCTTATTTAAGAATAGTTTTAGGGTTTGAAAGATTTGAATACCTTTTCTGAAGCTGACCACAGAAGAAAAATCCTTGACTTTTGTAACATTAGTTTAGCTGATTTTTTTCCAGATGAGCAAGACCATATCTCAGCAAATCAAAGCTGTTAATGGAGAGAATCAGGTATCTTTAAGGGACATTTCAGATATAAGAGTTAATCTAATACACCATAAACCAAAAGATTTTTGAGCTGTGAAATTTGAAGAACTTCCATCCTACATTAATTCCTTCATCACTTCCGGCATGGTAGCATTTTCCCCCTTATGTAACATGCAGTTTTCTTTTCCAGAAGATAAAAAGTGCTTTAGTCAATAAAATATAATGAGGGTAATTATGATAACTTGGAATGCAGTAAGACATGCATTTTCAATGTAATTTTGCATTTTTTCATGTTTTGAACACCTGCTGAC
Source organism: Balaenoptera musculus (assembly GCF_009873245.2). Classification (NCBI taxonomy): domain Eukaryota; kingdom Metazoa; phylum Chordata; class Mammalia; order Artiodactyla; family Balaenopteridae; genus Balaenoptera; species Balaenoptera musculus. The sequence continues at coordinate 11,609,211 of NC_045787.1, read as the reverse complement.
AGTACACTGCAAATTGGTGCAATGTTGCCTAATGATGGTTCATTCTACATGGGAGTTGTTTAAAATTTGTATTTACTTGGTATAGATTGTGGAAAACCACACCGGGAAATGAGGATGAATCCCAAAGCGATGACGGCGCCACAGATGTTTGGTCGGCTTGACGTGGCAACGAATGATTGGACCGATGGGATATTTTCTACTCTTTGGAGGAAAACATTGAGGGCTAAGAAAGGTAGAAGATGAATTACCAGTATAATTTTTGACATGTACTTCTAAATAACATCCTTTGTGGCTATTTAAAATTAGTAGAACAACTATAGTCTCCATATAATATCTTATCCTAGACCAAGAACTCATAAATCAGTATGATATTTGTGAATGTTGAAATACTGAAATGACTGATTAGTGTATTTAAAATACCCACCGCCCCCCTAATTTTTTTGGTTACAAAGGGAATTATTTTCCTTTTGAAAAAATATTTCTATATTCCTGTGAAAACTTCGGATAAGATAGATAGAAAAAGCTGTTAAGGAACATTGATAGTACTGTATTCAAGTGATTTCATCATCACTGTTTTCACTGAAGAGTTAAAAAATGGTACTCTTGTTTAAGTATGGCCTATTTTTAGAAAACCGATTCTCCTATAAAATCACAGGAGGAAATGGGCTTCTTTGGAAAGAAAATTGTGTATATCAAAAAATGAAGTCTAATGAATTATTCTCTTTTAGATGTACACGGGTGTTTGTTTTTTGTTTAAACACACTCCTTAAGGGCTAGTGGTTCACTCTGAATATTCTCTTACTTAGGGACTTGAGCCCAATGGTCCCAGAAAATAAGCTCAGATGGAAGAGGTGATATCAATTCTCCTCTTACTCCTGAATGAGTAAGAGAAAAGCACAGTGCAAGCAATTGCAGGGACAAATAAGAGTATAGGAGGAGGACAAGACATTTGGGCTTACTTCATGAGTGCACACTTTGGGCAACAGTGTTCTGTTGAAAAACGTCTAAAGTGGCACCACTGACGTTCTCTTTGAGGGAATGTGGCTGATCAACCCAACACCAATTGTTAAAAGAGAAAAGAAAACGCTTCATTTCTAAAGCGTGCTCATATTAGAAATTGCTGTTGTTTTACGGGAATAAAATAAAATTTTGTGTCTGATTTGTTCTAGTAATCCTGTGTAAACACAGATCCAGTAACCAAATGTTACCTTAAAGAATAGGTGCTTAGAGAGGTTTTTTCTTAAGTCCTTTTTAGAAAGGCAACATACACTTTTTCTATCACAGGGACTCTGGTGATCAGATCATCATTTTACTTAAACTGCTAGTTGAATGAGCACGATTAGGAATTTCATAGCATTTGATTTGACTTAGAATATTCCACAGTTGTTACATTAGAGATAAAAATTAGAACTACAAACTTGGTCATGGTGTTGGTAAGTAAGAGTAACTAGTGGTTAAGAAATTAAGAGTAACTATTAAACTGAATCCCTACATTTACAAGGGCATTTCTGTTGGACATTCTATCGATTCTCAGTATAACCCTGCTCTCAGTAGCATCTGGCACGGTTAATCACTCTTATTCTTGAAACTCTTCCACCACTTGACTTCAGGGATACCTTACCGGCTGACTCGCCTCCTACTTCTGTTTCACTGAGAGGTCAGCCAGAGGGAGGAAGCAGTGGAGGAGACCCTACCAGAAGTCTAAACGTTGAAGTGCTTGTGTCCTCAGACCTCTTGTCTCTGTCTATACTTATGATCTAGAAGAAACTTACCCAGGCCATGGTTCTCAATGCCATCTCTAAGCTGATGGCTTCTACATTTTAATCTCTAGCCCTTGAATTCCCAGCTCAGCAGCTCTATGGGCTGTCTGTTGGACATCTCAGACTAAACGTGTGCAGACCAGAATGGGTTCCGTGGCTCTGCCTTTCTGACATCACTCACATCCCTTTCCCCCTTCCCTTCTTCTTTCTAACCAGGTTCGACTTCCTGCTGTTCCTGGAACGTGATCACCCCAAGCTTGTACCCACTTCAGGACCTTTGCAACTACTGTTCCCACTGCCTGAAAAATTCTAGCTCTAGATCTTTACATCACTTCATTCTCCTCCAGAAATACTTCATTGACCACCTTATCTAAAATGCCTCACCCTCTTATCCTGCTGAATTTTTCTTATATATTTCTTTGCATATTGGTTTGATTGTCATGTCTACCCCTTAGAAAGTCAGCTCTGTGAAGGCAGGATGTTGTCTTTTTTATCACAATATCCCTTGAACTGCGCTGATGCAGAGAAGGTGCTCAAGGAATATCTGTTCAATGAACTAATGACTTTTTCTTGATTATGGGCTTTAAACAACTGCTATATAAAGAACAGGAAGAGTCCTATGTGACAAAATACGATAATCATTTAGATCAAAGCTTTATTTAAAAATTAATGAAAATGACATCAAATTATAGTACTTCTTCAAGCATAGTAGTTATGTATATATGCATATATGTGTGTGTTTGCTTTTCTCCCTGCCCTTGGTGGGATGTTCTAGGGGAGCATATCTGGATAGTTCTTGACGGGCCAGTAGATGCCATCTGGATTGAAAATCTGAATTCCGTTTTGGACGATAACAAAACTCTAACCCTTGCCAATGGTGATCGGATTCCCATGGCTCCAAACTGCAAGATTGTTTTCGAACCTCATAACATTGACAATGCTTCGCCTGCTACTGTCTCAAGAAATGGGATGGTTTTCATGAGTTCTTCTGTCCTTGATTGGAGTCCTATTCTTGAGGTATGATTGGAATCTTTTTTTTTTTTTTTTTGGTTTAATTAAAGAGGGAAACAGATCCTTTAGCATTCTTTTAGAGTGTGCGCTGATTTTTCTGCAGACCTGTTGGTGTAATTGCATTTTAATGCTGATGTTTGTGGAAGATCCTTGAATGCTCTGGGACCTTCAGCCCAGGTTGTCCCTTGCAGGTTTCTTCAGTGCTCAGGGTTCTTCAGTTCTAATAATTTTAGACCTGTGAATTACACCCCGTGGGCTGGGGAATAATTGCAAGGCCTAGGTGAATCAATAACCCACTAGGGACTTCTCTGGTGGTCCAGTGGTTAAGACTCTGAGCTCTCAATTCAGGGGGCCCGGGTTCGATCCCTGGTCAGGGAACTAGATCCCATATGCCGCAACTAAGAGCCCGCATGCCGCAACTAAGAGCCTGCATGCCACAACTAAGACCCAGCGCAGCCAAATAAATAAATAAATATTAAAAAAAAATAATCCCACCAAACTGTGAGTGAATAAGGAAAATTTAATGGTATCACTTTGGGGATTCATGATATTTAAAAAAAGTACTCATTCACATAAAATTTGGGAGCAACTGTCTTAGAATATTAACTCGAAGACAATTTATTAAAATTCATATAAAGAATTTTTATGAGATTCAATAGTCATAACGTTAGTTTTAAGTTTGCACTTGGAATTAATATTTCAGATAATATCTTTTCAATTCATGATAAGGTATATTATTTTATTACTACCAATGTATGTTAGAGTATGTTGATTATCATAAGATTATAATTGAATGCCTTGCATACTTAGATATTTTACTAAATAAATATTATAGTGTAAGGCAGAATGCTTATTAGACAAGCCACCTGTAAAATCTTTTTTGACATTGTTGGTCAAATTATTATTTTCATTTACATAAGTTTTTTGGAGATAATTTTGATTGAAAACTTATGAATTCATATTTTAAATCAAGTAGATGAAGATGTGAAGAAGGAGGGGATTATAAAGCAAAATGATACTGAAGTACAGTTGGATATGTCACTAAAAATGCTTCTGAAGATTTCAGATTTCACAGTTAAATTATCCATCTTTTAAGAAGAATACAGAGCAAGAGTTCTCAACCCTGGCTTTGCAAGAATAATCACCAATGACAGTTCTTTAAAATACAGATGACTGTGTCACACCTCAATCTATCAATTTAGAATCTCTGAGGAGGAAGTTGCAGGAGTTATTGTTTAAAAAAATTTTTTTTTTAAAAGTACCACAATGGATTCAGCCTTGGTAACCACAGATGCGGCAAACTCCAAGTGAAAATGAATTTGTGATTTTCCCCCAAATACTTTAAATTCACAAAGGCTTTTAAACAATACTTTTACACTATTAGCTAATGAATATTTACAGTTTGCTATTTATGAAATGAGCTTCTATTATATTCTGTCCATGCTGAGGCTCAATAAGGCCTTTACATTAACGCTAAGTTGCTTACAAATGGTTAGCAAGAAGCAAGACTCACAAGACTGGAGGTGTTTAGAGCAGGGCAGGGCAGCTCTGAGAGAACTATTAGAGGGCAGACCAATGGGGAAGTTGTGTTCATGGGAATCCATGAGCCTCTGTGAGCCACGCTGATTACATAGCACCATCAACTTGAAAGTGCTATGTTTCCTTTTTGTCGCTGTGCAATCATGTTGAATCTGTGAAATGATGGATGATTGAGAATCAACATTTTATTGCTTCTGTTCAGAATCTCTAAGAATGACCTGATCTCTTGATGCCAAGGGAACTTTCCTCACCTGAAGAAAATATTGTGTTTTAAGTGGTATTTTGTTATGAATCACATGTAGTTTCCTAATATTGGGTTTCCAAATGACTAAATTCCCCATTTTCCTGAGTATTCTTTGATATTTTTTCTACATTGGTTATTCATTAAATTAGAAGAAATAAAATTGTCATAAATCTTTGTTTCCTAGTTTGAAAAATCTGGGGATGGATTTCCTTTGTTCATCTTTCATTCCTTTTTCTTTTTCTAAGTTATTTCCATGGATATGCCTCCTCATTTTCTCCTAGCATATTTTATTCAAGAGCCAAAGACTTTTCCTTCCTCTTGGCTTCAAGACCTGAGCTTATGTGTAGTGTAGTAGCTGAACGTAGGGATGTTGGAATCAGACTCTGGGTTTGAATTTTGACACCTACCAGCTGTGGGATCCCGGTCATGCTTAAACTCCTTGGGCCTTAGTTTCCTCATCTGTAAAAGGATAATAACAATTCCTACCTCACAGAGTTGTTTTGAGCATTAAATGAGGTAATACATGAAAGAATTTATATCAAGGTCTGGTACATCAGAAGTGCAGTATAATCATTAGATATTATTATTATTATTGTTAACCGATATTTAGAAAACTTTTGTCCAAAAATGGCCATTTTTCTGGTGTGCTAATAAATTTAATTAATGCATTCATCTGCAAACCAACAGGGTTTTCTTAAAAAACGTTCGCCTCAAGAAGCTGAAATTCTTCGTCAGCTGTACACCAAGTCGTTTCCAGACCTGTATCACTTCAGTATTCAGAACTTAGAACACCAGATGGAGATGCTGGAGGCCTTTGTGATCATGCAAAGCATCAACATGCTTCAAGGCCTGATCCCTTCCAAGGTAAATAGCTCAACTTTCTAGAACTCTCTCTCCTTTTAGCTGAGCCGTACTGTGCAGAGTCTGTGATATTTGAACATGATTCTTAGAACCATGGGGAAGTGGGGAGGTTTCAAACATGGACACTGCATATTTTGTGTTTTTCCTTCATTTCTTTTTTTTTTTTTCCACAAAGCAAACCACAGATTTGTGGATTAGGGGCAGGTTCGCAGTCGTCTAAGAAGCATTCAAAATTTATTTCGGAGACCAGCTTGGTATTCCCAGAGATCAGTTCTGCATTTGTTCTCCAGTTTTATTCATCTTTCCCTCGTTCTTGTTTTGGGGGAAAACTGTTATCCCTTTTAGATCTTTGCTATTTTCATTAAAATGTCAAAGCCAAGTTTTGGTTTGAGAATTAAGTAAGTAAAAGAAAAGTTTCTTCCGTGCTCAGGAGCAAGGCGGGGAGGTCACGCCGGAGCATCTGGGGAGACTCTACGTCTTCTCCCTGATGTGGAGCGTCGGGGCAGTGCTGGAACTGGATGGCCGGCGCCGCATGGAACAGTGGCTGCGCTCCCAGGAGAGGCTGGCCTTGGACCTGCCGCCTCTAGCAGGGCCTGATGACACCATGTTTGACTATTACGTCGCATCTGATGGTGAGCCCCTCTCTTCTATCCATCCATCACACGTGGGACCAGTTTTTTCCAAAATGGCTAATATTTACACTCTATCTACCTATCATCTGTCTATCATCTATCATCTATCTATCTATCATCTAGCTAGCTAGCTATCATCTATATTTCTAAATGGTAATTAAAACTCTTGGCTGTAAAATTGAAATGGAAATGTTTATGTGTGTATGAAAGAGAGTCAATTGTTTCTTTTTCAAATATTTATTTCAATTGAGTTCCAAATGCATATTTTCTTGTTAAATATATCGTGTACTGAACTTATAATGAAGTAAAAACAAATTTAAAAAATCACCAAATCAGATCCATTTCAGCCATTCGTTCGATATAATCAGCAACTTATAAAAAAATGACAAAGTATGAGGTATATTTTTATGAAATAGGTGTGTATATCTATACATCTGTATCTATGCATGTATTGCAATACTTTAAGTTTATTTAAATGTGCATACATATATATAAAGTACATATATACACATATATGAAGTACAAATATACGTAATATTTATATATGGCATCCTAGGATGTTTTATTTCTGGTTTTACAGTTAGGGAAGTACGTAATAAAAAGTGATTTTAGGTACATACGACTATCACTGTCCTGTATTTTTCTTTTTAATACATTATTTATTTATTTACTTTTGGCTGCTTTGGGTCTTCGTTGCTGCGTGCAGGCTTTCTCTAGTTGCGGCGAGTGGGGGCTACTCTTCATTGCGGTGCACGGGCTTCTCATTGTGGTGGCTTCTCTTGTTGTGGAGCACGGGCTCTAGGCGCGCGGGCTTCAGTAGTTGTGGCACGTGGGCTCAGTAGTTGTGGCACACGGGCTAAGTTGCTCTGTGGCATGTGGGATCTTCCTGGACAGGGGATGAAACCTGTGTCCCCTGCATTGGCAGGTGGATTCTTAACCACTGCACCACCAGGGAAGTCCCCTGTCCTGTATTTTTATGCACACTTTTTGTTATTGAAAACCTACATGTTTAGAAAGAAAATTCCAAGATACTTCTTACTATTTCCTAATATTACCACTTTGGGAATAGTTTCTTGGGAAATTTTGACTCAGCGAACACATACTGAAATACTTAGATGTCTGAATTTAATGAATTTTACTTTGTGGGGAGTTTTTGGAAGATAGCTTCATGAGATTCAAGGAAGTCTGCTCATTATAATTAGGAATTAAGTTATTAATAAGAATATGAAGATGTAGATGTCTTCTGTTCACCTCAGGTAAATGGATCCACTGGAAGACGTGTACTGAGGAATATGTGTATCCATCTGATGTCACCCCAGAGTATGGCTCCATCCTGGTGCCAAATGTGGACAATGTGAGAACTGACTTCCTAATTAAAACCATTGCTAAACAGGGCAAGGTATGCCTCTTTCACTTTTATTAAAAGTAACATATTTAAAAACGTACCTTGAAAACATGAAGCATCGTGTGACCACCTAGAAGGGTGGGATAGGGAGGGTGGGAGGGAGACGCAAGAGGGAGGAGATATGGGGGTATATGTATATGTATAGCTGATTCACTTTGTTATACAGCAGAGACTAACACAACATTGTAAAGCAATTATACTCCTATAAAGATGTTAAAAAGAGAAAAAAGAAAACATGAAGCATCTTGCATTTATTTTAGAATGTTTTATGTTGCTGTTTAGAATAAATAAAAGTATTACCCAAATTAATATACTTCTTTTATTATTCCTCAGTAACAATATTAGAGTTGAATAGCTTTAATTCATAATTAAGTAATGATTTTTCATATATTGAGAGAAAGTGAATTTTGACTTGTTTTTCTAAAGAGAAATCCTTCTCTTTTGATCATTGTATTATTTTGCCGTGGCTGCCATAACAAAATACCACAGGCTCAGTGGCTTAATCAATGAACATTTCTTTCTGTACAGTCTGGAGGCTTGAAATGCAAGGTTAAGGTGTTGGCGGGTTTAGTTTTTTTGGATAGCCCTCTCTCTCTCCTTGGCTTGCAGATGGCTGTCTTCTCACTGTGTCTTCCCATGGTCTTTGTGTGTGCATCCCTTGTTTTTCTGTGTGTCAAAATTCCCTCTTCTCGTAAGGATGCCTGTTAGACTGAACAAGAGCCCACCTTAATGGCCTCATTTTTAATGTAATCATCCCTTTAAAGACCCTGTCTCCAAACGTAGTCACATTCTGCGGTACTGGGGGTTAGGGCTTCCACATATAAATTTTGTGGGGACACAATTCAGCCCATGACAATAATTTTATTGTATTTCTTGGATTTCTTCCTCAACTCTTATTTTAGGCTGTGCTGTTAATTGGTGAACAAGGAACAGCCAAAACGGTCATAATCAAAGGATTTATGTCAAAATACGATCCTGAAAGCCACATGATCAAGAGTCTGAACTTTTCTTCTGCAACCACCCCACTGATGTTTCAGGTACTGGCTCATTGGTGCTTCTAGTTCAGCCCAGGTTTGTAATAAGCTTTGGAGGCTCAAATCTCATGCTGTTCTGCTGTACCCACTGAGCTTCATGTGCACTTTCACAGCCATAGTAAATCCCCTACATACGTCTTCCATTATCTCTATTTTTCTGTTGCAATAGAATCTCCCCCTAGTTAGATGATAACATATAATCTTAAATTATGGAGAAATAAAAAGATTATATATGGTGTTAAAAGCCTCAACACTGTTTAGAATATCTCTGTAGAAAAGCCTGTGAACATGCAAAATCCAAAATTGAAAGAAATATTATTTATTCCCCACCTAAACCTACTTCTTCTCCCTACTGTCTGCTTTTCTGCGGGTGTTACTATTATTCTAGTCATTAGGACAGACACACTGGAGTCATCTATGATGGTCTCTCTCTTGAGTCAAGGGCTGCTAATATATCTAAGGAAATACTTTTCATGTTGTTTCCTTTTTCTCCCCTCCCCCTATCCACCTCTACATAATCTACTTCATGATTCCGCAACAGGGTATTAGCATCAAAGAATCTTGAAGCTGGTCTTGCTTCAAGTCTGATCCTCTTCAAACCTAGTTTCTATTCTTTTTCCAATCTCTGGTTCCTATTTATCTTGTTGTTCACTGACTTAACATTCCACAATGGCTCCTATTATCAATTGCAGCAAGGAATACAATCTTAGAATCTTAGCACATTAAAGATTTTGCTTATGATATCATTGAGGAGGAACAGAGAACAACTCTCAAGTTTGCATTGCTTTTGTCAATGGAACTGCCAAGATTGACCAGGGCTTGCAGTGGCTAACTGGTTCTTTTTCTCCTATTCCTAAATTATTTAAGAAACCAGAGAGTAAATCTTAAATGTCAGTCCATGCTTTAATTGTTTGCAAATAATCTGATACCTTTATTAGAACATTAATAAGAGATACATTTTATAAATTGAAATGTATGAAATGGTACACTTGAAAAGATACATATGAAAAAGAGTTAGGAAAAGGTACATTAATAAATTGAAAATGGAAGGGAAATTTTTAGGCGAATTCAAATCCAAAGAACTTCATTTTTGATTAACTTTGTTGTTCTTTAGTTGTTGGAATGAAAATATCAAAGAGCAATGAAAATTCTTGAGAACAAGGCTAAATCATGACTTTTTAATCACTTAATGTAATTGGTGACTACAGAGTACCAAAAAACTAAAAGACCCTTGATTAAGTTTCTAAATAAGACTGTCAAAACATTATGCTCCTCTGTTAGAGATGGAATTTCCAAAACTGCCTAGCCTTCTATCATTAATGAATATCATTTACACACTGTTGTGTTGGGAAGGTCTGGATCGAAGGTGAACCCCAAATTGCAGTGACTCAGCAGTGGTATTTTTGTGTTTGGGGAACCACACACTAGATTATCCTAGGCTGGCAAGATGCTAACATTATACACATTCCCTTGATACTATTTTATATTTTTAAAACTTTGTTTTACTTTTGGAGAACATCTCTTTAAAGGTTATAATATAACCTTACTTGTGGATGCAGATTGTTAAGCATTAAATCAAAGTGTGATTTTTGTTTTCATTATGTAGGGTAGCTATCTAGCTCTTCACATTTCTTGGGAGTGGATTAAATCTTTAGGGCTGCAGTGCAATTCTGACAGCAACTACCTGGAGTTAGTGCAGACTTCACAGGTGAAGGGCTCAGTCCCTACAAAACTTCTCTCACTTCAGAACCAGCCACAAGCTCAGGGGTTCCCAGGCTACCAACACTTCTGAACAACTGGCTGCAAACTGAAAGGTTTCCATGACCCTGTCAGTTTTGAAAATTCACCAGAATGACTCACAGAATTTAGGAAAATGCTATGCTTATGATTATGGTTTTATTATAAAAGATATGAATTGGGATCAGCCAAAAGAAGATGCATAGGACAAGGTCTGGGAGGGTCCCGAATGTGAACCTTCTTTGTCCTCAGGATGTATTACTCTCCCGGCACATCTGTGTATATCAGCAACCAGGAAGCTCACCTGAGCCTCAATGTCCAGAGTTTTTACTGAAGTTTTATTACATAGGCATGATTGGTTGGCCATGTGATTGAAGTCAGTCTCCAAACCCCTTCCCCCTGGGAAGTCAGCTGGTATCACGTGGTTTAAAGCCCTAACACTCTAATCATAGTTTGGTCTTTCTGGCATGAGTGGTCTGAGGGGCCCACAATGAATAACAAAGACGTTCTTATTATGCGGGAAATTCCAAGGGTTTAAAGACTCCCTCCTAGGAACCAGGGACAAAGGCTAGCCAAATTCTTTAGTATATGGCAAGGAGTTGTCACATATTTTTGCTAGTAACTCTTGGTGATATTTACCCCTCTCAGGTGGTAAAGACCTGTGCTTTATGTCTTTATAGCATGAAATACTTATTAATTTCCTAGAAAAAGGCACACGTAATCTAGAAAACATCCTGTTTATTAATATACAAATTCATAAACCATGTAATAAATTTCTAGAAGCAGTACCGTATCGAAGTATAATAAATTAGAAGAAGAAGAAAAAAAACAGGTTTTCAAAACATAAACATCTGTATTCTTTAGGGTTCCATTATCTGATTCACAACTATTGATGTTTAACGCAAATCCTTCCTATCCTTCAGTAAGAAGGTGGTCTCAACACTTCACTATTTCTTTTTCTGTTCAGAAGCATCACAGGATCATCTGGTCTGTTTAGTGCCTGTTTTGACTGCTAAGCATCAGGGCTTTCAATTAAGCTAGACTCATTAGTTTTAGAAAACTTTCAATTAGCCAAACTGCTGTAATTAACTTTCTCACTATAATTTTCAGCCGTTCATGCTAAACAAGGGCTGATGGAGCTGAGCATTTGTCTCTGTGTGTCCCATTTATTTGGATCCAAACCAAATTGAAATTGTAGATGAGAAAATAGATACGGTCCATCCCTCCCGTGTTGCCATGATGGCACATGTGTCAAGGACACACGTCTGTTACTTGACAGGTTGTTTTCATCTGAACTTCCTTTGTTTTTACCATGGTGTCACTTTCACATCTTTTATCAGCAGGAGGACAGACTCTATGTCCCTCTTTGCCTGGGACTGTCCAGTTAACTTCTGTTGTCTCAGGTGAATGATGAATAGCATCCTTGTTACTATCCAAAGTATGAAGTTTGGACCAAAATTATATGGTCACCCTCTTTTTGGCTGAGGAAATTTCAGTCAGTCTTTTAAGAGAGATGATTTTTTTTTCAAAACAAATATTGTTTTAATTTTTTTATTCTTGAAAGTAATTCACACATACCTTTAAAAATGTAAACAATACAGAAAATAAGACGAAAAAGAAAATTTCTTAAGAGAATTTCTGAAAAGATTTCTCTGTTCTAAAAATAATCTCGAAGTATTTTGAATGCAACAACCGTCTTACAAATGCTTGTGTAGCAATAGGTTTTGTTTTTTAAAAATGACAACTGAGAGCTTGGAAGGAAATTCCACATTTTTTCCTAGACTCAGAACCACTTTTCCTAATGAAATCTTATGTAGAAGACTAATCTATCAAACAGGTAACAAGGGATTTGCTTTGATGGAATTGGAGCTGGCCTCCTGAAATCCCTTCCAACCTCCTTCTTGCTTCCTGTAGGGGCCCTTGTGATTGAAGAAAATCCTTTCTATGCTTCAGAGTATAGTCTGAAGACCAGTTTCCAGAGGAGACTCTGAAGATATAATACATGAAAGTGTTTTTTTATGGTAAAAAGCTCTCTAAAAATGTCAGGTTTCACTGTTAATATTAACACACTCAGGTTGAGGAAGATTGAAGTACTCATTTGAGTTCCCAGATAGTTAGTTGGTGGCAGAACCTGGGTGAGAAACCAAGTTCCCATGTCTTCCGCTGTGCTTTTCTAGTTCACCCATCTGATCCTTCCAACGGCTTTTCTTTATTCCCATTAATATTCAAATGGTTGATTTATCACAGTGCATTTGTTTTATTTTTAGCTTTTAGTTACGTAATATTATATTTTCATGTTATTTTTGATATAATTTTACTTTTTATAATATGCTATTGAGAATTTTAAACTTTACTAATAGAAGCCTGTTTTCATTTGGTTTTGATGAGTTACAATAAAATGGAAAGATATTCTTTAGACAGTAGATTTCTTAATAAAAAGCATAAGCTCTCCATTTTTATCTTTTAGCTAAATAGCAGATACATGGAAGCCTACACTTAAGTATATTTTATATTTCAATTTGATTGGATGTAATATGTATGAAAAATGATTTAAGTGCTGATATATAGAGATACCTATAGTAATAAAAAATATCTTTCATTTTTATAATGCATTAAGTTCACTAAGTGCCTTCACATGTATTATATCATTTATGGATAATATTCTGTTGTGTGTATACACACACATACATATACATGATTTATGTATCTCTATATACATTCCCACTTTTGAGCTGTGGTTCAGTGACTTATGTGGTTTAAAATGACTTATAAGTCATAAAGCTAATAAGTGGGGGAAGTAGCAGTTTAACCCCTTTTTTTCTAACTTTAAACCCGGTCAGAGCTATTGCATAAGGCCATTGCAGTTTACGCAAATTTTGTGCTATGTCCCATTCACAGAGACAATAATGTGAATAGTGAACCCAAGAACTGGGCAGTGCACAGCCTCCTCAACTGTACATGTTCCTCCCCCTGGCTGGGGAAACAGACATGTGCACAATCAAGTATAGCTGATATGATAAGTGCTACTTATGGAGTAATCTAAGTACCCTGGAGCCCAGAGGAGGAGGGGATTCATTTTGTTAGGGAATTACAGGAATAAATGTAATGAAAGAGTTGACCATTACTTGGGGGAATTTAATATTTATATAATGTTAATATTTTACGGATTACAGAGGCTGAATTGTCTATTAAGAAACTAATTCAGAAAATTGAATTACCCTAGTTTTAGAGCTTTTCATTTGGAATGGAGAAGAGTAACGTAGAATGGCTTTCCTCAGCCCCATTCCTAAGTCTATCTGGATGACTAACCATCTGTTTTTTATGTCTTAAAATGTCACTGTCACAACTGGGGTTCACTCTAGTATCCCATGTATGTGTGAGCTAGACAGACAATGAGGTCAGAAACTTGTTTAGGTGCCATAGATTGCTTCAGATGATGTCATGCTGACTACCATTCTCCTATTTCAGAGTCAAGTCATTGTCTATTCTCAGAGAACAGCATAAACTGCCCTTAGTCCAGGCCCTTGCTAGAGATTTCAACTCTTTACCAATAAGCTGGGTTGAGGGAAGTGACTTTTATGGAAGATCATTCATCTAAGTCAATATTTCACAAATTGTGTTTGGGTGATACTAATGCTGAGAGATTTTTTGGCTCAGAAATGGCTACTTTAGGAATATGTAAATAAGGATCTCTCAATGAACACTGTAAATCAGTCTGAGAGGAGCATCATGTTATTGTTTTATTGTTAACTGACGATGAATGAATGAAGACCGTGATGGGCCGGAACCAAGAGCCTGAAAAGGAATGTTTAGAAATGAGACTGAAGGGTGAGCAGGGAGCATTCTGGTGTTCCTTGTAGGTCACTGATGAGGAACCGCTGGAATACTGAGCAGGACTGCGTCACCACTCAGCAAGTTCATTCTGGCTGCAGGTGGAAGAGAGAGGGCTGTGCTCAGAGAGACCTGAGAGGAGGCGGTTACAGTAATTCCTCCAGAGAGAGCTTGACCTGGACCAAGATATGGAAAGGGCACAAGGATGCGTTCAAATTGTGGTTGAGAAGCAGACCAGACAGGACTCGTTTTTGGTTGAGTGGATATTGTTGGAGGAGAGGGATAGGAGAGAGAGAAAAAAGTTAAAGATGACTCCCAAGTTTCTTGTCTTTATTGATCTATGTATCAAATATTTACTGATAAATATATTGTACCAGACACCTTTCTAGACACTGAGGAGGCAGTGATGAACAAGATAAACAAGGTGCCTGCCTCCCTTGCATTGTAGTGGGAGAGACAGACAATAATCGAATCAATGAATATACCTATTTGGTTTTATTAACTGGACTATGGTTTATATCACCAAAAAGATGGATGAGGTGGGACAGTAGATCAAGGAGACCAGGGAGAAGGTGGGTGGCAGAATACTACAAAGATGATAAATTATTCTTTAAACTGATTTCTTTGGGGAGACAGAAGAGCCTAGACAAAATTGTAAATCACACAATATAGACATTGTATATGACGTATAAAGAAGTTTCCAGGCCTGACTGGAGGCAAGGGAGGGCAATTTAAAAGGCTGTGACATTAATCCATATGAGAAAGACAAATAACTGATCAAGGGCATATCATTTTTCAGAGAGGATGAGGTACATTAAAAAGCAGTATTTAAATTGCAGTAGAACTTACCAATGTTGGATGTGAAAATGTTTGGTTGAGACTTAGGTAGTTGGTGCTAATCCCTGAGATGAGTACCTGGGGTGGGTGCAGATTTTGTGATGAGGCAGAGACGTCTGCGCTTGGATATGTTGATTTTGTGATGCCATGGATAATCTAAGTGGGGAAGTCCAGTTGGAGACACTAGTCCAAGTATACGGCTTTCCTAAATATTCCCAAACACATAGATCTATGATGGAGTAGAACATGAAGTTACTGTGTTTCGGGCTTTCGGGAGATCTTATCAAACTCCCCAGTTCAATCGGCAACTATTTAATGGGCAGCAGTTCTAAACACAGGAAGAAGTCTCAGCTTCTAGGTTCACAAGCTATTTAATTTTTCTCCCTCCTTTGTTTTTGTTTCTATCAACTTAGCTTTTTAATTTTATATATATAGAAAAGTAATAATTTTATATATTAAAATGAATTCCTTCTAGTAATTTCCTGCTATTTCAAAGAAATTAGGGTCATAATGAAGGGGAAGAAAGTGCAGGTATATGGCTATTACTCCATATTATTTCATCTGTTCCACCTATGGCTTTCAGCTCTTAGACGGCCTCCCAAGACATAAAATCTTCATGTGCCTATGAGTTCTCATTAACGGATGAGGGAATATCTGGAAGGCTCTAGTTTGCCATAGGGAGTTGTCAAGAGATTATTAATTGCTTTATCCATTTAAATTCATTGAGGAGAGCTAAATTTAGCCTAGTACATTACTTTAAACAGTTTTCTTTTATGTCAGGGGAATATGAAATTCTTCTTGCCATTGTACTGTTGTCATGGGAAATTTGTGTGATACGTTTATATATCTTTCTATTTTAAAATGGTGAAAAATGTTCACATCTTTTGCTATTGTTCGTTAAAATGATGACAGAAAATTACAATTTTAAATTACCAAACTGGGGAAATTTTCAAGGACAGATGTATAGATTTTTGTTTATATCTTGGCCTTTTTTCATGGTTGTACCCTGAAGGATTATTAATGTCATTTTAACAGGTTTGCTCTTCATCATGAAATAAGGAACCTCTTTTTTGGATAGGATGAGAATGCATTTTATCTCCATACACCTCCACCTTCTCTTATATTTATACATTATCTTTAACATGACTTAAATCGTGAATCAGTGGGAATAAAATGAGGTCTTTAAGATTGAGTTTCTGGAGCATGAGAAGTGTGAGCCCCTTCTGTTTTCTTTGCAGTGCTGGCTCTGCTTACTCAGTACATACATTCTGAACAACTGACTGATTTCCAAACTACACTCTATGACCATGGAAATGTTAATACTGTAGTCGATAGTCTGGGGTTCTTCCCTCATGTCCCCCTTACTCCTTCCAACACCCCTTCTGTCAGTTTTAGTATTCCTTTCCACATTGCTAGGACATTTTTTTATAGAGCACAGGGCAGTTTCCTCCTGTACCACCTAAGCTCAGAATGTATTGGATAGAAAAGAGGGGGAGCTGTCCTCCACTTTGTGAAGGGGAAGAGAAGTGATTCAGTGTGATTGCATCTGCCCAGAGCAGATTGTGTCAGGCTACAGAAGCCAGTTGGCAGATTTCTCAACAAAGAGAGAACAGTCTTCAGATTATGGCAGCCCGTGGAGCTCAGAGCAAGACCTGAGAAGCCTCTTGGACAGTAGCCTTGTTTAGCTTTGTCTATGATTATAAGGAAACTTTGAGGAGGGCTGGACCTTTGAATAATGGGGGTTAGGGTTATATTATATTGTCACCAATGTAGGCACAATAAGACAAAACTAAATCTGTAGAAATAAACAGAAGAGTCTCATCCCATTCAAGATTTACATTGATCAGAATTTTCTTTACTCCTAAATTAAACCAGATTTTCAAAGGTTATAAACGTTATGCAAGAAAAGTTAGGTAGCTCATGCCCTGCTTTCCAGAATTAAGGGACATTTTGGGGTTTTTCTGAGTAATTTTTATCATTTCAAAGGTTCCTGGATTTTTAAAATAATTAACCATGTCTTAGGGGATATTTTCACAGATGTTTCTGTTGACTTTTCTGTTTAACAGAAGACAATAGAGAGCTATGTGGATAAACGCATGGGCACAACATATGGCCCTCCAGCAGGAAAGAAGATGACTGTTTTTATTGATGATGTGAATATGCCAATAATCAATGAGTGGGGAGACCAGGTATATCGATCCTATTGTGCACTTTATTTGCCTAATTCCTCATTGATTTATTTTTTGATGGGTAAATATTTTTTACTTTTTCAACTTGCAATTCCTAAATTCCAATAAGGTCCATTATTTGGAAACACTCAAAGAGTTAGGTCCTGGGATATAAAGGAATGACATTTTAATTCTGAAAGTTGTCTTTCTTAGGTTACTAATGAGATAGTACGACAGCTGATGGACCAGAATGGATTTTATAACCTAGAGAAGCCTGGGGAGTTCACCAGCGTTGTGGACATACAGTTTTTAGCAGCTATGACCCATCCTGGGGGCGGACGCAATGATATACCCCAAAGGCTCAAGAGGCAGTTCTCTATATTTAACTGCACGTTGCCCTCTGATGCTTCTGTGGACAAGATCTTTGGTAAAGTGAACGTCAGTGGGGCATGGGAGGGAAGAATCCCTGCTTGGGTTCCAGTGAGAATATATCCACCTAGAGGTCAACACAGAAAGAGCGTTGGGTGGTTTCTTAGTCTACGAGCTTCATCACTCTCAAGCAGTGTATTTTGTTTATATAAAGATTTACTTTATTATGTGTGTACTGAGTTGGGTGCTAAGTAGATTTTTTCTGCCTATGTATTTCTTTAAGAAACTGTCGCTAGCTTCTTCAGCCAGGAGGTTAAACATTAAATGGTCTTAGACACGATGAGATGCTTTCCTCATGGGTACACATATTTGAGGTCTGCATTGATATAATGCCATACCAAAAGTTTATGTAGCTGATACCTAACCAACCCATATAATGATTTTGGCCAACGAAATAATATTGCACAGAGTGGAGATTAGCCAGAGTCTGATCCTCAGACTAATTTATAGGGTTGTAATAAATTACTGATTGATTACATACGCAGTGTTTCAGAAATAAATTCACCCAAGAAACACTAGCGCAATCGATAACCATAATTATTTAACTGAGAAATGAAAATGAGTTTAGAAACTGATTATGGAATCACTCTTTTCAGAAAAAGTATAAAGTTATGCATGCATTCGTGTTAGGTACTAATTTACCATTTCTGAAATCGCAACTGAGAAAAAACTAACTGGGATTACCCTGATTAATTTCTGGCAGACTAGAATGTCTTCTTAGTGCCCTAGGGTAGTGGAGTACGGCAGTATCTGCCTTCAATCACAGCGGTGGGCAAAGGTTTGGAAACCAAATGACATGGGAATTATCTAAACTTGGGAGAAGTAAAATGGACTAGAAGGAATGACTAGTATCGCTTTTAATTATTCTTCTTTGCCTGGAAAATTTTACCTGTAAAGTAAATGAAAATATTTTATAATGCATGGAAAGGCAACAAAAGAATGGAGAAATCTTAGAGGATTCACGAAAGCTCCCTTTTTCTTATCTTTTTCTAAGGCAACTTTATATATTCATCATTGTTACCCATTTAATAATACTGAATCAGTTCAGCTAGAGTTTTCAATAGTATTTCTTAGTCAACTTTTCAGTATTTAAATGCTAACTTGCTTGAACCTATACCTACTTTGTAGGTTTAAAAAAACCCCAAAGAACATTAATTAATAGAAATTTCTTTAATATGTGGTTAACTATTAAAATGTTTAATTATATTTGTACTCTGCATTATAATGTTTTTTACTTTCACTTAGGTGATTTGAACTGTCAGTCAAAATGTTATGACTTTTTTCCCCTTTCAGGTGTGATTGGGATAGGATACTACTGTACCCAAAGGGGCTTCTCAGAAGAAGTGAGAGATTCAGTGACGAAACTGGTTCCCCTGACACGCCGACTATGGCAGATGACTAAGATTAAAATGCTCCCTACCCCTGCAAAATTCCATTATATTTTTAACCTTCGAGATCTCTCTAGGATCTGGCAGGGAATGTTGAACACTACTTCAGAGGTTATCAAGGAACCAGATGTAAGTGATACATAAGAGAGTAAAACAAGTAACTTTGTTATTTATTATAAACTCTAAATATTCTTAGTAATGCAAATTTTAGTGGCATCATGAAAATATTTTGGGATGTTTTAGCATGGATATTTTTTTCTTTGCTGCTTTTCACGAACATAAATAAGGGAAAAGTATGCCAAAATTTTTTTCTTTAAAAATTCCAATTAGGACTTCCTTGGTGGCACAGTGGTTAAGAATCCGCCTGCCAATGCAGGGGACATGGGTTCGAGCCCTGGTCCGGGAAGATCCCACATGCCGCGGAGCAACTAAGCCCGTGCGCCACAACTACTGAGCCTGTGCTCTAGAGCCCATGAGACACAACTACTGAGCCTGTGTGCTGCAACTGCTGAACGCCGCGCGCCTAGAGCCCGTGCTCCTCAAGAGAAGCCACTGCAGTGAGAAGCCCGCGCACCACAGCAAAGAGTAGCCCCCGCTCGCCACAACTAGAGAAAGCCCGCGTGCAGCAATGAAGACCCAATGCAGCCCAAAATAAAAAATATATAAATAAATTAATTAATTTTAAAAATTCCAATTAAATTTGGTTTATGTTTAAGGAAATATTATATACAATTATTTTCTAATGAATAGAGTAAAAGGAAAAATTGATTTTGTTTTTTCATCATTATTTTCTTATACTAAATAATGGAAAGAATTCCTGTTGATCTTATTATATAAGTCTTCCTATTATTATAAACTTCATATTATAAACCTGACATTTTAACTTTAAAAAGTAATTATCTTTATAATTAAACTTTCAAAATTGAAGAATGAAACCATTTTGTTTTAATCATCCATGATCTTTCTTTTCCATATAACTTGATGTACTAAAAGAAGTACGTATATTGGTAAAACTGAAAAGAGACAGAAGAGTAGAAAGTTCATTTGACAGAAAAATGAGCATTTGTACATACACTCAAATAAAACAGTTCCTAGCATTGTAAGAATTCTCTTCGAACTAAAAGGGAATTCTAGTACTTAAAATGCAGTATGTATGTAATATGTAAAATTGTAAAGTATGTAGTATGTAAAAATGCAGTATGCCTTTTTTTGCCAAAGCATAAAGCTAAGGCAACATCAGCCTGTTTTTCCATCCTTTTCTGGAACCGAGGTTGTAGTTAAGCAAATAGGTTTCAGGGGACTTCTCCATTTAAACGCACCGAAAAAGTTGAGATATCAACCAAACTGTCACTAGGCACATCAAATGTGGACTGTTAAAAAAAACCCAGCTTTGCCTCAGATGCTCACAAAGTAGGTAACCACACTGACTGGCTGCAAGAGGACATTTTGGGGAAAACTCACTCTCCTTGTTACAGAGAATTGGGAGTCATTTTAACAGCAGTGAACATGTTAACTTGATTTTTTTCCCTCAGAGTTATTGACAAATTAATAGTGTTGTGGAATGCAGTCTTCCAAAATTACTTTTTGAGTAGCCATTTTTTGGTGCTTATTTTAAATCAGCATAAACAGGTCCAGCAATTGGTTTGTCATGAACTTTTGTCGTAAGTGAATCATTAAATATATTTTACTAAAATTTTATTTTCTGGCAACCAAAGAACATTTGATCATTAGTAATATAATGGCTTAAAAGCCTTCTAACTTGCAAAACGTTACCAAGGTAAGAAATTTCCACAAGTGTTTCGTATTAAATAATTAGCTTAGACAAACATTTGTTATCCTTGCTATAGGAACAGATATATTGAGCAATTAATTCTCTCAACTTCCAGTTAATTTTGGGTCCTGGATTATCTAGACTAGGTGATTGCTTTATGCAGATAATCCAGATTTTTGCCATAAATTTCCTTCACACTGTGTTAAGTAAATATATCTTTGTAATTATCTCAGTTGCATACATGAGAGTTGTTTTTATGCAACTTTTTATATTAGGCTCTGGCCACATGAATGTAGGTGTCTTATCCAAACAGACTAATTGATCACAAACATAAGACTTTTATGTAGAGTATTAGTTTGTTGGTTGTTCAGAGTGATTTAGTATTTTGTCTAGGAATGCTTTTGTTTTAATTTAAAGGCTGAAAATGAATATACACTACTCTCTATTTACTATACTTGAATGAGACCAACTTGAAATGAAGTTAAGTATATTTTAACTTATTTTATTTTATTTATTTTTTAATAGGACAGTTATATTCATAGACAATTTGTTGTATACTAAGACTGTGCAAAACATGTTTTATATCCTTGTATCCCTTGTACAAATAGCAGTAACGTCTCCCACGTCATTTTGACAACCCCAAAATGTCCTTTTTTGGTGCTAACACACCAAATGAAAACCATTAGTCTAGGATTTTGTTTCTAATGTGCTCCCAAACCTGTTGTTCATGTTAAAAGGAAACCAGTAGTGTTAATCTTAACTTTTTAAAATGTAGCATCTTAAATCAGGAAGGATGCTGCCCTATGATATCGTCCACTTGAATTCCCAACTCTGGCATAATGGGAATTAACACATTTTAATGATGCTTTTGACAGGAACTGTTAAGGCTGTGGAAGCATGAGTGTAAACGTGTTATAGCCGATCGTTTCACGGTGTCTGATGATGTGACCTGGTTTGATATGACTTTAGTAAACTTGGTGGAGGAGGAGTTTGGTGAAGAGAAAAAACTCTTGGTGAATTGCGGAATTGACACTTATTTTGTGGATTTCTTGAGGGATGCACCTGAAGCTACAGGTAAACTATTGAAGCAGAATTTGAAATTCCCCAAAGGGATATCTGAAGACAGAAGTTCAGTTCAGGGATGTTGAATTTCTGTTTAGTAAACTTTACTGAGACAAGCCTGGGACATATTAGGTGCTCAGTAACTACAGAATGAGTAGATAAATGTGTGCTCATGGAGTTCAAAGATTAATCATTTTAATGCACATCAGTCTTGGATATTAAGGTAGATTTGGGAGGCATACTATGGCAGAAGACAGTGCTAAAGGCTTACAGCTGTCACACAGAGGTAGATTTAAGGAAGGGATCTCCCACACATTACCTGGGCAAGTCTCTGAACTTTCTCAAACCTCATTCTCCTCATTTATAAAAATGGAAATATTAATATATGAGTCAAGGGGCACTGTGGGCGACAAGTGAAATGTTACCTGTGGATGGCTTGGGTAGTCTGTGGCCTGTACTCACTGCCAGATGAAACATAGCAAAACTATGATAATTATTACTCGAGTATTCCAGGTGCTGAAAATAAAAAGAAAAACCTCACATCCTTTGAGAGGGCCATTGAATACGATTAGAAAGGGGTGGGTGATGTTGAGGGAAGATTTTGTGGTTATGGTTCCATAAAAAATTGAGATATATTACTTTTCTTATGAAAAGAGGTAGGGCTCCAATTATTTTTTTCCTTCAGAAATAACTGAGCTTAAGTGGAATATTTTTCTTTCCTTTAGAAACCTCTTCTAATACTGAGGAGGAATTTTAAGTTAATTTTCATATTCAAAAAGGCATGTTTAAACACATGCTATTTATATCTTCTAAATGATTGAAAATGACCAGGCAGCCCCTTACTAGATTAGATAAGGATGTATGTGATCTGTTAAGTTTCTGAGTGACAATTGCAAAAGGAGGTTTATTGCTGGCTATGCAGTTGGACTGATCCTTCCACAAAAAGAAGCTGATACAGTTTATTTTCACTCAGGTCACACACATCCAAAAATCATGTAAAGGTAAGAGCATTTACAAGGTAATTAGAATTTATGTATTTTATTTCCTCTAATTCAGAAGGATAAGTAAGTAGATTACGGTTTTCAAGGAGCAAAGCGCAACTGCAGCATTGTGGAGCGGGGGCTGGAGGTGGGGAGTTTGGTTGGGGGCGGGGTGAATGAGTCTAGAGGGAAGCACAGAACATTTTGTGACTTCAAAGCTCTTTGTTTGTCAAAGCTTGAAATGAGCATTTATGAAATAAGGAAGTGACTATTGAAATTCAATTAGTGGGAGCCTTGCAAATGGACCAATCCTAATAATTATGTTAAATCAATTTCCTTGCTTTGTCACAAAAAGGTTAATATACTTTATATTAGGACAGGGTCAATTGAAAGTAATTATGTACTATTAGATTTGGAAGATCCACTCACTCTTCTAGTACCCAGTGAGTTTCTAAGTTGTTACTGTATCAGTATATTCAACTAATGTTAACTGATAGTGAATTTATATATGCCCAATTTAGCTTTTTCTTTGGCATTATGCTTTATAGTCAAAGTTGGAAAAGTATTAAACTGGTATGTTATGTGTTTCTAATTTTTAAAAAAGTTTAGTGATTTTAATACTTTTCCCAGTGAGATAACTCAATGTTTATTTATTTAGGAAATCATTTTTTCTATTTTCTCTCAACCCTTCACCTCCATTCCCCCAAATTCACTTCTATTCTCACCACTAACTTAAAATTTCTGACTCATAAAATTTTCCTAAGCAAATGCAGTGACCTTTTTCTTTTTATTCTTATTAAAAAATAATTTAATTTTTGATTTCTCTTGCTGATTTTGACATTAAATCCCTACTTTTTCAATCTTCATTAGCGAATATCTCTGGGAAGATCCTTGAAATGCCAATGGTCTATTATGGATTCAAATTAAATTCAATGTATATGACAGTATTTGAAATTGACCTTTTCTAGACATTTGAGAATTAAGACTGCATGTGATCACAAACATGCTAATGCTTTTACTATTGTTTGCTTTCTTTTCTTTTCTAAAAATACATACTCTGACATTTGGGTAAAAATCAGTATTATTCAGTGCTAAATTGTAGAGCTATGAGTGTATTAATTTAGGTTGAAGGAAGTGGTAATGTCCAGTGATTTGAAGAAACTTAATTGATTTTTCTTCCCCAACCCCAGGTGAAACGTCTGAGGAGGCTGATGCTGAGATGCCCAAAATTTATGAGCCGGTTGAATCTTTTGATCAACTGAAGGAGCGTTTGAATATGTTCCTGCAGCTCTATAACGAGAGCATCCGTGGCGCTGGCATGGATTTGGTGTTCTTTGCAGATGCGATGGTCCACTTAGTCAAGGTCAGTGGCCACGCCCGGTAGCACCCCCCAAAATGACAGACACTTGCCTTTACACCAGAATTTTTTCCCTCCTCTTTCATTTTCTTCTTCTAGGAGAAAATTCAGTTTAAAAATAAACCCAATGCTATATTCCAATTTAATTTCTGAACTGAATGCAACATGTCACACCTATAGGTTTAAAATCAGAGCAGGTGTACTTCAGATGTGTGATAAGATAATTTTATTCACTGTTGCTATACTGCTTCCAGCTCAGTGTTTTCACTACATAGAATGAATGTGGTTGACATCTGAGTTCAAGGCACAGGCACAAAGTCTGCTTATATTTTGCATAATGCAAAGGATAACTATAAAAAATAGGGCATTAGTTTTGAGGACATTATGCTAAGTGAAATAAACCGGTCACAAAACCACAAATACTGTATGATTCCACTTATATGAGGTCCCTAGAGTAGTCAATTCGTAGAGACAGAAAGAATGGTGGTTGCTGGGGGCTGAGGGGAGGTGAATGAGGAGCGTTTAATGGTACAGTTTTATTTTTGCAAGAGGAAGAGTCCTGGAGATGGATGGTGGTGATGGTTGCACAACAATGTGGAGGTACTTAATGACACTGGACTATACCCTTAAAAATGGTTAAGATGGTAAACTTTATGTTGTGTGTATTTTACCACAATTAGAAATAATAATTAAAAATAGTGCATAAACAGTTGATTTTGAGCTGGGATGAAAATTCTGTTACAATGAAATCCACCAGGAAAGTACAGTTGCCTTTCTACTTTGTCATATGAGTCGTTACAATTTCCAATCACTGTAATGATTGACCCTCAAAGGTTAGAAGTAAAATATATTATTTACTTGATAACGTACATGACCTAATTTATTGATGGTGGGAGATAATGCCATTTAAAATTCGTCGTTGATATTCTCACTTTATTGATGTCAATTATTTTTTCAGACTACATCCTTTTAATTAGAAAGAAGACAATTTGAGTCTATCTTCCATTACTTAGGCTTAACCATGAGGAACAACCTCATAATCACAAGTTGTCACCTCTAATAATTACAAAATCTTAGAACTGGAGAGGGTTTTAGAGGTTACTTAGTCAACTCTGCCTCTGAAAATTGAGGAGGCCGGACTAAGTCAGGGAGAAGGAGGAAAACAGAGAGTGTGCTCTGGGGTTGGATGTCCCCAGCATGAGGACACTTAGCTTGGAAACTGAATTCTCAGAATCTGAGATATCTACTGAATTATGAGCGCAAATGTTCTTCCAAAGCCAAATATAAATAACATTTTGAAATTAGCTCCTAATTTATAGTTGACTAGAAGTCAAAAGGAAGAATGGAGATACTATCATATTTAATGATTAAAAGGAAGAAGACAAAAAGAATAACATTTTCTAAATAAATAATATCGAAGGCAACTTCATGACTAGGTGTCTATGGAGACAAAATCTGATTGTCTTGGGGTTCCATAACAGCTTAAATTGAAATGAGGTTATTTATGTTAGTCTTGTGCTTGAGGATGTTCCCTAGAGCTGTCTTTTTTTCTGGGTTTTGCAGCACAGATGATGCATTTCTTCACTTTGGGTATGACATTCAAGGCATGTGTGCCTCAGTACAGGTCCTTGACTGTGTTTTCCCTCACTCTCAGCCTCTAGTGTGCCTGCTCTGGGATTGGCCAAAGAATCCGTGATTGGAGTTTCTGAGCTAAAATGCTACATTCCTCACTGCTTTCTAGGCCAACCCTCTCTTCTATCCTCTTGCTTTCTGTGTACGGTTACATCCAAACTCTGTCATGTGGGTGTGAGCCTTGAAATATGTGACCTAGTTATAAGACATGATAGAAGCCAAGAGACAGGATTGAAGATGAAAACTGCAGCAAAACAGGATGTGATCTGAAACCAAGTGTGTTTCTTAGTTCCTTTCTTAATCAAAATAACAATTTTCTTTTAAAACCAAGAATATCTCTGCGATATCTCTTTTCCCTCTTTGGTTAAAGTGCAAATCATGGTGTGTATTGTTTTTCATGATCTAGTCCTTGCCTACCACTCTACCCCTTGTGGGTGGTGCTCTGCTTAGGGTGTAATCCAGAAAAATCAACTGCTTGTGCTTAAACACATCCTGATTCCAGAGCACCTCATCAATGCTGCATTCCCAGCAGGTGTTGTGTTGTATAGAACTCATCTGTTTCTATTTGTCTTCTCTGCCAGACTGTAAGCTCTGTGAGGGCAGGCACCCACTTTATTCCCCTTCATATTCACAGGATGGAGTATTCCTGAGACAGGCACACTTGTGATGCTTGATAAATAGGTTTAGAATTTAACCAAGTCCCCAGTATGGCCCTAAACAACGCTTTGCACCTTATTTCCCGATATTTCCATACCTGGTACTGAAGTTCCCATCCCTATGAGGACACCTCAGGCCTTTTGCTGATTCTGAGACTTTGTACATCCCATTCCGTCTTCTTAAAATTGAGCCCACTGCCTGCCCAGTGTGCCATTTTCTTTGCATCATAAACTTCTAGTTATCGTTCAAGATCTAGATCAAATTCCAGCTCCACACCTAAGACTCGCCTTCACAAGCAGTGTTGTTTCCTTTGCATTCTTTCCTCCAGTTGCCATCATTCCTATCCACCCCAGCATTCACCATGGGGCATTATTGCATGTTTCTATTAATAGGTCTCTCAGGATGTGAGCACCTGTAAGGCAGGTTGGGCATTATTAAGTTTTAAAATATTTGCTAAAGAAATTTAAAAATGAGTATCTCTATGTTACAATCTATAGATAATAGGACAAGATAGTCCCATTTGAAGTTCTCACTTGACTGTGTTTTCTCTTATAGTTTCTGTTTTTAACTAGATGATGAGTTTTTTTGAGTCTGCTTTTAAAGTCTTCTGTTTGTATATGATCATTTGTCAAATATATTTTAAGGGTTTCTCATGTGCTAGAAACTGGGAATGGAAAATTTTAGTTTAAGACCTAAGCCCAGTTGCAGAAAAAGGTGTTGGGATGAAAGTTCCTTATACTTGATTAACAACAATTATTTAAAACACTAATATAATCACCAGCATCAACTAAAGGAAATGGTTATGAAAAAGTTATATATTTTGAAAAAGTTAACCAAGAAACAACACAGACGATTCTAGGTTGGCCTGCAGTAGCTTCTTACCTGTCTTATCTATCTATGCCTCTTGAAGTAACACCAGGGAAAGAATATGAATAGACACTGGCAAAATCCTAAGAATTCTTGCCAGTACCACTCCTCCCCTGCCTACAGCAACTTAGGAGAGCATCACATGGAAAGGATGAGTAGGAGGCTGGAAGAGCAGAGCGTATCACCTACCAATCTTAGCAGGATTGGTGGACCAGGTTCTTAGGGCCACAACAAAAAAATGGTCTCCGTTTCCAAGGGCTCACACTAAATTTGGGGATATAATCCGAAAGCAATGGTAGTCCCAATAGGAATAGGGTATAGCCCCTGCCAGTGGAGAGAATCCTGAAAAAGGATGTTTAACCAAACCTTGTCAGAATGCAGAGCCCAGGTTGTGCCAGAAGGCTTCCGCCAGCAACAGAGAAGTGATCCCTTCTCAGCCCCCATATAGCTTTCTATCATTAGTTTAGAGAAAAGCTGGCATTACAGCAAAACTGCAGGCTCAAACTGCAGTTAGGAGGGAAAGACAGTCATCATATAAGGTGAAAAATGCATCCAAGAGAATTCTACAGTGAATCCCCTTTAGGTGGGGTTGGAGACCTGTTGGTGAAAGTAGTTTATCAAATACAAATAAAGTCAAAGAATCATGGACTTTTACCACAAATATGACTTGGAATGGTCTGGGGCTACTGACTGGCATAGAGTAGACTTCTGGTCTATCCATAATCACTTAGTAGATACCTTAGGTATCACTGTCTTTGCCAAATAATAAGGAGAGTGTTTATGCTTATTTTCTTCTTTTTAAATTCCATCATCTGTGCCATATTTTGGAAATTTTCTTGCCTTCTATTTAAACTATGTTAGTTTTCAAATGCGGAGGACACTCTAATTAACCGTGTGTTCTGTATTCCAAGGATACACACTGTTTTGAAATTTCTGTTCTTTTTCCTATCCTACTGAAGTAGATTGGCAAACTAAAAGGAAACCTCAAAGTCCCCTTTATTTCTCTCCTTGAAAACCCAGAGCAAGCCAGAGTCTGGGCTGTCTGATGACTTTTCTCTACTGGTCTCCTCCTATCCTAGTTTCCTAAAGGCACATGCCCCGCTCCCCACCCTGTCCAATACTTCTTAAACATTGTTATATTTCAGAAATGCCTTCATTAGTCCAACCAGTATATCTTTCTATTCTGATCCTAAGACATGTACAGCTTCCAAAATGCTTATACAGGCATACCGTATTTTCTTGCCCTTTGCTTTAATGCACTTAGCAAATATGCAATTTTTTACAAATTGAAGGTTTGTGGCTACCCTGTGTCAAGCAAGTCTATTGGTGCCATTTTCCCAACATTTGCGCACTTCGTTTCGCTGTGTCATGTTTTGGTAATTCTCACAATACTTCAAACCCTCTACCAGAAAAAAGATTATCACTCACTGAAGGCTCAGATGATGGTTAGCACTTTTTATCAATAAAGTATTTTTCAATTAAGGTATGTACATTGTTTTTTTAGACATAATGCTATTGCAAAATTAATAGTATAGTGTAAACATAACTTTATGTGTACTGGGAAACCAAAAACTTGCTTTATTGCAATATTTGTTTTATTATGATGGTATGGAACTGAACCTGCAATATCTCCTAGGTATGCCTGTGTTGAATAAATAGGAAAAAAGTGGAATATTTGCACATTAAATGATACATGCTTTTTCTGTTCCATATTCTAGATCTCACGTGTCATTCGTACTCCCCGGGGAAATGCCCTCTTGGTCGGGGTGGGTGGATCGGGAAAGCAGAGCCTGACCAAGTTGGCTTCATTCATTGCTGGCTACACTTCCTTCCAGATCATTCTGACAAGGTAACACGCTTTCACCTTAATTAACCTGAAATGGATTTTGATAAATGGTTCTCAGAAGCCACTTGGAGTTAAGAATGCATTTTACTTATACATAAGGGAATCATAATCGTTTTTCTTCTTGAATGTTGACTTATCATTCTCCCCTTTCAACCTCTGTCATAGACCATGAAAATTTCACATGAATGATTTACTTTGGAAACATTTTAGCCTCTCATTTCAGTGACCAGGTGCCTCCGTGTTTTCATGTTATGCTTGATATGAGTGTTGTGTATATTCCTTTTAGTGCATTTCAGAAGAAATTTGTCCCTACTAAATGTTAATTCAGGTTTCAAGAATGTTATTAAACTGGAAAAACAGATGAAAAGTTTATGCTGATTTACTCATTCATACATTTAAAAATATTCATTGAACACCAACTGTGTGTCAGGCACTGACTCAGTGCTGAGATACACGGTAAACAAGATAAACCTGGCCTGTGTCATCATGGAATTTACAGCGATTCAATGGGGACAGTTGAGCAACTCACTCAATAAGATGTGATACGTAGGTGCTCTCTCTGATAAGGAAATAAATGCAGACCAGACCAGAGTCTGTTGAAACATGAGGGAAGGACTCCTAATCTTGTCTAAGGGATGGTCAGAAAAGGCTTCCTAGAGAAAGAGATGTTTCAGCTGAGACATGAATATGACTAAGAATTATCTCAGAGAAGAGAAACAGTAAAGAATGTTCCAGGCAAAAGGATCAGCACATGTGAAGTTACGTTTGAGGGCCTGGAAGCAGTTAAATATGGCTGGTATATAGCATAAGGTGGGAAGTGGGAAAGGAAGACATGGAGGTCTTTGAAGATATCATAAGGAATTTGGACTTCATCCTAGAGCAGTGGGAAACCATTAATGCGTCACCCCAGGGGAGGCATGTCACATCTGCATGTGGAGAAGGTGGATGGAAGGAGCTAAGCTGGAAGGGTTATAAGGCTATCTCAGGGATCTCAGCAACAGATGGTGGTGTCCCGAGTGGTGGAGGTGAGAGAGGAGAAAAGAGGGAAGATTCAAGAGATCCTTAGGAAGCTGGAGCTTTTGGACTTGGTACATCCTGGTTCTGGCTTGGGATACTGGATAGTTGGCGCTGCTACTCATCAGGGTAGGGAACCCCAGAAGAGTTGTCCTCGGACATGTGTGTGCAGTGCGGGGAGAATTAGGAAGTGGAAAGGGAACATGTAGAGAGGCTAAACAGAACTTCAGGGTCAACCAAGATAAGGCGAGAAGCAAGAGGCCAGTTTGGGAAGTTTATTTGGGCAGAATATTATTAGAAGTTAATTTCTAGGTGTGAGAGTCTTGCCTGTCGAGCATTGACTAAGCGTTGGCTTGGAGCTGTAGGACAAAACATTCTACTGATCTATCTCACTGATGGAGGGCCATAGCTACCTGCTGGGACAAAGGTTGGAAAAGATTAAACATTGGGTTTGGAGATCCGGATACTCAAGTTGTTGTTGTTACACCTTTTATTTGGTCTAAATGACTGGGTTCTGCTTGGAGAATCAATCTAAAACGTTACTGTGTCTTTCAAGTACTGAAACAGAGAGAAATAATTTTAGTTGCTTTGTGTATAATTCTTCTAGTTTGTGGATAGAAGCAATGTTAGATAAAAGATAACCTGTACAGGAAGGGGATTGAACTCTGAGATTTTTGTTCTTAACATTTTGTATAAAACCTTATAGTTTTCAAAGCACTTCTACATGCACAGGCTAATTTGATCTTCAAAAGAACTTTGTGACTTTGTGGGTTAGCAGGACATATCACAGCTGAGGTTCAGAGAGGCTATGATTTGCCTGAAGTCCCAGATAAACCTGGGAATTAACCACAAGATTTCTGGTTTCTGGTCTGCCATGACTTTCACTACACCATGCTGCCTCAGAAAAAATACCTTACGAATCCTCTCTTTGTGAATAAATTGGTTCCTCTGCAGGTCATATTGGGACTGCTCCAGTACTGATGAAAAGGAGGGTCAGGGCCTTCTCTGGCTTCTCATAACCTTCCAGAGACGATCCTACTGCCTTAGCCTTTGCGTAGCCACATGGCCAAGGCTCAGGAAGCAAGAGCCTCTCCTTTGGGAAGCACAGGCATTTGTTAGATGACTCAGGTCATATTATTTGAGGCAGGGGGGTCCTTGAGATCCAGGGGACTGGACTGAAAGTTTTCCCCATATCACAAGAAGCTGGGGAGAGCTATTTTCCTTTGTCCTGTCCCTCCCTCCCACCCCCTTCCTTCCTTCCTTCCTTCCTTCGTCCCTCCCTCCCTCCCTCCCTCCCTCCCTCCCTCTCTCCCTCTCTCCCTCTCTCTATTCTTTCTCTCTCTCTTTCAGGGCACTGTGTCTTTGAAAATTTTTTCTGGTATCTCAGATCTCACTTTTCTAGCAGTCTTCTTGAAATATTGATGCATGGTAGTGGTATTTCTGGTTCTAGGGTTTAGGTTTTAAATGTTACAAAAGCAGAGTATAGAAGTTAAATATTTGGTAGCTTTTTAAAAATCAGAAAGCCATTTGCTCTTGTGCTCTGAACTCTGAGTTTATTTAATGACACAAAATTCAAATAATAATTTAGTGAGTCTGAGTCTCCAGGACTGGAATATTTTAATTTTTACTTTTGGCAGTAATGGGCTACTCTATATTGTCTAACATTTCATGATTGCAAGTTGACTTCCACTAAGTGATTGCTTTGGATGTGAGAGATTTAGAGTGGGATATTTAATAATGTTTCCAACGATTCTACTACAGTGCACTGATTGCTCAGAAAACTCTTTCAAGTGACGTCCAAAGATGCAATGAAAATAGTTGTGTTGGGAATGAGGAGGGTGCAGTTTACAGTAGGGCATCTCCCTCACCCCATATAATGAAGGCTTGAAATGCTTTAGTTTAGTTTAGTTCAATTTATGAGGTATCTTCTAAAATATCAATTGCAGATGGGTGCTTAGTAAGTATTAGAATTTGACATTTCCCTTACCTTTACCAGCAAATATTTTCAAAATGAAACATGTATATACATTCTGATGGCATTATGGTGTGGTTAAAAATTATACTTTTGCTTCAGGTTGAGTTTTCACTCTAGATGTTTTTTGTGTGTAAAAATATAATGTTTTATAAAATGTGGAGTTTTAAAAATTATTTTAATTTTTGCAAGTAAATATAATGAACAAGTAACATTTACATACAATAAAATACCTATCTGATGGCACAATATCAGCATTTTTTTGTTAAACAAATGGCATGAAGCATTGTTATAAGGGTCTTTCCTTCCCATTAACATATTTTAGCTGATGACACGATGACAATATTTCTTTAGATCCTACAACACATCAAATCTGATGGAAGACCTGAAGATTTTGTATAGAACAGCTGGTCAGCAAGGCAAAGGAATCACTTTTATTTTCACGGACAATGAGATTAAAGATGAATCGTTTTTGGAATATATGAATAATGTTTTATCATCGGGTGAGGTAGGAGCTCATTTATTTTTGATGTGTTTTGCCTCTTCAGATTCCCTCCAATGTTAGAGCTTTCTGTATTTCCTTCCGTTAAAGTACTGAATAAGTGCTATTATTGGGATTAGGTGATCGGTATGAAGAATGGGTTTTTCTGTTGGGTTTTTGAAGAATAAAACTCCCAATCAAAATGTGGAGCTATGCATTGAAAATGTTACTGAAAGCTCCAAGTGAGAAATGGAAAAATGGAAGAAGAAGGTTGCAAGGAAAGCTGGTTGGATTTTTGATATGTCCATTTACCCCCTTAATGGGCTATGACTTTCCAGCTAGTAATAGAATCATTTGTGTATTTTAAAACACGGTGTATCTCATCTTGAGGACTTTCGTTGATTTTCTAAAGGTGAGTTTAAGGACACAAATGAAGGAAAGAGATTATACGTATTGAGCTATATATTTTGATCTGTTTTCATATGCCTGTATTGAATTTGAATGTTTGCACTTTTCTTGAAGGTCTCCAACCTATTTGCTCGCGAAGAAATTGATGAAATTAATAGTGATCTCATATCAGTCATGAAAATAGAGTACCCCAGGCGCCCTCCTACGAATGAGAACCTGTATGACTACTTCATGAGCCGGGTCCGACAGAACCTTCACATCGTGCTCTGCTTTTCGCCAGTGGGGGAGAGATTTCGAAATCGAGCTTTGAAGTTTCCTGCCCTTATTTCAGGATGCACTATTGACTGGTTCAGCCGATGGCCTAAGGATGCCTTAGTTGCTGGTTAGTGTGGTGGAAATTTTTGTATCAGAGTTTCTGGTTTACTCTGTGTGTGTGTGTGTGTGTGTGTATGTATTTACTCTGTGTGTGTGTGTGTGTGTGTGTGTGTGTATTTATATTCTGTGCCCTTTGCTGTCTCTCTACTGGATTGAGCCAAAAGGCACTTTGTCCAAGGTTTGAGGAGTTTTGCAAGACTGCGCTCTTTCTCCTTTGGCAGCAATTTTCTTCCCAGAGCGTGATTATCAGCGAATGAGATCTTCAGTCTGTGCCCCCTTGGGTTAATTTACAATGAATGATTCTAGTGTTTCCACTGTGGTTGAAAGCTTTGTCTCAGTTGGTCCCCAGGCAGGTTCTGGGACGTCACAGGAGGACCCTGAGGTTTTAATCTCTTTTGGGTTCTTTTTTAAGTGGGTTGGCCAACCTCAGAGTAGTTTAAGCCCAGTATCTCTTGGACGTTTCCTTCTTGTGGCTGCAGTGCTGGAAATCAGAGGAAAATGTTATCAGCCATCCTCTGATGGCTTCTGTGCCTGAAAAAGGATGTTAAACAGAGACTTTTATGACTGGAGCCCTTGCTGCTTCTGCTTCTGTCTCATCTTCCATCCTGGGGAACATTAATGTTTCTCTTATTCTATACATGAAATTGAACACAAAAGTTGTATAGGAGATGTTAGAGATCATCCCTTAAGTTTATGGTTTTTTCAGCTTTTGGTGAGAAATCATCTGCAGTTGTTTTAAAAGAGAGAGATAGTTAGGTCTCACCTCTGACCTATTGTAGCAGAACTTCAGAAGAACCCTGATTCAGGGCAGTAGTTTTCAAACTTTTTGTCTGATTATTGTGTCGTAATAATAATTAAGAAGAGTCTTGTTTTCCAGTAAAACATGACAGGTAGCCCTAATAGATAAAACAGTGAAAAGTAGAGGAGAGGAAGGACTCTGAAGCCTCACCCTTTCACGGTGCTGCCAGCTGCTATTCCTGCATCTGCCCCTCCGGCTATGTGGTACCCAGTGGGAGAACGACTGATTAACCGTCTCCTGCCCTTTATAGATGGAGAACTGGAGACAGTGGAGCTGAAGTAATTATCAGAGGTGCAAGAAGCCAATAGCTATAGCCAGTGTGTGTATATATATACACACGTATATATAGTATATATATATTCTCAGCACACTACTCTTGATAATAATGGTTTTTCTGATCTGTGGCTTTTAAACACAAAATATTTTAATATATTTGAAGTACAAATGTACAGTGTTGTCTCTTATAAGATTTGAGAAAACACCCATGATTTAAAATTTTAAATCCTGTTAAAATATGAATACAACTAAGGGTAAAACTTTAAAATTCCTTGAAGTAGGATATAAATGCAGAGCACAAAACCACAGTAGTTAACAGCTATTTTAAGTTTACTATGAACTGTGATAATTAGTACACAAGTGCTTTGTAGAATATCATGTAAGGTATTATTATTAATAATAAAAATAATTTCAGGTGACAAACACTGTAATATACTATAATTAGGATGACTTAATTTAAATAACGGAGCCCTCCCTGGCAAGTCTTTATTTCAATTGTCCCTTCTATTACAAGATAAAAGGTTGTTCCTTTGTGGATTTCTCACAAATCTTCCCCATTCTTTTAAATCTCATTGCATCAACCCAAGCCAAGATTACACGGAGGGCAAGGAAACTTTCATTTCTGTGTCATCAGTTCCTAGCAAGTGTCCTGACTTTCATGCATGCATCTATTTTTTCGTTTACTCAGAACGTAATTATTGAGCTTCATACGCCATTTGTGGAGCCAGGCGTATTGGAGGGCAAGGCAGACTCATTTCTTTGCTCCAGATCCTCTTCCCGGGCAAGCTCATCTACAGGCTCCTGTGTAATATGCCCCATCAATTTTTATCTCTGGTCTCGTCTGTCCTCTGGCTTGAAATCTGTGCACTCAACTGCCTGCTTGATATGTTCTTGTAGATGTTTCATAGGCTCCTTAAACTCAGAATGTCTAAAACTGAACTGGTTCAGCTCTGGTCACTCTCTCCCAGGAAGTCCCACGATCGTCCATGAAACTTGGCAACAGAAAGCTCTTTGTCTTTAACACCTTTCTTTTCTTCAACTCTCAGGTCTGCCCCATCACTAAGTCATGTCAACTTTGTCTCCTAAATATTGGTGGAATCTATCCAACTCTTTCCCTTTCACTGCCATCCTAGGCCAAGCTACCATTGTAACTCACCTGGAAAACTCAAATAGCTTTCTAATG
Organism: Balaenoptera musculus; assembly: GCF_009873245.2. Lineage (NCBI taxonomy): Eukaryota > Metazoa > Chordata > Mammalia > Artiodactyla > Balaenopteridae > Balaenoptera > Balaenoptera musculus. The sequence goes on along the minus strand of NC_045787.1, from coordinate 11,573,655 downwards.
ATCCCTCCTCCTCTTTCAGCTGTCTCTCATCCATGTCACGCTGCCCACAGAACAGTGAGAAAAACATAAACTCAGTCACGTTGCTTTCTATTTAAAACCTTCCACCGCTCTTAGGAAAAAGCAGTCTCTAGCTTGGCCTTCAAGGCTGGGAAGAGCTGACGCCGCCTACCTCCTCAGCCTTACCTGAGGTCACTTTTTCCTCCTGATCTGTTCTCCTTGATTCTTGAATATGGCATTTTTCTTCCCATGCAATGCCCTCCTCCTCCCTTTCTCCCTGAGCCCTCCTCCCTCTGTCCGGATACTCCTGGCTCAGCTAAATGTCACTTCCTCAGGGAAAACTTCCCCTGTTCCCACCTCCTCCCAACACCCCCAAAGCCAGTTCCCCTGTTATATATTTCACAGCACTCTGCACTTTTGCTTCCTGGGACTAACCACAGTTTGCAATTTAAGTACTTAGTTGTATGATTTGATTAATGCTTATCTGTCCTGCTAAACTAAAACTCCATGGGCTCAAGGACTACATATCTTTGTTCACAATTTCAGCAGCTACCAGTATTCAACACCTACAGTGTTCAACCAATGGATCAGACTGTCAAAATTCATCATCCTTCAATAATATGGCCCTAACTTACTAGCAGTCTTCTCTAATCCAACATAAACCTTCTCTTGTTTTTTTTTCAGATATACATCTTTTGTTTGATTTCTGAGCATCCTTCAATCATCTTTATTTTTCCACACATCGTCCCCCTTATCAAGAATCTTCTCTCTCATCTTTGTTTATCTAAGTTCCAAAGCTTAATCAAGACCCATCAGATCCTTCACTCTTCCTTTGTTCACTTAGGAATATTTTTTCCCCCTTTTCTTGAACCTCCTATATCTTTAGCACTTAAACTTTATATAATGCACCTGGGCATTTCAATCTTTTCAAACCTTTTGATAACCAGTGAGCTTTTGTGACTATGCCTCCAATCTAGTCTACTAAATATTTAGAGCCAGTATACTACATGAATATATAGTACTGTGATAGTCACAGTAGTGGATAAAATAATTATAAGACGTGAGACATACCTCCTTTCTTTTATAAATATAAAATCTTGTTGGGAAAACCAGCATCTACACTTAATACCAACCTGCCTTGTGTTATTTTGAAAGAATACCATCTGTAGGTATTTGAAGTACTTCAATACATTTAGGGATTTAAGTGTTATATATTCTTTTTAGAAAATTAGCAGGAAGGTTTCTAGAAAAACCATTTAAATTGCTTTTATGATCCTGATTCTGAATTAAATTATTATCCCCAGTCACATCAATGAGAAAATATATCATTTTTAGCATATTTCAGTTATATTATAATAAATATTTTCTATAAAAGTATTAAATTATTGTGTATTTTTCTAATTTATTTATTCCTTAAGATATACTTTATTTTAATTTTTTAAAACCACTTTATTGAGGTATGGATGACATAAAAAGATCTGTGCATATTTAATATATACAACTTGACAAGTTTGGACATAAGTATACACCTGTGAAACTATAACCTATGCCATAAACATATCCATTATTACCTCCAAAAGATTCCTCCTCACTTGAATGATGAAGATGATAATGATTGTTTTGTGATAAGAACACTTAACGTAAGATCTACCCTCTTAGCAAAAATTTTTAACTATACAATACAGTATGGGTAACTATAGGCACTATGGCATACAAGAAGGTCTATAGGACTTATTCGTATGTATAACTGAAACTTTGTATCTTTTGACTAATACCTCCCCATTTCCTCCTCCTAGCCCTTGGCAACCACCAGTCTACTCTCTGCTTCTATGATTTGATTATTTTAGATTCCTCATGTGAGTGACATCATGTATTATTTGTTCTTGTTGTCTGGCTTATATCACTTAGCATAATGCCCTCCAGGTTCATCCATGTTTTTGCAAATGGCAGAATTTCCTTCTTTTTTTAAGGGTGAATAATATTCCATTGTATGTAAATACCACATTTTCTTTATCCATTCATCTGTGGATGGACACTTGAGCTGTTTCCATGTCTTGTTTATTGTGAATAATGCTGCAGTGAACATGGGAGTGCAGATATCTCTTCAGGATCTTGATTTCAATTTCTTTGGATATATACCCAGAAGTGGGATTGCTGGATCACATGATAGTTCTATTTTTGACTTTTTGAGAAACCTCTTACTGTTTTCCATAGTGGCTTATATAGCAGTGTGTATATGTTAATCCCAAATTCCTAATTTTTCCCTTCCCCCCACCTTTCCCCTTTGGTAACCATAAGTTTGTTTCCTATGTCTATGAGTCTGTTTCTGTTTTGTAAATAAGTTCATTTGTATCATTTTTTTTTTTAGATTCCACATATAAGTGATATCATATATTTGTCTTTCTCTGTCTGACTTACTTCACTTAGTATGATAATACCTAGGTCCATTCGTGTTGCTGCAAATAGTATTATTTCATTCTTTTTTATGGCTGAGTAGTATTCCATTGTATATATTACCGCATCTTCTTTATCCATTCATCTGTCGATGGACATTTAGGTTGCCTCCATATCTTGGTTATTGTAAATATTACTGCAGTGAACATTGAGGTGTATGTATCTTTTCAAATTATGGTTTTCTCTGGATATATGCCCAGGAGTGGGATTGCAGGATCATATGGTAGTGCTATTTTTAGTATTTTAAGGAACCGCCATACTGTTCTCCATAGTGGCTGTACCAATTTACATTCCCACCAACAGTGTAAGAGGGTTTCCTTTTCGCCACACCCTCTCCAGCACTTATTATTTGTAGACTTTTTGATGATGGCTATTCTGACCGGTGTGAAGTGATACCTCACTGTAGTTTTGATTTGCATTTCTCTAATAACTAGTGATGTTGAGCATCTTTTCATACCTTTTGGCCAACTGTATGTCTTCTTTGGAGAAATGTGTATTTAGATCTTTTGCCCATTTTTCAATTGGGTTGTTTGGTTTTTTGATATTGAGCTGTATGAGCTCTGTTTATTTTGGAGATTAATCTCTTGTTGGTTGCATCATTTGCAAATATTTTGTCCCATTATGTAGGCTGTCTTTTCTTTTTGTTTATGGTTTCCTTTGCTGTGCAATAGCTTTTAAGTTTATGTCCCATTTTTTTAGTTTATTTTTTATTTCCATTAATCTAGGAGATGGATCCAAAAAGATATTGCTGTGATTTATGTCAAACAGTATCCTCTGTACTATGTTTTCCTCTAGGAGTTTCTCATTGTGGTTTTGATTTGCATTTCCCTGATGATTAGTGATGTTGAGCATCTTTTCATATACCTGTTGGTATTTATATTCGTATATCTTCTTTGGAAAAATATCTGTTTAGTTCCTTTGCTCATTTTAATCAGGTTGCTTGTTTTTTGCTATTGAGTTGTAGGAGTTCCATATATATATATAAATATATATAAAAAATATGAATATATATAAAAAATATATGTATTTAACCCTTTATTAGGTTTGCAAATATTGTCTCCCATTGCATAAGTTGCCTGTTCATTTATTGATTGTTTTTTGCTGTACATAAGCTTTTTAGTTTGTAATCCTACTCATCTATTTTTGCTTTTGTTGCCTGTGCCTTAGGTGTCACATCCAAAAAATTGTTACCAAGACCAATGTTAAGAAGCTTTTCCTCTACATTTTCTTCTAAGACTTTTATGGTTCAGGTCTTATGCTTAAGTGTTTAATCCATTTTGAGTGAGTTGATTTTTGTGTATGATGTAGGATAAGGGTCCAATTTCATTCTCTTGCATATGGATATCCAGTTTTCACCATTTATTGAAGAGGCTATCTTTTCACCATTGTGTATTCTTGGCACCCTTGTTGAAGATCATATGACTGTACATGTGTGGGTTTATTTCTGGGCTCTCTATTCTGTTCCATTGGTCTACATGTCTGTGTTTATGCTAGTACCATGTTGTTTTAATTTTTGTAGGTTTGTTATATATTTTGAAATCAGGAAGTGATTCTGATTTGTCCTTGCTCAAAAATTGGGAGTCTTCTGTGGTTCCATATGAATTTTAGCATTTTTATTTTCTATTTCTGTATAAAATGCCTTTGGAAATTTTGATAAGGGTTATATTAAATCTATAAATTACTTTGGGTAGTATAGACATTTTAACAATATTAATTCTTCCAACCTGTGAACATATGATGTCTTTCTATATATCTATATCTACTGTAATTTTTTTATTAGTGTTTTATAGTTTTCAGTACAAGTCTTTCACACCATTGGTTGAGTTTATGTCTAAGTATTTTATTTTATTTTTTGATGCTCTTGTAAATGGTACTATTTTCTTAATTTTGGGTAGTTTATTCTTATTGTTTGGAGCATTTTTCTAATTTACAGATACTCAGAAAAAGCCAAGTGTCCTCCTCTTTATTCCACACATACCATAAATACTAGATTTTGTAGTAATTATATTACTTCTGAAAAAAAGTGAGATTTTTATATGTATGAATTTAAATGGACTGAATCTCTAGATGAAACATTTAAAGAAATATATGCTTTATTTTATTTCATAAAATTCTTGTCCTTCCCACCATTTAGTAATCTCCGTTTTGGCAAATTTTTGTTTTTATCTTTAAATGGAGTTGTTTTGAATTGCTTCTAAGTATCTGTATTATCTTTATTCTGGTAATATTGTATTTCTTAATGAAACACTGTGATTCCAAAGTCACTACTAAATCAATTAAGTTCATTTAGATTTCTCCAAGGTAAAGATAATTAATAATGTTCTACTAGACTCTGTTTTAAATCAGCACATTATTATTAAAATAAGCCATCCTTATTTGTAACTAAAGTTTCAACAAAATCAATAGCATATATATGGCATATATTTCTTTTCAAAGAAGGCCATTTTAGTTATGTAAATAAACTGGCCCTCTTTGAAAATTATTACTTGATTTATACTATACAAGACTGTGGCCTTATGAGTTAGTCACCACTGCTTCTGCAACTGCTCACAACTAATGGTGTATCATAAAGAGAAATGAGGCAACTGCACACAATAACCACTCAGAAAGTAATACCAACCACGTAGTTCCCACTGTTTCCCAGAAAAACTAGCATATTTTGTCTATGAAGCACATTAATCAGAAGATATTTTTGAACTTTGGGCTTCAATGAAAAAATGTTTGTTAACAGTCTAAAAACTCTATATAGTTTTGTTGTATTTGAATTTCTAAATCAAGGTGCTGTAGGCATTGGAATTCATCATCTTGGGCTTTGAATTCCAGTTCTTCTACCTACAGGCAAACTTCTCTAAGCTTCATTTTCCTTGTCTATAAAATATACATAGTGATATCCATCACTTAAGGATATCCTAAGGATTAATTAATAAAGTTTTGTGATTTAGGATCTGCCAGGATTAGATATGCTTGCCTTCTGAATGTAGCAATTAAGAATCTGTTTGGCTGTAAGAGAAAACCAGAGCAGCATAAACAAGTAGGTTTTTTTTTTTTTTCATTTTCCTGCTACCAAGAAAGCACACAGATGTGCAGCCTAGAACAAAACCAGTGGGGACCTACTCCTATCTTGCTGTCATCCTTAGGGTGTGCCTCTTGTTCTTATAGGCACAAGAGGGCTGCTGCATCTCAAGGCTTTGTGTCTGTTGGTGTCTCATGAAGCTTTACCTTTTATGTCAGGACAGGATTCTTCCCCAGGGACTTTTGTCTGCATGTCTTTGGCCAGAACTGAGTCACTCCCAGCTACATGAGGGTTTGGAGAATCAAAGACTTTTAGTTGGGCAGATTGTTACTCTGAGCAAAATCAAGATTCTTTTAGTAACAAAGAGAGGGTATGGCTACTGGATAGGCAACTAATGTGCCCTTCTCACTTTATTACTTCAGTTCTTTTAATCCAAATGAAGTGGGAATTTGAGGGCACCAAAATTCAGGGACTGAGGCCATTGTACTCCCTTCTATCCCACACACCCATCACCTTATTCTACATCAAGTGAAGTGAACAAACAATACCAGGATATAACCTATACCAACTTCAGACATCAGCCTAAAGTTGGGCCCCAAAACTGGCATTGCTGCCTTGGTGATTGGATATTGAAGATGACTAAAGGGTTTTCCATGGCCTTTTGTCTGAGTCTCAGCAGGCTTGGGTAACCCTAAGAGGAACTGGTCCTTTTTTTAACCTTTCCTGCATTAGAGATTGTGGGTCTATGGAAAAATATACTTAGAATCCATTCCATTTTTTTTTTCTGTGACTTTTTGGAGACACAAAAAGACAACTTGCTAAATAAAGAAAAAAGTCACCATTATTGATACTGTCTGTTCGTGTAAGGGTAAAAATCATTACATGGTAAATACAAGAAAGTTTTCAGAAAGTGGGGATGTCCCTGAGAATATCCCATAATGCCAGGTAAAGCACTTGGTATCATGCCTGGCACATAGTAAATATTGCTGCCATTGTGGTTAAAACCTACAAACAATTTGTCATAGGCAAGAATAGTTCATATGTTTCCAATAACCAGACTTAAACTTCCTAGAATTTAAATTGTTCTTTATAGTGGTTGCTTAACTCATATGAAAAAATGACTTCTGAGTGTCTTAATTTATTGCCTTTCATTGTCTACAGTAAACTATATTTGTAACCAAGCTGATAAATTGTCTCTATTATTTACATAGATGTAAATACTACCCCACAATTACATCATTAAGAACTTAATTTAGTGATCAATTACTAACAGTGAGAAGATACCATTTTTTAATTTCTCTGCTAGCTATCACCTGATAGGTTTTTTCACTCCATTCCTTCTCTTTCTCTCCCTCCTTATTGGCCATATTTGTATTTGCAGCTCTTATGTACATTTTTCAATACTTTTAGCACTTTTAAAGGAAATCCGTAGGCCATTTTCTTCTAAGATGAATAAAGATGGTTGTGACAGTTTTTAACTGGGTTATGTATAACCCTTGTAAATTCCTTGGGATGGAGACCAAGTTTCATAGTGGTGGGTGCTTAGCACACACTCTACGTATATGTGATGATGGATTAGCTCTGACTTTATGGGCTATTCTTTTTTTTTTTTTTTTTTTTTTTTTTTTTTTTTTTAAATATATCTTTTATTAATTTAATTTTTTTTTTTTTTTTTTTAATTTTTATTTATTTATTTAATTATTTATGGCTGTATTGGGTCTTCGTTTCTGTGCGAGGGCTTTCTCTAGTTGTGGCAAGCGGGGGCCACTCTTCATCGCGGTGCGCGGGCCTCTCACTATCGCGGCCTCTCTTGTTGCGGAGCACAGGCTCCAGACGCGCAGGCTCAGTAATTGTGGCTCACGGGCCCAGTTCCCCCGCGGCATGTGGGATCCTCCCAGACCAGGGCTCGAACCCGTGTCCCCTGCATCGGCAGGCAGACTCTCAACCACTGCGCCACCAGGGAAGCCCATGGGCTATTCTTATAATAAGAAATGTTGTCTTAGAATTGGTCCCATGTTTGGCACTGTTGGGAAGATAAAGGTCTACAACCGAAGATTTTTACTCATACATTTTTAAATGATACCATAAATTAGAATTGACTACAGATGGCCAGCTGCCACATTTAAGAATAAGATGGCCAAGGCATAAAAAAATTTAGTGATGAACATTCCACATGCCAAATGCAATCAGAGCCTGGGGGAATTAAGGTTATGGAAGGTTCTGAGTTAAAAAAAATAATAAATGGGGTTGTTAAATATGAATACCAGGTGGACACTGATTTCTGAGTTATTTGTACCACTTTTGTCCTTATGTAAACCATAAAACAGTCTGGCTGCTGACCAGAACCTGCAGCTGTGTAGAAGAGACTTCTTTGTACATGTACCAGAAAACAAAGAATTATGATAGGCTTAAAGTCTGTTATGGTTTTGTACATGAAAGGGAAAATAAAATTGTTGATGTCATAGGCCTGGGGCCAAAAATGCTGACATATATCTACCTAGCTGAGGCTATAAAAATGGCATGCATTCCTAAGAATTGTCTTAAGTTTTTTTTTACTTTTCGGCCATGCTGCATGGCATGTGGGATCTTAGTTCCCCGACCAGGGATCAAACCCATGCCGCCTGCATTGGAAGCGAAGAGTCTTAACCACTGGACAGCCAGGGAAGTCCCAACTTAAAAAAAAAATTTTTTTTTTAATTGCAGTATAGTTGATTTACAATGTTGTGTTAGTTTCTGCTGTACAGCAAAGTGAGTCAGTTATACATATACATATATCCACTTTTTTTTAGATTCTATTCCCATATAGATCATTACAGAGTACTGAATAGAGTTCTCTGCATTATTCAGTAGGTTCTTATTAATTATCTATTCTATATATAGTAGTGTGTGTATGTCAATCCCAATCTCCCAATTTATTCCTCCCACCTCTTTTCACCCCTGGTAACCATAAATTTGTTTTCTACATCTGTGACTCAAGCCAGTTAACTTTTAAAATGGTAATTCTCTTTCACATTTCACATGCTGTTGTCTTTATTCTTTCTAGTGTCTGAACACTTCCTCTCTTCCTATGATATTGACTGCAGTTTGGAAACCAAGAAGGAAGTGGTCCAGTGCATGGGCTCCTTCCAGGATGGCGTAGCTGAGAAGTGTGTTGATTATTTCCAGAGATTCCGACGTTCTACCCATGTGACACCCAAATCATACCTCTCCTTTATTCAGGGCTATAAGTTCATATATGGAGAAAAGCATGTGGAAGTGCAAACTCTGGCCAACAGGTAAGTGTGAGGGTCAAATACAAAGTTATTTTAAAGCAACAGCTTTTAACTAGGGGCAAATTTGCTCCTAGTGGACGTTTTGCAATAACTGGAGACCTTTTTGTTTGTTACAGCTAGGGTGGAGGGGGTGGAGAGGTGCTACTGGCATCAGAAGAGTTAGGGGTCAGGAATGCTGCTAAACGTCCTAACGGTGCACAGGACACCCCTCCACTGCAAAGTGTTATTCAGCCCCGAATGCCACTAGTGCTGAGACTGAGAAACCTTCCTCTCAAGTTTGTTCAAAGGATTATTCCCTGGTTGCTAGGGGCTTTATTCTTGCCCAATAGGGTTAAATGTTGCCAAGTTTTCATGTGGCCTCCCACTTTCTATAATATTGCATGACAATAATAGAAACCGTGGAGCTGGAGGAAAGCTGAGAATACAGACATCCCCTCCCCGCGCTACTCATCTCTTTCTTCCTGCACATTCTGAGTGTCTGGGATAGAAAAGTCTGCTTGATGCTTATGTTCTCTGCATAGTAAACACCCAATTCACTGAAGTTTGTTCCCAGTTTCCCTGCTCTGCCTTGCTCTTTTCTGAACACTTACATCTTCTGCCTGAATATAGCCAAGAATCAGCCAAGGTTGTTACATAAGGGACCTCTGGGTGGGTGATTGGACTGAATGACTCTGAGGACTCCTGTCTTTAAGATCACATTATTTCAGAGTCAAGCAGGCAGTTGGGCCCTTCACGAGGCTGTTCTGATGGCTTTAAATTTGTTTCTTTTCTTGATCCCAAATCTTTCTTCTTTTAACTTCATTGGTCTCGTTAGAAAAACAGAACAGAAGTTATTTATTTCCCTTTCTCCATGATAAGACTTCAAGCATTTGAAGTCTATTGTCTTTTAGCTAAAGTTCATTAAGCATGTTTCCTGCATCAGACAGAGTCTAGACACTGTCGTTCCTCATGTCACACAGTGTTCTTAGCAGACTTAGTCTTTTCACACATGGTCTATGAAGAACATACAAGTGTCTTTAGTCTGGAATCAAACCTGGACATTTATTCTCTTTGTCAAGCCCTCGCAGGTTTGCTATTGTATATACATTATTCTTCAAATATGACCATTACTATATACATCAGTAGACCAGTGCTTAGAAAATGTGGCCAAGAAACACACATTTTACACTCCCCACTTGGATTTTTTAATCTCAGAATGAATACTGGATTGGAAAAGCTAAAAGAAGCTTCGGAGTCTGTTGCAGCCCTGAGCAAAGAATTGGAAGTGAAAGAAAAGGAGCTCCAAATGGCCAATGATAAAGCCGACACGGTGAGTAGACATTGACACGTGGACCATATTCACTTTGAATTCCCAGCTCATAAATGTTAATGATGTATGCTCCTTCACTAAATTATAACCATGGAAGTACAAATTATTTATTTCCATTAGAATACCATACTCTTAATTCTATGTATGAAGAATTGTGTAAGTGGACAAAATCAAGGCAAAAATGTGCATTTCCAGCTGGGTCTTTGGTAATTTTTGATGTACTTTTTTGTTTTATATTAAATTAGGTCTTAAAAGAAGTGACAATGAAAGCGCAGGCTGCCGAAAAGGTCAAAGTTGAGGTACAGAAGGTGAAGGACAAAGCCCAGGCCATTGTTGACAGCATCTCTAAAGATAAAGCCATTGCTGAGGAAAAACTGGAAGCAGCAAAGCCAGCGTTAGAAGAAGCAGAAGCAGCCTTGCAGGTATGCCTTTGTGATATAACAGATGTCACCTTTTAGGGCCTTGGAGGAAGATTAAGGCAGAAAAGATGAATAACAACAAGGAAATGTTCTACCGCTTCAGATGAAAGCTCTTTCTACTGGAATGATTTCAAGTAATATTTTCTGCTTGGAGATGTTATTTGAGTTTTTTAGATATTGCACATGGCACTTCACATCTCATCTTCCTCACTCATGAATGATGGGCAGTGTCATATAATGGTGATCTGGCATCCTGGGTTCTCATTTCAACTCTGTAACCAATAAGCTATGTGACATTGGGAAAGTCACATAAAATCTCTAAAACAACATTTTTTTTTTCACTCATTCATTGCGGACGTTGGAGTAGGTTGGTAAGATACAACATTCTCTGAGTATGTATATGAAGTATCCAAATAAAGGACTACTGATCTAACGTACCACATTAATGTCAGAGTTCCAACACAGTTACTCAGTGTGATTGTGTGGCAAGAACAGAAATGGTGAAATTAGGAAAGAGGTTGGGTTCAGAGAAAATATGTTGAGTTTAGTGAAATAGGCCACACCTTCAAGGGCTGGTCGAGTTTTGAAGACCCAATTTGAGACGTTTTGGACTCACGATTGCTTTTACTTTAGTCTTACTCAACTACTGCCTTATGTTATTGATTCCTGGCTTAGAATGTGGCTGAAGACATGGAACACTGCTGATGTGTCCACTGCTAATTCAAGTTATAGAACCTCAACTGAACATGCATCATTACTTGATAATATAATTATTATTTTTCACCACCTTCTCAGCATGCCACCTGAAACACTTCTAAATGCTTTTGATCCAAGTTAAGTCTTTAAGCTTTCTGAGTCAATATACAACATACTGTATAAGAGAATTTCTACTCTTTTGAGACAATGAAGATATTGCCTTCTTTTTTTATCTTTCCAATTTTCACGCTACTCTTTTATGTGATATATCTTTCCTTATTTTTTCTCCATCCCTCCTTGCACTGGCTAAACTGTCCTCCTTAATCCTTGAAGTCCTCCAGGGTCTTGAGTCTCTCAGATTGGTGGGTACCTCATCTCCCCCGCCCCACTTTTAAAAAGCCTATTTATGAAGGTAAGATTGACGTATAAAAAGCTGTAGTATTTAATGCGTATAGCTCACTGAGTTTGGGATGAGTGTACACCTATGAAACCATCACCGTCTTCAAGGCCATAGATATATCCATCAATGCCCGAAGTTTCCTCCTGCTCCCTTTATTATTATTACTATTTTTTTGTGATAAGAACACAGCTTAAGCTCTACCCCCTTAACAAATTTTAAGTATACAATAAAGTATTGATAACTATGGGCACTATGCTGTGTAGTAGATCTCTAGAATTTATTTATCTCGCATAATGAAAACTATGTACTCTTTTAAAAAAATTTTTTTAACCTTTTTATTGGAGTATAATTGCTTTACAATGGTGTGTTAGTTTCTGCTTTATAACAACGTGAATCAGTTATACATAAACATATATCCCCATATCTCTTCCCTCTTGTGTCTCCCTCCCTCCCACTCTCCCTATCCCACCCCTCTAGGTGGTCACAAAGCACCGAGCTGATCTCCCTGTGCTATGTGACTGCTTCCCACTAGCTATCTATTTTACATTTGGTAGTGCATATATGTCTATATATACACTACCACTCTCTCACTTTGTCCCAGCTTACCCTTACCCCTCCCCGTGTCCTCAAGTCCATTCTCTAGTAGGTCTGCGTCTTTATTCCCGTCTTGCCCCTAGGTTCTTCATGACCATTTTTTTTTTTTTTTTTTAGATTCCATATATATGTGTTAGCACACGGTATTTGTTTTTCTCTTTCTGACTTATTTCACTCTGTATGACAGACTCTAGGTCCATCCACCTCACTACAAATAACTCAATTTCGTTTCTTTTTATGACTGAGTAATATTCCTTTGTATATATGTGCCACATCTTCTTTATCCATTCATCTGTCGATGGACACTTAGGTTGCTTCCATGTCCTGGCTATTGTAAATAGAGCTTCAATGAACATTGTGGTACATGACTCTTTTTGAATTATGGTTTTCTCAGGGTATATGTCCAGGAGTGGGATTGCTGGGTCGTATGGTAGAAAACTTTGTACTCTTTGACCATCAACTTCCCATTTGCTTCTTCCTCCAGTCCCTGGCAACCACCCTTCTACTGTCTGCTTCTATGAATCTGTTTTAGATTCCACATATAAATGAAATCGTGCAGTATTTGTCTTTCTTTTTAGCTTATTTCACTTGGCATAATGTCCTCCAGATCCATCCATATTGTTGCAAATGGCAGTATTTCCATTTTTTTTAAAGGCTGAATAATATTCCATTGTATGTAAATACCACATTTTCTTTGTCCATTCATCCGTCAGTGGACATTTACGTTGCTTCCATTATCTTGGCCATTGTGAATAATACTGCAGTGAACATGGAGGTGCAGATATCTCTTCAAGATCCTGGACCTCATCCTCCCCCCGCCCCTTTTAAGGTACTCTGGCTTCACCGAGAGTCTCTGATCAACAGAGAAGACAATGATCGTGTAACTTCTAAACCTTTATTGAACTCATGATGCCTAACAGCATCATAGGAACTGAGCATATGGTATCTCAGTTCTTACACGTTTACATTTTCCCAAGATTTAAAAAGCTTAGCATTTGTTTTGATATTATAAAATATTTTCCAGTATCCTTCTAATTTAGCACTCTCTACCACTAAAATATTCAACATAATCATCAATGCAGAAATGTGTGGGAACAGGGGTAAGGTGAGGGGATATATAGGAGAGGTTTTCAATAATTTCCTTCATTGGTTCTGTCTCCATTTTATTGCCTCTTTATGAGCTTTTGAAATCTTGAAGTCTGGTACTACTAATTTATACTAAGAAAGTTCTGGGTACATCCAAACTCTCTTTTGGCATCAGGCCACGTAAATCTACACAACAAATAAGGTAACAGCAAAGAATGTGTCTCATCCTATCTCAATGCTCATCTGACTTGACACAAATATATATAAATATGTATTTATATATAACAGCCATATTGCTTTGCCTGCAGAAAAAAACAGGAATCTAATACTTAGCTGAAATAGGTTGCACTTCATATATACTCCTCTCCCGGACTCTTTTTACCTGGGTACCTAACATAATTGAGCCCAATTCTGTTTGAAAATTCCCCCTTTTAAAGCTAAAGTGAAAATAAACAAATAGGACCTAATCAAACTTATAAGGTTTTGCACAGCAACGGAAACCATAAACAAAACAAAAAGACAACCTACGGACTGGGAAAAAATGTTTGCAAATGATGAGACCAACAAGGGCTTAATTTCCAAAATATACAAATGGCTCATATAGCTCAATATCAAAAAGACAAACAACCCAATCAAAAAATGGACAGAAGATCTAAATAGACATTTCTCCAGAGAAGACATATAGATGGCCAATAGGCACATGAAAAGATGCACAACACCACTAATTATTAGAGAAATGCAAATCAAAAGTACAATGAGGTACCACCTCACAGGGGTCGGAATGGCCAACATCAAAAAGTCTACAAATAATAAATGCTGGAGAGGGTGTGGAGAAAAGGGAACCCTCCTACATTTTTGGTGGGAATGTAAATTGGTGCAGCCACTATGGAGAACAGTATGGAGGTTCCTTAAAAAACTAAAAATAGAACTACCATATGACCCAGCAATCCCACTACTGGGCATATATCCAGAGAAAACTATAATTTGAAAAGATACATGCACCCCAATGTTCACAGAAGCACTATTTACAATAGCCAAGACATGGAAGCAACCTAAACGTCCATCGACAGAGGAATGGATAAAGAAGATGTGGTATATACATACAATGGAATACTACTCAGCCATAAAAAAGAATGAAATAATGCCATTTGCAGCAACGTGGATGGACCTAGAGATTATCATACTAAGTAAAGTAAGTCAGACAGAGAAAGACAAATACCATATGATATCACCTATATGTGGAATCTAAAATATGACACAAATGAAATTATCTATGAAACAGAAACAGACTCACAGACACAGAGAACAGACTTGTGGTTGCCAAGGGGGAGGTGGGGAAGGGTTCGATTGGGAGTTTGGGGTTAGCAGATGCAAACTATTACATATATATGTATAACTGAATCACTGTGCTGTACACCTGAAACTAACACAGCATCGTAAATCAACTATACTTCAATAAAGTAAATTTTAAAACAAACAAACAAATAAAAAGCTAAAGTGAAATAAGCATGTCCAGCTCTTTTATATCCACTTTAATTTGATCCTTCTTTCCCTATTGGCAGGTATTATATTTCTCTCCTTTCTTTTATAGCCAAGCATCTCAAATTAAGGTCTATCTGCAATTTCCAGTTCTTTACCACAAATTCCCCTTCACTTCCAGCTGTCTAGAATTCACAAATGCTAGTGTGTTGTAACAAACCTTTTCAAAGTAGATAGTTCCATTTCTAATGACCAAGTTCAGTGGTTTTCTTCTTTTTTTTCCCAATTCTCAGAGAAAAGATCATTAGCTTTGATGTGAAGGGGGTTGCGTACCTTTCTTTGACAGGAGGGATGCCAATGCAAATCAGATGGAAGGTTTTTCAAGACCTGGAAGGAATGAATGTACACTATGTCCTAGAAATAGGACAGTGTCATATACTTATCTTTCATATTTTTCCAATGTTTATTCCATAGAGAGTTTGATAGAACAGTTATCGACTACAACAAGTCTAGGTGACTATTAAGTAATTTTCTGTATAAGAATCTCTGTACTAGGAATGGAACAGAACTTTTCTAAGAGCTTAGTGAAATTCCTATTGCTCAAATTCCATCATTTAAAGGTTAGTTCCCAGCGAAGAAACCTCTAATTATTCAGTGTGGCAGCCCTGAGGCTACAACTAGTGTCAGACCCCGGTGACAAGTCTTAAGAGAGAGAGGCAGATTCTTGACCTACATAACTAATGAGTAAAAAAAAGCACTGCAAATTCTGGAGTTTTCCTGGTTTAGAATCCCTGGAATCTACTTAAGTGCTGACGATTCTTTTCCTTTCAGATAACAGTTTTTTTCTGATGCTAAGTTGTCATTACAATTTTAGAGATGTCACAGCTCCTTATCTGCTTGCGAACACGTCTCTCACTGTATCTCCTTTGGCTGTCACTTTGAATTGTAAGAATATGAACTTTGGGGGATGTGTGGTTTTTCTTGGGGATTAAATCTGCATCTAGCTCCCATGACTGCATCAAACTTAAAAATGCTTACTTTCCTCTGTTGAAGTAGTAGCCTTTAGAGAGTAAAGGTTTGTTTTCACTTTTCGTATCTGAGATTGGGTGATGACCTCCTTTCCTCCCCAGACCATCAAGCCTTCTGACATTGCTACTGTCCGCACGCTGGGCCGACCCCCCCATCTCATCATGAGGATCATGGATTGCGTGCTGCTGCTGTTTCAGAGGAAAGTCAATGCAGTGAAAATTGACCTGGAAAAAGGCTGTACAGTTCCTTCCTGGCAGGAATCTTTAAAACTGATGACTGCAGGAAACTTTTTACAGAATTTACAGGTTGGTGGTTCAATAATGATGGGCTAGGAGGGGACTCAGACTTCATTAGAGTATATGGGTCCTTTAATAGAAGACGTTTCTGAAGAGAATCTACTCTATGGACATATTTTTAACTTACTAATTTTTTTCATCTTTATTGGGATATAATTGATAAATAACACTTTTATATAATTAAGGTGTATGACTTGATGTTTTGATATATGTTAATACATTGTGAAATGATTTCACCAAAATCCATCCACTAAATCCAATAAATAGCCAATTAAATATCCATCACCTCACATAATTACCATTTTTTCCTTTTTTTTTTTTTTCGTTTTTTTGTGGTGAGAGCATTTAAGATCTACCCTCCTAGCAAATTTCAAGTAAACAGTACAGTATTGTTAATGATATTCACATTGCTGTACATTAGGTCCCCAGGGCCTTCTCATCTTGTATAAGTGACCCTTGACCCTTGACCAACATCTTCCCCTTTCTTCCTCCCCCCAGCTCCTGGCTACCACCATTCTACTCTCTGCTTCTATGAGTTGGCTATTATAAGTGACACCATGAAGGCTCTGTCTCTCTCTGGCTTATAGTACTTGGCATAATGGTCCATCCATGTTGTCACAAATGGCAGAACTTCCTTCTGTTTTAAGCCTGAATAATACTCTACATACATATTTTCAACTTATATTTACGTATTTTTTCAGAGTAGAATTTCTCTTTCAAATATAAGACATTGTAAGTATTAGAGCTTTTCCTGGCAGATTTTAGGCATATTAAAACATCATCAGCAACATATTTCAGTAAAAGTTAAAAAAATCATTTTAAGGAACCCAAACATATGTGCATATATTATTTGCATATGAGTACATATATATTTTTATTTCACAAGTCTCAATTGTAGTTTTTCGAGTATTAATTTGCATCTTTTAAATTTCATTATGAGGTAACATTTACATATGATAAAATGCACAAATTTAAAGTGTATATTGTAAATCAACTACACTCCAATATAAAATAAAAATTTAATTAAAAAAAGGGTATAGCTTAATGAATATTTACATATGTCTATACCTATTAATGAACACTGGAATCAAGATTTGTATTTCCAGACCCCAGCAATCTCTTTTGTGTCCCAACACAGTCAGTAATCTCCCCTAGTATAAACATTATTCTGACCTTTATCCCGATAATTAGTTTCACCTGTTTTGAAATTTACGTATATGAAATCATATCATATGAACTCTTTTGTTTTGACCTCTTTCGTTCAACATGTCTGTGCGATTCTTTCTTATTGTTGCACAGGACAGTATTTCATTCTTTTTTCATTGCTACACAGCTTTCCAGTAGATGAATATCAATAGTGTGCAATAGTGTGTGACAAATGTTTAAAAACTGGTTCTCTGGTGAGAAAAAAGGAAAAGCTCTGATTTGTAGTGTTTGCCAATTTTCATAGTGTAAATATCCCCACAATGGCTGATTTCAAGCTACCAAAATAATGTTGCTGAATGTAGAGTTGGGAAGAGGTACATGGTAGCATGCTGTGATAAGGTAGTCCCACTGGGTAGATACAATAAATGTAAATGACCTCAAAAATGTAGATAGTAAAATGTAGCAAAATAATTAGAAGGTGATGACTTTTGACTATACATTATTTTTGTTCAAAATAACATTTAATTGTAAGTTTTTATAATTTAATTTTAAATAATGGCTGTATTTAACAAGTCTGTAAAATTTCTGAAAATTTAGTAATCGTTTCTCATAAGTTTATATCTACCAGCACCAGCGTGAAATGCTGTAATGTACTTTAATTTGTTTGTCCTTGTATTGTTGATGGATTTTTGAGATGTTACTAGTTTTGGGCTATTATAAAAAAAAGCTACTATGAATATTGGTCATTTAGTGGGCATGTTTTCATTTCTATTGGCTCTATACTCAGGAGTGGAATTTCTGGGTCTTAGGTTATACATTTAATCAGCCTTAGTAGATAGTGCCAAAGAGTTTTCAAAAATTGTTGTTATCAGTTTACATACCCACAAGTAGTGTATAAGTTGCTCCATGTCTTAACCATTTTCTACTTTTAGCTATTCTGATGGGTTGGTGGTGGTGTCTTATTATTGTGGGTTAGTTTGCATTTCTCTGATGACAAATGATGCTGAAAATCTTTTCATCAGTTTATGAGCCCCTTGGGAACTCTTTGGTTAAGTGCCTGTACATTTAAATGTACAGATCGCCTGGACATTTAAATTTTTTATTATTTTGTAGAATTTATATATAAAATATGGGTAATTTGTCATTTATATGTTTGCAAATATCTTCTCCCACTTTCTGCCTTAGTTGTTCATTCCATTAATGGTGTCTTTTTTTTTTTTAATTAATTTGGTTGTATTTCTTTTTTTTTTTTTATTTTAATTTATTTATTTATGGCTGTGTTGGGTCTTCGTTTCTGTGCGAGGGCTTTCTCTAGTTGCGGCAAGTGGGGGCCACTCTTCATCGTGGTGCGCGGGCCTCTCACTATCGCGGCCTCTCTTGTTGCGGAGCACAGGCTCCAGACGCGCAGGCTCAGTAATTGTGGCTCACGGGCCTAGTTGCTCCGCGGCATGTGGGACCTTCCCAGACCAGGGCTCGAACCCGGGTCCCCTGCATTGGCAGGCAGATTCTCAACCACTGCGCCACCAGGGAAGCCCTAATGGTGTCTTTTGATAAGGAGATACTCTTCAGTTTAGTATCATCCCATTTATCAATACTTTCCTTACAGTGCTTTCTGCGTTCTGTTTAGGAAATCTTTGCCCATCTCTAAGGCCGAATAAATGCTTCTGTGTTTTCTTCTGGCAGTTATATTGTTTTCTCTTTAATATTTAGATCTTGAGACAACTAACTGGGAATACCCATCCCCCATCCATAACCCAAGCGGTACCTTCAGCACCGTCTTTCATTCAGTTTTTAATTTATCATTGCCCAAGTGGCTGCTATGGCCAGAGCATCTTGTGAGGCGCCTTACAGCAGCTATAACACCAAGTAGCTTCTGAAACCAGTGGGCCATATGGACTCGTTTCAGATAATTAAAATATAAGCCTCTGTGATGTAAGGGCCACCATGAAGGAATAACATGCTATTTGAGTGGATAGGAGGTAGTGATTAATCAGACTATGAGCGTGTGGAATAGCAGTGGTCCTTGGGCATTGGGGGCGGAGCTTAAAAAGTGTCCACTGAAAAATGTGCAGTGGAATTGCACTTGCCTTATATACCTGGTGCAAAGCCACTGCTCTTGGAAGCTACCTTGCTATTTGCCTTTTGTCACCACCATCCTTCTATTGTTCCCAGGTATTCTTCTGGCTTCACTATTTTTCAAGTCTCATAAAAGAAACTTGCATTTAAAGAGGTCTGAATGAAAGTGTGTTTTTCTCTGTGTTATGTATGTTCTGTGAAGGCTTATTTCTCTGAATTATTTAGGTGCTAAATTTCTTTCTACTTGGAAAATATTTAATTATCCTCGGTTAGATGATCAAACACCACATTTCAAAGATCCAATTTCATTGTTTGGTCAGTCTTCTCTCTTAATACAAGAAGGCACTCATAATCCATTTCTGCTACTATTTTAAAATTCTATCCCTCCAGAAAAGAACAGTTCTCTCATAATCTTGATAGTTCTATGATTTAAAGTTAATTCATCACCCTGAAGGCCTAATGTCCAAATTATTTTCTTCACATTTCAGGTGAGTTTAATAGAACCTCCCTCTGAATGTATTAAGCATTTGGTTGCTGCTAAATGCTAAATATTTATGTCTAAATATATATGCTTTACATTTTTATATACAATGCTAAATATATGTACCATTTCATATGCCTAAATATATATGATTGTTGCCTAATAACCTGAAATATCAACAAAATATGATATCATTTATCCATTCTTGGTTTTAACAGTTTTTTAACTGTTTCAGTGGCATTGTGAGCATACTGTGATTATGACTTCATGGAAAGAGGTATTTTGACTTTATTTTACTCCATTCTTCCATAGCAATTCCCCAAAGACACAATCAATGAAGAAGTGATAGAATTTTTGAATCCTTACTTTGAGATGGCAGACTACAACATCGAAACTGCTAAACGTGTATGTGGGAATGTAGCGGGGCTTTGTTCCTGGACCAAGGCCATGGCTTCCTTCTTTTCTATAAACAGAGAGGTGTTGCCCCTGAAGGTAAGCCTCCTCGGTGGAACTGCAGGACGTGTGCCGGCAGCGGGGTCTCTGGGTCAACTGGGCTTGTCTTTCATGCAACACAGAAGCCTCAGGTTTTATTATGCCCAAGTCCACGGGGAGAGCTAGCAATAGGCAGGCCGAGCATAGGATGTTTCTTTCTTCTCTGTAATCCATCTCCAATCGGTATTGTCTGAGCCTTAAGCATGGACTCTCTACAAGGGTACAAAGTCCATTGTGGGCTGCTGGACATTTTTTTCCCCACAATGTCAACTTGAAAAAAAGAAACACAGGAAACTCTAGCATAGGATCCACCAACAATGTCCAAGATCTCCTGCCAGGGACTCCTGTGAATGAGGCAGCGTGGACACAGTCACTGGTGTCTGGTCTTGGCTGCAGGGACAACATAGTATTTATTCCCTCTCCCTCTTTTGCCCCCAGGAAAGAAACTGCATATCATCCTTTATTTAAAGTGATTTGAGAGCATACCAGTGTTTCCCTTTGAGTAATTGCATTTCTCAGCTTCATTTGTCCACATCCCCCCAGCATTCAGTGACACTCAGTCTTTAGCAGATGGAGAGGCAAGTACCTGTCTTGAAAATGAAATACTGATGCCTCAGAGCTCATACGTTATGGCTTTGTTGATTATTTTGCTTTTTGTAAGCCTGATCTCGCTCATCCATCAACTAAAATCCACGTACACTTATAAACTACCCAAGGAACTTAATAATCACGCTAAAAATAATCAAGAATGAAAAGAACATAGGGATACAGTTGCAAGTCCCATTTTATTTTCTCATTATTCCCATATCAGAGCCATTTATTCAGTGGTGGAGGCCCTTGGGGTCCCAGGGCAACTTAAAAGAGAAGGGATTCATTTGGCTCAGAGATTTTTAGAGCAAATAGTTGATGTCATGCTGTCGGGCATTGTGGATTTGGGGACCACTGAAGACTCCAACATAGCTCACAATCGGACATTCTGATATTGACTGAATTATAACAACCATATCCAGTGAAAAGTACAGGGTATGCTTTGCAAGTTTTTCCAGTGGCTAAGCATACGTAAGTGTCTTTAAGGGAATTACAGTTGAATTCACAATGGGGAGTTTTTATTTTGTTGTAGTTCCTTTAAATAAAATGAGCTGAAACCAGTACAAAATAATGGATGCCCTGAACAAGACTTACGTAAGAAGGATGACGTCTCCTCCCTTACATTCTGTACATTTCGGGCTCCACCCAGTTCCAGGACAACAGAGGTCCTACAGTAGGAAGTGAAGGGGACACCGTCAGGAGGGGGGACCTTTTACGTGTGCCTGGAACCTATGCTTCTCTTCTGAGAAGCCTGTTCTGGGAGTGCCCCCTATGTCCTTAGGAGCATCCAGCATCTGGGAATCTTCAGTTTGTCAGGTCTCTCCTAATTGCCATTGTCAGAAAAATAAACGTAGTTATGTAGATGCTACACATTCACTGCTTAGAGGGAAGTAGAAGACAAAGAAAGGACAGGTTATCATTGGGCAGCTCTGCTCAATATATTAAGAAATACAGACCAGGGGCTCTAACTTCACTTATTCCTGGAGGGGGCTTCACGTGCGAACTCCTGCTTCCCAAGTAAAGAGAGATTGAGGACACTCCTTAAACTCCTGTGGGAACCTCTTCACCACTAATTAGCGGAGGAGACAGTGAGGGACTCTTCTTTCATCTTACAATTCCTATAGACGGGCCAAGTGACTTCTAGTAGTGAGTAAACTTAAACAAATTTAATTATAACAGTAGCAATTGAGATTCTATTCAATTTCATTCATAAGGGATTTCTCCTTGGACACTCTGTGAAAACCAGTACATGTTAGTTTACATAAACAAAACATAACAACAGTAGAGTCTTAAATATTGAACACGGATAATAACAATAATAATATCTATTGTATTATTTATCAAACTCTTGTTATATGCCAGGTCCCAGACTTGGGTTTTTACATATGTTATTTTATGTAATACACACACACACACAAACACACACACACACACTCACAAATCCTAGGAGGTAGTTTTTCAATATCTTAATGGAGAAACTGAGGCTTGCAGAGTTTAAGTAATCTTAACAGAGTCCTACGGCTCCTAAGGTGAGCGGCTGGATTTGAAGATTTTATACCCTTTGATTAGTAGCTTTTGAGAGCTTCATTTAAAAAAATTAGTATTATTATTATTTTTATTGGAGTATCATTGCTTTACAATGTTGTGTTAGCTTCTCCTGTACAACGAAGTGAATCAGCTATACGTATATGTATATCCCCCTCCCTCTTGAGTAAAGTCCTAGAAGATATTCAAGATCTTTGGGGCTGCAATAGTTTGACATGAGTGGGTTACTTCAGTAAGACTTAAAGGGAGAACACTGATTTCAAATTTTTTTCGAAAGGATTTTAATTCCTGCAAGCATGGACTATTTTCTACACCTCATCTTTTTCCAATATTGCTTTTGATTATGTCTTTTGAGTCTTTTTTAGTAGCTTCCTAAAAGCAAATATTATTATTTGGTCACAGCTCAAGTATCTGTTCTTTTCTGAATGGCAAGCAATATATGCAAATGACAGGAATGCCATCAAGTCCATCACCACCCATAAAACCTAGATCTTTATGTTCAGTGGTTAATCATGTTTCATCCTTTGTCTTGTTTTAACATCCTTACTAACGGTGATCAGCCCTGCTAGGCAGATGGTTCTAAATATTCAGATTTTTTTTTCTACAACTCAGTATTGAAATGTTCTCTAATTTGCATATATACATTTAATATTACAATGTTTTGATTTAGGGATTGGCAAACTACGGTCCACAGGCCAAATCTAACCCACCACCTGTATTTGTATGGCTCATGAAATTTTAAATTAAGTACCTGAACAATAGTCTTGATTTTGCCTCTTGGCCCCAAAAGCCTAAAAGATTTACTATCTGGCACTTTATGGAAAAAATTTGCTGACTCTCTTCTAATGAATTTTAATTTTCTGCTTACAAACATGTCAAGTTCACATTAAGGTTTGGTCCTGACCGTGCGATTTGAGAGGAGTCTAGGGGTGGATCAAAGAACAGGTGTAACACGTGGCCGCTGAGCTCTCAGACTCCGACATGCTGCATGTTCGGTTTGCTGCCCATCCCTTCACCCTGTGTGTGTCCCATGCAGGCCAACCTGCTGGTGCAGGAGAATCGCTACGTGTTGGCCACGCAGGATCTGCAGAAGGCCCAGGCTGAGCTGGACGACAGGCAAGCCGAGCTGGATGTGGTGCAGGCCGAGTATGAACAGGCCATGACCGAAAAGCAGGTCACTGTCTTCTTGCCGTAGGGGTTTGGGGCGGGTGGTGACGTCACAGGCCCTCCTGGCTGTGGTCGGCCCTTCATTCCTCTCCTGCTTTCTCTCTCCAAGGGTTTGGTTTCCAGCAGGGCTTCATTTAATCGATATACAATACAATACACATATACATACATACACACCTGGCACGTACTCCCTCGCTAAGCCCTGGAGTTTGTTTCTAACGGACACCGAGGACCTTTGGTAAGAGGTCAGGATATTCAGCCAAAACAGAAGTTACTGCTGGAACACGGGAGTTCTGAGTTTCCTTATTAACGGTGAGGATAACAGCATCCTGTGCAGCATTTTTAACATATTTTTCAAATCACGTCCTCCCACTGTATCTCATTTAATATTTGAAAGAATCTTTCAAGGTAGGCAGGGTAGATATTTTTATTTTACTCTCATTTTAAAGAAAGGAACTTAGGCCCAGAGAGGACAAGAGGAGGACTCCCGGTCATGGGCATTGGTCACAGGGCTGGATTAGACCTTGATCTTCTGATGTCCACTCGGGTCTTTCTGCTGGACCAACGTGCCTGACCACGTGGCTGTGCCCCAGTGACAATGACCACCTACAGCCTTCTCAACCTATGCATGTTTGTAGCTTTAGCACATTTCAGAATCAAGGCTCGTATATTTCCTCTCCACTGGGCAGCAAGCTGTTTAGTCGATTTATACTCATTCCGGCTCCACTGGGGCCTCCTTCGTTCTGGTAATAGAGGCAGATTTAACATAAACCTAATGTAGCGTAAGTTTTATGGCCCCTCACTTGCACAGGCCCCATGAATGCTGGGGTTACTGGGAGTTGTAGAGAGTTCTGTGGGGAGGGGAAACCAGATTATGATTGACAAGCATTTGTGTGTAAGCATTCAGATAAAATACCTAGAGATTCCGGAGGAAAGGTACCTGAATTTCTCAATTTTCAGGACTTTGTAGTGATTTCTTTCCCCAGTTCTCATTACATGTTCACTTTGGTATTTTGTATTTGTAAAAATTCTTTAATGAGTTTTTTAAGGTGGTCCCCAGCTTAGATAAGCATCTGGCCTCACAAAATCTGTATCTGCCTCTGAGAAAACCTGTGCTTGATAAATAAGAGCTAGATTCTCTCTGTTCTTTCCTTGATGATTATACGGAACCCACCTCTGCCTCTTCTCAGCCCTCACTCGGCTGGATTGAGATTCCTGCTCTGTTAGTCTATTCCCTTATAGGGGTCCCAATGAGGGGATTTAGATAAACATTTCAGTTTCACTGTATGCAAGATGTATGGTATTTCCTCTTAAAGATAAGTCACCTGAAAACAAAATAAGAGCTTTTCAGAAATTTTAGAGAAGTAATTATATAGCACCTATTTGGGTTTGTTATTTATGTTGTATGAAATTTACTACCATAATATGAAGAGAAAATTAACTTTGCAATTTGAGCATCTACTTTAGAAACTGTGAGGAAGACACGTGAATTTCTACCATTTAGACCCTCACTTATATCAGGAAGCCCTACTACATACTGTAAAAATATTTTTACGGCCTCATTTTATTATGGTTCAGTTTTAACAATTTTGCATTAGTTTGCTCAATAAGCTTTTTTGTTTTTGAATATCTACTGTTTGTTAGGTAAGCAATTATAAGGACCGCATAAGAATGGCAACTATAAAGGTGTGGCTCTAACTTTAAAACTTGAATCTCAACAAATGTCAAATGTTTTTCATTAAGAAAACAAAATCTGGGCTTCCCTGGTGGCGCAGTGGTTGAGAATCTGCCTGCCAATGCAGGGGACACTGGTTCGAGCCCTGGTCTGGGAGGATCCCACATGCCGCGGAGCAACTGGGCCCGTGAGCCACAACTACTGAGCCTGCGCGTCTGGAGCCTGTGCTCTGCAACAAGAGAGGCCGCGACAGTGAGAGGCCCGCGCACCGCGATGGAGAGTGGCCCCCGCTTGCCGCAACTAGAGAAAGCCCTCGCACAGAAACGAAGACCCAACACAGCCAAAAATAAATAAATAAATAAATTAATAAATTAATTAATTAATTAAAAAAAAAGAAAACAAAATCTGGCTGTGTGCCCACCTGCTTCCAACATGTTGGAGTGAACTTGACTTTCAGTCATTGTGTTGCTCCTTCTCCCTCCGTGGGGCTCCGTGAGAGTCCAGGGACTTATAGACTACAGGGGGCAGGGGAGGGCTCTCAGGTCTACAGTTCATGGTCACGCCTGGTAACCTCACAACCAGGTCTGTGCCGTCCCTGGAGGAGTGTGTGTCCTGCCGCTCTGTGCACAGGGCAGTCGGTGCCTTTGCAGAGGGTCCACTTCCACAGGGCCTCTGGGCACCTAGTCAGACTCTGGGGCACTAGGAGAGAGAGGGCCGGGGGCACTAGCCGCGGAACACAAGCAATTCTGCACACTCCCCTAGCCAGGCTCGGAGGGAAAATCTGCTTCTCACTCCTGTGTGCTCATTTGCTCCTCTCCCATCCCCCATTTCCCAATCCCCCAAAGGAGCCTGGGTTTCCAGAAAGCAACAGCCAGGAGGGGAGGGGTTGGCCATTTTTTATTTGGCCACATGGCAGTGGGGATGGGGAACTTAGGGAGGATAACTTAATATTAAAAGTATCTGTCCTATGAAAAGTTTGTTTTAAAGGTAGGCAGAAATAAATGATGTCGTATTATATTTCCAGCTGACATCTTTCTTCTTGGGAAGAAACAAACAAACAAATATGGATGGTGTCGATGTGCGGGTACACCTCTCAGCTGGGATTTTGGGTTTTCTGCATTAACTCTAGGGGGAAGGAAAACAGAGCAGACTAGAACCAACTGGAACAAATATCTCGCTTCTGAAAAACACTGTATTGTGTTATTATTACAATAGCAATTCATGTTCCTTATAGAAAATACACATAGGTAACCCTGGAGATGAAGCCTAAAAGTATTTTCCTCTTTATCATTTCATATCTGCACATATGTCTGATTTACATATATTTAAAATCCATGTAAAATCATAGCAGATAATTCAGTACATACTGCTTTATAAATTGAATTTTTAACTAATGACTGTTCTTCTTTAACTTAATGATTATTTTTCTTAATGATTATATTTTTAATGGCTTCAGAGCGTTCTTGTTCACAATATAACATAATCTATGTAAATTATCCTCTGTTGTTAGACATTTAGCGTATATATGCCATATGTACATTATATAAATATATATAAATATTATACATGAACTTCCAGTGACTGGTCACATAGCTAGATCTTTAGCCATATCCATTATTGTACCATAAGTATACATTTTTACAAGTAGAATTAGCAGCTGTCTTTTCAACATAGAGAAATGGAACCATTTGTTTTTAAGAACAAAGCCCTGGGTGGCAATAGTGTGTGGAAGTCCGGTTAAAGGTCTTTTACTGACACAAGAGCAGCAGGGAGGGACCTACTAAGTCAGTGTGGCTGGAATTTGTGAATGAGCTTCAGGACTCCACAACCTGAAGATAATCTAAAGTTTCACCTAAAGTAAAAGGAGATGTGGAGTTAGACAAAGCAATAATGATGCTAGAAATTTAACATGAGAAATATTCCTCATTTTTAAGTAGGGATATGTATTTCTTTACATTTTGTTGTGCTATGTGATATTAGCATGTATGCTGATATTTTATTTCTAATTTTTTGATACGAAAATCATAAATGATGCAAATCTCCATTATTTCTCAGTTTATTAACATCTGGGGAGGGTTTGCCCGTTGGCTCAGGGTCCCTCCTGAGGAATCCATCTATGTTCCATAGATAGGGCTTAAGACACAGGCTGGGCTGAGACAGACCCACAGAAATGGAATCTTACGCTTCCTGTGGAATAAGTGGCTCACATATCTCAGAAAGGAAGATAACATATGATGTTTTAAAATTATGTTTTTGAGCTCCAGGCTATATTTATGTGAACAAAGGTTTTCTTCTGGTTCTGTCTGGTTTTAGACCTTGCTTGAAGATGCAGAGAGGTGCAGACATAAAATGCAGACCGCTTCCGCGCTGATCGGGGGGCTGGCAGGAGAAAAAGAAAGATGGACAGAGCAAAGCAAGGAGTTGGCTGCACAAACTAAAAGACTTGTAGGTATGTAATTCCTTTATTAATGAGATTATGTGTTGACTCTAATAGGGAGTGAGCAAACTTAAGCTTTAATCAGAATACACATCAGCGCTCTTTTACTTCAAATTCCTCTGCGTGTGTGTGTGTGTGTCTGTGTGTGTGTGTGTGTCCAGCTATTTCAAAAGGATGACTATTGGTCTGGCATTTAGACAACGCTTATTAGATTTAAATCTCTTATTATCAGGTCATTTTTGAATTCTCCTACGAGTGAGTGGCCATATCGATCAAGGTCACTTAGAATGGAGGCTCTGTCTTCTGAGGTTTTGGTGTATCTCTTAAACTCAGATATCATCCTCTCATATCCAACAAGAGTCAACATAATCCGGTGCTTGACTACGAGCAGCTATTACTTGGTGGACCATGTGTACTCTTTAATAATGAACTAAACTACTGCTATTCACAAGACACAGCAACTTGTGGTTACAATTTGGTTTCTGAAATTTAGTTTGAAAGAATGGTTGTCTTTTTTTTTTCATTTCTAACATTCTGCAGAATTACAGGGCTGATCACAGAGTATTTCAGTGATGTTCTGTTTTCCGTTTTAGGGGATGTGTTGTTGGCTACAGCTTTCCTATCTTATTCTGGTCCGTTTAACCAAGAATTTCGCAATCTGCTGTTAAATGACTGGCAGAAGGAAATGAAAGCCCGGGAAATTCCATTTGGAGACAATCTAAATCTCAATGAGATGTTGATTGATGCTCCTACCATTAGTGAATGGAACCTCCAAGGCCTGCCAAACGATGACCTGTCCGTTCAGAATGGAATTATTGTCACAAAGGCATCTCGCTACCCTTTGTTAATTGATCCACAGACTCAAGGGAAGATCTGGGTTAAAAATAAAGAAAACCAAAATGAACTCCAGGTAATCTGGGTTTGAGTCTATTTATGCTACTAATAAATTTTAGTGCCCCAGATCAACAAGTCTCTGAGAATAAAGAAATATTTCATATTTAGAAATAATTTTATTATTAATATTTAGATATTAGTATTTAGAAATGATTTCTAAAAATTGCATTATTTGCATTCTTGTTGATCTCTCCAATGCCGTCTTTCAAAGGTTTCAGACTCCCTTCTGTTAGGGCCTAGGGCCCTCATTCATAAACAGAGCAGGGTGGAGCTATATCACACTAAGTGTGCAGCACTTTATAAAGACACTTCATAATTATTCCATGATTATTTGTCACAAATGTGGTGGTGGTGAGGAAAAGGCAGCATTGCCATACGACCTTTACTTGCTTCTCAGTAAAAGGGAATGATGCAGTCAAATGCTCTGGAGCTTCCTTAAAAAACTAAAAATAGAGCTACCATATGATCCTGCAATCCCGCTCCTGGGCATATATCTGGAGAAAACCATAATTCAAAAAGATACATGCACCCCAATGTTCATTGCAGCACTATTTACAATGGCTCAGACATGGAAGCAACCTAAATGTCCATCAATAGAGGAATGGATAAAGAAGATGTATATTTATACAGTGAAATATTACTCAGCCATAAAAAAAGAATGAAATAATGCTATTTGCAGCAACATGGCTGGACCTAGATACTATCATACGAAGTGAAGTAAGCCAGACAGAGAAAGACAAGTATCATATGACATCACTTATATGTGGAATGTAAAAAAAAATGATACAAATGAAGTTATATACAAAACAGAAACAGGCCCACAGACATAGAAAACAAACTTATGGTTACCAAAGGGGAAAAGTGGGGGAGATGGATAAATTAGAAGTTTAGGATTGACATAAACCCACTACTATCTGTAAAATAATAACCAACAAGGACCTACTGTAGAGCACAGGGAACTATACGCAACATTTTGTAATCACCTATAAGAGAAAAGAATCTGAAAAAATTATGTATAACTGAATCACTTTGCTATACACCTGAAACTAACACAACATTGTAAATCAACTATACTTCAATTAAAAAAAATAAATAAGGGATTGATGGTTTGCTAAGGTGAAGAATGGAGACAGTTTAGAGCAGCATTTTGATCTTGTTTCTAGATCACATCTCTAAATCACAAGTACTTCAGAAACCACCTAGAAGACAGTCTTTCTCTTGGAAGGCCCTTGCTTATCGAAGATGTTGCGGAGGAACTAGATCCAGCCCTGGATAATGTTTTGGAGAGAAACTTCATTAAGACTGGGTCTACCTTTAAGGTAGGTTAAACCTATAGATGACAATGTGCAGAATAATTACCATGAGGCCAGGTAAATGTGACATAGGAGACAGTTTCTCAATAGGCAGCAATTCAAATTTGAGGCATTTGCTTTTCTCTTCTACACTTCCTGAGTTGGGATCAAGAGCAGTCTTTTCAGGAATATCTACTACACTTGTATAATAAAGTCTGACTCCATTGTGTTGTTTGACTTTGGACAGTTTTCAAGCCCTGTCATGCCCCTCTCCCCTTCCATTCCCAATCTGGGCAAACTGGTAAGAAAACGTGGGTCCATTCTCCTTTGGCACTGGTGGGAAGTTCAAATCATGCAACTCTCTGCTCATGACCATGTCTGGGAAACTTCATCCCAGCCCCATTGGGTAACCACCATAAAACCCTAGAACAGCTTCCCCTCCCTACTCTCTCAAGTGAGGTCTTTTTTGGACCTGTTTGGGAGCCTACCCTAATATTTCCAGAAAGTCTCATGTGAATAATAAACATTTTCATATCTTTTTGTTACATGAGTGACATCATCAGTCTTGACTTCTGAACCAAATTTTGGGTGCAGAATCCATCTCACTTCTGCAGTATGATCACAATTTTGGTGATAAATTCTATATATATTGTATGGTGTATATTGAATTAACTTCTTTCCTTCCCCCCTTCCTTCCCTTCCTCCGTCCCTCCCTTCCTTCCTCTCTTACTTCCATCCTTCTTTCCTTTCATCCTAGTGGCTTAAAGCTCTGTGAATGCCTAATGACCATTTCTTTTTTAGTATACAGATGATCTCCAGGTACATAGTTGTTAAAAGCAATACTGGATCCTATACAAAAAGCACACAGTAAGGTGTATCTCTGTTTTATTACTTTTAACTTTCTTTTTTATGAAAAAGGTGAAGGTCGGTGACAAAGAGGTAGATGTGATGGATGGCTTCAGACTCTACATTACCACCAAGCTGCCCAATCCAGCCTACACCCCTGAAATAAGTGCGCGGACCTCCATCATTGACTTCACTGTCACCATGAAAGGTCTGGAAGATCAGTTACTGGGGAGAGTCATTCTCACAGAGAAGCAGGTGAGTGAAGTATGGCCCTCCCTCTTTCTGCATCATGTTGCGATTTTTTCATTGACAAAAATGATATGATGAAAGTTGTAATAGGATTGAGTCCCCTCCTTTAATTCCTATGTTTCTTCCATTATTAATTTCCAAGTGTCTTAAATAACTACTAACCAATTATCTACCCCATATGTTGCATCTGCATCGCATAAATCATATAGATCATCAATTGATTTTATATAGGGGACTGATGTAACTATGAGACTATCAGTCTCAATATCAGCATGATTGTTCTGGATTTATATTACTTTATTTTTCTGAAGTTTGTTCTATTATTAATTCTAGTCACCTGTTGATTTTTAGCGTTCTAGTACACATCTATTTTTTTCTTTCGTTCGATTCATTATTATACTTCTGGAATATAAAATTAAAACATTTTACTCAGATAACATGACATTGCCAATTCTTATTTGTTATCCAAGAGAGCTCTGTGTATGTTGTGAGAAGATAGAAGTTGGTGACACTAGGTTTCACTGTGCACCTTCTGAGGGCTACCGGATTCATTATGCTCTAAGCATAACTCCATATCTGTTTTCTCTCAATGAAAAATGGCCAATAATTTATAAACTTCCGTGGTCTGAGTTAGCATTTTCTCTGGGGAACATTTGAGTCTTAAGGAAAGAAATCTGGAGGATTTTAATGGGACTGCTTTGGTGAAACTGCGTGAACTCTAAAAGTTGCTATTGATTTTTTTCCTTTGTTCGATGGCAATGTGGAGTTTGGTTTACTTTATACCTCCCTTCTACACTGACCTAAAGATTTATTTAGGTTAAATCTATTGGCAAAATCTTTGAAATCTGTCCCTCCCATTCTTTTTACCTTTTCTGTATGTCGTACCATGCTTGCTCTTCTGAGCCCTCCCTTATGTTTATCTCTTTCTCTCTCTCTCCTTCCCCTCTTCCTTTTGATATGAATCTTCTCTGTTTACTTTTTAATTTATTGTACATAAATCATGGAGTTATACGGTTGGAAGTTGCATTAAAAGCATTTAATCCAACTTCATAAATTCACATCGTTGGTGACCTCAGTATGGCAGGAACCGATGCTAGCGTTCCTACCACAGACTGGCTATTGAAGAAGTAACATCCTTCCAAATATATACTTGTTTATTTTTGAAATCTCAGTAGAGATGGTTGAGGAAGTTTAGCGCTGCCACACCCTTATTTCAGGAAGGACAGGGGTTCTTTTTTTTTTAAGTTTTTTTTTTTTTTAATAGTAATCTTTTATTTATTTATTTATTTTTATATTTATTTTTGGCTGTGTTGGGTCTTCGTTTCTGTGCGAGGACTTTCTCTAGTTGTGGCGAGCGGGGGCCACTCTTCATCGCGGTGCGCGGGCCTCTCACTATCGCGGCCTCTCTTGTTGCGGAGCACAGGCTCCAGACGCGCAGGCTCAGTAGTTGTGGCTCACGGGCCTAGCTGCTCCGCGGCATGTGGGATCTTCCCAGACCAGGGCTCGAACCCGTGTCCCCTGCATTGGCAGGCAGATTCTCAACCAGTGCACTACCAGGGAAGCCCAGGACAGGGGTTCTTGATTAACAGCAAATCTGTGGAGCTGGGGCATCCCCGAGAGTCTTCAGGGCAGTATCCATTGCCCGTATTTTAGGCTCTGCTTTCACCTGTAGTGCTGGCTTCAGGAAGATAGGGGCTTTGATAGCACTCTGAATAATATCCTTGTCCTTGGCTTTCTTACTATTCAGCTGAGTCTCCTTGGAAAGAATAATTTGGCTTCCAAGATTTTTGGTTGCCACAAAACACAACAACAACTCCGGGACTGCCCTGTAATTGTTGCAGCAGAGCTCTAAGATGAAGTAAGGGGGGCATGAAGCTCACTGGAAGATTCTGAACAGCCTTGAAAAGCCAATATGGATCCCAGGCCAGGCTTTGCCTTACTTCCTGGGAAAGTTGGGTGCCTTCAGACATTATTCTCTTACCATCCTCTCATTATCAGAACTTGTCCCAGGCTCAAAGGAAATGATTCTCACAAAAGTGTGGTCAGAGT
The DNA here is from genome assembly GCF_009873245.2 of Balaenoptera musculus. NCBI lineage: Eukaryota > Metazoa > Chordata > Mammalia > Artiodactyla > Balaenopteridae > Balaenoptera > Balaenoptera musculus. The sequence continues at coordinate 11,540,674 of NC_045787.1, read as the reverse complement.
GACATGACACTCATTCTGTTTTAATAGTCATCTTACCCTGAACCACATTAGAATACGACACGTAATCTGTAGTTTTTTTTTCTCTAAAGCGAAGTGAGCTGCGAGACTTATTTGTGATGGATCTTACGTAGTCTACTTTCCGCCAGCAGCTTTTCCTTTTGCAGCATCTTTTCTGCCCACCGTGCTCCTGAATTTGCTCACTTTGCTGAATCTTTTCAGCCTGGGTGGTGGCAAGTGGGTCTGAGTTGATCTCTGGTGCTTTCAGGGCATTTTTTTTTATCATCTAGTGACTCAGTTGAAAAGAGCCTATGTCTGTGCCTATGGACACAGATATAAAACGTTAAGTCCAAACTGTTTCTTTGACTTCAGTGACAATGAAGTCTCTCTTACTATGATCACATCTTGGGTGATGGTAAAAATATCAATATGAAATGTTATTGGGCCAAGGAGGGGGCTTTTGAAAGCTAGGAAGGTCCCACAGATAGGAAGTTGATGTTGGAAAGCATCTAAGAAATGCCCTAAATGTAGGGAACATTGAAACAAATGGTGAACATCTTCAGTCAGGATGAGTTATGCCTTCACTGGTCTGTTGATTCTTCTTGTGAAAGGCAGCTTGGAACAGTAACTTAGGATACAAGGGAAAGGCTACTCTTCTTTGAGTCCATAAATTCACCAGCTGTCCAGTGTTCTGGGAATACAGGCAGTGAGGAGCCTTATTATCATGCAGGATCTGGTCTCATGAATGCTCAGCTGTACAGCCTGAGCAGGTTTTTTTGCTTAAGAGACAAAGGGAAACCTCCGAGCATATGAAAACAAGGAAGGCAGATTTTTAACTGACTTTATACTTTTCTGTGTGCTTCAAGGCAGCCTTTTTAAATGCATGGGCTGTTCAAGTTCACATCAAGGTCATATTCAATTGTTCACCTGATGTACCTGTGAGTATATTTAGACAGCCTGCTGTTGTCATCAGAAGGTGATGTATCAAGACCATTTTAAATAGGCAACAAACCAGTAGCCCTCCAGAAACTTTCCTTTAAAGAAACCTAGTCTCTTCGGGTCACTCTCACCTTGATCCTAGAGAATAAGACAGAATCTCAAAGAGTACTATTAGGAGAAAAATATTAATATCAATTAACAGCTTCTACTAGCCACACAATACAAAGCCTCAAGGGTCATCATTGTTCAGAATTTCGGATGAGCAAACAGGTGTGTGATTTATTTCTTTTGGAGCTGGAAGGACCTAAACTTGGTGGAACTGACATGGGAAATAACTTAACGAAGACACTAAATAGACGTTGTTATCACCATTGTTATTGGTGGTGGAGAAAAAATAAATCTGTTTCTGAGTTCAGTTGTTTAATCTTTCATTTTAATTACCAGTGCAAGGTACAGAAGAGAAAGAATCTTTGGGAATAAAGCCTGGGTGATACGTTAAAAATGAGAACTGTGGAAGGCTTTCATCTATTTCTTTTTATTGATTCCAAAACTTTGGTTATAGTTGAAGTTTATGAACACAAAGAATTTTAATTTTCATTTGCATCCTTGTTGAGCCACTTAACTTTTGATCATGTAATTAATCAATAGTACATTTCATGAAGTTGTACTGAATCACTGATGTACTTTCTTATTCAATTCAGGGATACTTTTCACATTATCACAGTTTATATAAAATTTTTATGTTGTGGTCTTAATATATAGAATACATAGCACAAATGTGTGTGTGTGTGTGTGTGTGTGTGTGTGCTAAGAGATAATCCCTTTGGTGGGAAAAATGCTAATAGACAAAATTATTTTGATTAACTTTGCCCCTTCGTATTAATTTGTAAAAGAACTATATTATGGAACTAAAGTTGTAGTTCAACAGAAATATGTTTAAATCTGTCATACAAATGAAAATATGCCTAAAACCTTATCCCAAAGTCGGTTTTCCATTTTCAAATCTCAAATGAAAAGCAAATAGCAATTGTTCTATTTTCTTTCAGAGGTATCTTTCTTTGCCCCATAACTATTGTTCTGTTCTACTGTTTGGCCACTGGTGTGCTATTTAATGAATAATTTGCTTTTGGAATTCCAAATATTACTTTAGGTTGTAGTATTTACTTTAGAGTATATTATTTCATCAGTTTCAAACTATGGGGGAAATGTACTCCTTAGCCTTATTTTAATCCTTTGGGAATATAAGCATTTCTTTAATTGCCAATTTTATTTAATTAATGTTGTTAACAGTGACATTAAATTGACCATAATCAACTCAATAATGTTCAAGCTTTTACTTACTATCTTTAAAATCAGGAAAGGAATAATTTGTACCTTATTGTATGTATTACTAATAAGTGTGTTTATTTTCTTAATAATGGTTTTCATAAGCAACATGGAGGCATAATTTTAGTCTCAATCCTGTAGTTCTCAAGTGGAGATGAGATTGGAAATGTAGGTTGTAACAGGTTTTGCAAACTATGTTGAAAATTTTGGACCTTTCCAAATAGTAAAGGGAGAGCCCTCAATGACAAGGAGCAGAAAAGGGGGTGATGGCAGAGCAGAAGATCAGCGGGGGGACCAGTCATGGTTAGTGTGGTCCCCCGAGCAATAATTAAAGCCTAGATTAGGGCAATTGCTATGTAATTGGGAAAAAATGGAGGAAGGCTTATGCAGGAAGGCTCAGTAAGACTTGGTGCAGATTTGGGATTTGATAGCCCATGCTCTCATCTCCAGCAGACATGAAAGCATGCATCCTTAGCATTGTAAGTGCAAGATTAGACAGTTCTCCTTTAAAAAAAATCCCTTTCAGCTCCTTTATTATGCTTTTACAATGATACGTGAAATTCTAAAGTGTGATTTATTTTATACCAACTTATAATTTTACTTTTCAAACTACTCATTTCCAAATAAATATTACAATGCATCTGAAAAATCCATGCTGGAAATGAATGAAGGGAGGGGATAGAGAGAAGAGACGTCTTCTGAGCAGCTGTCATGATCCAGTCACTGGTTTTGAGCTTCTTTGCTAATGATATCCTCACAATCACTCTCTGAGCTGTTTTATGTCCATTTTGCAGATGAAGAAACTGAGGCTTAAAGACTTGCATAACATGGCCAAAGTCATGCAGTTAATAAGTCCTGGGTGTTAGAATTTAAACGTGTCTTCCTGATGTCAGAATGCTCACTCTTCTCACTGCTTTACTTTCCTTCCCTGTCTTCATGTGAGCACTTTTATCAGGCTTACCTTTAGGAACTCAGAAATGATAATGAGAGTGTATAAAATTTAAGAATATGGCAAGAGTGTGTAAAATTTGAGAATATGGCAATAAAAAATATTTGAATTATTTCCATTTAATTTTATTATCACTTTGTTTCCTAGTGTAACCATATTGTGAGTGCATTTATTATAACTGCCCATGGAAAGGAATTTTATAGTAACCATTAAATGTCACTTATCTCAAATATGAGATTATTATCTAGTAAATAAATGAATTAAAATGACCAGCAAGGAGATTGCCAACAAACACATGAAAGGATGCTCAACATCACTAATCATTAGAGAAATGCAAATCAAAACTACAATGAGGTACCACCTCACACTGGTCAGAATGGCCATCATCAAAAAATCTACAAACAATAAATGCTGGAGAGGGTGTGGAGAAAAGGGAACTCTCTTGCACTGTTGGTGGGAATATAAATTGATACAGCCACTATGGAGAACAATATGGAGGTTCCTTAAAAAACTAAAAATAGAACTACCATATGACCCAGCAATCCCACTACTGTGCATATACACTAAGAAAACCATAATTCAGAAAGAGTCATGTACCACAATGTTCATTGAAGCTCTATTTACAATAGCCAGGAAATGGAAGCAACCTAAGTGTCCATCAACAGATGAATGGATAAAGAAGATGTGGCACATATATACAATGGAATATTACTCAGCCATAAAAAGAAACTGAGTTATTTGTAGTGAGGTGGATGGACCTAGAGTCTGTCATACAGAGTGAAGTAAGTCAGATAGAGAAAAATACTGGATGCTAACACATATATATGGAATCTAAAAGAAAAAAAAATGGTTCTGAAGAACCTAGGGGCAGGACAGGAATAAAGATGCAGACGTAGAGAATGGACTTGAGGACACCGGGAGGGGGAAGGGCAAGCTGGGACGAAGTGAGAGAGTGGCATTGACATATATACACTACCAAACGTAAAATAGATAGCTAGTGGGAAGCAGCTGCATAGCACAGGGAGGTCAGCTCGGTGCTTTGTGTCCACCTAGAGGGGTGGGATAGGGAGGGTGGGAAGGAGATGCAAGAGGGAGGGGATATGGGGATATATGTATATGTATAGCTGATTCACTTTGTTATGCAGCAGCAACTAACACAGTAATGTAAAGCAATTATACTCCACTAAAGATGTTAAAAAAAATAATAAAATGACCAGTAAGGAAGCTTTCAAATGTAACCAAATAACACATGGAAGCAAAAACAGTAAGAACAGGTCTTAATTGCATTGCTGTATCTCAAAGAATTAAGAATTGATGCAAGTTTGAGCTTTTGTTTTGCTGGAAGAGGGAATTTTTCTTTTTTCTAGAATGTTCCCGGACCTGACTCACTGTGCTCAGAGCATGAGTTGGGAGCCTGGTAGGGTCCCACCCACCATAACTGTTCAACCAATGGTGATTAACTAGCTGGAACGTAAAGCAGAGGCCAGTGCTCTTTGCTTTTTGCCTTCATGCAGTTTTGCTACCATGACCTTTATTTTTAACTTCATGGTTTTTGTTAACACAGGGAGAATTTTCATGTCTGTATTTCTGGAACTAAGACATGACTAGATTTTCTGGTACACTAATGTGTTTCAGTTTATCAGTTTGAAAAGGGTTATAGCATTTAATCATTCACCGGGCAATACTGAGAGCCTACTATGTATCGAACATTGTACTAAGAGTTGGAGAATGTATCAATAAACCAAAAAATCCTTGGAGCATAACTATTAAGTAATTTATATGTTATATTAGAAAGAAAGTAAATAATCACGTAATTAATGAATAGTCCCATTATGTTTTATATGATTTCGTGTGATTCATCACTGCATATAACTTTAGATTTCTAGTTTTCTCGATAGGGAGTAGAATCTACAAAACCTGCTGAGCCATATCCAGAATACCTAACTGAGTATTTACCTTTCTGAAGCTGCTCTAGCAGTGTGAGCTTGGTTTCACATGCCCAGGTACCCGCACAACTGGAACTGCTGACCGTGCTTTCCTGTTCAAGTCACCTGCATTTAACCTTCGTTTCCCCATATTGTATTTATACTGAAATGTGCGTAACTTTAGTAATGCAGGTAAGCATAGGTACCTTGTCAATGGACACTATATTTAGAAAGCTTTTCAAGCAAACTTGCTAATGCGTATCTTTCTCTTCAAATTTTAAATTCTATTTCCTCATTGTCTTTTCCTCTTTTGAATCCTTTTTTTTTTTAAACATCTTTATTGAAGTATAATTGCTTTACAATGGTGTGTTAGTTTCTGCTTTATAACAAAGTGAATCAGTTATACATATATATATGTTCCCATATCTCTTCCCTCTTGCGTCTCCCTCCCTCCCACCCTCCCTATCCCACCCCTCTAGGTGGTCACAAAGCACCGAGCTGATCTCCCTGTGCTATGCGGCTGCTTCCCACTAGCTATCTATTTTACATTTGGTAGTGTATATGTGTCCATGACACTCTCTCACCCTGTCACATCGCACCCCTCCCACTCCCCATATCCTCAAGTCCATTCTCTAGTAGGTCTGTGTCTTTATTCCCGTCTTGCCACTAGGTTCTTCATGACCTTTTTTTTTTTTCCCCTTAGATTCCATATATATGTGTTAGCATACTGTATTTGTTTTTCTCTTTCTGACTTACTTCACTCTGTATGACAGACTCTAACTCCATCCACCTCCCTACAAATACCTCCATTTCATTTCTTTTTATGGCTGAGTAATATTCCATTGTATATATGTGCCACATCTTCTTTATCCATTCATCCGATGACGGACACTTAGGTTGCTTCCATGTCCTGGCTATTGTAAATAGAGCTGCAATGAACATTTTGGTCCTCTTTTGAATCTTTTATTAACTTCAAGTTAGAGTCTCTCATGAAACAATTTGACTTTCATGTACAATTTGACTTGGTGCTGGAAGCATCTCGCAGCCTCTGGGTTTCCTGCTGCCCTTGGCTTGTTGAGTGTCCCCATCTTTTCTTTCCTTCTCTTTCACTGTCTCTCCCTCTCCAAACTACCAAAAGGAAGAAATAGCCATTAAGGGCAATAATCTTCCAAAGCCATTCTCTCCCCAGCTACCCGTAAAGGTCTTTTAGGAAGGATTCAGAACGTCCGTTCTCTTGGAGAGGACAGCATCGTTTCTTTTCAGGTCAAGATGATTTTTCAATTTAAATGTACCTGCAGTAGCAGCACAGTTTGCTTGCCTAACTTTTGGACACTTGCTTGTCACAGAGTTGGATACTATTTCAACACACAAGTTGAGAATAAGCACATTCAAACCACAATAGAGCTCTTTTAAACAAGAAACCAAACAGAGGTAAATGTATTTAATCTGAGACGCATATATTGTCTTCAAATAAATTTCAGTTTCAAAACAGGAGTAAACATGATCACAGAAGTCCCTTAAAAATGAGTTGACTTTAGGAAATAAATAGATGGTAAATAGTTAATACTGGTAATATTTTTAGCACATTTTACATTGTTTGCCACCAGTTCTTCTTTCCTCCATTAATTCTCCTCCTCTAATTTTGATGTCCGTATTTCCTGCAGTCAAATATGACAACCACAGTACAGGAACTTGAGAGCAGCCCCATAGGCAAACTTTTTAAGGAATGGGCAAACCATAGGTGTTCATTAAGAAGAAAATATATTTATGCAAATTAACAGGAACTGGAGAAGGAAAGAACTCATCTCATGGAAGTTGTAACTGCAAACAAGAGGAGAATGAAGGAGCTAGAAGATAATTTGCTTTACCGTCTGACCAGTACCCAGGGGTCCCTGGTGGAAGATGAGGGTCTCATCCTTGTGCTGAGTAACACAAAAAAGACAGCCGAGGAGGTGACACAGAAGCTGGAAATTTCAGCTGAGACAGAAATTCAAATTAACTCAGCCCGGGAGGAATATAGACCTGGTGAGTTTGGTAATGAAAGACGAATGTCACAGGAAAATGAAGCGAGAAATGAGAATTAGAGAAATTGAAGTAAGGATGTTATGAAAACGACTATGCAACGTGGGGTGGCCATTTGTGTTTTGTGGCATTTCTTTAAATATTCAGTAAAATTGAGATGAAGAAATTTTATAGTGGTGTAAATTTTCTAGGTGCTTATAATTCATGTTATTGGCAAATTTTTAAGGTTCCTGGTGAACTTATTTTTAAACTGGAAAGTAAAGAGGAGAATTATTAAAGACATCCGACTGCAAACTAGTGAAGTCTGAGGAATTTGTGCTGCATTGGTGGGCCGTTCACTAGTTGTTTATCATTTGGTAACAATAAGCCTGTATTTTGTTTGTAGTCCTGTAGAGTTCCCATGAGTCCAGGTAGTTCTCTGGTCTCATGGGAACTCTTCAACCTTATCCACAGATCAGCAAATCAGTGTTGTTCATGGGTTATAAAGGGAACCTGCTAAAAGAATTCAATTTCGTTTAGTAATTTAGCATGCCTTCTGGAAAAATAATTGAAACAATATCTACTGGTGGAGAGTCAGGGGTGTCATCTTTGCGATGCCTTGGTTTACCAACTTGAGGCCAAGGTTAGTCAGGGCTTCCTCATGGAGCTTAAGAATGAGGTCCTTAACAATGCCTACACAGTTTGCTGGATATTACAATACAACCCATGCTGTCCCACCGTTTGTCTTTTCTACCTATGAAAAAGTGTAATAAAATGTATTTATAAGGGATCTAGAGATTCTAAAACAGAAAGTATCATTTAATGAACCCAAATAGCAGACTACTTGTTCAAAGCTTACAAAGAAGAATTAAATATATATGATGACATTGCTCTAGACTCCCATTGTTGGTAGACAGTCATTGCTAAGACGTACAAATAAAACTTGTTTCATTTAGTGTTTAGACTGATCTGTGCCTGGGTCATTTATTTTCCGCGCTCGTAGCAAGTGCAACGTTGCTCTTTGTCTTTTAGTTGCTACCCGGGGCAGCATCCTCTACTTCCTCATCACGGAGATGTGCTTGGTTAATGAGATGTATCAGACTTCGCTCCGCCAGTTTCTTGGCTTGTTTGACCTTTCCTTAGCCAGGTACGTCTGTACTCAGGAAGCCAAGCTGAATTCTGTATCTGTGGGTTAGAACGGTGACATTACATTGATAACTTATTTTCCCTTTGCAACTAAGCTGCTTCTTTTTTTAAAATCTTAAGTTGAGTGTAATTACCAGTGTGTTAACAAATCATTCTCATTTGTCATTTTATGCTTAGAGAAAGCTCTACCAACTATTCATCCACTGATCGATTCCTTTGGTTTCCCCAAGTTTCTGTTAGACAAGAAAATTCCCCAGACATTGTTGTGAGTGATAATACTCCGCAGGTAAAATTGATTCAGACAACATGGAGGATTCTGCTATTTCATGTGGAGAGAGTGCTTGTTATTTTAGATTTAGGAGGCTTACTCTTGATGTGTAAAAAATAAGAATTGGTCCTTCAGAGTTACTTATTTTCCATTAAAGACGTTGCTTTTAGGGACAATTGAAAACGGTGGGACAAGCCTGATTGAAATGTTCTCTTCTCCAGGTCTGTCAAGAGCCCAATTACAAGCAAGAGGATCGCTAATATCATTGAGCACATGACCTATGAGGTTTATAAGTACACGGCTCGGGGGTTGTACGAGGAGCACAAATTTCTGTTCACCCTGCTGCTTACCCTAAAGATTGACATGCAGAGGAACCGAGTCAAGCATGAAGAGTTTCTCACCCTTATTAAAGGTCAATATTAGAATAGAAAGCATTGTGCACAGGTGCAGATGTAGGAATTATAGTGAAGGTCTTGTGCATTTTTTTTTTTTAGCAATAGCAGTTTCCTTGCATTTCATTGAAGACTGCATTTATGTGAGATTTTTTTTAACATTTAAAAAAATTAATTAACTAATTAATTAATCTTTTTATTTTTGGCTGTGTTGGGTCTTTGTTGCTGCGCACGGGCTTTCTCTAGTTGCGGCGAGCGGGGGCTACTCTTCGTTGCGGTGCGCGGGCTTCTCATTGCGGTGGCTTCTCTTGTTGTGAAGCACGGGCTCTAGGCGTGCGGGCTTCAGTAGCTGTGGCTCGCAGGCTCAGTAGTTGTGGCACACGGGCTCAGTTGCTCCACGGCATGTGAGATCTTCCTGGACCAGGGATTGAACCCGTGTCCCCTGCATTGGCAGGTGGTTTCTTAACCACTGCGCCACCAGGGAAGTCTGAGATATTTTATTTGTTCATTAATTGCATGAATATTTATTGGGAACCTATTGCATGCCAGGACACAGAATAGGCACTTGAAACATAATAAACAGTAAGTAAATTGTGCAGTATGTGAGGAGCTAGTAAGCACATGGAAAAATGGAGAAGGATAAGGGAGTTGGGGAATGTTTAGTATGTGGAGTGGGGAAGGTTTAAGATTTTTAATGGGATATTTAATGGGATCTCTAATTGGGTAGGATTCCCGAGAGATGGGCAGGTGGCCAAGACCTGAAGGACCAGGGGATGTTGGTCCTGGGGACGTTTAGAGAAAGTGCTGAAGGTTGAGGAGGTGACATCAGTGCCTCTAGTGGAAGAGGGCGTCCTATGATGAAGGCAAAGCAAAGCAACCAGGGCGGCTGGAGCAGAGTGGGTGAGATGACCGTGCCACTCATCCCGTGGATATTTCCTCTGTATCTATTGTAGCGTTGATCACAGACAGGTCCCCTCTGCCGTGGAAGGCTGGGAAACACACATTTGCTATCACATTCTTGAATGTCTGGACAAAAAGTATTTAAAGGAACAGTGGAAATGATGCTGGGCTCGAAATGGTTTTATCTTCTCTACCTTTCTAAACAAAGGCTTATCTTTAAAGATAAGGCACAACTTTATCTTTGGAGGGGTGGATTTTCATTGACTTCACCTACATGGAGAGTAGATTTGCAGAGGAACTTGAAGAGGATCCCAATGGGGGCAGTAGAGAAGGGCACACATGGGAGTATGTAGGTCAGAGTCATACTTATACATACACAAATGCATATTCATGTTCATATACATATGTTTATGCATCTATAACTATATCTATATCTATGTATCTTATGGTAGCAATAAAGACTCATTTAGTTAGACTTGAAGACTCAGAAATTATGATTTGTGGATGATCTCTCTTTCTCTTTCTCTCTCTTGTTTCTAAACGTTGAACCCTTGCCCCTTAGGTTTCTTTTTGGTCCAAGTTTCCTAAATCAGAGCACATGGAAGATGAATGGTCTGGTGAGACATCACCTTAGATGGGCATGTAGGTGTAGGAGTTGCCTTCTTCAGTGAGTCCTTCGTATATAAATGATTTCTGGCCTCAGTGACTCTGGTCCTGCAGCTGATGGAGCTTCCTGTGGGAAAGTTGTTCCTGACACCCTCAATTCAGGCGTGAGATGCATTTCCCTATGGAAATGACATTGCACATAGTGTCCAGAAATACTGTAAAGTGTGTTACTGTTTGGCGTGATCAAAACAAACATGGGATTTAGAGTTGGGAAGACTCTAAGGGAAAATAGTGGCTTTGCCACCTTCTGGATGAGTGGTTTTGAGCAGTTTAAACTTTTCAAGCTTCAGTTGCCTCAGCTATGAAACAAGGATAGTCAAATCTACATAATAGGATTATTGAGAATTCGCACAACTTATATAAACCCTGGCACATAGAATAGCTCAACAGATGATAGGCATTGTTATATTATCTTTAGTTTTTTAGTTTATTTCGATTAGTCTGAGGCTTGCATAGGTTGGACAGGATTTTGTGGGACTTTGGCATTCAACAGCTATTTATTTCTTGTACTCCTTTAGGACACAGAGTTTCATAAGATTTCCCTTTGTTAGTTATGTTGGTGAAAGCTGCCCAATGACATGAACTCCTTCTGTAAGGACTTTAAAATCACTTGTTTGAAAATGTTATTTAGAGAGCAACAGTGTTTTGATGCTGATTTTTTAATGTACTCATCTCTAAGAAGGGAAACCATCAGCCTGGATGACTTTCTAAGTCTGCCCTAGTTATACCACTTCACGATACAAGGTACAACTTGTATAAATCATTGTAAGCATGTTTCACTTTTACAAGGTGTAATGATAAAGATTTAAACCTTCTTTCTCCCAAAGCAAGGGTTTGAGGGATGAAGGGACTGGCATAATTCTCAATCATCTTGAGAATTTATTTTGAATTATTCCTATCCCAGCAGTTTATTCATCAAAAAGTCCACCTAATCTGGTACCATGTTATCCAGGGATATGTTCCCCACTCCCTACCATTACAACATTCTTTGTTGCCCAAAGTACACATTTGAGGCAGGCAAGATATTCATGACAGTGCTACCCTCTGTTAAACAATGAATAATCTTTGGCTTCAAGGAACACTCTTTTCCATGAAAAGCTTCTCCCTAATCCTGTGGTAATACCTTATTCTTTTCAGTTTGTTGGAAAATGGACAGTTTCTATGGAAATTGGTGTGACAGTTTTCAACACAGTGGCATTGTCCTTAGGTCTTTAACTGCTTCCTGGTGTTGAAGCAATCTGTTTTGCTTTTATGAGCTAATATTTTCACTGAAATGGCTTCACTTACCTCTTGTTCCACTTACCTTGGACGTCTACTAAGATAGATTCGGCAAAAGACAGCAATTTCGTGGGGTCCATGGTACCTGAATAAAGTAGAGATTGGCTCAGTAAATATCTTGAGTATTATTACTTGTTTATGACCTGCACTGTTCAAAAAAAGATTGTAGCCAAATGGATTGGTTATATCCTTCTAAGAATTATGGTTAGAGCATATTTTCCCTGAAACATTTTAAGAGATGTTATTTATTAAACAGTATATTTTATCCTATAGAAGACTTGCTAACTCTTTCTTTGACTTAAAATATGATTGTTCACACATTTAGTTTTTCTGGGATAGGCAACAATACTTTTTAAACTGTCATTTATTTTATGGCGCTGTGAGAGTTATATGAGTTATGTGAGCCTAGGTAAATCATCAGCAAAAAGATAGGAGTCAGTACCGAATGGAAATGTTTGTTGTGGGTAGATTGATGAAAAATAAGTGACATAGCACAGGGCCCTTGGGTGTGCTCAAAATGGATGTAAATAATATACTGATTTATAGAGGAGAACCCTTCAAACACAGGTAGTGCTACTAACATTTCTAGATAAATTCTCTCCTTAAAATGAGCTTGTGCCAATATTTGGCAATTCTTAATGCTGACAATAGCTGCTCATTTAGTGACCCTCTGCTTTGTCCTTGATCCTGTTTTGAGTGCTTTACACTCACTTTATATATTTTCTGCCATTAGCACAACACCTAGGCTTCATTATTCCCATTGTACATATTTGGAAACAGAGTTCCAGACAGATGAGCTGGCTTGTCCCAGACCTTGGCCAGGTGGAGCTAAGACAGAATCCACCACTTACCTAAATCCAAAGCTATATTATTGATCCTTAAATGTGTTTTTCTAAAATCATCTATTCCTTTATTAAATGTTAAAGCTTGTTCATCACTATGATTTCTATTTCTGAGTTTAATAAATGTCCAGGTAGTAAAAGAATTGATATTAAAATAGTTTCAGCAAAAGTTTTTTATAAAGAGATTGTTTTACAGTAAAGAAAGAAAAATTTAATAACTTAATATGTTTAACTTGAAAGGTGGTGCCTCGTTGGACTTGAAAGCCTGTCCTCCTAAACCATCTAAATGGATCCTGGACATGACCTGGCTGAATTTGGTGGAACTGAGCAAACTTAGACAGTTTTCTGATGTCCTTGATCAGGTAACTTGTGCTTTGAGTAAACTTATGATAACGTCACAGTGAGCAGCTTCTTGATTTATCATTTGGCTACACTACTTGGGGAAGAGAGAGATTTCTTTGTCACTCTTAAAATGGTATGACCAGTGCTTGACTTTCCTCACCGCTCACTCATACTCTGATAAAGCACACTCCGTCCATGGCAGGCTGGTCTCGCAGGAAGAAATTAGTTACCCAGGAAGTTTAACCAACGCTGACCTGGATGGTATGTCAGTATCACCAATTAGAGACCCACAAGTAAGTGGGAAAACAGATTCAATTAGATTAAATGATTAGATATGATTAAAAGGTTTTGCCGTCTTTCTAAAGATGAAATGAATAGTAATAAGAACACCCTTCCTCTAAGTGATAAACATCCATTCTTACCTCTTGTTTCTCTCTTCTTCCTCTCTTCGTTATAGTGCCTTAGCTAGGCATCTGGGTCTAAATCTAACACAAACACCTGGCCTTTTATCTTTAGAAGTCGTTGTCCTTTCATAAGCAGCAAGTTCCTGATGAATTGTGTATATATTGGTATTGTGGAACTTGGGTATAGAAAGTTGAATTGGGACAAGCCAGGAAATAGCTTCTTGAGAATCTGATGACCAGCGAGAAGCTGCATGGACAGTAAGGTGGCTTTCTTCAGCTGCCAGATGAAGGCTCTTTTTCACCAGAAAATGTCTTAACACTGGTTCTTTTTTTTTTTTTTAATCATTAAAGTATAGTTGATTTACAATGTTACGTTAGTTTCTGGTGTACAAGAAAGTGATTTAGTTGTGTATATATATACATATATTCTTTTCCATTAGGGTTTATTACAAGGTATCGACTATAGTTCCCTGTGCTATGCAGTAGGACCTTGTTGTTTATCTATTTTATATGCAGTAGTTTGTATCTGTTAATCCCAAGCTCCTAATTTCTCCCTCCCCCACCCCCTTTCCCCTTTGGTAGCTGTAAGTTTGTGTTCTATGTCTGTGAGTCTGTTTCTGTTTCACAGATAAATTTATTTGTATCATATTTTAGGTTCCACATATAAATGATATCATATGGTATTTGTCCTAATGCTCATTCTTGACTTTGCCAGTTTAAGTTGACTGGAAGCTTAAGTTCTGCTGTATTTTTTATGTTTTGGCTTACACCTGGTGATTGCCATGTAATTAGGGTATAAGCCATTCTTTTGGGTTAAATAGCTTTTTGAGGGGGAGATTTTAATGCATTCTAGCTTGTTCCCCCATGGGATGACTCCTAGTGACCTTTCCTGGACTATTATCAGTTATTGAAGTAGCTGTCTTCTGGAGATTATACTTTATACCTGAAATCCCTCCATATTATGTAGTCTTTCATGATTGAAAGAGGTTATTTTTTTATTCTTACATGATACTTTCTAAATATGAACCCAAATGGTTTTTCCTTTGATTAGATCTCCAAGGATTACACTTGGGGCTTTAATCAAAGGGAATATACCAGAGAACATAAGATCATGTTTATCTGCCGATGTGATTTATTCTATGATTTTGAGATGCTTGCCCATATAATGCTTGCCTCTCTTTGGTTTTTTAAGCTTCAAGTGATAATGGACTGTGTTTTTTTCCTTTATCAATTGCCTAAAGGAAACAAGTGTGATTATTCATTTAATGCTGATATTAAGTGGTGTATTTCAAATTACTCTAGATTAATAGAGTATTGACCAAGAGACTTCAATAATAAACATGTATTAAATGTCTTCTTTTGTTCCAAGAATGGTCCTGGGAAATGAGGAAACATAAGTGAATGAGACTTGGTTCTTTTTTTTTTTTTTAATAAATTTATTTATTTTATTTTGGGACTTCCCTGGTGACACAGTGGTTAAGAATCCGCCTGCCAGTGCAGGGGACATGGGTTCGAGCCCTGGTCCGGGAAGATCCCACATGCCATGGAGCAACTAAGCCCATGCACCACAGCTACTGAGCCTGTGCTCTAGAGCCTGGGAGCCACGACTACTGAAGCCCATACGCCTAGAGCCTGTGCTCCGCAACAAGAGAAGCCACCGCAGTGAGAAGCCCGTGCACCGCAACAAAGAGTAGCCCCCACTCGCCGCAACTAGAGAGAGCCCGCGCACAGCAATGAAGACCCAATGCGGCCAAAAATAAAAAGATAAATTAATTAAAAAAATAATAAATTTATTTATTTTATTTTTGGCCGCATTGGGTCTTCGCTGTGCGCGGGCTCTCTCTAGTTGCGGCGAGCGGGGGCTACTCCTCGTTGCGGTGCACGTTGCAGTGGCTCCTCTTGTTGCGGAGCACGGGCTCTAGGATAGCGGGCTTCAGTAGTTGCGGCACGTGGGCTGAGTAGTTGTGGCTCGAGGGCTCTAGAGTGCAGGCTCAGTAGCTGTGGCGCACGGGCCTAGTTGCTTCCCAATGTGTGGGATCTTCCCAGACCAGTGCTCGAACCCATGTACCCTGCATTGGCAGGCGGATTCTTAACCACTGCGCCACCAGGGAAGCCTGAGACTTGGTTCTTCATCATAAGGGATCTCATGGAGCAAAACAGATTTCCTTAAAATAATGAAAATGAATTTCCATTGATTTCTTTATTCTTTGCAGATTTGTTCCCACAAAGTCATAGAAGAAATTCCACAACCCAGGGCTCTCCCTCCTTTAAGAGGGAGCCGGAGGCTGGTGTTAGTACAGACTGACTTCAGAGCAAATCACATTTGATTTTAGACTCTCAGCTTTTTGGTGCTAGGATATAAAATTTTAAAAAATACTCAAGGAATAGCATTCACACATGCCTGGAATGGTCAGAAAGAGGAAAAATATCTGTGAATGCTTACTGGAAGATTTTTCTGTGGTGTGACACTTTTCTTATCCCCTGGTATTTTCAGATATCGAGAAATGAGAAAATGTGGAAAATTTGGTTTGATAAGGAAAACCCTGAGGAGGAACCCCTTCCAAATGCCTATGATAAATCTCTAGACTGCTTTAGACGTCTTCTCCTTATTAGATCCTGGTGTCCCGACAGAACCATTGCCCAGGTAAAAAGTACATATTTTAAAAATAGGAGAATATTTTAAAGGAACATTTCCTTTTAAATTTAAAAGAATATTTAAAATGTTAATCCCCATGAGAATTTTTGTGTAGGCTTCTGTGTAATTTTCTAGCAATACAATTGTGAAAAATGGAAAAATAAACAACAAATAAGTGTACGGAGGTGTATATTTGGGCTAAGTAATTTAATGATTTTCTTTGGTCTAAGTGATACAATAAGAGTGAATGAGGAAACTATGTTTGTAAGGTGGTTATATAGGTCTAATGTGAAGGTAATGCATTGTTTTTCCATATCATTTTAATATTAACTCAAAAAAGATATGGCTACTCCATTTTGCTAGTAGTAAAGTGATGTTTCTTAAATAGGAAGACTGCTCAGGTACTGGGGAGGGGAGAGGAAGACTACAGGGCAGTATAGCATCCCCAAATCCATAGCCATTACCCCAGGATGTGTCACAAACCTCGATGTGAGAAAGAAGGTTTGCCTGAATTTCTTTGAATGATACATATGGTTTAAATGTAAACCCTGCCTCTACAAGATCCATTTTCAAAGACTTTTAATCTGTTGGCCTTACCGTCATGGAAATTTACCCATGAAACAGACTTGTGGTGTCTTGCCTTCACAGCTAAAAGTTAAACTCTACTATTCACAGACATTGATTTTTTTTTTTTTTACAGACTTCTTTAAATAAGTCATAAAATAACAGTAGGCTGGGGTTTCTAATAGAATGTAGGAATTTTTCCCCTTCACTCTCCAGGGGGAGTGTTAAAAACATATGGAGTAACCACCTCCAAGTTCACCTAGATACTGTGGAATCATGAAAACAACTAGATTCAATCATTTATTGAGAAAAGAAAAATGAGTTTTGCAACTCAGGGCACTGAGATCACCCTTCCTTTGGTTTTTCTTCTCAACGTCATTACTTTTATCCTGACCAAATGAATTGTCAAACAGTTGCCTTATTTAAGGGGAGTGTAGAAGTTTCAAGTAGACTTTTCTTTTCCCCTTCCTTCTCTCCTTCCTCCCTCCCTCCCTCCCTTCCCTCCCACTCTTCCTTCCTTCCCTTTTTATTTTTTTCATATAACACTTTATTGGGTTCAGTGCTGAAATTTAAGTGTCTCCCACCCCTTTGTAACTTTGTCATCTTCATTCTGGCCTCTGTCACCCTTAGGCTGATGACAGCCATGTCTTTCTAACTGGTCTCCTGTAGTTCATTCTTGCCCACTCTAATCCATCTTGTATATTCTAGAAGAAACAGAAATATCATTATGGTATTCCTTTAATGGCTTCCCCTGGCCCTTATGGTAACACCCAAGTCTTAAGCAAGATCTAGAAGGCCCCTTGGAAAAATGTTGTCTCCTCTGAAGTTTTTATTCTCACATTAGATTCCTTTTGTGATTTTCAACCAGACACCATTTGGGGAAGCATATTACAAGGTCAACAATGTGGACGTATTTAATCCCCATTCCCCACAAGCAACATCAGGCTTGTTCGTAGCATTTTGGCTGAGCATTAGTGCATGTCCAGGGACATTCAAAAGCCTGGTTGCAAGAAGAACACGCTATCAGAGGGTGTCTTGTGCTACTGCCTGTTTATGTACAGCTGTGAGCTAAGAGTGGTTTTTATAGTTTTAAAGGCTTGAAAAAAAGCCAAGAAGAATAATATTTTGTGATATGTGAAAATTATATAACATTCAAAGTCCAGTGTCTATAAACTTTTATGGGAACATAGCCGTGCTCATTTATTTATGAACTATCATTTGTTTATGCTGCAGTGGTAGGTTGAGTTGGGCAACAGAGTCTGTACGGCCACGAAAGCCTAATATATTTACCACCTGGCCCCTGATGTATGTATAGGTAACAGTAAGTTAGCTCATAGCTTGGATGGAAATGTCCAGGTGGGGTCAGTGCTGAGTTCTATGGCAAGATTGACCATTTTGAGCTTCTTGCTATGCCAGAGGACAAAACACCTGGATCTTGAGAGATGCTGCAATGATGGCAGGTACCCAGGTGCCTGTGGCTGAGAAACAACTGCAATTTGTGGAACACCTGAGCGTCCAGCCTTTGAAGTCCTTCCTGATCACAAAGCACACTGCCCAGTGGCTGTGATGAATGTGTAAACAAGTAGACTTTTGGAGAAGCCAAAGAACATGTCAGGCAAACTTGTAAAGTACCTTTCAGAAAGCTGTAAAAAATGTGCAGGCATTTATACTTAGGTTAGAGAATTCAATACAGGATCTGGCCAACCTTGAAAAAATATTAAGAGATACAAAAATAAGTGGTACCGTGTGCTCCAAATGCAATTGGATTAAATCTTTAAAAATTAATTAATTTGATAAGTATGCAATAAATTTCACTACATAAGTAGTCACTCAGCAGTAATTATCTATTTGTTAAGTACCCATTAAATCCCAGGCATTGTACTGTTTACTTGATTATTTGAATGCATATGCTTTTCCCTTAAAGCATCCTCAATAATAGAGTTGCCTAATATTTTAAATCTTTTGTACAGCATGAAGCAGCCGGTGTATTGAAACGGGTCCCAGATAAGGAGTCAGCCAAGCTGGGTTCTAGTCTTTTAAGTGGGTGATTGTGTTTTTGGCAAGTAACTCAGCTTCTACAGAGTGAGGATTCAAATAAGCAAGCAAGCAAACAAACAGATAAACCAACAAGAAAAAAGCTTCTGCCCTATTTTCCTGGCAGGGTTACTGTAGACATCATTGAGATAATCTACAAAAATGAATTTTGGAAACCACATTGAATTATGCACAAGAAGGAGTTGGAGCTAATTTTGGTGACTCGTGTACTGTTTTTGGCAGGCGCGTAAGTACATCGTGGACTCCATGGGAGAAAAGTATGCGGAAGGTGTTATCCTGGACTTGGAAAAGACATGGGAGGAATCTGATCCACGGACACCACTCATCTGTCTCCTGTCTATGGGCTCAGACCCCACAGGTTCCATCATCACCTTGGGGAAGAGATTAAAAATAGAAACCCACTACGTGTCCATGGGTCAGGGCCAGGCGGTCCACGCTCGCAAGCTCCTGCAGCAGACCATGGCGAATGTGAGACCAGATGTCTACTTTTGTGTTATGATGTTGACATTACAGGTTATAGAATAACGATGCAGAGAGCTTATGAATCCTTAATAGTTTAAACTTATGTATTGTATTCTGTTTACTAAACAGGAAAAAGCATGATATCTATTAGAAAATTTCCATGGAAAAATGGACACACTTAAAACTTTTTCTGCTGAGCCTTGACTTATGGAAAACTTGCCCAATCAGAACATCCTATTCCCTGACCAGTTTGCATAACGCTAAACCCCACTCCAGGTCCCGAACGTTCTATAGGGTTCATAGTTCCTCCTCTCTGCCATCCGCTCCAACCCCTCCAGCTCTGCTCTTGGAATCCATAACTCTCCAGAATCTACAACACCATACCTTTCTTGGGTTCCAGAATGCATCATCTGTGCCCTGGGGTCCCCTAGGCCTGCCCCCAATCCCAGAGGCCAGGAATCTGCTGTTATCCTGTGGTGGTACCAGAGGTTTGCAGGAAACCTGGCCTGTTGCCTTCCAAGTGGGTCTCCTAGAGCCCTTTGCAGCTTGCAAATTCAACAGTGTACAGAGCAGACCAAACACTAAGCTCACCCTGAAACCATTGGGTTCTAGGTCCCAGCTGCTGACTCTAGAATCTTACCACTGTGCTGCATCCTGGTCCCCTCCCCCTGGTCTGGAACTGAGCTCACTGGGTTCTAGAACCTCCATATTTACCTCTTCCACCCTCAAGCTGTGCCCTGCCCCCAGCTTTGGTGAAAGGGAGAGGTCTCTCATGTGTGCTGTGCTCTGTCTGATGCACTTAGTTTGTAGTTGGGAGGGGGAGGGCAAAAGGCACCTGATTTAAATATGTTTAGAGATGAAAAAATACATCCATGATTCAGAATCCTAGGTCTGGTCTGACACGAGGGCTTGGTGGGCCTCCATTCTGGCCTCTCCCCCCTCATCCTCCCTCCCCCTTGACTTCCTTCCTCTGCATAGTACTGTACTTAGAGCAAAAACACTGACATTCACAGGACATGGATTTAACTTGAATTTAAAATAAATAATGGTGTAACTAATAGCTTCAGGCAACTAAATTAGAATTTAAATGGAATGTTTTTAGCCTTCAATTTATCTGTGTTTTTTGTTTAGTAGTTTAATTTCAAGTAAAAATTTTTTAAAATCTTTATTATTATTAGCATGCTTATAACTTGTCAGAGACAATAGTGTTTTATGAGAGAGTGAACCAATTACCCAAGAATAGCAAAATGGATGATCTGCTCAGTAAGAACACAAAACATTCATACAGAGTGTGGCAATGCCAAAGAAACAACCTTGGCCAAAGATTCCTTTCCGTGGGTGAAGATCGAACCTTCCAAGTTCTCACCTAAGAGACTTAGATCAGGAGTCACTTGTATGCTGGATGAAAGAGAGCATCTGAAGCCTTTTTGTAGTTATGTTTTATATTTAATTTCCCTTTTTTTTGAATTGTGGATAGTGTCAATTAAATTTTCATAGGATAAATAAATAGTTATTTATTCAGCAGTGCTATATACTTCTGAAGAAAATGTAAGGGAATATGTGACATTCCAGAATGATCAGTTTTACATGTAACTTGACTAAGATTTTAGATCTGGTGCTTAGTTTGTTTCTTGGAAAGAAAAATATCTCAGGTTACACTAATCAAATCTAAGTGATCCAAAGTCAGAGAGTCAAGAAAACAACTCAAGGTTATGATCTGGGTATGGTAGATGATTTTGGCAAAAAATGTTCTATAGATTAGGTATTGAATAAATTATTATTTCATGACCTAAATTTTTGCCTGTGTTGCTTTATGCAAGAATCTTCTTATGCTCATAGAATAATTTACACCAGAGATATGGCTTTTTATTTTCTAAGGCTCTTGCTGTTAGAGTGGTCAGATTCCCCAGAGAAGGTTCTTCCTATTCTAGAGGGTATATACCTTGCTGTCCGTATTCTGGGAACTCAGTGGGAGAAGGAAGGTAATAGGTCTCCAAATTCAATAGGTAAGCTTTCCTTTACCTGTTTTCAGTGAGGTTCCTATACTCTTAACAGGCTGCTGTCCTCTATTGCAAACCCTGTCTGTTTTGCCTTCTAAAGAAAATCAACTTTCCATCTTTCATTAAGGAAACATGTCGGGGGTCTGGACTTTCAATCTTCTTGTATTAGGCCATCATCTTCCCCCACTTCCAGAAGGACCTTTGTCACCTCTTCTTGAGTGTTTTGGGAGTTATATGGTATAAATCAGTTTACGTCTCAGCTCTCCCCGAATGGTCAGTTTAGGGTTCAGCTTTCTTGAGTCTGTTTTCAGTGTTATTGACATTGTCTTCACCTTCACTATCTTTGCCCTTCAGAATTCATACCTTTAAAAAAGTCCCTTCATTGTACTTTTCATGGAATTTGGGGAGGCAGCTGAGCTAAGTGACAGTTTTCAGTCAACCATCTTTACTTGGAAGTGCCATTATCTCTTTTTATGTTTCACTTTGGTGATGTTCATGACCCCCACCATATATTATTACTACAAGTGGCATGCTAGTATACTGTGAGACACATACATGGAATAAGAAGAAATGTAACCTATCTCAGTTCAACATGATCATATCCTTAGATTTGACCTAGATTACTTTAAAGGGGTTAGCATGCTTTTCTATTAAATTTTAATTACTTAATTTCTAGAGAACGTACTAATTTAAATCTCTGGGTGAAACACAAAATCGACTAATTTCCATGTACTGTTGTTGATGTAGGGAGGATGGGCACTTTTGCAGAACTGCCATCTGGGACTCGATTTCATGGATGAGCTAATGGACATAATTATAGAAACCGAGATTGTACATGATGCTTTCCGCCTGTGGATGACGACTGAGGCTCATAAGCAGTTTCCCATTACCCTCCTTCAGATGTCCATTAAATTTGCCAATGAGCCCCCCCAGGGACTCCGGGCAGGACTGAAAAGAACATATGGTGGTGAGTCGAGGAATACTTCCAAGTTTACAGGAGTTCTTGTGCTTAAATTGTTTTCTTAAAGAAATTATGAACAATGAATTAGCTAGGATTAGTTATAGGAAGTGGTGCTATGACTTAACATGATGGTGAGGGGATAGCCCCCTCTGTCCTGCTCCATGTGGAATATCCTCTGGCCGTGTTAGGGCGTCAGAGCTCAGGTTTCCACCTTATATTTTTGCTATTTCCCCACTATCGCTCTACTTTGGCCTATGCTATTCTCTGCTAGACACTTGCCTTTCTATGTTAACATCTAAAATGGATAATGTCGTTTATGGTCTTCGTGCTTCATACCTAACGTAGGGCAGTAGCCTCTTGCAAGAGGAGAGGCTGAGTCACAATTATGGTCTCTGCTTTCATTGCATGAGGTTGTGTGTCAGGATGTCAGAATGTGAGCTAAGTTAGAAATCCGACAACGGCCACCAAACCAGACCAAAATGCCCCTCCTGTCACAACTGGAGCTGAGATTACTCTCTGTTCATTTGCTCCTTCTGTGTCATAGCTCCCTGTCTGAGGCTCATGGTCACAGAAAGAGTATGGACTTGGAGTTAGAAATCCCGGCTCTGATACTGCCTGAGCAAATGCTTTGTTCTCTTGTGTGCTAATCACTCAAGCAACCTGAGTTCCAGTTTTCTTGTAAAATAGTGATAACAAAAACTATCCAGGACAATTGGAATAAATTTAATTTAAAATAGTGTATTTAATAATAATCATCAATATAATAATTATTACATAGCAATCTGAAAAATCTACAAAGAAATTTTTTTGGAGTTGTCAACAAGTCTCAAATTTTTGCCAATAAAATAGATGTGGAAGGATGATGTCAGTAAAAAAAGATTTCAAGTGAAAAAATTTATAATTATATATGCAATATAATATGTACATATATAGTAATCATAATTATTTTGGGGGAGTATACTCAGGTTGCAATGGGCTTCTTTTTTATTTTATTATTATATTTTATTATTCTTTTTAATTAAGATATAGTTGCTGTACAATATTATATGTTACAGGTGTGTAATATAGTGATTCACAATTTTTTTTAATTAATTAATTTATTTATTTACTTTTGGCTGTGTTGGGTCTTCGTTTCTGTGCGAGGGCTTCCTCTGGTCACGGCGAGTGGGGGCCACTCTTCATCACGGTGCGCGGGCCTCTCACTATCGCGGCCTCTCTTGTTGCGGAGCACAGGCTCCAGACGCGCAGGCTCAGTAGTTGTGGCTCACAGGCCTAGTTGCTCCACGGCATGTGGGATCTTCCCAGACCAGGGCTCGAACCCGTGTCCCCTGCACTGGCAGGCAGATTCTCAACCACTGTGCCACCAGGGAAGCCCCACAATTTTTAAAGACTCTACTCCATTTATAGTTATTATAAAATATTGCCTATATTCCCGGTGTTGTACAATATATCCTTGTAGCTTACTTTATATCTAATAGTTCATACTTTTCAATAGCAATGGACTTCTATATACACGATTTTAATTAATATTAAATTGTTAAAAGAGTATATAGAAGCCATTGCAACCTGTGTACATGACCCTAGTAGTAGTAGTAGTAATAGGTATTAGTAGTAGTAGTAGTAGTAGTTGTAGTAATAGAAGCAATATTTATTTTACTGCCACTATTCTTCCATCTCTATTTTATCCCCACATTATCTTGTTAGGTTGGCAAGAACTTGATCCATGTTAGCAAGCCCCCAACCGCCTCAAATCTCTGTGCATATTTTTCAGAGAGGAATGCCCTCTGGGTACCCAAAAGTTAAATTATAATTGTCATATGAATATGGTAAGAGTAACTCAAGATAAGTGAAGTTTAATATCAGGAATTTACAAAAATAATTAATAGCTTATAAAAGTAGTAGAAAGTAAAGATGTTTGAGAGATGATATAGTTTTTCACCTAACTGACCACAACAGGCGTGAGCCAAGACCTGCTGGACGTGAGCGCTGTAGCCCAGTGGAAGCCCATGCTGTATGCCGTGGCTTTCCTGCACTCCACGGTCCAGGAGAGGCGCAAGTTCGGCCCCCTGGGGTGGAACATACCCTATGAGTTTAACCAAGCCGACTTTAATGCCACAGTGCAGTTCATCCAAAACCACTTAGACGACATGGATCTCAAAAAGGTACTGTGCACACACTGCTTCATGCCCCCGGTGATTGTGGACTTGGGTCCTTGAGCTAACATGACCGCCCAGCCTTGGCGTAAATCCTGTAAGAGTGATGATTTTCTGTGCTGGCAAAGTCATTCTCTTTAAGTCATAGCAGCTTGGGTCACACTAGCCTCTTGATTTTAGGGAAAAAAAGGAACAAATTTTGATTATGTTTTTACTTCTCAAAGACAGGTTGACATTACAAGTAAGACAACCTAACGGGGTCTATTGGAGGGAGGGGGGAATGGGTGAAGAAGTGTGCTTTTTAAAATCCTAAAACATGAACATTTAGAGTCTAAATTACTTTTGGAGTGTGTGCTTTTTAAAGAACAGCCTCTATATTCTCAAAAATTAAACAATTTTTTTTCTATTGAAATCAAAGTATAGAAACATATGAATGTACCAAGAGAATCTGTTTCAAATCAGGATCACGAGCTTTGAGTTACCCCTCATGTCTGCCTATTTAATTTTCTTTCTGCACTTTTCACATTACTGAGGAGTGAATAAATGAATGAGTAAATGACATTGGTGACAGTGATTACATGGGTGTTACTTGGCAAGGAAAATGGGGGTAAGACAGTAGTCAGTCCACAATCATTCTATAAATTTTCCCAGGGCGTCTCCTGGACCACCGTACGCTACATGATAGGAGAGATTCAGTACGGAGGCAGAGTCACTGATGACTATGACAAGAGATTGCTGAACACACTTGCTAAGGTTTGGTTCAGTGAAAATATGTTTGGACCGGATTTTAGCTTTTACCAAGGATATAATATTCCAAAATGCAGCACGGTGGATAACTATCTTCAGTATATTCAGGTTTGTCATCTTGAGAATTTTTTGTATAGAGCAAGTATCTATAGCAAGTTGACTTTTTTGATATTTATTTATACTGTATGTACTTCTTTGCAAATAAATTTTAATGGTGATGCATACTGAACGTGGAAGGTTCCAGGCACCATAGATGCTGTCTTCATATGTTTATAGTCACCTAGTGATTAAACTGCTTATATTTGTTCTGAGGGTGTGCTTTATGTGAATTCCCTTCTTTCCTCCCCTTTTAATGCCCCAGTGAGGAATATTCTTTGGAGAGGTGATAGACTGGGCAGATTTAGAACCAGGGAACCTACACAAATCCCCTGGAGCTCTCTACCCAAAGGCAGCCTCTAGACGCAATCTGTTCTGTTTCAATCCACTTGCCTTATCCCGTGACATCTGTTCCTTAATCCTGGCCTAATGGACAGCTTATGAGTATGTTCAGGAACGCGCTCTGTAGAAGCGCTTCCTCTAAGACTGGGTTTCTCAGCCTCGGCTCCGTTGACGTTCAGGGCTGGATGCTTCCTTGAGTGGGGGACTGACCTGTGTAGAATGGCTGGCGGCATCTCTCCCCTCTACCCACTAGATGTCAGTTTCACTCTCTACCCAGTTGTGACAACCTACGATGTCTCCAGACATTGCCAAATGTCCCTGGCGGGTGCAAAATCACCTCCAACTGAGAAGCACTGCTCTAAGTAAGAATAGGATTTTGACAGGAAATTTGGGGAAAAAATCTGATTTGTCCTTCCAGGTAACTACATTTTCTGTCTCAGTACCTTGAATTCGTTAGATCATCATTTAGCGATCTCTTTTGCCTCTAAAGTTTATCTCCGGATGAACAAAGTAAAGCACAACAGCCCGCCAAGAGCTAAATTTATCAGTATATTTAGAGGTTCTGTGATATATAAGTGTGATGAGTTTATCATATATCACCACCCCTACACTTTTATTAATTCAAATCTACAAATATATTTGTCTTAACTGTACTATATGTGTCTTTAAATCATTAGCACTGAATAGGAGAATGCCTGTGAAGGTATAAATTTAGGTATACCTGCCCATTATATTTATTTACATACACCTCATTTCACAATGAATTTGAGGTAGCTCATAAAAAGGCATTATGTAGAAAGGAATAAAATAATGGGCTAGAAGAGAGGGAAACCATGAATAAAGTTAAGGATACAATTCACACATAAAATTATATGTCAAATTGTAGGTAAATCTTCTTTTTTCCAAGTAGCGGGGGGAGTATTTACCTGCTAGTAATTGCTAGTTCTGCTTCTCATTGTCTCTTGCTGTCTGTTTTTCTCTGTAACTTTGTTGCTCTTTCAATATTTCTCGTTTTTCTTAGTCTCTGTCCTTCTCCTTGGGAAAGTACATTTCCCACCTCTGCTCTTATTGGGCCATAATTGCTAAAACTGTCATTTTTAGTAACAATTAGTTATACACCATTTATTTAAACAATTGGTTTGAATTAGACGAGACCTTCAAAAAACAAAATGCCAATCCATAGTTCCCTTTCCATCTTACAAATATATTATAAAACAAGATAGTGTCTTTTTGATTGAATTTGCTTGAGGTGCAGATATTAAAGAACCACGAGCCTATTATGTTAATTGTTTTTCAAGACAACTTTTCTTTCCTGGAGAAATTGTTGAGGTTGCAGCCTGCCACGAATAAGACATATCACGTAAATGCTTATCCTAATAAAAACATGTTTATTTGCTAAGACAGTGTAATTTAACTGGTACTTGTGTCAGCAGTCTGTGCTTACAGTCTGTGTTGTTCAGAGCTTGCCCACCTACGACAGCCCTGAGGTGTTCTGGCTGCACCCCAATGCCGACATCACCTACCAGAGCAAGCTGGCCAAGGACGTGCTGGACACCATTCTGGGCATCCAGCCCAAGGACAGCTCTGGTGGAGGAGATGAGACCCGGGAGGCGGTGGTGGCCCGGCTGGCTGATGACATGCTAGAGAAGCTGCCCCCGGACTATGGTCCATTTGAAGTGAGTTGATGGCATCCTGACAAAACGTCAGCTGTGGATGTGTCTAGTTGGTTGCGGGAGTGAGGACGAAGGGAGGAGGGCAAAAAATAATTTTTCTGAAATTAAAAAAAATCATTTAAAAAACTTACTTCTTGAAGAACCAGAAAAAGAAGTGTTTGAATTTATAAATGTAATCATCTCAAAAGAGAAATAATAAAGAAACCTGATGAGAACGTTAATCTTCGTAATTAAATTACAAGTGTGGACCGATGGGTTAGGATTGGTTTTCTAAAACGTTCCCTGGAGGCACTTCACGTTGTCATTTGTTCAGAGGAAAAAAAATGTATTCTTAGAGTAAAGCATTGATTATTTAGAAAAATGTTGTGTAATTCAGGCCTTCTTAATTTCAGGGAATCTATAGTTATATCGTTAACTCTGCAGCTTCTTCATCTCATGGGTTTGGAAAATTGATTTGTCTTTTTAATACGCAAGTAACTTCTAAGCAAAATTGATGATTGTGAAAGTTAATTTTTTTTGACATTTTAGCAAATATTGTGAAAAGGTTTACCCTGATAACATGTTTAAGTCTTTGAGAAAAGCAAAAGTAAGTAGCTTACTTTCCATGTGTTTTTTTTTTTTTTTTTTTTTTTGGCTGTACCCCACAGCATGCGGGATCTTAGTTCCCCAGCCAGGGATTGAACCCATGCCCTCTGCAGTGGAAGCACTGAGTCTTAACCACTGGACCACCAGGGAAGTCCCATCCATGTAGTCTTAAAAGATGACCTGGACTAACCTTGTGACTTTTTTGTCACAAGACCACCATGTTTCTTTATATATTGCCCTTTCCACCTGGTTTTCAGAAGGAAGTCTGCAGCATTTTGTTACTTGAGCATCCTATTATTTTCCATGAAGCAGGCCATTTTGGATGCTAGTACTACAGTCTGAACTCAAGGAACTGTCACCAAGGGACTCATTTCCCTTGGAAGAATCTCTGA
Organism: Balaenoptera musculus; assembly: GCF_009873245.2. Classification (NCBI taxonomy): domain Eukaryota; kingdom Metazoa; phylum Chordata; class Mammalia; order Artiodactyla; family Balaenopteridae; genus Balaenoptera; species Balaenoptera musculus. The sequence continues at coordinate 11,512,634 of NC_045787.1, read as the reverse complement.
TCACTTGCTCGGAGAAAATCAATACTGCTATGAGCTTTCGTAAGCACCTTTCATTATAGTATCAGGAAAGCGGTCATTCATGTCTAACAGTGGTTGAAATATTTATAAAGCAATAAAAGTGTCTTAAAAATATAATAATAATTACATAAATAAACATGGTAAGTATGGGGTTTAGAAGAGACACCTTCCTTTTGCTAAATTTGCTTAGGATAAAGCAATTCAACGTGGTATGATATCTGATCCACAGAAGACTCTGAATAAATACTTGTAAGACAGAAATGAATGGGTGGGTGGATGGATAGATGCTTTGATGGAAAAAACAGAAAGCTTTTAAAACAGAAGTCTAGTGTTTTGAGGCAGCCTTAAGAATTATTGTGTATGTGTACACATCTACTTGTGTGTGTCCATGTGTGTATTTGCAAGTCTTGGAGTGGCAGTAGTGAATATTTCCCAGTAAGTGCAGTTGCTGTTTGGAAGGCTACATGTTTGTGGACATGGATTGTATATTCTTCTGTGAATTTATGGAGGCCTGTCTTCTGCCACATGGAATGAAAAATCAGCTGGTCATTTAACAGACGTTTCTTCTTTATTTCTTCATTGTTTTCTGGCAGTGAAAAAAAATAAAAGCTTACTGTTTATGGAACTGTAAAATTTGGGGCCCTTTCAAAAGCCCTAGGGTACCAGTTACATAACGTTAGTAGCTGCCTACTTTTTCACGTGCTGGGTGTCTCCATGGCAGGTAAAGGAGAGGCTGCAAAAGATGGGGCCATTCCAGCCGATGAACATTTTCCTCAGGCAGGAGATAGACAGAATGCAAAGGGTACTCACCCTAGTCCGAAGCACCCTGACCGAGCTAAAACTTGCCATTGATGGCACCATCATCATGAGTGAAAATCTACAAGACGCACTGAATTGCATGTTTGATGCCAGAATTCCTGCTCGGTGGAAAAAAGTACGTTTAACTCAGCTCTTATTCTGCCTAATCACTTTATTGTTGTGAATAGTTGTAATTGGCAAGTGAAAAGCATGTAAGAATAATGTACTTAAGAGTGTTCTTTTGCTTAGGGACTAATCTCCTTAGAGCCCTGTATTTTTGGATTGTAGGTAGGGAAGGAAATAATTTAGCATCTCCCACATCTCAGGTTCTCTGCTAGGCAATTTATATGCACTGTTTCATTTAAATCTTGCAATTTATTACCCTCATTTTACAGATGAGGAACTTGAGGTTGGGGGGGTGTTAAATCTTTTCCCAGATCGCAAACCTTAGAAGTCTAAGAATCAGGATGTAAACCCAAGCTCATGGACTTCAAAGCTCATGATGTTAGTCTTATAGAAGGGAACGTTCCTAGACACACGCAGATATCAAAAGTCACACCAGAGACACATTTTTCCTTGCTTTGTCTGTAAATATGTGAGTATGTATCTCTCAAGATAACAAGATAATAATTTACCAGTATGCTTATTGATTATGTATTGTTAATTGTGCTAAATGACAGGTGTGGGTTTTTAAAATTTTATTGAAGTATAGTTGGTTTGCAATGTTGTGTTAATTTCTGCTGCACAGCAAAGTGACTCAGTTATACATATATATTCTGTTTCATATTCTTTTTCATTATGGTTTATCGCAATCTATTGAATATAGTTCCCTGTGCTCTACAGTAGGACCTTGTTGTTTATCCATCCTATATATAATAGTTTGCATCTGCTAACCCCAAACTCCCAGTCCTTCCCCCCAAGCCCCTCTCCCTTGGCAGCTGCATGTCTGTTCTCTACGTCTGTGAATCTGTTTCTGTTTCGTAGGTATGTTTGTTTGTGTCATATTTTAGATTCAACATATAAGTGATATATGGTATTTGTCTTTCTCTTTCTGACTTGGCTTCATATGATCATCTCTAGGTCCATCCATGTTGCTGCAAATGGCATTATTTCATTCTTTTTAATGGCTGAGTAATATTCCATTCTATATATGCACCAAGATGTGGGTTTTTAAAAAAAATTCTTTTCCATTGTGGTTTATTACAGGATATTGAATATAGTTCTCTGTGCTCTACAGTAGGACCTGTTGTTTATCCATTCTACATATAACAGTTTGTATGGTAGATGTGGTTTTAAGACATTTTTTTTTACTTGGAAAAGTAAAATGAGTATTTGAGTGTCTCTGTAGAGGGGTTTGCTGATCATGGCTCTGAAGATGCTGAGGGTCCAGGGGAAGGACCTGGGAGGCAGGAGGGTGGGGTTATCCAGGGAGGGCACCTTATAGAGACGATATTGGGTCCTGGGGTGACTGGAACCTTCTGGAGGATACTCAGGTAAATGGGATGGTGAGACAGGATGGGGTCAGAACTGAGAGTCTCTCAGAAGAGATTCACTTAGTGCTGAGACTCTGATATCTCACCCAGGGCTTTGGCAGATTCCAAGGCTCTGGGTCCCAAAGGCAGTATATGGTAACTGGGGAGTGTTCTTCTACTGTCTTCTCCATCTTATCTGGTGACCCACCATCCATCCCTCTAGTCACGCAGCCTAGAAACTCAAAATCAGCTTTGACCAGACTCCTTTCTCTCCTCACCTTCAAAAAATTCATTGCCAAGGCCAGAGAGTTTTCTATATGAATTCACTCTTCTCATTGCCAATGACAGAGAAAGAACCTCCGTGGTCACTGGCCCTTGCAGGCTCATTTTCCACTAAACCAGCTCACCCAGCTTGGTCAGCACCTGCAGGCTCTGGAACAGGGATCCTTGCCCGGAGACATCCCCTCATTAATGGGTCCCTGTGCCCTCAGATCAAATGTCATATAAACACACCTCTTTCAGTTAACACATCTATAAAGATGTGATAGAGTGAGTTACCTCATTTTTAAATTAAAATCATTTTATACAGGTTTTTATTCTACTTATTATCAGTCTTTGGGAATCTCACCGTCTCTTGAAAAATAGGCATATCAATTCTTAAGATATTTGAAATTCAAGTAGTTTATCTATCCAGGTTGATCACTACATTTATTCACACCTAAAATATTGCAGTTACAGTAAAATATTATAAAATATGATTTGGAGATACCTTCTAGTGTGGCTGCTGCTGACGTTAATGACATTTCCATGCCAGTTGTAGTAATAGGAGTTCCACACGTGAATTCAGGCAGAACGTTACAGGCAATGAATGCAATTAATTTGTTTGTGGTAAAGAGACCTGTGTTTCCATTTCTACCCCTTCATCAGAGGAAATAAAAGTGCAGTCTAAGGGACAGAAACTTGAGAAAATAACTGTTGTTTGCCTCATAAAAAAATGATAAGTGGAGAAAGCCTTCTATGATTTATCATTCACAAAATATATTTTAAAATGCTGATAAGGCCATGAGCACATTTATATAAATAGAAATCTTATTTTGTAATGTATCTATTGAAAATGTAGCCTAAGGAAAAATAGTTGAAACCTGTCAAATTTAATTCAATTAATTGTTTTCATTGCTTTATGGCAGAATTGGTCATGACTATATTTGTATGTGGAAGGAGATTCTACTGAAAACAGATATCTTGAACAGTGTGCTGAACTGGATTGATCTGAAATCCATGTGATGACTAGCTGATTCTATCCTATTTCATATCATTAAGGAGGAAGAATAATATGAAAACTTAAATGTCATAACCCAAGGAAAATTTATGTCTTAGGGACTTCTAAATTCTAAGAGTGAAATTGTTATTTCACCACTGTTTTCTTCTGTGAACGTAGCCAGTTACACAGCAGAATTAAACCTGTATTAATTCATGGTTTAATGTATGCATTTCAGGAATCTTGGGTTTCAAGTACGTTGGGTTTCTGGTTTACTGAGCTTATTGAAAGAAACTGCCAGTTTACCTCTTGGGTTTTCAATGACCGGCCCCACTGCTTCTGGATGACAGGCTTTTTTAACCCCCAGGGATTTTTAACTGCAATGCGACAGGTAATAGCTCTGATTTTCACTTGTTGTGTTATTATAATTTTCCTCTACCAGGCTTTCTTCTTTCACTATAGTTTTAAAGAGTAGAATAAGACAGAGAATGATTGTCTCTTTTTGACACCAGCAGTTACTTTGTCCTGAACATAAATCCCACTTGTTCTCAGGCTGCTGGCTGGGATTTCACAATATTTGTTATTGTTATATTTGATTTGATTTGATATTTCTTTTAAAGTACAAGGGGTTAAATTAGGACATGGGTATTGCTTATAAGAGAATCTTTTAAAACTCTTTAAATGCTATCCTACCTTCTTTGAATCTGGATAATTTGGGGCTACACTGTCATCACGATAATGCTCTTTTTATTAAGACAAACCTCTAGTTGCTGATTTCATTCATCCTTTGCTTTTGCTCTTGCCCTGAGTAGGAAATAACTCGGGCCAACGAAGGTTGGGCTCTGGACAATATGGTGCTCTGCAACGAAGTCACCAAGTGGATGAAGGATGACATTTCTGCCCCTCCCACAGAGGGCATCTACGTCTACGGCTTGTATCTTGAAGGTGCTGGCTGGGACAAGAGGAACATGAAACTCATCGAGTCCAAATCGAAAGTGCTCTTCGAGTTAATGCCTGTCATAAGAATTTATGCCGAAAACAACAGTAAGTTGTCTTGCGCGTTGAGGGATGGTTGGTATTATCAGGTTGGATGAGGTTATAAACACAGGATATCGTTATTTTTGTTACCATGTGCTAAGGATTATACTATGTTATCAAGTGGCTTCACATTCACACCTGTGTTTAATGAGTACTGACGGACTGCTGGACTCTTTCTTGAACGCTCCTGGGAGGCAATGGTTCTAGATAGTTCTTGCCTATCTAATAAAGCAGATAAAATAGCATTAGCTAATGAGATAAGAAACAGGTGTTTGGAATAGTAAATAAGTGGTGAGAAAGGAGGGTGAGATAACAGTGGGATGAAATAGTCTGGGGCTGGATCTCAGGGGCAGTTGGGCCTGGATGAGCTTGGAAGGATGGATGGGCTTGGAAGGATGGATGGGGCTTAGGTAAGTGGTGGAAAGAAGGCTTTCCAGGCAGGACTGCACAGGGCTACGGGAGGTGGTGTCTCCACCAGCTTGGAGATTTAAGCCAGGTTGTGAAATCCAGTTTGAATTCAGGGACATTCAGCTTAATCCAGTAGCTAATGGTAAAACGCTGGGTTCACATATCAGCCTATGAATGTGATAACACTTCTATGAAACACACATGTCAAAGAAGAATACTTTGACAAAGTTATCAAAGCTCTGTTTGACAAGTCTAAAAACACCTAACTATTTTCCATTGTTGGCTTGATGTTTTCTAGAGGTTTTTGTTGTTACATTTCACTCAGCTAACATCTCCTCAGCAGTAACCACCGTTCACCATATGAGGAGATTCCCTGTTCTTTTTATTTTTAAAAAAATTTATTTATTTTCCTTTTTAAATAAAAATTGCATATATTTAAGGTGTGTAACATGATGATTTGACATACATATACATAGTGAGATGATCACTATAAGCCATAAACTCAAGAGGTTTAGCCAGGATAGTGGATCCCAAGGAAGTACTAATTTTACAACAGAAGCACAAAAGACTTTTCTTTAAACAAGGAAGGGATAAAACAATCTCTCTTTAAAAGAGAGCTTTTAGTATCTCCATCCCTTAGATAAGTACCACATTTGTAAACATATGTCAAGGGAAGAGATTTTATAAACTTTGGGTATTTTTTAGACAAATATTGATGTTTGCTGCATGACTAATTATACCAGCCACAAGCTTACCCGCAAGAGACAAAGATAATTATGAATCAGATCACACCCACAAGGGACTCACAGTCTGGTGAGGGAGCCTGATTAAGTCAATAAATAATTTAAGTAGAATTTGACACATGTTATGATAGAGATGCTGTCAGGATGGTCAGGGAATCTAGAAGTAGAACATAGCTAGGCCTGGGAGGTTGGTGGAGACTGCTTTTGAGACGAGTTTTGGGGGATAAGGGTGAGCATGAGAGGGCATTAGAGTTAGACTTTTCTTGGCAAAGGGAAAGAGCTTTGGCTCACTGGGTCATCCATTTAATATTTATCTGGTGTTGACCATCTGACACACACTACTCTATTGCTGGGGGTGCAACAGTGGGAAAAGGCCAAACAGAATACCCATTTGCAAGGAGCTCAGTCTCAAAGAGGGAAGGTAGCTGAAAAAATAAGCAAATATAGTCAATCCTTGTTACGCAAGGATTCTGTATGATTTTGCCTACACTCTAAAATTTATTTGTGACCTCAATGTCAATGCCTTGTGGCACTTTCACGGTCTTTCATGGACATGTACAAAGCAGTGAAACATTTGAGTCTCCTGACATGAGTGTTCCCAGTTGAGGTTGAACAAGCCTGTGCTCTGCTTCTTGTTTCAGCTCAGACCGTAAGCAAGTGTCCTTTCCATGGTCTATTTCGTGCTATGTTTTTCACATTTTTCTGCTTTTCATTGTTGAGAATGGCCCCCGTGTGTAGTGCTGAAGTGTTGTCTAGTGTTCCTGAGCGCAAGAAGGCGGTGGTGTGCCTTATGGAGAAAACATGTGTGTTAGACATGCTTTGATCAGGCGTGAGTCATAGTGCTGTCGACCTTGAGTTCAATGTGAATGAATCAACAGTGTATATTAATAAGATGACTTTAAACAGAAACACACATAAAACAAGGTTACGTATTGATGGGTTGATGGAAATGCCGTGACCAGAGGCTTGCAGGAACCTGACCCTGTATTTCCCTGAGCAGCCATCGGTAATTCAGACTCCGTGAGACTTTAGATACATAAGAAGTCCCAGGAATAATGAGGATCAAGTGTAAATGAACATACCGATTTCAGATAGTTCTCGTTTCTGTAAAGAACACACGCACACGGTGCGTCAGGGAGTGAGAGAATTCAGGGGTTCAGGGAAGGCTTTGCTGAGGAGAGAACATTGAACATTGGACTAGTATCCATGGGGCAAAGGCAAGAGCACAGAGGCAAGAGGTAGCAACGAATGCGCTGTGTTTGAGGAACAGAAAGACGGTGTGTGCAGGAAGGGGAGCCCATGAAGAGAGCTGGGCATCAGAAGAGAGACGTAAGTGTGCTCAGTATCCCTCTTGGTACAGGGTGTCGCTCATTATGCCCCAGCTGCGTCTGAAGGTATCCACGTGTCTGCCTGGGCTTCAGCAAACACACTGCCTGTGGCTTCATGTTCATTAATCCTTACGGTCCTGTGAAGTCCCAGGACAGTGATTATTTTATAGAAATAATAATCAAATGTTCTTTTAGCCAAAAGTACTATTTTAGAAATTTTGTTGCATCTAGTCAACATTGTTGGAAAAATGTTTCCCTTATAAAGTGAAAGACAAATCTTTCTCACGTTCAGTTAGGTGTTACTTTATTTCTTGTGACTAAATTGTAAAAATCCATTGCCACGTGACGTTGAACATCTCAGCATGGTAGTAATAAAGCGATAAATTTATAATACAGGCAATCCTTTATGATTCAAGGATACGTTGGTGTGGAAGAACTGTACTCCCGCTGCTGGGCTTTAGTCAGCGGTGACGCTCGTTAGCTGTAGGGTTAGGGGAGGAAATAAAAATAAACAAAGGAGAAAGTGACTCACTCATTTCAAAGTACTAAGAAAAAAGTGAAGGAAAACTATAATTCTCTATTCTTTTTTTGGCTTCAGTAGAAGTTGGTGGAAACTTTTTGCCAAATAGCTTTGTGGTGGAAGAGGTGTTTTGTTCCTGATAGAAAACTAACATTCCATTGCTCTTTTCGTACTGTAAATCTAATTTGCATTCAATTTTGATGACTAAATAGGGCTCTAATTGAGCTAAAGAGGTTTAACATCATTAATGGCTAGAGGACGCTCCAAAAGTGTAGTGTTTTAAAATTAAAATTCTTGTAATGGGTTGTTTTTTATGTTAATAGGAAGGGCAATTTCAGTTTAAATAATTCACCATTGAATTTTACATATAGGACTGGTTTATTTGTGTTTAAAAGGAAGCCTAGATATTTATTTCAAAGCTAAAAATTGAGTTTATCGATATATCAAAATTGATATATTGATATATTGAGCTATATCCCCAAATGTTTATTTTATTTATGTTTCTTGTCACAGGAGAATCACCCAAATAGTACTAAATACTCCAAGAGAGTAAAGCCACCCATATCCACTCTAGATCCTCTGTTCTCAAAGGAAGTTGAAAAGAGGCAGCTATAGGAAATATATGTCTCCTACAGAGAGAGAGTGATGTTTCTAATAACTTCGGTGCTGAAGCCCATGTGATGGGAAGGCAGTGGTTAGAATTTTGGGGGAACAAAGCAAGACACATGTATCTCTGGTCACTAAGTAAGATGTGAAGAATCTCAGGGTCCCTGCAGCTAATGAGGCTATTTCCTGCTAGAGGAACAGTGTTTCTAAGAACGCCCTAGGACCCACCTTGATCCAACACTGTGCAGTCGTGGGCCGGGGGTGGGAATAGCCCTGCGCAGCGACCCGGAGCTGGAGACCTCCTAACTCCTGAGCCCCGCAGCGTTTAATCCACTTTCAGTTTGTAAACCTGAACTCTGTTAAAGTCATGGGGAACCTGAGACTGGGGAATTTGTTTTAGTGAAAAGGTAAGTGTATATGTGCATGTGTGTGTGTGTGTGTGTGTGTGTGTACAGGGAGAGAGGGGAGAAACCTAACACATCTTGGGCATCTACTGCATTGCAAGCATTATACTATGCCAGGCATTCCCATATATTAACTTATTTAGTCTTTACAACAACTCTGTAAGATGCATCATGACGATTTTGCAGATGGGGAAATGAAGGTTTAGAGATATTAGGTAATTTGCCTATGATTCCTGGCTACCAAAGCTGCTCTCAGAATCACATTTGTCTGTTGTGGGATGAATGCAAATCTCTGGGAATTCTTGTGGTGGTGTTCTACTCAAGACTCTGCACTTAGGGATGAAGCTTGAAAATAAAGGCTAAATTGGAAATGAGGACGGTTTCCTTGCATTTTGAAGTCATGTATTAATATTTCTCAGGTAGCTGGTGAAGTAGACACAGTAAAGGCCTCTGCCCTATGCAGATGAGAGCTGTCACCCCCTGTGGCCTCCTCTCCCCATGCTGAAGGTTAAGGTGGTCACCTCCCTGCCCCATAGGGGGGCACATGTCCTCAGGTAAAAGGCAGTGAGCCAGGAGCCTGGATATTTGGGGTGCTTTCATGGCTTTATCACCTTAGCAGTTAGTCATGTAGCTTTGGAGGAGTCTCAGCTATGCCACAAGTTGAAGTCAGGTATCTAGTTATCTCTGGTCCACATTTACATATTTCTGCAAAGATATGGAGACACATACACATAGTACATCACACTATTGCTGAGGTTAAGAGCTTAGGCTCTGGATCCATTCTGGCCAGGTTTGACTCATCACCTACAGCTCTGCAACCTTGGATAAGTAACTCACCTCCTTATGTTCTTCCAGTTTTCTCATCTGTAAAATGGATTTAATCATGGTACCCATCTCATTGGGTTGTTGAGAGAATTAAACTGACAATGTCCAGCACATAATTAGCATACAATAGATAACAATAAAAAATTATTATTATTAATACGATAACTCTCATGCTTGTTGAAGGATTAAAAGAAATAACACATGGAAGAGTGCACTGTTTAATAACCTAAATGTTATTTGCAAAAGAGGGACTAAATAAAGGAATGACATAAGGAATCTCTATGTAACTTGGTTATTTTGGATATTAGAAGGAATATATGATGTAATGATATACTTACATTTCGGTGAAAAATGTAGGCTAGAGACGGAAGTTACAGAGTTAGAAAATGAAATTTCCTCAAGGCGTTTTATTAAAACCTTTAGCATCCTAATGCACATAGCTCGCCAATTTAGATACCCTCTTCTCTCGGCTCCTCCTGGAGCCCCAAGACTTAAACATATTTAGCTAATTTGTTCTACCTACTTAGCATGTTTATTTTTGTCTCCAAAGTTATTTGTCTAACCAGCGGTAACGGTTTCAAATCATCTCTTTATGTGCTTGTTTAGCATCTGTCAGCACTTTTACCATGAAATCATATTTTCAGTGGTTTCTAATCCTGCTGCAGAAGGTTGCTGCATGCTGTGACGTGGTGTGGGCTCCTTCCCTTGTGAAGCAATTAAAAATAAATAAAAGTGGATAAATATTTCAGAGAATTGCTTTTTTTTTACTGCTTCTTGAAAAGAATGCTCTTTTTTCCAATTCTATTTTTTTTTTCCAAGTTTTTTTTTCTTTTTTTTTTTTATAAATTTATTTATTTATTTATTTTTGGCTGTGTTGGGTCTTCGTTTCTGTGCGAGGGCTTTCTCCAGTTGCGGCGAGCGGGGGCCACTCTTCATCGCGGTGCGCGGGCCTATCACCGCCGCAGCCTCTCCCGTTGCGGAGGACAGGCTCCAGACGCGCAGGCTCAGTAGTTGTGGCTCACGGGCTCAGTTGCTCCGTGGCATGTGGGATCTTCCCAGACCAGGGCTCGAACCCATGTCCCCTGCATTGGCAGGCGGACTCTTAACCACTGCGCCACCAGGGAAGCCCTCCAATTCTATTTTTATTTTGGGATTAAAACCCAAGTAATCAAATACTTCCCAAGGTACAATTATTATAATTATCACTTGATTCAAATGTAAAACTCCAAGGGCTTACGTCAAGATTTATAAAATGATTGTTGGTCAAGTGTGCATCAAGAAGAACGATTAGTTAAATATTTGTTATATGTTCAGATTTTAGGATTAAAGGGTTTAAATATATCAGTGTAGTTAGCATTAACTGCACTCCTCATATTCACTGTCATTCATTTATTTAATCAGACTTTTTTGTATGTTTGCCTAATTATTATCACTAATGACGTTCTCATGGTAATTAAAAAATAGCAACTAGGGGCTTCCCTGGTGGCGCAGTGGTTAAGAATCCGCCTGCCAATGCAGGGGACACGGGTTCGAGCCCTGGGCCCGGAAGATCCCACATGCCGTGGAGCAGCTGGGCCCGTGAGCCACAATTACTGAGCCTGCACGTCTGGAGCCTGTGCTCCGCAGCAAGAGAGGCCGCGATAGTGAGAGGCCCGCGCACCGCGATGAAGAGTGGCCCCCACTTGCTGCAACTAGAGAAAGCCCTCGCACAGAAACGATGACCCAACACAGTCATAAATAAATAAATAAATAAAATTTAAAAGAGATAAGCAAAACATTCTCTCTATAAATTTGATCTTTAAAAAAATAAAAAATCTAATTTGTTTAAAAAAAATAGCAACTAGACTTAAAATTAGGTGTTACATTAATTTAGATGGTTTCTAATAATTAATTTCATGGGATTAAGCAAATACATAATTTTAAAGTACTGTAAAATATCTGCGACTTTGTTTTATTTATTAATTTTTTCAGATCATCCTTATTATATCTTTTATTAAAGTTTTAAAGTATTTTCTATACAGATCTCTTGGTTAATTCCCTGATACTTTATGGTTTTGTCAATATTAAAAACTGTATCCTATTTTTTATTAAAACTTTTAGTTGGCAGTTGCCAGCACAGGTTGATCTTGAATCCAGCAAGATCCTTAGTTGGTGAAGATTCTTAATTGTTCTAAAAGTTTGTTGATTTTGTTTTTCTAGGGAGATGTCATATCATTTACAAATTATGATAGTTGATTCTCTGCTCTTCTAATTCTTACCAATTTTATTTATTTTTTTCTTCTTAATGTTTTTGATCAAAATTGTTTCTGAGCCTCAAGAAAATCCATGTAAAATTTCTTTAAGTATATTATATGCTATAAATTTTAATATTATAACCTTTACTAAGTTTAGGAAGTTCCTTTTCATTCCTGGTTTGCTCAGAATTTTTAATTATAAATTGTACTGAACTTTATTAAATGATATTTTCTACATTGAGATAATCATATCTCCTTCTATCTTAGTTGTGTAATGTGGTGAATTACATGGGTAGATTTTCTGACATTGAACCATCTTTGGTTTTTTTTTAATATTTAAATACTTTATTTTTTAAAAAATTTAATTTAATTAATTTATTTATTATACAGAGGGTTCTTATTAGTTATCTATTTTATACATATTAGTATATATATGTCATGACTTTGTTTTGGAACAGCATTTCTCAACCTTTGTATTATTGGCATTTTTGGTCCAGATAACTCTTGTTGTGAGGGGCCGTCTTGTGCATTATAGGATGTTAACAGCATTCCTGGCCTCGACCTACTTGTTGCCAGTAGCACCTTCCCAGTTGTGATAACTAAAAATGTCTCTAGATATTGGCAAATGTCCCCTGGTAAAAATCACACCTGGTTAAGAATTACAGCTTTAGATTATCTTATATTGAAACTTTTGTATAATATTATCATATTCAAATGTTTAACTTCTTCCAATAAAATTAATTAAATTTAGTGGAGGTATAAAAACACATGGCACAGAAGGTTGAAGGTTATTTTGGGTCAAAAAATGAGACTTTAATTTCTGATAGTGCCTTACTTTTTTGATGTGTTAGGAAAAGCTAAATTATTGAGTAAGTTCGTTTGGGGAAATAAATTCAGTATCATTAATATATTAATATTGCATTTTGAAAGTTGCATGTTTGTTACACTAAGTCACCAAAGCTAAGTTATCCTCTTAGTTAAGTATGTTTTCATCTCAATAATTATGTGAGGGTCATTTATAATATTGGCCTTCCAGAGAAGTACACAGGTGAGTGCAGACACCACTTTTGTCCTGAAATAATTTATAGTCCGGGAGAGCAGAGGAAATAATATACTGCTTCCTGAGATGGGTGTTACAAGATGTGCAAATAAACTACTATAGGTAGAGTGGACTTAACAAGAAGCTGGTGAAGCTTAAACCCTAAGGCTGCTCAATGCAGAGGCTCCTTCCAAAGCTTAATTTTATATTTGCAAATTGTACTTTTTTTTCTTAAAAGAAGCCCCTCCCCCAAACTGTGTACGTTTGAGGCCCCATAAGACCTGCATCTGTCCTCAATATGGGGATTCCAAGGCTGGACAGAATGCATAAGAGAAGACCTTTGAAGAAGGGACACACAGATTGTCTTTCACTGCATATGTGATTTTGGAGACTCCCTCTGTTCCCCTGCTCCAGAAAGGTAGATTGAATCTTAGAGAGCTGAACTGTGCCATGCTTCCCTGCTTCCCTGCCATTTTTATGTCTCTACGCACATGGAGAATTCTCAACACCTGGTAGGCGTGGGGAACATTCTTTGTCCTGTGATTTCAAATGTGGTTTGGACTATGGCACAGAGGGTTGAAGATGGGATTTTGCAATAATAATAGTGAAATAATAGTGAGCATTGGTGCTGGATGTCTGATTAAAAGACAAAGGCAAGTCACAAGGGAAATATAGAGAGGGTGTGTGGGCACAAGATTTGGTGGGGAAGTACAGGGGACAGGGTGTTGGAGGGGTGTTGAATTGACAGGTGGAAAGGAGAGGGAGGAAGCAATGGGAGGTTCACGGTCATGTCACATGGGCAGGGCTTAATGTCAAGGACATGTGACAAGGGGTGAGTGGGGTAAACGTGAGGACGTCTGGGTGTCTTGTCACACCCACTGGAAACCTGTGGTAGCCTCTGCTTCGCATCTAGGGATTATCTGACCTCAGGAAGAATTTCCCTTATTCTACTAAACCCATCTCTCTTTGGAAGGACCTTCCGAGTGCACAGATTTGGCTCTGCACTCTGTTTGGGCTTGGGGCTGGGGCTGCTTAAATTAGAAATTCACCAAGGTTTTTTTCATGAATTTTTTTGTAGCTGTAAGAGACCCTCGGTTGTACTCCTGTCCCATCTACAAGAAGCCAGTCCGAACAGATCTGAACTATATCGCTGCTGTGGACCTCAGGACGGCCCAGGCCCCCGAACACTGGGTGCTCCGTGGGGTCGCCCTTCTCTGTGATGTCAAGTAACACGGGGCATGTCTCTCACCCAGTAAATGCAGGATCTAAAGTATCATAACCTTTTTCTTCTGTGTGGACAGTGTGTAAATCAGGTTGATCATGCAATGAGAGCTGTATCAGTGTTCCCTACTCTAGTTGGATGCATCATTCATGACCAATCACAGTGTTTTTCTGAAAAGTTATTTGGTGATTTAAAAATAAAATTTATAACTTTCTAATGAAGTGCGGCCCTCAAATCCACAATAATACATTTTCTTCTTCCTTCAACTCCAAGGACTGACTAGGCTAAACAGATGGTATTTCCCTTGAAGGGATTATTCTTCTGTTAATGTAGTGGTCCTAGTGACAGCCCAATTCTCTAAGGTATCATGACAAGTTTGTGCTGATTCTGCTTCTGTTGCCTTTTGCATTTAGGTCAGGTAAGAGATTTGTTTTCACGGCTCAAGTAGCCAATTAAATAGACCTTTTAAAAAAAATGGAAGGAAATAGAAGGGTGGGTTAAGAATGTGAATAGATGAATAGACAATTCAGTTAATCCTATAGAATAAACATTGAGAATAGGGTTCAACCCCACTGATAATTATTAATGAGATACTAACTGATATTTGTTAGAATTAAAAAATTAAAGCTAAAGGGAATCGTGGTGAGGTCTTTGTAAAAGTGATACACTCACAGCCTCCTTGAGCAATGTAAATTGACCCATCCTTTTGGTAAAATGATTAAATAACTAAGCACAGAAAGAATCATAAAAACATTCCATGCCTTGATCCTTATTTTCTCTCCTGAAAATCTATACCCAGGAAACAATTTAAAAGACTGAAGAAATATATATATATATATATAATAGCATAAAAAATAAATACCCTAAAAGTTCAAAAATAAGTCTATCTTAAGGAAATTAGAAGCATTTGGCAATCATGAAAAACAATAATGAAGATTTCATAACACAGAAATGGTGAGCACATACTGTTAATTGAAAGACATAGTTAACAAAATATCAAGTACACTGTGATTATAACTGTAAAATGTATCTGGTGTGGACAAAAATTAGAAAATAACATGGAAAATAAAAACAGGTATGATCCAATGGTAAAGGTTTCAGTTGACTTGAACAAATGTAATAACTGGAAGAAAAAAGTAGAGAAAGGATAAAAGTCGTAGATAGTGGGTGGGAACTTCACGTAAGTTTTTATTAATTAGGAAAATACTACCTAAGGAACTTTTCACATATTTTTATTTTAAATTATGATTATAAATTATAAAATTGTTTCATCTATAACCTGTTGACTAGGAAACTTGGTCAGTGTTAACTTAGAATTGCAGCTTAGAATTGGGTAACTTCAGATCTGTGTAACTTCATGCTTCTGATGATAAAAAGTTTTTTACAGGGAGGAAGGGTTACAAGGAGACCAGTGTGGCTCCCTTTCACTAGGATTTGCTCTGTGACAAGTATCATTTTATGCTAAGTATGATGAGAATTAGGCCTGAGTGGTTCATGTGATACCTACCCATCCTGGACAATACTATTTTCATTTGAGTAGCTTCTTTTGGTCTGAATTAATATATCAGTTGATTTGTGTGAATTGCTGTAAAACAATCATTTTATTTCGAAGAATACATAATGAAAATATAAAAATAATGCAGATTAATAAAAAGTTGTTAATGAATGTCTGAATTGTAATTGCTATTTATGAGCAAGGGGGTGAGTGCCATTGAGTAACCAGAAATAAGCTTTCAAAACTGGCTTTTTTAATCAAATAACTTGAAAATGTATAATTCCTATAATTTTGTGATATACTCCATTGGTATATATGTATGAGTTTTGGAGACCCAAAGTAGAAAAGAACACCATGAAAACAACTAGATAGAAATTTTTAGGAACTAATTCAGCAAGGGACATCACTAAAGCATGGAGGTGCCAGTGAGGCCCCTTCCCGCTTCACCTCCACTCCCCGCTCCCCAGCTCCCACCCGCTGAAGGGTGCTCAGTATCCTACTGAATCAGGGGATCAAGGGAAGACCAACTGACTGAATTTTCCAGTTGACGGAGAGAGTCGCTGACCGCCTTGGATGTGGAGAAAACTACAGTGAGGGTCCCGTTGCCATTGCAGGGTGATAGAGCCATCTTTTTCATCTGTCTCAATACTGACTTATTAAAGATATTTATGTTGCACCTCCTGCGTGTCAGGCGCTCTGGCGCCCTGGTGGAATGATGGTGGGGAAAAAATTGCCACAGTCCCTGATTCCATGGAATTCACATAAGAGGACGAGACACAGAAAATAAGCAGTTATTCAGGCAGGTAATTTTACATGATCTCAGTTTACGACTGGATAAGCTGACACGTGTGAGCAATACATAGAGAAAGATATAAAGACTGGGGGTTAAGTGCTATGAGGAAAACATTGGATTCCATGAGGGAGATGGCAGCTATTCAGGGGTCATGGATTAGCAGGTAGAAGCCACAGTACAGTGTCCCCATTTATTTGTTAATTTATTAGTAGTAGTAGTAGTATTTTTTTTGCTAAGGACACAGAACGTAACAGCGAGGAGCTCCCCTGAGATGGAGCAGCCGCTGCACATCCTTACCTGGCTTTTCCTGGTCCGCAGGTTCCCCTGTGCAGCTTGCAGCTGTGCAAGTAAAGTCCTCCCAGAATTGAGGCAGAAGACTACCTTTTGTTGCATTAGAATTGACCTTTTATGCTTGGGGGTTTTCATCACCTTTCCACAGCAACTTACCCCAGTCTTCTCTGAGCTTCCCTTTAAAGGCATGTTGGCAAATATCAAACCAACTCAGCATCAGCGAGGCCCCGTCCCCATCGGGGGGTGGGGGGCAGAGCAGAGCCATAGCCCAGGAGTTCTTGAGCAGCATCTCTACCATGGATGATGTTTCCCTGCAGGGACCTAGTTTGATTGGGACAAAAGGAAAGGCAGCTCTGTGGAGGTGACATCTCCTTCAGATCTGAAGGAGGGAGGGAATATCTCAGACCCACAAGTACTGGGGACTCACATCTTGCTGCCTAAAAGGAGGAGGTATGCTTGGTGCCTGATGGAAAAGTGACAGGAAACCGGCCTGGAGTACAGGGCTGAGGAGAGCTGCTTTCTAAATGAAATTGCAAGCCTTTTTCTAACTGCTGCCAACTACAGCATAGTGGCTGATGGAAATCATGTGTTTCTAAGTCACTGGAGCGAGAAGAACTTCTTTGTGTTAAACACTATTTGCGGTGGAAAAATCTTGTAAATAATTCAACGTTAAGAGGCCTGACGAGACAAACCATGAATGTTATAATTAGGTAGCTTGCAGGATTCTCCAGTTTAGACAAAATACACAGCATCAAAGATGTCTTTGTCAATGATAAATTTGTGTTCAAAGGCGTGGCATTATTAAAAAATTACTTATGTTATGCATCCTGACAACGTAGTTTATAAAATGTTTGCAACACAAAAGTCTTTAGTAATCATAAAAATAGTCAAATATATATACATGAGTAATTTTATCTTAAAGACACAGTTTCCCCTCACCTCCAAATCAGCGACACAATTTTTTTCTCCTATGTCAGGCCCTGGTGAGGTCCATGATGGCTTTAACATTTAAAATACTTGACTCTTGCAGGTATTAGGAGTGATTTTTAAAAATTGTATTGTGTAATTGATTACTGTTGATTAGTAGCCCCCATCAACACGTCAAAATAATGCCTCTTAAGGGAAAACAAAAGGTATGCTTATATTCACAGTATGGTCCTCCAGATTGGGTGAAGCCAATAAACAAACCAGTAGGTTGTGAAAGTATGAGGAAGTGTAGTAGTTTCGGCTTGTAATTGCTCGAGTGTTGAGTTCTAGTAATTTTTGAAGTTTATACGCTCCGGTTAATCGACTGACATTTGCTGTATCCAACATGTGCGTATTAAGTGTCCACATATCCCTCCAGTGAAGGATAGGAGAGAATTCAAGGTTAGCTTTAGAATCAGCTATGAGATTTGGCTAAGACACTGTGAATCCACAAACAGGTCCTTACCTGTCTTAAATGGGAGCCTCATTCTGTGGTGCGCTTTAAACACAGTGAACCTTATCAATGCAAGAGCAGAATGCATTGCTACCCCGTCTGCAACTGAGGGGCTTTTCTGGTTCAGTTCTTCAGCCTGGAAAACCATAAAACTGAGCAGTCAGATAGACAGTAATGACAAGTTGCATCCTGAAAATATAGTGACTAAGGAACCAGAAGGCAGAAAGGATGTATCCTGAGCAGGGCGGGATGGGGGATAAGAAGGAGAGTCACGTTTCTTTTCTTCAGACGCTGTTAGAATTCAATTATTAGCAATAACTCTAGCAGATCTAGCAGATGATGAATGAATAATCTCCAAAGTCCTCAAATGAGCCTTTAAAAAATAGCTTATCCCCTGGATTTCAAAGTTTTTGTTCCAAAATGCCAACAGTATTACGATCTAATAGTATAATTTCAATGCCTTAAAGGATTTAATCTGAAGTTTTATAAAGTCCCATGAGCTCTTAGTAACACTGTAAAACCACCACGTGGAGTTGCCTCATGTGTATTCTTCCTGTGCCTTCTTTGGGCCTGTTTTGATTTAGAACTCCACTTAGTTTCCCAAGGCTCAGGATTGATAGGCAAGCTTCATGGTTTCCAAGCTTGAGTTTATGTTGGGTGGTTGCAGTGCCCAGCCTGGGAGACTTGCCCTCCTTTTGGTTTGCGTGCCAAACGCCGTTTCTTACTGGGCTGCACCGTGTTGCTCCTTGCTGTGTGTCCTGTGGGTACAGCCAGGACATATTTGCTGCATGATGCTTGCCCCTGCTCTAGTAACGTTTTATGATTACGGTTAATACCTTTCTTCATTTATTTCTTCGCTTAGGCTAATATGCATAGCATTCACATCAAATATGATCACAAACACAAAAGCCAATTAGGTTTTCCCCAGTATTTTGCGCTGGGGTCGATTTTAATGACCACATAGAGCGTCCACGAGTACTTGGGAAGGGAGAAAGACTAAACGTGGTGAAGGACACCGAAGAGATTACGTGGGAAGTCACGGGCTGGGGAGGTTTGTGAAGGACCGTGAAGCAGAACCTGTGATCCAGCTGAGGCTGGACACTCGTCTATACTGCTGGGTGCAGTTTAAGTTCACTCTGTTAGCGTCACCTTGCTCCTTGCGGTCTGCTGTGCTGTAGCCATTTATAATCTATTTGTGCAAATACTTACAGCAAATCCCAGGAGGCCTGTAGAAAAAGAGCTTATAAAACATTTTAGTGTTTTATCATTTGAAAAGCGATCATTTGCATGCATCAATGAAATTTTCTGCTATTCTAGCAAATAGTGAAAATGTTTTTAGTGTCTCAGGAACATCATAAATTGCGATTGTTCACATCTTGCAACCCCTGATACATCACACCACTGATCACAAAGATTTATAAGTGGCACAAATGAGGGGCTTTAAAAAAAGATGATTGCTGTAAGCTGAATCATGTTCTTGGAAAACAAAAATGTTGGTTATATTAGAAATTAGAAGATTAAGTATTAATTGGAGAATATAGCTAATGAATATGTCGAGTTTGCTGTAGCTTACTTTGGTTTATTTTTATTTGTATTGTTTGCTTTCCTAATCTGTTTTCCCCATGCTAAGCCTACCAATAGTCTTCAGTGGAAAAAAGCAGAATATATTATTTGACCCTTCTGGATACCATGTAAGAGTGGGGAATGTACTGATAAATTTGGGCTGAGTGTGGAATAATGATACAACTTTTCTTTTTTCTTTTTTTTGGGGGGGAATTTTATCTTATTTTTTTGGGGGGGGGTCACATATTTTAAAATAAACTTTTTAATTAGGAACAATTTTAGGTTTACAGAGAAGTTGCAGAGATAGTAAAGAGAGTTTCCATTACCCTTCACCCAGCCTCCCTTAAGGTTCCATCATACACAGAATATTATACTAGGAGATTAACACTGGTGCACGACTATTAACCAAACTGCAGACTTGATATACATTTCACCAGTTTTCCCACTAAGATTCTTTTACTGTTCCAAGAACCAATACATGGTCCACATTGCCTTCAGCATCACTGATTTTAAACCAGTACTTGTAATATAAATTGATATTTTCTTAAAGACTCATGTTTCGATATTATAAACATCAGTTATACTATACCATAATTTACTGATTCATTCAGGGTTTGCTAAAATGAGTTGCACTCTTTGAATCTCATACCCACAGGCCCCAGTCAGCTATACATTTGAGTACGTTCTCACGTTCATGGTGTTTGGAGTGGTGAGACAACTTTTCTTAGCGGATGTTAGAGGTATGGCATCATTGCACATTTACTTATTTTGAAACTTGTTAATACTAACATGTTTGCATTTAGATGTAAGCTTGCTACTGCTAATACAAATATGTATTATGTACAACACAAAGAACAAATATGTAATGTTCTAAAATCTGTGTCTTGTGTGTGAATGAAAATCAAATAGCTTATTTCAGAAAAATTTAAATCCCTTTTTTACATAATATGAGAGGGTCTTTAAGTGAATTGTAAAAGAGAATGAGAAATCACCTGGGAATTAAATAGACCTTAGTATAATTTCATGCCAGCCTCTTTGTAATTTATAACAATACATCTTATGGGAGAAATCCATCACCAGGCAGAGCCTTGTGCTGCTGCCTATGGTCTGTACCTCCCTGCAATTGTAACAGAAAGCGGGGTCCGGCTGCTCACCACTCAAAAGCCAATAAAGAGGGAAGGTTGATGGAAAAGAAAGTTTGCTTTACTTTGGATGCCTGCAACCTGGGTCGGGGGGCGGGGGGAGGGAGGGAGGACGCCTGTCCAAAGGCTGACTCCCCCCTCCTGCTCCAACCAGGGGGCAAGAGCTTTTATAAGCTGAGGGAGGGAGCTACCTGCAGAAACAGCTCAGTCAGCTCTGACAGTCATCTCGAAATTGGTCATTGGTGGTCTGACCAGCATCATCTTGACTTTCAAGTACAGTTCATCTTCAGTTCCACGGTCGGTTTGTTCCCATTTCCTTGAGGCCAATTCTCGGAATTGTGGCAGCTTATGTCACGGCTACCCCTGGTCATCATGTAGTTAACTTCTTCCACCTGGTGAGGGTCTCAGTATCTATAAGACAGCTCACAGGATAGGGCTCAGAATATTATCTATAGCCCTTGAGGAGGAACTAAAAGTCCTTGACTGTGCTTAATGGCTAAACTATTATTATTTAGTCTTGTTGGACTATTTTCCTTTATTTCTGCAGTTTCTCATTTCTCTGATGAAACTTATTCTTTGGCTAAAGTTTTTCCACAAGCAAAAGGCAGGCAGAGGACATGGGGGGCAAGGGCCATAGGGTCCTGCTACCGTTTCACAGTGATGTCCTCGTGGTTCTACTGGGACAGAATCCACAGCACACAGTCTCTGCGACAGGAGAGCATTTATAGTCAGCCTTGGCATTACAGTATGGAATCTGCAGCCTCTAATATAAATCCCAAGGTGGTTAATAGAATTGTATAGACTGGGACAAACTTTTGTCAAGTTGTGAAGCCCTCAGATTGTGTCTTTGCCCAAAGACCCTTTCCTCTACCTTATCGCCCCCTTCAGTCATATCCTTGACTCTCAGCAAACTGAACTGCTCAGAGCTTAAGATGAGACCCCTTGGAGGAATACTTGAATTTAGATAGAGTCCTAGATTTAAAGAGACCCTTGCCTGCTATGCTTCACTTCAAAAGACTATTCCTTTGCCCTTCAAGAAGCACAACCAGAATTTTCACCGAAGCATTTTTGCAATGGGCGGGGGCGTTGCCCACGGGTGTCACAGGATACACAGGATATCGGTTTTAACCACGTGTTAAAAGGGGAACTTTGCATCTCACACACGAGATCATAGCAGAAACTGCAGATTCATACCCATCCTGGCCTATTTCAATAGAATTATTATTGATACTCTTTTGTTATAAAATGAAAAATCCAGGAATGCCAAAACCAGATGGCACCCCAGGACAATAGTTGTAAACCTGGCATCTTCTGGCCTGATCAATCACTCTATCTGGCCACATTATTTAGGCTCCAACCAGTTCACTAAAGGCTCTGCTAACCATGAGCATCTTTATACATAATCGTGGCACTAGCCATAGGTACTGAGCCTACTCTGTAGCAGAATGTCCATGGGAAAAATCAGAGTTCTAAATTAGGATGCTAAGGCCCACCCCAGATCCACACGCCCATCTCAAGTCCTACTTCCAGCCCTGCTCTGCTGAAGGTCCTAGTTTTCCCACCTTTACCATCTACTTGCCCAGCTCAAGCCACCTCGTGGTGGCGGCTCTTATTATCTGGGGACCATAGCAATGGGAGTGTGAGTAACTCTTGTCTCTGGAGATCCTGCCTGGCTGACTCCCTCTGCCCTGAGATGCTCCTTACGCCCAGCTGCCTGCCTGGCCACACCCTTTCCTGACCAGTACGATGCCTGGGAGATAGCAGGGCAATCAAGGAAAGAGGAACACTTGGAGCCCACAGACAGGTTCAAACTCTGGATCTACCATTTACTAGCTGGGTAAATTTGGCTGAGTCAATTAGTGTTTCTGGGACATGTTTTCTCATCTGTGAAATGGGTACACAATACCTTCCACATGAGGCTGTTGTGAGAAACAGTAGAAACAGACAACACGAAGATGCCCAGGACAAAGGAATGCTCAGCCAGGGTCACTTCCTTCCCCTACCTTGTTACAGGTCAAGTCACGTAAGGAGGAGAGAGGCAGGCTGCCTCCACCTGGAGTGAGGACCCTCCTTTAAGAGGTGGCCCTGATGGTCAGTGGGTGTGGTCCTTCTACTTCTCCCCATAGAGCGTTAAGCCCAGCTTTATCTCCATCAGGACCGTTCCCTCCTTGTTTTCCATTTAAAAGAGCACTGATTTCTTGAGGTTCCTTTTGTTTTTATTGTTTTGATGTGAGTGTGTTTGTAAGTCAATTCCAAACCAAAGCTTTCCAACAGTTTCTCTCTGCATGGTGTGTCGTAAATATCTTAAGTATATACACTAATATCCATTTAATGCTGGTGTCTGATGCTGATTTTCACACCATAAGCTGTCGAATGATATTGCTTTCCCTTTGTGCTTGTGCAGACTAATGAGGCAGATTATTTCATCACAAACCGGTGACTGTCTATGCGAGATGACAAAAGGGAGAGGTAAAATGAACAACTGATACGGGGTTGCAATCAAAGTTATTACTTTGATTTAATTAAAGATCTTAATTTGTTAGAATAATGGCTCTTATTCCTGGCTGTACATTAGAATCATTTGGGAAGCTTTTAAAAATATTGATGCTAAGGGCCCACTGTAGTCTAATAAAGTCAAAACATCTGTTAAAGCAGCCAAGGTCGAGAACCACTACTTTAAAGTACAAACAAGTGTGGACTATGAAAGCCACTCACCACTAAAATAATTGGGAAACATATTTGTGTTTCAAACGTCTTTGAGCAATTGTATAACTAAAGAGAGTTGAGATGGTAAAAATGACGTTTAAAAAAGAAATACTGGAATTGTGAAATAAAATTCATATTTTATGGCAAGACGAGAGATATTTAAACATAGAAATTCTTCTCTGCCCTTTGGCCACCTCTCTCCCCCCACTGTGCATTGTGTGTCTGCATTATGCATCGACCAGACCTCCTCCACCGGTAGGAATACCTGCTCCGTCATAAAGAGCAACATTCTCCCGGCACCAATAAGACAACTCCTTAAAAATAGCATTCCTTCTTGAGCTTGCGAGGGGTCACATGACCCACCACAATGACTTAGATCTGGATTGTGTAAACTGTCAATAATACGTCATTTGATGTACAGCCCTCTGTCTCAGAAAACTTACAGAACTGTGCTTTCACCTCTAATGGGCGGAACAGTACCCAGAGCTTTCTGAGATGCTCTCTCTGGGTTACAATCCTCAAATTTGGCTCAAATAAAATTTTCCAATTCTTTCTTAGATCGACTAATTAATTTTTCATCAACAGTATGCTTCTCATATTAACAATCTTTTAGACTCTAACTTTCAAAACTTTATTATAAAATACTGTTGCTGAATTCTGTATTCTCCATGAACCCATGAAGCTAAAAGATTATTTTTTAAAAATATTTTTGACAGCTTTATTGAGATATATTTTACATACAGTGAAGTTCACATGTTTAAAGTGTAGAATTTGATAAGTTTTGACATAAGGCTACACTTATTAAAAATCACCAAATCCTGCCCACTCCACCTACTCCTCCTGTTGGAAGCCATCCAGACGCTGCAACGCCATGACAAGGTCATGGGGCGCTCCAGTGCGGAACTGCAAGGCGGAACTGCATGTGGAAGGTGGACTACACTCCCAATAAAAGCAATACTTATAATTTCTATATATGTAAATTTAAGTGTGGCAAGATTTGCCCCAAGGAAAAATCTTAGATTTCCTAGATGAAGAAAAACTACCCTGGCTCCCCCTTTGAGTACTGCATGGCAAGGCCCGGTGCCTAAAGAGGGGCATTGGGAAACAGTGACTAGATCTGGACATAGGGAAATGTTTCTTTGGAAAACACAATCCTCCCTAGAGATATGGCCATATGAGGGTGTTTATGATGATAATAATAATTTGTGGTTCAATATTAATGGTAGTTTAATGATATTTGATCAATTAACTGGTGAACAGATATGTTCTAGATTAGGGACAAATAGAAATGATTTGGAAAGTTATTCTTTAATAGATTATTGGGATCCTAATATTGTTTGTTGCTATATTAAATTGCCTTTGAGTAGCAATATTCAAAATAGAAATTGTAAAATATATTTTAGATATTTTAATGGCATTATAAAAAAGGAATGTCCATGTAGGAAAAGCTATGTGGGGGCTAGGGATATATAAAATATAAGGATATATTTAGACTTAGGTGTTAAGGTTGGTTAACCACCAAGAATAATTCTTAGAACATGTACTGTACGTAATGGTAACCTTGGAATTTATCTTATGAGAAAATCTAGAAACTAAAAGGTATGGTTTACGTAATCTTTTAAGGAAATCTTTGTGGGTTCAAAATGATTAATTCTTTCGACTCAAAACAATAGTATTACAATGTATGTTAATGATTTATGTAATTCTACTGTAATCTATATATGAGTATATGAAATAAAAAAAGCACGAGATGGTGCTATTTTTACTTGGCTGAGTCCACGAGTCTCAGTCTCCTTCCTGTTGTTCATCGCCGACGCTGTCCATCCTTTTGGGGTATCCTGGATCCTGTTGGAGCTGGACTCCGACATCCTCCCCCAACAAATATCAATTTGTTTTCTGTTACTATATATAGTTTTGATCTTTGTATAACTAATTAAAATGTTTTAATAGCCTATTCATTTTGGGTTTATAGAAAAAAATTTGCCGAAATCACAGAGTTTCCATATACCACATTTGGCATTGGTGTGGTATATTACTTATAACTGATGAACCAGTATGAATACAATGTTATTAAGTAAAGTCCATAGTTTACATTAGGGTTCACTCTTTGAGTTGTACATTTGATGCTTCTGACAGATGCATCTTGTCATGTAGCCATCATCACAGTATCATACAGAGATGCTTCATCTCCTGCCCTGTGTACCACCTGTTCATCCCACCCCCATGCCCTAAGCCCTTGGAAATCACTGACTGATTCTTTTACTGTCTCTGTAGCTTTGCCTTTTCCAGGATGTCACATAGTTGAAATCTTGCGGTATGTAGCCATCAGATGGGCTTCTTTTGCTTAGTCACAGGCTTTTAAGTTTCCTCTATTTCCTTTCAAGGTCTGATTACTCACTTCTCTTTATATCTCTATCACTGATAACATCCATTGCACAGATGCACCAGTTGGCTTATCCATTCACATAGTGAAGGACATCTAAGGAAAGCTGCTATAAACCTCGGTGTGCAGGATTCTGTGTGGACATAAGTTTTCCACTTATTTGGGTGAATACCTGGGAGCATGATTGTCGGATCACACGGGAAGACTGCTTGGCTCTGTGAGCAGCTGTCTTCCACACCATCCCGCTTTCCACCAGCAGCGGGAGAGGCTCTGCTGCTTCCCAGCCTCACCAGCACCAGCCGTGTCAGTGTTTTGGAGTTTGGCCATTCTGATAAGGGAGTAGTGATATCTCATTGTTGCTTCAATTTAAAATTCCCTAACGGGGCTTCCCTGGTGGCGCAGTGGTTGAGAATCTGCCTGCTAATGCAGGGGACACGGGTTCGGGCCCTGGTCTGGGAAGATCCCTCATGCCGCGGAGCAACTGGGCCCGTGAGCCACAACTACTGAGCCTGCGCGTCTGGAGCCTGTGCTCCGCAACAAGAGAGGCCGCGATAGTGAGAGGCCCGCGCACCGCGATGAAGAGTGGCCCCCGCTTGCCGCAACTAGAGAAAGCCCTCGCACAGAAACGAAGACCCAACACAGCTAAAAATAAAATAAATAAATAAATTAATTAAAAAAATAAAATAAAATTCCCTAATGATATATGATGAACACCACTTTTTCATACATTCATTCACCATCTGTATGTCTTGTTTGGTGAGGGGTCTCTTCTGATCCTTTGCCTATTTTTTAATTGGGTTGTTTGTTTTCTAGTTGTTGAGTTTTAAGAGTTCTTTGTGTATTTTGAAAACAAGTCTAAAAGATTATTTTTTAAAAAATTAAGGTAATTGAAATTATTGGACTGAGTTATGTATAGGTTTAGAGATTTGTTTTATCTTATTGCAGCGTTTGTGGAGGAATATATATTTTAATTGACTATTTTCTCTGGCTTTGTTGAAGTTTAATTGCCAATTAAACATTGTATATATTTAAGGTATGAAATTTGATGATTGGTATATGTATACATTGTGACATAATCACTACAGTCAAATTAATCAACAAATCATCAGTTCACATAGTTACCCTCTTTTTTTTTCTGGTTGGGAGAAGTGCTATGAAAACATATCATCAGAGTTCCTTATTAGAAATGTGACATGATGCACTGTATCAGTATTCTTAGATTTTAGTATTTGCTCAGATCACCTGGGGATCTTGTTATCAATGCAGATTATAATCAGTAGGGCAGGGGTGGGTCCCGAGGCTCTGCATTTCTAGCAAAGCTCCTAGGTTGTACCAATGCTACTGACAAGACACTATGTGATATTCCTTCGTGGATTTTGAAGCTCTGTTTTTACATACATACACGTCGAGGATCCTTGTGTCTTCCTGGTGAATTGACTCCTTTATTATTGTGTGATACTTCTTGGTAATATTCCTTCTCCTGATGTTTCTTTGTTTGATATTAATCTAGCCATTCCAGATTTCTTTTGATTACATTTTCCCATCATTTTATTTTCTTTTCAACCTATCTGTGCCTTTACAATTAAAATGGGTTTCTTTTTTTAAATTGAAGTATAGTTGACTCACAACGTTGTGTTCATTTCTGCTGTACAGCAAAATGATTCAGTTATACATATACATACATTCTTTTTTTAGTATATTCTTTTCCATTATGGTTTATCATAGGATACTGAATATAGTTCTCTGTGCTATACAGTAGGACCTTGTCGTTTAGCCATTCCACATATAATGGCTTACATCTGCTAACCCAACCTCCCACTTAAAATGGGTTTCTTATATAGTTCTGTTCTTTTTAATATAAACAGGTAATGTCTTTTTTAATTGGGGTGTATAGACCATTTATATTTCATGTAACTATTGGTATGATGATTTAAATCTACCATCTTACTAGCTTTCTGTTTGTTCCATCTCTTCTTCCTTTTTTTTTCTTTTTCTGTTTACTTTTTTATTGAGTATTGTTTATGACTCCATTTTATCTCCACTATTGGCTTATTAGTTACAACTCATTCATTTTCCTTTCTTTCTGATGGTTGTCCTAGGGTGACCAAGATGGCCTTACCGACCTCTCACCTTGACCCAAGTGTAGACAGGCTAATTCCTGACTACAGGGCCCTGTCTTCCCTTCTCTTGTAATTTCTTTCTCTGAGCCTTTGAGAGGTAAGTCTTTCTCAAGGGCCTGGGAGCCCTCCTTTTTGAATGTGATCCTCAAGAAAGATAGGACCCTGCCTCCTAGTCTTTGTGGGAGGGTAGGAGCCTAACTTCAATAAGCAACAATTAGCCAACACAGATTGCCTCCTCACATCAATAAAATCTTCCCCTCACGTCCTGCCCTAATTTCCATCAGCTCACCCAGTGTGTAAAAATCCTCTCGCCTTTTGTTTCTATAGAGTTGAGTTCAATCTCTCTCCCCCTATTGCAATAGTCTTCAATAAAGTCTTCCTTGCTGTTTTTTAACAATTGTCCAGTGCAATTTTTCTTTCACAAGGGTTTACAATATACACTCTTTCTTATCACCGTCTACTTTCAAATTACATCACTTCAGGTATCAGAACCTTACAATCCCTCTCACTCATCCTTTCTGCCACAATTGGTATACATTTTACTTTTAAATGTGTTATAAGCCCCATAACTGTAACAATCTTATCTTGGTCAGTTACCTTTGAGAATGATTAAAAGTAAGAAAAAATGTATTTATCTGACTTTTTTTCCCCATTTTCTTCACTCTTCCTTTCTTTGTGTACATGTGAGTTTGCATCTGCTATCATAGTGCTTTTGCTTGATGAATTTCGAACATTACTTGAAGAACGTTTCTGCTGGCATTTTTCAGCTTATGTTGTCCAGCAAAGTCTTTATTTCACCTAAAATTTTCTGTGGTGTATAGAGTTCTGGGTTGTCAGTTTTTTTCTTTAAAACCCTTTTAACATATGGTTAAATTTGAAAACAAAACTGTGATAACCAAATCATCCATTTCCTTTTTCCATTTCTTTCAGGGATGGCAGGCGGGGTATCTTCTGATAAAATCTGGTACTCTCAGATGTGAAAGGTTGAACATAGCTGAGTCAGGGCCTCTTCCAGGGCCTGGAGGACAGGAAGGGCCTCAGACGTATTCTAGGTCAACCACCTTCTACATCACAAAAATGCTTCTGTGAAAATTAGGGGAGCATTTCCTGAGAGGTGAAATAATAATCTAGGCCAGTGAAGCATACAAAACAGAGGTCTCTTCAATTCTAGGTCTTTATCTAATACAAGTTATAATTTTATAGTTTCTGGCTTTTTCTCACCGTTAGAATGGGGACAACTTTCTTTGAAACTTTGTACATTTTGTGTGGAAGCAGAATATAGGATTTTTCTTATTTCCTAAAATAAAATCTCATTGTTAATATGCCATCAATCTCTTTATGGCTTTCATGAAGGTCAGAACCTTTATTTAAGCAAAGAGAAAAAATTTACTCTGTAAAAATGCTTAGCTTTCTAGTGATTAGCAACTTGACTTGCATACATATAAACATTTTACTTAAACCAATTGTATTCATTTCCTATGAGTGCTGTGATAAAGTATTACAAACTTGGTGGCTTAAACAATAGAAATAAATTTTGCTGCAGTTCTGGGAACCAGAAGTCCAAAATCAAGGTGTCAGTAGGTCTCTGTTTCCTCTGGAAGCTCTAGGAGAATCCTTCTTTGCCTCTTCCAGATTCTGGCAGCTGCCAGCATTCCTTGGTTTCTGGCCACCCACCTCCAATCTCTAGCTCCTTCTTCGTGTCACCTTCTCCTCTGTAGGTATGTCTAGTGTTCCTCTGTCATTCTCTTACAAGGACACTTGTGATGGCATTTAGGACCCACCCAGATAATCTAGGATAATGTCCTCATTTCCAAATTCTAAACTTAGTCACATCTGCAAAACCCCCTTTTCCTTATAAAGTAACATTTACAGGTTCCAGGTGTCTGCATATCTGTTCCTGATATAGCATGATATCTTTGGGTGGCCATTATTTAGCCTACTACCCCAATGTTATTTTAATTTTACTGTATGCAAACTTTTCTTGAAAAACACTATTTCTGTGGGTTAGTAGGGAATTATGAAGGCATTCCATAGCTGAAAGGAAGGGCTGCATGCAGAGTTCTTTGATTTGGGGTCCTTAATTAATAATAATCATAATAATAAAGCAAATATTTACTGAGTATTTACAATGTGCCAGACCTGAGACAGATTTTGTAAAGCCTTGTTACTGAAAAGATGGTCTGAGGACCATAAGCATTGAAATACCTGGGATCCTGTAGAAATGCATGATCTTGGTCTTGAATTACATCTACTGAATCAGAATCTGCATTTTACCAGGATTCCTACTGATTTGCCTGAACATTAAAGTTTGAGTAAGTTCTTTTTGGTATTAACTTATTCAAACCTCATAAATACTCTATAATGCAGGTATTTTTGTCAGCACCTGTTTTACAAGTGAAGAACACAAGGTTGAAGGAGTTTGGGTAACTTGCTCAAAGCCACTTAATTACCAGGAGTGGAGCCTGTAATCTGGATCAGATCTGCCTTTTCCCAGATGTGCCATTAAACATCTATGATGCTCTGTTTCTTCATACAGCAAACAATGGATGTTGGCTCACTAAGGACACAGGGAAACCTGCTTTCCAGCAGCCCCTGTAAGTCCCAAGAGTTTATAGTATATTCTCAGTTTCTCCAAGCTAGTCATTTACTCAATATCAGCCCTATAGGATGCCCTAAAGACAGCATTTCTAAATAATATTGTCCTAGATAAATACTGTAGATTGCTAAAAGGATCAGTTAGTCAATTGCCTGAATGTTGGCTAATGAAATGAATTTATTTTGCAGAAAATTAAAAAAAAATAAGGCAATTAGAACCAGAACACAAGTATAACCCTTACCATCTGTCTCCTGTTTATTTGCATAGATGAAAAAACTGACAAGTAGACGCTGCATTGCAGGAGAGTAGAGACCTGTTAAGAGTCTATGAAAGGGTTACAGGGGCTTTGTGGCATTTTCTGTCTTCTAATAACTTCACGTCTGCTGATTTAAATTAACAATTTCTCAGGAAGTGCTACTAGGTGTGATGCTTCTAGGTGACACGAGTTGTCTCTTTACTTTCCTTTATCTGAGCATCGAACATTGTTTTCAGCTCAACTCTCCTTTCATTCTAAATTATGGTCATGAATTCTCCGCATGATGTGTTTATTAACAACAAAAGTACTCTTCTTAGAACAAATATTTATAAAGAATGATCAATCCTTTGACCATTGATTTGTAAAGATTTTATCTTAGATCTCTGATTGTAAAGATTTTATCTTAAACCTATTTTATATGTTGGGGATGACAGTAGGGAAAAAAACCCTATATGCACGAAATTAGCATATAGGTGTTTTATCCGCAGTGTCTCGTTTATGCCCCAGAAAAACCTTGTGAGGTTAAAAAGTATTCTTACTTTTACATGTGAGAAAAACAAGGTGCAAAAAAAGGTAACTTGGCCAGGGGCCAAGTTCACACAGCCTGTGAATGATGTCTTCCTGGCTGCGGTGCTTACATTCCTTCCTGTAGGTGCTCGGGATTCAGGGCTGTATCCCCCTCATTAGTCTCAACTAGTCTTTGTCAGCTCACCCTGAAATTCAGCTTGGAGACAACACACTCTCTGTCAGTTATTCCTCGACCTACAGGTCGACTGGGGTCGGGGAGTTTCCACTGCGCATTTCCCAGCAGTGCTTTTGCCTTGCTAAATCTAAGTCGCAGGTTTGCTTAACACTAGGACAAATAATTTTCTATTCCAAGGAAAAGGGTGACATTAATGTTAGTCTTTCTCATTCAAGAATAATGCTGTTTTTATTGTGTTAAAGAGGAAAAGAGGACAGCTGCCACGGTACATGTCATTAAAAATAGAAAAACCCCAATGTTGACATTCTCTGCACTCAAAGGAAGACTTTCCTGTTAGTTCACCTCACTCTTTTCTTCATTCATATGTATTTGTTTACGGTTCACAGATTTCCTCAGATCTAAGATTTACAGAATCTTTATTAAAATGTGTTTATTTTTTACACAGAAGGGTTTGCCTTGAACAAAATGAGTACACAATTTTGGAAGAGATTTGAAATGATGTGAGTGGCGGGTCCCTTCTGGAATGGCTCCCTGCTGGAGTATATCTGAAGTTCTGATGCGTTATGAAGTGAGCCTGCAGCCAAGCCGTTTGGAATTCATTCCCACTGGTGAGAAGATTCATATTGAAAGATGGGGAAATGATCTTATAGCAGAAATTACGGTTGTAAGTTCGACTTACTCCCATTCCCCAAAGTATGTGAAAATGTGATGTGAATTAAATCACCCTTAAAAGAAAACCACACACATTTATCTGAGGCAAGAAAAAAGCCATATGATTTCATGTGCTCTGCAACTCATTGTTTAGACATATTTTGAAATCATGTGTTAAGTTATAAAAAAACAACTAAGACTAAGTCTTTTTTCCATAGACCTTTTATACCATTTGGGCAATAACTATGTTCTCCATTTTTGAACTTATAATAAAAATTGCAACCTGGCTGGTTTTATCCTTGTCCCTGAAGGTTCCGTTAAAACTGGTTCAAACCCCGTCTTAAGTGCAGTCTTAAGAGGAAGCCCAACGTTTCTTGCAATTTTTCAGATGATTCCTGGCTGCTTTGGCTCAGTTAGCCCTGGCTTTGATTTCTTGATCTTCCTTCCATTTTACTACTTGTGCCCAGTGCTTTCTTTCCTATCTCAGTGGTTCTTTTCCTTAATTTTCCCAACACCAGTTGCACATGGCTGTTGTGTATAGTAGATTTTTGCTGAAGGTTTGGGTTATATGGTAACAAAATAACAAAGCACCACAGATAGTAAAAATTAAAATTGAGTAGATATTGCTGCTATAAAACATGTTGTAGCTACTTTCTACCCCACTTACTCTCCAGCCTCCCACTTATTTTCTTGCTGCCTCTTCCAACCCTCTAGTTCCAATCAATTTCAGGCATTATTTCTTTGAATATATTTTCTCCCCTCCTTCAGGTGCTTCTGTTGTGCATATGTTGGTGTGTTTAATGATGCCTACATTTCTCTGAGGTTCTGTTCATTTTCCCTAATTCTTTTTCCTCTTTATTCTTCAGATTTTATAATCTCTATTGATCTATTTTCAAGTTTGCTGATTCTTTCTTACGTCAAATCAAATCTACTTTTGCACTCCATTATGGATTGGACTGTGTAAAGTCCTAAACCACAGAAGATGCCCTTATTTGAAAATAGAGTTGTTGCAGATGAAATTAATTAAGATGAGGTTGTGCTGGAGTAGGGTAGGCCCTTTATCCAATAAGACTGGTGTCCTTATGAAAAAGGAACATCTGAACACAGAGACACACACACAGGGAGAAAGCCATGTGTAGATGAAGGCAGAGATTGAGGTGATGCCGAAGTCAAGGAATGCTAAAGATTGCCAGAATCTAGGAGAGAGACCTGGCACAGATTTTCCCCTCAGAAGGGACCCACCCTGTCAATATCTTGATCTCAAACTTCTGGCCTTCAGAACTATGAGACAACAAATTTCTGTTGTTTAAACTGCCCAGTTTGTGGTACCTTGTTATGGAAGCCCTACCTAACTAATACACATTCCTTTAGTAATTAAAAAAAAAAAAGTTCAGCATTGTACTTTTCAATTCTATTGATAGAATTGCCATTTGATTCTTTTTAAAATTTCTATCTTTTCAGTAATATTCTCTACTTGATGAATTCCTTTAATTCTTTAAACAGGGCTTTTAAAAAGTTATTTGAACATATTTATAATAGCTGTTTTGAAATCTTTGTTAAGTCCAACATCTGGATCCCCTCAAAGGCAATTTCTATTGCTTGCTTTTTACCCTTGGGCATGGGGTCAAATTTCTGTTTCTTTGAATGTCTCATAATTTTTTGTTGAAAAGGGACAATTTTAGATAATAAACTGTAGTCAGTCTGGATACTGATTCTTCTCCTCCCCCACAGGGGTTGTTTTAGTTGTTTGTTTCATCACTTGTTTGTTTAGAGATTTGGCTGAACTAGTTCTGTCGGTAGCGGTAGCAGTCAGTAGGCTCAGATGTCCCTGCTTCGATTTTTTCCCCCCTTTGTTTTTGTCTTATAGCCTAGCTACCTAGGTGTGGCTCCTGCGTCAGCTTCTGTGTCATTGGTCAAAAGTTGTGCTTTAGCTTCTTAGCCAGTTAGAATTTCCTTCTTTTTCATTGGATATATGCGTAGCTTTGAGACTGCTTTCACATTTTAGGGATTTTGTGGTTTTTGTCCCACATTCAACAAGGGACTAGTAGTTTGCAAGTTCCTTCTCTAATCACCCTTGAGACGGTGCAGTTTTGAAGACGTGTAGTCTTCCAGACTACGAAGGATGAGTATGATTTTATTTTGAAAGCTGGCTTCCTAGGAGTTGCTTCTGGGTTAGAACAGCTTACGTTTTAGACAGGGTTTGAAAACGTGGTGCCTACTAAGCCTCTAGTGACAATAAGACTTCTGCCCCTTGCTGATGCTTCTTTGTGTGGCTTAGAGATTGCTTTTAAGTTTACCCCACGCCCTGCTCTTATTGCTCCTGAGTGGAGGCAGTCGAATGCTGACACAGTGTTCCCGAGTTGACTGCAACCTCTGGAAGGTTCTCTTGGCCATCTCTTTCCTTGGCTTTCTTTGTTAAAGTTCTACTGCTCTTCCATTTCATTGGTTGCTACTGATATTATGGAACTACCTGCCTTTCTTAATTGCTTACCACCAATATCTCTATTGTTTTTGACACTTAGGCATGCAATTCTTCATATTCTGTTCCAGATAAAGTCAGTTCCCTCAGGCAGAGCTGTACAGCTCTTTGTCCATAAGTACTGCCTCTCTCTCTGTGTGAAACCCAAGTGACACTCCCTGCTCTGCAAGAGGGCACCCCTGGTCTATTGTCTTGCTTTTCCAAGCATACAAACTCTGCTTTATGAGCAAGGAGGAGGTGATGGGGTCCCAATGTTTCTGACCTGCCATTCTGGGGATAGAGCTTCTGCCCCAAAGTGACTGTAGTATGAAGGTAGGAAGCCTCAATCCCCTCCACCATGCCCACAGGGAATAGAGTTTTATAACAGAGAACTGGGGTGTTGAGAAACAGCAGCAACCTGGCCCTCCTGAGGTGAAACCTTAGCCTTAGACTGGGAGCTGAGAGAGCGGAGAGAAAGCCCCATCTTCCTGAATGAAGCTTCCTGGTGTAAGGATTTCATAACACATAGATGGAGGTGAGAGTGGGAACACATCGTAGTT
This sequence comes from Balaenoptera musculus, assembly GCF_009873245.2. Classification (NCBI taxonomy): domain Eukaryota; kingdom Metazoa; phylum Chordata; class Mammalia; order Artiodactyla; family Balaenopteridae; genus Balaenoptera; species Balaenoptera musculus. The sequence goes on along the minus strand of NC_045787.1, from coordinate 11,477,584 downwards.
CAATGCCACACTTCCACTATTTTTACTGAGATTTAGTGAATTTTCTTTAATACACGTTTCTCCATTTGCTCTATGCTATTTGCTTATGACAATTTCTAGAGACTATACACGGTTTTTAAAAAAAAATAATCTCCCCAGTTAAATGGATGTTGTGTTGAGGTTACGCACTGTCACGTGGCCATTCTGGATGTCCTGCCTGCCCATGCAGTTTTTACTGGGCATCTCTTTTACTCAGTCTCCGGCTTCCCATCATGCAGTTGCTCAGCCTCTCTCTTGCCTGACTTCCTCTCCTCTCCTTCCTTGCTTTTTATCTGATCCTAAACAACTCTTGCTTTTTAAAAAATTTAGTTGTTTTTATCCCTACTCCTCTTTTCCAGACAAAAGTGGCCCATTAAGGTGATGACTGAGTCAAGTTAGCTCCTTTCTCCCAGGACAAATTCTGCAATCCAGGTCTCAGATGAACAAAATTTTATCCCATAATATATGATCGTTTTTTAATAGCCAATATGTTTTTTTAATTTTTATTAAAATAATTTTAAAAAATTATTGAAGTATCGTTGCTGTACATTATATAAGTTACAGGGGTGCAATATAGTAATTCACTATTTTGAAAGGTTGTGCTCCATTTATAGTTATTACAAAATATTGGCTATATCCCCTGTGTTGTACAATATATCCTTGTAGCTTATTTTATACATAATAGTTTGTACTTAATACTCTACCCCTATCTTGCCCCTCCTCTCTTCCCTCTCCCCACTGGTAACCACTAGTTTGTCCTTTATATCTGTGAGCCTGTTTCTTTTTTGTTATATTCACTAGTTTGTTGTATTTTTTAGATTCCTCCATGATGTACGATCTTATATCACTTATTTACTAAAACCCTGAATGGCTGTGAAGGAGCCAGGCGCCATGCCATGTGCTGGGGCCTCAAGACAGAAAGACGGTTCTTGCACCTGAGGGCCTCTCTGTCTCCTACAGGAAACAGACATGGGAATAACTCACACCAACTGTGTGCAAAGGACGAAGTAGGGTGTGTGTGCAGGGGCTACGGGAATGACTTGCTTTCTGGGCAGCAGCATAAGGTTTCTTAAGAGAGGGATTGAAAGGGCACGCCTTGCAGAGGAGCTGCAGGGAAGCAGAGAGGTGTGAAAAGTGAGGTTTAAGCCATTAAAAATAGTTCAGTGAGAACAGAGGGAAAGAGTATAGGCATGCTGAGATGAGAGCCTAGAAAGGTAGAGAGAGACATGCATCTCTGTTAACTAGGTGTCTCATACTCTACCTCCCTAATCTGATGTGGTTTAACCAGAGCTGACTCATATTGTTTGAGGGTTTTCAGTTCAGTCACTGTGTTACATTCTGCTGCATGTAGTGAAAGCTTTCCATAAATAATCGCTTGACTGTTGTCCAGAATGTTGGTTATGTTTGTAAGTTGGCATTTAGTATTTCACATCATAAAGACCATAGCCAGATACCCCCATCCCAGGACTTGCTAAGAGGTAGCCAAGCTGGTGCTTTGAAACTCCCCCTGTACTTCATCTAACCTATAAAAGCAGAAGTCTAGACTCTAAATGGAAGTTCATGGGAGGAATCCCTGAGAGAAGGAGGTTGTCAGCCTAGGGATAGTGCTGAGGATCTGTTTCTGATACCAGGCAAGTGAAGAGCACCGAGAGAACCACTGGAAAGATTGGGAGCACCTCCTGGAAAGGGACCCTGGCATCTTAATTTTATTTAACACTTACATAACAAGTACAAAATGCAAGGCACTATATTAAACACTTTATATGTATATTAACTCATTTAGTCCTTAACCAACCATTTGATATTGGTAATTTAGCTTTTCTACTTTATGTACGGGGCACTGAGACTTGCTCAAGGTCACTTGGATGGTAAACGAAAAACTCAGGTTTAAATACTGTGAGTCTGGCTGCCATACTGCCTCCCCGATGGGTGACTGGGCTCAAACTATCTTGAAAGAACTCACCCAAGACAGCAGCTTGCTGTGGTGTGGGAGCCCTTGGCTGTGAGGAAGGAGAGCTGAGTAGGGCCATCACAGAGGCCTGGAAGGGTGGGCATTGCCTAGTGAATAGAGGAGATCAGAAGAGTGAAAGAGTGAACCACACCCCTCTTCCCACTGGAGGTACGTGGACAACGGGTCAAGACTGCAAGGAGGAAGAGGAGAAGTTTTGAATTAAATATAATATTAGGCCATAATTCTCATGACTGAAAGGGCATCTCACTTATCATTGGGATTCAAGAAGCCAGCAGTTAACATCCTTCTTCCTTGCCTGATCTTTATCTAAATCAACTGAATGATTTAGGAGTTGGAAAGAGGGAAATTTAAAATACAGCATCATTTCAACTTTTGACAGATAAAGCTGGTTGGAGAATAAGGCTTTTACTGTGTCCGATACAACTCAGCTAAAACCTTATCCTAGAATCAACTTGCTCACCCAGTCACAGCAGAGTTGGACAATTACTATTCCAGAAGTAATGAGAGGGACTTCCTTGGTGGTCCAGCGGTGAAGACGTCTTGCTCCCAAAGCAGGGGGCCCGGGTTCGATCCCTGGTCAGGGAACTGGATCCCGCATGCCGCAACTAAGACCCGGCACAGCCAAATAAATAAATAAATAAATATTTTTAAAAAAAGAAGTAATGAGGGAGGCACAAAAGAGAGATGAGAGCTTCTTTCAATGAATGTTCTTCAACTTGTATATGTGAGGAGTGAGAATAAGTGCCTTTAATAGTTACCTGAATGAAGTTGTTCTCAAAACTGAAAATGACCAGGAAAAGATGGACTCTTCCACAAATATTGGAAACTGCGGAGACAAGAATGTGGACAAAGCACGTAGGAAGACAGTGGTTGGTCTAAAGTAAAGCCATACCCTGAAACCCAGGAGTTCAGCCATTCCACCATCAGTGACATTTGCACACCTGATCAGTTGTACTCATCTTCCACATGAAGGGAAAACACACAGCCCTAACTTGTTTCTAAGTGTGAACTACAGTCCCTTTTCAATTGCTTATTTCACTTCATTAGTTATTTATGCTATTTATGCTTTCCCCCCTCCCAGTCCTTCCACTGATTGTAATGTTATTCAAGTTAATTTTCATAGATAAATTATTCCAACAACGGTTTAAGTATAAATTAGTTGACATAATTGTGCATTAATTTTGGTAAATACAGAATGTGATGTTAAGTATTTTATGCTAACATAAGCTCTTGATTTCTCTGATCAGTAAAATTTTCTGAATAATAATGAATCATATCCTCCTCATTATCCTTAGGTTCCTTCAAACCCCATGAATTTCAATGGTGAGTGATGAAGGGAAATGAAAAAGGTTCTTAGTTAGACTCCTGTATAGGATAAAACAAAATAAAAAACACACACATTCACAGCTTCCTTTCTTAATGAAAGTATTTTTCACTTCCATCAGTAGACCATTTTTCTGTTTTAATTTTGAAGGACTTCCCAAAACAGCAAGATTGAGTATAGTCATTTAAAGAAATTCAACTGTTGAAAATTGGTAATTCCCTTCCATTCCATAATTCAAAGTAATTTCGGGGCTCAAGTACCATCCTAAGGCTAAAACAATTTATTTCAAAATACGTTGCAGAGGGAGGAGTCTTCATCTTTGTCTTCTTTTCCTTTTTCTCCTTCATCTTGCATTTGCTTTCTTATCTTTCCTGCTGTCCTCCTTCCCCTCTTCAGCACTTCTCTCCTCCTTATCCTTCTTTACCCCTTCAGCAGATTCAGACTTACTGGATCTTTAGTTCCCAAGACCCAGGAGAGAGAGTCTTTTCCCAGACTTTTAGTAGAACCCTTAAAAGGCTTTGCTTGGCCTGGCTCAGGTCACATCTCCATGAATGTGAAGTGTCCTGAAGGATGTGGCTCTGATGGACCAGGGGTTGGTCTTGATCTGAAACTGCAGAGTAGAGGTGTTGAGTCACAAGGACTAAGCAACAGGAAGGGATGATTCCTGAAATCATCAGACGAATTCTCTTACTAGAAAAAAGGAAGCAACGGATGCTGGCAGGACAGAACAATAGAGTACGTCTACAGTCGTGTGTGTGTGTGTGTGTGTGTCTGTGTATACTTTGGTGATACACTAGGAAAAACTTTTCCCAACACAAAATTACCATATTTTTGGTGTTTTTACAATTATATTTAATGCAGTAAAAGTTGGGTTTTGGGGTGAAGTAAATCTATTTTTTAAAATAGACAGTTTCCAAAACCTACTGAATAACTCATCCTTCCTCACCTGATTTTAAGAGGTATGGTTTTTAAAATCTAAACTGCCGTATATAGGTGCAGGGCACATAGAGGACTGATAGTTCCACTATTTGCTACAATGCGCTTCTTGTCTTTAAATCTCCACAGCTTCTCTTGGGAGCCTCACAGCCCCCAAGCAATCTGTGGATCTCAGTGGCCCAGAGCTCAACCTGAGATCTCCCCTCTCTACACACCACTGTCATAGCAGCGTTTGGATAATCAAGGACATTCTGTTTTTTATACATTTCATTTGTTTATCCAATGGGTATTAAAAAATAATTGTGAAGTACACACTCACACTTTTCAAATCAACTTAAAACAGACATAGGTATAAGCCTTTTGGCCAACTACAGCAAATAGTATCAGTTGGGAGCAAAGACATTTCCTTTAGATATTTTAAGACATAGGAATTAAGTTGATTTAAATTAAGAACATCAGGTATTTATTCTATGATGGAAATAGTGCTGGATATGAAGTCAGCACACTCCTACTCATTATCTGCTTGACTTTGAGCTAGTTGCCTAACTTCTAAGCACTGGTTTCTTCATCTATAAAGTAAGGGTAATACTGTGACTTACAAGGCTATTTTGAAGATTAAATAAGAATTATTGAATAGCCATTATCAATTTGGTAGTATGTTAACTTGCTGAGTCAGTGCTTAGTTAGTTGTAATTCATCATTAAAGCCACAAAATTACCCTCACATATTGTCATGGCCAAATGCTTGCAATATAGGAGACAACTAAGTATTGCTTATTCATGTCAGTAAAACATTCCCTACATCTGTTCTAGTACTGTCTATGGTGCTACTCAAATCCAAGTCCATGAACTCCAAGAATTAATGAAGGACAAATAAGTTGAAAAAAACTGTAACTGCTTGGCTCATAGCAGAAGCCTCTCAAATAATGTGTTTTTAAAACTATAAACAAGACAATCGAAAGAGGTGTTGAAAAATGTGGTATACTGTCAGCAATAAATATTTTGGTTGTACACTCTCCAGAAGAATTAGTTTTAAAACTTAAAATAGTTATGTGTTATGTAGGGTTCATGCAAATTGATTTATTTCATTCTTTTTGCTTATTTTGTGGCTGTTTTGAGGCAAGCTTTCCTCTGTCGCATCTATCATTTCTCCCTGAAGTGCATTCACAGCCTCCTCGGAGTGATGGAATCTTCCTGCAGTTATTGGTGGTGACTGGTCAGAGGTTGCTTCTCTCTAGGACCTTTCTCTGGAGCTGTTTCATTTGTGGAAGGGACCAGCAGCACTCGGGTGTTATTCTATATTAAATTAAACATACACACATTAGCACTTTCCAGGCAAAATTGTATACGTGGCCACTTTCATATTTTTAAATGCCAGATGGATATGAACCCGAGTTTAGTATTTTTGGATGTCTTTTGTGGGGAGACAGGTTCTAGGGTGGTTACCAGGATCCCCACCTCCTAGTGTTCTCTTGAATGTGGGCAGGACCTGTGACTTGATTCTAACCAATAGAACATGCCAAAGGTGATGGAACTTTGTGATTACATGTACTGCATGATTCTGTGGTCATGCTACATAAAACTGTAACACTGTCTTGTGGGAGTATTGCTCTCCCTTCTCGGTTTTGAAGAAGTGGGCAGCCATGTTGGGAAAGCCCGCACACGGGGAACTCCAGGCAGTGCTTAGGAGCTAAGGGCCATCTCCTTCCTACAAACAGCAAGAAGATGAGGCCTTTGGTCCTGCAGCTACAAGGAACTGAACTCTACCAATAACCTGAGAGAGCTTGGAAGTAGGTCCTCCCCCAGCTGAGCCTCTGATGAGACCACAGCCCCAACCAGCATCTTGGTTTCAGGCTTGTCAAACCCTGAGACAGAGGACCCAGCTAAACCATGCTTGGACTGCTGACCCACAGAAACTATAGATACTATTTACAGAAACTATGCATAATAAATGTGTTGTTTTATGCTGCTATGTTTGTGGTTATTGATCATGCATCAGTAGATAATACCTTTTTTTCTAAATTTGTCACCAGATCATCTGCTCCCTTGTGAGCATCTGATAAACCAAGGAGTTGAATGAATGATCTTAATCCATTATATAATGCAAAGAGTTGATATCAAGGGATAAATAACAAGGCAATATTTAAGGGCCAATGATACAGTAGAAACTCTATGAAGCCGTGGTCTGGGATTTAGGTTCTGGTTTCCCTCTCTGTACAATTAAAAAATCAAATGTTCAGACTAAATAAATTTTAAGTTCCATTGTAGCTGTAAATTTATTAAGGGTTTTAAAATTATATCTCTAAAAATTATAGCTTTATTACCTCTAGTTAACCATTAAATAAATTTTATTTTTATTTTGGAATTCATGTCCATAATCACCTGGATGGGATTAAAAGGACTTTATCTAACGACTGAAGAGAGCATATTAACTTCTCATTAGATACCAACTGATTAATTACATAATATTGTTTCATCTCATCTGTTTTGTTAAACTGGGAAATCTACCAGCAGGAACATGACAATTTAGATACAGCGTGTTAAGTATAAATAGATTTTCTCAATTCATTATTGTATTAAAGAAAAGTGATATCTTTTCTTTCCAAGCTGAAAAATTTGAAATATTTGATCTTTATACATTTCCTGCCCATAAAAAAAGAAAGAAGAAAGAAAGAAGGAAAACAAAAGGAAAGCAAATTAATTTAGACCACACAAGGAATTGAAATTAATCTAATTAGTTAATCTCACCCATTTCATTATTTAAAAAAAGATGTCATGCATCCCAGTTAGACTAGGGAATCTTTATTGCTTCACTTGTGTTATATGTTCCAGTAGGTGTCAGCAAAGTAATCTTAAAAATAATCACAGGGGCTTCTCATATTAGCTTCATAACTACTTCTAGGTAAATTATAAGAACTTTTCTGCTTACAGAGCAAGATGTTATTTTAGTGTATCTACAATTTAAAAAGAAGAAACTTCCTGATTTAAGAAAGCTGCTTTCTCCTCTTTTTCCCCATGTAATAAAAAGTCCACTCTGAAATATCTCATAGACGGCCAATACTGCCTCATGGTGTCACACATCACAATAAAACAGGGTATTTGTGTACCTGGATAACACTAAAAGAAGGCATTATGATGTCATCAAAAGATGTTAATATATATGTGGGCATGTGTATATCTATCTAACATCCTCTAAGTGGCCCAGATGGTAAAACGTTAGCTGGAAAGTTTCTGAAATAAACAGCCAGGTCCATATCAACATCATTTTGAAATATACAGAGTATAAGAGGCAAATAGATCCAATATGTAGAAAGCTAACCTATGGTGAAATACATGCTCCTTCTTCCCCTCTCCTAAAGAGACCATAGTAAGGGGTTGTGAGAAGACCCAGCACAGTCAGAGGGGTTCCCTGTGGAAGGGGGAGGGTAGGTCTTAGGAGGGGAAAGGGGAGCTGGCTTCTCAGGGAAGATGTGTAGACTGAGGGCAACCACATTCCAGAGGAAGGCTTGGGTAGAATGTAGTGTCCACCAGCTAGAAAGGGACAGCAGTGCAGTGGGGTATGTAGACCACAAATCAGGTAAGACGAAGAGAAGAGAAGCAGAGTAGGAGCAGGAAAATTTATTTCTTTGTTTTTAGAGAATTTTTATTGAAGTATTGATATAATATTTCAAGAAAGTGCACATATCATAAGTGTAGAACTCAATAAATAAACATATGTATATATTAATATGCAATATATAAATACATAGCAGTAAAGATAACATTTGCCCTACTGGCAGCTAGACTCTGAAGGGAAAATTGAGAATTGAAACAGATAAATTGAATCAAACCAAACGAAACCAAACAGTAACCCCAGAAGACTCCTGTGTTCTAAAGATAAGATGCCTGACTATTCCAGCAACTCCTAAGTTTCACCCATTATGTTAGGGTTTGGTGGTATCTCCTTGTGGATTTACTCTGCATTTCCCTGATGATCAATAATGTTGAGCATCATTGCATATATTTATTACATATTGGATATCTTTTTTTTTTTCCATGAAGTGCCTTTTCAGTCTCTTGCCCATCTTTCTATAGGTTATCTTTTCATAATAGATTTGTAAGAGGGATTTGAGATCTAGGTTTTATGTTAGATATGGATTTGAATTCTAGCTTTGTTATTTGCTGTGTGATATGAGGCTGGGCTGGGACCATCAGTCTACTGGAGAGGAGCTTAAGAGAACAAATGTTTTAAGCAGTCTTATGTACAATTCCAACGCTACTAAAAATCATCCTTAGTTATGAATAAAGCAAGTTCCTAAAAATAGCTATTTGGTAGAGCTCTGTTAGAGTTTTCTTTACCAAATCCTGAAAACTTTTGGATGCTAATATATACAGTCCTTGGTTCTGAATATTTGCTCCCTGACAGCCCATTGGAGGGTTCTGTTGCTCTGGGGTTGCTTTAGCTCCCGTCTCTCCCCCCGCCAGGTCTATCTTCCTCCTAGCTTCTGCTGAGCGAGAAACTGAGGTTAAGAGATGTTGAACACTACACCTGAGGTCCACCACTCCGAATAACTGGTAGAGTACGGGACTCAAACCCAGGCCTACTGGGTCCAAAGGCAGTGGAATGAACATGCACTAAGCCATGTTGCCTCTTGGTAGCATCTTAAGGTTTGAGTTAGCAAAGGACGTTTTTGAGCTACTAGTAAGTTTGGGAAACATTTAGGTCCTGAAATAACATGCTGTGGCCTCTGGTCCTTATACCAAGTCCTCTTTCTTAAACCCTGCGTTATAGAAGTACTAAAAATTACCTGTTATATCTAACTACATGTTTACCAAGCATCGTCTGTGGGTATGATGGGTACAATGATGAGTAAGATAGTTACAGTTTTTGTCTGCATGTAGCTCACTACAGACAACTGTTACAAAGGAGACTTAAGAGGCCCACGGAACGGTGATATGATAGATGTATGTCTGTGATTTTTTTGACATGAATACAAAACCAAGGCCTATTGACCTCAGGATCTTATCCCCTCTTGTCTCTGCAGAAGCCTTACTCAATCTAGTATTCCAAAAAAAATTTTTTTTCTATCTACTCTCTCCTTCTCATCAATATTTAAACATCCAAGGCTTTCCTCTCTAAATGAAATTGATCCCAGGAGAAACCCTCGTTGCATGATCTTGCATCTTCCTACAGCTCCCTGTTGCATCACTCTTCCTTGATTCACAGCCGCCTCTGGAGAGCACATCCTCAACCTGTTTCCTTGTCTTTGCTCAGTCTTCAGCTCCCTCTGCGGTTGCTACCGGTTTACAGAAACAGTGGAAATGGTGTTGCACTTAAAGGATGCTTCCCAGGCTTAACCTGTCTCATTTCTTGGCATCACACAATGCAGCTGAGCATGCTTTTGTTCTTCTTGCTGATTTTCCTTTCCCAGTTATTTTCATCACTTCTCAGTCTCTCTGGTGGTTCTTTGTCTTCTGGTTCTCCTTCAGGGTTTCACCCTAGACATTCTCTCTCAAAACACTCTCTTTAGGCACCACCCAAGTGTGTCTCCTGCATAGATGACTCACAAGTGAGATCCAGACCCACATCTCCACCTGCCCGTTGGTCATCTCCATGTTAAACGAACGGTCTTCAACCTTTGTTCTGCTTCTCTGTCCTCCAAAATCAATGAGTGGCATCCACTTCTAAGAAATTGTGAGCCATCCTTTAATCCTTCCTCCCCTTTTCATCTCCTACTTTAAACCAGTCACACATTTTACCTCCTGAATTTCTCACATCTCTCCCACCATCATTTCTTGCCTTTTTTTTTTAAACAAACACAGTCTCCTAAATGGTCTTCTGGCTACCAATATTGTTCCCAACCAAACTCATTTCCTCATAGCCGCTAGAGTTGTTCTAAAGGGCAGTTGATCATGTCCCTGCTCTGTTTAAAACACTTCCATAGCTCCCTATAATCTTCAAGAGAAAAAGCAAGCTCTTTAACCTGACATGAAATCATTCATTATCTACCCAGGGCTCACTCTCCCTCTCATCCCTCATCATTCTGCTCCTTTACACTCTGCACTGCAATCATAGGAAGCTTATTTCTAGTTCTCAGCCCCGTTCTTCTTTCTCTTGCCCTTAGGCTTTTCTCTTTTGTAAAACTCATCTTTCCTCCCACGTACCATCACCTTGCTAACTCCTATTTACTCCTCAGCTTAGCTTTCACTTCCTCTGGAAGGATTCCCCTGACTGTTCGCCAGCCAGCTTGAGTTTAACTGACTCATCCATGTGTTTCCCCAGCTCCTAAACTACCTTGCTCAGTGCTATGAACTGAAATTGTGTGATTACCTGTGAGGAGAGGTATGAGACTATTGTGTCACACTCATTTTCCCCTTAGCAACTATCACAGTGTAGAAAGAATACTTAAGATTTATATTTACATTAAAACTGGTCAAATATTTCCATACAAACTTTTTTTTATAGAAGAAAAAAAGACGAATAAAAGAGTTCCTTAGCCAAGAGGAAATGCTTCTATATATTGCTGTCTGCCAGACATTATTACTTTCTGGCTACTGTCATTACATTCCCTTAGGTCTTGTCTTTACCCTCTTTCTTCTTCAACTCCCCCATAATTAGAGAAACATTTGATAAATTATAGGACAAACAAGCAAATCAATATGTTTTTACATTCTCTGCCAGGAGACAATATTGTCTATCTTCATGATTTCACATGAGCAGTGTAGAGGTGCCAGCAGTCTGCAGAATCCCAGCTGCATTTTCTATCTCTTTTATTTTGGAGATTTGGGGGCTCTTGGGCTTCTCCTCTGAGAAATGTCATTCCAGAAAGAACGAGATACCAAAAATGTCACAGGATTTGGTCTCCTGTGGCAATACCGAAGATTGCTTTGTGGATTAATTCTGTGTGTGTGTGTGTGTGTGTGTGTTTGTGTGGTCACATAATTGCAATTTCACATGAACATCCAAGAATTCAATCTTAAATATTTACGAATATGGTTAATATCTGCAACTCTAACTTCCCTCTAATTGCTAGCTGTAATTGTTAAAAACTTTTACCCAGAACAGAACTTCCCAAAGGATTTTATATGGAAACTCGTCCTTTAAGATGTACATCTAGATGAAATTCCTGTATTCAGAAAACTTGAGGGCTGCATATTCTCTTTCCTCTTGGAGAGTCACAATATACAGCAGCCTATTGCAGACTTTGTGATGTGTACAGTCATCTATTCAACTCAGAATTTTCCATGCGTATGTAACCTCAGGGCCATTTTTCTTTAAATTTGTTAATTTGCTCCAGAATGCAGTTTGGAAAATATTGATTAGACTCTTTTGGACTTTTTATTTCTGCTTTGCAACAGCCCTTGTACTAACCAGATTTCTATATTTATTAGAAATTGTATAAAAAAGTAATAGCAATAATGGGTAATATTTACTGAGTATTACTGTGTCCCAGGCACTATTCTAAGTGCTTTACAGGTGCTAGTTCATTAATCTTTCCACCAGTCCTATGAAATATATGTTATTGTCACCCACATTATAGAGACAAGAAAACTAAGGCAGAGAGAGGTAAAGTATCTTGTCTAAGGGCATACAGCTGGTAATTAGTGGAACTGAGATTCAAATGCAGGCAGTTAGGTTCAAAAGTCTGGAATTAGTACCATTCTTGGTGGTGTCCCTACTTTATCTTCTTTTACTAAATCTCCTGAGCCTGGCCCATGCACAGAGCCCGGCAAAAGGTAGGCTTTTTTTTTTTTTTTAACATTTAAAAAAAAAAATTGGAGTATAATTGCTTTACAATGGTTGTTAGTTTCTGCTTTATAACAAAGTGAATCAGCTACACATATACATACATCCCTGTATCTCTTCCCTCTTGCATCTCCCTCCCACCCTCACTATCCCACCCCTCTAGGTGGTCACAAAGCACCGAGATGATCTCCCTGTGCTATGCGGCTGCTTCTCACTAGCTATCTATTCTACGTTTGGTAGTGTATATAGGTCCATGCCACTCTCTCAGTTCGTCTCAGCTTACCCTTCCCCCTCCCCGTGTCCTCAAGTCCATTCTCTACGTCTGCGTCTTTATTCCTGTCCTGCCCCTAGGTTCTTCAGAACCCTTTCTTTTTTTTTTTTTTTTTTAGATTCCATATATATGTGTTAGCATACAGTATTTGTTTTTCTCTTTGTGACTTATTTCACTCTGTATGACAGACTCTAGGTCCATCCACTTCACTACAAATAACTCAATTTAACCCTCTTGCTCTCTTGGTGGGAATGTAAATTGATACAGCCACTACAGACAATAGTATGGAGGTTCCTTAAAAAGGTAGGCTTTTATAGATGTTTGATGCTACATGAATCATCTAGAGCTCTGTCTTTGATAAACAATCCAACTTTCATCCCATCTGTATCATTCCTAACAATCTAGTTGCCTAGAATGGCTGAAACAATGACTCTTGTCTTTCCCTACCCTCTCCCAAGGTCAACTCTACTGGATAGTTAAGGAGGCAGAGCAGGAATTATATTGTAGTAAGAAGCTAGCACATGGTGGGCATCTTCAAACGGTGTGTCATAACACAGCTTGAAAAACATGCTATAGTCATGGGTCACACAACAAACACAGACATCACAAAACAGGCTGCCAGAGGATGACAAATATTTGAATATAAATTAAAAGAAGCTTTGCAGACACAGCATAACAAAAAGCCCAATTAACAAAACTAACCATATGCTACTACCAGAATGGTTGGACACAGTGTAAAACACACATGAACATTAGATGCAAAGAAATCTCAGATGAAACAGCTTCAGCAGACAAACAGCAGACAGACAAACTGGAACCAGTGCCACACTGAGACGCTACAGTGATAAAAGGGCTTCCCCAGAGAGTCACTCTAAATGTTCCCCAATAAAATAGCTATTCAAGGTATACACACCCTGAAGCACTGAACAAATAGTCAAAGAAACTAAAGCAAAACAATAAGCTTTTCATTCTGTTTTATCTTTTCTTCCACATTGAATTACCACAGACCTTGATTTATTTAGCAGCATTTTTAAGGGTATTATAAACTAGTGGTGAAGAGTATGAACTTTAGAATCAGACAGGCTGGGTTTAAATCCTGGCTGTATAATGTGCTAAATGTGTGATTTTTGCAGGATGGTCTGAGAATCAGTTACTATGTATGGAAATGGAGATAATAATACCTACTTCTTCATACTTTTGTTAATATTAAAACTGATGATATATGTAAAGGGCACAGCGCAGTGTTTGGGACACAGTAAACTTATACTCCATAATTAAGAGCCATTTCATTTATTTAAAGCTATACATATTTCAGGATGTAAATTGGAATCTACATTTTAAGTTGTTTATTGTTTGGTTTAATCAAATAGAAGAAAATTACATCTTGGAGAATTCTGTCCTTGGCATTGTATTATTGCAATAATAGTGACAGTGATAGGTCATAAAACATTGTTCATTTGCTTTTTCATTTGTTCATTCTTTCATTCATCCATTCAACAGTCCCTTTAGGCTCAGGTGAACTGTCCTAGGTGCTGAAGATATAAAGCTTCTTGAGACACACCATCCACCTTCAAGATACTCCTAGACTAGTGAGGGAGACAGCCAGAGAGGGACATAATTATAATAAATATAGTAAGTACTAAAATAGATGCATGTCTTGCACATTATGAGAGGGCTATTGGTTTTGTCTGGGGTTTACTAAAGAGTCATTTGAACATAGATATTGAAGGATCAATAGTGATTTCAGGAGGAAATAAGGATTTGGAGATGTATTAATCTGCTTATTCCACTTATTGAAACTATATTGGAAGAATGATAGACAATTGTCTTCTAGGACTATTCAACTAACTTCTGATTACTCTGCACAGGAAGGAAGAATTTCTTAATTTTTTAAACTTATTCCCCACCTCCCCGCCACCATAACTCCCTTATACCCTAGCCTCCATAGAGCACAGTTTTAAAATTGTAGTTGTTTAAGAAAGAATGTGTGCCTTTGAGGTTTTCTAGATTTGAGCTTGAACTTGCCTGATCCTGTCTAGATGTGGGATTTAGGGATGTTGTTTAACTTTTTTGAGCTTCAATTTTCATCTGTAAAATTGGAAATTATGTATACCTTATTAGGTATGGACACTACGTGGCTACAATTAGGTGAACCTCAAGAAAATTTAAAATAAAGTGATAAACTGTTATTGGAGAGTTATGAAATTGATATATAACATTTAATAGCAGCATCCTATTAAAAACCAAAGCGGGGATTCTCAAGAGGGAGTCATCTTACTCAGGACACACTTCAGAATGATATGTGGTAGTGGTGAGGCTTTTCCAAGATGCCTATACTTTCCATCCTTCTATTAAAAAGCCTTTCCATCCTTTTAGAAATTATCCTTGTAATGAGCCACTACTTCTTATGGAAGTAGGTCATATTTCAAGAGTGGTTGGTAAGAAGAAAAGAAAGGGGGAAATGTTCTGAGTTAAGGAAGGAATATGTCCATTGGTAGGGGAGGTAGTCAGTCATAGTCTATTCACAGAAAAATGGGAGTCATTAGATTAGGCCGTGTCCACCCCAGACCTGTATGGGGGAAGTGCTCACTATAGTTATATGAATATCCAGTCTGCTTTATAGTGACATTTGCTACAGAGAATTGCCATGTTCTTGTTATTGTTCTTTTTAGTCCTTTATGAGTGAGCAGACTCAGGCTGATCAGTTGTGGAACACTGGCCCAATCACATTTCAGAACTATCGAGATGGAAGGCAAGGAATCTGCAATGTGGATTATTTTGTCCTGCTCTACACTCACTGTGTTGACTCCTGTTCTCACTGCCTGGCCCTCTCCTACCAGTTGCCACTACAGGCTGACTCTCTCCTTGCCTCGTGCTTCTGCTTATTTGTACCTTCTGTTCCCTCATGTCTTCTACTGACTGTCCCCCACGTATGTGTCATTTAGCTTCTACCATAGCCGCCACTGGAGTCTTCTGATATGTCTCATTCTTCCTGCCCAAGAGCGTTTTTTTGGTTGGTTTAGTTAATTGCAGTCATACCTTTAGAGCAAAGATTTTGCCTTAGGCCACCTCACGGCTCTCTCATCAGCCTATAGATTACCTGTCCTTGTACCAGGCTCCCTGCCTGGGAGCCTTGGCTGGGCTTCAAGTCATGGGATCCATGTGCAAATGACCCTTCAGAAGGGCCTGGGTGAGTGACAGCAGTTAGGGTTCCCATAGCACAAGAGGTGTGGTTGGCAACTTCTGTATTACACATGTTTTAGAAAACACGGGAAATGCTAGGTATTGTACAAAACACCTTGTATGCATTATTTAATGTGATACTCAAACCAACCTTGTGATGTAGATTTTATTGAAATGTTCACTTGTCTTTTGAGGGATAGCTGAGCCTTACAGAGGTTAAGGTCACATATCTGATATGGGGTGGAACTAGGATTGGAACTCTAGCAATTGGCTTCTGTAATACACTCTGCTAATCTGAGCATGCCTTGTGGAAGCATGATTTTGATTGTCTTTTAAATAGGGTGTCTTAAATGTCTAAGATGGTTATGCTGCATTGGAGCAGCTGAAAATGGACTAGGGGAAATCACACCTTTAATAAAGTCCTTCCCTGGGGCAAATAGAGCACTTGGGGCTGTTGATAAATTACTCTAGCATGCAATCCACGAACTGTAAAAGAGTACACTAAAATTGAACCACAGCTCCCCTTGGGCACCTAAGTAAATATCTTTACTTCTTATTCTTAATTCTAATTTGAAAGTTAGAAAAAAAAAGGAATGTAACCTCTCAGAAGCCTCTTGCCTTAAGTAATTTTAAAAACAGCTCAATTTCTCCTTCATGAAGAAATGACTATCATGTTATGATTATATGTCTTATATCTGAATTGAAATTTTATTTGCTGGTCCCTCTGCATACTCTAGCACATACAGAGGGCAGCACAGCATGGCAACTCTGATACAAACGTGCTAGGAAGTGCTGGGGGTGGGTTAATGACAAAAAGAGAGAGACAATGTTGTGCTACTTACCATATATGT
The DNA here is from genome assembly GCF_009873245.2 of Balaenoptera musculus. Lineage (NCBI taxonomy): Eukaryota > Metazoa > Chordata > Mammalia > Artiodactyla > Balaenopteridae > Balaenoptera > Balaenoptera musculus. Next base: position 11,461,304 of record NC_045787.1, on the reverse strand, counting down.
AAATCCCATTTGTTTTCTTTTCCTTAAAATTTTTTTCCTTGTCTTTCTTCCATTAGCTCCTAGTCTTCCAGGCTGTCACTTGTTATACGTGACTTGAATTATTCTACTGAAGAGGGAATGCTTTATCACTTTAAGAAAACCAAATGTTAGAAAAGACCTTCTTTTATTGCTATGCGGATGTACTTATCATTCCATAACTAGCCACCTCTCTAGACAAGGATTTCAAAAGAGGAGTTATGATTTGCCGGGCATTTCACAGATCCAGCCATTAATGTTCACCCAGCTGAAAACTACAGGACTAAAAATAATCCAATTAAGTAACAGCAGTATATTTTGAGTCAGTGCTGAACAGATGGTAAAGTATCCTCCATTCATTATTGATTAATGTTCATGTAGCTCCCACAGAGAAAGACTCTGGGTTACTGCTTCCTGAAGACAGAAACGGAACTTCCCCTCCCTTTCAAGGTTGTATCGTCGTCTTGTTGGTGAAAACCACCTTACAGGATCCGGAATAGTTTTATGAAATAAATCACCCTTAGAAATGGGAACAGAAAGGGCTTCAGTAGATTTTATGACCTCAACAGATGATTTCAAAAATAAAGAGTCTAGAAATGATGAGTTTTCTTATTTTAGAAGAACTTAAAATTGCAGCTGTATCTGCCTCCTGTCTCTACTCAGTGTGCCAGCAGAGATACTGGAGGTTTTTCTCTTCTTTTCATATCACCTCTACATTTTTAATTTATGAATACTTAGATATACCTTGTAACTATTTTTTCTCTCTTGACCTCTACATAATATTGCCACACATATATGTGAGTAACATTCAAAGTTGGCAAAGTGACATTCAAGCACAGCGATCTCGCCTAAGGATTTCTGGACACCAGTGTTTCAGAGGATATCAACTGGGTTCACACTTTGTGGACAGGTTTGTCATCATGGCAATATTTTTCTCTGCCATATTAATTATAGAGGGTACTCATGTCTCTCCTGAGTACTTCTTTGCTCATAATTATCTTGGAGAGTCATGATTTCAGTTGTGTTCCCATACCAAAATAAAAGAGCTTTCCAAGTTTAGAAAAAATGTTGCTACTGACGGAATACTGATGGAAATAGTTCCCAAAATTGGTTTACTTATTTATTTTAAATAGCCTTCTTCATCATATGCATTTATTTTGTGGATAAAATGACCACCAAATTAAGAATTCCACTTTTAGACTTATCCAACTTCTTCATTTTCTTGTTAAAAGCTATGAAAATTTTAACCATCTATGGTAGCTAGTTGCCTACTCAACACTCATGCTCCTCTCTGCCTTAATGAACTCTTAATTTGGGAAGAAGGCAATGTATTTAGCTAAAATTCAACATTTTCTAGCCCCTCTTATAAAATAAGGATGGCCAGTGATATGTACGAACATGTCTTTAAGAGGTAGTTTTTGAGAATGTCTTTTAAAGAGGTTTATTCAGCTAGTCCCTGCCTGGAATGCAGGCACTGACTAGAGTTCCAGCAACCATCTTGTGACCATGAGGTAAACTTGAGGATGGAAGTCACAGACTAATGAAAGCAGAACAGAAATATAAATGGAGCTTGGATTACAATGACTGACGGTCCTGGACTGTTTATCTCTGATCTGCATATTAAATATGAGAAAATGAATCCCTTATTTTGCCAAAGCACTCTTTTCTTGGGTCAATTCTCTATCCTAACTGAAACAGACTGTCAGAACCAAGTAGGTCCTTACGGTGATCTACTGCTGGATCCAGCCCAACTGGATCTGGTTCCCTCTTCCACCCCCACCGCCAATACTTGTCTGACCTGTGTCCTACCACTCTCTCCTGCATACACTCTATTTCAGCCCCATGGCCTCTTTGCTGTATATATCAGGTACACTCCAGCCGCCAGAATTTTGCACTTACTCTTCACCTTACCTGGAGTTCTCTTGCCCTGAATGTTTGTCCAGAAAGTTCTTTCACATCCTCTAGTCTGTTACTCAAAAATCCTCTTTCTGGTGCTTCTTTCCTAGTCACTGTTTCTATCACTTCAACATCCTGTCCCCTGACATTTTATATCTCCCTTCCCTTATTTAGTTTTCTTCTTTGCAGGATCTAACACATGGTATATTTTGCTTTTAAGTTCATTTTATTGCCTGTTTTCCCCCTCCCCCCTCAGAATGCAAGCTCTAAGGGGCAGGTATTTTTGCTTATTTTATTACTAGAATAGAGCTCGGTACTAGGGATGCACATACATATTGGTTAAATAAATAAATGTGATAAAGAACTGGTTGAAGGAGGAAGATGTGGAGGGAAAATACTAAGGCTCAGATAATGGAGAGCCAGAAGCTGGTAATCCTTATTTGGTTTAAATAGCAGGGAATCGTGGCCAAATTTGAAAGCTTAAGTAAAGAGGGAGATAATAAATATTTCCAAGAGCAAAAGAATAAAGAGTGAAGCAAGGAAATGCAGAAAGATGAGGGGCAAAGAACTCAGTTAGAGGGAACTGCTGTAGTCAAGGGGAGTGATGTGCTTTTCTTGAGAGCAGAAATGAAAATACCTAGAGATTGAACCCGGAGAGATTTTGTAATGGCTAGGATGGATATGGAAGAAACTCATATTGGACAGTCTCAACCTTCTAAGAAGAATAGGATTCAGGAAAGTTTGTTGAGAGGGAGGGAGGGAGTAGAGATGGAAGGATGGAGTGAGGGGGAAAATTTTGTGATGTTAGAGACTGAAGGAAAGGGAGATAATACAGAACTGAAAGGAAATTGCTAGTGAATATTTCTGCAAGCCCAAGTTGACATAGATAATGAGAACTTACAGTCAACTCTCCTGGCTTTGTTTCTTTTCTTTTAATTCTTTGCAGCTCAGAAGTGGGAGTAGGAAATAAACAACAACAGATGGTCAGCTTTCCCCAGGGTTGGTAAATGGTAAGGTGGACATGGCAGAAAGACAAGGTAGCCATGGTTGAGTAGGTTGTGGAAATGATTGAAAATGGGCCTACAAGGTAGAGAAGGAGAGGGATAGTATGTGGGTTGTGAAGGCAGGATATGCCCTAAAATCCCAGGGTGCTCCCTGACCATGGGCTCCACCTTCACCCTCAACTGAAAGTAGATTTGGACTTTTGTTCCACTTGTACCTATATTGTACACGAAGTTTATGCTCAAGGATTCATAGCATTCTTTAACCATGTGCCATTTGGCCTGATGTAGAAATATGACCTAACAGAAAACCTCTAGGGCAAGGTTTATGTGCACACTTTCAGGTACTCATGGTGGGAAAGATGTAGAGCTCATAAATGTAAACTCGTATGCAGGGAAGGAGAAGTGCTCCCCATTTCTGCTTGGTATTAAGTGTGTGTCCTTCACATTAGCTGTCATTATTCCAGCTCTCCTTTTTGTTCACATGCTTCACACAGTTGCAAAACAGAAAGATTGGGAGTTGGAAACTTGGGCTCTGGAGTCTGTCATCTGAGATCAAATCCTGGTTCCAGCACTATCTAGCTGTGTGATCCAAAAGAGCAAGGCACTTAACCTCTCCCCAAGTCAATGATCTCATCTGTGAGATGGGGTGTATACCACACAGGGTTGTTATGAGGATTGGTGAGATATGTATACAGTACCTAAAATGGAATCTCACATATGAAACGTTTATAATTAGCTATGATGATGGTGGTTGTGGTGATGGTGATGTTTAATTCAATAACTATAGGAAGTTACTGAAACTTCGTAAAGAATACGCCCATCATTTTCTTGAGGTGGAATAAGTGGGACTTGTATCCCCTGAACATAAGCAAGGTACAATTAATTATTATAATTATAAACTTTGCAATTCTTTCATGAGGAGTACATTAATTAAATTCCTGGCCTAAGGCTTTCTACATGGTACATTCAGAAAAAACAAACACAAACTTCTAAGAGACATCTAAATTGTTCCATGGCCTTTAAAAAATTCAGATAAAAAATACCGATTCTCAATTCTAATCACTATAGTTTCATTGTAGAAAAAGCAGGGAATAAATAAAGCAAAAATAAATAAATAAAGCAAAAAATTAAAATACCCGTAATTCCACTATCCATATAATTATATATAGCTATAAATAACCAAGGATATCTTGACTCTTCTGAGCCCTTTTCCATGTATATACATCTCTCTCATACAATTTAAAGGAATTTGTTACAAATATTAAGATGCCTAGAAGTCCAGGACAGGGCAACTAGAGAGAAACAAATGCTGATGACCATACTCATTAAGAATTTGCACATGGAAGGGGAAAAAACACACCAGAAGAATTCCTAAAGAATATTGAATCCAGAATGAACAGGAGAAGGACGTTCAGCCCTTACATAAATTTTCTCTATTACTCTTTTTTCCTTTGTCATGTCTGAGTATTGCTTGGTTTTGGTGTGCAGTTTGATAGTTTAGGGAAGATTTTTAGGATGGATGGAAGCTAACGTAGTATTCAAAAATTATAAAGAGCCTGGTTGGAGTGGGTTGTGGTTTTCTCTTCAGTCTGTAATGTAACTATTGGGCTGGCCAAAAAGTTCATTTGGGTTTTCCATATATTGGTTATAGAAAAACCCAAATGAAATTTTTGACCAATCCAAAATCAACAATTCAACTTGAATGGATAAATATCATGACTTTTTAAATGGATAGGGATGAGGGAAATCAGCTGTAATAGACTATTCATATTACATAGAAGTCAATAAAACCAGAGCTGTTAAATCCTGTATCTACAATGATTTGCTAGGGCATCTACCTAGTTTTCTGTCTGAAAGACATGATATGATTCTGAGTCTATGGGAGCTATGCTACAACTATATAAGTTGTGGGTAACTGGTAGCAATGCAAAATAATTCTTGTCTATAGACATGCAAGTGAATTCTGTAACTTTCTAACATTAACTTCTTGAACTGGTTGGGACCCCTCATGTTTCCTGATTAATGAGTTAAATACAATCTGTAACAAGTGTTCATTTGTATACGTGTATGAGAGTCATAATTTTATATATTTTTTTCTTTTTTTTAAAAATTATCTTTGGTCAGTTTTTTCTCTGCAGTAACAATCCAAGGCAAGTGCTGTTTTCCAGGGGCTCTCTTCCTGATATGGCCGGTTGTGGCAGAGGATGACATAAATCCTCATAATTTTATTTTAATTGCATTTTTTATATCTTTATTAGAGTATAATTGCTTTACAATGTTGTATTAGTTTCTGCTGTACAACAAAGTGAATCAGCTATATGTATACATATATCCCCATATCCCCTCCCTCTTGAGCCTCCCTCCCACCGTCCCTATCCCACTCCTCTAGGTCAGCACAAAGCACCGAGCTGATCTCCCTGTGCTATGCAGCCGCTTCCCACTAGCCATCCATTTTACATTTGCTAGTGTATATATGTCAGTGCTGCCCTCTCACTTCATCCCAGCTTCCCGTTCCCCCACGTGACCTCAAGTCTGTTCTCTATGTCTGTGTCTTTATTCCTGCCCTGCCACTATATTTAAAAGTTACAGATCCTTGACATTTGGAACATGCAATTAAAATGCCTCGTGATTTTCCTGCAGTCCTATAAAATTTTCCCAACCATTTTCTTTTGGTTGGCTTATTTCAGCAGGGTAAGTGTCTTAGCTCCAGCTGCAAAATACCAATAGACTTGGTGGCTTAAACAACAAATATTTATTTCTCCCAGTTTTGGAGGCTGGAAGTGTGAGATCAGGGTGCCAGATTCTCCCTAGCTTGTAGATAGTCACCTTCCCACTGTATGCACACAAGGCTGAGAGAGAGCTGTTGTCTCTTCATCTCCTTATATGGGCACCAATCCCATCATGGGGGCTCTACCTCCATGACCTTGTACAAATCCAATTGCCTCCCAAAGACCCCACTTCTAAATACTATCACACTAAGGATTAGGGCCCCAACATGTGAATTTTGGGGGGACACATTATGTAAGGAAGCCAAATATATCCATTGGGTGTATATCTTATTCTCAAAGATCTCTATAATTAGAGACTTAAATTTCCCCTTGACCCAGGAGTAGTTTAGGAGATTTTTGGTTGTATTATATTCATTTAAAAATTATTTTTGTCTTTTGAGTTTTCATATATATTTGTTTTAAATTACTAATGCATTGTGACTTAGAAAATGTTCTGTTGGTGGGAACACATTGTGAATTTCTTTACAGTCGTAAATACAATCATTTTAAGTAGTTTTTAGCCAGATGAAACCAATACGTCATTGATAGGTTATAAAATATATTGTTATGTATTTTAAGCATTTAAATAGTATTTCTCAAGTGCCCCTATCTCTACCTTATCGAATTAATCATCCCACATATTTGAGTTCAGCTCTTTCTGTCTTCTCTTTCTAGATTGATTGACTGGTGTTTATTTGAAGGAATTGGCTTACATGATTTTGCAGTTGGTAAGTCCAAAATCTGTAGGGAAGAGAAGCAGACTGAAAATCCAGGTAGGAGTTATGTTGCAGTCTTTAGTCCAAAATCTGCAGGGCAGGCTAGGAGTTTGGGAACTCAAGCAGGGTTTCTATGTTACAGTTTTGAGTCAGAATTCCTTCATCTTTGGAAACTTCAGTTTTCGCACTTAAAGCCTTCAACTGATTGGTTGAGGGTCACTGCTTTACTTAAAGTCAGCTGATTGTAAATGTAAATCACAGCTATAAAATACCTTCAGAGCAACATCTAGCCTAATATTTGACCAAACAACTGGGCACCATAGCCTAACCAAGCTGACACATAAAATTAACCAGCACACTTCCCCAACTAGGATGGCACCCTTTGTGAAATGCTTTCTGACTACTTTATCTTCCATACATTGAGAGCAATGTGTTAAGACACTATGAAAATTGTGCTTTTTTTTTTTTTTTTTACTATGTACCATATATTTATACTCTTATGAACAGTATTCTATGCTATTTTATGTGGATGTGGTTAGTCTCTGCTTCTTTGACTATTCTGTGATATTAGTAAGTGAACTCTGGTTCTCTTGGACCCTATATTTCTTCTCTGTTCCCTTCTCACACCTATGCTTTACTATGCCCATCACCGGAGGCTCTGCAGCAATCCAGACAAGGACTTTGGAAAATCAAGCCTTCGTTAGGCTTCCAGCCTGAGCTGCGGGCTCCTGTCCAGTTTCACCAGGAATTTTGCTTTGGGAGGTATTAGTCAGTGGTCTACTATTAATAAAATGCCTTTCATTTCTACTTTTCCTATTAATCGTCCTCAACCTCAGTGAAAAATCCAAATAGAAGAATTCTTAGCTTCCTGGTATAAAATATCATCAAATACCTCCAAACCCAACCCAGGTTCCTAATGACCCATCTCATTCCTAAGTCCACATAAGTCCCTTGAATGTGTAGTTGATTATGATCTTTTTCTTTTTACTGTAATGTGTATAAAGCTCTTAGTATGGTACTTGAAGCATAGTTAGCACTTAATAAATTTTTCAATAATTATTACTTCATCCTTAAACACAATAAATTAAAATATCATTTAGCTCTTGAAACAATTACTATATACCTTATCCCTTCATATAATGACTGTGTTGGAATTCAGGCTATGCAGTGTCTTAGATGTTTCTAGTTACCTGAGGGTCACCCACTGATGGAGTGAAATCACTTAAATAAGGACACCCCTGAAGAGGATTTAGGATTATGCACCTTTAAGAGTCTTTTCAATGTTGCCACTTTGCATTGGTTGCACTTTTGATTGCACATCATTAGATGTTCCACTGCTTACCACACAAACTCCTTGCTTGTTAAACCAATGATCGACCAAGTTCAAGTTACTTTGATGACTCTAAGTAGGTTACAGCAAGAGAAGAAAATAAAATACATCTCTAAAATATGACACACGGGAAAAAAAAAAAGATGCTGAAATTTATGACTGTTTCATGGATATCAAGCTATTTACAAGTTTTGAAAACAATGATAATGAAAATGATCATGCTTTACATTGATATAGAACAATTTCTAACATTTATTTTGTTTCACGATTTTCATAATATCCTTGCAACTGTTTAACTATGTATCATACATTTCTATTTTTGTGAATGTTATCCTATGATATTTTATGTGGGTGTGGCTCACCTCTGCTACATTTACAAGTAAATGATGAAAAGCAATGGGAAATACCTTTTAAAGCATTGATGTCAAAAGGGATAGTAATAAAAGTATAAATTTGAGGCTGCTATGTTTACTGATAGAATAATCCTAGATTCAAGATGAAACAAATATTTTTGTTCACTGCAACCTTTCAAATGAATTAGAAAAAAATGATTTCAGAATTCCTCAGGAAAAGACAGATAATACACTAAATGTGACTTGTATCCAACCAAAAATATAAAGGGAGTTTAAATAAAATTTTCATAGCCTGAGCCAATACAGCCTCATTCACAAAATAAGTTATACTTTTCACGTGTGATTTAATCAGATACCAGAGTTTAAGATATCTCATATTATCAAGACTTTATTTTACTGGTGGTGAGACATAATGTCAGTAACAATGTTTTTGGTACTATGAAACATGCAATTCTTTCTCTTTTTTCCCCTCCAATTTATTTGACATCTCAAATCAGGCAACTTTTGAGTGAAGGTTTGGGGTAATGTTATCTGCAACAGCCTTGGACGTTTCCTTTCATCCTGGGATCACTCACTTTAATAAAAACGTTAACTTACTTTTGCATCACTCCTTAAAATGTATTAAGTACTTCATGTGATTTGTCTGGCTTGGTCTGCAGAAGAATCCTAGAAGGTAGGCTTGGCATGTTTGTATAGGACAGTACAGCATGGTGGTCAATGGCACAGATGCTGGTTCCAAAGTCCCTGGGTTCGAACCTTCCCTTTGTCCTCATTCCTTCGGCATGTGATCACTGGCAAGTAGCCCAACCTGTTTTCTCACCTAGAAGGAGAGGACAAGCTACCTCACAGTGGTAAGAATTGAGCTGATAGATGTGAGTTGCTTGGAGCTCCCCCTGGCTGTAGCAGTCATGACGCCAGCCCCTGCTGTCCTTGTTTTACACAGGAGTAAAGCCTTGCTCAGAGAGGTTATGTGCCTTTTTAGAGAACCTTTTTTTCCTTTCCTTTTTGGAAAGTGAATTCTTCATTGAGAAACAAAGAGAAAGTGGCTGATTAGCGCAACGAAGAACAATGAAAAATTAAATAACTGTGAAGTTTGTCATTTTCAAGAATCATTTGTTTAAGAAAAGCCTTCTACCTTGTTTATTTCTGGAATAATTTGCCTTCGGGGGCATATAATCACAAAAGAGCAAGTATTTAAATATGCTACAAAAAAAGAAAGCAGCTTTTAATTTTCTATGTATGATATCAAAAGACTTTTCTTAACAATGGATTATTTCTGTGATGACAAGGGTATTTAATACATTTAGATATATTTCTAATGTTTTATTCTTCATTTGGTGGCTACTAGTTGATGTTGATCATATAAATGAGTCACATATAATTTTTTCATTTCAATTCAGGTGTATACAGAATGTTATAGACTAAATGTTTGTTTTCCCTCAAAATTCATATGTTGAAATCCTAACCTGCATGTGCTAACCTGAATAACTTCACAACTGTTCTATTTCATGGCATCCCTGTACATGCCAAGATCTTTCTTCTTTCTATGTGGATATTTGCTTTGATATAGTTGATCCCTCACAGAATGATTTTTCTCTTCCCTTCCTCCTCCTCCTTTCCTAACCCTATGCCTGGAGCCCCTGATTGTCTCCTTTGGGCTTCTGCATCAGCCACTGTCTTGGTTCTCATTTTGGCTTTGAATTGTATAGGGATTTCCACATAACTGTTCCAAGCACACCTATCTTTCCCCTTCAATCAAACTAAAATCTAGCTCAGTGAAGACCACATTCATGCAACCACTGTGCCACATGCTTGGGAATTATTACTTGGAAAAATACATTTCATCCAGGCCATCTCAAATGATCATGTAAAGAAAACAAGTATTAATCAGAATAGTTCTAGCCTATAATCCATCTATTAACTACAACCAATCTTTTGACTTTAACCATCTAACCAACCACCTATCCAACTCTCCTTGGATGTCTGAAAGGCACTGAAAACTCTCATTTGACCCCCTGATTATGTCAAATTCCTTGTCAGGTGCTCTCATATTTCTACCTATTTTAAAGTTTTACTTTTTTTGTATAATTATTTGCTTAATATCTGATTGTCTCACTGGATTACAGCAGATAATGACTGTTTTTGCTCAGTATTGTATCCTACATATATATCAGAACAAAGGAAGGAAGGCAGGAAGAAAGGAGGGCAAACAGAAAGAAAAGAATGAGAAATCTCCAGTTTACTGCTAAAGCTTCAACGGCTGTTAGTCCCCTTAGCAGCATGATTTGATGTTTCTTTGTAGACTGCACTAATGTTTCCAAACAAAATTGCTTTTAAAATATAACATCAAGAGCAATTTCCATTTCAAAATTTTGCCAGTTATTGAAAATGTCTCCAGTGGTGTTACAAATGGTCTTGAAGAGTCCCCAGATGTTCTAGGCATTAATAATGGGTGTCTGTGACTGTCTCCTAAAAACTGCTCCTCTAGTTACCTCTGAACAAAGAGGAAAAAAAAGGCTGGAGAAGAAATTATCATGCTGTGTGTAAAATAAGTGCAGCAGTGAGACGCACCGATGGAACAGACATGGGCAGGGCGATGGTGGCCAGGCTGGGACCGGGGCTGCTGCTTCTGGCACTGCTCTTACCTACGCAGATTTATTCAAATCAAACAACTGTCGTAACACCTTCAAGTAACACCTCCCAGCACACGTCAGCTGCCCCCAATCCAGTGAATGCCACCACCAAGGCAAGTGACTGTGCTCTGCAGTCAACAGCCAGTCTCTTGGTGACCTCGGTCTCCCTTCTACATCTCTACTGTTAAGAGACTCAGGCCAGGAAACATCTATACTTCCCCATCCTCTAAACCCAATTCAGATGGCATCCAGACATCCAGTGTGACAGGGGGAAAAAAAAAACAGGTCTTCATTGAATGAATCTGCAAGGTCCACACCTTATTTTATTGACAGAAACTGTTGAGGATCCCAAATCTGATTGGTTTGAAGAGCATGTGAAGGGTTTGACTAGATGATGAATGCCAATATTAAGTCTGCTGGAGTTTCCTGTACAAGATGAAGAGAGACAACATCCAAAATTGGTTAAGAGGTGATTTCCTTAAATGTGGCTTAAGAAGTATGGATTCATAAAACTCTACCTTGAAAGTGAGAATAGATTTTATCTTACTTAGAGATAAAGAAGGGGATGTGGAACAGAGATTCAGTTTTCATTTGGTTCATTAAATTTGTAAGGCCATAAAACAATGAGGTAAAACAGAAAGCTTCTGTGATTCTATTTATATGTACATTAGGAGGAACTTCCAGGTGTTACTGTAAATCCTCAGTGTGTTGTTTCAGCACTACTAATTTAATGCTGATGTACTCCAGAGAAAATTTTATGCTAAACTATCACTGTTCTCTTGGGAATTGAACTCTTTCCCTTGGGGTTTGGGTTTGACATTGCATTTGAATTTTTATATAGTCATTGATATGTACCAGGGCAACGATGGATTGGAATCTACCCCAAATCCAAGCATAATGAGTACATTTCACTTATATGCTTATCAACTATTCTTATTCAAAAAGAGCACTAGATTCATTTAGCTAAACAGATAAAGAGTAGAATTACATTGATCTCAACTAATTTCAAGATGCTTTTTATTTCTGCACATGTCGAATACTTTTTACAGCTTAAAAAATGATCTGTTTTGAGGGTAAAATTGACAAATCTTGAAATTAAAAAGGCAAATATGTGAAGGAGCTAAACTATAACCAAATATATTTGGCAAGGGAAGACTGGAAGCTTGCTTCCATTAAATTCAGAAAAACTTCTTTACTCTTTTCTGTAAATACTTCTTTTTAAACTGAATCAGAGTAGCCACATTTGGAACACTTTCTGTTATCATTCAATATTTTTAGATAGTTAGAACCTGGCCCTAAGCCTAAAGTGGGCTTGATTTTGGACCGTAAATCTTTTCACAACTGCCTTGATGCACAGAGACCTGTTTAAAAATAGACCCTCCCTAAAGTCTTTTGTTTGCACGGTCACACACTGATGCTTAGATGTTCCAAAATCTAATATGGCCACAGTAGTCTTGATAACCAAAGTCATTTTTTTTCCATCTTTAGAAATCTACACTGGAACAACCATATCCAACAGATCTCAAGTTACTGTGTGTGTGAATGAACATTCTCTTTTGTTTCATACCTGAATGCTGTACATCTATTTTGGATTGTATATTGTGTTTGTGTATTTACGCTTTGATTCATAGTAACTTCTCATGTTATGGAATTGATTTGTATTAAACACAAACTGTAAATAAAAAGAAATGGCTGCAAGAGCAAAAAAAAAAAAAAAAAAAAAAGTACAGCAAATAGCTCTATAAAATAATATTTTTAAAAGACTCTTTTTTTGTTTTGTTTTGCTTTGTTTTTTTAAATGTCCCAGAACCTTCCAACTGAAAATTAAAGTTGGTTAAAATTACTTTAGGACCAAACCAAAATGCAGGAAAAAGAAAATGGCGTGCATTTACATCCTAAACCATAAAACATGCATAGAAATAAAGATCTCCTTCTGGTCTATGATGAGACAGGATCCTCCCAGGGAGACCCTCCAACAGAAGGCTTACCCAGGTCTGCTGGAAACAATCTTCTAATTGTCACTGCCCAGAGTATCCAAAAACATTTATCTTGAAAGTTTTCTTCTAAATCTTGGGATCTCTGATATCAGACAAATTTCCCCACTTTTCTTAAAGATGTATCCCTCTACTCCTGCATACCAGGAGATTATTCAGTTATGCTGGTGTTTGTCCTGCTTACAAGGCCTTACAGGGTATCTCCTTCAGCCGGGGCTCTCACACTTTGAGTGGGGAGCTCTTTAAAAATCAGGTTCAAAATCTTCACTCCCTAGAGAGTTTGTTTCCGTAATTCTAGACTGGGGGATCCAGGAATTTGCCATTTTATTTTATTTTTAAGGTTCCATGAGTGATTCAGATGAATTCCCCCAGGTAAACCTAATATGGAAAACATGACATTATGGTCCTCAGCCCTTGAGAGGAGTTATATATACAAAGACTTTATTTGTACTATTATGTCAGCAGAGATTTAAACTATTTAGTATACTTGTTGTTTCTCTTTGATTTAAAACATTCTTATTTTCCCCCTATTTTCTTTCTTTTATTTTTTTTTAACATCTTTATTGGAGTATAATTGCTTTACAATGGTGTGTTAGTTTCTGCTTTATAACAAAGTAAATCAGCTATACATATACATATATCCCCATATCTCCTCCCTCTTGCGTCTCCCTCCCACCCTCTTCCCCCTATTTTCTAGTGCAGTTCTTTCCTTCTCTCTCCCCTCCCCTGGAACACTGTTTCCCTTCACCTGACAAATCTCAGATATTTTAACTTTACTAAGCAAATTGATCTCTCCAGTTCTTCTGATTTTGCCCAGCACATTTTTCTATGCATCCCGTCTTGACATCACTTCCCTTTCTAGTAGCTCTTCAAGTCCAATATGTCCCCCTTTTTCTTCAACTAATTTGCCTCTAGGACCATCAGCCCTCATTGTCTGAGAGTCCTGATTTCACAGCATCTCTATTCTTCAGGATATTGTTTCACTTTGTACCCATATTTTCTTGCTTTAAACACATTTTAACTTTCTGGTTAGAAAGAACATTGTTAACTCTATACCACTTTTGGTTGAGGGTTGGGTAAGGAAGTATGGATAATGAAGACTGATATAGATAAATTTGTCCCTGTCTTTGCTAATAATCCTCTTAGAACTGTGCTTCCTAGATCTGGTTATGATAGTTTATGTGTTATGTTGCAATCAGAAGACCACGCTAGGTCTTTCAACAGAGGGAGTTCAATTTCAGAAAATTTATTCCTGGGTAATGGAAGGTCCGAGAAGCCAAATAAGGGTGGTTGATGCACTCAAAAGATTAGCAACAGGAGGAATCTGTGCTCACTCGTAAGCCTGGAGAGACAATGGAAGGCAGAAGTGCTGCCAGAACCCAGGAAGCAGGGTCACCTTCAGGGAGTGAGGATCATGGCAGGCACATGGTGGAATCTGGACTTACAGGGAAGACCAGCCATTGCTGGGTACACTGCATGAAGCAGAGCCAGAGAGGGAAAACTTCCCTGGCTTCTCCCCAGTTCCTGACTTCTCTCCTCCTGCTCTCTGGTCTCTTCCAGTGCTTCTCACTGGTTGAACCTATGTAAAATCCAGGTGACAAGGGAGCCTTGGAAATGCAATTCCTTAGAGAAAGAGAGGAAAATGGATTTGAAAGCAAAAGAGACCTGACGGGCAGTTTCTGTACAAGAATAATCTCATAATGTATGAAGTTGCTCTTTTCTATCCAAGCAATAGTTACTCTCTATATCAAGGTACCTGATTATATGCCGTTATATGGTAAATGAGAGACTAGAGAATAATAAAACTGAAAAGAAACTGAGATGAAACCAAAGGATAAAAATCTGTATTTAAATTATGACTGACTCCTTTGTTCTGCCCAACAAAATCTATATCCCTCTTCTCTGTCGGAGCTGCTATTTCTTCTTGTCAGTGACCCTCTCAGCTTCCTATGTAAATAAATGGGATTAGGGGCTGTGGAAAGGGAGAGTGTGGTGGTAGCTATAGTTTTTAACTTCTGGAGGGGAATGTGGGGCAAAGCAGGAAATAGCAGACAACTCTTGTGGGAAACTGAGGCAGAAGGTGAGTGACCATGTCTTTTTCTCCAACCCAGTCTCCCTGCTTCAAGCCTATGAAAAGGGAGCTAAGTGCATAAACCCCAGGGAGACACAGAAACCAGAATGGTCCCCTAAAGATATTTATGTTGGAACCAAAAAATGGCACCAAGGTGCAGATGGTACCAGGTACATTTGGATGATGCAGACCCCAGAAAGGGCTTCGACAAGCTATCATGCACACACGCGGCAATTGTGTTTTATGCAATTTACTTTTTCTGACCCAATGTAATGATGCAGTGCCAGGGTTGGATGCTAGTATCTTATCACCCTTTCTACTGCCCTGTATGCCTTTCTATCTTCAGCCCATTTCAATCTGGCATTGGTCAATCCCACTCCAAAAATTCCTCTCAGCACGACCTGCTAACTGCCAAAGTCAATGGTAACTTTTCTCTTCGAAACTTCCTAACTTTCATATGAGATAATTTTTTTCGGCTTTTCTCCTAATTTTGGACTGCTTTTCTTGTTTTCTTCCTCTAATTTCCTTTTCATCCTAAATACCTATGGTCCCTGGGATTCCAAAATTGAGCTTCTTATCTCCTCTCAATCCATCTCCCTCTTTTCCTGGTACATGTTCCCTGGACCTCCCCATGCCTGCATTTAACTATAACCTGTACCCTCCTGCCTCTCACCTCTTCTTTAGACTGGAAGTATCTCCTGAACTTCAGGCTTGATTTTCTGTTTGTGTACAGATCATCTTCACCTGGATGTTCTACCTTAAATTCAGCAAGTCCCAAACCAAACGGATTATTTTCCCTCCTCAAACCAATTCCTATCTCAGTTAACGGTCGCTTGTTAACTAGAAAGTCTATCAGTATCTTTGACCTCCTACAAGTCAAATTAGCAATTGTCACCTGTGCTTCTGAAGCATGAAATATACTACTCTCGTAATACCTTCCGCAGTGAATTTTTATTTGTCTCTTCTTTTGTCAGGCTGTGAGTTTACCAAAAGCAGGGACAGTATCTTATTCATCTCTGAATCCTCAGGGCTCAACTCACTGCACAGCTGATTCTCACCATCCTTTTCCCTCTCAAATATCCTGATCACCCTCCAAAAGGAATTATACAGTCTGTACAAAGGGTTACTTTCTTGGACAATTCATGTTATCTTTCATTTTCTTAACAGTGTTTAGAGCACATGTTTATCTTTGCTAATTCATTTTAGAGAGTTTGGACATAACTCTTTTATTTCCAGCTGCCTGAGGATATGAATTCCAGCCACTTGAGAAATGTGCAGGTTTTGAGCCATAAGAAATCAATTTGTCTAGACCATGAAGTTCATTGTAATGGGAATTTTACTTGTCGCCTATACTATATTTATTTTTACAATGCGGATGAAAAGGATAAGTAATAATCTTTGACAAATTTTTCGTTGTTCATCCCAGAGTTTCATAGATCTTCAATTATAGTCATATCACCTTTTTTATAGAGTAACTATTTTATTATCACTATTTGGAGTGCTCAAAGGAGGATAGCTAATTTAAAAAATTTCCAAGACTGTTTTCTTAATTTAAAATTGATGAGTTTGTATATATCTCAATATTTCCTCAAGGACCTAACACATTTAATTTGAACTTACTTACATTTTAAATCTAGAACTTGGATGAATGAAATAACTCAAAAATCAAGTTTAGGTGAAACTTCTTAAATTCAGTCTTAGCCTTGGTTTCTCAGAAAACAGAATCTGAGGCAAAGATTTAAAGTACTAACGTATTCTTTGGGAGATGCAAGTCTAAGGCAGTAAGAGTGAGGAAAAAGGTAAGCGAAGATGTGAAGGGATGCTTTACCAAACTTTACCAAACCGGTGGCTCCAGCACAAAGAGCTGGGAAAAGACACTGCTGGGTCCCACAGGTGCATCTCCTCAGCACAGGGGAGGACAAAGAAGTCTGTTTGAATAGAGCAGTCCATGGATGGTGAGAGGGTGGTTCCCTCCTGTCTCCTGGTGACCATTGGTCAAAGTTTACTCCACAAAGAGCTAGCTTCCCTGTATTTTGGGGTTGCATCATTCAGCTCTGCCTTGGCTGCTAAGAATGTCAAATTCCATCCTGTGGGGATGGCATTCTTTTTATTTCTTTGTTTTGTACAACCTTCATATTGCCAGTGGCCTAACCTAAGCTTTGTTGTTTGAATTTTGGAAACAGAGGCAGGCCACACCCTGTAACCAAGGGTGGTGGGCCAGGCTGCTGGTGGCAATGAAGGGCAAAGGACTAGTGGGCCCCAACAAGGATCCAGGGGGCAGGAGATGCACATATAACTCCAGGAAGTGCATAGCATCCGAGTCAGAGGTGCTGACTCAACACTCTCCCGTTCCAAGTTTACAGAGAGGGAAGGGGAACAGAATGCTTGCACAGACAAGTTGCATCACTCATGAACAAGTTGCTGTAAGTCATCGCAGATTGTTTTTTAAATTGAGCTACAATTGACATATAACATTGTATGTCTTCACTGTACAACATGATGATTTGATACATGTATATATTGTGAACTAATCACCACAATAAGTCTAGTTCACATGCATCACCACACATAATTACAAAAAGTTTTTTCTTGTCATGAGAACTTTTAAGACCTCTCTTAGTAACTTTCAAATATATAATTTATTAACTATTGTCACCATCATCACAGATATTTGACCTGGAAAAAAGCACTGAAAGCTGAAGTGTCCTCACAGTTTTTAAAAAAATTCTGATATTAGACTTGGAGAAATATGGGCTATCCTTTGGTGTAGGATGACTCCATGAAACACCTCTGTGACTTTTCTGATGAAATTTTCTAGTCTGCTTTCCCTTTTAAGAGAATCTAGGTATCTTGTCGCTGACTTTTGCTTTAATAAATATAGGAACCTGGAAAAATGAGTGACCTACAGTTTTCAGCGATTAGAGTCATGCATGGAGGAGTATTATTCTGAGAACTTCTGACTCTGCTACCTTGCTGAGTTTGAAGCATTATTTTCAGAGGAATGTACGTCTTGGCCTCAGCTGCATATCGGATATTCTATGTATTTTTCTTTGGTTGGAGAACAGAGCCAAGAGGATGCTTTGCTTTCGTTGGTCCTATTTAAAACAACCACAGTGTTCATACCTCTCCCCCTGGAGATGGTCTAAATTTATGGTCTATGGGGGATTATACAGGGTCTTCTGTCAGCACACAGTAGTCAAAGCATAGTTTGGCTTTCATTGGGTGATTTCCAGTTCACCCTTATTAGGTTTACTTTGCTTCTATTCCTGGTTCTATTGTCAGTTCCTCACATCTGCATTTCTTGCTTTTTTTTGGTTCTTGGATCCATGGTAGAGTGCCATCTGTTCATCTCTAGCACAAAAACAGATCCTGAGGTTTCCCCCTCCTCCGCAAAGAGTCTTTGCTACTAGAGACTACACTGAAATTCATAAGGGGCAAAAATAACTAATTAAGTGAAAGTTTACTTTTTCCTAGAGCTAAAGCATTTGTAGCGGTCACCTAGAGCTGGTTCATGAGCTGGCACTGCCCAGCAGGGGGCTGGTTAAATCCACTGCCAGCTCTACATGCTGTGAAACCAGGCTCCTGGGGTGGAAATCAGAACCCAGTTGGTGCTTCCAGGAATAACGTGAAACTATAGATTGAAGAGGAAATCAGGAAACAATTTATAAGTCTTTCATGGGTAAAATTGTTGCTGGCATTCATTGAATATAAATGGCTAGGGCCCCAGGTGATCTGGTCAATCTCTTTTACGTGTGTGGAAACAATTATTGGGATGTTAAGATACTTTTGAGTGTTGATGGTGGTGTCTCTGAATGGCTGGGGTTACTGGTGTTCTTTACTTTCTTGTTTATCTGCAGAGTCTGTGAATGAGAATGCATTGTTTTTATGATAAGAGCAAGTAATATTTTACATTACAAAATAAAAGCAGTTGGAAAGTTTAATTTAAAATACATTTTTTTTGTCAGTTATGCCTACTATTTTCCACAAAGTGTGTATAATTTTTTAAACTGTGCAAACTGGAGGAAAATTTCTTTTTCTAAAACATTTGTTTATACTATTTGTCCTTTCATGTGTCTTATTATAATTTTTAATAATTAAGGTGTTTCTAATACAAATCTCACAGAGAAGGAATAAAAAATGATCGGAGTAAGAAATAATGTTCTGAAAATGACATGAAACATTAGAGAACTTCCCTGTGATGCCCTAAAAATGTACCAACGTATGTAAAACAAGTCGTTAGGGATTATACATTTGTTATAAAGCCATCGTTTTGAACTGTTCTCTTGACCTATTTAATTTTGTCCAACTCTTTTTTGACCAAATTAAATGCTACGAGTAGAGAGTGGAGCTCGCTCCAATTTTTGTTGACTCCAGGTACCAGCAACTCATCTTTAAATCTTTCATTAAAGGAAAAACCAAGCTTTATTAAGCACTGGGAATCTCTTTTAAGCAAGGACCTGGTGCTTTTGCGTCATGCTTTCTCAGGTAAGGAAGTCTCCTTTTCAGGTTCTGATTCCTCCTTCCTCCCCCCCTTCCTCCCCTCCCCTCCCCTTGCCTACATCCCCCGCTTCTTCCTCTCCCCCTCTCCTCCCTCTTCTTTCTTCCTCTCCAGGCTCTGTGGCTCCATTTCCACCTTTTCCCTCCACCCACTTCCCTGCCCCTCATCTCTTCTCTTTACTTCTTTTTTCCTTCCCCCCTCCTTTCTCTGCCCTCCTTTCTTCTCTTCATTTTTATTCTCTTCTTTTCCCCTTTCATTAAAAAAAAAAATGGAATTTAAAAACAAAACAAAACAAATGAAAAGAAACAGGTACTAATTATAGGTTTTTTCCTGTTCCCTGGGAATTAATGGAAAGATTGATTCGGTTACATCTCAAGGGAACTTCTTAACCATTTAACTCTATTCTAAATTTCATCCCTGTAACAGAGACTAACTTCCTCAATAGGCTCATTGTCATGTTTTGTCTTATTTCACCAGGTCATGAGTTAATTGAACATTATGTTAAAAAGTCAATATATGGCTTTAATTGTACTTAATCGTGTTAATGCTGAATGAACTTTTGTGTCATGTAAGTTAAAAACTTCATAGCTTCATAGTTTACATAACATGATGAGATAAACACCAGGGTGATGAGGTTAATACAGGTTAATTAATATAGTTCAGGCTTTTGCTCTGATTTATTTTATTTAATCCAGAAATAACCTTAAAACAATTTAATTTTCACTATAGTTCTTATTTTTGGTTTTATCAGATTTATTTTAGAGAAATAAAACCTTGCAAAATACTTAAAGACTCCTTTGTACCCTATCACAATCCCATTCCCCTCTCTACCCCAGAAGGAGTCACTCTCTTTAAAGCTGTGTGTATCATTTCTAGCTATGTTTTCATATTTCTACTATATACATATTTTTTTATTGACAGTATTATAATTATTGTGTGTGCTTTTAACCTACATAAATGTCACCATGTTGCTGCATATGTGTTTTTCATACTACATTATATTTTTGAGATCTATCTATGTAGTACATGGAGATCTGCTTCTTTCATCTTAAATACCCTAAAGTGTCCCCTGACACTCTATGATTTAATGAGTTGAAAAGATTTGCACTTACTTTGATTATTGATATATTTGGATTTATTCTAAACTTTTCTGTTTACCGTATTTTTTTTTTCTTTTTTCATTTTCTTTTCTTGCCATTGACTAGATAATTGATAGTTTTCTTATTCCTATTATTTTTTTCTCTGGGGAGTTGAAAGTACTTAAATTAAAAAAATTTAAAATAAACTTTATTTATTGAATAATTTTTGATTGACAGAAAATTACAAAGATAACACAGATTTCCCATGTATCCTACAACAAATTTCTCCTACTATTAATATATTACATTATTGTGATATATTTTTTATAATTAATAAACCAATGTTGATGCACTGTTAATAAATAAAGACCATATTTTTTTTCAGATATCCTAGTTTTTACCTAATCCCTTTCTGTTCTAAGATCCCATTCAGGACACAACATTATATTTAGTTGTCATGTCTCCCTAGGATCCTCTTGGCTATGATAGTTTCTCATACTTTCCTTGCTTCTGATGACTTTGACAGTCTTGAGAAATACTTGTCAGATTTTTGGTAGAATGTCCCGCTATTGGGATTTTTCCGATGTTTTCATCATTATTCGTCAGAGGTTATGGTTTTCTGGGAGGAAGACCACAGGAATAAAGTGCCATTTTCATCACATCACGTCAAGGGTACATACTATCAACATGACCTCTCACGGCTAATGTTGACCTTCAGCACGTGAAAGCAGAGGCTGAGTTTGCCAGGTTTTTCTACAGTGAAGTTACTTGTTTTCTCTCTCTTTTCATACTGTGTTTCTGGAAGAAATTCACCAGAATGAAGAAAGAGAAGCATAGCCTACCCTTAAGAGGTGGGGAGTTATACTCTTCCAGAGTTTATACATAAATTATTTGGAATTCTTCTGGACAGGATATATGTTTATTCTTCCCATTTTACTTATTTAGTCAATCATTTTTAAAATCATTGTGAACTGCTAGATATGTATTTGACTCTGTGTTATTTCTTTGCTCAATTAGTTTCAGCTTTGGCCATCAGACCCAAATTTTAGTATACATAGTAAAGTGCAATTTTTTTCTAATGATTTTGAAATTTACAACAGATTTTAGCTTGCTTTAACTCTAATGATTTTTCTATTTATTATTGTCTAGAATTTGGTTGCACCTTTTTGAAAGGCAAACTTATTTTTTTATCAAAACAATCAATAGTTAACTAAATATATCAAAATATTTAATAGTCATTGTGAACCTTCTAGGTTCACTTTTTTTCCTTGAAGTAAATCCTTAAGTAATCACATTAGCAAGGGCTTGTGGGTGGTCAGTTCTTGTACTCTTAATGCTAGAGGAGCCCAAGATGTATGTGAGGC